>NC_086100.1:1385000-2755000 GCF_963921235.1 Mobula hypostoma | reverse complement strand
TGTTGAACACTGCGGACATGCTGTGTTGTTTGTGTTGTGTTGAACACTGCGGACATGCTGTGTTGTTTGTGTTGTGTTGAACACTGCGGACATGCTGTGTTGTTTGTGTTGTGTTGAACACTGCGGACATGCTGTGTTGTTTGTGTTGTGTTGAACACTGCGGACATGCTGTGTTGTTTGTGTTGTGTTGAACACTGCGGACATGCTGTGTTGTTTGTGTTGTGTTGAACACTGCGGACATGCTGTGTTGTTTGTGTTGTTGTGTTGAATACTGCGGACATGCTGTGTTGTTTGTGTTGTGTTGAACACTGTGGACATGCTGTGTTGTTTGTGTTGTGTTGAACACTGCGGACATGCTGTGTTGTTTGTGTTGTGTTGAACACTGCGGACATGCTGTGTTGTTTGTGTTGTGTTGAACACTGCGGACATGCTGTGTTGTTTGTGTTGTTGTGTTGAACACTGCGGACATGCTGTGTTGTTTGTGCTGCTCTGTTGAACACTGCGGACATGCTGTGTTGTTTGTGCTGCTCTGTTGAACACTGCGGACATGCTGTGTTGTTTGTGTTGTGTTGAACACTGCGGACACGCTGTGTTGTTTGTGTTGTGTTGTACACTGCGGACATGCTGTGTTGTTTGTGTTGTGTTGAACACTGCGGACATGCTGTGTTGTTTGTGTTGTGTTGAACACTGCGGACATGCTGTGTTGTTTGTGTTGTGTTGAACACTGCGGACATGCTGTGTTGTTTGTGTTGTGTTGAACACTGCGGACATGCTGTGTTGTTTGTGTTGTTGTGTTGAACACTGCGGACATGCTGTGTTGTCTGTGTTGTGTTGAACACTGCGGACATGCTGTGTTGTTTGTGTTGTGTTGAACACTGCGGACATGCTGTGTTGTTTGTGTTGTGTTGAACACTGCGGACATGCTGTGTTGTTTGTGTTGTGTTGAACACTGCGGACATGCTGTGTTGTTTGTGTTGTTGTGTTGAACACTGCGGACATGCTGTGTTGTTTGTGTTGTGTTGAACACTGCGGACATGCTGTGTTGTTTGTGTTGTGTTGAACACTGCGGACATGCTGTGTTGTTTGTGTTGTGTTGAACACTGCGGACATGCTGTGTTGTTTGTGTTGTTGTGTTGAACACTGCGGACATGCTGTGTTGTTTGTGTTGTGTTGAACACTGCGGACATGCTGTGTTGTTTGTGTTGTTGTGTTGAACACTGCGGACATGCTGTGTTGTTTGTGTTGTGTTGAACACTGCGGACATGCTGTGTTGTTTGTGTTGTGTTGAACACTGCGGACATGCTGTGTTGTTTGTGTTGTTGTGTTGAACACTGCGGACATGCTGTGTTGTTTGTGTTGTGTTGAACACTGCGGACATGCTGTGTTGTTTGTGTTGTTGTGTTGAACACTGCGGACATGCTGTGTTGTTTGTGTTGTGTTGAACACTGCGGACATGCTGTGTTGTTTGTGTTGTGTTGAACACTGCGGACATGCTGTGTTGTTTGTGTTGTGTTGAACACTGCGGACATGCTGTGTTGTTTGTGTTGTTGTGTTGAACACTGCGGACATGCTGTGTTGTTTGTGTTGTGTTGAACACTGCGGACATGCTGTGTTGTTTGTGTTGTGTTGAACACTGCGGACATGCTGTGTTGTTTGTGTTGTTGTGTTGAACACTGCGGACATGCTGTGTTGTTTGTGTTGTGTTGAACACTGCGGACATGCTGTGTTGTTTGTGTTGTGTTGAACACTGCGGACATGCTGTGTTGTTTGTGTTGTTGTGTTGAACACTGCGGACATGCTGTGTTGTTTGTGTTGTGTTGAACACTGCGGACATGCTGTGTTGTTTGTGTTGTTGTGTTGAACACTGCGGACATGCTGTGTTGTTTGTGTTGTGTTGAACACTGCGGACATGCTGTGTTGTTTGTGTTGTGTTGAACACTGCGGACATGCTGTGTTGTTTGTGTTGTGTTGAACACTGCGGACATGCTGTGTTGTTTGTGTTGTTGTGTTGAACACTGCGGACATGCTGTGTTGTTTGTGTTGTGTTGAACACTGCGGACATGCTGTGTTGTTTGTGTTGTGTTGAACACTGCGGACATGCTGTGTTGTTTGTGTTGTTGTGTTGAACACTGCGGACATGCTGTGTTGTTTGTGTTGTGTTGAACACTGCGGACATGCTGTGTTGTTTGTGTTGTGTTGAACACTGCGGACATGCTGTGTTGTTTGTGTTGTGTTGAACACTGCGGACATGCTGTGTTGTTTGTGTTGTGTTGAACACTGCGGACATGCTGTGTTGTTTGTGTTGTTGTGTTGAACACTGCGGACATGCTGTGTTGTTTGTGTTGTGTTGAACACTGCGGACATGCTGTGTTGTTTGTGTTGTTGTGTTGAACACTGCGGACATGCTGTGTTGTTTGTGTTGTTGTGTTGAACACTGCGGACATGCTGTGTTGTCTGTGTTGTGTTGAACACTGCGGACATGCTGTGTTGTTTGTGTTGTGTTGAACACTGCGGACATGCTGTGTTGTTTGTGTTGTTGTGTTGAACACTGCGGACATGCTGTGTTGTTTGTGTTGTGTTGAACACTGCGGACATGCTGTGTTGTTTGTGTTGTGTTGAACACTGCGGACAGGCTGTGTTGTTTGTGTTGTTGTGTTGAACACTGCGGACACGCTGTGTTGTTTGTGTTGTTGTGTTGAACACTGCGGACATGCTGTGTTGTTTGTGTTGTGTTGAACACTGCGGACATGCTGTGTTGTTTGTGTTGTGTTGAACACTGCGGACATGCTGTGTTGTTTGTGTTGTTGTGTTGAACACTGCGGACATGCTGTGTTGTTTGTGTTGTTGTGTTGAACACTGCGGACATGCTGTGTTGTTTGTGTTGTGTTGAACACTGCGGACATTCTGTGTTGTTTGTGTTGTTGTGTTGAACACTGCGGACATGCTGTGTTGTTTGTGTTGTTGTGTTGAACACTGCGGACATGCTGTGTTGTTTGTGTTGTTGTGTTGAACACTGCGGACATGCTGTGTTGTTTGTGTTGTGTTGAACACTGCGGACATGCTGTGTTGTTTGTGTTGTGTTGAACACTGCGGACATGCTGTGTTGTTTGTGTTGTGTTGAACACTGCGGACATGCTGTGTTGTTTGTGTTGTGTTGAACACTGCGGACATGCTGTGTTGTTTGTGTTGTGTTGAACACTGCGGACATGCTGTGTTGTTTGTGTTGTGTTGAACACTGCGGACATGCTGTGTTGTTTGTGTTGTGTTGAACACTGCGGACATGCTGTGTTGTTTGTGTTGTGTTGAACACTGCGGACATGCTGTGTTGTTTGTGTTGTGTTGAACACTGCGGACATGCTGTGTTGTTTGTGTTGTTGTGTTGAACACTGCGGACATGCTGTGTTGTTTGTGTTGTTGTGTTGAACACTGCGGACATGCTGTGTTGTTTGTGTTGTGTTGAACACTGCGGACATGCTGTGTTGTTTGTGTTGTGTTGAACACTGCGGACATGCTGTGTTGTTTGTGTTGTTGTGTTGAACACTGCGGACATGCTGTGTTGTTTGTGTTGTTGTGTTGAACACTGCGGACATGCTGTGTTGTTTGTGTTGTTGTGTTGAACACTGCGGACATGCTGTGTTGTTTGTGTTGTGTTGAACACTGCGGACATGCTGTGTTGTTTGTGTTGTGTTGAACACTGCGGACATGCTGTGTTGTTTGTGTTGTGTTGAACACTGCGGACATGCTGTGTTGTTTGTGTTGTGTTGAACACTGCGGACATGCTGTGTTGTTTGTGTTGTCTTGAACACTGCGGACATGCTGTGTTGTTTGTGTTGTTGTGTTGAACACTGCGGACATGCTGTGTTGTTTGTGTTGTCTTGAACACTGCGGACATGCTGTGTTGTTTGTGTTGTTGTGTTGAACACTGCGGACATGCTGTGTTGTTTGTGTTGTTGTGTTGAACACTGCGGACATGCTGTGTTGTTTGTGTTGTTGTGTTGAACACTGCGGACATGCTGTGTTGTTTGTGTTGTGTTGAACACTGCGGACATGCTGTGTTGTTTGTGTTGTGTTGAACACTGCGGACATGCTGTGTTGTTTGTGTTGTGTTGAACACTGCGGACATGCTGTGTTGTCTGTGTTGTTTGTGTTGAACACTGCGGACATGCTGTGTTGTTTGTGTTGTGTTGAACACTGCAGACATGCTGTGTTGTTTGTGTTGTTGTGTTGAACACTGCGGACATGCTGTGTTGTTTGTGTTGTTGTGTTGAACACTGCGGACATGCTGTGTTGTTTGTGTTGTTGTGTTGAACACTGCGGACATGCTGTGTTGTTTGTGTTGTTGTGTTGAACACTGCGGACATGCTGTGTTGTTTGTGTTGTGTTGAACACTGCGGACATGCTGTGTTGTTTGTGTTGTGTTGAACACTGCGGACATGCTGTGTTGTTTGTGTTGTGTTGAACACTGCGGACATGCTGTGTTGTTTGTGTTGTGTTGAACACTGCGGACATGCTGTGTTGTTTGTGTTGTGTTGAACACTGCGGACATGCTGTGTTGTTTGTGTTGTTGTGTTGAACACTGCGGACATGCTGTGTTGTTTGTGTTGTTGTGTTGAACACTGCGGACATGCTGTGTTGTTTGTGTTGTGTTGAACACTGCGGACATGCTGTGTTGTTTGTGTTGTGTTAAACTGTGAACACTGCGGACATGCTGTGTTGTTTGTGTTGTGTTGAACACTGCGGACATGCTGTGTTGTTTGTGTTGTGTTGAACACTGCGGACATGCTGTGTTGTTTGTGTTGTGTTGAACACTGCGGACATGCTGTGTTGTTTGTGTTGTGTTGAACACTGCGGACATGCTGTGTTGTTTGTGTTGTGTTGAACACTGCGGACATGCTGTGTTGTTTGTGTTGTGTTGAACACTGCGGACATGCTGTGTTGTTTGTGTTGTGTTGAACACTGCGGACATGCTGTGTTGTTTGTGTTGTGTTGAACACTGCGGACATGCTGTGTTGTTTGTGTTGTGTTGAACACTGCGGACATGCTGTGTTGTTTGTTGTGTGTGTGTGTGAACACTGCGGACATGCTGTGTTGTTTGTGTTGTTGTGTTGAACACTGCGGACATGCTGTGTTGTTTGTGTTGTGTTGAACACTGCGGACATGCTGTGTTGTTTGTGTTGTTGTGTTGAACACTGCGGACATGCTGTGTTGTTTGTGTTGTGTTGAACACTGCGGACATGCTGTGTTGTTTGTGTTGTTGTGTTGAACACTGCGGACATGCTGTGTTGTTTGTGTTGTGTTGAACACTGCGGACATGCTGTGTTGTTTGTGTTGTGTTGAACACTGCGGACATGCTGTGTTGTTTGTGTTGTGTTGAACACTGCGGACATGCTGTGTTGTTTGTGTTGTTGTGTTGAACACTGCGGACATGCTGTGTTGTTTGTGTTGTGTTGAACACTGCGGACATGCTGTGTTGTTTGTGTTGTTGAACACTGCGGACATGCTGTGTTGTTTTGTTGTGTTGAACACTGCGGACATGCTGTGTTGTTTGTGTTGTGTTGAACACTGCGGACATGCTGTGCTGTGTTTGTGTTGTTGTTGAACACTGCGGACATGCTGTGTTGTTTGTGTTGTGTTGAACACTGCGGACATGCTGTGTTGTTTGTGTTGTTGTGTTGAACACTGCGGACATGCTGTGTTGTTTGTGTTGTGTTGAACACTGCGGACATGCTGTGTTGTTTGTGTTGTGTTGAACACTGCGGACATGCTGTGTTGTTTGTGTTGTGTTGAACACTGCGGACATGCTGTGTTGTTTGTGTTGTGTTGAACACTGCGGACATGCTGTGTTGTTTGTGTTGTGTTGAACACTGCGGACATGCTGTGTTGTTTGTGTTGTGTTGAACACTGCGGACATGCTGTGTTGTTTGTGTTGTTGTGTTGAACACTGCGGACATGCTGTGTTGTTTGTGTTGTGTTGAACACTGCGGACATGCTGTTTGTTTGTGTTGTGTTGAACACTGCGGACATGCTGTGTTGTTTGTGTTGTGTTGAACACTGCGGACATGCTGTGTTGTTTGTGTTGTTGTGTTGAACACTGCGGACATGCTGTGTTGTTTGTGTTGTTTGTGTTGAACACTGCGGACATGCTGTGTTGTTTGTGTTGTGTTGAACACTGCGGACATGCTGTGTTGTTTGTGTTGTGTTGAACACTGCGGACATGCTGTGTTGTTTGTGTTGTGTTGAACACTGCGGACATGCTGTGTTGTTTGTGTTGTGTTGAACACTGCGGACATGCTGTGTTGTTTGTGTTGTGTTGAACACTGCGGACATGCTGTGTTGTTTGTGTTGTGTTGAACACTGCGGACATGCTGTGTTGTTTGTGTTGTTGTTGAACACTGCGGACATGCTGTGTTGTTTGTGTTGTGTTGAACACTGCGGACATGCTGTGTTGTTTGTGTTGTTGTTGAACACTGCGGACATGCTGTGTTGTTTGTGTTGTTGTGTTGAACACTGCGGACATGCTGTGTTGTTTGTGTTGTGTTGAACACTGCGGACATGCTGTGTTGTTTGTGTTGTGTTGAACACTGCGGACATGCTGTGTTGTTTGTGTTGTTGTGTTGAACACTGCGGACATGCTGTGTTGTTTGTGTTGTTGTGTTGAACACTGCGGACATGCTGTGTTGTTTGTGTTGTGTTGAACACTGCGGACATGCTGTGTTGTTTGTGTTGTTGTGTTGAACACTGCGGACATGCTGTGTTGTTTGTGTTGTTGTGTTGAACACTGCGGACATGCTGTGTTGTTTGTGTTGTTGTGTTGAACACTGCGGACATGCTGTGTTGTTTGTGTTGTGTTGAACACTGCGGACATGCTGTGTTGTTTGTGTTGTTGTTGAACACTGCGGACATGCTGTGTTGTTTGTGTTGTGTTGAACACTGCGGACATGCTGTGTTGTTTGTGTTGTTGTGTTGAACACTGCGGACATGCTGTGTTGTTTGTGTTGTGTTGAACACTGCGGACATGCTGTGTTGTTTGTGTTGTGTTGAACACTGCGGACATGCTGTGTTGTTTGTGTTGTGTTGAACACTGCGGACATGCTGTGTTGTTTGTGTTGTGTTGTGCTGTGTTGTTTGTGTTGTTGTGTTGAACACTGCGGACATGCTGTGTTGTTTGTGTTGTGTTTGAACACTGCGGACATGCTGTGTTGTTTGTGTTGTGTTGAACACTGCGGACATGCTGTGTTGTTTGTGTTGTGTTGAACACTGCGGACATGCTGTGTTGTTTGTGTTGTGTTGAACACTGCGGACATGCTGTGTTGTTTGTGTTGTGTTGAACACTGCGGACATGCTGTGTTGTTTGTGTTGTTGTGTTGAACACTGCGGACATGCTGTGTTGTTTGTGTTGTGTTGAACACTGCGGACATGCTGTGTTGTTTGTGTTGTGTTGAACACTGCGGACATGCTGTGTTGTTTGTGTTGTGTGTTGAACACTGCGGACATGCTGTGTTGTTTGTGTTGTTGTGTTGAACACTGCGGACATGCTGTGTTGTTTGTGTTGTTGTGTTGAACACTGCGGACATGCTGTGTTGTTTGTGTTGTGTTGAACACTGCGGACATGCTGTGTTGTTTGTGTTGTGTTGAACACTGCGGACATGCTGTGTTGTTTGTGTTGTGTTGAACACTGCGGACATGCTGTGTTGTTTGTGTTGTGTTGAACACTGCGGACATGCTGTGTTGTTTGTGTTGTGTTGAACACTGCGGACATGCTGTGTTGTTTGTGTTGTGTTGAACACTGCGGACATGCTGTGTTGTTTGTGTTGTGTTGAACACTGCGGACATGCTGTGTTGTTTGTGTTGTGTTGAACACTGCGGACATGCTGTGTTGTTTGTGTTGTGTTGAACACTGCGGACAGCTGCGGAACACTGCGGACATGCTGTGTTGTTTGTGTTGTTGTGTTGAACACTGCGGACATGCTGTGTTGTTTGTGTTGTGTTGAACACTGCGGACATGCTGTGTTGTTTGTGTTGTGTTGAACACTGCGGACATGCTGTGTTGTTTGTGTTGTTGTGAACACTGCGGACATGCTGTGTTGTTTGTGTTGTTGTGTTGAACACTGCGGACATGCTGTGTTGTTTGTGTTGTGTTGAACACTGCGGACATGCTGTGTTGTTTGTGTTGTGTTGAACACTGCGGACATGCTGTGTTGTTTGTGTTGTGTTGAACACTGCGGACATGCTGTGTTGTTTGTGTTGTGTTGAACACTGCGGACATGCTGTGTTGTTTGTGTTGTGTTGAACACTGCGGACATGCTGTGTTGTTTGTGTTGTGTTGAACACTGCGGACATGCTGTGTTGTTTGTGTTGTTGTGTTGAACACTGCGGACATGCTGTGTTGTTTGTGTTGTGTTGAACACTGCGGACATGCTGTGTTGTTTGTGTTGTGTTGAACACTGCGGACATGCTGTGTTGTTTGTGTTGTTGTGTTGAACACTGCGGACATGCTGTGTTGTTTGTGTTGTGTTGAACACTGCGGACATGCTGTGTTGTTTGTGTTGTGTTGAACACTGCGGACATGCTGTGTGTTTGTGTTGTGTTGAACACTGCGGACATGCTGTGTTGTTTGTGTTGTGTTGAACACTGCGGACATGCTGTGTTGTTTGTGTTGTGTTGAACACTGCGGACATGCTGTGTTGTTTGTGTTGTGTTGAACACTGCGGACATGCTGTGTTGTTTGTGTTGTGTGTGAACACTGCGGACATGCTGTGTTGTTTGTGTTGTGTTGAACACTGCGGACATGCTGTGTTGTTTGTGTTGTGTTGAACACTGCGGACATGCTGTGTTGTGCGGACAGCTTGTGTTTGTGTTTGTGCGGACATGCTGTGTTGTTTGTGTTGTGTTGAACACTGCGGACATGCTGTGTTGTTTGTGTTGTGTGTGAACACTGCGGACATGCTGTGTTGTTTGTGTTGTGTGAACACTGCGGACATGCTGTGTTGTTTGTGTTGTTTGAACACTGCGGACATGCTGTGTTGTTTGTGTTGTTGTGTGAACACTGCGGACATGCTGTGTTGTTTGTGTTGTGTTGTGTGTGTTGAACACTGCGGACATGCTGTGTTGTTTGTGTTGTTGTGTTGAACACTGCGGACATGCTGTGTTGTTTGTGTTGTGTTGAACACTGCGGACATGCTGTGTTGTTTGTGTTGTGTGTTGAACACTGCGGACATGCTGTGTTGTTTGTGTTGTTGTGTTGAACACTGCGGACATGCTGTGTTGTTTGTGTTGTGTTGAACACTGCGGACATGCTGTGTTGTTTGTGTTGTGTTGAACACTGCGGACATGCTGTGTTGTTTGTGTTGTGTTGAACACTGCGGACATGCTGTGTTGTTTGTGTTGTGTTGAACACTGCGGACATGCTGTGTTGTTTGTGTTGTGTTGAACACTGCGGACATGCTGTGTTGTTTGTGTTGTTGTTGAACACTGCGGACATGCTGTGTTGTTTGTGTTGTGTTGAACACTGCGGACATGCTGTGTTGTTTGTGTTGTTGTGTTGAACACTGCGGACATGCTGTGTTGTTTGTGTTGTGTTGAACACTGCGGACATGCTGTGTTGTTTGTGTTGTGTTGAACACTGCGGACATGCTGTGTTGTTTGTGTTGTGTTGAACACTGCGGACATGCTGTGTTGTTTGTGTTGTGTTGTGTTGAACACTGCGGACATGCTGTGTTGTTTGTGTTGTGTTGAACACTGCGGACATGCTGTGTTGTTTGTGTTGTGTTGAACACTGCGGACATGTGTGTTGTTTGTGTTGTTGTGTTGAACACTGCGGACATGCTGTGTTGTTTGTGTTGTTGTGTTGAACACTGCGGACATGCTGTGTTGTTTGTGTTGTGTTGAACTGTGCTGTGTTGTTTGTGTTGTGTTGAACACTGCGGACATGCTGTGTTGTTTGTGTTGTGTTGAACACTGCGGACATGCTGTGTTGTTTGTGTTGTGTTGAACACTGCGGACATGCTGTGTTGTTTGTGTTGTTGTGTTGAACACTGCGGACATGCTGTGTTGTTTGTGTTGTGTTGAACACTGCGGACATGCTGTGTTGTTTGTGTTGTGTTGAACACTGCGGACATGCTGTGTTGTTTGTGTTGTGTTGAACACTGCGGACATGCTGTGTTGTTTGTGTTGTGTTGAACACTGCGGACATGCTGTGTTGTTTGTGTTGTTGAACACTGCGGACATGCTGTGTTGTTTGTGTTGTTGTGTTGAACACTGCGGACATGCTGTGTTGTTTGTGTTGTGTTGAACACTGCGGACATGCTGTGTTGTTTGTGTTGTGTGTTGAACACTGCGGACATGCTGTGTTGTTTGTGTTGTGTGTGAACACTGCGGACATGCTGTGCTGTGGACATTGTGTTGTGTTGTTGTGTTGAACACTGCGGACATGCTGTGTTGTTTGTGTTGTGTTGAACACTGCGGACATGCTGTGTTGTTTGTGTTGTGTTGAACACTGCGGACATGCTGTGTTGTTTGTGTTGTGTTGAACACTGCGGACATGCTGTGTTGTTTGTGTTGTGTTGAACACTGCGGACATGCTGTGTTGTTTGTGTTGTGTTGAACACTGCGGACATGCTGTGTTGTTTGTGTTGTGTTGAACACTGCGGACATGCTGGTTGTTTGTGTTGTTGTGTTGTTTGTTGTTTGTGAACACTGCGGACATGCTGTGTTGTTTGTGTTGTGTTGAACACTGCGGACATGCTGTGTTGTTTGTGTTGTGTTGAACACTGCGGACATGCTGTGTTGTTTGTGTTGTGTTGAACACTGCGGACATGCTGTGTTGTTTGTGTTGTGTTGAACACTGCGGACATGCTGTGTTGTTTGTGTTGTGTGTGAACACTGCGGACATGCTGTGTTGTTTGTGTTGTGTGTTGAACACTGCGGACATGCTGTGTTGTTTGTGTTGTGTTGAACACTGCGGACATGCTGTGTTGTTTGTGTTGTGTTGAACACTGCGGACATGCTGTGTTGTTTGTGTTGTGTTGAACACTGCGGACATGCTGTGTTGTTTGTGTTGTGTTGAACACTGCGGACATGCTGTGTTGTTTGTGTTGTGTTGAACACTGCGGACATGCTGTGTTGTTTGTGTTGTGTTGAACACTGCGGACATGCTGTGTTGTTTGTGTTGTGTTGAACACTGCGGACATGCTGTGCGGACATGCTGTGTTGTTTGTGTTGTGTTGAACACTGCGGACATGCTGTGTTGTTTGTGTTGTGTTGAACACTGCGGACATGCTGTGTTGTTTGTGTTGTGTTGAACACTGCGGACATGCTGTGTTGTTTGTGTTGTGTTGAACACTGCGGACATGCTGTGTTGTTTGTGTTGTGTTGAACACTGCGGACATGCTGTGTTGTTTGTGTTGTGTTGAACACTGCGGACATGCTGTGTTGTTTGTGTTGTTGTGTTGAACACTGCGGACATGCTGTGTTGTTTGTGTTGTGTTGAACACTGCGGACATGCTGTGTTGTTTGTGTTGTGTGCTGTGTTGTTTGTGTTGTGTTGAACACTGCGGACATGCTGTGTTGTTTGTGTTGTGTTGAACACTGCGGACATGCTGTGTTGTTTGTGTTGTGTTGAACACTGCGGACATGCTGTGTTGTTTGTGTTGTGTTGAACACTGCGGACATGCTGTGTTGTTTGTGTTGTGTTGAACACTGCGGACATGCTGTGTTGTTTGTGTTGTGTTGAACACTGCGGACATGCTGTGTTGTTTGTGTTGTGTTGAACACTGCGGACATGCTTGCCTGTTGTTTGTGTTGTTGTGTTGAACACTGCGGACATGCTGTGTTGTTTGTGTTGTGTTGAACACTGCGGACATGCTGTGTTGTTTGTGTTGTGTTGAACACTGCGGACATGCTGTGTTGTTTGTGTTGTTGTGTTGAACACTGCGGACATGTGTGTTGTTTGTGTTGTGTTGAACACTGCGGACATGCTGTGTTGTTTGTGTTGTGTTGAACACTGCGGACATGCTGTGTTGTTTGTGTTGTGTGTTGAACACTGCGGACATGCTGTGTTGTTTGTGTTGTTGTGTTGAACACTGCGGACATGCTGTGTTGTTTGTGTTGTGTTGAACACTGCGGACATGCTGTGTTGTTTGTGTTGTTGTGTTGAACACTGCGGACATGCTGTGTTGTTTGTGTTGTGTTGAACACTGCGGACATGCTGTGTTGTTTGTGTTGTGTTGAACACTGCGGACATGCTGTGTTGTTTGTGTTGTGTTGAACACTGCGGACATGCTGTGTTGTTTGTGTTGTGTTGAACACTGCGGACATGCTGTGTTGTTTGTGTTGTGTTGAACACTGCGGACATGCTGTGTTGTTTGTGTTGTGTTGAACACTGCGGACATGCTGTGTTGTTTGTGTTGTGTTGAACACTGCGGACATGCTGTGTTGTTTGTGTTGTGTTGAACACTGCGGACATGCTGTGTTGTTTGTGTTGTTGTGTTGAACACTGCGGACATGCTGTGTTGTTTGTGTTGTTGAACACTGCGGACATGCACTGCGGCATGCTGTGTTTGTGTTGTTGTGTGAACACTGCGGACATGCTGTGTTGTTTGTGTTGTTGTGTTGAACACTGCGGACATGCTGTGTTGTTTGTGTTGTGTTGAACACTGCGGACATGCTGTGTTGTTTGTGTTGTGTTGAACACTGCGGACATGCTGTGTTGTTTGTGTTGTGTTGAACACTGCGGACATGCTGTGTTGTTTGTGTTGTGTTGAACACTGCGGACATGCTGTGTTGTTTGTGTTGTTGTGTTGAACACTGCGGACATGCTGTGTTGTTTGTGTTGTTGTGTTGAACACTGCGGACATGCTGTGTTGTTGTGTTGTGTTGAACACTGCGGACATGCTGTGTTGTTTGTGTTGTGTTGAACACTGCGGACATGCTGTGTTGTCTGTGTTGTGTTGAACACTGCGGACATGCTGTGTTGTTTGTGTTGTTGTGTTGAACACTGCGGACATACTGTGTTGTTTGTGTTGTGTTGAACACTGCGGACATGCTGTGTTGTTTGTGTTGTTGTGTTGAACACTGCGGACATGCTGTGTTGTTTGTGTTGTTGTGTTGAACACTGCGGACATGCTGTGTTGTTTCTGTTGTTGTGTAGAACACTGCGGACATGCTGTGTTGTTTGTGTTGTTGTGTTGAACACTGCGGACATGCTGTGTTGTTTGTGTTGTGTTGAACACTGCGGACATGCTGTGTTGTTTGTGTTGTGTTGAACACTGCGGACACGCTGTGTTGTCTGTGTTGTTTGTGTTGAACACTGCGGACACGCTGTGTTGTTTGTGTTGTGTTGAACACTGCGGACATGCTGTGTTGTTTGTGTTGTTGTGTTGAACACTGCGGAAATGCTGTGTTGTTTCTGTTGTGTTGAACACTGCGGACATGCTGTGTTGTTTGTGTTGTTGAGTTGAACACTGCGGACATGCTGTGTTGTTTGTGTTGTGTTGAACACTGCGGACATGCTGTGTTGTTTGTGTTTTTGTGTTGAACACTGCGGACACGCTGTGTTGTTTGTGTTGTGTTGAACACTGCGGACATGCTGTGTTGTTTGTGTTGTGTTGAACACTGCGGACACGCTGTGTTGTTTGTGTTGTTGTGTTGAACACTGCGGACACGCTGTGTTGTTTGTGTTGTTGTGTAGAACACTGCGGACACGCTGTGTTGTTTGTGTTGTGTTGAACACTGCGATAATGCTGTGTTGTTTGTGTTGTGTTGAACACTGCGGACATGCTGTGTTGTTTGTGTTGTGTTGAACACTGCGGACATGCTGTGTTGTTTGTGTTGTGTTGAACACTGCGGACATGCTGTGTTGTCTGTGTTGTTTGTGTTGAACACTGCGGACACGCTGTGTTGTTTGTGTTGTGTTGAACACTGCGGACATGCTGTGTTGTTTGTGTTGTTGTGTTGAACACTGCGGACATTCTGTGTTGTTTGTGTTGTGTTGAAGACTTCGGACATGCTGTGTTGTTTGTGTTGTGTTGAACACTGCGGACATGCTGTGTTGTTTGTGTTGTGTTGAACACTGCGGACATGCTGTGTTGTTTGTGTTTTTGTGTTGAACACTGCGGACATGCTGTGTTGTTTGTGTTGTGTTGAACACTGCGGACATGCTGTGTTGTTTGTGTTGTGTTGAACACTGCGGACATGCTGTGTTGTTTGTGTTGTTGTGTTGAACACTGCGGACATGCTGTGTTGTTTGTGTTGTTGTGTTGAACACTGCGGACATTCTGTGTTGTTTGTGTTGTGTTGAACACTGCGGACATGCTGTGTTGTTTGTGTTGTGTTGAAGACTGCGGACATGCTGTGTTGTTTGTGTTGTGTTGAACACTGCGGACATGCTGTGTTGTTTGTGTTGTGTTGAACACTGCGGACATGCTGTGTTGTTTGTGTTGTGTTGAACACTGCGGACATGCTGTGTTGTTTGTGTTGTTGTGTTGAACACTGCGGACATGCTGTGTTGTTTGTGTTGTTGTGTTGAACACTGCGGACATGCTGTGTTGTTTGTGTTGTGTTGAACACTGCGGACATGCTGTGTTGTTTGTGTTGTGTTGAACACTGCGGACATGCTGTGTTGTTTGTGTTGTTGTGTTGAACACTGCGGACATGCTGTGTTGTTTGTGTTGTTGTGTTGAACACTGCGGACATGCTGTGTTGTTTGTGTTGTGTTGAACACTGCGGACATGCTGTGTTGTTTGTGTTGTTGTGTTGAACACTGCGGACATGCTGTGTTGTTTGTGTTGTGTTGAACACTGCGGACATGCTGTGTTGTTTGTGTTGTTGTGTTGAACACTGCGGACATGCTGTGTTGTTTGTGTTGTTGTGTTGAACACTGCGGACATGCTGTGTTGTTTGTGTTGTTGTGTTGAACACTGCGGACATGCTGTGTTGTTTGTGTTGTGTTGAACACTGCGGACATGCTGTGTTGTTTGTGTTGTGTTGAACACTGCGGACATGCTGTGTTGTTTGTGTTGTGTTGAACACTGCGGACATGCTGTGTTGTTTGTGTTGTTGTGTTGAACACTGCGGACATGCTGTGTTGTTTGTGTTGTGTTGAACACTGCGGACATGCTGTGTTGTTTGTGTTGTTGTGTTGAACACTGCGGACATGCTGTGTTGTTTGTGTTGTTGTGTTGAACACTGCGGACATGCTGTGTTGTTTGTGTTGTGTTGAACACTGCGGACATGCTGTGTTGTTTGTGTTGTGTTGAACACTGCGGACATGCTGTGTTGTTTGTGTTGTTGTGTTGAACACTGCGGACATGCTGTGTTGTTTGTGTTGTGTTGAACACTGCGGACATGCTGTGTTGTTTGTGTTGTTGTGTTGAACACTGCGGACATGCGGACATGCTGTGTTTGTTTGTGTTGTTGTGTTGAACACTGCGGACATGCTGTGTTGTTTGTGTTGTTGTGTGAACACTGCGGACAGCTGTGTTGTTTGTGTTGTGTTGAACACTGCGGACATGCTGTGTTGTTTGTGTTGTGTTGAACACTGCGGACATGCTGTGTTGTTTGTGTTGTGTTGAACACTGCGGACATGCTGTGTTGTTTGTGTTGTGTGTTGAACACTGCGGACATGCTGTGTTGTTTGTGTTGTGTTGAACACTGCGGACATGCTGTGTTGTTTGTGTTGTTGTGTTGAACACTGCGGACATGCTGTGTTGTTTGTGTTGTTGTGTTGAACACTGCGGACATGCTGTGTTGTTTGTGTTGTGTTGAACACTGCGGACATGCTGTGTTGTTTGTGTTGTGTTGAACACTGCGGACATGCTGTGTTGTTTGTGTTGTGTTGAACACTGCGGACATGCTGTGTTGTTTGTGTTGTGTTGAACACTGCGGACATGCTGTGTTGTTTGTGTTGTGTTGAACACTGCGGACATGCTGTGTTGTTTGTGTTGTTGTGTGAACACTGCGGACATGCTGTGTTGTTTGTGTTGTGTTGAACACTGCGGACATGCTGTGTTGTTTGTGTTGTGTTGAACACTGCGGACATGCTGTGTTGTTTGTGTTGTGTTGAACACTGCGGACATGCTGTGTTGTTTGTGTTGTGTTGAACACTGCGGACATGCTGTGTTGTTTGTGTTGTGTTGAACACTGCGGACATGCTGTGTTGTTTGTGTTGTGTTGAACACTGCGGACATGCTGTGTTGTTTGTGTTGTGTTGAACACTGCGGACATGCTGTGTTGTTTGTGTTGTGTTGAACACTGCGGACATGCTGTGTTGTTTGTGTTGTGTTGAACACTGCGGACATGCTGTGTTGTTTGTGTTGTGTTGAACACTGCGGACATGCTGTGTTGTTTGTGTTGTGTTGAACACTGCGGACATGCTGTGTTGTTTGTCTGTTGTTTGTGTTGTGTTGAACACTGCGGACATGCTGTGTTGTTTGTGTTGTGTTGAACACTGCGGACATGCTGTGTTGTTTGTGTTGTGTTGAACACTGCGGACATGCTGTGTTGTTTGTGTTGTGTTGAACACTGCGGACATGCTGTGTTGTTTGTGTTGTGTTGAACACTGCGGACATGCTGTGTTGTTTGTGTTGTGTTGAACACTGCGGACATGCTGTGTTGTTTGTGTTGTGTTGAACACTGCGGACATGCTGTGTTGTTTGTGTTGTGTTGAACACTGCGGACATGCTGTGTTGTTTGTGTTGTGTTGAACACTGCGGACATGCTGTGTTGTTTGTGTTGTGTTGAACACTGCGGACATGCTGTGTTGTTTGTGTTGTGTTGAACACTGCGGACATGCGGTTGTTTGTGTTGTGTTGAACACTGCGGACATGCTGTGTTGTGTGTTGTGTTGAACACTGCGGACATGCTGTGTTGTTTGTGTTGTGTTGAACACTGCGGACATGCTGTGTTGTTTGTGTTGTGTTGAACACTGCGGACATGCTGTGTTGTTTGTGTTGTGTTGAACACTGCGGACATGCTGTGTTGTTTGTGTTGTGTTGAACACTGCGGACATGCTGTGTTGTTTGTGTTGTGTTGAACACTGCGGACATGCTGTGTTGTTTGTGTTGTGTTGAGCACTGCGGACATGCTGTGTTGTTTGTGTTGTGTTGAACACTGCGGACATGCTGTGTTGTTTGTGTTGTTGTGTTGAACACTGCGGACATGCTGTGTTGTTTGTGTTGTTGTGTTGAACACTGCGGACATGCTGTGTTGTTTCTGTTGTGTTGAACACTGCGGACATGCTGTGTTGTTTGTGTTGTTGTGTTGAACACTGCGGACATGCTGTGTTGTTTGTGTTGTGTTGAACACTGCGGACAGGCTGTGTTGTTTGTGTTGTGTTGAACACTGCGGACACGCTGTGTTGTTTGTGTTGTGTTGAACACTGCGGACACGCTGTGTTGTTTGTGTTGTTGTGTTGAACACTGCGGACACGCTGTGTTGTTTGTGTTGTGTTGAACACTGCGGACATGCTGTGTTGTTTGTGTTGTGTTGAACACTGCGGACATGCTGTGTTGTTTGTGTTGTGTTGAACACTGCGGACATGCTGTGTTGTTTGTGTTGTGTTGAACACTGCGGACATGCTGTGTTGTTTGTGTTGTGTTGAACACTGCGGACACGCTGTGTTGTTTGTGTTGTTGTGTTGAACACTGCGGACACGCTGTGTTGTTTGTGTTGTGTTGAACACTGCGGACACGCTGTGTTGTTTGTGTTGTGTTGAACACTGCGGACATGCTGTGTTGTTTGTGTTGTTGTGAACACTGCGGACATGCTGTGTTGTTTGTGTTGTGTTGAACACTGCGGACATGCTGTGTTGTTTGTGTTGTGTTGAACACTGCGGACATGCTGTGTTGTTTGTGTTGTGTTGAACACTGCGGACATGCTGTGTTGTTTGTGTTGTGTTGAACACTGCGGACATGCTGTGTTGTTTGTGTTGTGTTGAACACTGCGGACATGCTGTGTTGTTTGTGTTGTGTTGAACACTGCGGACATGCTGTGTTGTTTGTGTTGTGTTGAACACTGCGGACATGCTGTGTTGTTTGTGTTGTGTTGAACACTGCGGACATGCTGTGTTGTTTGTGTTGTGTTGAACACTGCGGACATGCTGTGTTGTTTGTGTTGTGTTGAACACTGCGGACACACTGCGGACATGCTGTGTTGTTTGTGTTGTGTTGAACACTGCGGACATGCTGTGTTGTTTGTGTTGTGTTGAACACTGCGGACATGCTGTGTTGTTTGTGTTGTGTTGAACACTGCGGACATGCTGTGTTGTTTGTGTTGTGTTGAACACTGCGGACATGCTGTGTTGTTTGTGTTGTGTTGAACACTGCGGACATGCTGTGTTGTTTGTGTTGTGTTGAACACTGCGGACATGCTGTGTTGTTTGTGTTGTGTTGAACACTGCGGACATGCTGTGTTGTTTGTGTTGTGTTGAACACTGCGGACATGCTGTGTTGTTTGTGTTGTGTTGAACACTGCGGACATGCTGTGTTGTTTGTGTTGTGTTGAACACTGCGGACATGCTGTGTTGTTTGTGTTGTGTTGAACACTGCGGACATGCTGTGTTGTTTGTGTTGTGTTGAACACTGCGGACAGCTGCTGTGTTGTTTGTGTTGTGTTGAACACTGCGGACATGCTGTGTTGTTTGTGTTGTGTTGAACACTGCGGACATGCTGTGACATGCGGAAGCTGTGTTGTTTGTGTTGTGTTGAACACTGCGGACATGCTGTGTTGTTTGTGTTGTGTTGAACACTGCGGACATGCTGTGTTGTTTGTGTTGTTGTGTTGAACACTGCGGACATGCTGTGTTGTTTGTGTTGTGTTGAACACTGCGGACATGCTGTGTTGTTTGTGTTGTTGTGTTGAACACTGCGGACATGCTGTGTTGTTTGTGTTGTTGTGTTGAACACTGCGGACATGCTGTGTTGTTTGTGTTGTTGTGTTGAACACTGCGGACATGCTGTGTTGTTTGTGTTGTTGTGTTGAACACTGCGGACATGCTGTGTTGTTTGTGTTGTTGTGTTGAACACTGCGGACATGCTGTGTTGTTTGTGTTGTGTTGAACACTGCGGACATGCTGTGTTGTTTGTGTTGTGTTGAACACTGCGGACATGCTGTGTTGTTTGTGTTGTTGTGTTGAACACTTTTGAACACTGGGACATGCTGTGTTGTTTGTGTTGTGTTGAACACTGCGGACATGCAGTGTTGTTTGTGTTGTGTTGAACACTGCGGATATGCTGTGTTGTTTGTGTTGTGTTGAACACTGCGGACATGCTGTGTTGTTTGTGTTGTGTTGAACACTGCGGACATGTGTTGTTTGTGTTGTTGTGTTGAATACTGCGGACATGCTGTGTTGTTTGTGTTGTGTTGAACACTGCGGACATGCTGTGTTGTTTGTGTTGTGTTGAACACTGCGGACATGCTGTGTTGTTTGTGTTGTGTTGAACACTGCGGACATGCTGTGTTGTTTGTGTTGTGTGTTGAACACTGCGGACATGCTGTGTTGTTTGTGTTGTGTTGAACACTGCGGACATGCTGTGTTGTTTGTGTTGTGTTGAACACTGCGGACACGCTGTGTTGTTTGTGTTGTTGTGTTGAACACTGCGGACACGCTGTGTTGTTTGTGTTGTGTTGAACACTGCGGACATGCTGTGTTGTTTGTGTTGTGTTGAACACTGCGGACATGCTGTGTTGTTTGTGTTGTGTTGAACACTGCGGACAGGCTGTGTTGTTTGTGTTGTGTTGAACACTGCGGACACGCTGTGTTGTTTGTGTTGTGTTGAACACTGCGGACACGCTGTGTTGTTTGTGTTGTTGTGTTGAACACTGCGGACACGCTGTGTTGTTTGTGTTGTGTTGAACACTGCGGACATGCTGTGTTGTTTGTGTTGTGTTGAACACTGCGGACATGCTGTGTTGTTTGTGTTGTGTTGAACACTGCGGACATGCTGTGTTGTTTGTGTTGTGTTGAACACTGCGGACATGCTGTGTTGTTTGTGTTGTGTTGAACACTGCGGACATGCTGTGTTGTTTGTGTTGTTGTGTTGAACACTGCGGACATGCTGTGTTGTTTGTGTTGTGTTGAACACTGCGGACATGCTGTGTTGTTTGTGTTGTGTTGAACACTGCGGACATGCTGTGTTGTTTGTGTTGTGTTGAACACTGCGGACATGCTGTGTTGTTTGTGTTGTTGTGTTGAACACTGCGGACATGCTGTGTTGTTTGTGTTGTGTTGAACACTGCGGACATGCTGTGTTGTTTGTGTTGTGTTGTACACTGCGGACATGCTGTGTTGTTTGTGTTGTTGTGTTGAACACTGCGGACATGCTGTGTTGTTTGTGTTGTGTTGAACACTGCGGACATGCAGTGTTGTTTGTGTTGTGTTGAACACTGCGGACATGCTGTGTTGTTTGTGTTGTGTTGAACACTGCGGACATGCTGTGTTGTTTGTGTTGTGTTGAACACTGCGGACATGCTGTGTTGTTTGTGTTGTTGTGTTGAATACTGCAGACATGCTGTGTTGTTTGTGTTGTGTTGTACACTGCGGACATGCTGTGTTGTTTGTGTTGTGTTGAACACTGCGGACATGCTGTGTTGTTTGTGTTGTGTTGAACACTGCGGACAGGCTGTGTTGTTTGTGTTGTGTTGAACACTGCGGACACGCTGTGTTGTTTGTGTTGTGTTGAACACTGCGGACACGCTGTGTTGTTTGTGTTGTTGTGTTGAACACTGCGGACACGCTGTGTTGTTTGTGTTGTGTTGAACACTGCGGACATGCTGTGTTGTTTGTGTTGTGTTGAACACTGCGGAAATGCTGTGTTGTTTGTGTTGTGTTGAACACTGCGGACAGGTTGTGTTGTTTGTGTTGTGTTGAACACTGCGGACACGCTGTGTTGTTTGTGTTGTGTTGAACACTGCGGACACGCTGTGTTGTTTGTGTTGTTGTGTTGAACACTGCGGACACGCTGTGTTGTTTGTGTTGTGTTGAACACTGCGGACATGCTGTGTTGTTTGTGTTGTGTTGAACACTGCGGACATGCTGTGTTGTTTGTGTTGTGTTGAACACTGCGGACATGCTGTGTTGTTTGTGTTGTGTTGAACACTGCGGACATGCTGTGTTGTTTGTGTTGTGTTGAACACTGCGGACATGCTGTGTTGTTTGTGTTGTTGTGTTGAACACTGCGGACATGCTGTGTTGTTTGTGTTGTTGTGTTGAACACTGCGGACATGCTGTGTTGTTTGTGTTGTTGTGTTGAACACTGCGGACATGCTGTGTTGTTTGTGTTGTGTTGAACACTGCGGACATGCTGTGTTGTTTGTGTTGTGTTGAACACTGCGGACATGCTGTGTTGTTTGTGTTGTTGTGTTGAACACTGCGGACATGCTGTGTTGTTTGTGTTGTGTTGAACACTGCGGACATGCTGTGTTGTTTGTGTTGTGTTGAACACTGCGGACATGCTGTGTTGTTTGTGTTGTGTTGAACACTGCGGACATGCTGTGTTGTTTGTGTTGTGTTGAACACTGCGGACATGCTGTGTTGTTTGTGTTGTTGTGTTGAACACTGCGGACATGCTGTGTTGTTTGTGTTGTGTTGAACACTGCGGACATGCTGTGTTGTTTGTGTTGTGTTGAACACTGCGGACATGCTGTGTTGTTTGTGTTGTGTTGAACACTGCGGACATGCTGTGTTGTTTGTGTTGTGTTGAACACTGCGGACATGCTGTGTTGTTTGTGTTGTGTTGAACACTGCGGACATGCTGTGTTGTTTGTGTTGTTGTGTGCTTGTTGTTTGTGTTGTGGAACACTGCGGACATGCTGTGTTGTTTGTGTTGTGTTGAACACTGCGGACATGCTGTGTTGTTTGTGTTGTGTTGAACACTGCGGACATGCTGTGTTGTTTGTGTTGTGTTGAACACTGCGGACACGCTGTGTTGTTTGTGTTGTGTTGAACACTGCGGACATGCTGTGTTGTTTGTGTTGTGTTGAACACTGCGGACATGCTGTGTTGTTTGTGTTGTTGTGTTGAACACTGCGGACATGCTGTGTTGTTTGTGTTGTGTTGAACACTGCGGACATGCTGTGTTGTTTGTGTTGTTGTGTTGAACACTGCGGACATGCTGTGTTGTTTGTGTTGTGTTGAACACTGCGGACATGCTGTGTTGTTTGTGTTGTGTTGAACACTGCGGACATGCTGTGTTGTTTGTGTTGTGTTGAACACTGCGGACATGCTGTGTTGTTTGTGTTGTGTTGAACACTGCGGACATGCTGTGTTGTTTGTGTTGTGTTGAACACTGCGGACATGCTGTGTTGTTTGTGTTGTTGTGTTGAACACTGCGGACATGCTGTGTTGTTTGTGTTGTTGTGTTGAACACTGCGGACACGCTGTGTTGTTTGTGTTGTTGTGTTGAACACTGCGGACATGCTGTGTTGTTTGTGTTGTTGTGTTGAACACTGCGGACATGCTGTGTTGTTTGTGTTGTTGTGTTGAACACTGCGGACATGCTGTGTTGTTTGTGTTGTTGTGTTGAACACTGCGGACATGCTGTGTTGTTTGTGTTGTTGTGTTGAACACTGCGGACATGCTGTGTTGTTTGTGTTGTTGTGTTGAACACTGCGGACATGCTGTGTTGTTTGTGTTGTGTTGAACACTGCGGACATGCTGTGTTGTTTGTGTTGTGTTGTACACTGCGGACATGCTGTGTTGTTTGTGTTGTTGTGTTGAACACTGCGGACATGCTGTGTTGTTTGTGTTGTGTTGAACACTGCGGACATGCTGTGTTGTTTGTGTTGTTGTGTTGAACACTGCGGACACGCTGTGTTGTTTGTGTTGTTGTGTTGTACACTGCGGACATGCTGTGTTGTTTGTGTTGTTGTGTTGAACACTGCGGACATGCTGTGTTGTTTGTGTTGTTGTGTTGAACACTGCGGACATGCTGTGTTGTTTGTGTTGTTGTGTTGAACACTGCGGACATGCTGTGTTGTTTGTGTTGTTGTGTTGAACACTGCGGACACGCTGTGTTGTTTGTGTTGTTGTGTTGAACACTGCGGACATGCTGTGTTGTTTGTGTTGTTGTGTTGAACACTGCGGACATGCTGTGTTGTTTGTGTTGTTGTGTTGAACACTGCGGACATGCTGTGTTGTTTGTGTTGTTGTGTTGAACACTGCGGACATGCTGTGTTGTTTGTGTTGTTGTGTTGAACACTGCGGACATGCTGTGTTGTTTGTGTTGTGTTGAACACTGCGGACATGCTGTGTTGTTTGTGTTGTGTTGAACACTGCGGACATGCTGTGTTGTTTGTGTTGTGTTGAACACTGCGGACACGCTGTGTTGTTTGTGTTGTGTTGAACACTGCGGACATGCTGTGTTGTTTGTGTTGTGTTGAACACTGCGGACATGCTGTGTTGTTTGTGTTGTGTTGAACACTGCGGACACGCTGTGTTGGCTCTGGAATGTGCTGCCACACTTGGGTGCTGCTCTAAGCAAATCCTTGGACGAGTTGCTTGTTAGCGCAATCAATGCACTCACTGTGTGCTTCAATGCACATGTGATAAATAAATCTGTATAAACAGTAAACGTGGTTGTTTTAACAGATTGGCTCGTGTTGGAGGAAATGTCCAGAATGTTTAGTGCTCCTCAGAAACATTTAGAGATGAAAACCTGGTGCAGCATTTTGGAAACAAGATCTGTAAGAGGTTTGGGCAGTTCAGCTGTATCTGGTGGTGGTTACACAGGATAACCAGATGCTGAGGCTTTATAAGACATTGGTCAGACCACACTTAGACCATAAAACATAGGAGCAGAATTAGGCCGTTCAGCCCATCGAGTCTGTTCCACCATTCCATCATAGCTGATCCCGGATCGCACTCAACCCCATTCACCTGCCTTCTCACCATATCCCTTGATGCCCTGACCAATCAAGAAACTATCAATTTTCACATTAAATATACCCATGGACTTGGCCTCCACCACAGTTTGTAGCAGAGCATTCCACAGATTCACTACTGTTTGGCTAAAAACATTCCCCCTCAGCTCTGTTCTAAAGAGTCGCCCCTCAATTTTGAGGCTGTGCCCTCTAGTTCTGGATACCCCCACCATAGGAAACATCCTCTCCACATCCACCCTATCTAGTCCTTTCAACTTTCAGAATGCTTCAATGAGAAACCCCCGTATTCTTCTAAATTCCAGTGAGTACAGGCTCAAAGCTGCCAAACCCTCCTCATATGTTAACCCCTTCATTCTTGGAATCATCCTCGTGAACCTTCTTTGGCATCCTTTCTGAGATACGGGGCCCAAAACTGTTGACAATACTCCAAGTGCGGCCTGACTAGTACCTTATCAAGCCTCAGCATTATCTCCTTGCTTTTATATTCTATTCCCCTTGAAATAAATGCTGACATTGCATTTGCCTTCTTTACCACAGACTCAACTGGTAAATTAACCTTCTAAGAGTCTTACACAAGGACTCCATAAGTCCCTCTGCACCACTGATGCCTGAACCTTCTCTCCATTTGGATAACAGTCTGCACTATTGTTCCTTTTACCAAAATGCATTATCATACATTTCCCAACACTGTATTCCATCTGACACTTTTTTGCTCATTTTTCCAATTTGTCTAAGTCCTGCTGCAATCGCATTGCTTCCTCAGCACTACCTACCCCGCCACCTATTTTCATATTATCCACAAACTTTGTCACAAAGCCATCAATTCCATGATCCAAACCATTGACAAACAATGTGAAAAGTAGTGGTCCCAATATTGACCCCTGGGGAACACCTCTCTTCACTGGCAGCCAACCAGAAAAGGTTCTCTTTATTCCCACTCGCTGCTTCCTGCCTGTCAGCCACTCCTCTATCCATGCCAGTGTATTTCCTGTAACACCAGAGGATTTTACCTTGTTAAGCAGTCTCATCAAATGCCTTCTGAAAATCTAAGTAAATGACACCCACTACCTCTCCTTTGTCCACCCTGCTTGTTAATTCCTTGAAGAACTCTAACTGAGTTATCAGGCAAGATTTCCCTTATCTTATCTTTAGTCTCCAAGTACCCTGAAAACTCATCCTGAATAGTAGACTCCAACACCTTCCCAGCAACTGAGGTTGAGCTAACTGGCCTATAATTGCCCCTCTTTTGCGTTCCTCCTTTCTTACTGAGTGGAATGACATTTGCAGTCTTCCTCTGGGACATGCCAGAATCAAGTGAGTCTTGAAAGATCATGACCAATGTATCCGTTATCTCTTCAACAACCTCCATCAGGACTCAGGGATGTAGTCCATCTGGTCCAGGTGACTTATCCACTTTAAGACCTTTGAGTTTGCCTAGCACTTTCTCCTTCATAATAGCAATGTCACTCACTCCTTCTCCCTGACACTCACGGACCTCTGGCACACTGCTAGTGTCTTCCACAGTGAAGACAGATGCAAAGTACCCATTAAGTTCATCTGCCATTTCTTTGTCCCTCATTACTACCTCACCAGCATCACTTTCCAGTGGTCCAATATTAACTCTCACCTCCCTTTTACTCTTTATATAATTGAAAAAAACCTTTTAGTATCCTGCTTTATATTATTGGTTAGTTTGCCCTCACATTTCATCTTTTCCCTTCGTATAGCTTTTATAGTTGCCTTTTGTTGGATTTTAAAAGCTTCCCAATCATCCAATTTCCCACTCACTTTTGCTACATTATATGGCCTTTCCTTGGCTTTTATGCTGCCCTTCACTTCCCTTGTCAGCCACGGTTGCCTTCCCCTGCCATTTGAGAACTTCTTCTGTGGGACATATCTATCTTGTGCCTTGTAAACTATTCCCAGAAACTTCAGCCACCTCTGCTTTGCCATCATCTCCATCAGTATCCCCCTCCAATCCACCTGGGCAAGCTCCTCTCTCATGCCTCTGTAATTCCCTTTATTCCATTGTGATACTGATACATGTGAGTTATGCTCCTCCCTCTCAAATTGCAGTATGAATTCAATCATATTATGATCACTGCCTCCTAAGGGTTCCTTTACATTAAACTCCTTCAATAGGTCTGGGTTATTACATAGCACCCAATCCAATATAGCCTTTTTCCAAGTAGACTCAAGCACAAGCTGTTCTAAAAAGCCATCTCGCAGACATTCAACAAATTCCTTCTCTTGCAATCCTACATCAACCTGATTGTCCCAATCCCCTTACATATTGAAGTCCCCCATTAGAGTTATGTGATTATCCTTATGTGATTATTACATGCCTTTTCCAGCTCCTTTGCAATCTCAACCCCACATCCTGGCTACTATTTGGAGGCCTATATATGATTCCTATAATGTTATTTTTTACCGTTGCAGTTTCTTAACTCCACCCACAAAGATTCAACAGATCTGTCAAGTCAAGTGCTTTTTATTGTCATTTCGACCATAAGCTCCTGGTACAGTACACAGTAAAAATGAAACAACGTTCCTCCAGGACCATGGTGCTATATGAAACAACACAAAACTGCACCAGACTATGTGAGACAACACAAGGCTACACTAGACTACGTAAAACAACACAAAAACTACACTAGACTACAGACCTGCACAGGACTACATAAAGTGCACAAAACAGTGCAGGGCAGTACAATAATTAATAAACAAGACAATAGGCACAGTAGAGGACAAATTACAATATAATAATAAATGATGTCGATGTCAGTCTAGTCTCTGGGTATTAAGGAGTCTGATGGCTTGGGGGAAGAAACTGTTGCACAGTCTGGTCCTGAGAGCCCAAATGCTTCGGTGCCTTTTTCCAGATGGCAGGAGGGAGAGGAGTTTACATGAGGGGTGCGTGGGGTCCTTCATAATGCTGTTTGCTTTGCTGATGCAACGCGTGGTGTAAATGTCTGTGATGGCGGGAAGAGAGATCCCAATGATCTTCTCAGCTGACCTCACTATCTGCTGCAGGGTCTTGCGATCCGAGACGGTGCAATTTCCGAAATAGGCAGTGATGCAGCTGCTCAGGATGCTCTCAATACAACCTCTGTAGAATGTGGTGAGGATGGGGGGTGGGAGATGGACTTTTCTCAGCCTTCGCAGAAAGTAGAGACGCTGCTATGCTTTTTGGCTATGGAGCTGGTGTTGACGGACCAGGTGAGGTTCTCTGCCAGGTGAACACCAAGAAATTTGGTGCTCTTAATGCTCTCTACGGAGGAGTCGTCAATGTTCAGCACAGAGTGGTTGCTCTCCTGAAGTTAACAACCATCTCTTTTGTTTTGTTCACATTCAGAGACAGGTTGTTGGCTCTGCACCAGTCCGTTGGCCGCTGCACCTCCTCTCTGTATGCTGACTCGTAGTTCTTCCCTTGTCAGCCATGGTTGTCTAGCCCTGCCATTTGAGAACTTTTTCTGTGGGACATATCTATCCTGCGCCTTGTGAACTATTCCCAGAAACTTCAGCCATCCCTGCTCTGCCATCATCCCCATAGTATTCTCCTCTAATTCACCTGAGCAAGCTCCTCTCTCATCCTTCTGTAATTCCCTTTATTCCATTGCAATACTGATACATATGACTTGTGCCTCTCCCTTTCAAATTGTAGTATAAATTCAATCATATTATGATCACTGCCTCCTAAGGGTTCCTTTACGTTAAGCTCCCTAATAAAATCTGGATTATTACACAACACCCAGTCTATGACAGCCTTTTCCCAAGTAGACTTAAGCACAAGCTGCTCTAAAAATTTGTAGGCATTCAGCAAATTCCCTCTCTTGTGATCCAACACCAACCTGATTTTCCCAATCCCCTTACACATTGAAGTCCTTCATTACAATTGTGTCATTACGCTTATTACACGCTATTTCCAGCTCCCTTTTCAATTTCAACCCCACATCTTGGCTGTTATTTGGAGGCCTATATATGATTCCCATAATGGTTTTTGTACCCTTACAGTTTCTAAACTCCACCCACAAAGATTCAACATTCTCTGACCCTATGCCACCGCTTTCTAAAGACATAATTCCAACTCTTGTCGTATTGTGAGCAATTTTGGGCCTTTCATCTCAGAAAAGATGTGCTGACATTGGAGAGGGCTCAGGGGAAGTTCACAAATTTTTTTTCTGGGAGTGAATGGGTTAATGCATGAGGAGCATTTGATGGTGCTGGACTTCGGAAGTCTGAAATGTGGGGGGGGATCTCTTTGAAACCTCTTGAATATTGAAAGGCCTCGATAGAGTGGATGTTGAGAAAATCTTTCCTATAGTAGGGGAGTCTAGGAGTAGAGGGCACAGCCTCAGAATAGAGGGACATCCATTTAGATCAGAGGTGAGGAAGAATTTCTTTAGCCAGAGGGTGATGAATCTGTGAAATGCATTCCCACAAATGGCTGTGGAGGTCAGGTCATTGAATATATTTAAAGCAGAAGTTGATAGTTCTTGATTAGTCAGGGTATCAAAGGGTATACAGGGAGAGGGCAGGAGAATGGGGTTGAGAGGGATAATAAATCAGCCACGATGGAATGGGGAAACAGACTCGATAGGCCGAATGTACGAATTCTGCTCCTATGTCTTATAGTCTAAAAGCACAATAAATTATAAAATAAATATATAGTACAATAAAATGACTAATGAGGAAAATACTAGGTGGGCAGGAGGCTGGATAGCTATTCATAATGTTAATCATTCTCCGCTCTAAGTTTCAATCTATTGATAAGGGACTTTGGGCTTCTCCATCTCACAACTGCAGGACAGTCACTTCTCCAGCCACGTCCTCCACAGGACTCGGTCAGCCCAGACCCAGGAGCCTATAAGGAGTAGAAGATGCTGCCATCTCTGATGCCTTGTCATGGGCTCCGTTCTACTTTCAGGCCAGGGGAGTGGAGCCAGACCTGACTGATAGATCTCCTGCTGGAACTCTGTCTGTGTCAGCCTGCTAGGGTGGGGGACTGGGGTATCTGCTGTCCAATGCACTATTTCTCTTAATAGTTATAACTTGAATTTTGAGGGTTTTAAAAAAAAAATTAATTTCTCGCTCCTTCTCTCTGAGCTCATGCTGAGAATCCACATTTCTGACAAAAAACACCCTTTGTATCAACTCTTTTTAAGCAATGCTACACCTCAAATTAAAATAACAATGGATTTGAAATATGAAAAAACACAGGACTCACTGACTGCTGAGTACCACACCATTGTCTGGCTGGGCTCCCACAGGACGAGCTGCTTCTGTCCACAGGCTGATGAAATGCTTAAGGCGATCCTGAGGGAGAACTTTTTCATTTAGAGGGTGGTGGGAGTGTGGAACGAGCTGCCAGTGGATGTGGGTTTGACGGCAACATTGAAGAGAAGTTTGGTGACTCCATGGATGGGAGGGGTGTGAAGGACTTTGGGCGCGGTGCAGGTCAATGGCCGTAGGACGAGTAACAGTCCAGCACAGACTGCTCCAGCTGCAAAGCCTGTTTTTACTCAGCTCGTAAACTTCTCAAGGTTCCAGAACACATTCTACACAATCAGTAAAACTCACCAACGCCTCTCACATCCCGAGGAAGCTGAAGGGAGCCAGGCTCTGAACGTCTATACTCATGTCACTGTACAGATGGGCAGCAAAGAACATCCTCACAAGCTGCGTCACCACAGGGTACGGACACGGCACTGCGGTGGGCAGGGCCCACAACAGGTAGTAAAAACTGCCCAATGCAGCAGCACCAGCCTACCCATTATCTAGGACACATATAGAGAAAGGTGCCGGAAAAGGGACAGTAACATCATGAAGGATCCTACCCACCCTGTTCATGGACGGTTTGTCTCACTCCCATCAAGGAGGATGCTATGTAGCATTCACACCAGGACCACCAGACTCAAAAGCAGTTATTTTCCCTAATCAGTAAGACTGATCCACACCTCCACCCACTAACCCACCCCTCCACACCCCAACCACCACTACTTTATCATTTCCTGTCAGAGTCACCTGATGTACAGACACTCCTGTCTCTTTATGGACATACAAACAATCTATGTATAAGATATTTTATGTATTTAGAGTATATTTCAGTGATACCCTTGGGTGTCTCTAGAGCTGTGGCTCTTTAGTCCCTCAGCGAATAGCTACTGGCCTCAGCAGTGAGAAAACCTCCTTTCTCAGGCTGTTATTGTCTAGGGTTGATAGGACTTGGGTCCCACCAAAACCATGAAGTTGGTGGAGCCAGACCTGACTGATAGATCTCCTGCTGGAACTCTGTCTGTGTCAGCCTGCTAGCGTGAGGGGAGTGTGGTATCTGCTATCCAATACACTATTTCTCTTAATAGTTATAACTTGAATTTTGAGGTTTTTTAAAAAAGAGTTCTCGCTCTTTCTCTCTGAGCTCATGCTGAGAATCCATATTTCTGACAAATATTTCAACCACCCAAACCCCGATCTGTGTGAATCCTGTATAAATAGCCGCATGCAATTAGCCGTCAGCAAGAAATAACAGATCGTACACTGCATACAATTATAAAGAAAGTATATTTACAAATTTCAGCTTTATTGAACCGTTAGTAGGAAAAAGAAAAGGAAGAAAATTAAAAGGGCCCATTACAGTTAACCCAGTCCAAATGTACATGTAAATTGGAGGTCATCTTGAAGTTGTCTTTTAACTCGCGCGCTGGTGCCACTGTCTGCCTTGAACAAACGGGCTCCCCCGTGGGCATCCTGGTCCTTCTTCATTCATCTGCACAAAGCAACTCGTGCAACAGGGCCGGCAACCTCAGTCACTCTCCCTCCTGTGTTCTCTGAGCTCCCACAAGAAAGACCTTGACCCCCACCAGTGTCTGTCACAAAAACCTCTCCGCCCAGCGTTCTCTGGAACCTTTGCCCAATTCTACCATCCTGATGGGCTGATGCAACATTTCCAAGTTGAACAACACAGCCCCTTATCTTTAGATCAACCCTGAACATGCTAAAGGCAGAACAGACTGCTCTTACAGAACTGCTAACATGAAATACTTGCAGCATAGCGGTAAAAATCTTAACCAGGGTGTTACATACACAACAAACACAAAATGCTGGAGGAACTCAGCTGGTCAGGCAGCATTGATGGAAATGAACAAACAGTCAAAGTTTCGGGTGGAGACTCGACAGTTCACTTATTTCCCTTGATGCTGCCTGACCTGCTGAGTTCCTCTGGGTTTGCAGCACCCGCAGAATTTCTCATATTTATGTGTGATTGTGTTTTTTATTATTACTGTGTTCTTTATCTTATTGTACCTTTTTGTGCAGCAACAGATCTGTAGTAACAATAATTTTGTTCTCCTTTACACTTGTATACTGGAAATGACATCAAACAATCTTAAATCTTGATTCCATGCTCTTTGGGACTCTGAGGTCACCAGAGCCAAGAAACACTCCACACAGACTCTAGTGAACTGATTTATTTGAAGTATCAAGAACAGTTTTCTGTGGTATACGAGAGTGGCAACAATGATACTGCAGAGACACACACTCCTCTCAGTAACACACGTGACCCACAGCAACAGCACCATTCCACACTGGGCTCAGCCAAGAAAGGGGATTCCACAATAAAACAGAGAATGCTGGTGTAGTCAGCAGCTCAAGCAGCATCTGGGAAGAGAGAAGGAGTCTCTGTTTCAGGTCGATGACTTTTGTTAGAATGAGAACATAATCCTGTCTTTCTCGCTGCACAGATGCTGCCTGTGGTGGTGAGATGGTGCCTATGGTGCACCATGGAGAGCATTCAATCTGGTTGTATCACTGTCTGGTACGGAGGGACCACTGCACAGGATTGAAAAAAGCTGCAGACAGTTGTAAACTCAGCCAGCTCCATCACCGGCACCAGACTCCCCAGCATCGAGGACATCTTCAAATGTCGGCATCCATCATTAAGGAGCCCATCACCCAGGACATGTTACTGTCAGGGAGATGGTACAAGAGCCTGAAGACACACATTTAACATTTTAGCACAGCTTGTTCCCCACCACCATCAGCTTTCTAAATGGACAATGAACTCACATACACCACCTCACTATTTTTTTTCTCTCTTTTTGCACTACTAATTTATTTTAAGTTTTTAATATATTTATTTCTTGTGTAATTTAACATTACTTATTGCACTGTACTGCTGCTGCAAAGCAACAAATTTCATGACATACGCTGGTGATATTAAACCTGATTCTGAGCATTCCAGCATACCCCGTTTTTATTTCAGATTTCCAGCATCTGCAGTGTTTTGCTTTCCTTACGCCAACTCCAAAGAGAAACTCTGAGCAATGAGAGACAGAGACATGTGGCTACTCTGATTTACAATATGGATCAATGTTCTGGAACGCCACCATGGGCAGCCCTGAGCCCAGCTGTGAGAGGAGGAGGTTTGGGCATGGCGCCAGCAACTCATAAAGACCCAGAGCTACAGAAACACCAACGGAAGCTCCGAAGACCCACCCCTGGGAAAGGAAGGAGCTTTGCCTAGAAGATGTAGAATTGGGCTACAAACACCCGGACATGAAAGACTGACCCAGAACAGAGGGCTCTGGCAAATTGCTGTCAGCGGCCTATGCCCCATAGGGTGACGGGCTTAAGAGGATGAAGATGTTCCCATTAATTCCATGGGTTGAAGCATCCATGGCTGGAGGGGGGTGTGACAGCCCAGGATAAGATCGAGGGGAAAACTGCCCTGCACCATTGCTTTGCTCCACAGGAGGGAGCTACAGACTAGACTGGGGCCCTGGGATAACATAAAACAGCCCATTGCAGTAACTGGGCCTTCGGTTAAACAAGGCAGCCATTTATTTGGGATGACTCTTAAAGAACAAAAGCTAGTCGAGAAAATAGCCAGGTTTCTTTTGTTTATTTGTAACACCATTAATTGGGGCAGCCACTTAACTGGGCCAAAATGTACTGATCCTGGGGTGTGTGAATTAACCAGAATCCACTGTAATTCCATGTGGCTCTGCGTCTGATATGTTAAGTACAAAACACTCGGCATTCAGGAGCCGGCCACGCCTCTACTAGTTTATTTATTTCCAGGTACAATGCAGAACAGGCTCTTCCGGCCCAACAAGCTGCACGGCCTGCAAACCACCGATTTAACCCTGGCCTAATCACAGGAGAATCGACAACCACCAGTTAACCTACTAACCCGGACATCTTAGGACGGTGGGAGGAAACTGGAGCACCCCGGAGCACCCGGAGGAAATCGGAGCACCCGGAGGAAACCGAAGCACCCGGGGGAAATCAGAGCACCCGGGGGAAATCAGAGCACCCGGGGGAAACGGAGCACCCGGGGGAAATCAGAGCACCCGGGGGAAACGGAGCACCCGGGGGAAACGGAGCACCCGGGGGAAATCGGAGCACCCGGGGGAAACCGGAGCACCCGGAGGAAACCGAAGCACCCGGGGGAAATCAGAGTACCCGGGGGAAACGGAGCACCCGGGGGAAATCAGAGCACCCGGCACCGGGGGAAATCAGAGCACCCGGGGGAAATCAGAGCACCCGGGGGAAACGGAGCACCCGGGGGAAACGGAGCACCCGGGGGAAACCGGAGCAACCGGGGAAAACCGGAACAACTGGGGGAAGCCCAAGAACTCAAGGGAAGGACGCACAACCTGCTTACAGAGTATGCTGGTATTGAACTCTGAGCTGCGACAGCTCAAGCTGTAACAGTGCTGTACCAACTGCTAATCTACTGTGGCGCCTGGGGCACAGTGATTTTGGGCATGATAGCACTGAGCATTGGAGTGTGAGAACTCAACAGCCAAGTGCCATCCTATTGTTCTACATAAGACATGAACTGATATACTGGGATCATCACTCCAAAAAGCACCAGAAATCAAAAACATCTCTGCAATAAAATTAGAATTACTGCCACAAGGCAGGCTGTTGGCACTTAGGTCAAATTGTGATGGAACAAAGACTGCCAGGTAACCACAGTCCAGACGGACCATTGCCCATCCACTCACATTCATTATGTTAATCCCCTCTCTGAGGACCATTTACAGTGGCTAATTCACCCACCAAACTCCACACATTAGGAATGAGGGAGAAAATCCGAGCAGACAAGGGAACCTGTGAGGACACAGAAAGAAAGTACAAGCACAACTACACACAATACTCCAAGCGCAACATAACTAAAGTCTTATACTGTTGTAATGGGACAACACAGCACTTGTATCTAGTGCCTCAGCTCATGAAGACCAGAAGACATAGGAGCAGAATTAGGCCATTCGGCCCATTGAGTCTGCTCTGCCATTCCATCATGGCTGATTTATTACCCCCCTCAACGCCATTCTCCTGCCTTCCCCCTGTAACCTTTGAAATCCTGACTAATCACTTTCAGAGCCCTGGGGTGTACACCATCTGGTCCAGGTGACTTATCTATCTTCAGACCTTTTAGTTTTCCAAGAACCTTCTCTCTAGTTATGATAAATTCACATACTTCATGCTCCGTGACACCTGGAACTTCCACCATACTGCGAGTGTCTTCCACAGTGAAGACTCGCGCAAAATACTTATTCAGTTCATTCACCATTTCCTTATCCCCCATTACTATCTCCCCAACATCATTTCTCGAGGTCCGATATCCATTTTCATCTCTTTTACGCTTCATATATCTTAAGAAACTTTTGGTATCTTCTTTAATATTACTGGCTAGTTTACTTTTGTTTTCCATCTTTACCTTCTTAATGACTGTTTTAGTTGCCTTCTGTTGGTTTTTAAAAGCTTCCCAATCCTCTAACTTCCCACTAATTTTTGCTCTATTATATGCCCTTTCTTTGGCTTTTATATTGGCTTTGACTTCTCTTGTTGGCCACGGTTGTGTCATCTTTGCTTTAGAATACCTCTTCCTCTTTATATCTTGTATATGTCCTCCGGGATGTTCCACTCACTGCTGTTCAGTCATCATCCCTGCAAGTGTTCTTTTCCAAGCATTTCCGGCCAATTCCTCTCCCATGCCACTGCAGAACCAGCCCCCTAACCCTACCTCACATCTGACCCCAGCCCCTCACCCCACCCCAAACCCCGGGGCAAACCTGACCACACCACAATCACCTGTCCTGAAGGGTCCACCCCAAGATCCCCAACCACTTACAGCTCATCGCACCATACCCAACCCAGAACAGCCAATCCCCCAGTAGGCCCAACCACGAGCCACTCCAGAAACTCCCACTCCTGAAACCCAGCACAAACCGCATTCCCCCAATCCACCTGCACTTGAGATCGCCCATGGCTATTGTAACATTGCCCTTTTGGCATACATTTTCTATCTCCCATTGTAATTTGTAGACCACATCCTTACTACTGTTTGGGGGGGTCTGTGTATAACTTCCATCAGGGCCTTTTTACCCTTGCAGTTCCTTAGCTCTATCCAGAATGATTCAACACCTTTCAACCCGATGGCACCTCTTTCTGATGATTTGATTTCATTTCTTACCAACAGAGCAACACCACCCCCTCTGCCTTCCTGCCTGTCCTTTCAATACAATGTGTATTCTTGGACATTAAGCTCCCAATCAACAAGTTATGTTGCAGCTTTATAAAACTCTAGTTAGCTCACATCTGGAGTACTGCATACAGTTCTGGTTGCCCCACTATAGGATGTCGAGACTTTGGAGAGGGTGCAGAAGAGGTTTACCAGGATGCTGCCTGGATTAGAGGGCATGTGCTGTTCAAGAGGTTAGACAAACTTGGGTTGTTTTCTATGGTGTGCTGGAGGCTGGGGGGAGATCTGACAGAGGCTTATAAGATGATGAGAGGCATGGATAGAGTAGACAGATAATATCTTCTTCCCAGGGTTGAAAAATCTAATACCAGAGGGCATATATTTAATGTATATGCGAGGCGCAAGTTTTTTTACACAGAGGGAGGTGGATGCCCGGGGTGGTGGTAGAGGAAGGTACATTACAGACTTTTAAGAGATATTCAAAAGGCAGATTAATGTGAGGAAGTTGGAGGGATGTAAACGTTGTTTAGGCAGAAGGGATTAGTTTAGTTGGCTATTTGATTACTAATTCTTTTGGTTGGACACAATGCTGTGCGCTGAAAGGCCTGTTCCTGTGCTGTGTGGTGCTATGTTCTAAATGAGCAGGTCTTGCATTATCCTGCAATGTGGAGAGACGTGGATGGGTAGAACTTGCAGAATAGTTGTAACAAGGAGCTAAAATATGATCAGAGGTTGCCAGAATCACTCTTTGCTTTCTGATAAGTGAAAGGTCTGAGACCTAAAGGGCTGCAACTACCTTTGTTTCTTAAGAAGCCACACGGTACATGAGTCATTGGTCAGGCCACACGGAGTATTGGAGTATTGTGAGCTGTTATGGGTCCCTTATCTCAGAGAAGATGTGCTGGCATTGGAGAGGGTCCAGAGGAAGTTCACGAGAATGATTCCAGGAACGAAAGGGTTAATGTATGAGGATCTAATTGAAACCTATCAAACACTGAAAGAGTTGATGTGGAGAGAATGTTTCCTTTCGTGGGGGAGTCCAGGACCAAGGGGCAACGCCACAGAATACTGGGATGTCCATTTAGAACGGCGATGATGAGGAATTTCTTTATCCAGGGGATGGTGAATCTGTGGAATTCATTGCCACAGACGGCTGTGGAAGCCAAGACAGTGAATACATTTAAGGCGGAGATCGATAGGTTGCTAACTATTCAGGGTGTCAAAGGTTACAGGGAGAAGACAGGAGAATGGGGTTGAGAGGAAAGATGTCTGCCATGATAGAATTGTGCAGCAAACTCAACAGGCCAAATGACTTAAATCTGCTCCTATGTGGAATTTTAGAAGAGACATTTTTTCCACTCCAAGTTCCCCAGTACTGATGTATTCCCAGTCTCTCACTATTCTCTGCTAATCTTCAGTCAATACTTGTTATCAATGTAAACACTCAACATCTGCTTTTCGCAGTCTGATGAGGAACTAACTTCTGGTCCAGTGAGTGTGTGACTCTTAGTGATTGAATTTGCAACAAAATGCTAGATGATTGTGGTTCTGGATTAGCAAGGCGAAGGCCGCAAGCTGCCAAGCTCCATGAATTCAATACGTCATGGTCTGTCACCCCACCCTGCACCATGCCACTGCTAACCCCACCATCCACACACTCAGCCTGCACCAGAAAACATTTCCTCGCCACATTTGCTCAGGTGATAAAGAAAATCAGAGAGAGAGGCCCTTCGTTGGTTGGGGTCAACCATGGATGTTTCACGCCATCTGTCTACGTGATATCCAAGCCTGGGCAGGACGATATAGAGAGCAAACTGTTGCCCACGTAGCAGGCTTTCCCTCTCCATGCAGCCAGAGATTGATACAATTCCACCCCAATTCCACCACAGGAATTCCCAGTCAGTGTCTGCTGCAGTGACTCCAACTCCAGATGTTGTCAGTCAGCATTGAACTCAGTGCGGGGCTGCCTCAGGGACTCCAGTTCTGGCATTTTCCTCGGGGTTTACTCCGAATGGGTACAGGAGTGGAGCTTTCAGATCAGAGATTTCCTTCTCCTATGTGAGCTGCCAACCACGGCTGACGAGCCCCATCTGCCCAAAAGTGAGTACAGTACTCAAAATCACAACCACAAAGGATGTGCGGTTTCTAAGCAGTTAAGGATTTGGGTGAGGCCGTGAAGATCGTTCTGGCTTTGCGTTCTGAAGCTGTCTGAACTTGGCCCACAGGTACTTCACTTGAAGTAAGCTGGGGAAGAGAAGGGAGCATCTAATCAGTAACCTGTGAGGACACACTTGGTTCAGGTGTCCTGCAGAAGATATAGGAACTGAATTAAGCCATTTGGCCTATCAAGTTTACTCTGCCATTCCATCATGGCTGACAGATTCATTCATTCATTATGTGCCGTGCTGTATGACACGGGTGATCACTGTCTTTCCATGACCATCATTGTTCTTGGCAAATTTTTCTACAGAAGCTGATTATACCTCTCGACCCCATTCGCCTACCTTCTCCCATAACCTTTGTCACCCTGACTAATTAAGAACCTGTTAACCTCCGCTTTAGATATACCCAATGACTTGGCCTCCACAGTGGCAGTGACAATGAATTCCACAGATTCACCAACTTCCGGTTAAAGAAATTCCTCCTCATCTCTGCCCTAAATGGACATCCTCAATTCTGAGGCTGTGCTCTCTGGTCCTAGACTCCCCCACTATAGGAAACATCCTCCCCACATCCACTCTAGTTAAGCCTTTCAATATTGAGCTCCCCCGCCCTTTCATTCTTCTAAACTCCAGTGAGTACAGGCCCAGAGCTCTTAAACGTTTGCTCATAAACTTTTTCATTCTTGGAATCATTTTTGTGAACCTCTTCTGGACCAAACTGCTTACAATAATTCCAACTTAGTTCTTGGACAATTGCTTCTGTTACAGATAGTGGAAGGCTTGAGTTATGGTCTCTTCACTCCACTCCTCTTTTGACAAGTTGTGCAAGGCATTTTCACTCTGCACACAATCGGACGTTTTCTCCTTCACCAATAGCCTTTTGCCATTGCTTGAGTCCAAATGTTCATTTTGAAAGCAGGCCTTGAGAAGACTGGAGAGAGGGAACGAGAGAGAAAGACAGAGAGAGAGAGAGAGAGAGAGAGAGAAGGATAAGGATTGATAGACTCGACCTCACCCCAGACTTACCCACCCCTCCCACCTCCTCACCACAACTGTTCCATTTGGAATTGTGAACTGATTCCGACTGGCTGGAACCTGGGATCAACTGTCAAGCACCTCAGCAAACAGCAGAGTTACTAAACAACTGTGCTGCCTGGGATGGTGGGAGAGGCGGATACATTGGGGATATTTAAGAGACGTTTAGATAGACACAGGAATGTGAGGAAAATGGAAGGATATGGATATTGTGTGGGCTGAAGAGATTAGTTTAGTTGGCTATTTGATTACTAATTTAATTGGTTCAGCACAAGGGCCGGCTGCTGTTCTGTACCGTTCTATGTTCCATGACAGGGAGACATCAGAAGGATTAAAATTTCAGAATCCTCCCATCCAACAGGTGCCATTCTCTGCATATTCCCTTGGTTTCATTGTCCACTGTCCACAGAACTTTCTAAGCCTGGTCGCAGGACACTAATCTATTACTGATGGGACGTTCATGCTGTAGTGCACTGTGATATTTCTGAGAACGTGCACGAGCTCTCAGCTTAACCCATCTTACACCTGGGAACTGCAAACACCACAACGACATTGATGAAGAAAGGATAGTTTGTGGAGCAGATGGAATTTAACCTGGACGAATGTGAAGTGTTCAAAAGAGACAATAGACTTGTTAAAGGCAAGACCGTTAACAGTGTTGATGAGCAGAGGGATCCTGGGATCCAAGTTCATAACTCCCTGTAAGTGGCTGCACAGGGTGGTTAAGAAGGCATTTGACACACTTAGCATTATTAGTCAAGGAATCGAATTCAAAAGTCAGAAAGTTATGTTGCAATGTTATAAAACTCTAGTTCGGCCATATCTGGTGTATCGCATACAGTTCTGATTGTCCCATTATAGGAAGGATGACTGTACTCTTTTCCACAGATGCTGTCCGGCCTGCTGAGTTCCGCCAGCATTTTGTGTGTGTTGCTAGGAAGTATGTCAAGACGTTGGAGAGGGTGCAGAAGAGAACTTGCCTGGATTAGAGGGCATGTGCTATAGCGACGGGTTGGACAAATTTGGGTTGTTTTCTCTGGAACGGCGGAGGCTAACGGGAGATCTGATAGAGGTTTATAAGATTTTGAGAGGCAAAGATACAGTAGACAGACAGTATCTTTCTCCCAGGGTTGAAATATCTAATACCAGAGGGCATGTAGTTAAGGTGAGAAGGGGTGATTTCAAAGGAGATGTGAGGGGGCGTGTTACACAGAGAGTGGTGGGTGCCTGGGGTGGTGGTAGAGGCAGATACATTGGGACGATTCGATAGGAAAATGAATATGAGGAAAATGGAAGGATAAAGACATTGTGTAGGGGCAGAAGAGATTATTTCAGTTGGCCATTTGAATACTAATTTCAAATGGTTCAGCACAACATTGTGGGCCGAAGTGTCTGCTCCTGTACTGTACTATTCTATGTTCTACGTCGAAGGGAATGGCTTACAGTGCACTACTAAAGGTCACTGAGTGAGGGAAGTTTGTGCGATGTCACTAGGTGCCTTGTGGTGTCTTCAAGTCTGAATAAGTGAGCCAGCGGACCTGTTCTCCAGACCCCGTTCCTCCTGAGCTGAGCCAGTGGACCTGCTCTCCAGACCCCGTCCCTCCTGAGCTGAGCCAGCGGACCTGCTCTCCAGACCCCGTCCCTCCTGAGCTGAGCCAGCGGACCTGCTCTCCAGACCCCGTCCCTCCTGAGCTGAGCCAGCGGACCTGCTCTCCAGACCCCGTCCCTCCTGAGCTGAGCCAGCGGACCTGTTCTCCAGACCCCGTCCCTCCTGAGCTGAGCCAGCGGACCTGTTCTCCAGACCCCGTCCCTCCTGAGCTGAGCCAGCGGACCTGCTCTCCAGACCCCGTCCCTCCTGAGCTGAGCCAGCGGACCTGCTCTCCAGACCCCGTCCCTCCTGAGCTGAGCCAGCGGACCTGTTCTCCAGACCCCGTCCCTCCTGAGCTGAGCCAGCGGACCTGTTCTCCAGACCCCGTCCCTCCTGAGCTGAGCCAGCGGACTTGTTCTCCAGACCCCGTCCCTCCTGAGCTGAGCCAGCGGACCTGTTCTCCAGACCCCGTCCCTCCTGAGCTGAGCCAGTGAACCTGCTCTCCAGACCCCGTCCCTCCTGAGCTGAGCCAGTGAACCTGCTCTCCAAACCCACACATTTGCACTTGGAGTCAGGCTGCTTCTTCAGAAAGAAACCAATCCGGAAATGAAGGTGAAGTGGTGTGAGGGTGAAGATCGAGTGAGGACGTGGCCACTATTTCAGAACTTGTCTTGACCCTGCAGCACTTGTGCCGACAGCCACAGTTTTATGTTTGACTTCAAGTTTAATTGTTTAACTTCTTCACACAGAGAGTGGTGAATCTGTGGAATTCTCTGCCACAGGAAACAGTTGAGGCCAGTTCATTGGCTATATTTAAGAGGGAGTTAGATATGGCCCTTGTGGCTACGGGGGTCAGGGGGTATGGAGGGAAGGCTGGGGCGGGGTTCTGAGTTGGATGATCAGCCATGATCATAATAAATGGCGGTGCAGGCTCGAAGGGCCGAATGGCCTACTCCTGCACCTATTTTCTATGTTTCTATGTTTCTATGTCATTCATGAACACAGCCAAACGAAACAGTGTTCCTCTGGGGCCAACGTGTAAACCACACTACCAACAGCACACAGTAACAGCACGTAGCACATATAGTTATGACAGCAGAAAAACATATAGTCTCACATAAAAAAATCCTAGCCCGATCCGAGTGGCATGGTCTGCAGACTGATGGTGCACGGACTGTTGTCCTGTTTTTGACTGAGTGAGCGAACACTGGAGGGCAGCACCAACAGGAGGAGCCAGTCGCCAACACAGTACTGATTCCAGTGTGCACACAGAGCCCTCTGTACTGTCCCTTATCCCCTCTGGAGTCTCCTCTTCTGCGCAGCTACAACAGTCGACCTGGTCACGAGGGCCTGGTCCACACAACTGAGGCAACGGGAAGTAGACTTGTTTCCAACTATCTCTGTCCAGTTTGCGCAGTTGTGGTTTCAAGTCCAGTTCCAGGATGTGAGGCTGCTGGTTGATCATTAAAGAGCAATCGCTTGATGCTGAAATAGAGTATTATGGCTGAATGCCTACCCAAAGACCCTTACCAACCACACGGTGAGGCAGTATTTCAGAATCCTGTTTAATATCACTGATGTATGATGTCAGATTTGTTGTTTAGTGGCAACAGTATGGTGCAAGGCATAACAATAAAGACTATAAATTACAACTATATATAGGCACACACACAGCCTCTTCCCTCAGGCTGCGAGATTAATGACTACCCTGTCACTAGCACAGTGACTGGTCACTGTTTACCAGTACTGTGCACTATGTGCATTTTGAATTATATTTTATTAACTTATTTATGGTCATATTTTGTTTTATGTGGTGTGTATGATATGTGTTTTGTGGAGAAATGTTGTTTCATTTGGTTCTATATATGTACAGTCAAATGACAATAAACTTGAACTTGATTTGTTTAAAATAAATTAAATAAGGTAACACAAACAAGAGAACCCAAAATAGTGAGGTAGTGTTGAGACATTGTCCGTTCAGAAATCTGATGGTGGAGGGGAAGAAGCTGTGTGCAGGGAATGCAGTCATGGAAACGCGGGGTGAGTGAGATCAAAGGAAAGGTGACGAAGAACAAAAGAAACAGCCAGCAGCCATGCAGGAAATCAGACAATATGTGGGAGATAGACACCCCACATCAGTACACTGTAACACTTCATCATTTTACAAGTGTATATACACACACACAGACACAAACACACACTCTCTCTCACACACAAACACACACACACACACACTCTCTCACACACACACAAACACACACACACACTCTCTCACACACACACAAACACACACTCTCACACACACAAACACACACACACACACTCTCTCTCTCTCACACACACACACACACACACTCTCTCACACACACACAAACACACACTCTCACACACACAAACACACACACACACACACTCTCTCACACACACACAAACACACACACACAAACTCTCTCACACACACACAAACACACACACACACTCTCTCACACACAAACAAACACACACTCTCTCACACACACACAAACACACACACACACTCTCACACACAAACACACACACACACACACAAACTCTCTCACACACACACAAACACACACACACACTCTCTCACACACACACAAACACACACTCTCACACACACAAACACACACACACACACTCTCTCACACACACACAAACACACACTCTCACACACACAAACACACACACACACACTCTCTCACACACACACAAACACACACACACACTCTCTCACACACACACAAACACACACTCTCACACACACAAACACACACACACACACACTCTCTCACACACACACAAACACACACACACACTCTCTCACACACACAAACACACACACACACACTCTCTCTCTCACACACACACACAAACACACACAAATTACGTAACTCTAAAGGTAGATCACTTTTTTCAGAATTGCCGCCTTCAACCACATGAACAGTAACTCCCACAAAGCTCCAGTGAATGAAGGCAACTTGACACACAAGTCGTGATAACACCAGAGGGACGAGGCAAGAAGCTTGATGAATAGTGGACCCTGGGTAGGATTTGTGCATCCCTCAAGACGATAAAACTTAGGAGCATAATTAGACCATTTGGCTCATCGAGACTACTCTGCCAATCATGGCTGATTTATTATATCTCTCAACTCCATTCACCTACCTTTGCGTCCTGTCTAATCAAGAACCTATCTACCTCAGCTTTAAATATACCCAATGACTTGGCCTCCACAGCTGCCTGTGGCAAGGAATTCCAGCGATTCACCACCTTCTGGCTAATGAAATTTCTCCTCATCTCTGTTCAAAATGGAAGTTCCTCTATTCTGAGGCTGTGCCCTCTGGCCCTAGACTGCCCCATTATAGGAGACATTCTCTCCACATCCACTCTTCCTAGGCCTTCCAATATTCAATAGGTTTCAAACAGATCCCTCTCTCATTCTTCTAATTAAACTCCAGTCATCAAATCCTCCCCATATATTAACCTTTTCATTCCCGTAATCATTCCGGTGAACCCCCTCTGGACTCTCTCCAATGACAGTATATCCTTTCTTTGACAAGGGGCCCAAAACTGCTCACAAGTACAGTGTAACCAATGCCTTACAAAACCTCAGAACAACAACTCTGCTTTTATATTCTTGAAAGGAATGCTAAAATTTAATTTGCCTTCCTCACCACCAACTCAACCTGAAAATTAACATTTAGGAAATCCTACACACGACTCCCAAATCCCTTTGCACCCCTGGTAACCTTCTTCACTACGCCACAACTCTATGAAGCTTTGAGTCAGGTGCAGCCTCCTAATCCACCCTTCCTGTTAATTGTGATATACTGTATTTATTTAATTTAGAGACACCGTGCAGACAGGCCCTTCTGGTCCTTCGAGTTGTACCACCCAGCCACACACTGATTAACCCTCACCTACCAACCGGTATGTGTATGAAGAAACCAGAACACCCAGAGGAAACCCATGTGGTTACAGGGAGGATGTACAAACTTGCTTACAGAAGATGCTGAAATTGAACTCTGAACTTAGGTGCCCTGAGCTGTAACAGTGTTGCACTAACCTTGGCACCCCAGATGATGGTTGGATTGTGTTTGCAGCATAACTAGCCCAGCCTGCCTCCAGGGGATCTCCCCATACAGCATTAAGGTTGCGCTGGTCACATTACTCACTGTTTCTGCAGTAGATGCTGCTGCTGTTGTCTGTAGCTTTCAATGGTGTGCTGCGGTAACAGCTGCATCAGCTCCAGTGACTCCTTAATCTTCAGCAACACTTCATATGTCTCCCGTCCCCTGATCTGGAAATGAAAAATTGCCAGACTTAGAGGGTGCAGATGCCATAGAATAAACTGGTAGCACACGTGAGCCGAGTCAGATGGATCAAGAGGATAGTCAGAGACTTTTTCCCCAGGGCGGAAACTGCTAACCCAGAAAAGTGTGAAGTGATTCACTTTGGGAGGTCGAATTTGAAGATGGAATACAGGGTTAACGGCAGGATTCTTGGTAGTGTGGAGAAACAGAGGGATCTTGGAGTCCACATGCATAGATCCCTTAAAATTGCCAACAAGTTGTTAGAGTAGTTAAGAAACTTTATGGTTACTTGGGAAAATGAGCTCAAGAGCCATAAGGTAATATTGAAGCTCTATGAAAGCCTGGTCAGACCACACTTGGAATATTGTGTTCATTTCTGGTTGCCTCATTATAGGGAAGATGTGGAAGCTTTAACCATATAACCATATAACAATTACAGCAGGGAAGCAGGCCATCTCAGCCCTCCTAGTCCGTGCTGAACTCTTACTCCCACCGACCTGCACTCAGCCCATAACCCTCCATTCCCTTCCTGTCCATATATCTGTCCAGTTTAACTTTAAATGACAACATCAAACCTGCCTCAACCACTTCTGCTGGAAGCTCGTTCCACACAGCCACCACTCTCTGAGTAAAGATGTTCCCCCTCATGTTACCTCTAAAACTTTTGCCCTTTAACTCTCAACTCATGTCCTCTTGTTTGAATCTCACCCACTCTCAATGGAAAAAGCCTATCCACATCAACTCTATCTATCCCTCTCATAATTTTAAATGCCTCTATCAAGTCCCCCCTCAACCTTCTACCTTTAGAGAGGGTGTAGAGGACTTTCACCAGAATGCTACCTAGATTAGAGAGCATGTCTTATGAAGATAAGGCTTTTCTCTTTGGAGGGAAGGAGGATGTGAGATGACTTGATAGAGACATCTAAAATGATAAGAGGCATAGATGGACTGGACAGTGAGAGTCTTTTTCCCCGATGGAAATGGCTAATACGAGAGGACATAATTTTATGGCGAATGGAGGAAAATATAAGGGGGATGTCAGAGGTAAGTTTTTTACATAGAGAGTGGTAGGTGTGTGGAACATGCTGTCATGGATGTGCTAGAGGCAGATACACAAAGAATCTTAGCTAGTCACATGGATGATAGAGAGAGAAGGGAGAGATGAGGAGGAATTTCTTGAATCAGAGGGTGGTGAATCTGTGAAATTCATTGTCATAGTGAGGCCATCATTGGGTATATTTAAAGTGGAGGTTGATAGATTCTTCATTAGTCAGAGCATCAAAGATATTGGGGGGAAAGCAGGAGAATAAGGTTGAGAGAGATAATAAATCAGCCATTGTGGAATGGGACAGCAGACTGGCCTGATTCTGCTGCTATGTCTTAGGGCTAGATTGATCTTAGAGTACTTTAAATGGTCAGCACAACATCGCGTGCCGAAGGTCCCGTACCATTCGATGTTTTATATTCTCAGCCAGGTTGATCAGGGTTTGGTGAAGATACTGGAGCAGAAAAGCAGAGACTTTGCAAGTTCAGGATTATTTAGTGCCATTTCCAGTACACAAATGTAAAGGAGAATAAAATAACTGTTATTCCAGATCCAATGTAACACAAAGAAAAACCACAATAAGATAAAGAACAAAATGATAATAAAAACACAATACATATAAATACAGAAGATAGCTTATATACATATATTGATTGTATGTCCATAAAGTGATGCTAGGCACAGGAGTGTCTGTACATAAGGTGACTGACAGGAAATGATAAAGTCATGGTGGTTGGGGGTGTGGAGTGGTGGGTTAGTGGGTGGAGGTGTTGATCAGACTTACTGCTTGTGGAAAGTAACTGTTTTTGAGTCTGCTGGTCCTGGCGTGGATGTTACGTAGCATCCTCCCTGATGGGAGTGGGACAGACAGTCCATGAGCAGGGTACAGTGGTGCCAGAAAATTTGTGAACCCTGTAGAATTTTCTGTATTTCTGCATAAATATGACCTAAAATGTGATCAGATCTTCACATAAGTCCTAAAACTAGAAAACTAGATAAAACTAGTGCTAAAACAAGATAAACCTTGTAGGTTTTTTGATCTCCAAACTTGAATGCTTCTGATGTGGCTCTTAGCAGGTTCTGGATTTCATTGTTCATCCAGGGCTTCCGACTGGGGAAAACCCTGGATGATTTTGTGGGGATACCCTCATCCACAGTAGTTTTAATAAAGTCTGTAACGACCCTGGTGTAGTCTCGGGTCCTCAGGTGAGTTGTTGAACACAGCCCAGTCCACTGACTCAGGGCAATCCTGTCACCATTCCTCAGACTCCTGCGACCACCCCTTGGTTGTGTTGATCTCTAGAGCCTCGCTCTTTAGGCTCTGTCTGTATGCAGGTAGCAGCAGTACAGCCAAATGATCCGACTTGCTAAAATGACGTCTCAGGAAGGAACAATAGGCATTCTTTATTGTAGCACAGCAGTAGTCTAGTGTGTTGGGACCTCTGGTGCAACAGGTTACATGTTGGTGATAATTGGGCAGGGCTTTCTTCAAACAGGCCTGGTTAAAGTCACTATAAATTGACTATAATTTGAAATGCATCAGGATGGGCTGTTTCCTGTTTACAGACAGCATTGTGCAGTTTTGCAAGACTTGCCTATAATCGGCTGCTGCAAATTGCAGTCGGGATCATGGATGAGAACTCTCGAGACAAGAAGAACAGCCTACATTTAATCTTTAGTTCTTCTAAGTCAGGGGAACAAGAAGCAACCCCAACGTTCCTGTACCAGCATGAACTGACTAAAAAGCACACACTGCCACCTCTTTCCTTACTAGAATTTGAGGTTCGATCCATTCTGAAAATCATAAAACCTTCTGGCCGGATAGCTGCATCCGGCCTGTTCTCTGTTAACCAAGTCTCAATGCAACAGACAATTGAGATCTGTCTCATCCGCCTCTGCTTCAGCAGCCTTGCCCTGAGATCGTCAGCATTATTTTCAAGTGGCTGTACATTCGCTAAAGAGGTTCCCTCCCCTTTGCCCTTCAGCCTGGTTTGAATTCCGCCTCTCCTGATATTGACCCTTTAAGATGCCACACTTAACTGCCCTGCATTCATCTTCCTTGACAAAACCGTTACAATTCTTTGAAGAAAAAACAAGCAGGATAGAGAAAGGAAGAATTGGTTGATGTTGTGTACTTGGATTTTCAGAAGGCCTTTGATAAGGTGCCACACATGAGGCTGCCTAACAAGATACGAGCCCATGGTATTACAGAAAAGATTCTAGCATGGATAAAGCAGCGGCTGATTGGCAGGAGGCAAGGAGTGGGAATACAGGGAGCTTTTTCTGGCTGGCTGCCAGTGACTAGTGGTGATCCACAGGGGTCTGTATTGGGACCAATTTTTTTTACGTTATATGTCAATGATTTGGATGCTGGATTTGATGACTTTGTTGCAAAGTTTGCAGACTATACAGAGATAGGTGAAGGGGAAGGTAGTTTTGAGAAATAGAGAGGCTACAGAAGGGCTAGAATTAGGAGAATGGGCAAAGAAGTGGCAGATGCAATACAGTGTCAGGAAGCGTATGGTCATGTACTTTGGTACAAAAAAAATGAAAGGGTTAACTATTTTCTAAATGGAGAGAAAATTCAGAAATCGGAGGTGCAAAGGGACTTGGGAGTCCTTGTGCAGGGCTTCCTAAAGGTTAACTTGCAGGGTGAGTCTGTGGCAAGGAAGACAAATGTGATGTTAGCATTCATTTCAAGAGGACTAGAATATAAAAGCAAGAATGTCATGTTGAGACTTTATAAAGCACTAGTGAGGCCTCACTTGGAGTATTATGAGCAGGTTTGGACCCCTTATCTCAGAAAGGATGTTCTGAAACCGGAGAGGATCAGAGGTTCACGAAAATGATTCCAGGACTAAATGACCTGTCATATGAAGAGCGTTTGATGGCTCTGGGCCTGTATTCGCTAGAATTCAGAAGAATGAGGGCTAATCTCATTGAAACCTATCAAATGGTGAAAGGTCTTGATAGAGTGGATGTGGAGATGATGTTTCCTATGTTGGGAGAGACTAAAACCAGAGGACACTACCTCAGAATAGAGGGGCATCCTTTTAGAACAGAGATGAGGATGAATTTCTTGAGCCAAAGAGTGATGAATCTGTGGAATTCATTGCCACAGGCAGCTGCGGAGGCCAAGTCTTTATGTATATTTAAGACAGAGCTTGATAGAGTCTTGACTGGTCAGGGCATGAAGGGATACAGAGAGAAGGGAGGAGATTAGGGCTGAGAGGAAAAATGGGTCAGCCAGGATGACATGGTGGAGCAGACTTGATGGGCCAAATGGCCTAATTCTGTTCCTATTTCTTATGGTTTTGTGTATTTATTGTTATGTTTTTTATTGCATTTGCACGGTTTGTTATCTGTTGCACTCTGATTGTTTGTCCACCTTGATTGAGTGGATTTTCCATTGATTCTATTGGGTTTCATTGTATTTACCATGAATGCCTGCGAGGAAGTGAATCTGAAGGTTGTATATGGTGACATATATGTACTTCGATAATAAATTTACTCTAACTTTGAACATTAAACTTAGATAAATGTCTGACCGTACATTATGGGAAACTTTATGCAACATGTTTTGTACAGAGGAATTTTGGAAAATAATGGGTGTAAAATGGTGAGTGTACAAAGCAGCCTTCATGGATGTGGTCTGAAGGGCCTGCGTCAGGGTTATACGACACTATGACAACCATCTGACCAACAAAACTGTAACACGATGACATACACTGACACCACAAAGCTTGGTGCCGGACCCAGCAAAGCTGAAACATGTACCATGAGAGCACTCTAACTGGTTGCATCACCATCTTGGAGGGGCCACTGCACAGGATCGGAAAAAGCTACAGGAAGTTGTAAACTCTGCCAGTTTCATCATGGGCACCAGCGACCCCAGTATTGAGGGCATCTTCAAAAAGGTGATGCCTCAAAAAGGCAGCATCCACCATTAAGGACCCCCATCACCCAGGACATGCCCTCTTCTCACTGCTACCATCAGAGAGGAGGTACAGGAGCCTGAAGACCCACACTCAATGTTTCAGGAACAGCTTCTTCCCCTCTGACATCAGATTTCCCAATGGACAATGAACATAATTTAATAATTTATTTCACTTTTTTTTGTTCTACTTATTCAATTAGATTTTTGATCTATATTTCTTATTGTAATCTAGAGTTTTTTTTATTATTATGTATTGCAATGTCCTGGTGCTGCAGAACAAACAAATTTCACAATATAAATCCAGAGATATTAAACCTGAATCTGATTCTGCACGACAAGCAAGATGGGAAATAGAAACTGTCAGCAGAAACCTAACACTGCTTCAGAATTCCCCGTGAGCTAGCAGAATTTCAGTGGAAATGCACACAGAACAGGAGTTAAACTGGAACAGTGGAAACATACTGGTAAATAGAAGAGCTCCTCATCGCCTGGCCGCCGTTTCTTACTACTGATGGCGGCCACCTGGATTCCCTGGTTCACATGACGGACTGCAAGGGAAAGCAGAAGCTCAATTAACTGCTTGAATGTACGAGTGTCAGCACATGAACAACAGCTTCAGTGACAAACAAAATGATGGAAGAACTAGTCAGGCTGCATTTGGAGAGTTGTTGCAACATACATCAAAGTTGCTGGTGAACACAGGAGGCCAGGCAGCATCCCTAGAAGGGTCTTGGCCTGAAACGTCGACTGTACCTCTTCCTAGAGATGCTGCCTGGTCTGCTGTGGTCACCAGCAACTTCGGTGTGTGTGCTTGAATTTCCAGCATCTGCAGATTTCCTCGTGTTGGGAGTATTGTGAAGAGTTTTGGGCCCCCTATCTCAGAAGGGATGTGTTGTCACTGGAGAGAATCCAGAGGAGGTTTAAAAGGATGATTCCAGCAATGAAGAGGTTATCATATTTTGCTTGGCAGCTTTGGACCCGTACTCACTGGAATTTAGAGGAATGTGGGGGGGGATCTCATTGAAACCAACCGAATGTTGTGGATGTGGAGAGGATGTTTCCTACGGTAGGGGTATCCAGAATTAGAGGGCACAGCACCAAAACTGAGGGGTAAACTTTCAGAACAGAGTTAAGGAGGATTTTTTTTTTTAGCCAGAGAGTGGTGAATCTGTGGAATGCTCTGCCACAGACTGCAGTGGAGGCCAAGTCCATGGGTATACTTAAGGTGGAAGTTGATTGTTTTCTGATTGGTCAAAAGGATATGGCGAGAAGGCAGGTGAATGGGGTTGAGTGGGATCCGGGATCAGCCATGATGGAATGGTGCAGCAGACTCAATGGGCTGAATGGCCTAATTATGCTATCTCTTACAGTCTTACCACATTTGCAACAGCAATACTGACCATCTGTGACCACAGATTGAACATGGTTGTCAGAACCCCATGTGTTCACAAAAGGAAGTATCGTGCACAGTAGGAAGTATCCTGGAGTTTTGTGAATATAGTAGACAAGAACGGTCTCCAGTTCTCACTGTATATTGTAAATCGCAAGCAGTAAATTGAAGACAAAAGCACCATTGCACTGTCTGTGGAGCACTGTCTGGCCCAAACACAAAGAGATAGGCTTTGCAAAATGGGGACCATCATTCCTTGCATATGCATCAGCCAATGGGGTTGTGTTAATTGGCCTGCATCAAATCAGGTGGTGTGAGCTAAGTTATTTACACCATTGTGACTTGAGTTTACGCTGACAACAAGACAGATGTTGTTCCTCAGCATCTCAAACATGTTCAGAGCTATAGCAATCAATAGTTTTTGTATACTCAGAGACAGTCCTAACAATATTAATTTTGGGTGCCTGGGATGTCTGTGCCCAGAGCTTTTAGACTCTATGTGTGAATCATTTCACTGTAGTGTAGTGGCTACGGCAACACTATTACAGACTGGAAGACTGGAATTTGGAGCTCAATCCCAGCATCCTCTCTAAGGAGTCTGTACATCCTGCCTGTGGAATGTGTAGGTTTTCTCCCACAGTCTAAAAATATACTGGCTAGGTTAACTGGTTATTGTAAATTGTTCCGTGATTAGGTTAGGGATAAATCGGGTTTGCTGTGGTGGCCTGACTCGAAGGATTGCAAGGGCCCACGCCACACTAAATCACTAAATAAAATAAATAAAACACTTTGTGACAAAGATGTTTGAATACTCAGAGATGTCTTACTGGAGACATGTAATTCAAAGGAAGCATTGTCAACCCAAAGTATTGAAGTAAACAATGACATTGTAACTATTGAGATTGTAGTGAATCACTCGCTGTTACCTTTGATCTTAACATCATGTACTTTTGGGTCTGTGAGTGTCTCCAGAAAGATGCCTGCTCGTTGTGCTGATTAAACATTTCTCTATCACCAGCTTCAGGGTCTCTCTGGTGACTCTGATCACAGTCACAACAAAGTCAAGGGTTTTCACCAGTGTTCAATCGTAAAGAACGACTCCGAGCAATGTGCAGGTAGGGGTCGTAGTCACTAGAATTTTCTTTAGTAGTCTCCTCAGAACAAAAGAAATAGTGCAGAGGAGATTTACCAGGATGCTGCCAGGATTGGAGAGAATGTATTATGAGGATACGTTGAGCAAGCCAGGGCTTTCTCTCTGGAGTGAAAGAGGACATTACAGATGATAAGGGACATAGAGAGAGTGGATAGCCAGAGACATTTTCCCAGGTGGAATGGCCAACACGAGTGTGCTCCACAGTACCGCGACACTATTACAGCTCGAGGCGTCAGAGTTTAGACTTCAATCCTGGTATCCCCTGTAAACCTAAACAACAGGAATTCTACAGATGCTGGAAATTCAAGCAACACACATCAAAGTTGCTGGTGAACGCAGCAGGCCAAGCAGCATCTGTAGGAAGAGGTGCAGTCGACGTTTCAGGCCGAGACCCTTCGTCAGGACTAACTGAAGGAAGAGTGAGTAAGAGATTTGAAGGTGGGAGGGGGAGGGGAGATCCAAAATGATAGGAGAAGACAGGAGGGGGAGGGATGGAGCCAAAAGCTGGACAGGTGATAGGCAAAAGGGGATACGAGAGGATCATGGGACAGGAGGTCCGGGAAGAAAGACAAGGGGGGGGGGACCCAGAGGATGGGCAAGAGGTATATTCAGAGGGACAGAGTGAGAAAAAGGGGAGTGAGAGAAAGAATGTGTGCATAAAAATAAGTAACAGATGGGGTACGAGGGGGAGGTGAGGCCTTAGCAGAAGTTGGAGAAGTCAATGTTCATGCCATCAGGTTGGAGGCTACCCAGATGGAACATAAGGTGTTGTTCCTCCAACCTCATCCGTGCCGGGTCTTTACCATCCCCTCCGACCTTCAACTGTCGGAGGCAGAACGCTCTGTTCTCAGTAAGGGCCTCACGTTTGTCCCCCTTCGCCCACACCTCAGCGAGTTCCGTGTTCGCCACGATGTGGAACTTTTCTTCCGCCGTCTCCGTCTCCGAGCCTACTTCTTCGGCAAGGACTCTTCCACCCCCACCGATGACCCCTTCTCCCATCTTCAACCCTCCTCTTCTTCATGGACACCCCGCTCTGGTCTTCTGCCTGCTCTGGATCTCTTTATCGCTAACTGCCGACGGGACATCAACCATCTCGACTTCACCGCACCTTGTCCCCATTCCAACCTCACTCCTTCGGAACGCTCTGCTCTTCACTCCCTCTGCACTAATCCTAACCTTATTATTAAACCCGCCCATAAGGGGGGTGCTGTTGTAGTCTGGCGTACTGACCTCTACCTTGCCGAGGCACAGCGACAACTCACGGATACCTCCTCTTATTTACCCCTCGATCGTGACCCCACTAAGGAGCACCAGGCCATTGTCTCCCACACCATCACCGACTTTATCTACTCAGGGGATCTCCTATCCACTGCTACCAACCTTATAGTTCCCACACCTCGTACTTCCCGTTTCTACCTCCTACCCAAGATCCACAAACCTGCCTGTCCTGGCCGACCTATTGTCTCAGCTTGCTCCTGCCCCACCGAACTCATTTCTGCATACCTCGACACTGTTTTATCACCCCTTGTTCAATCCCTTCCGACCTATGTCCGTGACACTTATCACGCTCTTAAACTTTTCGATGATTTTAAGTTCCCTGGCCCCCACCGCTTTATTTTCACCATGGATGTCCAGTCCTTATATACTTCCATCTCCCATCAGGAAGGTCTCAAAGCTCTACGCTTCTTTTTGGATTCCAGACCTAATCAGTTCCCCTCTACCACCACTCTGCTCCGTCTAGCGGAATTAGTCCTTACTCTTAATAATTTCTCCTTTGGCTCCTCCCACTTCCTCCAAACTAAAGGTGTAGCTATGGGCACCCGTATGGGTCCGAGCTATGCCTGCCTTTTTGTTGGGTTTGTGGAACAATCTATGTTCCGTGCCTATTCTGGTATCTGTCCCCCACTTTTCCTTCGCTACATCGACGACTGCATTGGCGCTGCTTCCTGCACGCATGCAGAACTCGTTGACTTTATTAACTTTGCCTCCAACTTTCACCCTGCCCTCAAGTTTACCTGGTCCATTTCCGACACCTCCCTCCCCTTTCTAGATCTTTCTGTCTCTGTCTCTGGAGACAGCTTATCCACTGATGTCTACTATAAACCTACTGACTCTCACAGCTATCTGGACTATTCCTCTTCTCACCCTGTCTCTTGCAAAAACGCCATCCCCTTCTCGCAATTCCTCCATCTCCGCCGCATCTGCTCTCAGGATGAGGCTTTCCATTCTAGGACGAGGGAGATGTCTTCCTTTTTTAAAGAAAGGGGCTTCCCTTCCTCCTCTATCAACTCTGCTCTTAAACGCATCTCCCCCATTTCACGTACATCTGCTCTCACTCCATCCTCCCACCACCCCACTAGGAATAGGGTTCCCCTGGTCCTCACCTACCACCCCACCAGCCTCCGGGTCCAACATATTATTGTCCGTAACTTCCGCCACCTCCAACGGGATCCCACCACTAAGCACATCTTTCCCTCCCCCCCCCTCTGCATTCCGCAGGGATCGCTCCCTACGCAACTCCCTTGTCCATTTGTCCCCCCCATCCCTCCCCACTGATCTCCCTCCTGGCACTTATCCGTGTAAGCGGAACAAGTGCTGCACATGCCCTTACACTTCCTCCCTTACCACCATTCAGGGCCCCAAACAGTCCTTCCAGGTGAGGCAACACTTCACCTGTGAGTCGACTGGGGTGATATACTGCGTCCGGTGCTCCCGACGTGGCCTTTTATATATTGGCGAGACCCGACGCAGACTGGGAGACCGCTTTGCTGAACATCTACGCTCTGTCCGCCAGAGAAAGCAGGATCTCCCAGTGGCCACACATTTTAATTCCACATCCCATTCCCATTCTGACATGTCTATCCACGGCCTCCTCTACCGTAAAGATGAAGCCACACTCAGGTTGGAGGAACAACACCTTATATTCTGTCTGGGTAGCCTCCAACCTGATGGCATGAACATCGACTTCTCTAACTTCCGCTAAGGCCCCACCTCCCCCTCGTACCCCATCTGTTACTTATTTTTATACACACATTCTTTCTCTCACTCTCCTTTTTCTCCCTCTGTCCCTCTGAATATACCTCTTGCCCATCCTCTGGGTCAACCCCCCCCCACCTTGTCTTTCTTCCCGGACCTCCTGTCCCATGATCCTCTCGTATCCCCTTTTGCCTATCACCTGTCCAGCTCTCGGCTCCATCCCTCCCCCTCCTGTCTTCTCCTATCATTTTGGATCTCCCCCTCCCCCTCCAACTTTCAAATCCCTTACTCACTCTTCCTTCAGTTAGTCCTGACGAAGGGTCTCGGCCTGAAACGTCGACTGCACCTCTTCCTACAGATGCTGCTTGGCCTGCTGCGTTCACCAGCAACTTTGATGTGTGTTGCTATCCCCTGTAAACCCTATCTTTTCGTGTATGAGCCAGACAATGCTCCACAGACAGTACTTCATCCCTGTGCTGTGGGTGGGTCTCCTCCCGCAGTCCAAAGACGTACTGGTTAGTAGGTTAAATGGTCATTGTAAATTGTCCCACAATTAGACTAGGGTTAATTTCTGGTTGCTGGGTGGCGCACCTTGTTCGGTTGGAAGGGCCTAATGTGTGTTGTACATCTAAAGAAATAATTTAAAGGTGATTGGAGGAAATAATAGGGGTGACGTCAGAGATAATTTTTTTTACACACAGAATGGCGGGTGTGTGGAACATGCTGCAGTGGTGATGGTAGTGGTAGATACATTAGGAACTTGCAGATAGGTTTGCTGGCATGGTTCGGGAGGGTTTAAACTAATTTGCAAAGGGGGATGGGACCCGGAGCGATAGAGCAGTGAAAGAAGTGCATGGAATAAAGCCAGATCTAACATATAGAGAGGCTTTGAGGAAAGAGAAGCAGAATAAAGAATGTAAAGGTAGTAAGGTAGAAGGGCTAAAGTGCGTGTACCTCAATGCAAGAAGCATCAGGAACAAAGGTGATGAACTGAGAGCTTGGATACATACATGGAATTATGATGTCGTGGCCATTACAGAGACTTAGCTGACACCAGGGCAGGAATGGATTCTCAATATTCCTGGATCTCAGTGCTTTAAAAGGGAGAGCAAGGGGGGAAAGGGGAGGAGGGGTGGCATTACTAGTCAGGGATACTATTACAGCTACAGAAAGGGTGGGTAATGTAGCAGGATCCTCTTTTGAGTCAGTATGGGTGGAAGTCAGGAACAGGAAGGGAGCAGTTACTCGATTGGGGGTATTCTATAGGCCCCCTGGTGGCAGCAGAGATACAGAGGAGCAGATTGGGAGGCAGATTTTGGAAAGGTGCAAAAATATCAGGGTTGTTATCATGGGTGACTTTAACTTCCCTAATATTGATTGGCACCTGATTAGTTCCAATGGTTTAGACCGGGCAGAGTTTGTTAAGTGTGTCCAGGACGGATTCCTGTCACAGTATGTTGACAGGCCGACTAGGGGGAATGCCATACTAGATCTCGTACTAGGTAATGAACCAGGTCAAGTCACAGATCTCTCAGTGGGTGAGCATCTGGGGGACAGTGGCCACCGCTCCCTGGCCTTTAGCATTATCATGGAAAAGGACAGAATCAGAGAGGACAGGAAAATTTTTAATTGGGGAAGGGCAAATTATGAGGCTATAAGGCTAGAACTTGCGGGTGTGAATTGGGATGATGTTCCTGCAGGGAAATGTACTACGGACATGTGGTTGATGTTTAGAGATCTCTTGCAGGATGTTAGGGATAAATTTGTCCCAGTGAGGAAGATAAAGAATGGTAGGGTGAAGGAACCATGGGTGACAAGTGAGGTGGAAAATCTAGTCAGGTGGAAGAAGGCAGCATACATGAGGTTTAGGAAGCAAGAATCAGATGGGTCTATTGAGGAATATAGGGAAGCAAGAAAGGAGCTTAAGAAGGGGCTGAGAAGACCAAGAAGGGGGCATGAGAAGGCCTTGGCGAGTAGGGTAAAGGAAAACCCCAAGGCATTCTTCAATTATGTGAAGAACAGAAGGATGACAGGAGTGAAGGTAGGACCGATTAGAGATAAAGGTGGGAAGATGTGCCTGGAGGCTGTGGAAGTGAGCGAGGTCCTCAATGAATACTTCTCTTCCGTATTCATCAATGAGAGGGAACTTGATGATGGTGAGGACAATATGAGTGAGGTTGATGTTCTGGAGCATGTTGATATTAAGGCAGAGGAGGTGTTGGAGTTATTAAAATACATTAGGACGGATAAGTCCCCGGGGCCTGACTGAATATTCCCCAGGCTGCTCCACGAGGCGAGGGAAGAGATTGCTGAGCCTCTGGCTAGGATCTTTATGTCCTCGTTGTGTACGGGAATGGTACCGGAGGATTAGAGGGAGGCGAATGTTGTCCCCTTGTTCAAAAAAGGTAGTAGGGATAGTCCGGGTAATTACAGACCAGTGAGCCTTACGTCTGTGGTGGGAAAGCTGTTGGAAAAGATTCTTAGAGATAGGATCTGTGGGCACTTAGAGAATCATGGTCTGATCAGGGACAGTCAGCATGGCTTTGTGAAGGGCAGATTGTGTCTAACAAGCCTGACAGAGTTCTTTGGGAGGTGACCAGGCATATAGATGAGGGTAGTGCAGTGGATGTGATCTATATGGATTTTAGTAAGGCATTTGACAAGCTTCCACACTGCAGGCTTATTCAGAAAGTCAGAAGGCATGGGATCCAGGGAAGATTGGCCAGGTGGATTCAGAATTGGCTTGCCTGCAGAAGGCAGAGGGTGGTGGTGGAGGGAGCACATTCAGATTGGAGGGTTGTGACTAGTGGTGTCCCACAAGGATCTGTTCTGGGACCTCTACTTTTCGTGATTTTTATTAACGACCTGGATGTGGGGGTAGAAGGGTGGGTTGGCAAGTTTGCAGACGACACAAAGGTTGGTGGTGTTGTAGATAGTGTAGAGGATTGTCAAATTTTTTCAGAGAGACATTGATAGGATGCAGAAGTGGGCTGAGAAGTGGCAGATGGAGTTTAACCCGGGGAAGTGTGAGGTGGTACACTTTGGAAGGACAAACTCCAAGGCAGAGTACAAAGTAAATGGCAGGACACTTGGTAGTGTGGAGGAGCAGAGGGATCTCGGGGTACATGTCCACAGATCCCTGAAAGTTGTCTCACAGGTAGATAGGGTAGTTAAGAAAGCTTATGGGGTGTTAGCTTTCATAAGTCGAGGGATAGAGTTTAAGAGTCGCGATGTAATGATGCAGCTCTTTAAAATTCTGGTGAGGCCACACTTGGAGTACTGTGTCCAGTTCAGGACGCCTCACTATAGGAAGGATGTGGAAGCATTGGAAAGGGTACAGAGGAGATTTACGAGGATGCTGCCTGGTTTAGAGAGTATGGATTATGATCAGAAATTAAAGGAGCTAGGGGGATTTATTCTTTGAAGAGAAGGAGGATGAGAGGAGACATGATAGAGATATACAAGATATTAAGAGGAATAGATAGAGTGGACAGCCAGCGCTTCTTCCCCAGGGCACCACTGCTTAATACAAGAGGACATGACTTTAAGGTAAGGGGTGGGAAGTTCAAGGGGGATATTAGAGGAAGGTTTTTTACTCAGATAGTGGTTGGTGCGTGGAATGCACTGCCTGAGTCAGTGGTGGAGGCAGATACACCAGTGAAATTTAAGAGACTACTAGATAGGTATATGGAGGAATTTAAGGTGGGGACTTATATGGGAGGCAGGGTTTGAGGGTCGGCACAACATTGTGGGCTGAAGGGCCTGTACTGTGCTGTTCTATTCTATGTTCTATGAACATTTAAGAGACTTTTAGATAGAAAAATGGAGGTTTATGTGGGAGGGAAGGGTTAGCTTGACAGGTTAAAGGTTTGGCAGAACATTGTGGACAAAAGGCCTAGACTGTGCTGTATCAGGCTTGATGCGGGGTCTCGACCATAAACACCGAACCCTCTACAGAAGCTGCTTTCACTCTGAACAGTCTCTAGTCTCTACTCAACAGCTGGAAGCCCAGCACAGTAGGTGACTTACGCCTTTTGGTGGTGTCAACGCCTTTTACCCCGTCAGTCACTTGCTGCTTGCGGATGCTGTCCTCATCTGCCTTACGGTCACGGCCAGGGCATGCACAAATTCGGGCTTCAAAGCAGCGGCGTCCCAGAACCTGGCCACTGGACACAGATAATGAGACGTGAGCTTCCTCCAGCACAAACAATGTCATGCTTATATACAGGAACTAAGATACTGGTAAGACCTCTGGTTACAGATGCCCTGAGTATCTGATGCTCATGTCTAATACCATCAGGTATTTCACTGTCTTACTGGAGTTCCTCTGTTGGTCAGGGTTGACCATGCACGTTGTGTCCTGGCTGTCTACTTGCCAGTATACAAGCCAGGGCAGTACGATACGGAGAGTGAGCTGTTGCCCAGGCAGCAGGCTCCCCCTCTCCTCACATCTGATGAACCCAAAGGAATGGCAGAGACCGATACAGTTTGGCACCAGCAGTGTCACAGGAGTTGCCAGTCAGCATTGAACTCAATGTAGGACTGCATTAGGGACTCAAGTTCTGGATTTTTCCTCGGTGTTTACTCCCGAAGCCTTCCCTCGTAAGTGGGTATAGCTACAAAGCACATCAGAGTTTTCCTTCTCCTAGATGATCTGCCAACCACGGCTGACAAGCCCCATCTACCCAAAGTGACTGGTCTGAAGGTGTCAGTAACTCACCTTTGACCCTTCTTCTTAGTAGCTAAACTGCTAAGCCACACGTGAAGGCCAGGAGCTGGAATTAGTTGACAGAGGCTATTTGACATATGCCAATGGGGGAATTTAATAGTAGTGGGAGTTTATTCCCTCCCCCCCACCCCCACCACAGCTATGACAAGCTTAACCTTACTGTTCTAAAGGCACAATAAGTCCTGAATATTGGTCAGAAAAGCAGAGCGTGGCAGTGAGAGGAATCACTTCAATCCCTGCCACTGTGTGAGAGGACTCTGTACCCTTTCCCTGTAACCACATGGGTTTGCTCTGGGTGCTGCAGGCTTCTCGCCCATTCCAAAGGCACAGGGGTCAGTAGGTTCAATGGGTAGCACAGGTTGTTGGGCCGGAAGCTCTAGCCTCCTCCGACATTCGGAAGCCATTCAGGTTAGGCTTGGTACGTTTGACCTTGATACGTTAGCGCAGGAAGCACGGTGACACATCCAGCACATCCTCAGACTGTGTTGGCTGTTCAAGGCTCAAGATAGTTTCATGTCATTTCCAGTACACAAGTGTAAAGGAGAATGAAATGATTGTCAATCTGGATCAGATGCAGCACAAAATAAGATAAAGAACACAATAATAAAAACACAATAAATATAAATACTTAGGACAATTTATACACATAGATTGACAGCATGTCCATAAAGTGATGCTAGACACAGGAGTGTCTGTACATAAGGTGACTGACAGGAAATGTTAAAGTCGTGGTGGGATCCTTTGTGATGTTGATGCAGAAAAACACAATTCACTGTTTCGATGTACATTTAACAAATAAAGCCAAACTAGGAAGGTTAATCAGAGGATGAGAGGACAAGCTGTATAGGCAGCCGGGATGAACCTGTGTCCCTCACCTGTACAGGGTAGCTGACAGCAACACCAAGGCCAGAGATCAACTTTATTCACCGTACACACCGACATGTATCAGGGATTTGCCATGGTGTGCTGGTCATACAACAAAAAGCATCATTCTTTAGTTATAGAATAATAACTAGGGTTTGTACTTTACTTACTATAGGAATGATTTGATAGCATAGGGGTTAGCACGAAGCTTTACAATACTAGTGACCTGAGTTTAAATCCCACCACCATCTGTAAGGAGTTTGTATGTTTTCCCAGTGATCACGTGGCTTTCCTCTCACATTCCAAAAACGTACAAGTCAGTAGCTTAATTCGTCACATGGGGGGAATTGGGTGGAGTGGGCTCGTTGGGCCAGAAAGGCTGTATATCTAAATAAATTAAATTAAACATCGCATTATAACTACAGGCATGGAATAAAATGTGCACAAATACCAGCGTGTATTTATAATGTAAACAGCATTAGAAAAAATGGTATGAAGTGTTTACAGTGCAGTGACAGGGTTAATTGATAGAGAGGGGTGGGGCGGGGGTGGTTCTCACTAGAATGGTTGATCAGATTCACTGCCTGGGGAAGAAACTTTTAACCGGGCATGAAGCAACAGCTTCTTCCTCCCCACCATCAGATTTCTGAATGGAGAATCAATTTGCTGTCTCGTTGCATTGCTTACTCGTTTCCATCGATGCTGCCTGACCTGCTGATTGTGTGTGAAAAAACAGCTTGCTTATAACAGGCTGCTAATGCAACCTGTCCTCTGGTTAGCATTTTGTGTGAGTTGGATTTCCAGCAACTACAGTATATCTTATGTTTATTATTTAATTTATTTATATTATATATACATACTTATTGGAATTAATAGGTTATAGTTTTTTATTATTATGTATTGCAATGCACAGCTGCCACAAACAACAAATGTCACCACATTTGCCTGTAATATTAAACCCGATTCAGATTCAGAGTTTTGCGGAGCCCACCTGCAGAGAGCTCCATTACTTACTCCCGGTTCTCCAGGGTGACAATGATGAGGATAGGGCGCCGGTTCATTCCCCCAACACAGCTACTGTTGCACATGAAGTTGTAGAGAATGGTGGTGAATTCTGTACCGACCTGGTGCAGGATGAACAGAGAAAACATGAGGCTGGTGACTGGTCTTCCTGCTTACCGTGTGGTTAGGGCGAGGGTTCAATGCTTCCTTACGAAGTCACAAACACACCACAACACCATGAGGACTGTTTGATATTTCTGATCTTCACTGATCAGTCGCAAACACACCACAACACCATGAGGACTGTTTGATGGCTCCAGCGAGCTGAGAACAATGAGGGGATCTCATTGAATCATTGAATATTGAAAGACCTAGTGGACATGGAGAGAGTGTTTCCACTAGTGGGGCAGTCCAGGACCAGAGGGCACAGCCTCAGAATAGAAGGCCATCCATTTGGAACAAAGGTGAGGAGGAATTCCAGAGAGTGGTGAATCTGTGGAATTCATTGCCATGGATGGCTCTGGAGCCCAAGTCATTAAGTATACTTAAAATGGAGGTTGATAGGTTCCTGATTAGTCAGGGCATCAAAGGTCACGAGGAGAAGGCAGAGAAACAGAGCTGAGAGGGATAATAAATCAGCCATGATGGAATGATGCAGCAGAATCAGTGGGGCAAAGAGGAGCCTAATTCTACCCCTATACAATATACAACAGAACACAGAACATTGCAGGCACTTCAGCCCATGATGTTGTGTCGACCTTTTAACCTGCTCTAAGATTAATCAAGTCCTTCCCTCTCACGTAGCCGTCCATTTTCCTATCATCCATGAGCCTATCAAAGAGTCTCTTAAATGTCCCTAAAGTATCCACCACCCCTGGGAGTGCGTTCCATGCCCCACCACTGTGTGTGTGTGTAAAAAAACAACCCCTGACCTCCCCCTCCATACTCTCCTCTAATCACCTTAAAATTAAACCCCCTTTAGAGAACCTAGAACATAGAACAGTACAGCATGGTACAGGCCCTTCGGCCCTCAATACCATGCTGACCCTTTAACCTACTCCAAAATCAATCTCACATTTCCCTCTCCCACAGCCCTCAATTTTCCTATCATCCATGAGTCTGTCTAAGTCATTTTACATGAATACAAATGACTTTGTATTAGCCATGTCCACCCTGGGAAAAGTGCTGGCTGTCCATTCTGTCTGTGCCTCTTACCATCTTGTACACCTCTACATCTCATCCTCTTTCAGTTCAGAGAGAAAAACCCGAGCTCACCCAACCTACCCTCGAGAGATATGCTCCCTCGTTCAGGCAGAATCCTGGGTGGATGACTAACACACTGGCAATTGTTCTTGGAACTGAATTTGGACTGGGTGGATAAACCAAACCCCGTGTACAGAGTCAGAGTCAGAGCGGGGCGGTTTTATTGGGACTGGGGTCACAGGGGTACCTTACCTGTGGTGGCTCATAGGGCACCATCACACTCTGTCTGCCAGTGATCGGGTCCTCTACATACTGAGCATGGCTGCTCCCCTCCACTCGAATCAGGTGGCTGGGTGGGGCCACTTGACCTACAGAGATTTAAATATTAGCTTTATTTGTCACATCTCCATTAAAACACTGAAATATACAGCGAAATATGCTCAGTCTCCCCTCCCATCAGATTACTTCTTCTTCTGCCCTTTACCATTTCCACCTATCACCTCCCAGCTTCTGTCTTCATCCCCCCTTTTCATCCCCCCTTCCCACCCACCTCCCTTTACTGGTCACCTTCTGGTTTGTCCTCCTTCCCCTCCCCCTATCTCATTCTGGCATCTTGCCCTCTCCATTGCAGTCCTGATGCAGAATCTCAGACTGAAACGTTGACTGTTCATTCATTTCCATAGATGCTGCCTGACCTGCTGAGTTCTTCCAGCATTTGTGTGTGTGTTGCATCTGGTTTCCCATCTGCTCCCAATGACCAATGTGGACATCCTGGTGTGGAGCCACAGAGTAGGGTCATCTCCTCAACCAGTATCTCTGCTCTGCTTTCACGGCAGAGAGTGACATGACGACCTCAGATAGTTAATGAGACGGCTTTGGGGAAAGTTTACCATCATTGAACTCCCGACTCAGCTCGTGGTTTGGGCAGCGTTTCACCACCTCGGTGACGTGCTCCGCCTTCTTGTACACAGGCATGGCGCGGATCACAGCTCCCTGCGGCGGCTGCGTCATCACTTTGATCTGGATTGGACAAGTCTTGGCAATCTGACAGTACAGTTTCTTCAGCTCTGGAGAATACTGCAGGAGAAGTGAAAAGCGGGTTGGGTCGTTAGCATCTATAAAGAGAAGCTTTAACTTTATTCATTTACTTAGAGATACAGTACAGAACAGGTCCTTCTGGCCTTCCAAGCTGCACTGCCCAGCAGACCAATTAACTTACCAACCTGTATGGCTTTGAACTGTGGGAGGAGGCCAGGGCGCCGGGAGGAAAGCTGGTACAACTGGGAAGGAATGTACAAACTCTGACCGTCCAGGCTGTAATAGTGCTGCACTAACTGCTACACTATCATGGCCCTCACATGGAACAGACAGTGAAATCACCCTGCACGTGCACATGCCCGCTCGTCATTGCTGCCTTCAGGGAGGCAGTACAGGAGACTTCAGACACACACTCCATGTTTCAGGAACAGCCATCTCCTCTGCATTCAGATTTCTGAGTGGACAAAGAACCCATGAACACTAGATCATTATTATTTTATGCTCACTTTTTACACTACTCATTTAAATTGTTTATTTACTATATATTTCATATTACAATTTCTAGTTTTGTATTATTACGAATGCACTGTATTGCTGCTGCAAAACAGATTTCATAACATATATTACTGTGCACGTGTCTCGGCTACACACATGTAGCCAGGGACATATGATACTGTGCACGTGTCTCAGCTACATGCATGTAGCTAGAGTGCCTGACTTTTGCACAGTATGGTACGGCAGTGATATTAAACCTAATTCAGATGCTGATTAAATGCAAGTCTCTTTTCCAACAAACCCCAGACTCATGAGATGGGACAGCAAAGACAAGGTAAATAATTGTCAGGTGAAAGGTCAAAACTGGAAATAAAGTTGTGAAAAATGACAGGATGCAATTATCTCTATTTTGATAATGAATTGTTTTATTTATCGTATTTAACTGGGCTACTGTGTCAGAACAGCTGATGTCTCAGGCAGACTCAGTCCTTTAACACAACTGTAACTAAATGTTGTTGGGCACGTGGCCAAGTGGTTAAGGCGTTCGTTTAGTGATCTGAAGGTCGCTAGTTTGAGCCTCAGCTGTGGCAGCGTGTTTGTGTCCTTGAGCAAGGCACTTAAGCATACATTAATCTGCGGCTTGTAAGGTATGAAAATCCCCGACGCAGGCCTCTCATGGTCTGAGTTGACGTTCCCTCTCTCCCGTAACTAAATGACAAACACGAGAAAATCTGCTGATACTGGAAATCCAAAGTTAAACACACAAAATGCTGGAGAAACTCACTCGGGTCTCGGCCCAAAACGTTGACTGTTTACTCTTTTCCACGGATTCTGCCTGGCCTGCTCCAGCATTTTGTGCCTTGCTGAAATATGTTCAGTTTATTGTCATTCGACTGTACACACGTACACACAACACTTGGTATATAACTCACACTCCTTTGCTGGGATCGACCATGGATACTGCATCTTGATTCTGATTCTGAAACGTGCTGTTTCGCGTCAACAACCAACACAGTCCTAGGAGTGCTGAGGGCAGCCCACAAGTGCTGCCATACTTGGGGTGACAAAGTAGCGTGCACATTAACCCTAACTCATATGTCCTTAGAGCGTGGGAGAAACGAAAGAGGGAACCCACAAGGTCACAGGGAGAAAGTGGCGGCAATTGCTGGCACTGTGAAGTTCAAAGTTCAATGTAAATTCATTACCAAATACATATATATCACAATATACAACCCGCAGGTTTGTTTTCTTGCAGGCATTTACAGTCTGTGCAGCAGCCCTCCCATTTGTCTGGTATGGATGGCCTACTGCACAGGACTGAAAGAAGCTGCAGAGGGTTGTAAATATAGTTGGCTCCATCTTGGGTGCTAGCCTACAAAGTACCCAGGACAACTTCAGGGAGCGGTGTCTCAGAAAGGCAGCGTCCAATATTAAGGACCTCCCGCACCCAGGGCATGCCCTTTTCTCACTGTTACCATCAGGTAGGAGATACAGAAGCCTGAAGGCACACACTCAGTGATTCAGGAACAGCTTCTTCCCCTCTGCCATCCGATACCTAAATGGACATTGAACCCTTGAACACTACCTCACTTTTTGCACCGGTTTTAATCTCCAATATACATATACTGCAATTTATTTATTTATTTATTTTTCTTCTATATTATGTATAGCATTGAACTGCTGCTGCTAAGTTAATAAATTTCACGGCACATGCCAGTGATAATAAACCTGATTCTGATTCTAAATACAAAGAAATTTTAAAAATAATAATTATAAATAAATAAGCAATAAATATCGAGAACATGAGATGAAGAGTCCTTGAAAGTGAGTCTATAGGTTGTGGGAACAGTTCAGTGTGGGGGTGTGAAGTTGAGTGGTGCTCTCCCCTCTGGTTCAGGATTCTGATGGCTGAGGGGTAATAACTGTTTCTGAACCTGGTGGTGTGGGACCTGAGGCTCCTGTACCTCCTTCCTGATGGCAGCAGTGAGAAGAGAGCACAGACTGGGAGGTGGGAATGCTGTTTTCCTGTGACAGCGCTCCATGTAGGTACATTACGTTATCTAACCATTATGCTAGCATATCAGCCATGGGACAATGTGATAGTGCTGGAGAAATTTCACCACGATGTTGCCTGGGATGCAACATTTTATTTACAACGGGAGACTCAGTTAGGTTTGGTTTTCCTGGAGTGGAGGAGGTTACGGGGGAAATGATTAAGGCTACATAAAATTACAAAGAGTGCAGATACGGTATACCCCTCTGTCATAGGTGATTAAAACTAGAGACTTAGAATAAGGGAGAAATGATCTAAAGGGAAAGTTGCAAACTCAGCCAGCTCCATCTTCGGACATCTTCAAAAGGCGATGCCTCGATAAGGTGGCATCTGTCATTAAGGACCCCATCAACCAGGACATGCCCTCTTCCCATTGTCTCATTAGGGAGGAGTTACAGGAGTCTGAAGACACACACTCAATGTTTTAGGAACATCAGCTTTCCGTCCACCATCAGATTTCTGAAAGGACATACATAATACATGCACACACACACAACAGATTCAGGTTAATTGGGACCAGTACATTTTGGCCCAGTAAAGAGGCTGGCCCAATTATCCCTGCCACTCCACCAGGGATAGGGTTCCTCTTGTCCTCACGAGCCTCCGCGTCCAGCACATAATTCTCTGAAACTTCCGCCATCTCCAATGGGATCCCACTACCACGCACATCTTTTCCCTCCCACTTTCTGCTTTCCGCAGGGATTGCTCTGCTCCCTATGCGACTCCCTTGTCCACTTGTCCCTACCCACTGATCTCCCTCCTGGCACTTATCCTTGTAGGCAGAACAAATGCTACGCCTGCCCCAACACTTCCTCCCTCACCATCATTCGAGGCCCCTAACAGTCCTTCCAGTTGGGGCGACACTTCACCTGTGAGCCTGTTGGGGTCATCTACTGTATCTGGTGCTCCTGGTGTGGCCTCCTATATACCGGTGGGGCCCGATGTAGATTGGGAGATCACTTCGCTGACCACCTATGCCCTATCAGCCAGAAAAAGCAGGATCTCCCAGTGGCCACCCATTTTAATTCCACTTCCCATTCCCGTTCTGACATGCCAGTCCACACTTTTGTGATGAGGCCACACTCAGTTTGGAGAAGCAACATGTTATATTCTGTCTGGGTGGCCTCCAACCTGTTGGCAGGAATATTCACCATTCCCTTTTCCTTCTCTCACCTTATCTCCTTACCTGCTCAACACCTCCCTCTGGTGCTCCTCTCCATTTTCTTTCTTCCATGGCCTTCTGTCCTCTCCTAATGGATTTCCCCTTCTCCAGTCCTGTATCTCTTTCACCAATCAATTTCTCAGCTCTTTACTTCATCCTCCCCCCTCCCCACCAGTTTCACCTATCACCTTGTGTTTCTCACTCCCCTCTCCCACCTTCTAACTCTGACTCCTCATCTCTTCGTCCAGTCCTGATGAAAGGACTCAGCCCAAGACACAAACTACTGTTTAACTGAGGAACAAATTATGGATTTAAATGAAAATCCAAACAAATTCAAACACTATTAATACTACTATAGTACTATAAAACTATGCATTAGTTCCTGATAGTTATCGACTGAGGAATTCATCCAGTGTACACTGCTTCGTTCTTTTGATTGTCTGTAAATGAACAAAATCAATGCAGACACCCAGTGTAGAGAATCGACTGCCTTTGATGATTGCATCCTTCAAATCTTCATTTTCATCATAACATTCAAGATAGTTGACGATACCTTCAAGTTGTTCATAGTGCCTAATTTGTTGAAGTAGTGAAATCAATTCATTTTTATTCCTGGCCGTTTCTGGCATCTCCAAGCCTGAATGCTTGAAACTGTGAGCAAACTATTAGTGTCACTGCCTTTTGAACACAAACATACAAGTGACGCTATTTAAAAAGTGTTTGCTCTAAGCATGGTGTAGTATCTAACGGCCACACAAGGTGCACGCGACTGGCACTAGTTAGAAACTGGCAACAGTCTCCTCTCCCAATTAGCAGCATACTGTCCCAAATAAATAAAGGGAAGCTCAGCTAGTTTCTCGATTAGTTTGTGTTCTTTAAGAGTTGTCCCAAATAAGCGATTGCCCCAATTAAGTGGAACCCACTGTAAATATTCCTTATAGTTTTTTTATTATGTATTGCAATGTATTGCTGCCACAAAACAACAGATTTCATGACATAAGCCAGTGATATTACACCTGATCGTGATCCTCCAGTGCAGCAGTGGAAGCAGTCACTGACAGCACCAACTAAAGAAAGTTAAGGAGTTTATTGTGAGCAAGAAGTTTCAGTTCAGTGAGGCTCCAGCACAGGGGACAAAGTTATTTCTGCCAGCATCGTGCTGCTGACCTGCTCTGTCTCCTGTGCATGCAAGCAACGCTTCACTGAATGCCTTTCAAATGCACAAAGCCCAGAGTGATCACAGCAGGTGAGCAGGTGTTTTCTCAGGGTTTTCAGTCTGAGTCAAGATGTAGAGTGTGACAGTTCTGTTACTGCCATGGTTACTGTGGCTACTCCACCCTGCCGTGGAATGATCTGAAAAGGAATGGAGCTCAATTTAACTCATTAACCACCTAGCTTGTTCTTAATTTCAGCTGTTGGCAGGAGGCTTCAATGTGCAAATGTTTGCTTTGGGAAAGCCTGTCTGTAGCATTCACCATGGTTCGTTAGGGTTGTCAGAGCCGGGAGGAGATAGTGGGGATAAGCTCCCACTACCTATTTATTCAATGCACCCAATGGGGTGTGTCTCAAATAGCCTCTGACAACCAAGTCTAGCTCCTGGCCTTCACGTGCAGTTTAGCTACTAAGACCAGCAGAACTATTTCTACTGGAAGGAGAAGAGGCAAAGGCGGTTACAGACGCCTTAGAACCAGTCACTTTGGGCAGAAGGGTTCATCAGCCATATCTGCAGCTCATCTGGAAGGCATACTCTGATCTCAAACCGTTTTGGAGTTGAGCTGTTGAACTGCCTCTACAACCTGACAGTTTTGGGGTGTAGACTGAAGTGTCGAAGCTGCAGGACAGTTGTGTGTGGCAGTTACAGGCTGAATTGAGGGGGTGGGCCTGGTCCGAGAGTGGGGAATCAGCCAATGTTGGGGCCACTGCTGGAAGAGATTTGAAGGTGAATGGACGCGACAGAACCCAGGTGAAGCAAGCAGAGGTGAAACAGAGTCGAGGAGCTGGGGCTTGGGCCTGTGCCTGAGAGCAAGGAATGACCCACTGTTTGGCCAATTTAATAGCCTGGCCAGATCGGAAAGGTGAGTACAGGTCAAATCGAGGTGGCGGGGCCCTGGCCTCAGCGCGTAGTGAATCGATAAGGCCAGAGCCTGAGAACGAGGAACAGCCCAAGGTTTGGCTGATTTAAACACCAGGCCAGATTAAAAGGGTCAAGGTACTGGGCTCCTGATTTGGCTTTCGTAAACTTCAGTTCTGAATGCTTCTTGCTTAATTTTATTATTTACATGATTTTTTTCATGTGTTTGCCAGTCTTCCTTCTTTAATGGGTTCCATTGGGTTTCTTTGCTTTGTGGCTGCCTGTAAGGAGATGAATCTCGAGGTCATATATGAATACATACTTTGATAATACATGTACTTTGAACTTTGTACAAACCCAGACCACAGATTGGCAGGCTCTAGGATAAAAGGATTAGGCTCCAAGTATAAGCAATAGAAGATGTAGCAATCAAAACAGTCTTTAAAGATTGCAACCTACAGGATCAAACAGAATCTTCCGTCTCTAGAGCAATCATTCCCCTACTGGAGGAGGCCAACATGAACAGTCTCTCCCCCATGACAAAGCAACACCCACTCTGATGGATCGGTCACATCATCCAGATGTCCAACCCATGTCTCCCCAAACAGATCCTTTACTCCCAGTGGAAGGATGGTCAGAGATCCCCCGGTGGGCAAAGGAAAGGCTTCAAAGATAAAATCAAAATCAGCCTGAAGAAATTCAACATTACAACTAAAAACTGGGAAGAGATTGCACTCAACAGGTACACCTGGAGGAAATCTGTTCAAGAAGGAGCTGTGCCACATGACAGCAACCTCCACTGTACCGCAGAGAACAAGCAGCAGCTACAAGACTAAAAAACCAGAACAGCCAAGCACTAACCACAGCCACCACTTAAACTTGTCCACCCACACTGCACCAGATTATGTGGATCCCAGATCAGCCTCTACAGGAACCTGAGAACCCACTGCTAGACAACTCCTTAGGAGAACATGAACACTCGATTCGAATGACCACACCACTACTAACCCAGAATTCACTGCACCTTTACATTAAGTTATTTATATCAGCTCTTCTTACTATAAATGCAGAATAAACTGCAAAATTGGCGAGGATCAGTTTAGCTGATGAAGCCCATTAAAGTTTCCAGTTCCACTGGGTGTGCCAGTAACTCTATTCCTCAGTTTGAACTTATTATGATCCATAAGCTTTCAATAAATAAGGGCGTAACACCACTTGCTGAGCTGTCTCACTTGTTTACTTGTTCAGATGTCATGCACTCAGATACACCTTCGGCTTAGCACACAGATCTTCAAGTAGCGCAGGGAGGCCCAGTCACAGGCTCACGGCTGAATGGGGAACTGTCAAAGGATTTCAAGTATAATTTCATGTCATTTCCAGTACACAAGTGTAAAGGAGGACAAAATAATTGCTACTCCTGATTCAATACAGCACAAAAAAACACAATTGATGAAGAACACAATTATAATAAAAACACATTAAATATAAATACATAAGATTGCATGTCCATAAAGTGATGCTAGGCACAGGAGTGTCTGTACATAGGGTGACTGACAGGAAATGATAAAGTAGTGGTGGTTGGGGGTGTGGAGGGGTGGGTTAGTGGGTGGGGGTGTTGATCAGCCTTACTGCTTGGGGAAAGTAACTGTTTTTGAGTCTGGTGGTCCTGGTGTGGATGCTACATAACCTCCTCCCTGATGGGAGTGGGACAGACAGTCCATGAGCAGGGTGGGTGGGATCCTTCATGATGTTACTGGCCTTTTCCCGGCACCTTTCCGTATATGTCCTTGATGGTGGGTAGGCTGGTGCCAGTGATGTGTTGGGCAGTTTTGACTACCCATTGTAAAGCCTTCCTGTCTGCCGCAGGGCAGTTTCCACAATAAGTAGTGATCATTAATTTATGTAAATTGCCCAGTTTAAGATTGTTTAAAGCAAATTCAGTTCATAGACATATTTATTTAAGGAAGAGCTATTTTGTAAACTGTTTAATGCGTTGAGAAAAAGATGTCTAAGAAAAGATATGCTCATATTGCGGAAGGTTCACGAGTATGATCCAAGGAATGAAAGGGTTAACACATGAGGAGCATTTGATGGCTCTGGGGGAGAAGAATGGGGAGGAGGGGATCTCATTGAAAGCTATGGAATATTGAAAGGGCTAGAAGGATAGATGTGAAGAGAATGTTTCCTATAGTGAGGAAGACTAGAACCGGACACTGGACAGCACAGCTCAGAGTAGAGCAGAGATTCCCAGCCTGGGGTCCACAGCATAAAAAAAATTGGGAACCCCTGGAAAATAGGGATGACCATTTAGTACAGAGACGAGGAGGAATTTCTTTAGTCAGAGTATGGTGAATCTGTGGAATTCAATGCCACAGACGGCTGTGAGGCCAAGTCATTGGGTGTAATTAAATCAAATTAGTCAGAGTATCAAAAGTTACTGGGAGAACTCAGGGGAATGGGGTTCAGAGGATTAATAAATCAGCCATGATGGAATGGTGGAGCAGACGTGATGGGCTGAATGGTTTACGTCTGCCCCTGTGTCTTATCGAGAGCTTTTCCAAGCAACGTTACTGGAGGAGAGACACTGACCCCAGACAACTGGGATTGATCAGTTATAAACTTTCAGGAAGCCCGACAGCATTCTGAACACAAGCATGTACATCTTTGAATGGTTGCTGCCTCTTGTGGGTGAAAATTAAACAGAAGCAATGATTAATAGTATTTCAGGGAGCTGTTTTCGCCACGACAGAAAGGAATGAAAACATTCTGCCTCAAATCGTCATGTTTGTAAGTATTTTATTCAAACATTGAATTCCTGGTAACAAAGAACAGTTTGTCAGCAGTGCAGGAGCTGGCAATAAATTAGAAAGAAATATAAATACACAGGTTCAGAGGAGACCACTCAGCCCATTGATTCTGGTCTATCACAAATAGGATCATGGCAGATCTGTTTGGAACTAAATGAGTTTCTACCCTTGGTAACATTTTATCCCCTTATTTAGACTGATATTGCACTGCAGCACAGAAACAGGCCTTTCGGCCCATCCAGCCCATGCTGCACTGTTATTCAGTGTAGTCCCATTGACACTGACCCAGTCCAAAGCCCTTCACACCTCACCCATGCAACCTTCTTTTGATCAGAATGATATTTAATATCAATGGCATTTGTTATGAAATTTGTTGTTTTGTGGCAGTAATACATTGTAACACACAATAATAAAAACTGTAAATTACAATAAGAAACAAATTTAAAAATTAAATTAGTACAAAAAAAAAGAAAAAAAAAATAGTGGGGTGGTGTTGATGGGTTCATTGTCCATCCAGAAATCTGATGGTGGAGGGGAAGAAGCTATTCCTGAAACAGTGACTTCAGGCTCCTGTATCTCTTCCTGACCCCTCTTGACGAAGGGTCTCAGCCTGAAACGTCGACGGTACCTCTTCCTATAGATGCTGCCTGGCCTGATGAGTTCACCAGCAACTTTTATGTGTGTTTATAAGGATGTTGCCTGGATTGGGGAGCATGCCTTATGAAAACAGGTTGAGTAAACTCGGCCTTTTCTCCTAGGAGCGACAGAGGATGAGAGGTGACCTGATAGAGGTGTATATGATGATGAGAGGCATTGATCGTGTGGATAGTCAGAGGCTTTTCCCCAGGGCTGAAATGGCTGCCACAAGAGGACACAGGTTTAAGGTGCTTTGGAGTAGGTACAGAGGAGATGTCAGGGGTAAGTTTTTTTACGCAGAGAGTGCTGAGTGCGTGGAATGGGCTGCCGGTGACGGTGGTGGAGGTGGAGGATACGATAGGGTCTTTTAAGAGACTTTTGGATAGGTACATGGAGCTTAGAAAAATAGAGGGCTGTGGGTAAGCCTAGGTAATTTCTAGGTAGTTGTTCGGCACAACTTTGTGGGCCGAAGGGCCTGTATTGTGCTGAGGGTTTTCTATGTTTCTGTGTGATCTAGTCCCCACATCTTACTGCATCTCTACCATCTACTGCACTGAGATTCTACCAGTTACACGTACTACCCGTTGCCCTGGTAACGTAGCAGTTAGCGTGGCGCTATTACAGCTCAGGGCGCCGGATTTCGGTGTTTATTTCCGGTGTCCTCTGTAAGCAAGTTTTTATGTTCCTTCCCGTGTGCGTGTGGGTTTTCCCTGGGTACTCTGTTTCCTCCCACAGCCTAAAGACGTACCTGTTAGTAGGTTAACCAAGTCCTCTCATTCAGTTAGGCTAGGGTTAAACTGGTGGGTTGCTGGGCAGCGTGGTCTGGTGGGCTAGTATCAACTGTCCTGTTCTGCATCCCCAAACAAACAAACAAGTATAGAAATAAAACCTATTGTCGCCAAGTAAAGTACCAACCAGCACACCTTGACAATGTGGGTGGATACCAAGGCAAACCCACATGACCAAATGGAGGATATGCATCACCGATCCTGGTACACCCTGGCTCACTGGAGCTCAGTCAGCAGCACTACTCTGTTACCCTGACATTCATTTTGATTTTGTACTTCTGCCAAAATGGTTCCAATTTTCCCACACTATACCCCATTTACTAGATCTTCTCCCATAGAACCATAGAAACTACAGCACAGAAACAGGCCCTTTGGCCCTTCTTGGCTGTGCCGAACCATTTTCTGCCTAGTCCCACTGACCTGCACACGGACCATATCCCTCCATACACCTCCCATCCATGTACCTGTCCAATTTATTCTTAAATGTTGAAAAAGAACCCACATTTACCACCTCGTCTGGCAGCTCATTCCATACTCCCACCACTCTCTGTGTGAAGAAGCCCCCCCTAATGTTCCCTTTAAACTTTTCCCCCCTCACCCTTAACCCATGTCCTCTGGTTTTTTTTCTCCCCTTGCCTCAGTGGAAAAAGCCTGCTTGCATTCACTCTATCTATACCCATCATAATTTTATATACCTCTATCAAATCTCCCCTCATTCTTCCCTCCCATTCAGTTAATCTATGTATAAAATCGAAGGTTATAGAAACAGGTCCTTTGGTCCATCTAGTCCATCTAGTCCATGCCAAACTATTAATCTGCCCACCTCCATCGACCTGCATCAGGACCATAGCCCTCCATATTCCTACTATCCAAACTTCTCCTAAACGTTGAAATCAACCTGCATCCAGCACTACGACCGGCAGCTCATTCCACACTCTCATCACCCTGAGTGAAGAAATTCCCCCTCATGTTCCCCTTAAACATTTCACTTTTCACCTTTAACCATGAGCTCTAGTCCTAGCCTCACCGAACCTCAAGTTTGGAGAGGTACATGGATAGTAGGGGTATGGAGGACTATGGTCCGTGTGAAGGTCAATGGGTGTAGGTAGTTCAAATGGTTCAGCAAGAACTAGATGGGCCAAATGGCCTGTTTCTGTGCTCCATTTTTCTATGATTGTATGACTCAACTCAGTGGGGAAAACATGCTTGCATTTATCCTGTCTACATCCTCATAATCTTATATATCTCTATCATATCTCCCTTCGTTCTCCTACAGTCCAGGGATTAAAGTCCAACATTATTAGTTACCGCACGGAAGTCTATTCAGCCCATTGTGTCCATTTCTGATTAATCCCAGCTTTGCCCTTTTTCCAAGCCTGACCATATACTCATCCGGATTCTCCTGAAGGCCACCACATCTGCAGGCAGTGCACTCCAAAGCCCAACCTCACTGTATAATGTAAATGCGCCGGTCGTGCATGCAACCTGGTACAGCCGTTCCGATCAGTATTCTTACTTTTTAACTTACGTTATTTTTTGTATTTTTTTTCACAGTAACACGTCGAAGCTGTGCCCTCTCTAACATGCTGGTAGAGAGAGTTTTATTTGGGTTTTTAGTGCTGGGAATAGTTACATCCCAACACATGGGACAGAAGCATGGTCGCATTGTTCATTCCAGGGACCAGCTGCTTACGCTTATGCCGGCCGGTTTAGCGAGCAGAGCGGTGGACACCCCTGCTGAAATCTGGAGGAAAACACACAGAGGATGCGAGGGGGATCACAAAGGCAAGGAAAGAGGACTGGGTCGAGACAACAGAGACTTATGGAGAAGAGGAGTTCGGTGGGTAATAAAATGGACGAGTTCACGGCGTTAGCCAGGCATCAGAGAACATTTCAGGAGTGCAGTGTTATGTGCTTCACTGGAACGGGGCTGCACAAGGACATACCCGATCAAAACTTCTCCATGGACGGCTTCCAGACCGTTCCGGCTGATCGGAAGTGCACTGAGAGCGGTAAGCGTAAAGGAGTTGGGGGCTTACTGGTCTGGTTAACAATGAATGGTGCAATCCGGGTCATATTACGATCGAGGAACGTGTTTGTAGACCGGATATTGAACTTTTTACTGTTGGACTTCGGCCACATTCCACCGTGATACAACACTAGGAGGTCGTTCCTACCTGTGGCCATCGAACTTGCAGCTCCTCCCATGGAGGGTCAGACATCCTGAGCCAATAGACTGGTCCTGGACTTATTTTCCATCTGGCATAGTTTGTATTTTGTTGTTTGATTGTTTGTGGTTTTTGTATTGCTATATTTATGCTCTATTCTTGGTTGGTGAGGCTGTAACAAAACCCAATTTCCCTCGGGATCAATAAAGTATATCTATCTATCTATCTAATGATGTTGCTATTAATTCTCTGCTCCTTTATTTTACCCCAGATCTTTAGAAGACTAGACCTATGATTTTGTTTAAACAAATGCTAAAGCTTTATAAGCCACTGGTCAGAAATGCAATATTGCGAACAGATTTGGGTACCAGATGAGGGCCCAGGGAGGTTCATGAGCTCTCTTCCCTCTAACCTGCATTGGTATGTGGCCATGCTCCCACACACATAGCCTTTGTTGCCGCGCAGCATGTAATGTTTTATTAAAGTGTTGAGCAGTTTTCAGGCCGTGAAAAAATGTCCTCCTCAGAGCAGTGGTTATTCCGTGCAGTTGTGAAAAAACAATTAGAGTGGATGTTGTTCTTGAGAATGATTCTGGGAACAAAAGGGTTAACATGTGAGAAGGAGCATTCGATGGCTCTAGACCTGCTCCTGATGGAATTTAAGAATTGGGCAGGTGGGGGGGGGGGGTTTGTTGAAACCTATTGAATATCTACTTCATTTCTACTTCCCGTTTCCATTTCGACAGGTCAGTCCCTGGCCTCCTAAACTGCCGCAATGAGGCCACACTCAGGTTGCCTTAAACTCCATCTGGGTAGCCTCCAACCTGATGGCATGAATATTGATTTCTCTTTCTGGTAAAAATTTACCTCCCCCTTCCGTCTTCTATTCCCACTCTAGCCGCTTAGTTCTTCTCACCTACCTACCACCTCCTCCAGGTGACCCTCCTCCTTCCCTTTCTCCTATGGTCCACTGTCCTCTCCCATCTGATTCCTTCTTCTCCAGCCCTTTACCTTTCCCACCTATCACCTCCCAGCCTCTTACTTCATCACCCCATCCCCATCCACTTGGTCTCATCTTCCAGCTTGTCCTCCTATCCCTCCCCCACCTTCTTATTTTGGCATCCTCCCCCTTCCTGTCCAGTCCTGAGGAAGGGTCTTGGCCTGAAACACTGACTGTTATTCCTCTCCATTGATGCTGCCTGGCCTGCTTAGTTCCTCCAGCAGTTTGTGTGTGTTTCTCTGCATTTCCAGCATCTGCAGAATCTCTTGTGTTTTGAATATTGAAAGACCTAGATAGAGTGGATGTGGAGAGGATATATCTTACATTACAGTGGGGGAGTCTAGGACAGGAGACTCAGATAGAGTGGATGTGGAGAGGATATATCTTACAGTGGGGGAGTCTAGGACAGGAGACTCAGATAGAGTGGATGTGGAGAGGATATATCTTACAGTGGGGGAGTCTAGGACAGGAGACTCAGATAGAGTGGATGTGGAGAGGATATATCTTACATTACAGTGGGGGAGTCTAGGACAGGAGACTCAGATAGAGTGGATGTGGAGAGGATGATTCCTACAGTGAGGATTCCTGAGACCAGAGGGTGCAGCCTCAGAATAGAGGCTGTGCATTTCATTTATAACAGAGACGAAGAGGTAAGGTGGTCAATCTGTGGAATTCATTGCCACAGACAGCTGTGGAGGCCAAGTCATTGGATATATTTAAAGCAGAGGCTGATAGGCTCCTGATTAATCAGGGTGTGAAAGATTACAAGGAGAAGGCAGGAGAACAGGGTAGAGAGGGAAGATGGAATGGTGCAGCAGACTTGATGGGCCCAATGGCCTTCTCTTGCTTTCAATGCTCAAGTACTTATGGAATGCAACCCCCAACAGCTTATTTCCTCTTTGGTCTCAAAATGCACCTGCACCTACTGCCCCAGCCAAGCTTCCCCCTCACTCTCTGACCCTCCCCACTTTCTTCCTTACTCAACCTGTCCTGGATTCTCTATTCTCTATCAGTTTCATACTACGCCAAGTTTTTAACTCCTAAGGTGTTGGTGTTGGGAACTTTAAGTTCCTGAGAGTGAACATCAGCAATAGTGTGTCCTGGTCCAACCACGCAGACACGCAGACACTAGAAAGTGGGAGAGTACAGCAAAGGAGCAGGAGCGCACCCTTCAGACCACAATGCTGTGCCAAACCAGTTAAATTAGTAAGCAAATGGCTAACTAAATTAACTTCTTTTGCCTACACAATGTCCCTATCCTTCCATTTTCCTCACATTCATGTGTCTATATAAATGTTTCTGAAAAGCCTCGAATGTTTCTGCCTCTACCACCACCCCAGGCAGCACATTCCAAACACCCGCCACTCTCTGTGTGTAAAAAACTTGCCTATCACATCTCCTTTGAAATTAAACTCCTCTCACCTTAAATGCATGCCCTCTGGTATTAGATATTTCAACCTAAAGATATAACTATCTTAAAAGTTAAGGAACTGTGGTCACTGTTTCCTAACTGTTCACCCACTGACAAGTCAGTCACCTGGCCAGGCTCCTTACCCAGCACCAGGTCCAGTACAGCCCCTCCTGTTGAACTCTCTACATACTGATCTTCTTATAGATTTATTGAATATGCACGCAAGAAAATGAATCTCAGGGTTGTATATAGTGACATATAGAAACAGGCCCTTTGGCCCACAATGCTGTGCTGAACATGTACTGACTTTAGAAATTACCTAGGGTAACCCATAGCCCTCTATTTTTCTAAGCTCCATGTACCTATCCAAAAGACTCTTAAAAGATCCTATCGTATCCTCCTCCACCACCGTCACCGGCAGTCCATTCCACGCACTCACCACTCTCTGTCAAAAAACTTACCCCTGACATCTCCTCTGCACCTACTTCCAAGCACCTTAAAACTGTGCGCTCTTTGATATGTACTTTGATAATAGATTTACTTTGAACTTTGAATTCAGGAAGCCCTCCTGGATGCACCTAACAAATTTTGCAACATCTCAACCTCTTACAGTCAAAAGTTTGTACAGTATTAGGGAAGTTGAAGTCCCCCATGACAACCCTAGTACCCTATGGTTTTTACACCTTTCCTCAATCTGATTGCATACCTGGATCCTCAATGATCTGGCAGCTTTTTTTGGGGGGCGGGGGGAGAGCTCTGTAGTAGAATCCCATGCTTCCTATTTTTGAGTTCTATCCATATAGAGTCAGTGAACAAGCCTTATTAGACGTTTCAACTTCTTGACTACAGTCAAGAAAACTCAAGGTCAGAAGGCTGAAGAAATCTGCCATGTTCAAAGTAAATTTATTATCAAAGTACTCATATGTCACCATATACAACCCTGAGATTCATTTTCTTGTGGGCATTTACAGTCAAACAAAGAAATAGAATTGAATCAAAGAAGGGTCCGTATTAATCCTTACCAATTTTTATTGATGCACCACAGAAAGCATCACGGATTGGTAGGGCAACTGTTCTGCCCCTCACCACAAGAAACTGCAGAGAGTTGTGGACACAGCTCAGCGCATCATTGAGACCAGCCTCCCCTCTGTGGGCTGTGTCTACACTTCTCCCTGCCTCAGGAAAGCAGCCAGTATAATCAAAAATCCCACCCACCCCAGACATTCTCTCTCTCCATCCTCCCACTGGGCAGAAGATAGAAATGCCCTGAAATCATGTATCACCAGGCTCAAGGCCAGCTTCTACTCCCTGTTATATGACTATTGAATGGTTTCCTGGTACGATAAGATGGATTCTTGATTTCAAAATCTACCTCGATATGATCTTGCAGCTTATTGTCTGCCTTTACCCTGCATTCAGTTGTTGGCTTGCTTTGAACACTGGAATGATTTGATCTGCAAGACAAAGTTTACACTGAACATCGACATATGTGGCAATAAACCAATTCCCATTTTCCTATGATCCTCTTCCACAATTTGCCTCCTCAATCTAAGCTGCTGTTTTTCTCAGACACTGGCCATTTCTGTAAGAAAATGTGTACGTTCTTTTCGCCTGTGTGTAATTTCCCTCCAGGTGCTCTGGTTTCCTCCCACAGTCCAAAGACGTACCGGTTAGTAGGTTAATTGGTCTTTGTAAATTGTCCTGTGATCTGGCTAGGGTTAAATCGGTGGGTCGCTGGTTGGCGTGGTTCGGTGAGCCGGGAGGACCTGCTCTGTGCTGTATAAAGCAACCTCATGCTCTTTGACACAGGGTTAAAAAAATGCTTTCGTCTGCAAGTTCTCCCTGTGCGCATGTGTTGTGTGCCAACTTCTGTCAGCTAACACCTGCCTTCTTTCGCAATACGCCGCCAGTCAAGGTGTGCCTCTCAAAAAAAGCCTTGAACAATTGTGCTGATGTTGGATCAGATGCCTGCAGAGAATTCAGCTCTTTTGCACTCAGCTTCCAGCTGCTGCCAGCTGTCAGTCTCTCCATAAATTACTTCAAAGCTGCAACGCTCTCACACTCCCAGGTGCTGACATCAGACAGGTGGGTCTTGGACACGGCTAACTTGTCAGAATCCACGCGACAGGATATGTCCATTAAACCAACCACAAAGGAATTAATGCACATGCCACAGTAATTCTCCAAGCCCTGAGGGCAAGAATTGCTAAACACGGGTAATACTGCACTCCAAAACAGCTGCACACAGCAAACGCTCCCACTTCCATGCACACTTTCCGACAAGGAAAGCAAATTTAGTGAGACTGCTAATCAGATTAGAAAGTCTCACTTTAAACTCAGTGAGTGTGTGCACTGAAGAACAATTTTGACACTGTATGCAAATTCCTGAAACTTTTTCTAAATACTTTGTCAAATGGGGGAAAAAAATCCCATTTCGTACAACCATATTTTGCTCTCTCTCACACACACAGACTCAGACACTCACACAGAATAAGAATCAGTTTAAAATCACTGGCAAATGTTGTGAAAATTGATGTTTTGTGGCAGCAGTACATTGCAATACATAATAATAAAAACTGTAAATTACAATAAAAATTTATAAAAATTAAATTAAGTAAATAGTGCAAAAAGAGAGAGAAAAAAATGAGGTCGTATACATGTTTTCATTGTCCATTCAGAAATCTGATAGGAGGGGAAGAAGCTGTTCCTGAAACACTGAGTAAGTGGCTTCAGGCTCCTGTACCTCCTCCCGCATGGTAGCAATGAGAAGAGACATATCCTGGGTGACAGAGGATGCCTTTCTGAGGTATTGAGAGTGTCCTCGATGCTGGGGAGGCTCGTGCCCATGATGGAGCGGGCTGAGTTTACAACTTTCTGCAGCCTTTTCCACACACACACACACACATAAAATCAGAACAAACTGTAAATCACTGAGAATACAAATATGAGTTACTAACTCATTCTGAATACACAAAACCATTGCCTGGGGAGTGCAAGCAGAGGTCAAGTAGCAGCTAATGTCAGCCAAATTTTATCACTCAGACCGAGACAGGAACAATTCTGGAGAATAAGAAGTAACAGAAAAAAAATTAAACCAATATTTTGGCTTTGTCATAATAGAAATGATACAGAAATTTTCCTGGAATCAGTGGAGAATTATAGTCTAGTCTTTGGAATGAATGAGTTCAAAGAAATTTGCATTAAGGAATTCGGGTTTCACTGTAATGTAATGGTTAGCACAATGCTATTACAGCTCAAGGCATTGGAGTTCAATTCCAGCGGCCTCTCTGAGAAAGACTGTACGTCCTTCCCATGTGCACATGGGTTTCCTCTCACAGTCCAGCGACGTACTAGTTAGTAGATAAATCGGTCATTGTAGATGGTCCTGTAATGAGGCTGGGCTGGCTTGCTGGGTGGCGTGGCTCAGTGGGCCAGAAGGGCCAAATAGAATAGAGGTGGAAGATGATAAGTCTCCCAGTCCCAATGACCTGTATTGCTGGATTCTGAAGGTAATCGTGGAGACGGTAGATCGACTGGTTCAGAATGTCATCGAACTTAGAGCAGCCCTCGCAGACTGGATTGCAGCAAACACAACCACAAAAGAGACAGAAAAGAAGAAGATTTAACATCAGCAATAAGAAAATGGTAATGGACACACTTTCCGGACAGATAGGGCTCATCATTCACGGATGGCAGCTCGTCGAAGAGAAGGGAGACTGATCTCAAACCTCCACTACCTTGTGGCTATACCCATTCATGGGGAAGTCTTCAGGAGTAAACCCTGAGGAAACACCCAGAGCTGAAGCCCCTGTGGTAGTTATGTTCAGTTCAATGCTGACTGGCAACTCCTGCGACGGCGCTGGTTCAAACTGTATCGGTCTCTGCCGTTCCTTTGGGTTCATCAGTGGCACAGAAAGGGGGCGCCTGCTGCCTGGGCACGACTTGTTCTCCATATCATACTGCCTCGGTTTGCATATTGGCATCGACCCTGACCAGCAGAGGGCATTCAATGGGACTACCAAAGATTGCACAGAGAATTTACAAATTTATGAAAGGAAAGCCTGTTACAATTTCCTTGAATGGAATGAAATGCAAAGCTATTGCTGTGGTGTATTTGAACATTTAAAAAATCTTCAACACCGTTCCATGCCACACCAGATTGTGAAGGAAATTTTTGAAAGTACTAAACTGTAGTGGATTAAGGACTGGTTAATAGAGGGATTCCTCATCCTCTTTTCCCCCCTCCCACCTTATCGCCTAGCTTGCCCATTGCCTCCCTCTGGTGTTCGTCCCCCTTTTCTATCTTTCAGGGCCTTCAGTCAGACTCGCCCTGCCCTAGTCCTGTGTCTATTTCCCCAGTTCTTTACTTCACCCCTCCCCTTCCCAGTTTCACCTATCACCTTGTATTTCTCTCTCTCCCCCACCCCTACCCCTTTTAAATCTACTCCTCATCTTTTTTTTCTCTAGTCCTGTTGAAGGGTCTTGGCTTGAAACATTGACTGTACTCTTTTCCATAGATGCTGCCTGGCCTGCTGAGTTCCTCCAGCATTTTGTGCATGTGAATAAATGGGCCCATTGTGGATTCAAAGATTGTAACTAATGGAACTGCTGCTGGGCCTCAACTATTCACAATAGCGTCTTAGAGCATTACAGCACAGAAACTGGCCCTTTGGCCCATCTATCCGTACTGAACTGTTACTCTGCTTAGTCCCATTGACCTGCACCTGGACTATAGCCCTCTATACCCAAAATGCTTCCTGGATTAAAGGACATGTGCTTTACAAGAGGTTGGACAAACTTGGAGTGGCGGAAGATGAGGGGAGATCTGAGGTTTACAAGATTATGACAGGCATAGATAGAGTAGAGGGAGAGATTGTCTTTTTCCCGGGGTTGAAATGTCTAATACCACAGGGCACCTATTAGGATGGGAGGGGGTAATTTCAAAGGAGATGTGAGGGGCAAGTTTTTACAGAGTGGTGGGTGCCTGGAATGCACTGCCTGGGGTGGTGCTAGAGGCAGATACGTTACAGACCTTTAAGAGATGTTTACATAGGCACATGGATGTGAGGAAAATGGAAGGGTAGGGACATTGTGTAGACAGAAGAGATTAGTTTAGTTGCCATTTGATTGGGCAAAGGGTGCTGTACTCTTCTACGTTCCACTCCTCATCCCTCCCATTCATGTACTTGTCCGACCTTCTCTTAGACATTCAGTCAGGTGGTAAAGTAAAATATACCCACACTCGTTTGTGATGTAAAGCAGGCTGGCAGTGCCAACTGTGAGGAGGGTGTAAAGACACTTCAGAAGATGTACTCAGACAAAGTGAGGAAGGGCACGGGACAGAAAATGCAAGGCAGAGAAACAAGGTTTTGGATATTAGGGGAATCAAAAGCTATGACTCTGCCAGGAAAAATAACACTTTGGCATGGACTAGATGGGCTGAAAGGCACTTTTCTGTGCTGTAGTGCTCTATGGGGATGCGTGGGGTGTCCAGGGAGGGCTAGCACCACTGGTGGAGGGGCATGTTGTGTCCATTCTGGGGCACCTCACCTTTGGGCTCCACTGGACACTCAGTTCTCACCTGTGGCTCCAAGAAGCTGTTTGCATGTGGGTGGCCAGAGCTTCAACAGGCAGGTTAAACCAGGCGAGGGTAGTCAGTGGGTCTCATACTCCGGTGAGACAGGGGACATACCTGACCTAACACGCGAACGAAGTCAGCTGTGGCAGACTGGACAGCTGAGATCTCCATTGAGATCCAGCGGCCACAAAGGCGGTTCGTGATGTTTTGAGCAGGGCGAAGGGCATGACAAGGCACAGGAGAAGTCACAGTCATCCACTGCAACCAAGGAACCTCGGCTGTGACAACTACTCGTCCCCTGAATGTGGACTTTCGAGGTCAAGAGAGTGGAATGGACCCAGTGCAACAGCTTTTCCACTTTCAAAACTCTCCCGCATACGTCTCCCGTCATCGTCGGGTACAACAGACAACCAACAGTGTTCTATGACTATGAAATCATTACAGAGAGGTGGTGCTGAGGTAAAAGACCAGATCATAATGAATGGCAAAGCAGGTGGCGGTGGGGGGGGGGGGGGGCCAAATAGATTAGCCTGGCTTCCACTTTCCCTTTCCTATATTCACTGGAGAAAGTGCACTGCAGGGCCCACAATGGGACACACCTTTTCATCCAAGTTACGGTCAGCAAGGTGCAAAGTTCAAAGTAAATTGATAATCAAAGTACGTACATGTTACCATATACAACCCTGAGAATCATTTCCTTGCAGGCACATCTCCGCCACGTCAGTGCCGAGACTGGCTGCGAAAGGAGGTGGTTTGGGCATGGGACGAGCAACCCCATCCCGTAAAAACCCAGAGCTACAGAAACCCCAAAAGAAGCTCTGCAGACCTCATCCCTGGGAGAGGAAGGATCTTCGAGGATGAGTTACACCTGGGAACAAGTTGAAAAGCTGGCCCAGGCCAGAGGACTCTGGTGTGCTGCTGTCAGGGGTGACGGGCTACTGTGCCTCTACATTCATGGTAAATATAAAGACACACAACAGAGACAGATAAACAACCAGTGTGCAAATACAGAAAGTACACGGCATCCAGGACACCTTTAGAAGGCAGCATCTGTCCATAAGGACCCTCCCATCATGCAGGACATACCCTCTTCTCATTGCTACCATCAAGGAGGAGCTACAGGAGCCCAAAGACACACAGACAACGTTTCAGGAAAAGCTTCTTCCCCATTGCCATCAGATTTCTGAATGGACAATGAACCCATGAATACTAGCTCAGTTTTCCTTCTCTTTTCGCACTACTTATTTAATTTATTTCACTATAAATATTTCTGATTTGAGATGCCGGGGCTTCAGGGATTCAGCTCTATGGACTCAGTATGGTTGATGATGCTGTTGCTCGCTTCTATTGTTAGCATGATCTGTGTCTTTTTCTCTTTATACACATTCGATGTTGGTCTTTGTCTTTTTTTTATTATTGGGTTCTTTTGGGTTTCTTGCTTTGTGGCTGCTTTAAGCAGACAAATCGCAAGGTTGTATAATTTATACATTCTTTAATAATAAATGTACATTGAATCTTATTGTAATTTATCATTTTTATTATGTATTGCAATGTATTGCTGCCAGAAAACAACAAATTTCACAACAGATGCCAGTGATAATACACCTGATTCTGAGAAAAAAATAATTTATCCAGTAAATTAGCAATAAATGCTGAGAGCATGAGGCTTAGAGTCCTTAAAATTGAGTCTATAGTTTGTGGGAACAGTTTAGCGATGGGGTAAGTGAAGGTGAGCGAAGTTATCCCCTCTGGTTGAGAGCAGATAACCTGGTGGTGTGGGACTGGCTCATCGCAGACAGAGAGCTTGTCTTGCTCACAGACCCAGGTAAGGGAGAGATAAACTGTGCAGATACATTCCACCCAGTTTTCTTTCAGCTGGAACAGCAGGAGTTCTCAGCTGGAGCATGACGTGACTTCCCACCCACAGCTGTGTGACTTGTCTTCAAGTGCACTGATCGGGAAGCTCTTGTGAAATCTGTCTGGATGGGAACTGGGATGGGTTGCAGAGAGAGGAACTGGGACTGGCACATGCCAGGGGCTTAAGCTTTGTACATTTTACAAAGCCCCTTAAATAACATTACGCTTTGTAGCTCTGACTGAATCGTCATGGTATTTTACTCTTTGTAGACCAGATGAGTTACCCGCCAAATCTGCTCCACCGTTCCATCATGGCTGATTTATTATCCCTCTCAACCCTATTCTCCTGTCCTTCCCCCTATTAACCATCTCAACCCTGTTCTCCTGCCTTCTTTCCATAACCATTGACACTCTAACTAATCAAGAACCTATCCACCTTTGCTTTAGATATACCTAATGTCTTGGCCTCCACAGCCATCTGTACAATTAATTCCACAGATTCACCACTCTCTGGTAAAGAAATTTCTCCTCAACTCCATTTGAAATGGACATCTCTCTGTTCTGAGACTGTGCCCTCTGGTCCTTGACTCCTCCACTATAGGAAACATCCTCTCCACAATTACCTTGTACTACCAATGGGGCAAAGTCAGTAACTCTCAGTTCAAGATTTAAATTTATTTCACTAAATCTGTTCAACAATTTGAAAGGTACGAACTGTACCCCATCTGTAGACCAGTGCACATTACTACGACAATGTGCATTGGGAGTGCCCTTTGGTCTGTGCTGTGGGATCTATTATTTTATTATCTTTGCAGTTTAACAATTGCCTGTTGTTTAATATGTCTGCTAGCGATCACAGTATGTGTCTGCAGTTGTCCAGCATGTTCCCTAGTGCTTACATTTGTATGATTCTGAAAAGTTCTGGAAACTTTTCTGGTGCTGTATTATTTGAATAGTGGGTATCTGATTGGTTGACTCTTATCTATGAATTTGATTGGAATGTTTCTTATCTATGGGTATAAAAAGACCAGCCTGCGCAGTGGCACCATCTTTTTTCCTATTCTCTCCCTTCCCTTACTAGACCTCTATCACTGTCTGTTTTTCTTTGTTCTATCAGCAAACGATCGTGAAGCAACAAGTTTTGTGCATCTTTCCTGACTTTCAAAAGTACCTTAGATTAAAAACATCAGAATCTAACAGATCGCTCTATGCCCTGGCATGCTAGCCTTGAGGATCCCACCAGCTAGTTGATTTTTCCAAAGAGGGAAGGCAGGTGGGTCATGTTTAGTCGGGTGGGAGGGGGTTGGGGGTAGAGGAGCTGCAGGGAGGCCAACATCAAAACACTCCCTCCTCAAAATACAAGGCTCCTATAACTCTGACTGAAGCTGAAGAAGTGTGGACATTCCGCAAAAAACCAACCCCTCCACACCCCCGACCACCACTACTCTATCATTTCCTGTCAGAGTCACCTTATGTACAGACACTCTTGTGTCATACAATCAATGTATATAAACTATCTTATATATTTATAAATATTGTGTTTTTTAAATTATTATTGTGTTTTTTACTTTATATTTTTTCTGTGTTGTATCGGATCCAGAGTAACAATTATTTTGTTCTCCTTTACACTTGTGTACTGGAAATGACATTAAACAATCCTGAATGTTGAATTTTCTTTGAGGATCTGGGCACTAACAAATTACATGATGTATGCCAGTGATATTAAATCTGATTCTGATTCTGAAGTCTGGGGGTCTGCTTAGGGAAGTGTAGAAATTCAGAAAAACAATAGGTTATGCTCAAAGGACTTTCAAGCCAGATAGAATGATTTGTGATCAGTGTCTTCATTATATTTGAGGATCTGTGCACTGACATCTGGGCTGGCACTGAAGTCAGGGTGCCACAGTAGAATAGCAGTTAGTGCAATGCTATTACAGCTTGGGGCACCGGAGTTTGGAGATTAATTCCAGCATCCTCTGTAAGCATATTTGTTTGTTCCTGCCTGTGTGCTCTGGTTTCTTCTCACAGTCCGAAGACATACCGGTTAGTAGGTTAATTGGTCATTATGATTAGGTTAAGGTTTAACCACTGGGCTGCTGGACAGCACAGCTCGAAGGGCTCACTCCCTGGTGTATCTCTAAATAAGTAGACTGCAGAAGTGTGGAATTCAGAAAGCGAAAAGGTATAGTTACAAAGCCTGAGTGAAGATTTTGTGATCTGGGCATTGTTGCCAAAGACAATATGCATTGCCCACCCCCAGTTATCCTGGAAAGAGTTGGTAAGTTAAAGTTTCAAACCACTGTGGTCTGTTGGAAGAGGATGTTCCCTATAGTGGGGAAGTCTAAGACCAGAGGAAACAGCCTCAAAATAGAGGGACATCCAATTAGAACAGAGATGAGGAGGAATTTATCGAGCCTGAATGTGGTGAATCTGTGGAATTCATTTCATAGACGGCTGTGGAGACCAAGTCACTGGATATATTTAGGTTCTTAGTCAGAACATCAAAGTTTAGGGGAGACGGCAGTAGAATGGGGTTGAGAGGGTTAATAAAACATCCATGATAGAATAGCAGAAAAGACTTGAGGGGCCAAATGGCCTCAGTTGCTCCTTTGTCATATGGTCTGCCTTTGGGACTGTTCCCCAAGTTCTAAGGCAACGAAGTTGCCGGATTAGACCCAGAGTGATCTATTCCCAGTGCAGGACAACAAAGGGTTAACAACTGACTGCCTAGTACACACACAGCCCCTGCTTCAGGCATAGCCTCACCCTGAGGTCTGGCCACGTTCCAGCCACGCTCCCAAAGTTAATGAAGAATGCAGAAGCCACCCAAACTTCATTAGCAGCCAAATACAGTACTGTATTCACCGAGAGAGCAAGGGAGGGAGAGAAAGAGAGGAGATGGTACAGAACAAAGGCTGACTGTGGGCAATTGGCAGGGAAGGTCTGGGGTGAATATTTTGGGTGCAGAGTTGGGTGGGAGAGCTGGAGCTGTTGGGCTGAAGTGGGGGCCAGGAAAGGCAGCACAGATAGTGGAGAGGGGAGGAAGGGGCGGGGGGAGAATAGGCAGAGGTGGGGGCCAAGAGAGGCAGCAGAGGGAAGAAGGGGAGGGAAGAGGAAGAGAAAAGCAAGAGTGCTTTACAGATAATCCTCTCAAAGCACTTACAGTCACTGGGCTCCTAGACATGAAGCCCATTGACTGCTCCTGAACCCAGCAACCCAAGAATCTGCACCTCCCACTGACGGTAATAGTGAGAAGAGAGGGAAATCGGTCAATGCAGGCACACTGCACTGAACACAAGTTCACTTTCTGCTCTCGTCCTTGATCATTTTAATCTTTCTTCCAAGTTTCTTAAAATGCTACTGAGAACAGATGCTTCTTTCCAGATAGTCTTGGTACAATGGGGAGGCTATGTGAGAGGGCGGAGTCAGGCTGAAGATTTGACACAACATTGTGGGCTGAAGGTTCTGTACTGTCAAACGTTCAAACACAATTTCTTGAACTGAAATTAGAGCAACACACACAAAATGCTGGAGGAACTCAGCAGGGCAGGCAGCAACTAGGAAGAGAGTACAGTCTACGTTTCAGGTCGACACCCTTCAGCAGTACCCTTTGGTAGGGTGTTGGTCTCACATTCTTCAGAAGAGCAAACAGTCCAAATCTTCAATACAATCAGGAAAGCTCACCATCCTCTCTATTTTCTGAGGAGGCTGTCAGTCACTTTGTGTACAGACACTCCTGTGCCTAGCGTCACTCTATGGACATACAATCAATCTATGTGTATAAGATAGCTTCCCGCCAACTATCGTGACAATAATCACTGCCTCTTCAATACATGCAACAGACAATACTTAAAAACTGTTTGCTCTAAACACAGTGTGGTGTCTAAGAGCCACACAGTGCACGTGACTGACACTAGTTAGAAACTGTTCATCAACAGTCTCCTGCCCCAATTAAGTAGCACAGTGTCCCAAATAAATGAAGGGAATCCCAGTAATTTTCTCAATTAGTTTTTGTTCTTTAAGAATTATCCCAAATAAGTGGCTGCTCTGATTAAATGATAGCTCAATTAACTCATTAGAATGCTCTCTATGGTACATCGGTGGAAATTTGCAAGTATCTTTGGTGACGTACCAAGTTTGCTCAAACTCCTAATGAAATATCAAACAGCTGTTGTGCCTTCTTTGTAACTGCATCGATATGTTGGGCCCAGGATAGATCCTCAGAGATGCTGACACCCAGGAACTTGAAATTGCTCAACTTTCCACTGCTGATCCCTCAAAGAGGACTAGTGTGTGTTCCCTCAACTTCCCCTTCCTGCAGTCCAATGAACTCCCTCTACTACAATCGTACCCTTCCTTGGGCAATAAGAACAGTCTTGCACACAATAATGCAGATGTGACCTCACCAGCATGCTATTTAATTAAAGCAAGACGTCTCGATTCCTGTAATTGAATGCTCTCCCAGTAAAAGGCCGTATATTGTTTCCCTTGTAACACACTCAAAATGCAAGAGGAACTCAGCAGGTCAGGCAGCATCTATGGAAATGAAATAGTTGATATTTCAGGCTGGGGTCTTGGCCCATAATGTCAACTGTTTATTCATTTCCAAAGATGCTGCCTGATCAGCCGAGTCTCTCCAGATTTTGTGTGTCTTGCTCTGGGTTTCCAGCATCTGCAAGATGTCTGTACATTGATTATATTGTTTCCCTTACAAACTGGAGGCTGTACCTGCACATTACCTTTACTAGTTTGTGTACAAGGATGGCCAGTTCCCTCTGAATAGCAACAACTTTCAAATGTCTCACCATTTGCAAATTATTTCACCTTGCTGTTTTATTTCTACTTACGGCTTGAAAAGTATCTTAAAAAGAAGTTTGTCAGCTCAAAAAAAAGTAATGAAGTAAATCACAAGATACTACGGAGGGGTTGTGTTACTCGAAGACCATCTGTATCATGATGCTTGCAACCTGCTATTGGAAAGATGTTATTAAACTGTAGAAAGTGCAGAAACAATTTACAAGAATGCTGCCTGGACTGAGGTTTTAGGCAGAGGTTGGGCAGGCTAGGACTTTATGTCTTAGGACGCAGGATGTTATAGAAGCGTAACAGTAGCGTAGCGGTTAGCGTGACACTATTACAAGTTCAGGGTGTTCCACAGCTCAGAGGTCTATCTGTAAGGAGATGTATAAGAACATTTGTAGGTCCTTCTCATCAGCGTGTTTTCCCTGGGTGCTCCAGTTTCCTCCCGTAGTGCAAGGACGGACCGGTTAGTAGGTTAATTGGTCATTGTAAGTTGCCCTGCAATTAGGTTAGGATTGAACAGGCTACGGTTGTTGGGCCAAAGGGCTTGTTCTGTGCCTTATCTCTCAATAAATAAATAAATAAGCAAAATCACAAGGGGCATAGATTGGATGAATACACTCAGTCTTTTGGGAAAGGAACACAGGTTTAAGGTGAGAGGGACAAGATTAATGGGAATAGGAGGGACAAAGGGTGATATGTACTGTACGTTGATTGAGCTGCCAGAGGAACTGGTTGAGGCCAGTTCAATTACAACTTTTAAAAGACATTTGGACAGGTATGTGGATTGGAAATACTGACCTGGCTTGGATGAACATCTTGGTTGGTATGGACCGATTGGCACAAATGCAAAGCCAACTTGTTTCCTCTGCTCCCTATTTCTGACAAGGCGATGGGGATGAGGGTATTGTTTCATCTGAAAATTTTATCTTCTTGCTAGTTTCATACTTCGGCTACCCTGAGAAGCTCCTCCAAACTTCGAATCATTACTGCTGAGGAGGGCATGGGCAACGTGTCCATGGAGAGATATCCACTGGAATGTTTCTCTCCAATCGCACACCACCCTGAATTGGAAATCTATCACCACTCTCCATCACTGGAAGCTCCCTGCTTTACAGCTTGTAGAAGTTACAGTAAGTCAAGGGTTAACATAACATCCAGGCAAGGATGGATTGCAGAGAGTGCAGACTGCCTAGGCAATAAAGGTCTTTGAAGAGCTAGCTTCTCTTTGCACACCAGGGGTCTAGACATGAGATAAATGACCCAAGGCACAAACAACGACTACAAGGCATTATCGATTGTCAGCTTGCACCTGTATTGTGAATGGTGATTGATCTTGCAAGTAAGGAATTCAAACATACACAGTTTATCAAAAGGTTAATATCCGTAACTGCTCGTCAATTCTGTATAAAAATGGTATTTATCTGGTCAGATTTCAAATCAGTGAGGGTGACAGGGGTCATGCTGTTCTCCTTGTGCACAAGAAAAATAAAGTGTGGTTGAATCATCAGAGTGTTGTGCACTCTGGGCCCAGTTATTTTATTTTATTACCAGCGATGACAAGCTATGGGGGACTGGCTTTACCTGGAGGACTGTAGTGGTTGACTGCTACATTCTCGTGGACATTAAGTACTGACTTTGCTGGCAAAGCTCACATCCTGAAAACTGAGTACAGCAAAGCCCTAGAACTCTGCCAGAAAACCCATCTCATTTCTATTCTTCCTGCCCAAAATCTTTTGATTTACACTGATGTCATGATTTTGTCATATTGCTTGAAAATGACCATAAAAATGCTCCAAGCCCGGCTGGAAAGAAGATGCATGCAGAATGCTGCAGAGCAGGCTCTAGCCAGGAGGTGGTACCATGGAGATAATTTGAAGTCACCAAGCTGAAACTAATAAAAGCAAATCTTCATACTCTGTGGATATGGGACCAGTTTACCACAAGCAAGTGCTGAGATCTGTTATAGTCTTCAGCTCAGTAAGACCGTGAGGCCAATCAAGAATTCAGCCCATTGAATCTGCCCTGCCATTCCATCATGGCTGAATTATTATCCCTAAAACACCATTCTCCTGCTTTTGTCCATAACCGTTGACACCCCGACTAATCAAGAACCTATCAACAGCCACTTTAAATACACCCAATGAATTGGCCTGCACAGGCGGCGTGGCAAAGAAAGCTCTGTTCTAAATAGACCTCCCTCTACTCTGAGACAGTGCCTTCTAGTCCTGGACACCACCACCATTGACAGCATTCTCTCCACATCCACTCTATCTAGGCCTTTCAATATTTGAGTGGTTCCAATGAGATTCATCCCCTCATTCTTCTAAACTCCAACAAGATAAAATGTTGTTACATTTCCTGAAAGACAAGGACAAGTTGAAACTCTTTTGACCAGCAGATCCCATAGTCTGGGGTGTTTTGGATTGTGGATACCATATCCACTACCTCATTGTTTCCATCTACCCTCCCGAACTCCCACCCCTCTGACTCTAAACTCCATCATAATCCCTCCCCAACTCTCATAGAACATAGAAATCTACAGCACATTTACAGGCCTTTCGGCCCACAATGTTGTACCGACCATGTAACCTACTCCAGAAACTGCCTAGAATTTCCCTAGTGCATAGCCCCCTATTTTTCTAAGCCCCATGTACCTATCTAAGAGGCTCTTAAAATACCCTAGTACATTCCAGGCACCCACCACTTTCTGTGTGAAAAACTTACACCTGACATCCTCTCGCTACCCATTTCCAAGCACCTTAAAACTGTGCCCTCTTGTGTTAGCCATTTCAGCCCTGGGAAAAAGCCTCTGGCTATCCACACAATCAATTCCTCTCATCATCTTACACACTGCGATCAGGTCACCTCTCATCCTCTGTCATTCCAAGCAGAAATGGCCAAGTTCACCCAACCTATTCTCATAAGGCACACTCTCCAATCCAGGCAACATTTTTGTAAATCTCTACACCTTCTCTACAGTATCCACTTCCTTCCTTCAGTGAGGTGACCAGAAATGAACACAGTACTCCAACTGGGGTCTGACCAAAGTCTTTATAGCTGCAACATTACCTCATGGCTCTTGAACTCAATCCCATGGTTGATGAATGGCAACACACCGTATGCCTTCTTAACAACACTGTCAACCTGTGCTGCAGCTTTGAGTGTCCTATGGACACAGACCCCAAGATCTCTCAGATCATCCACACTGCATAGTCTTACAATTAATATTATATTCTGCCACACCGCCAGGAGTCTTACCATAATTATATTCTCATCCCCTCTGATTCTAAACATCATCTGTCCTCACCAACTCCCATCCCCTTTGTTTCTATATCTCCTGTCCAATTGATCATATTCATGAGGTTGTTACCTCTACTCTCTTCTCCCAGCTTCTTAAAAGATCAAAGTTCAAAGTACGAGGGGTGATTGATAAGTTTGTGGCCTAAGGTAGAAGGAGTCAATTTTAGAAAACCTAGCACATTTATTTTTCCTACATTTACCCACTTAGTCCCGCAGTCGTGGAGCATACAGGTTCCTTCTTTGTAGAAGTTGGCATCTTGCACTCCAGAAATGGTCCACAGCCGGGGTGATTGATAAGTTCGTCGCCCAAGGTGGAAGGAGATGAGTTATTAACTTCAAACTTTCTGCATTTTCACTCAAAGATTTGAACTGGAGGTGCACGTAACGACAGCTGTATAACTCATCTTCTACCTTAGGCCACGAACCTATCAATCGTCCCTGCTATGGACCACCTGGAGGTCCAAGACGCTCTCGTTACATGCACATGCGGTTCAACTCTGAGTGATAATGCAGAAAGTTTGAAGTTAATAACTCATCTCCTTCTACCTTAGGCCACGAACTTACCAATCACCCCTGCTGTGGATCATTTCTACAAAGAAGGAATCCGTATGCTCCTTGACTGCTGGACTAAGTGTGTACATGTAGGGGGGGACTATGTTGAAAAATAAATGTGCTAGGTGTTCTAAAATTGACTCCTTCGACTCTAGGCCATGAACTTATCAATCATTCCTCGTAAATTTATTATTGAAGTACGTATGCTGTGTACTACCATATACAACCAAGATTCATCTTCTTGTGGTAAATAGAAAAAAAATGAACAAATAAATAAGCAAACAATAAATATTGAGAACATCACTGAAGAGTCCTGGAAAGTGATTCCATAGATCGTGGGAACATTTCAGTGATGGGGTGCATGAAGATGAACGACGATAAGCCCGTCTGGTTAAGAAGCCTGATGGTTGAGGTGAATAACTGTTCCTGAAGCTGGTGGTATGGGTTCTGAGGCTCCTGCTCCTCTTTCCTGATGGCAGAACACTGCCTAGATGGTGGAGATTTTGATGACGGACGCTGCTTTTCTGTGACAGCGCTCCTTTTAAAAGTGCTCAGTGATGGGAGGGCTTTACCCACAACAGGCTGGGCTCTATCCACTACTTTTGATGTTAGTGTTCGCCGAGCTTGGCATTAACTTGCAGACATCTTATCACCAATTGAGGTCCCCCCCCATTCACCCAGATCCATTTCCCCCTCCCTATTCAGCCGACCCGTTCTCCCCCCCTCCCATTCACCCAGATTCACTGCCCCCCATTCACCCAGATCCACTCTCCCCCTCCCCATTCACCCAGATCCACTCTCCCCCCCATTCACCCAGATCCACTCTCCCCCCTCCCCATTCACCCAGATCCACTCTCCCCCATTCACCTGGACCCAGTCTCTCCCCTCACCATTTACACAGATCCACTCTTCGCCCCACCATTCACAGGGATCTACTCTCCCCTCCTCCCTATCAACTTGGACCCACTCTCCCCCCTCCCTATTCAGATGGATCCACCAATTGTCTGTCAACTCTTGAGACAGGTCATTTCCCTCTGTGGGAAACAGTGAGGGAGGGAAAGTCCAGGTGAAGGTTCTTGGCCCAAAATGTGGGCTGCGTATTTCACTCCACAAGTGCTACCTGACCTGCTGAGTTCCTGCTGCAACTTAATGTTGCTTTGAATCTGTAATTCTGACATGCACTAATGAATTCTAACAAAGGGGGATTGTGTTGACTTCATTTCTATTCAAATCAAGTTTAAAAGAATGAGAGAAGATCTGATGAAAATGTACAAAATTCTGACAGGTCTAGGCAGTATCTTTCCCCAGGCTGGGATGACTACAGTAGAGAGCATCCTCACGAGCTGCATCACTGCAGGCTATGGAAACTGCACTGTGGCGGGCTGGACACTCTGCAAACTTGCCCAACGCATCACCAACACCAGCCTACCTGCCATCAGGGACATATATACAGAAAGATACCAGAAAAAGGCCAGTAACATCTCCCACACCCTGCTCATGGACTGTTTGTCCCACTCGCATCATGGCATCCACACCAGGGCCACCAGACTCAAGAACAGTTACTTTCCTCAAGCAGTAAGGCTGATCAACACCTCCACCCACTGACCCAGCCCTCCACACCCCCAACCACCATAACTTTATCATTTCCTGTCAGTCACCTTGTGTACAGACACTCCTGTTCTAGTGTCACTAGTTATTCCTGTGTCTAGTGGGGAGAGTTTAAACTAGAATTGTGGGGGGGTGGGAACTGAACCGAAGAGCCGGAAAGGGGCAGTTGGCTCACAAATAGAGGAAGCTTGTAGGCTGTGTGAAAGGGAGGATAGGCAGGTGATAGAGAAGAGATGCACTCAGACTGATGGTTTGAGATGTGTCCAAGTCCATAGGACACTTAAAGCTGCTGTGCAGGTTGACTGCGTGGTTAAGAAGGCATACAGTGCATTGGCCTTCATCAACCGCGGGATTGAGTCTAAGAGCCGAGAAGTGATGTTGCAGCTATATAGGACCCTGATCAGACCCCACTTGGAGTACTGTGCTCAGTTCTGGTCACCTCACTACAGGAAGGATGTGGAAACCATAGAAAGAGTGCAGAGGAGGCTTACAAGCATGTTGCCTGGATTGGGGAGCATGCCTTATGAGAATAGGTTGAGTGAACTTGGCCATTTTTTCCTTGGAGCAACGAAGGATGAGAGGTGACCTGATAGAGGTGTATAAGATGATGAGAAGCACTGATCATGTGGATAGTCAGAGGCTTTTTCCCAGGGCTGAAATGGCTAGCATGAGAGGGCACAGTTTTAAGGTGCTTGGAAGTGGGTACAGAGGAGATGTCAGAGGTATGTTTTTTTACTCAAACGGGTGAAAGCATGGAATGGGCTGCCGGCAATGGTAGTGGAGTGTCTTTTAAGAGACTCCTGGACAGGTACATGGAGCTTAGAAAAACAGAGGGCTGTAGATAACCCGAGGTAATTTCTAAAGTAATTACACGGTCGGCAGAGCATTGTGGGCAGAAAGGCCTGTATTGTGCTGTGGGTTTTCTGTCATTTGTATGATTCTATGATTTATGGGCATACAATCAATCTATGTATGTAGCTATCTTATGTATTTATATTTATTTTGTTTTTATTAGTGATTATTATTGTGTTCTTTACTTATTGTGTTTTTTTGTGTTGCTTCAGATCCGGAGTAACAATTATTTCGTTTTCCTTTACACTTGCGTACTGGAAATGACATTAAAGAATCGCAGGATATGGACAAAGACTTGGATGAGGAGAAACTGCTCAGACGGTGGTGAACTTGTGCAATTCCATACCACGGAAAACTGAGGTGCTGATTATGTTTAAGAGGGAGATAGGCTCTATCCTCTCTGTAAATGGGATCGAGAAGGTGACACAGGAGCACAGTGGTTCACTTGATGCTATTCCAGTTACAGTGGCAGTGCCCGGGGTTTAATCAGCACCATGGTGTGTAAGAAGTCTGTTCTCCCCATCATCACGTGGGCTTCCTCTGAGTGCTCTGGCTGCCTCCCACATTCGGAAGGTGTACAGGTTAGTAGGTTAATTGGTCACTTGTGGAAGGCACGGGTTTGTTGGTCTGAAAGGGTCTGTTACTGCGCTGTATCTCCAAACTTAAAGAAAAGATCATGAACAAAATGCATCAAGGAACCCGGGAGTGAATGGGAATATGACAATGAGACAGAGGGACAGACTCCATCACACTGAGAGATGGAGGTGGCTCAAAAGATCCAAAACACCTGTTCTTGCTTCTGTTTTCTGCCTCGATTTTCAACAATGTACTCTCTTTTGAGATAAGGCAGCAAAGGCAGAGGATGAGCCTTCCCAGAGATAAATCTAATCCACTGGGCACTGCACTTACAGACAGCATCCTTCACAGGAAATTACGGCAAAATACTTCCAAACTCCGGTGAACTGCCCACGGCACATGCTGAATGTAAGTACAAAGACAGTATCCTGTCATTCCATTGTTCCCCACAGGGCTGTACTGTCTGAAAACCTTCCCCATGGATAGAAGACTGGCTGGCTGACTAGCAGGAGGCAAAGAGTGGGAATAAAGAGAGACTGTTCTGGTTGGCTGTTGATGACTAGTGGTGTTCAGTAGGGGTCAGTGTTGGGACCAATTCTTTTCACATTATATGACAATGATTTGGATGATGGAAATGGCTTTCTGGTCAAGTTTGCATACAATACAAAGATAGGTAGAGGGGCAAGTAGTGTAGAGGAAGCAGAGAGTCTGCAGGACTTAGATTGGAAGAATGGGCAAGCAAGTGGCAGATGGAATAGAGCTTGAGGTCATGCACTTTGGTAGAAAGAATAAAAGTATAAGCTACTTTTTAAAAGGGGAAACAATTCAGAAGTCAGAGATGCAAAAGGACTTGGGAGTCCTTGTGTGGAACTCCCAAAAAGGTTGAGTCAGGGGTAAGGAAGGTAAATGCAATGTTAGCATTCATTTCAAGAGGACAAGCGAAGATTAGAACTCCTCCCTGAGAGGAAATTTGGATCTGCAGTTTGACTACCGGCATAACAATTCCACAGCAGATGCCATTTCATTGGTTCTTCACTCAACTATAGCTCAGCATTCAATACTATCATCTCCTTAAGCTTCACGACCTTGGCCTCAATACCTCCTTCTGCAATTGGATCCTCCATGTCCTCACTTGTAGACCCGTCAGTTCGGATTGGTAACGACATCTCCTTCACAATCTCTATCAGTACATGTGCACCACAAGGCTTTGTGCTAAGGCCCTTGTTCTATCATTTTATACTTATGACTGTGAGGCTAAGCACAGCTCTAATGCCGTATTTAAGTTTGCTGATGACACCGTTGTCAGAGGCTGAATCAAAGGTGTTGACAAATCAGCATATGCCCACAAGAAAACAAATCTCAGCGTGGTATATGGTGATATACATGTACTTTTAACATTGGAAAGTATATTTCAGAATGAGATGGGAGATTAAAAATCTGGCTGAGTGATGCCATAACAATCTTTTACTTAATGTCAGCAAGACCAAGGAGCCGATTATTGACTTTGGAGGAAGAAACCAGAGATCCTTGAGCCAGTCCTCATCAGAAGACTGGTAGCAGAGAGGGTCAGCAACTTTGCATTCGCTGGTTTTGTCATTTCAGAGCACGTGACCTGTCCTGGCCCAACACGCAAGTTCCATTACAAAGAAAGCACGGCAGCACCTCTACTTCCTTAGGTTTGCAAAGACATGACATTTAAAACTTTGACAAACCTCTATAGATGTGTAGTGGAGAGTATATTAACTGCCTGTATCACAGCCTGGTATGAAAACACCAATGCCCTTGAACTGAAAGTGCTACAAAAAGCAGTGGATATGACCCAGTCTATCACGGGTAAAACCCTCTTTACCACTGAGCACATCTACATGGAGCATTGTCACAGGAACCCAGCATCCATCATCAAGGACCAGGCCAGGCTCTCTTCTAGCTGCTGCCATCAGGAAGAAGCTACAGGAGCCTCAGGATTCACACCACCAGGTCCAGGAACAGTTATTACCCCTCCACCATCAGGATCTTGAACCAGAGAGGATAATATCACTCAACTTCACTCACCCCATCACTGAACTGTGCCCACAACCTATGGACTCACTTTCAAGGACTCTTCATCTCATGTTCTCAATATTTATTGCTTATTTATTTATTATTTTTATTAGCTTGTTGTCTTCTTTGTATTTAGATTATGAGGACACTCAGTCCTCATTTATTGTCATTTAGAAATGCATGCATTAAAAATGATACAACATTCCTCCAGAATGATATCACAAAAAAACACAGGACAAACCAAGACTAAAACTGACAAAACCACATAATTATACCATATAGTTACAATGAATACCCACAAGAAAACAAATGTCAGTGTGGTATATGGAGACATATATGTACTTGTAACTTTGGAAAGTACATTGCAGAATGAGATGGGTGATGCTCTCATACCCGAGCAGCCTGAAACTCGTCTGAGGAAGCAGGGCATCTGGCAGGGAGAACCCTTTCACTGTCAGCCAAGCAAGGTCCTGGTGCTTGTCTGTAAGTTCTGGTGACTAAGCATTCTCACAGTACGCTCCGGGGCTCGTTAGAATGGATCCACTTGCAGGTTGAGTTGGTTGAGGAAGGCAAATTCAATGTTGGCATTCATTGCGAGAGGACTAGAATATAAAAGCAAGGATGTAATGCTGAGGCTTTATAAGGCATTTGTCAGACCTCACGGAGTATTGTAAGCTGTTTTGGGCCCCTTATCTAAGAAAAAATGTGCTGGTATGGGAGAGGGTTCAGAGGAGGTTCATGAGAATTATTCGAGGAATGGAAGGATTAGTGTATGAGCAGTGTTTGATGGCTTTGGGCCTGTACTCGCTGGAGTTTAGAAGAATGAGGGGTGATCACATTGAAACCTATTGAATACTGAAAGCCCTAGATGGAGTGGATGTGGAGAGGGTGTTTCCCATAGAGGGGGAGTTTAGGACCAGACGACACAGCCTCAGATTAGAGGGATGCCCATTTAGAACAGAGATGAGGAGGAACTTCTTTAGCCAGAGGGTGCTGAATCTGTGGAATTCACTGCCTCAGACAGTTGTGGAGGCCAAGTCATTGGGTATATTTAAAGTGCAGTTTGATAGGTTCTTGATTAGGCAGGGTGCCAAAGGTTATAGAGAGAAGGTGGAAAATGGTGCTGAGAGAGATAATAAATCAGCCATGGTGGAATGATGGAGCAGACTCGAGGGTCCAAATAGTCTAATTCTGCTACACACATAAAAGTTGCTGGTGAACGCAGCAGGCCAGGCAGCATCTCTAGGAAGAGGTACAGTCGACGTTTCAGGCCGAGACTCTTCGTCAGTCTAATTCTGCTCCTATGTCTTATATTCTGTGGTCTTAGCAATATCAATAGCACCTAGTTCCTTCCTGACCTGTGATTATTAAAGGCTCTGGGGTGTTGGTGAACCTCTGAGGGATTTGATACTGGGAGAATCAGTGATGGCAATGGATGTTTAAGAATATTTTACTTGGAGATACATTGTGGAATTGGCCTTTCTGGCCTTTGAGCCACACCACCCAGCAACCGCTGCCAACCCTGACCACTTACAATGACCATTAACCTGCCCGGTATGTCTTTGGACTGTGGGAGGAAAGTGGAGCTACCTGGGGAGAGGCCACACACATTCCAAGGGGATGAAAGTACAGACTCCGAACATCAAAGCTGGGATTGAACTGCGATGCCACAAGCTGTAAAATTATTGCACTAACCTCTACGCTTTCGTGGCGCCCCAGTTGGATGAGAGCAGTAGTTATCCTGGTTTTCACACGGTGTAGAGGGAGCACCACACCCACAATCTCATTGTCTGTTTGGCTGCCTTTGCACTGCACCCATTTCTTGCTGCTGTGCTGGCAACTCCACACTTTCCCAGCACCTTCAGGTGCTGCCCGGCGAGCAGGCTGGGTGTGCTGTGGGAATGGCTGTTCCCACAGCTCAGGTGTCATGGCAACCATGGCCTTTTCAACTTGAGAAAACACTCCCACAAGCTGGGAAGTCAAATAGAATAAAAGCTTTCACCTTTTTTTTTCTTCTGAATCCAGATGTCTCCTGTATTACCCGTTTGACCATGGATTCCCAGCTGACAGGTTAGGTGCAGTCACTATATATTCAAATCAAGCCAGGGAACCAGAAATACAGGAGCTGTTGTTGGATTTGATGTGCCTATGGTTGCTTTTCTTCACCGCAGCACCTACTTTAATAGTTTAATGTTGACTGTTTTCCCACCACATCATATAAGGGCCCCAAAACTGTTCACAATACTCCAAGTACTGCCTCAGCATTACATTCTTGCTTTTAAAGTTCAAAGTAAAATTTATTATCAAAGTACATATATGTCAGCATATATAACTCTGAGATTCATTTTCCTGCAGGCATACTGAATGAATCCATAATAGAATCAACGAAAGACCCCACCCAACTGGGTGTTCAGCCAGCATGAGTGTGCAAAAAACAACAAACTGCAAACACAAAAAGAAAGAAAAAAATGAAATAATAAATAAAGAAATAAGCAATAAATATCGAGAACATGAGATGAAGAGTTCTTGAAACTGAGTCTATACATTGTGGGAACAATTCAGTGATGGGACAAGTGAAGTTGAATGAATTTTAGCTCAAGCCTGATGGATGAGGGGTAATAACTGTTCCTGAACCTGGTGGTGTGGGACCTGAGGCTCCTGTACCTTCACCCTGATGCTTGAGGGGTAATAACTGTTCCTGATCCTGGTGGTGTGGGACCTGAGGCTCCTGTACCTTCACCCTGACGGCAGCAGTGAGAAAAGAACAGGTCAGGATGGTGGGGACCTTGAAGATGGATGATGTTTTTCTGCGACAGCACCCCGCGTAGATGCACTCAATGGCTGGAGGTACTTTACCTGTGATGTACTGGGCTGTATCCACTACATTTTGTATGATTTTGCATTCAAGGGTTTTGGTGTTCCCTTACCATGCCACGATGCAAGCTCGGTAACGGGGTGCTTCAGTGACATATGTCAGTGGTCTCCTTGAAATCTCTGGAGCAAGGAGCTGATCACAGACTGGGTGCATTTCACACTCTGTGCTCAGGTACATACGGATGCTGGGTGCAGGACAACTAGGGCTCTGAAGAGCAAGCCGACAGACACTTCTCTGAAGTTCCATCTTGGGCCCAGCGTATTGAAGCAATTACAAAGAAGGCACGACAGAGTCTACGTTTCATTCTGAGTTTGAGGAGAATTGGTATGTCACCGCTCACACATTTCTACACATGGTAGATTTCTACAGGCTCTTTTAAGAGCCTCTTAGGTAGGTACAAGGAGCTTAGAAAAATAGAGGGCAATGCGCTAGGGTAATTCTAGTCAGTTTCTAGAGTCGGTTGCATGATCAGCACAACATTGTGGGCTGAAGGGCCTGTAATGTGCTGTGGATTTCTATGTTCTATGTTCTAGATGTACCAGGGAGAGCATTCTAACTGGTTGCATCACTGTCTGGTATGGAGGGGCCAGTGCACAGGATTGGAAAAAGCTGCAGAAAGTTGGAAACTCAGCCAGTTCCATCATCGGCACCAGTCTCCCCAGCATCGAGGACAGGCAGGCATCCATTATTAAGGACCCCCATCATCTAGGACGGAGCAGTTACAAGAGACTCGAGACACACACTCAACGTTTTAGCAACAGCTTCTTCCCCTTCACCATTAGATTTCTGAATTAACCTATGAACACTACCTCGTTAATAGTTTTCTTTTTTTGCACTACGTATTTAATTAAATTTTAAATATATCTATATATTTCTTATTGTAATCTATAGTTTTTTTACTATGCACTGTTGGCACAAAACAACAAATTTCACAACGTATACCTGTGATATAAAACCTGATTCTGATTTGGATTTGAGTAGGAGAGATTCAAAAAAGGTGGAAAAGTTCACCAGCCCAGGGAAACATTGGTGGTAATAATGGGTTTGCTTTGGAAAATTTACTGGATTATCGATGCTACAATCTTCCAGTAAACCACATGACCATGGTGAGTAATTTTCCTGTTTACTTCAAAGTCTCTCAGCCAGGGCAGGACAGGTTTGATCAGGTAGGATTTTGGAACAGCGGTGGCTTCCCTCATCCAGACTCACGCTGTGGGCGATAGACACAGGCAAGTTGCAACATAAAACGAACGCGTTACTAGGTTCTCCGGCGCCTCTGGTCTTGTCTCTCTCACATAGCTTGCAAGTAGTGTCATGTCCTGCAAATTCTGAAATCTGTTTCATGTGTCAGATTGATACAGCCTTTCTTTCACACACACCTGCCTGGTGTCTGGGAAAAAAAACAACCTTGGCTTGCAGAAGGAAGGGAAAGGGCAAAAATGATCACTTTGGCTGCACTAGCATTTAAACCTTAAACACAAAATATTCTGCAGATCCTGCAAATCCAGAGACACACACAGAAACTGCTGGAGGAACTCAGCAGGTCAGGCAGCTTCTATGCAAATGAATTAGCAGTTGATGTTTTAGGCCAAGACCCTTTACCAGGACTGGAAAGGAAGGAGGAAGGGGGAAGATGCCAAAATGAGGAGGTGGGGGTTGGGAAGAGGACAAACTAGAAGGTGAGAGGTGAAGCCAGATGGGTGGGACAGGGGATGAAGTAAGAAGCTGGGAGGTGATAGGTGGAAAAGGCAAAAGAATCTATTTGTCCTGCCCAAAGTAGCAGAGGAGAGTGGACCATGGGATAAAGGGAAGGAGGAAGGATACCATGGAGAGGTGCTGGACAGATGAGGAGAACAGAAGGGATGAGAGGTAAAATAGAATGGGATGGGCTGACAGGCCTAATTCTGCTCCTGTAGATTTCAGAGAGGTGATCAGATCTGTCATCAGTGACAGCAGGTGTGCAGGACAATAAGCAACAAAATCAGAAACTCAATTATAAGACGCAAAGAGATTTATGGTGCCATTACCTTCCTCCAACAACGTGAGCTCCTGTTACATATGCCAGTGTTGGGAATGCAGACTGTTGCTTCAGAAGTAAATGGCCTCATCCTAATTACAGTGCAATTTGATCAGTGCTACTTTCCTACCCACAATCATTCATCATTCTGGATAAAGGTTCCCAAATTATATCATTGGGATGGAAATTGTCTCTGCTCCTCGATTTGCCAGTCAATGTTAAAACAAACATCAAAGAAGACCGTAGACCATAAGACATTGGATCAAATTAGGCCATTCGGCCCATTGAATCTGCTCCGCCATTCTATCATGGCTGGTTTATTCTCCTGCGCTTTCTCCCTGTAACCTTTGATGCCTTGGCTAATCAAAAGACCATTGACCTCTGCTTTAAATATATCTAATGACTTGGTCTCCACAACTGCCTGTGGTCACTAAGGGAAACATTCCCTCCCCATCCACTCTAATTGGGCCTTTCAATATTCAGTAGGTTTCAATGAGATCCCCCTTCATTCTTCTAAACTCCAGCAAGTACAGACGCAGAGCCATCAAATACTCCTCATGCATTAACCCTTTTGTTCCTGAAATTATTCTCATGAGCCTTCTCTAGACCCTCTTCAATGTCAGCACATCCTTTCTTAGATAACCAGCCTGAACTGTTCACAATCCGCCAAGTATGGTCTGACCAATGCCTGACAAAAGACATGCCAAGCAAAACACCAGAAGGTACCAACAAGCCAAACGTTATTCCTGTATATGAGGCAAGCAGCAGACAGTGAAAAAAGACTCCAGCTGAAGTCTTTCTTACCTTTATTTTCCAAATACTAGCAAATTATTTGAACATTTCCTCCATGTTATCTTTTGTGGTTCTTTATTGTTTAGGTGTGGGTTCATGTACCTATATACAAGAGGGAGTCTGATGGGTATTCTAAAGTGAGAGGCTTTGGAGAGGGTGCAGAAGAGGGCTTGTCTGGATTGGAGGGTATGTGCTATAACGAGAAGGTGGACAAACTTGGGTTGTTTCCTCTTGAGTGGCAGAGGCTGGAGGGAGATCTGATAGAGTTTTATAAGATTATGAGAGGCATAATATCTTTTCCCCAGAGTTGAAATTCCTAATATGAGAGGGCGTGCATTTAAGGTGAGAAGGGGGTAATTTTAAAGATGTGAGGGGCAAGTCTTTTATTCAGAGAGTGGTGGTAGAGACAGATACATTAGAGACTTTTAAGAGACGTTTAGATAGATATATGAATGTGAGGAAAATGGAAGGATATGGACATTGTGTAGGCAGAAGGGATTAGTTTAGTTGACTATTTGATTGTTAATTTATTTCGTTTGGCACAACATCGTGGGCCAAAAGGCCCGTTCCTGCGCTGTACGGTTCTGTGTTCCATGGACTCCATTTCACCCTTTGGCGTTATGATGTCATTATTATATGTGTGTGGTTTGTGCACATGATGGGTCTGCTAAAGTGAGAGGCTGTGTGTGTGACAGAGAGGGCAAGACTAAGTGTGTATGTGTATTTGACTGATTTTCACCCTCCTCTGATTTCCATTTTTTGACCTTTTCTTATTAAAATGCTGACGCATTCCAAAGGACTGAGCAGTCTATAGATTTTCATGTTTAGAGCAATTTGATGTGAAAAACAGGTTGTAACAAGTCTCGGCGCATAAACAAGTTCATACCGCGTCACATGCTGAACGGGCTGGTAGCAGATGTTCTGTACAAGCTACATCTTGCTTTTCGCTCAAGCTTTTGAATGAAAACTATAGTCTTGATTTAAATGTATTATCCTGAGGAAGGGGGTTAGACAATGATGCACAATTCTAACCAATCTTTACAGGAGCACCATTGAGAGTGTCCTGACCAGCTGCATCACCGTCCGGTACGGGAATTGCAAGACATCTGACAGCAAGTCCCTGTAAGGGGTTGTGAGGATGCTGAGAGGATCACTGGGGTCTCTCTTCCACCCAGTAGAGATGTTTATCAGGAAGACTGCATACGCAGGACCTTTAGCATTGTCGATGATCCCCCTCATCTGTCCAATAATCTCCTTGACCCCCAACAATCAGGCAGGGAGGTACTGTAGCATTAGGACAGGGACTGTTAATGCGGGAAACAGCTTCTTCCCCCAGACTGTGAGACCACCAAATTCCCTGCCACCAGCCAGGTCTCCTCATGCATGAAGCACCAGTTATGTTACACTGTCTATGCTGTAACATATCGTATTTGCGCCATATTACTTGTTAATTTACTAGGCAGTATTTCTTTGTGTGTTGTCTTTGAGTTATATGTACGGAGTGTGTAGCTTGTCCCAGACGAACGTCGTTTCATTTGCTGATATACACGTGCACGGTGTGTGTAGCTTGGCCAGGATGAACGTTGTTTCGTTTGCTGGTATACATGTGTATGGTGTGTGTAGCTTGGCCAGGACGAACGTTGTTTCGTTTGCTGGTATACATGTGTACGGTGTGTGTAGCTTGGCCAGGACGAATGTCGTTTCGTTTGCTGGTATACACGTGCACGGTGTGTGTAACTTGGCCAGGATGAACATTGTTTCGTTTGCTGGTATACACGTGTACGGTGTGTGTAGCTTGGCCAGGACGAACGTCGTTTCGTTTGCTGGTATACACGTGCACAGTGTGTGTAGCTTGGCCCGGACGAACGTTGTTTCGTTTGCTGGTATACATGTGTACGGTGTGTGTAGCTTGTCCCGGACGAACGTTGTTTCGTTTGCTGGTATACACGTGCACGGTGTGTGTAGCTTAGCCAGGATAAACGTTGTTTCGTTTGCTGGTATACATGTGTACGGTATGTGTAGCTTGGCCAGGACGAATGTCGTTTCGTTTGCTGGTATACATGTGCAGAACTAGGTCATTCAGCTAATTGAATCTTCTCTTCCCTCCCACCATGCCTGACTTATTATCCCTCTCAATCCCATTCTCCTGTGTTCTCCCTGTAACCTTTGACATCTGAGTAACCAAGAACCTATCAACTTTGGCTTTAAAATTACTTCACCTCCAAATAGTAAACCTGTGGAATTCATTGTCACAGACAGCTGGGAGGTCAAGTCACTGGGTGTATGTAAAGCTGAAGTTGATAGGTTCTTCGTTAGTCAGGGTGTCAATGGTTACAGGAAGAAGGCAGGAGAGGGATAACAAATCAGCCATGATTGAATGGTGGTACCAATTCGATGGGCCAAATAACATAATTCTGCTCCTATGTCTGAGAGTCTTGTTATCATTATCCATAAATATTACACAATGAAATGTACTTTATAATATTTATATTTTAAAATGGCTATTTAAAATTTAAACTGCTGGCAACTCTTGTAACACCACAGGTCCCAAACTGTACGTGTCTCTGCCACTCCTTTGGATTCATCAGCTGAGTGGCGAGGGGGGAAGCCGGCTACATTCTCTCCACATCCTACTGCCCTGGCTTCACCTACTGGCTTGCGTATCATGTGGGACAGCTAGGATGCAATCTTCATGGTTGACCTGACCAAAGGAATGCCAAAGTGTGCAATAGTTTTGTTTTTATGCTAATCTCTTGCAGATGTTTAACTTCCTATAAATGGGTTAGAAAGCTAATAGCATTTTTTCTTCCTCAGCTTCACGTCTGTTAGAACTTGTAATGTCATCACAGATCCTAGAGACAAGGAGACCACATATGGTCACCAGATTGACCACAACTATTGGCCTTGTCAGTAAAAATCCCATTCTGCAAATGAAAGGAAAAGGATATTGCAAGGCCCTTGGCTGTGCTGTGGACTGTAAAACCAGGCCATATCTGGGCCATCACCAGGGAGTGGTAGTACAGGGTTGCCTCTCTGAGCTAGAGGTCAAGGGTTAAAGGTGAATATTTAATTGGAACATAAGGGGAAATTTATTCACTCAGAGGATGGTGGGAGTGTGGGATCAGCAGCCAGCATAAGTGATTTGATTTCAAACATTTAAGAGAAATTTAGATAGGTACATGGACGGGAGGGGTATGGAGGTGCAGGTTGATGGGACTAAGCAGTTTAATGGTTTGTCATGGACTAGATGGCCCAAAGGCCTTTTTCTATGACTTTACTGGGAAGGCTTACCAACCAGGCAGGTATTAGATCCAAGTGTGGAACGGTCATTTTAAAACACTGATTCCATAGGGAAAGAATGAATATCTTACTTGATTCCACTGCTCCAGTGAAGTTAAAGATAAATTAAGATAGCAAAAACTAGACCCCAAAAAGATTCAGTTAACCAGTGCTCCCCAAAGCAAGCTTTCAATACGATCACAAATAGGGTGTGCTTCTCTCAGCCCTTCTTATCCTTTCCCTGCAGCAGAAATATCTTTCCTTATTCATTTCAAAGAGATAACATTTTAAAACCTTTCAAAATCCAAATCAAAATCAGGTTCAGTATCAGTGGCATATGTCATGAAATTTTTAAATAGCACTGGAATACAGGATGTCGTAAAATTTGTTGTTTTGTGGCAGCAGAACATCGCAATACACAACAGAAAATGTAAAATGCAATATGAATTACACATAAAAATTAAATGAAATAAGCAGTGTAAAAAGACAGGGAAAAAATAGGAAGTGTCCATGGGTTGAGTGTCCATTCAGAAATCTGATAGCGGAGGGGAAGGTGGTGTTCCTGAAACATCGAGAGTCCTCCTTCAGGCTCCTGTACCACCTCCCTGATGGTAGCAACGAGAAGAGGACATGCCTGTACCTTCTCTGTTGTAAGGAAGTCACAGTATCTCCTCATAACTCTGCTTTCCCATCCTTGGCTCAATTCCAATCAATGTCATCTAACACTGCTCGTGGCTGGAAGTAACCCTAAGACTCCAATTATGGCCTAACCACGGTTTTGTTCACACCTATCAATCATTCCTTCTTTGCCCTCTATTCACTGTAAGTTACAAATTTCACCCAGTGTCTGTTATCTTCTGCTTGCATTCACACTTACAACTCACGTTTGGCTGGATCCCATTCCCCATATGAGCCATCTGTTGTCAGCCCCCAACCAACATATGTTCCAGTCTCCCCTCCTACCCTTCCTCACAGTCCCCCACCCTGCTCTCATGACTATGCCCCTCCCCCACACAAAACCACCACAGTGAGCTTCACGGCTGAACAGGTGAGAAGACAGCTGAAACATCTCAACCCAAGCAAGGCTGCAGGACCGGATGGTGTCAGTACCAGGGTGCTCAAAGCCTGTGCCCCTCAGCTATGTGGAGTACTTCACCATGTATTCAACCCGAGCCTGAGGCTCCGTAGGGTTCCTGTACTGTGGAAGACGTCCTGCCTCGTCCCTGTGCCGAAGACGCCACACCCCAGCGGCCTCAATGACTACAGACCGGTGGCATTGACCTCCCACATCATGAAGACCCTGGAGAGACTTGTTCTGGAGCTGCTCCGGCCTATGGTCAGGCCACACTTAGATCCCCTCCAGTTCGCCTACCAGCCCCGACTAGGAGTTGAGGATGCCATCGTCTGACCTGCTGAACCGTGTCTACGCCCACTTGGACAAGCCAGCGAGCACTGTGAGGGTCATGTTTTTTGACTTCTCCAGTGCATTCAACACCATCTGCCCTGCTCTGCTGGGGGAGAAGCTGACAGCGATGCAGGTGGATGCTTTCCTGGTATCATGGATTCTTGATTACCTGACTGGCAGACCACAGTATGTGTGCTTGCAACACTGCGTGTCCGACAGAGTGATCAGCAGCACTGGGGCTCCACAGAGGACTGTCTTGTCTCCCTTTCTCTTCACCATTTACACCTCGGACTTCAACTGCTGCACAGAGTCTTGTCATCTTCAGAAGTTTTCTGATGACTCTGCCATAGTTGGATACATCAGCAAGGGAGATGAGGTCGAGTACAGGGCTACTGTAGGAAACTTTGTCACATGGTGTGAGCAGAATTATCTGCAGCTTAATGTGAAAAAGACTAAGGAGCTGGTGGTAGACTTGAGGAGAGCTAAGGTACCGATGACCCCTGTTTCCATCCAGGGGGTCAGTGTGGACATGGTGGAGGATTACAAATACCTGGAGATACGTATTGACAATAAACTGGACTGGTCAAAGAACACTGAGGCTGTCTACAAGAAGGGTCAGAGCCGTCTCTATTTCCTGAGGAGACTGAGGTCCTTTAACATCTGCCGGACGATGCTGAGGATGTTCTACGAGTCTGTGGTGGCCAGTGCGATCATGTTTGCTGTTGTGTGCTGGGGCAGCAGGCTGAGGGTAGCAGACACCAACAGAATCAACAAACTCATTCGTAAGGTCAGTGATGTTGTGGGGATGGAACTGGACTCTCTGACGGTGGTGTTTGAAAAGAGGATGCTGTCCAAGTTGCATGCCATCCTGGCCAATGTCTTCCATCCACTACATAATGTACTGGGTGGGCACAGGAGTACATTCAGCCAGAGACTCATTCCTCCGAGATGCAGCACAGAGCGTCATAGGAAGTCATTCCTGCCTGTGGCCATCAAACTTTACAACTCCTCCCTTGGAGGGTCAGACACCCTGAGCCAATAGGCTGGTCCTGGACTTATTTCATAATTTACTGGCATAATTTACATATTACTATTTAACTATTTATGGTTCTATTACTATTTATTATTTATTGTGCAACTGTAACGAAAACCAATTTCCCCCGGGATCGATAAAGTATGACAATGACTACTCAAAACAGAAGAGGTTCTGCAGATACAGAAATCCAGAGCAACACACAAAATGCTGCAGAAGCACAGCTCAGCTCAGCTCAGCTCAGCATGCCAGGGCAATAAAGAGCCAAATAATTCTGCTGAGACCCTTCATCACGACTGGAAAGGAACGGGGAAGATGCCAGATTAAGAATGTGGGGGGAGGGGAAGGAGGACAAGCTGGAAGGTGATAGGGTGAAGCTGCAAGAAGGGCGGGGAGGTGAAAGGTGGAAAAGGTAAAAGGCTAGAGAAGAAGTAATCTGGTAGGAGACGAGAGTGCTGCTCTCACTGTGGCAGGAGTGGAGACCACTGACCAACATGTCAGAACTGGAATGGGGATAGGAATTAAAATGGTTGGCCACTGGGAAATCCCACATTTTGCTCATGGAGTGAGCTGCTTGCTTTGAAGGACTGATGATGTTATCACAATTAGAAACAAAACCCGATCCTCTCACTCCCTGGAGAAAAAAAAAACAACCATCCCCTTCACAAGCAAGAGAAAATCTGCACATGGTGGAAATCCAAGCAACACACACAAAATGCTGGAGGAACTCAGCCAGCCAAGCAGCATCTATGTACTCTAACCCTCAGCCTAAACCATCCATAGCAACCGTGATGCCTATGTATTCTAAACCTTGGCCTAATCTGTCCATAGCAACTGAGATGCCTATCTAGTCTGACCCTAGGCTAAGCCTTTCCTTAGCAACCATAATCCCATCTGTCTCCATTAGACCAGCATCCCTCTGCTCCTTTCCTACCATTGAATTAGGGTGTAGAATTGTTATTTTTATGTAAGGAATAAGAGCAGAAGAAGGGCCATTTGGCCCATTGAGTCTGCTCCATCATTTCATCACGGCTGATCCATTTTCCTTTCAACCTCATTTTCCTGCCTTCTCCCGTAACCTTTCATGCCCTGACTTATCAAGAATCTATTAAATCTGCCTTAATTACACCCAATGAACTGGCCTCCACACCACCTGTGGCAACGAATTCCACAGGTTCACCACTCTCTGGCTGAAGAATTCCTCCTTATCTCCATTTAAATTGACTATCCTTCACTTTGAGGCTGTGCCCTCTGGTCCTAGACTCCCCCACCATAGGAACCATTGTCTACAAATCCACTTTATCTATATCTTTCAACAATTGATAGGTTACAATGAGATCTCCCGTCATTCTTCTAAATTCCAGAGAGTACAGGTCCTCATATCTCTTCATTCCTGGAATCATTCTCATGAACCTCCTCTAAACCCTCCCCATAGGCCCAAAACTGCTCACAATGAGGCCTCACCAATGGCTTTTAAAGCAAGCGTTATATCCTTGCTTTTATATTGTAGTCTTCTTGAAATGAATGCTAACATTCAACTGTCTTTAACACCGACTTAACCTGCAAGTTAACCTTGACGAAGACACCCAAATCCCTTTGCACCTCGGATTTTTTAATTTTCTCTCCATTTCGAAAACAATTAAACTAACAAAGAATGCTGATCAAACAATATATTTACAATATTACTGAAATATTAAAGACACACCACTCCTTCCTGTTTAGCTATCAATTCCAACTCAATATATTAGTGGTTAATCGTGTTATGTTTTGTAACTCCAAAACATAAAACTGATCAAATTAAAAATACAGGGAAACCGAGACAAATGTGTACTCTTCAGTTTTACTTATGATGCAGTGGCGTAATGACGTATGTCGTTTACAAAGAGATGGTTGTTGACTTCAGGAGGACACGGAACGACCACTCTCCACTGAACTTCGACAACTCCTCCATAGAGATCGTTAAGAGCACCAAATTTCTTGGTGCTCACCTGGCGGAGAATCTCACCTGGTCCCTCAACACCAGTTCCATAACAAAGAAAGCCCAGCAGCGTCTCTACTCTCTGCAAAGGCTGAGAAAAGTCCATCTCCCACCCCACTGTCCTCACCACATTCTACAGAGGTTGTATTGAGAGCATCCTGAGCAGCTGCGTCACTGCCTAGTTCGGAAATTGCACCATCTCGGATCGCAAGACCCTGCAACGGATAGTGAGGTCAGCTGAGAAGATCAACGGGGTCTCTCTTCCCACCATTACAGACATTTACACCACATGCTGCATCCATAAAGCAAACAGCATTATGAAGGACCTCACGCACCCCTCATACAAACTCTTCTCCCTCCTGCCATCTGGCAAAAGGCACCGAAGCATTCGGGCTCTCAGGACCAGACTATGTAACAGTTTCTTCCCCCAAGCCATCAGACTCCTTAATACTCAGAGCCTGGACTGACACCAACCTACTGCCCTCTACTGTGCCTATTGTCTTGTTTATTATTTATTGTAATGCCTGCACTGTTCTGTGCACTTTATGCAGTCCTGGGTAGCTCTGTAGTCTAGTGTAGTTTTGTGTTGTTTTACATAGTTCAGTATAGTTTTTGTATTGTTTCATTTAGCACCATGGTCCTGAAAAACGTTGTCTTGTCTTTACTGTGTACTAAACCAGCAGTTATGGTCGAAATGACAATAAAAAGTTACTTAACTTGACTTGATATGAATAATTAATTATATAAACAACAAAGAAATATTAAATACACTACAGAAGGGAACAGGAGCACCCGGGGAAAACACACACATTCCATTAGGTGGGTGTACAAAGACTTCCTGCAGGAACACCCCAGGCTGCAATAGTGTCACACTAACTGCGATGCTGCCATGGCATATGAGTAGGTTAAGTGGTCACACGGGTATTCTTGGGTAGTGTGGGCTCGTTGGGCTGGTAGGGCCTGCTACTGTGCTCGATCTCTAAATGCAATAATCACATATATACATGGAATTGTTGAGTGGTTTTCTAGTAATTACTGTACAGTTCCTTCTGTGTTTCTCAAGAAACTTTGTAGATTTCACTAGCAGGTGTCATGCTATTTGAATATGGACATTTCATTGATGGTTATTACTGCAATTTACGTCATCTCCAGTCTGAATATGAGACAACCATGAGTGCTTTTCCTTTATCTTCTTTTTGTTCTCTTGTCTCTGGTTTCTTGTTCATTTTCTGCCCTTGTAATACTTAATAAAATGATTGTAAACAACAAGCTTTATGGCTTATCCTTGATGTTTGAAGAACTGTGGATCACAAAAGTATAAGGATTCAACACTATCAAAACCATCTAAATATTTCCCTCCATTATCTCCACTGCCAGCTTATTTTATAAAACCACCACCCTCTGTGTCAAAACCTACCCTTCGGATTTCAAAATTCAAGAAATTATGTTACAGACTTAATAAGTTCAAAAGTCAGGAAGTTATGTGGCAGCTTTATAAAGCTCTAAATAGGCTACATCTGGAGTATTGCGTTCAGTTCTGGTCACCTCATTATTGGAATGATGTCGAGGCATTGGACAGGTTGCAAAAGAGGACTTGCCTGGATTAGAGTGCATGTGCTATAACAAGAGGTTGGACAAACTTGGGTTGTTTTCTCTGGAGCGGCAGAAGCTGAGGGAAGATCTGACAAAATATTTTTGCAAGGGTTGAAATGTCTAATACCAGAAGACAGACATTTAAGGTGAGGGGGGTAATTTTAAAGGAGAATTGAGGGGCAAATTTTTTACACAGAGAGGGGTGGGTGACTGGAATGCGCTGCCTGGGGTGGTGGCAGAGGCAGACACATTAGAGATTTTTAAGAGACATTTAGATAGGCTCATTGATGTGAGGAAAATGGAAGGACATCAAAATCCGAATCACCAGCATGTGATGTGAAATTTGTTAACTTAGCAGCAACAGTACATAATCTAGCAGTGACAAAAATTAATAAATAAACAAGTAAATCAATTACATATATTGAATAGATTAAAAAAGTGGAAAAACAGAAATACTGTATATTAAAAAAAAGTGAGGTAGTGTCCAAAGATTCAATGTCCATTCAGGAATCGGATGGCAGAGGGGAAGAAGCTGTTCCTGAATCACTGAGTGTGTGCCTTCAGGCTTCTGTATCTCCTACCCGATGGTAACAGTGAGAAAAGGGCATGTCCTGGGAGCTGGAGGTCCTTAATAATGGACACTGCCTTTCTGAGACACCGCTTCTGGAAGATGCCCTGGGTACTTTGTTGGCTAGTATCCAAGATGGAGCTGACTAGATTTACAACCTTCTGCAGCTTTTGGTCCTGAGCAATACGGACATTGTGTAGACAGAAAGGATTAGATAAATAGCCATTTGATTGGGTCAGCACAACATTATGGGCCGAAGGGCCTGTTCTAGGTGAACATTGCCCCCTCCTTATGTTCTGTCTGCTATAAATCTTTTCCCTCTTTCCTTTAACCTTGCTTTCACTACCTGACACTGGGAAAAGTACTGAGTATCGACCCTAATGCCCTTCATGACATTCTATATCTCCATGACGTCACCTCTTATCCTCCTCGGCACCAGAGACAAACAACCCAATATCATCCAATCTCCCCTCTGTTTCAGGCCAATCCTGGTGAATAGCTCTGCACTCTTCCAACGATACCACATATTTCCTGTGGCGTGGTAGAAACATAGAAAACCTACAGCACGATACAGACCCTTTGGCCCACAATGCTGTGCCAAATATGTCCCTACCGTAGAAATTACCTAGGGATACCCATAGCCCTCTATTTTTCTAAGCTCCATGTACCTATCCAGGAGTCTCTTAAAAGACCCTGTCGTATCCGCCTTAACCACCATCGCTGGCAGCCTATTCCACGCACTCACCACTCTCTGCGTAAAAAAAACTTACCCCTGTCATCTCCTCTGTACCCATTTCCAAGCACCTTAAAACTATGCCCTCTCGTGCTAGCCATTTCAACCCTGGGAAAGAGCCTCTGACTATCCACACAATCAATGCCTCTCATCACCTTATACACCTCTATCAGGTCATCTCTCATCCTCCATCACTCCAAGGAAAAAAGCCCAAGTTCACTCAACCTACATCACATAAGGCATGCTCCCCAATCCAGGCAACATCCTTCGCACCCTTTCTACGGTTTCCACATCCTTCCTGTATCGAGGCGACCAGAACCGAGCACAGTACTCCAAGTAAAGTCTCCCCAGATAGCTGCAACATTACCTCTTGGCTCCTAAATTCAATCCCATGATTGATGAAGGCCAATGCACTGTATCCTTTCTTAACCACAGAGTCAACCTGTGCAGCAGCTTTGAGTGTCCTATGGACTCAGACCCCAAGATTCCTCTGATCCTCCACGCTGCCAAGAGTCTTACCATTAATACTGTATTCTGCTATATTTGACCTACCAAAATGAACCACCTGACACTTATCTGGGTTGAACTCCATCTGCCACTTCTCACCCCAGTTTTGCATCCTATCAGTGTCCCACCGTAACCTCTGACAGCCCTCCACACTGTCCACAACACCCCCAACCTTTGTGTCATCAGCATATTTACTAACCCATCCCTCCACTTCCTTATCCAGGTCATTTATAAATATCACGAAGAGTAGGGGTCCCTGAGGCACACCACTGGTCACCGACCTCCATGCAGAATATGACCCATCTGCAACCACTCTTTGCCTTCTGTGGGCAAGCCAGTTCTGGATCCACAAAGCAATGTCTCCTTGGATCCCATACCTCCTTACTTTCTCAATAAGTCTTGCATGGGGTACCTTGTCAAATGCCTTGCTGAAATCCATATAGACTACATCTACTGCTCTACCTTCATCATCAATATGGTGATCAGAACTGTACACAAAGTTCTAAATATAGTGTTTTGAACAGTTGTGTTTGGATATGGCAACTCCCACAGTCAATGACCATAAGACATGGCAGCAGAATTAGGCCATTTGGCCAATTAAGTCTGCCCCACCATTCCATCATGGCTGATTTATTGTCCCTCTCAACCCTATTCTTCTGCCTTCTCCCCATAACCTTTGACACCCTGAATCAAGAACCTATGACCCTCCACTTTACATATGCCCAATGACGTGTCCTTCACCATCATCTGTAGCAATGAAATCCGGAGATTCCTCACCTTCTGGTTAAAGAAGTTGCTCCTCTCCATTTACAATAAACACAATTATTTATGTTTTTAATTATTATTATTGTATTGCTTTTTTGTGCTGCATTGGGTCCAGAGTAACAATTATTTTGTTCTCCTTTACACTTGTGGACCGGAAATGATGGTAAACATTCTTGAATCATGAAACATTGGTCACAGGCATTGCAAAAATCAAACAGACAGCATGCATCATTGAGGTCACCTACCGTCCATGTGGCAGACTTGGCTGTGCTGGACTGCTGGAATGACACATCAAAGCCATGTGGGCCTGGATAGTCAGTATTGGACGGGATGGCTGGTGATGGGGAGAGAGCTTCGAAGGTGGAGCTGGGCTGGGCATACGGAGAAGGCGCCGTCACGCTGGTGGGGTGCTCATTGCTGTAAGGGCTCGTGGAGGATGACCCATTCGGCATCTGCTGCTCCATACTGTTGAGGAGCCCCAAGTTCGTGAACTGAGGCTACAGGGGGCAGAGAGAGAAAGAAAGAAAACATGGCGTTAGTGATTGACACATTCCCATTCTGACCTGTCGGTCAACACACATCAAAGTTGCTGGTGAACGCAGCAGGCCAGGCAGCATCTCTAGGAAGAGGTAGAGTCGACGTTTCAGGCCGAGACCCTTTGTCAGGACTAACTGAAGGGTCTCGGCCTGAAACGTCGACTGTACCTCTTCCTAGAGATGCTGCCTGGCCTGCTGCGTTCACCAGCAACTTTGATGTGTGTTGCTTGAATTTCCAGCATCTGCAGAATTCCTGTTGTTTGCTGACCTGTCGGTCCATGGTTTCCTCTACTGCCTGGATGAAGCCAAACTTTAGCTGGAGGAGCAAAACCTCACATTCCCTCTGCATAGCCTCCAACCTAATGGTATTAACATCGGTTTCTCCAACTTCTGGTAATGCCTCTCCCTACCTCCTCATTTTTCCATTCCCCATTCTGACTCCCCTCCTCAGCTGCCCAACACCTCCCTTTGCTTCCCCTCCTCCTTCCTTTTCTCCCATGGTCCACTCTCCTCTCCTATCAGCTTCAACTGCAATTTAGCCCTTTACCTTTTCCACCTATCCACTCGCAGCTTGTTATTTCAAAATCTTTCGCACCCATGTCTTTTCCCCTCACCTGGTTTCACCTAGTACCTGCCAGCTTGTACTCCTTTCCCTCCCCCACTATCTTCGGCCTCCTTCCTTTCCAGTCCTGAGCCCCTCCGGCAACTTGTATGTGATGGCACTAACAATATTCTCACTTGCACTGCCTGGGAATAATCCCTGAGGTTATGCACAACAATTCTCTCTAAAACTGCTTCTAATCCCAAATCTCATTCTGACATGTCGGTCCATGGCCTCCTCTTTTGGAACAATGAGCCCACTCTCCTCTCCTATCAGATTTCTCCTTCTCTGGCCCTTTGCCTTTTCCACCAATCACCTCCCAGCTTCTTACTTCATCCCCCTTCCCCACCCACCTGGTCTCACCTATCACCTACAGGATTGTCCTCAGTCTCCTCCCCCCATCTTCCCTCTTCGTTCTCAGTCCTGATGAAAGGCCTCGGCCTGAAGCGTCAACTGTTTATTCATCTCCATAGACGCTGCCCGACCTGCTGAGTTCCTCCAGCATTTTTGCGTGTTCCTAAAGTATTCACAGTTCAGATTGATTTCATTACGCACTGTAGTGGTGTACTATGAAAAATTATTTTTGCCTGCTCTGCACAGAAAAGCGAGTTAAATAGCTCCACTGATAAATTCCATTCTGCAATTCACAGCTGTCAAAATGTTTTGATTTTTTTCAGAATGAAAGTAGCTGATACTACACAGTCCATCATGAGTAAAGCCCTCCCCACCATTGAGTATACCTATATGGACAGCTGTCGCAGGAAAGCATCCTCCATCATCAGGGACCCCCACCACCTTAAACATGCTCTCTTCTCGCTGCTGCCATCAGGAAGAAGGAAGAGGATCCACACTACCACGTTCAGGAATATTTATTACCCCTCAATCATCAGGATCTTGAACCAGAGGGGATAACTTCATTCACCCCAACACTGAACTGTTCCCATAACCTATGACCTCACTTTCAAGGACTCTTCACCTCATGTTCTCGATATTTGTTGCTTATTTATTTATTATTATTTTGTTTCTTTTTCTTTTTGTATTTGCAGTTTGTTGTCTTTTGCACGTTGGTTATTTACCCGTTTTGTGTGTGGTCTTTCATTGACTCTATTGAGTTTCTTTGTATTAACTGTGCAAGAATCTCTGGGTTGTACATGCCGACATATATACACAGTAGACACATCAGGACCCAGTACATTTTGGTGCAACTAACCAGTATCTCAATGAAATAATTAAAAGGTATAAAAAAGAAGACAAACTATGTTTAACTGGGTAACAGTTTATGTATTTAAATGAAATACAGAACAAATTGGAACACTACCAATACATCTACAGTACCATAGAATGGTGTATTAGTTCCTAATAGTTATCAACAGAGGAATTCATCCACTGTGTTGTTTTGATTAGCGGTAAATGAATAAAATCAGAGCAGATATCTAGTACAGATAATGGACTGCCTTCACATAATGTTTTTGATGATTGCATCCTCCAAATCTTCACTTTCATTGTAACATTTGAGATGACAGTTGATACCTTTGCAATTCATAACTTGAAGTAGTGAAACTATTTCATTTTCACTCCTGATCATTTCTAGCATCTCCAATACTGAATGCTTGAAACCACAGAGAACAAAACAGTTCCAAGTTATTTTTCTACTTATTTCCTGCCAACTATCACTGCGTTTTGAACACCCACGCAATGGATGCTACTTAAAAACTGATTGCTGTAAGCATGGTGGTAGTCAATAGATTTGAGTCTAATGGCCACACAAGTTCACTAACCCAATTTAGTGGCACAGTGTCCCAAATAAACTATGTCGAAAAATAAATGTGCTAGGTTTTCTAAAATTGACTCCTTCTACCTTAGGCCACGAACTTATCAATCAGTGTGGGTGTGTGTGCACGCCTGTGTGTATATATAGGAACAAACCTAAGACTAGTTTCTCAGACAACCTGTCTCCTTTGCTGCATTTGATTTCGAAATAGAGACATATCAAAATATCCAGGTACAAAGCCGCTGTGTACTGCAATGACACAGAACATCAGCAAATGTTGTCAATTACAGGCTCTTTTCATTCCCTTTTACTGGATATCAGAATCAGGTTTAATTTCACCACGTATGTTCTGAAATTTGTTGTTTTGTGGCAGCAGTACATAAAAATATATAAATTACAATAACTGTACATATATAAAAAATTGAATAAGTTGGGCAAGAAGAGAGGAAAGAATACTCAGTTAATGTTCATGGGTTCAATGTCTATTCAGAAATTTGATAGCAGAGGGGAAGAAGTTCTTCCTGAAACATTGAGTGTGTGTCTTCAGGCTCCTGTATCTTCTCCTTGATGGTAGCAATAAGAACAGGGCATGTCCTGGTGATGGGGTCCTTAGTGATCAATGTAGCCTGTTTCAGGCTAGTTGGACAGAGCCCCACCTGCTCAGCAATAAGAAAGCTCAGGAAGCTTCCCTGCAATGGCAGTCTTGGTCTAGAGTGTTATATACTCTACAGAAAGGTGCCGGAAAAGGCCAGTAACATCACGAAGGATCCCACTCACCCTGCTCATGGACTGTCTGTCCCACTCCCATCAGGGAGGAGGCTACGTAGCATCCACACCAGGACCACCAGATTCAAAAGCAGTTACTTTCCCCAAACAGTGAGACTGATCAACACCTCCACCCACTAACCCACCCCTCCACATCCCCAACCACCACTACTTTATCATTTCCTGTCAGTCACCTTACGTACAGACACTCCTGGGCCCTGCATCACTTTATGGACATACAATCAATATATGTTTTGTCCCTTTATAAATCATTCAACCCCCCCCAACCTTTTGTTCATGTAAATGAGTATTACAACCAGGTCAAATTAATTGAGAATTTTTATTTTTGAATCTCATGCTCATTTTTTCACAGTGGAGGCCAACAAATAGAGAAAATTGTAAAGCATGACTATTCAGAAACTGAAATGTCAGCAGTTCGAAAGTATTCATCCCCCTTTGCCTAGTACTTAATTTAACCACCTCTGGCAGCTATTACAGCCAGTAGTTTTTTATTAGCTTGTGTACAACACAATGGAGCAAGTTCTGTACATTCCTCCTTGCACAATTGCCCAAGCTGTGCCAGGTTAATTGGGGAGCAGTGCTGGACAGCAACCTTGAGGTCTTGCCAGAGATATTCAGTCGGGTTAAGTCAGCACTCTGACTGGGCCACTCAAGGACATCAACTTTCTTCATTTGAAGCCACTCCATGATCCACACTCTGGCAGTGTGCTTTGGATCATTGCCCTACTGAACGACAAGCTTCCTCCCCAGTTTAAGCTTTCTGGCAGAGGCTAGCGCGACCTCTCTGAATTGAGCAGCACTAACCTTCCCATCAATCCTGGTCACATTTCCAGTCCCTGCTGCTGGAAAGCACCCCAACGTCATGATGCTACCTCCATGATACTCTACAGCAGGGATGGTGTTACGCTGTATTAAATTTATGCCACACGTACTGCCTAAAAATTCCACTTTAGTTTCATCCGACCATATCTTTACATTTTCTTCAAAGTGACGCTGTGCAAATTCTTTAAGGACAAGGATATGTGCTTTTTTTTAGTCAGGATATTTTCCTCGCCACTCTCCCACAAATACCCTTTTTGTGCAAGGCCTTAGAGATTGTGGAGCCATGAACTTCATTGCCAGTTACAGCCACAGAGTTCTGCAGTCACTCTGAGTGACTGGTGGTGTCACAGTAGCCTCTCGTACAACTGCCATTGTCATTGTTTGGTGCCTAAGGTCAGAGAGGCAGCCCAGCCTAGGCAGTACAGCTATGTTTTCATACTTTTTCATGACGGATTGCACTGAGATCCGAGGTGTGTTCAGCTGCTTTGAGATAGTCTTGTACCCTTCCCCAGATCTGTGATGCTCTATTACCATCTCCCTGACTTGTCTCAAATGGGGCATATTTAAAGTGGAGGGTCACAGGTTCTTGATTCAGGGCATCAAAGGTTATGGGGAGAAGTCAGGAAAAGGGTTGAGAAAGACAATAAATCAGCCATAATGGAATGGTGGGGCAGACTCAATGGGCCAAATGGCCTAATTCTGCTGCCATGTCTTATGGTCATTGTCTGGGGGAGTGCCATATCCAAATGCAACTGTCCAAATGTATTCAAATGGCAGGATACTTGGTAGTATGAAGGAGCAGAGGGATCTGGGGGTATATGTCCACAGATCCCTGAAAGTTGCCTCACAGGTAGATAGGGTAGTTAAGAAAGTTTATGGGGTGTTAGCCTTCATAAGTCGAGGGACAGAGTTTAAGAGTCATGAGGTAATGATGCAGCTCTATAAAACTCTAGTCTGGCCACACATGGAGTACTGTGTCCCATGTCCAGTTCTGGTCGCCTCACTATAGGAAGGATGTGGAAGCATTGCAAAGGGTACAGAGGAGATTTACCAGGATGCTGCCTGGTTTAGAGAGTATGTATTATGATCAGAGATTAAGGGAGCTAGGGCTTTACTCTAAAGAGAGAAGGAGGATGTGAGGAGACATGATAGAGGTGTACAAGATAATAAGAGTAATAGATAGAGTGGATAGCCAGCACCTCTTCCCCAGGGCACCACTGCTCAATACAAGAGGACATGGCTTTAAGGTAAGGGGTGGGAAGTTCAAGGGGGATATTAGAGGAAGGTTTTTTACTCAGAGAGTGGTTGGTGCGTGGAATGCACTGCCTGAGTCAGTGGTGGAGGCAGATACACTAGTGAAGTTTAAGAGACTACTAGGCAGGTATATGGAGGGATTTAAGATGGGGGCTTATATGGGAGGCAGGGTTTTCAGGGTCGGCACAACAATGTGGGCCGAAGGGCTTGTGCTGTGCTGTACTATTCTATTCTATGAAATTACAATATTTGGATCTGTGTACAGTTCTGATCAGCACACCACAGGAAGTATGTGGTATCATTGGAAAGAGTGCAGAGGTATTCACCGGGATCGGCCTGAAACAGAGGGGAGATTGGATGGTATTGGGTTGTTTGTCTCTGGTGCTGAGGAGGATAAGAAGTGACGTCATGGAGATATAGAATGTCATGAAGTGCATTAGGGTCGATACTCAGTACTTTTCCCAGGGTCAGATAGTGAAAGCAAGGTTAAAGGAAAGAAGGGAAAGATTTATAGCAGACAGTACATAGGGTGAGGACAACGTCACCTAGAACAGGCCCTTCGGCCCATAATATTGTGCTGACCCAATCAAATGGCTAACTAAACTAATCTCTTCTGTCTACGCAATGTCCATATTCTTCCATTTTCCTCACATTCATGAGCCTTCCTAAAAGTCTCTTCAAAGTCTCTAATGTATCTGCCTCCACCCACACTCCAGATAGCACATTCCAGGCACCCACCCCTCTCTGTGTCAAAAACTTGCCCATCACTTCTCCTATGAAATTACCCCCCTCACCTTAAATGCATACCCTCCAATATTAGAGATTTCAATCCTGGGAGAAAGATACCATCTGTCTACTCTATCTTTGCCTCTCATAATCTTATAAACCTCTGTCAGATCTCCCCTCAGCCTTCGCTGCTCCAGAGAAAACAATCCAAGTTTATCCAACCTCTCGTTATAGCACACGCCCTCTAATCTAGGCAGCACCCTGATGAACCTCCTCTGCGCCTTCTCCAAAGCCTCGACAGCTTCCTATAATGGGGTGACCAGAACTATATGCAATACTCCAGAAGCAGCCAGAGAGTTTTATAAAGCTGCAACATAAATTATAAGATAATTTATGTTATCATTACAACATAAATTCAAGTAGTACTTGATACATACTTAAAGAGCTCCAAGTATGCATGAAGTACCATTTGAACATCCTGTGTATTTCTGTCCTCACCAATCTTTGGATGCAAACAATTCACTGGACTGCTCTTTAACCCTTCCACTAATTCCCTCTAACCCATCCATTAATTGATGCCCTCCAGACAACAATATCTCTACTGAAGGAATAGGGTCCCTCCTACCCACTCCTCAGAACCAATACAGATTAATTACATCTCCCCTTGGCATTTTCTGTCTGAATGCAAGACTCGTTCCCCGTGGCTGAGCTTCACCAAACCTTGCAGTATCGTCATTGACCTGAATCAGAATCAGGTTTAATATCACCAGCACATGCTGTGACACTTGTTGTTTTCAGGCAGCAGCACATTGCAATATGTAATAATAAAAAACGTCAGGCAGAGCCGTGGTAGTAGGGGACTCCATAGTGAGAGGTACAGAAAGGGGTTCCTGCGGCAACAGGCGAGATTTAAGGATGGTGTATTGCCTCCCTGGTGCCAGGATCCAGGACGTCACGGACCGATTGCAGGGAATCCTCAAGGGTGAGGGTGAGCATCCGGAAGTGGTGGTGCATGTCGGCACAAATGACGTGGGGAAGAAGAGGAAAGACGTTCGACAGAGTGACTTCAGAGAACTCGGAAGAAGGCTGAAAAGCAGGACTTCCAGGGTGGTTATCTCCGGTTTGCTTCCAGTTCCTTGTGCTGGAGAGGGCAGGAACAGGGAGATAATGGATCTGAATGTGTGGCTGAGGAACTGGTGCAGGAAGCAAGGATTTACATTCTTGGACCACTGGGATATGATTCGGGGTAAGGATGAATTGTAGAAAAGGGACGGGTTGCAGCTTAATAAGCGGGAGACCAGCATTCTGGCAGGCAGGTTTGCCTCTGCAACACGGGTGTGTTTAAACTAAGTAGTGGGGGGGGGGGAAGGGATGAACTGGAAACATAAGGATGGAGATAAAGGGAAAGTGAGAATAAGAAAAGTTAAGACTGACAGCAGAATCAACAGAGCAGAAAGCTCAAGAAGGGATTGTACAGTATGGCCAAGTGAAATAGGAATTGATATGGGAGGTGAGTGGAGTAATGAATTAAAAGTATTGTATATGAATGCACGGAGTATAAGAAATAAAGTGGATGAGCTTGAGGCTCAGTTGGAAATTGGTAAGTATGATGTTGTGGGAATAACAGAGACATGGCTTCAAGTGGACAGGGCCTGGGAAATGAATATTCAGGGATATACGTCCTATCAAAAGGACAGACTGATGGGCAGAGGGGGTGGGGTGGCTGTGTTGGTGAGGAATGATATTCAGTCCCTTGCGAGGGGGGACATAGAATCAGGAGACGTAGAGTCAGTATGGATAGAACGAGAAATTCTAAGGGTAGAAAGACCCTAATGGGAGTTATCTACAGGGCCCCAAACAGTAGTCTGGATGTAGGGTGTAAGTTGAATCAAGAGTTAAAATTGGCATGTCACAAAGGTTGTTATGGGGGATTTCAACATGCAGGTAGACTGGAAGAATCAGGTTGGTACTGGACCCCAAGAAAGGGAGTTTGTGGAGTCCCTCCGAGATGGATTCTTAGAACAGCTTGTACTGGAGCCTACCAGAGAGAATGCAATTCTAGATTTAGTGTTGTGCAATGAACCGGATTTGATCAGGGACCTTGAGGTAAAGGAGCCATTAGGAGGTAGTGACCATAATATGATAAGTTTTAATCTACAATTTGAGAGGGAGAAGGGAAGATCGGAAGTGTCAGTATTACAGTTGAATAAAGGGAACTACGGAGCTATGAGGGAGGAGCTGGCCAAAGTTCAATGGTACAATACCCTAGCAGGGATGACAGTGGAACAACAATAGCAGGTATTTCTGGGAATAACACAGAAGGTGCAGGATCAGTTCATTCCAAAGAGGAAGAAAGATCCTAAGGGGAGTAAGGGGAGGCCGTGGCTGACAAGAGAAGTAAAGGACAGTATAAAAATAAAAGAGAAGTATAACATAGCAAAGATTAGTGGGAATCCGGAGGATTGGGAAACTTTCAAAGAGCAACAGAAGGTAACTAAAAAGGCAATACATGGAGAAAAAATGAGGTATGAAGGTAAACTAGCCAAGAATATAAAGGAGGATAGTAAAAGCTTCTTTAGGTATGTGAAAAGGAAAAAAATAGTTAAGACCAAAATTGGGCCCTTGAAGACAGAAACGGGTGAATTTATTATGGGGAACAAGGAAATGGCAGATGAGTTGAACAGGTACTTTGGATCTGTCTAGGGAAGACACAAACAATCTCCCAGATATAATAGTGACCAAAGGACCCAGGGTAATGGATGAACTGAAGGAAATTTATATTAGGCAGGAAATGGTGTTGGATAGGCTGTTGGGTCTGAAGGTTGATAAGTCCCCGGGACCTGATGGTCTGCATCCCAGGATACTTAAGGAGGTGGCTTTAGAAATCGTGGACGCATTGGTAATCATTTTCCAATGTTCTATAGATTCAGGATCAGTTCCTGCGGATTGGAGGGTGGCTAATGTTGTCCCTCTCTTCAAGAAGGGAGGAAGAGAGAAAACAGGGAATTATAGACCGGTTAGCCTGACGTCTGTGGTGGGAAAGATGCTTGAGTCAATTATAAAAGATGAAATTACGACACATTTAGATAGCAGTAACAGGATAGGTCCAAGTCAGCATGGATTTACGAAGGGGAAATCGTGCTTGACTAACCTTCTGGAATTTTTTGAGGATGTAACTATGAAAATGGACAAGGGAGAGCCAGTGGATGTAGTGTACCTGGACTTTCAGAAAGCCTTTGATAAAGTCCCACATAGGAGATTAGTGGGCAAAATTAGGGCACATGGTATTGGGGGCAGAGTACTGACATGGATTGAAAATTGGCTGGCTGACAGAAAACAAAGAGTAGCGATTAATGGGTCCCTTTCGGAATGGCAGGCAGTGACCAGTGGGGTACCGCAGGGTTCAGTGCTGGGACCACAGCTGTTTACAATATATATTAATGATTTAGATGAGGGAATTAAAAGTAACATTAGCAAATTTGCCGATGACACAAAGCTGGGTGGCAGTGTGAAATGTGAGGAGGATGTTATGAGAATGCAGGGTGACGTGGACAGGCTGGGCGAGTGGGCAGATGCATGGCAGATGCAGTTTAATGTGGATTCATGTGAGGTTATCCACTTTGGTGGTAAGAACAGGAAGGCAGATTATTATCTAAATGGAGTCAAGTTAGGAAAAGGGGAAGCACGAGATCTAGGTGTTCTTGTACATCAGTCACTGAAAGCAAACATGCAGGTACAGCAGGCAGTGAAGAAAGCTAATGGCATGCTGGCCTTCATAACAAGGAGAATTGAGTATAAGAGCAAAGAGGTCCTTCTGCAGTTGTACAGGGCTCTGGTGAGACCACACCTGGAGTATTGTGTGCAGTTTTGGTCTCCAAATTTGAGGAAGGACATTCTTGCTATTGAGGGAGTGCAGCGTAGGCTCACAAGGTTAATTCCCGAGATGGCGGGACTGTCATATATTGAAAGATTGGAGCGACTGGGCTTATATACACTGGAATTTAGAAGGATGAGAGGGGATCTGATTGAAACATATAAGATTATTAAGGGATTGGACACGCTGGAGGCATGAAGCATGTTCCCACTGATGGGTGAGTCCAGAACCAGAGGCCACAGTTTAAGAATAAGGGGTAGGCCATTTAGAATGGAGTTGAGGAAAAACTTTTTCACCCAGAGAGTGGTGGATATATGGAATGCTCTGCCCCAGAAGGCTGTGGAGGGCAAGTCTCTGGATGCTTTCAAAAAAGAGATGGATAGAGCTCTTAAAGATAGTGGTATCAAAGGTTATGGGGATAAGGCAGGAACTGGATACTGATTGTGGATGATCAGCCATGATCACAGTGAATGGCGGTGCTGGCTCGAAGGGCCGAATAGCCTACTCCTGCATCTATTGTTTATTAAAAAAATTATAAATTACAATATGAATATATTAAAAATAAATTGAATAAGTAGCGCAAAAAGAGAGGAAAAGTGGTGTTCATGGATTCATTGCCCACTCAGAAATCTGATGATGGAGGGCAAAAAGCTGATCTTGTGTCTTCAGGCTCCTGTACCTCCTCCCTGATGGTAGCAATGAGAAGAGGGCATGTCCTGGGTGATGGAGGCCCTGAATGATGGATGCCGTGTTTTTGAGACATCACCTTTTGAAGATGTCCTGGATGCTGGGGAGACTGGTGCCCATGATGGAGCTGGATGAGTTTACAACTTTCTGCAGCTTTTTCTAGTCCTGTGCAGTGGCCCCTCCATGCCAGGCAGTGATGAAACCAGTTACGATGCTCTCCACAGTACATCTGTAGAAATTAGTGAGCCCCTTCGTGAGTTTTCACATCGTTCTGCACAACATCCCTTATTTAATTTACTTTTTAAAATATATAAGCTAAATAAACTACTTACTTAATTTACTTTTTTAAATCTATATATATTTCTTGTTGTAATTTATAGTTTAAAAAAATTATTTATAACAATGCACTGCTGCCACAAAACAACAAATTTCACGACATATGCCAGTGAAATGAAACCTGATTCTGATTCTGAGTACAATCACTCCTGGTTTTTATTGTTTCTCGATTCAGATTATTTAGCCTTTTCTGATACATCAGACAGATCAGGATGTTAGCTCATCAAAGATGTAAATCAGAATCAGGTTTCATATCACTGGCATAGGTTGTGAAATTTGTTATTTCATGGCAGCAGTAAAATGCAATACATAATAAAACTCTAAATTACAAAAAGATATATATATTTAGATTAAATACTTAGGGCAAACGGAGAAAAAAATAACGACATGGATGCTGGGGAGGCTAGTGCCCATGATGGAGCCGGCTGAGTTTTTAACTTTCACCCTCCCACTATGCACACCACTTATACCCTCCAGTTCTCAGCTGGCAAGCAAGAGCTGAATATTGAATAAAAGAAAAAAGCAAAATCTACTTTAAAATAATTCTTATCAGTGCACTCAACCTTCAGGTGGTGTCTTGAAAATGCAACACCACCATGTTCTAGGTGTATCTGAAATGCTGCTTTATAAACACATCATGATCACATTACACCATTCAAAGTTCAACGTACATTTATTATCAAAGAATGTATAAGTTATACAACCTTGAGATTCGTCTGCTTACAGGCAGCCACAAAACAAGAAACCCAAAAGAACCCAATTTAAAAAAAAGACCAACACCCAATGTGCAGAGAGAAAAAAACATAAATTGTGCAACCAATAAGAGCAAGCTACATCATTCAGAATTGAACTGAGTCCATAGACACGAAGCCCAGAGCAGTCCCACAGCCTCAGCCTTAATTCATCATCATACAGTGGGACAAACCACCTTGGATCTCAGAGACATGAAATCTGGAGCATTCTCACAATCTCAGCATTGCGGAGAGAGGAGTAAACGTCACTGAAGAACAAACAAAATCAGCCTGACCCCCCTGCCTTTTCAATCTATCTGGACTGACAATTAAATTGTCCAAACACTGTGTTGTCCCCCGCATTGGGAGCCAGGCCCCATGGCAGCGATACACTCTGTACCTGGACCTTGCTTTCACACTCTGGCCCTCACTAGACGTTTCCAAATCGGCCCAGTGCTTACATTGAACTGGTGTACAGACTCCAAAGCCCCACTGCTCTGACTCCGGTCCGATTTGCTCACTCCAGCTCCGTCTGGAACATTCTTCACCCTCACTCTAACCACTGCTCCTCAAACATGCCACACTCCAACTTCGCAGCAGATCTATTATCCCTCTCAACCCCACACTCCTGCTTTCTTCCCGTTACGTTTGACTAACCAAGAACCTATCAAACTCTACTATAAGTACATCCAAGGACTTTGGCCTCTGTGGCTGTCTGTGCCAAAGATTAACCATCCTCTGCCTAAAGAAATTCCTCCTCATCTCTCATAACCAGATCCTGTTCACCCTTGCCTTTGCTCTTATTAACTCTGCCCAAATTAAGAACTCTCAGCTTAAGTGGTAATAATGATAATAATAATTACATCAATAATGCAAAGTCATATGAGGAACCATACCTTACTATAAATACAAGCCTAATCCAGTTTTAGGGTCAGATTCCTACAAATTATATTACAACCAATCCACTGTCTAGATCTAATGTTACAGGATAAACAAGCAAGATCAATTTATTTAATCGATATATCCATTCCAAAGACACATAACATGCAGAAATCAATAAGTGAGAAACTCCAGAAATATGTTGAATTAAAAAAGAAATTGAAAGACTCTGGTTGTACATTGTCCCGTTGGTAATATCTGCAACTGGTATCACCCCAAAGTCACCACACAATAGTATTATACAATTAGGTCTACACACTAAACTTATGTAAATCTCCAGAAAGCCACAATACTAAACACCACTGGAATAGTCCAAAAGTGTCTAACAATTGAGAAATGGGGATGCTTGTCTATGCCCGTACCTCAGGTTTTACCAGCTTGAGCTGAGTAAAAATAACTGATACTAATAATGACAACTTATTTATCCAGCGCTTTTCATACAGTCGATGTAGTTCAAAGTGCTTTACACTGGGATAAGATACAAACACGAAAATAAAAGACAAAAAGATGTTTGTTCAAAGCAAGGTTAAATAAACAGGTTTGAAAGTGTCAGGACAGTCTGCATCCCTTATAGTTTTAGGTATGGAATTTCACAGTTTAGAGTGTGATCCCTAAGGCAGTCAACATTGAGTTTAATGCAGACTGGCAACTCGTGATGCTGCTGGTGCCTAACTGTATGAGTCTCTGCTGTTCCTTTGGATTCTTATGGGGAGGGGGAGCCTGCAACAACTTGCTCTCCATATCATCTTGTCCTGGCTTGTGTATCATGTACACAGTTACGACGCAACATCCATGGTTGACCTTGACAAATGGAAGGCCTTAGGACCATAGTTCAAAAAAGTTGAGCTGCGAACCATCTTTTTGAGGGAAATTGTTCAATTTATGAGTCCGACAGAAGAAGATCTGAGAGCTCGAGCAGGAGATGGTTTTGCTAATTACTCAGAAATATAAACATTTGAAAATATAATTAAAATTTAATTCATGCTTACGTTCTGTTAGTATTCCACCTTAATCTGCAAGCACATGGCCTGAAGTACTACACAATATAATCATCCATGCACCAGCCTGGATGGGTAAAGAAGAAAAAGGCAAGACACACCCAGCATCGAGGACATTGTCAAAAGGCAATGCCTCATAAAGGTGACATCAAGGAGGAGGTACAGGAGCCTGAAGAGACACACTCAACATTTTAGAAACAGCTTCGGCCATCGGATTTCTGAATGGACAATGAACCCATGAACACAACCTCACTATTTTTTGCTATACATTTCTTACTGTAATTTACAGTTTTAATTATATATACAGTGCATCAGCAGCCACAAAATTACAAATGTCATGATATATGCCAGTGATGTTAAACCTGACCCTACTCTGACTCATATCTGCCTGAAATCATGGTGCTAACTTGGGAGAGGTACAAAAGTTTAAATTAGTAGTGGTAGAAGTGAGATGAAAACAAGGTACACAAATGAAGTACCAAGGACCATCAATAACATTAAAGTCAACGACAGTCATCACTCACAGAGAAGAGGACAGATATGATTGTTGAGGGCAAGTGATCTGAGCCAGAGGTTTCTGGCTTCCTTGGGGCAGGATTCCAGGTGCAGTCATCTTCAGCTGCTGCAGACATAACCTTTTCACCCTCATGGAGACAGAGTAGGAAGTTTGCTTATGATTCCAGGGTTCAATTCTATCACAAACTCCTCAAGTAAAGAAACAATGCCCAGGCGAGAGCTGAACACCATCCAGACACATGTTGATAAGATGTTCAATCTGTGGATATTGTTCAGGAATGTGGTGGTGTCATGTGGACAAACAACTGATACTAGTTTTTTTTAAAAATGTGATTCTGCAGATGCTGGAAATGCAGGTCTTCATACACAAAATGCTGGAGGAACTCAGCAGATCAGGCAACACCTGTGGAAATGAATAAACAGTCCATGTTTTGGGCGGTGTTAGTTCTTTCAGTTAGTCCTGACGAAGGTTCTCGGCTCGAAACGTCGACTGTACCTCTTCCTAGAGATGCTGCCTGACCCGCTGCGTTCACCAGCAACTTTGATGTGTGTTGCTTGAATTTCCAGCATCTGCAGATTTCCTCGTGTTCATGAGGACTACATCATTTTTAAATAATTCCTTTAAATAGAACTTTGCAGCATTTTATAGTGGCAGCTGAGCAGTACCCTCAAAGGATAATTAAAGTATTAAATGCATGACTTATTAGAGATGACCACCAAATCAGAAAATAAAATATTTGGGACTGAGGGAATTGGTGGAAGGATTAACAGGCAGTCCAGTGAATTATTTGCATCCAAAGATTGCTGAGGACAGAAATGCACAGGGTCAGAAAAAGCTGCAGTAAGTTGTAAATTTAGTCATCCCCTTCATGGACACTCACCTCCCCAGCATCAAGGATATCTTTAAAAGGTGATGTCTCAAAAAGGCAGCATCCATCATTAAGGGCCCTAAATATCTAGAACAATCCCTCTTCCCATCGCTAACATCAAGAAAGAGTTACAGGAGCCTGAAGACACACACTCAACGATTCAAGAGCTGCCACTGCTCATGGCCATCAGATTTCTGAATGTATGCTAACTTATGTACACTACCTCACTATTTTTGCTCCCTTTTTGCACTAGTCATTTAATATATAGAATGACTATAAAAAGTATTCACCCCCTTGGAAGTTTTAGCGTTTTGTTTTGTCTTACAACATTAGATCGCAGTGGATTTAATTTGGCTTTTTTGACACTGATCAACAGAAAGGACTCATTCATGTCAAGGTGAAAACGAGTCTCTACAAAGTGATCTAAATTAATTACAAATATAAAACACAAAATAATTGCTTGCATAAGTATTCACCTCCATCAAGACAAAATTTAGTAGATGTACCTTTGGCAGCATGAAACCCTTCAGTCTGTGTGAATAGGTCTCTATCAGCTTTGCACATCCGGACACAGTAATTTTTCCCCATTCTTTACAAAACTGCTCAAGCCCTGTTAGATTGCATGGGGATTGTGAGTGAACAGTCCTTTTCAAGTCCAACCACAAATTCTCAATTGGATTAAGGTCTAGACTCTGACTTGGCCACTCCAGGACATGAACTTTTTTTGTTTTTAAGTTATTCCTGTGTAACTTTGGCTTTATGCTTGGGGTCATTGTCTTGCTGGAAGACAAATCTTCTCCTAAGTTGCAGTTCTCTTGGAGACTGCATCAGGTTTTCCTCCAGAATTTCCCTGTATTTTGCTGCATTTGTTTTACTTTCTACCTTCACAAGCCTTCCAGAGCCTGCTGCAGTGAAGCATTCCCACAGCATGATACAGCCACCACCATACTTCACGGCAGGGATGGTATTTTTATGATGTGTGGTGTTTGGCTTATGCCAAACATAGCGCTTAGTCTGATGGTCAAAAGGCTCAATTTTGGTTTCATCAAACCACAGGACCTTCTTCCAGCTGTTTTCCGAGACTCCCACGTGCCTTCTGGCAAACTCTAGCCAAGGTTTCATGTGAGTGTTTTCAACAGTGGCTTTCTCTTTGCCATTCTTGTGTTATTGGTGAAGAACCCGGGCAACAATTGTATGCGCAGTCTTTCCCATCACAGCCACTGAAGCTTGTAACTCCTCCATAGAGAATAGATCTCTTGTTAACCTCTCTCACTTCACCCCTTCTTGCATCGTCACCCAGTTTTTGAAGATGGCCTGCTCTAGGCAGATTTACAGCTGTGCCATATTCTTTCCCTTTCTTGATGATTGATCTAACTGTACTCCAAGGGATATTCAGTGACTTGGAAATTTTCATGTATCCATCTCCTGACTTGTGCTTTTCAATAACCTTTTTGCAGAGTTGCTTGGAGTGTTCTCTTGTCTACATGGTGTAGTTTTTGCCAGGATACTGACTCATCAGCAGTTGGACCTTCCAGATACAGGTGTAATTTTACTACAATCAATTGAAACACCTTGACTACATACAGGTCTCCACTTAACTAATTATGTGACTTCTAAAACCAATTGGCTGCAGCAGTGATAATTTTATTTGTGTTTTTATCTGTAATTAATTTAGATCACTTTGTAGAGACCCTTTGCTTCAAAATGGCAACAATTATACCAGTGCCTAAGAAGAATAATGTGGGCCACCTTGACGACTATTGCCCGGTAGCACTCACATCTACAGTGATGAAATGCTTTGAGAGGTTGGTCATGACTAGACTGAACTCGTGCCTCAGCAAGGACCTGGACCCATTGCAATTTGCCTATTGTCACAATAGGTCAACAGCAGACGCAGTCTCAATGGCTCTCCACACGGCTTTAGACCACCTCGACAATACGAACACCTATGTCAGGATGCTGTATAGCTCAGCATTTAATACCATCATACCCACAATTCTGATTGAGAAGTTGCAGAACCTGGGCCTCTGTACCTCCTTCTGCAATTGGATCCTCGACTTCCTAACCAGAAGACCAGAGTCTGTGCGAATTGGTGATAACATACCCTCCTCACTGACAATCAACACTGGTACACCTCAGGGGTGTGTGCTTAGCCCACTGCTCTACTCTCTATATACACATGACTGTGTGGCTAGGCATAGCTCAAATACCATCTATAAATTTGCTGATGATACAACCATTGTTGGTAGAATCTCAGGTGGTGACGAGAGGGCGTACAGGAGTGAGGTATGTAAACTAGTGGAATGGTGTCACAGCAACAACCTGGCACACAACGTCAGTAAGACGAAAGAGCTGATTGTGGACTTCAGGAAGGGTAAGATGAAGGAACACATACCAATCCTCATAGAGGGATCAGAAGTGGAGAGAGTGAGCAGTTTGAAGTTCCTGAGTGTCAAGATCACCAAGGATCTAATCTGGTCCCAACATATCCAAGTAGATATAAAGAAGGCAAGACGGCAGCTATATTTCATTAGGCGTTTGGGGGGTGGGGGGGGCACCGCAGAGGGTTGTAAATCTAGTCAGCTCCATCTTGGGTACTAGCTTACAAAGTACCCAGGACATCTTCAGGGAGTGGTGTCTCAGAGAGGCAGTGTCCATTACTAAGGACCTCCAGCACCCAGGGCAGGGCCTTTTCTCACTGTTAAGTAGGAGATACAAAAGCCTGAAGGCACACACTCAGCGATTCAGGAACAGCTTCTTCCCCTCTGCCATCCGATTCCTAAATGGACATTGAACCCTTGGACAATACCTCACTTTTAATTAATATACAGTATTTCTGTTTTTTGCACTTTTAAAAATCTTTTCAATATACATATACTGTAATTGATTTACTTGTTTATTTATTGCTATTATTATTTTGATTTTATTTTTTTCTCTGCTAGATTATGTATTGCATTGAACTGCTGCTAAGTTAACAAATTTCATGTCACATGCCGGTGATAATGAACCTGATTCTATTTGCACTTTGACACGAAAGAGTCTTTTTCTGTTGATCAGTGTCAAAAAAGACAAAGGAATTCCACCATGAGATTCAATGTTGTAAAACAATAAAATGTGAAAATCTTCCGTGGGGTGTGAATACTTTTTATAGACACTGTATGTATATAGTTTGTATTGTAATTTTTAGCTTTTTATAATTATGTATTACAAAGTACTGTTGCCTCAAAACAACAAACTTCACAATATTTGCCAGTGATGTTAAACCTGATTCTGAGTTTGATTCAGTTTGCAGTGACGTTTTTAAACTTCTGAAGACCTTTAGGATGCCGACATGCCCTAACGCAAAGGTACATTTGATACGTGCCCAGTGCACAACGTGAAGGAAGCAGCTGAGAGTCTGTGACAATGAACGTGCTACGCAATAGGACAGAGAAAAAGTTACGTCAATTACCGTCAAACAGAGTATAAAGAATTCAGTCATGTACTAGAGCTTACACCATAAGACCATTTGACCATAAAACAAGGTACAAAATTAGGCCATCTGGCCCATTGAGTCTGCTCCCACATTCCATCTAGACTGATTTATTATTCCTCTCAACCCCATTCTCCTACCTTCTTCCCATATCTTTTGATGACCTGTCTAATCAAGAACCTATCAGCCTCTGCCTTATATGCACCCAGTAACTTAGCCTCTACTACCATCTGTGGCAATGAATTCCAAAGATTTACCACCTTTTGGCTAAGAAATTCCTCCTCATCTCTGTACTAAATGGACGTTCCTCTTTTCTGAGGCTGAGCCCTCTGGTCCTAGACTCACCCACAAAAGGAAACATCCCCTTCACATCCACTCGATCTTGGCCTTTCAATATTCAATAAGTTTCAATGAGAAATCTATTTCAGACGAAGAGAACTTAGGTGAAAGTTGATCGATTTGAAATGTTAACTTGGATTCTCACTTACGTTGCTGTGTTATTCCAACGTTTTCACACTCCAATTAACAAAGAAATAGTAGGGGCAGAGAGGTTTCCGGACACCTCCTACTTGCACTGCATAAATCCAGCAGAATAACATTTTCTGATCTGCAGATTCCTGTTACACAGGAAATGGGACTGTACCTGCTGGAGTTTACAAGTTTGAAAGGAGATCTCTTTATGAGATCTCACACAAGGAACTAATTGAATATTGAAAGGCTTAGAGTGGATGTCGAAAGGATGTTTCCTAACATAGGTGAGTCCAGGACCAAAGGACACAGCCTCAGAATAGAGGGAACAGAGATGAGGAGGAATTAACTTAACCAGAGGGTGGTGAATCTGTGGAATTCATTACCACAGACAGCTGAGCAGGCCAAGTCATTGAGTATATATAAAGTAGAGGGTGACAGGTTCTTGATTCATCAGAACACCATAAGTTACGGGGAAAAGGCAGGAGAATTTGAATGATGGTCAGAGGGGTAATGAATCGGCCATGATGTAATGGCAGAGCAGAATTGACAGGACTAATGGCTGAATACTATTCCTACATCTTATGAGATCTCACACAAGGAGACTTTAATTCCCTGTTGGATGTACACATTGTAATCCATACAGTTTAGCAAAGACGTTGTACATAGAACATACAGCTGATATTGATTTAGGTTTTTTTTATTAATCCCCATTGAAACAAATGATGGTTAATCTCAGTGAGGGTGACATATACTCTACACCAGCATACTCCATAAAACCATAAGACATAGGAGAATTAGGCCATTCAGCCCATCTAGTCTGTTCCACCATTTTGTCATGGCTGATCCTCGATCCCACTGAACTCCATACACCTACCTTCTCGCCATATCCTTTGATGTCCTGACCACTCTGGAAACTGTCATCCTCTGCGGCTTCCACAGCAGTCTGTGGCTGAGTGTTCCACAGACTTACTACTCTCTGGCTAAAAAAATTCCTCCTTACCTCCGTCCTAAAAGGTCGATTCTGAGGCTGTGCCCTCTAATTCTGGATATCCCCACCATAGGAAACATCCTCTCCACATCCACCCTATCTAGTCCTTTCAACATTCAGTGGGTTTCATTGAGATCACCCTGCATTCTACTAAATTCCAGTGAGTACAGGCCCAAAGCTGCCAAACACTCCTCATATGTTAACCCCTTCATTCCCAGAATCATCCTCTGGACTCTCGCCAATGACAACACATCCATTCTGAGATATGGGGCCCAAAACTGTTGACAATACTCCAGTGTGGCCTGACTAGTGTCTTATAAACGCTCAGCATTAGCTCCTTGCTTTTATATTCTATTCCCCTTGAAATAAATGGCAACATTGCATTTGCTTCTTTACCACAGACTCAACCTGTAAATTAACCTTCTGTGAGTCTTGCATTAGCACTCCTAAACCCCTCTGCACCTCTGATGTTTGAACCTTCCCCTCACTTAGATAAGACTACACTATTGTTCCTTTTACCAAAATGCATTATATTATCATACATTTCCCAACACTGTATTCCATCTGACACTTTTTTGCCCATTCTTCCAATTTGTCTAAGTCCTGCTGCAATCGCATTGCTTCCTCAGCACCACCTACCCCTCTACCTATCTTTGTATCATCCGCAAACTTTGCCACAAAGCCACCAATTCCATTTTCTACATCATTGACAAACGATGTGAAAAGTAGCTGTCCTAATACTGACCCCGAGGAACACCTGAAAACCTGAAAAGGTCCTCTTTATTCCCATTTGTTTCCTCCTGCCTGTCAGCCATTCTGCTATCCATATCAGTATCTTTCCTGTAACAAAGATTTCCTGTAGCTTGCTCAATCTATTCTCATAAACCATGCTATCGAATCCAGACAGCAATCTTCCTATAATGAGGTGACCAGAACTGAACACAATACTTTATAAAGAAGCATGAATAAGCCATTCAGTAAGATTATTGCTTATCTTTTCCCTCAGTACTAACCCCATATTTCTAAACTCGCTTAATGTCCAAAAATCTAACTGTCATGAATGGTGACATGGTAGCATAGCGGTTAGTGTAACCTTTACAGTGCCAGTGAGTTGGCATTAATTCTCGCCGCTATCAGTGAAGAGTTTGCACATTCCTCCTTGCAGGCTGGTGAGCTTCTTCCCACATTCCAAAGACGCAACAATTAGAAGGTTAATTGGTAATTTTAAATTGACTTGTGATTGGGCTGGGGTTAAATGGGTGGGTTGCAAGACAGCACCACTTTTTGGGCCAGACGGGCCCATCCTGCACTACATCCCAAAATAAATTTTAAAAACCCAGCAACAAAGCTGCACAATGCTCTTTGGGTAAGGAATACTAGAGATGCCCTACCGTAAGAGTACATAATTCCTTTGGCTAATTCCAATAATAGTCCGCATTATTGTTCCTTCTACCAAAATGCAATATTATACATTTCCCAACACTGTATTCATCTGCTGCTTTTTTGCCCATTCTTCCAATTTGTCTAAGTCCTGCTGCAATCACATTGCTTCCTCAACACTATTACCCCTCCACCTACCTCATATCATCCACAAACTTTGGCACAGAGCCATCAATTCCATTATCTAAACCATCGACAAACAACGTGAAAAGCTGCGGACCCAATACTGACCCAAGGAACACCACTAGTCAATGGCAGCCAATCAAAAAAAGCCCCTTTTTATTCCCACTTGCTGCCTCCAGCCATTCTGCTATCCATTCCAGTATCTTTCCTGTAATGCCATAGGCAGCCCCATGTGTGTCACCCTATCGAATGCCTTCTGAAAATCCACTACCTCTCCTTTGTCCACCCTGCTTGATACTTCCTCACGGAACTCTTAACAGGTTTGTCAGGCAAGATATCCCTTCACAGAAACCATGCTGACTTATTTTATCATTAGACTTCAAGTATCCCGATTTCTCATCCTTAATAATAACTTCATTGGACATGTGATTAGGAAAGAGGAGTTAGAATGCACGATAATTATGGGAAAGATTGAAGGGAAGAAAGCAAGAGGAAGACAAAGACAAATGATGATGGAGACAGCAGCCAGAGAACTGGAAATGAATACCAATGAATTGATCCACTTGAATCGAAACAGGAGTGTGTGGGCCACGGCAGTCAAAGCTCAAACTGGGCACGGCACCTGATGATGATGATGATGAATAATAGACTACAACACTTACCCAACCACTGAGGTTAGGCAAGCTGGCCCATAATTTCCTTTCTTTTGCCTTTCTCTCTTCTTAAAGAGTGGAGTGACATTTGAAATCTTCCAGTCCTCTGGGACCATGCTGGAATCATGACCAATGCATCTGTTATCTCTTCCGCAACCTCTCTCAGGACTCTGGGATGTAGTCCAACTGGTCCAGGAGACTTATCCACCTGAAGACTTTTCAGTTTGCTTAGCACTTTTTCCTTTAGCCATATAACCATCTAACAATTACAGCGCGGAAACCGACCATCTCGGTCCTTCTAGTCTGTGCCGAACTCTTACTCTCACCTAGTCCCACTGACCTGCACTCAGCCCATAATCCTCCATTCCTTTCCTGTCCATATAGCTATCCAATATAACTTTAAATGACAACATCGAACCTGCCTCAACCACTTCTGCTGGAAGCTCATTCCACACAGCTACCACTCTCTGAGTAAAGAAGTTCCCCCTCATGTTACCCCTAAACTTTTGCCCTTTAACTCTCAACTCATGTCCTCTTGTTTGAATCTCCCCCACTCTCAATGGAAAAAGCCTATCCACATCAACTCTATCAATCCCCCTCATAATCTTAAATACCTCTATCAAGTCCCCCCTCAACCTTCTATGTTCCAAAGAATAAAGACCCAACTTGTTCAACCTTTCTCTGTAACTTGGGAGATGAAACCCAGGTAACATTCTAATAAATCATCTTTGTACTTTCTACTTTGTTACATCTTTCCTATAATTCGGTGACCAGAACTGTACACAATACTCCAAATTTGGCCTCACCAATGCCTTGTACAATTTCATCATTACATCCCAACTCCTATACTCAATGCTCTGATTTATAAAGGCCAGGATACCAAAAGCTTTCTTCACCACTCTATCCACATGAGATTCCATCTTCAGGGAACTATGCACCATTATTCCTAGATCCCTCTGTTCTACTGCATTCTTCAATACCCTACCATTTACCATGCATGTCCTATTTTGATTAGTCCTACCAAAATGTAGCACCTCACATTTATCAGCATTAAACTCCATCTGCCATCTTTCAGCCCACTCTTCTTTGTAATAGCAATGGCACTCAATCCTGCTCCCTGACACTCACAGAGATCTGGCATTTTCCTCAGTGAAAACAGATGCAAAGTACCCATGAAGTTCATCTGCCACTTCTTTGTCCCCCATTACTACCTCACCAGCATCATTTTCCAGTGGTCCAATATCAACTCTCACCTCACTTTTACTTTATATAATTGAAAAAAACTTTGGTATCCTGCTTTATATTATTGGCTATTTTGTCCTCATATTTCATTTTTCCCTTCTTATAGTTTTTTCAGTTGCCTTTTGTTGGATTTTAAAAGTTTCCCAATGCCACACACTTTTGCTACCATATATGCCCTTTTTTTGGTTTTTATGCAGTCATTAACTTCCTTTGTCAGCCACGGTTGCCTACTCCTGCCATTTGAGAACTTCTTCCTCTTTGGAACATATCTATCCTGCGCCTTGTGAACTATTCCCAGAAATTTCAACCAGCTCTGGTCTACTGTCATCCCGGCAGGCGGTGACTAGTGGGGTACCGCAAGGCTCAGTGCTGGGACCCCAGTTGTTTACAATATATATTAATGACTTGGATGAGGGAATTAAATGCAGCATCTCCAAGTTTGCGGATGACACAAAGCTGGGCGGCAGTGTTAGCAGTGAGGAGGATGCTAAGAGGATGCAGGGTGACTTGGATAGGTTGGGTGAGTGGGCAAACTCATGGCAGATGCAATTTAATGTGGATAAATGTGAAGTTATCCACTTTGGTGGCAAAAATAGGAAAACAGATTATTATCTGAATGGTGGCCGATTAGGAAAATGGGAGGTGCAACGAGACCTGGGTGTCATTATACACCAGTCATTGAAAGTGGGCATGCAGGTACAGCAGGCGGTGAAAAAGGCGAATGGTATGCTGGCATTTATAGCGAGAGGATTCGAGTACAGGAGCAGGGAGGTACTACTGCAGTTGTACAAGGCCTTGGTGAGACCACACCTGGAGTATTGTGTGCAGTTTTGGTCCCCTAATCTGAGGAAAGACATCTTTGCCACAGAGGGAGTACAAAGAAGGTTCACCAGATTGATTCCTGGGATGGCAGGTCTTTCATATGAAGAAAGACTGGATGAACTGGGCTTGTACTCGTTGGAATTTAGAAGATTGAGGGGGGATCTGATTGAAACGTATAAGATCCTAAAGGGATTGGACAGGCTAGATGCGGGAAGATTGTTCCCGATGTTGGGGAGGTCTAGAACGAGGGGTCACAGTTTGAGGATAGAGGGGAAGCCTTTTAGGACCGAGGTTAGGAAAAACTTCTTCACACAGAGAGTGGTGAATCTGTGGAATTCTCTGCCACAGCAAACTGTTGAGGCCAGTTCATTAGCTATGTTTAAAAGGAAGTTAGATATGGCCCTTGTGGCTACAGGGGTCAGGGGGTATGGAGGGAAGGCTGGGTTCTGAGTTGGATGATCAGCCATGATCATAATAAATGGCGGTGCAGGCTCGAAGGGCCGAATGGCCTACTCCTGCACCTATTTTCTATGTTTCTATGTTTCTAAATCCACCTGGGCAAGCTCCTCTCTGATGCCTCAAAAAAGACATCTCGTAGGCATTCAACAAATTCCCTGCTTGCAAACTGACACCAACTGATTTTCGCAATCCCCTTGCATTATGAAGTCCCCCCATTACAATTGTGTCATTACCATTATTGCATCTCTTTTCCAGCTCCCTTCGGAATCTTAACTCCTACTCATTCCCACTGAAACAATGGTATATCTCAGTGAGGGACCTTTTCTGGTTGGCTGTTGGTTACTAATGATGTTTCTCATGACAAACGTTGAGCTCTATGACGACCTATCGATGCTCACCACTAAAATTGAGGCGAGAAGACTGCAACTAGCGGAGCACTGTCTACGCCATCCCGAGCTACCTGCCAGCCTAGTCATCATATGGGAGCCCAAGCATGGGAGGGTGAACCCTGGGCGCCCTCCCAAGCCAATGGGCAACACGCTCCAAGAAGACAGCGGCGCAGCTAATGTAGATGAACTGAACACACTGATGAGGGAGAGGGAGAAGTGGAGAGTCTGTCATCATGCCCAACGCCGGCCCCCTAGGCCTGAGTCAACATAGTAGTAGTTCTCAGGGGTCAGTATTGAGAATGCTACTTTGCAAATAGTCCGTTAGTGATTTGGATTATGGAATTGATAGTTATGTGGCAAAGTTTGTGGATGATACGAAGATAGGTGGAGGGGTAGGTAGTGCTGAGGAAGCAATGTGATTGCAGTGGAACTTAGAGAAATTGGAAGAATGGGCAAAAAAGTGGCAGATGGAATACAGTGTTGGGAAATGTATGATAATGCATTTTTGTAAAAAGAACAATAGTGAGGACTATTATATAAATGAGGAGAAGGTTCAAACATCAGAGCTTCAAATGGACATAGGAGTCCTCATGCAAGACTCCCAGAGGTTAATTTACAGGTTGAGTCAGTGGTAAAGAAGGCAAATGCAATGTTGACATTTATTTCAAGGGAAAAAGAAAATAAAAACAAGGAGATAATGCTGAGCCTTTATAAGACATTAGTCAGGCTGCACTTGGAGTATCATCAACAGTTTTGAGACCCATATGTCAGAAAGGATGTGTTGTCATTGGAGAGAGTCCAGAAGAGATTAACGAGGATAATTCCAGGAAGGGGTCAACATATAGTCATAGTCATACTTTATTGATCCCGGAGCAAATTGGTTAATTGAGGAGCATTTGGCAGCTTTGGGCCTATAACTCACTGGAATTCAGAAGAATACATGGGGATCTCATTGAAACCTGCCGAATGTTGAAAGGACTACATAAGGTGGATGTGGAGAGGATGTTTCTTTTGGTGGGTATATCCAGAACTAGTGGACACAGCCTCAAGACTGAGGGGCGACCTTTTAGAATGGAAGTGTGCAGGAATTTTTTTCACCAGTGAATGGTGAGTTTGTGAAATGTTCTGCCACAGACTACGGGGAGGCCAAGTCCATGAGTATATTCATAGGATAGATTCCTGATTGGTCGAAGCGTCAAGGGATGAATGGGATCCGGGATCAGCCATGATGAAATGGAGGAGTGGACTCAATGGGCTAAATGGCCTAATTCTGCTCCTTTGTCTTAAGGTCATACACCCGACACCAGCACACTCATTCCCATTGAAACGGCGGGAAATCTCAGAGAGGGATCACATACACCCCACACCAGCACACTCATTCCCATTGAAACGGCGGGAATTCTCAGAGAGGACTACACACGTCTCACAACAGCACACTCATTCCCATTGAAACGGCGGGAAATCTCAGAGAGGACTACACCCCACACCAGCACACTCATTCCCATTGAAACGATGGGAAATCTCAGAGAGGACTACATACACCCCACACCAGCACACTCATTCCCATTGAAACGGCGGGAAATCTCAGAGAGGGATCACATACACCCCACACCAGCACACTCATTCCCATTGAAACAGTGGGAAATCTCAGAGAGGACTACACACACCCCACACCAGCACACTCATTCCAATTGAAACGGCGGGAAATCTCAGAGAGGACTACACACGTCCCACACCAGCACACTCATTCCCATTGAAACGGTGGGAAATCTCAGAGAGCGATCACAAACACCCCACACCAGCACACTCATTCCCATTGAAACGGCGGGAAATCTCAGAGAGGGATCACATACACCCCACTCCAGCACACTCATTCCCATTGAAACGGCGGGAAATCTCAGAGAGGACTACATACACCACACACCAGCACACTCATTCCCATTGAAACGGTGGGAAATCTCAGAGAGCGATCACGAACACCCCACACCAGCACACTCATTCCCATTGAAACAGCGGGAAATCTCAGAGAGGGATCACATACACCCCACACCAGCACACTCATTCCCATTGAAACGGTGGGAAATCTCAGAGAGGACTACACACGTCCCACACCAGCACACTCATTCCCATTGAAACGGCGGGAAATCTCAGAGAGGACTACATACACCCCACACCAGCACACTCATTCCCATTGAAACGGTGGGAAATCTCAAAGAGCGATCACAAACACCCCACACCAGCACACTCATTCCCATTGAAACGGCGGGAAATCTCAGAGAGGGATCACATACACCCCACACCAGCACACTCATTCCCATTGAAACGGTGGGAAATATCAGAGAGGACTACACACACCCCACACCAGCACACTCATTCCCATTGAAACGGTGGGAAATCTCAGAGAGGGATCACATACACCCCACACCAGCACACTCATTCCCATTGAAACGGAGGGAAATCTCAGCGAGGGATCACATACACCCCACACCAGCATACTCATTCCCATTGAAACGGTGGGAAATCTCAGAGAGGACTACACACACCCCACACCAGCACACTCATTCCCATTGAAACGGCGGGAAATCTCAGAGAGGACTACACACGTCCCACACCAGCACACTCATTCCCATTGAAACGGTGGGAAATCTCAGAGAGCGATCACAAACACCCCACACCAGCACACTCATTCCCATTGAAACGGCGGGAAATCTCAGAGAGGGATCACATACACCCCACACCAGCACACTCATTCCCATTGAAACGGCGGGAAATCTCAGAGAGGACTACATACACCCCACACCAGCACACTCATTCCCATTGAAACGGTGGGAAATCTCAGAGAGCGATCACAAACACCCCACACCAGCACACTCATTCCCATTGAAACGGCGGGAAATCTCAGAGAGGGATCACATACACCCACACCAGCACACTCATTCCCACTGAAACGGTGGGAAATCTCAGAGAGGACTACACACGTCCCACACCAGCACACTCATTCCCATTGAAACGGCGGGAAATCTCAGAGAGGACTACATACACCCCACACCAGCACACTCATTCCCATTGAAACGGTGGGAAATCAAAGAGAGAGCGATCACAAACACCCCACACCAGCACACTCATTCCCATTGAAACGGCGGGAAATCTCAGAGAGGGATCACATACACCCCACACCAGCACACTCATTCCCATTGAAACGGCGGGAAATCTCAGAGAGGACTACATACACCCCACACCAGCACACTCATTCCCATTGAAACGGTGGGAAATCTCAAAGAGCGATCACAAACACCCCACACCAGCACACTCATTCCCATTGAAACGGCGGGAAATCTCAGAGAGGGATCACATACACCCCACACCAGCACACTCATTCCCATTGAAACGGTGGGAAATCTCAGAGAGGACTACACACACCCCACACCAGCACACTCATTCCCATTGAAACGGTGGGAAATCTCAGAGAGGGATCACATACACCCCACACCAGCACACTCATTCCCATTGAAACGGCGGGAAATCTCAGAGAGGGATCACATACACCCCACACCAGCATACTCATTCCCATTGAAACGGTGGGAAATCTCAGAGAGGACTACACACACCCCACACCAGCACACTCATTCCCATTGAAACGGCGGGAAATCTCAGAGAGGACTACACACGTCCCACACCAGCACACTCATTCCCATTGAAACGGTGGGAAATCTCAGAGAGCGATCACAAACACCCCACACCAGCACACTCATTCCCATTGAAACGGCGGGAAATCTCAGAGAGGGATCACATACACCCCACACCAGCACACTCATTCCCATTGAAACGGTGGGAAATCTCAGAGAGGACTACACACACCCCACACCAGCACACTCATTCCCATTGAAACGGTGGGAAATCTCAGAGAGCGATCACAAACACCCCACACCAGCACACTCATTCCCATTGAAACAGCGGAAAATCTCAGAGAGGGATCACATACACCCCACACCAGCACACTCATTCCCATTGAAACGGTGGGAAATCTCAGAGAGGACTACACACGTCCCACACCAGCACACTCATTCCCATTGAAACGGCGGGAAATCTCAGAGAGGACTACATACACCCCACACCAGCACACTCATTCCCATTGAAACGGTGGGAAATCTCAGAGAGCGATCACAAACACCCCACACCAGCACACTCATTCCCATTGAAACGGCGGGAAATCTCAGAGAGGGATCACATACACCCCACACCAGCACACTCATTCCCATTGAAACGGTGGGAAATCTCAGAGAGGACTACACACACCCCACACCAGCACACTCATTCCCATTGAAACGGTGGGAAATCTCAGAGAGGGATCACATACACCCACACCAGCATACTCATTCCCATTGAAACGGTGGGAAATCTCAGAGAGGACTACACACACCCCACACCAGCACACTCATTCCCATTGAAACGGTGGGAAATCTCAGAGAGGACTACACACGTCCCACACCAGCACACTCATTCCCATTGAAACGGTGGGAAATCTCAGAGAGGACTACATACACCCCACACCAGCACACTCATTCCCATTGAAACGGTGGGAAATCTCAGAGAGGGATCACATACACCCCACACCAGCACACTCATTCCCATTGAAACGGCGAGAAATCTCAGCGAGGGATCACATACACCCCACACCAGCACACTCATTCCCATTGAAACGGTGGGAAATCTCAGAGAGGACTACACACGTCCCACACCAGCACACTCATTCCCATTGAAACGGCGGGAAATCTCAGAGAGGACTACATACACCCCACACCAGCACACTCATTCCCATTGAAACGGTGGGAAATCTCAAAGAGCGATCACAAACACCCCACACCAGCACACTCATTCCCATTGAAACGGCGGGAAATCTCAGAGAGGGATCACATACACCCCACACCAGCACACTCATTCCCATTGAAACGGTGGGAAATCTCAGAGAGGACTACACACACCCCACACCAGCACACTCATTCCCATTGAAACGGTGGGAAATCTCAGAGAGGGATCACATACACCCCACACCAGCACACTCATTCCCATTGAAACGGCGGGAAATCTCAGAGAGGGATCACATACACCCCACACCAGCATACTCATTCCCATTGAAACGGTGGGAAATCTCAGAGAGGACTACACACACCCCACACCAGCACACTCATTCCCATTGAAACGGCGGGAAATCTCAGAGAGGACTACACACGTCCCACACCAGCACACTCATTCCCATTGAAACGGCGGGAAATCTCAGAGAGGGATCACATACACCCCACACCAGCACACTCATTCCCATTGAAACGGCGGGAAATCTCAGAGAGGACTACATACACCCCACACCAGCACACTCATTCCCATTGAAACGGTGGGAAATCTCAGAGAGCGATCACAAACACCCCACACCAGCACACTCATTCCCATTGAAACGGCGGGAAATCTCAGAGAGGGATCACATACACCCCACACCAGCACACTCATTCCCATTGAAACGGTGGGAAATCTCAGAGAGGACTACACACGTCCCACACCAGCACACTCATTCCCATTGAAACGGCGGGAAATCTCAGAGAGCGATCACAAACACCCCACACCAGCACACTCATTCCCATTGAAACGGCGGGAAATCTCAGAGAGGGATCACATACACCCCACACCAGCACACTCATTCCCATTGAAACGGTGGGAAATCTCAGAGAGGACTACACACGTCCCACACCAGCACACTCATTCCCATTGAAACGGCGGGAAATCTCAGAGAGGACTACATACACCCCACACCAGCACACTCATTCCCATTGAAACGGTGGGAAATCTCAGAGAGCGATCACAAACACCCCACACCAGCACACTCATTCCCATTGAAACGGCGGGAAATCTCAGAGAGGGATCACATACACCCACACCAGCATACTCATTCCCATTGAAACGGTGGGAAATCTCAGAGAGGACTACACACACCCCACACCAGCACACTCATTCCCATTGAAACGGTGGGAAATCTCAGAGAGGACTACACACGTCCCACACCAGCACACTCATTCCCATTGAAACGGTGGGAAATCTCAGAGAGGACTACATACACCCCACACCAGCACACTCATTCCCATTGAAACGGTGGGAAATCTCAGAGAGGGATCACATACACCCCACACCAGCACACTCATTCCCATTGAAACGGCGGGAAATCTCAGCGAGGGATCACATACACCCCACACCAGCACACTCATTCCCATTGAAACGGTGGGAAATCTCAGAGAGGACTACACACGTCCCACACCAGCACACTCATTCCCATTGAAACGGCGGGAAATCTCAGAGAGGACTACATACACCCCACACCAGCACACTCATTCCCATTGAAACGGTGGGAAATCTCAAAGAGCGATCACAAACACCCCACACCAGCACACTCATTCCCATTGAAACGGCGGGAAATCTCAGAGAGGGATCACATACACCCCACACCAGCACACTCATTCCCATTGAAACGGTGGGAAATCTCAGAGAGGACTACACACACCCCACACCAGCACACTCATTCCCATTGAAACGGTGGGAAATCTCAGAGAGGGATCACATACACCCCACACCAGCACACTCATTCCCATTGAAACGGCGGGAAATCTCAGAGAGGGATCACATACACCCCACACCAGCATACTCATTCCCATTGAAACGGTGGGAAATCTCAGAGAGGACTACACACACCCCACACCAGCACACTCATTCCCATTGAAACGGCGGGAAATCTCAGAGAGGACTACACACGTCCCACACCAGCACACTCATTCCCATTGAAACGGCGGGAAATCTCAGAGAGGGATCACATACACCCCACACCAGCACACTCATTCCCATTGAAACGGCGGGAAATCTCAGAGAGGACTACATACACCCCACACCAGCACACTCATTCCCATTGAAACGGTGGGAAATCTCAGAGAGCGATCACAAACACCCCACACCAGCACACTCATTCCCATTGAAACGGCGGGAAATCTCAGAGAGGGATCACATACACCCCACACCAGCACACTCATTCCCATTGAAACGGTGGGAAATCTCAGAGAGGACTACACACGTCCCACACCAGCACACTCATTCCCATTGAAACGGCGGGAAATCTCAGAGAGGACTACATACACCCCACACCAGCACACTCATTCCCATTGAAACGGTGGGAAATCTCAGAGAGCGATCACAAACACCCCACACCAGCACACTCATTCCCATTGAAACGGCGGGAAATCTCAGAGAGGGATCACATACACCCCACTCCAGCACACTCATTCCCATTGAAACGGCGGGAAATCTCAGAGAGGACTACATACACCCCACACCAGCACACTCATTCCCATTGAAACGGCGGGAAATCTCAGAGAGGACTACATACACCCCACACCAGCACACTCATTCCCATTGAAACGGTGGGAAATCTCAGAGAGCGATCACAAACACCCCACACCAGCACACTCATTCCCATTGAAACGGCGGGAAATCTCAGAGAGGGATCACATACACCCCACACCAGCACACTCATTCCCATTGAAACGGTGGGAAATCTCAGAGAGGACTACACACGTCCCACACCAGCACACTCATTCCCATTGAAACGGCGGGAAATCTCAGAGAGGACTACATACACCCCACACCAGCACACTCATTCCCATTGAAACGGTGGGAAATCTCAGAGAGCGATCACAAACACCCCACACCAGCACACTCATTCCCATTGAAACGGCGGGAAATCTCAGAGAGGGATCACATACACCCCACACCAGCACACTCATTCCCATTGAAACGGTGGGAAATCTCAGAGAGGACTACACACGTCCCACACCAGCACACTCATTCCCATTGAAACGGCGGGAAATCTCAGAGAGGGATCACATACACCCCACACCAGCACACTCATTCCCATTGAAACGGTGGGAAATCTCAGAGAGGACTACACACACCCCACACCAGCACACTCATTCCCATTGAAACGGTGGGAAATCTCAGAGAGGACTACACACACCCCACACCAGCACACTCATTCCCATTGAAACGGTGGGAAATCTCAGAGAGGGATCACATACACCCACACCAGCATACTCATTCCCATTGAAACGGTGGGAAATCTCAGAGAGGACTACACACACCCCACACCAGCACACTCATTCCCATTGAAACGGTGGGAAATCTCAGAGAGGACTACACACGTCCCACACCAGCACACTCATTCCCATTGAAACGGCGGGAAATCTCAGAGAGGACTACACACACCCCACACCAGCACACTCATTCCCATTGAAACGGTGGGAAATCTCAGAGAGGACTACATACACCCCACACCAGCACACTCATTCCCATTGAAACGGTGGGAAATCTCAGAGAGGGATCACATACACCCCACACCAGCACACTCATTCCCATTGAAACGGCGGGAAATCTCAGCGAGGGATCACATACACCCCACACCAGCACACTCATTCCCATTGAAACGGTGGGAAATCTCAGAGAGGACTACACACACCCCACACCAGCACACTCATTCCCATTGAAACGGCGGGAAATCTCAGAGAGGACTACACACACCCCACACCAGCACACTCATTCCCATTGAAACGGTGGGAAATCTCAGAGAGGACTACACACACCCCACACCAGCACACTCATTCCCATTGAAACGGTGGGAAATCTCAGAGAGGACTACACACACCCCACACCAGCACACTCATTCCCATTGCACACGTTTCTCAGATGGCTGTTGTCTCTTGCTCACTCACCAAACAGCTATGAATCTGTCTACACTGTAACACTGAGCACTAGCACATTTGTCCCTCCTGAATCACGTCAGCAGCTGTGAACTCTCAGGGAAGATACACACAGCTCTGATTATGGGCCTTGGAAGCACCACTCGTAAGAACAAAGTCAGGAAGCAGCCATTGGATTGACTGGTCTTTTTGAAAGTCAATGTCATGTTTTGGAAGTGGTGGGGGGGGGGTAACTGAACACATTCTTCATTAAACCGTGGCTAATCTTTTCAAAGCCACGCGCTGTGTGACACTTCAACAATTAATGGGATACACTGTCTGTGCTGAGAGGAATTCTATTGTAGTGCTAAAAGGGATCAGATTACAATCTCCTTGACTCTCCAGCAATATATTTTAAATGTGAAGTAACATCCCCGGTGAAGGGGCTTGTCACGTCCATTCTGGGACAGCTCACTTACCTTTGGGCTCTGCCAGACACTCAGCTCTCAGGAGTAGATGTTTGCATGCGACAGTGGTTACACCCCGGTACACCGCTTCGACAGTCGGGCTAAAGCAGGTGAGGGTAGCCGGCTGGTCTCATACCCCAGTGTGCAGTGTGACAGGGACATGTCTGGCCTAGCACGCAAAGTCAGCTCTGGTGGACAGGGTTGAAGAGATCTACACTGTGATCCAATGGTAACGGCGAAGGACCTTAGTTTGTGACAACTACTCACACCACTGGACCCGGACTGAGGTCAGCAGAGCAGAACTGCCTCAGGGCAATGGCTTTTCCACATTAAAAGTCTCCCGCACGCCATCATTTTGGTTGGGGAATAAGACAATGTGGTTGGGGGAAGTATGACCATCTGATGGGACCAATCTCCTGCACTGGACCTGGACCTGGACCACAATCTGTGCAGATTGGAATTAACACCTGCTCCTCACTGACATTCAACACTGGTGCACCTCAGGGATTGTGTTTAGCACACTGCTGTACTCTCTCTGTACCCATGACTGTGTGGACAGGCACAGCTCAAATGCCATCTATAAATGAATACAACTATTGTTGGCAGAATTTCAGATGGTGTACAAGAGCAAAATAAATATCAGTTAGTTGAGTGGTGTCGTAGCAACAGCCTTGCAATCAATGTCTGGAAGACCAAAGAAATGACTGTGGACTGCAGAAAGGTTAAGAGGAATACACACCAGTCCTCATAGACCAGTCAGAAATGGAGAGAGTAAGCAATTTCAAGTTTGAGGGTGTTGATATCTCTGAGGATATTGGACCTGGACGCAACATATCGATGCAGCTACAAAAAGGTGCTGTACGTCATTAGGAGTTTGAGGAGATTTGGTATGTCACCAACGACTCTCACAAATTTCTACAGATGTACTGTGGAAAGCATTCTAACTGGCTCTATCCCTGTCTGGTACGGGGGGGGGGGGGTGGGGGCTACTGCACAGGACTGAAATAAGCTGCAGAGACTTGTAAACTTAGTCAGCTCCATCAAGGGCACTAGCCTCCATAGCATCCAGAACACCTGCCAGGAGCGATGCCTCAAAAAGGTGGCATCCATCATTCAAGATCCTCTTCGGCCCTCTTCTCATTGCTACCATCAAGGAGGAGGTACAGGAGTCTGAAGACACACACTCAATGCCTTAGGAACAGCTTCTTCCACTCCACCATCAGATTTCTGAATGGACACTGAACCCATGAACACAACCTCACTACTTCTATCTTATTTTTATTTTTCCACCACTTATTTCATTTAACTGATTAATTTATATACTTACTGCAATTCACAGTTTTTCTCTGTATTATTATGTATTGCATTGTACTGCTGCCACAAAGACAACAGTTCACAACAAATGGCAATGACATTAAACCTGATTCTGATTCGGAAGTGCACCCAGACCGTACGGGAGGACCGATCCCCTGCACTGGGACTGCAACACTACATCATCACTTGGAGAACAAAAATGAGACCACTCTCAGGCTGCACACGCAACACCTCATTTTCCATCTGGGTAGCCACCAACTTAACGGTATGAACATCAATTTATTCAACTTCCAGTAATTTTTCCCCTCTCCCTTCTCTCGTCTTTTATTTCCCTCTCTGGCTTTTTACCTCTTCTCCCCACCTGCCTATCACTGCCCCGGTGCCCTCCCACTTCCCTTTCTCCCATAGTCCACTCTCCTCTCCTTCAGATTCCTTCTTGTCAGCACTTGACCTTTCCCACCTCTCACCTCTCAGCTTCTGATCTCATCCCCCCTCCCTCATCCATCTGACTTCACCTATCACCTTCGAGCTTGTCCTCCCTCCCCTCGCCACACCTCCTTATTCCAGCATCTTCCCCCTTCTGTTCCAGTCCTGATCAAGGACCTTGGCCCAAAATGTTGACTGTTTATTTATTTCCATAGATACTGCCTGACCTGCTGAGTTCCTCCAGCAATTTGGGTGTGCTACTCTGGATTTCCAGCACCTGCGGAATCTCTGGTGTTTTAAAGATTGAAACTGTGAGGTGGTGACAACACTGTGTTCCTCAGCTTCCTTCCCTCCTCTGGCAAAGGTTTACTTTAAAAACTCACATCTGTTTTGTACAGCACTTGGTGAATTCTCAATAAATGGAGCAATCTGCTCACCCATCCCATGCTCTATCCAACAAAGGCTATCAACGTTGTTGGACACAGCAATGGCTCTGATACCTAGACAGACTTGCAGGAGAAGTGACTCATGCACCACGTTTCCTTTTAAGATGATTTCAAAATGTATTCAGTCCTGTTCATCATGGGAGAAAACCCTCCCCTCCTGAGCACATCTACAAGGAATGCTGTCATAGGAAAGCAGCATCCCCCATCAAGGACCCCCACTATCTAAGCAATGTTTTCCATAACACATGGCAGAATGGGGATGGGGCTAGGAATTAAAATGGTTAGCCTCCAGGAAATTCCACTTTTGGTGGATGGAGTGGAGATGGTCAATATCGGGTCTCACCAATGAACAGGAGGCCTCATCAGGAGCACCGGGTATAATACACGACCCCAGACGATGTCTGGCAGCTCATCTCAGAGAAGGAAAACTCCTCCGATACTGGGGGATCTCATTGACACCTATAATCTATTGAAAGGTTTAGGTAGAGTGGATATGGAGAGAATGTTTCCTTTAGTGGGGGAGTCTAGGACCAGAGGGCACAGCTGGAGTGGACGTGGAGAGGATGTTTCCTATAGTGGGGGAGTCTAGGCTCAGAGGACACAGATAGAGTGGACGTGGAGAAGATTTCCTATAGTGGGGGAGTCTGGGACCAGAGGACACAGATAGAGTGGATATGGAGAGGATGTTTCCTATAGTGGGGGAGTCTAGGACCAGAGGACACAGATAGAGTGGATATGGAGAGGATGTTTCCTATAGTGGGGGAGTCTGGGACCAGAGGACACAGATAGAGTGGATGTGGATGTGGAGAGAATGTTTCCTATAGTGGGGGAGTCTGGAACCAGAGGACACAGCTGGAGTGGATGTGGAGAGGATGTTTCCTATAGTGGGGGAGTCTGGGACCAGAGGACACAGATAGAGTGGACGTGGATGTGGAGAGGATGTTTCCTATAGAGGGGAGTCTAGGACCAGAGGACACAGATAGAGTGGATGTGGAGAGGATGTTTCCTATAGTAGGGGAGTCTAGGACCAGAGGGCAAAGCTGGAGTGGATGTGGAGAGAATGTTTCCTATAGTGGGAGAGTCTGGAACCAGAGGGCACAGATAGAGTGGATGTGGAGAGGATGTTTCCTACAGTGGGGGAGTCTGGGACCAGAGGACACAGATAGAGTGGATATGGAGAGGATGTTTCCTATAGTGGGGGAGTCTGGGACCAGAGGACACAGATAGAGTGGATATGGAGAGGATATTTCCTATAGTGGGGGAGTCTGGGACTAGAGCACAGCCTTAGAATAGAGAGATATCCATTTAGAACAGAGATGAGGAGGAATTTCTTTAACCAGAGGGTGGTGAATCTGTGGAATTCATTGCCACAGATGCTGTGGAGGCCAAGTCAGTGGGTATATTCAAAACAGAGATTGATAGTTTCTTGATTAGTTACGGCGTCAAAGGTTATGGAGAGAAGGCAGGAAATGGAGTTCAGAGGAATTATAAATCAGACATGTTGGAATGGTGGTGCAGTCGATGGGTTGAATGGCCTAAATCTGTTCCTATGTCTTATGGTCACATTGGAGTAGGGATGGTGACGAGACCATAGTAGTTATGCTCTTCATATTTAAAGGACAGATGGTCTTGGAGTCGAGGCAGGAGTGAAGATTGACTGGGATGAAGGGGTCAATATATGAAAAGTGACTGAACCTGCACCAGTTGGAATATAAGAGAACCGGAGGTGATCTAGGTCAAAAATATACGATTCTAAGGTGATTGCCAAGGTAAGTTGCAGAGAGGAGGTATCTAGAACTTCAGGCATAGGTTCAATGTTTCTATTTTATTTAGATATACAGTGCAGAACAGGCCATTCCAACCCAAGCCATGTGGCCAGCAACCAATTTAATCCTTGCCTAAACACAAGGCAATTTATAATGATGAATGAATCGACCAACCAGAACATCTCTAGACTGTGGGAGGAAAGCTTAAACACAAGGCAATTTATGCTGGAAGCATTCATTGGAAACAGATGTGCTCAGGAAAATGTACAGAAGAAATGTGGCAAATATTGAGGGGATATTTATGTGGAGCTCTGCGTAGGTACATTCCAATGAAACAGGGAAGGGATGGTACACTACAGGAACCGTGGCGTACAAAGGCTGTTGTAAATCTAGTCAAGAAGAAAAGAATTGCTTACGAAAGATTCAAAAAGCTAGGTAATGATAGAGAGCTAGAAGATTATAAGGCTCGCAGGAAAGAGTTCAAGAAAGAAATTAGGAGAGCCAGAAGGGGTCATGAGAAGGCCTTGCCGGACAGGATAAAGGAAAACCCCAAGGCATTCTGCAAGTATGCGAAGAGCAGGAGGATAAGACGTGAGAGAATAGGACCAATCAAGTGTGACAGTGGAAAAGTGTGTATGGAAGTGGAGGAGATAGCAGAGGTACTTAATGAATACTTTGCTTTAGTATTCACTATGGAAAAGGATCTTGGTGATTGTAGGGATGATTTATAGCAGACTGAAAAGTTTGAGCATGTACATATTAAGAAAAAGGATGTGCAGGAGCTTTTGCAAAGCATCAATGGATAAGTCACCGGCACCAGACGGGATGTACCCCAGGCTACTGTGGGAGGTGAGGGAAGAGATTACTGAGCCTCTGGCAATGATCTTTCTATCATCAATGAGGACAGGAGAGGGACTGGAGGATTGGAGGGTTGCAGATGTTCTTCCATTATTCAAGAAAGGGAGCAGAGATAACCCAGGAAATTATAGACCAGTGAGTCTTAATTCAGCGGTTGGTAAGTTGATGGAGAAAATCCTGAGAGGCAGGATTTATGAACATTTGGAGAGGCATAATATGATTAACAATAGTCCGCATGGTTTTGCGAAAGGCAGGTCATACCTTACGAGCCTGATTGAATTTTTTGAGGATCTGACTAAACACATTGATGATGGTAGAGCAGTAGATGTTGTGTATATGGATTTCAGCAAGGCATTTGACAAGGGACCCCCATGCAAGGCTTATTGAGAAAGTAAGGAGGCATGGGATCCAAAGGGACATTGCTTTGTGGATCCAGAACTGGCTTGCCCACAGAAGGCAAAGAGTGGTTGTAGATGGGTCATATTCTACATGGAGGTCAGTCACCAGTAGTGTGCCTCAGGGATCTGTTCTGGGACCCTACTCTTCGTGATTTTTATAAATGACCTGGAAGAAGAAGTGGAGGAATGGGTTAGTAAATCTGCTGATGACACAAAGGTTGGAGGTGTTGTAGATAGTATGGAGGGCTGTCAGAGGTTACAGCGGGACATTGATAGGATGCAAAACTGGGCTGAGAAGTGGCAGATGGAGTTCAATCCAGATAAATGTGAGGTGGTTCATTTTGGTAGATCAAATATGATGACAGAATATAGTATTAATGGTAAGACTCTTGGCAGTGTGGAGGATTAGAGGGATCTTGGGGTCCGAGTCCCTAGAACACTCAAGGCTGCTGTGCAGGTTGACTATGTGGATAAGAAAGCATCAGTTGTGGGACTGAATTTAGGAGCTGAGAGGTAATGTTGCAGCTATATAGGACCCTGGTCAGACCCCACTTGGAGTACTGTGCTCAGTTCTGATCACCTCACTACTGGAAGGATGTGGAAACCATAGAAAGGGTGCAGAGGAGATTTACAAGGATGTTGCCTGGATTGGGGAGCATGCCTTTTGAGAATAGGTTGAGTGAACTCGGCTCTTTTTCCTTAGAGTGATGGAGGATGAGAGGTGAACTGATAGAGGTGTATAAGATGATGAGAGGCATTGATTGTGTGGATAGTCAGAGGCTTTACCCGGGGCTAAAAGGTTAGCACGAGAGGGCACAGTTTTAAGGTGCTTGGAAGTAGGTACAGAGGAGATATCAGAGATAAATTTTTTACACAGAGAGTGGTGAGTGCATGGAATGGGCTGCCGGCGACAGTGGTGGAGGCAGATACGATAGGGTCTTTTTAGAGACTCCTTGACAGGTACATGGAGCTCAGGAAAATACAGGGCTATGGGTAACCCTAGGTAATTTCCCAGGTAAGGACATGCTCGGCACAGCTTTGTGGGCCGAAGGGCTTGTATTGTGCTGTAGGTTTTCTATTTTTGTATGTTTCTGTGTTTATAATGTCCAATGAACCTACCAACCAGTACACCTCTGGACTGCGAGAGAAAAGCTATGCAGTCACAGGGGGACTTGCAGCTGGCATTGGAACACCACACCCCTATGCTCCAAACTGTAATAGCTCCTGCTAACTGCTACACTACCATAGCACCCAACCCTTTTTGAGGATTATACAGTTTTCATTTCAGCCAGGGTGAGAATGAATTTATTCAGTCAGGGCTGTGAACCTTCAGAATTCTCTAATATCAGACAACAGTAGAGGTGGAGCCATTCGTGTGAATGACTGCAAGAAAACAAATCTCAGCGTTGTGTCTGCTGACATATGTGTACTTTGATAATTAATTTATTTTGAGCTTTCTGCTTTTGAACTATGAATATACTCAAGGTCAAATCACAAACCACAAGGGTGTCAGAGTTCATGGGGAGGGAGTGAGAAAGTGGTGTTGAGGCTACAATTGAGTCAGTGAAATTCCTACTGAACAGCAGAGGAGGCGACTGACCACATCCCACTCTTGGTTGTTGTACTAACGTCAGCTCTAAGTGTCAATACGAGAGGAACACAAGACACCCAAAATCAGCCAACACCCAGCTTAACGACAAAGAACAGTTTACTTCACACTAACCCAACGACACTTGTATCTCAGCAATTTTATAATCACTTTAGAGATTAAGCAACATGACACACCTTCCTTCCCATGGAGTAAATACTGCTTCGGTTTTTTATTAAGGCAATCTCTCATTATGGAGGATGAATTGCTTCTGCTGCAGTTGTGAGAAGATTAACATGGGGTGGTCGGCAGACAAACAACCTCTATCCCCAAGAGAAAAGGAGATGGTTATCAGCTTCAGGAGAATTTGCACCACCCACATCCCTCTTTACATTGGCGGCACAGCAGTGAAAACTGCGAGCAGTTTTAAACGCCAGGGAGTGTGCACCTCACATGGTCCCAGAACATATCCTACACAATCAGGAAAGCTCGCCAATGCCTCTGCCTTCTGAGGAAGCTGAAGAGATCTGGACTTTGCACATCCATAGTCACATGTCATTCCACAGATGCGCTGTAGACAGTATCCTAACAAGCTGCATCACTGCAGGGTTTGGAAACAGCACTGCCGCAGCTAGGGCATCTCTACAGCAGGTAGTCAAAACTGCCCAACGCATGACCGACACCAGCCTACCCACCATCAAGGACATATATAGAGAAAGGAGCCGGGAAAAGGCCAGTAACATCATGAAAGATTCACCCAGCCTGCTCATGGACAGTGTGCCCCACTCCCATCAGACAGGAGGCTATGTAGCATCCACACTAGGACCACCAGATTCAAAAACAACTACTTGCCCCAAGCAGTAAGGCTGATCAACACCTCCACCCACTAACCCACCCCTCCATACCCCCAACCACCACTACTTTATCATTTCCTGTCAGAGTCACCTCATGTACAGACACTCCTATACATACTCCTGGGCTGAGAACTGGCAGATGGAGTTCAACCCGGAGAAGTGTGAGGTGGTACACTTTGGAAGGACAAACTCCAAGGCAGAGTACAAAGTAAATGGCAGGATACTTGGTAGTGTGGAGGAACAGAGGGATCTCGGGGTACATGTCCACAGATCCCTGAAAGTTGCCTCACAGGTGGATAGGGTAGTTAAGAAAGCTTATGGGGTGTTAGCTTTCATAAGTCGAAGGATAGAGTTTAAGAGTCGCGAGGTAATGATGCAGCTCTATAAAACTCTGGTTAGGCCACACTTGGAGTACTGTGTCCAGTTCTGATCACCTCACTATAGGAAGGATGTGGAAGCATTGGAAAGGGTACAGAGGAGATTTACCAGGATGCTGCCTGGTTTAGAAAGTATGCATTATGATCAGAGATTAAGGGAGCTAGGGCTTTACTCTTTGGAGAGAAGGAGGATGAGAGGAGACATGATAGAGGTGTACAAGATAATAAGAGGAATAGATAGAGTGGATAGCCAGCACCTCTTCCCCAGGGCACCACTGCTCAATACAAGGGTACATGGCCTTAAGTTGGGGTGGGAAGTTCAAAGGGGATATTAGAGGAAGGTTTTTTACTCAGAGAGTGGTTGGTGAGTGGAATGCACTGCCTGAGTCAGTGGTGGAGGCAGATACACTAGTGAAGTTTAAGAGACTACTAGACAGGTATATGGAGGAATTTAAGATGAGGGGTTATATGGGAGGCAGGGATTTAGGTCGGCACAACATTGTGGGCCAAAGGGCCTGTACTGTGCTGTACTATTCTACGTTCTATGTTCATACTTTATAGACATACAATCAATGTATATAAGCTATATTATGTATTTATATTTGTAGAAACCCCCTTACATATTTATTTGTGTTTTTATTACTATTGTGTTCTTTTAGCTTATTGTGTTTTTTTTGTATCAGATTTGGAGTAACAATTCTTTTGTTCTCCTCTAAATTTGTGTACTGGAAATGACGTGAAACAATCTTGTGATCCTGGATATTGTACACCAGCCACCACGTCGTCTAGACAGAGCAGGCTCTTGTCTGGAGCTCTACTGACAGTTCGATAGGTCCTAGTGTTCCAGTGGCTAGTTGATCTGGTTAGATTCATGTCGCTAAGGTGTTAATCACTCAACTTTCATAATGATTCCAATCTGTCCCTCAAAATGAGAAGGCCTCTGTCTCCTGCATTGCATTGAAACTCAGGGGGCTAATTGAAATGCATTATCTGAACAGATTTAGTTCATTCAATTCTGCATACTTTCAACCAAATGATCTGTTGTTTAGCATGCTAAAATGATTTGTATATCACTGATATTCATAAGATGGTTTTAAGCTCCAACCCTCTAGAAGATGACAATGGAAGGAAAAAACTGCAGAAGGTGGAATTCTGACATAAAATGGGGCAGTACATTAGCGGAGTTGCTTCACAGTGCCAGGGCTCGATTGTAACGGGTTGGTAATTCTCTGTACAAGTAATTGCCAATATATCAGAATCTTTCTTTTCCAATTTCCTTGTTTCAGACATCCCACCCTGCAAAGACTCATTTCAGGGAGGTAGCAGCCCCGCCCCCCGCAATTCCAAATCCCCCACCACCCTGGTCAACCTCCAAGTGTGTATGTAATACTTGTTTAGTGATTTTGTCTAACCTGTAAACCAAGTTAGGTATATGCATAAAATGTGACATTAAAATAAGTACATATATTATATATTATATTATCATGTTTATACTTTCACAACTTCAGGCAAGTCTACAGGGAGTTTGGCGTCATCACGTAGGACATCAATAGAGTAGTTCCTTAGCAGCTAGCCAGCTAGTTTAAATAACGTTAGTTACGCTAATGAAAGAATGACACCTGATAAACTCACCTCAACATGTCTTTTACATTTTAACCCACCATGGGCAATAGAAAAGTCACTGTTGCAAACAGTGCAACAAGCAACACTATCATTATGTTTGAGGTCGACTGTAAAGCCCGCCCACAAAGAAAACTGATAGGTCTACTTAGCACAAAGAGAGACCAATCAGGATGCTCGCTCTCGCTCTCCCTCTCAAAAAAATCGATTTGCGGGATATTATATATAATTTCCAGGCATCAGGGAGCCACTATCAATATATGGGAGACTCCCAGAACTTCCAGGAGAGGTGGGATGTCTGTTGTTTGTTTCGCGCACAACAGATGTTGTATAATCACTTACCTCATCCACAAACACTGAAAACATGGCTGTAGATCGCCACAAATCTCAGTTTAGGATAGATGGTATGAAGTTTATGATTTCCTAAATAGCACGCCTGTACTTCTGATAAGCAGTGTTCTGGAATTATGTAGAGCATACTGTAGAGCACAGAACAGGAACATGCCCTTAGGCCCACAATGTTGGTTCCAAACTAATCTGAGGGAGTATGAACTTGGTCCCCAAGATTACCTGTTAGTACAAGCCACGGTAATATGGCAGTTTTTATGATGCTACTAGAGGTTGGACCTTGGAGTTCAGAGCTCCTCTGTAAGCAGGTTTGTACATTATGGAGGATGGGTTTCCTCCGGGTGCTCTGGTTTCCTCCCACAGTTCAGAGATGTTCGAGTTGTGATTAGTGAGTTGTGGACACGCAGGAAGCATGGCAACACTTGTAGGCTGCTCCCAGCACAACCTGGCTGATTCCATTCACTGTGCTTATCGATGTAATGTGACAAATAAGGCAAACCTTTCATAAAAGTCAGCAAAATCTGTGGAGAATCAGCTAATTCTTCACCAGATCTCAGTTTTTCCTTTATGCCCCTCAGAGACAGTAAATGTTTGTCTACAGGGAATCCCACAACTAAGCTCACTTGCTCCTTGCTTGACCCACAGGCACATACTTGCCATCACAATTGGGAATACAAATCCTGCTCGTCATGAACTTCAGAGATGATAAATTGATAATTTCTCACTGGAAGAGGGAGCTTCAGTATTTGAGGGATTTAATATATTAATATTAGATAAAATTGGCAGTACCAAGCTATTTCAGCATAAGAGGAGATTTTTTCAAAGTTTATCTTTATTTGTCACATAAACTAAATTAACTGTTTAATTATCATTTTCTTTGTAGTTTAACAATTACTTACCTGCCTGTATTTAAATAGCTTTTACATACATGTAACTGTTTAGTATGTTTCCTAGTGGTTGCAGTACGTATAAGTAATTTTTTACTGTGTCTCCTAGTGGTTATATTTGTATGATTCTGGAAGCTTCTTTTGGTATTGCATTACTTAAATTGGGGCTATCTGATTGGTTGGCTCTGATCTGTGAATTTAAATGGAATGCTCCTCATCTATGGCGTAAAGAGAGCTGACCACGCGGCTTCACCATCTTTCTTGCTTCTCTCTAATCGCTATCCATATTCCAACTCTCTGTTTTATTAGTGCTTAATAAAACGATCGCAAAGCAACAAATGTTATACCTCTACCCTGACTTCCAAAAGAACCTTTGATCAAAAACATCTGAATCCAACACATGCACATCAAAACATTCAGCGCAATGCTCCATTCTGTGTTAAACCAAATGAGTATGGATGTGCTGGGGCCAGCACACAAGTGTTGCCATACTTCCAGTGCCAAAATAGAGTACCCACAGCTCAGTAACCCTAACCCATATGTCTTCGGACCATTGAGAGGACACCAGAGCACTCAGAGAAATCCCACACGCACAAACTGCTTACAGGACAGTGATGGGAATAGAATCCAACCTTACTGCTGGCATTGTAAAGTGTTACGTTAACAGCTACACTACCATGACACTATTACCTTTCAGGAAAGATTTTCAATATTTGATCAACCAAAACAATATTTCAGGATAAGAACGCAAACAACAGGAATTCTGCAGATGCTGGAAATTCAAGCAACACACATAAAAGTTGCTGGTGAACGCAGCAGGCCAGGCAGCATCTCTAGGAAGAGGTGCAGTTGACGTTTCAGGTCGAGACCCTTCGTCAGGACTAACTGAAGGAAGAGTGAGTAAGGGGGTGAAAGTTGGAGGGGGAGGGGAGATCCAAAATGATAGGAGAAGACAGGGGGGGGGGGATAGAGCCAAGAGCTGGACAGGTGATAGGCAAAAGGGATACGAGAGGATCATGGGACAGGAGGTCCGGGAAGAAAGACAAGGGGGGGGGGGAACCCAGAGGATGGGCAAGGGGTATATTCAGAGGGACAGAGGGAGAAAAAGGAGAGTGAGAGAAAGAATGTGTGTACAAAAATAAGTAACAGATGGGGTACGAAGGGGAGGTGGAGCATCAGTGGAAGTTAGAGAAGTCAATGTTCATGCCATCAGGTTGGAGGCTACCCAGACGGAATATAAGGTGTTGTTCCTCCAACCTGAGTGTGGCTTCATCTTTACAGTAGAGGAGGCCGTGGATAGACATGTCAGAATGGGAATGGGATGTGGAATTAAAATGTGTGGCCACTGGGAGATCCTGCTTTCTCTGGCGGACAGAGCGTAGATGTTCAGCAAAGCAGTCTCCCAGTCTGCGTCGGGTCTCGCCAATATATAAAAGGCCACATCGGGAGCACCAGACGCAGTATATCACCCCAGTCGACTCACAGGTGAGGAAGGGGCTTCCCTTCCTCCACTATCAGCTCTGCTCTTAAACGCATCTCCCCCATTTCAAGTACATCTGCTCTCACTCCATCCTCCCGCCACCCCACTGGGAATAGGATTCGCCTGGTCCTCACCTACCACCCCACCAACCTCCGGGTCCAACATATTCTCCGTAACTTCCGCCACCTCCGACGGGATCCCACCACTAAGCACATCTTTCCCTCTCCCCCTCTCTCTGCATTCCGCAGGGATCGCTCCCTACGCAACTCCCTTGTCCATTCATCCCCCCCATCCCTCCCCACTGATCTCCCTCCTGGCCCTTATCCGTGTAAGCGGAACAAGTGCTACACATGCCCTTACACTTCCTCCCTTACCACCATTCAGGGCCCCAAACAGTCCTTCCAGGTGAGGCAACACTTCACCTGTGAGTCGACTGGGGTGATATACTGCGTCCGGTGCTCCCGATGTGGCCTTTTATATATTGGCGAGACCCGACGCAGGCTGGGAGACCGCTTTGCTGAACATCTACGCTCTGTCCGCCAGAGAAAGCAGGATCTCCCAGTGGCCACACATTTTAATTCCACATCCCATTCCCATTCTGACATGTCTATCCACGGCCTCCTCTACTGTAATGATGAAGCCACACTCAGGTTGGAAGAACAACACCTTATATTCCGTCTGGGTAGCCTCCAACCTGATGGCATGAACATCGACTTCTCTAACTTCCGCTGATGCCCCACCTCCCCCTCGTACCCCATCTGTTACTCATTTTTATACACACATTCTTTCTCTCACTCTCCTTTTTCTCCCTCTGTCCCTCTGAATATACCCCTTGCCCATCCTCTGGGTTCCCCCCACCCCTTGTCTTTCTTCCCGGACCTCCGGTCCCATGATCCTCTCGTATCCCTTTTGCCAATCACCTGTCCAGCTCTTGGCTCCATCCCTCCCCCTCCTGTCTTCTCCTATCATTTTGGATCTCACCCTCCCCCTCCAACTTTCAAATCCCTTACTCACTCTTCCTTCAGTTAGTCCTGACGAAGGGTCTCGGCCTGAAACGTTGTCTGCACCTCTTCCTAGAGGTGCTGCCTGGCCTGCTGCGTTCACCAGCAACTTTTATGTGTGTTTAAGGATAAGAGTTAATTTATGGAATAACTCTACAGTAAAACAGTAATTATGTTCTATGTTCTATGTAAAACAGTAATTATATTTGGTATTGATTAATTGAAACTGGATATTTTGCAAAATTTGGGGTTAAATTGCTTCAACTCACCTAATGAGGGCCTGGATGACAGTCAAGCTCCTGAGTTGTAAGTTCTGGATGTGACCCCCTTTTCTGATCACCTAAGTGCAGCCCTTACCTGAGACTCGTTAGGCCAAATGGCATAATTCTGCTGCTCGGTCTTATGGTCTTACTGGATCTGCAAATGTTGTGACTTTAGTGACATTAAAGTCACAAATAATTTCCTGAAACTTGACAGGTCTTCATTGTGTGAGCAATCCCTTATCTCAAGTGAAGTCTTTTTCTGAGAAGGTACTGTCTCCGTACAAGTAACTGCCGATATTTCATATCATTTCCTTCTAATTATTCATTTGTTTCCAGCACAGCAGACAAACAGTCTTTATAATCACTTGCCTCATCCACAAACAGTGAAAACATGGCTGTAGATCGCCACAAATCTCAGCCTAGGGCGGACAGTATGAAGTTTACGATTTCCTAAGTACCACGCCTGTACTGATGAGCAGTGATCTGGGATTACCTAGAGCATTCTGTAGAGCACAGAACAGTACAACACGGGAACGTGCCCTTCGGCCCACAATGTTGTGCCAAACCAATTGAATTAGTAATCAAATTGCCAAGGCTGTCTATACAAGGCCCATATCCTTCCATTTTCCTCACATTCATGTGTCTATCTAAATGTCTCTTAAAAGTTTCTAATGTATCTACCTCAACAACCACCCCAGGCAGCACATCCCAGGCACCCACCACTCTCTGTGTAAAAATACTTTCCCCTCACATCTCCTTTGAAATTACCTCCTCTCACCTTCACTGCATGCCCTCTGATACCAGACATTTCAACCCTGGGAAAAAGATACTGTCTGTGCCTCTCATAATCTTATAAAATCACTATTAGATCTCCCTTCGGCCCCTGCCACTGCAGAGGTTACGACCCAAGTTTGTCCAACCGCATGCCCTCTGATCCAGGTAGCATCCTTTTCTGCCCCTTCTCCAAAGCCTCGACATCCTTCCTATATAGGAGTGACCAGAATCGTATGAGTTTTATAAAGCTGCAACATAACTTCTTGATGTTTGAGCTCAGTGCCTTGACTGATAAAGGCAAGCATGCCATACACCTTCTTAACCACCCTATCAATCCGTGTAGGGAGTTATGAACTTCGTCCCCAAGATTACCTGCTAGTAAAAGTCATGGTACTACAGCAGTTTTTGTGATGCTACCAGAGCTTGGGTCTTGGAGTTCAGAGCTCAATTCTGGCGTCCTCTGTAAGTAAGTTTGTACGTTCCTTCCTGTGTGCGCATGTGTTTCCTCCGGGTGCTCTGGTTTCCTCCCACAGTCCAAAGACATACCGATTAGTAGGTTAATTGGTCATTGTAAATTGTCTTGTGACTAGGTTGGGGTTAAATATGCTGGCAGTGTGGCTCGAGGGGCCTGTTGTGCGCTGTATCTCTGTATAAATAAATCTGAAGATGTTTAGAAAAAAAAACAAATGTTGCAGTGTGGTATGCACTTCAAAATTCCAGGTTAGAGAAAGGACTGATGTGTTAGGTATAATTCTTCATCAAAGAGTGTCTGGAGTCAAAGGACGTTGACAACAATTTCCACCCCTGCCTGAAACTAGATGATACCAGACATGATATGGAGACTTGTAAATCCTTTGTATGTCACCAAGATGATATCACGATAGAGGAGAGTAGCGAATCGGGGGGAAGGAACAGGAAATATCTGAACACAGGAGATTCTGCAGGTGCTGAAAATCCAGAGCAGCACACACCAAATGCTGGAGGAACTCAGCAGGCCAGGCAGCATCTATGGAAATTAATTAACAGCCAACATTTTGGGCCAAGACCCTTCAACAGGACTGGAAAGGAAGGGGGAAGACAGTAGAATAGGGAGGTGGGTGGGAGAGGATAGGAGAACAAGCTAGAAGGTGATAGGTTAGATCAAGTGGGTGAAGGACAGGGATGAAGTGAGAAGCTGGGTGGTGAAAAGTGAAGCCAGATGGCTGGTGAAGGTAAAGGGCTGTTTTATTTTACTTGCTGATTTAACTAAGTAAAACTAAGTTATCAATAGTATTTGAGTATCTCTGGTGTGACTATAAGCATGAAGGGCTGACGTAGTAAAATGGCAAAAACTAATAATCTGTAAATAATTTCTCTATATTTGGAATTTGTGACGTTATTAGAAAGCAAGGTGGTGCCAGTGACCAACAGCTACATCGTTAGATAGCTCACAAACTACTCAATACACTTGTTCCTTTAAATATACCCCTTCTCCTGCACTGCAATTGACTGCAGCCTGTAATTTCCATTTTGAGGATGTGATTTTGAGCCAACGAAATGAACTGAGGGTTTTGGTGAGGTCGAAGGTGGAGTGTGCAGGGGTAGTCATTGACAGCAGATAGCAGATCAGGAAAACATGTTGGCTCCGTTACTCTGCACTGATTAAAGTGTCAATCAAGATTCAAATTGACAAGGCTGAGAGTGGAAACAAACGGGGTTCAGCTCTTTTGCCTGCGTTTGACCAGTCTCCCCATCGCAGCTGCCAGTGGAAGGTGCAGGAATCTTGTGTCCCACACCGCCAAGTGCAATCACCTTGGCGGCTCGTGGCTGTGGACTCATCTTTTGGGGAACTCAGCTCTTTGATGTCTAACGTTCTCTGCGTCGATCACAACTGTGGACTCCCTTTTGGAACTCTGCGGTTTGATGTTTAACGGTCCTTGGTGCTGAATACAACTGCAGACACACTTTTAGGGTCTCTGCGGTTTGATGTTTAACGGTCCTTGGTGCTGAATACAACTGCAGACACACTTTTAGGGTCTCTGCGATGCATCTTCCATGTGTTTTTCTTTACTCTTTTGTTCCTATTTGTAATTGTTCGAGGCATTTCAGCACGGAACTGGTTCTGTGGCTGTGGCCTGCGGCTACTGTCAACTCTCTGTGTTTTGATGATCTGTAACGTTCTGTGTTATTTGCTCGTTTCCTGGTGCTTGTGCAATTTGCTCTTTTTTCTGCACGTTCGGTGTATGATGGTCTTGTGTGGTATTTTTCTTTAAGTGGGTTCCACGGTGTTTCTTTGTTTTGTGCCTGCCTGCAGGAAGACGAATCTCAGGGTTGTATACTACGTACTTTGATAATAAATGTACTTTGAAACTTTACTATTAATAATAGCATTCAATGCCATATTCACGATTCTAGATCCGAGATTGTTTAATGTCATTTCCAGCACACAGGTGTAACGGAGGAGTATAAAATCAGTTACTCTGGATCCAATGCAGCACAGAAAAACACACAATAAGATAAATAACATGATAATGATAACAAAAAGCACAATAAATATAAACACAAATACATGCACAATCAAAGCAGTTGCATCTCTGGGCACTGCCATCTTGATCAACCTTCTCCTTGGGAAGGATGGCATTCGGATTCTAACATCACTTTTTACCATCTCATTCTGAGAAATGAATATTTTGAATGTAATCAATTCAGAATATTATCCTTCAATTATAAATTTCTGGTCCATCCAATAGGCAGATTGTCCTAGGTATTATAGAACACTAAAATCTGTCCAAAGTCCCTGCCTCTCCATTATTGTAAGTTCTTAATTATATATACAGAAAGGTGCCGGAAAAGGACCAGTAACATCATGAAGGATCAGTAACATCATGAAGGATCTCACCCACCCTGCTCATGGACTGTTTGTTCAACTCCCATCAGGGAGGAGGCTACATAGCATCCACACCAGGACCACCAGACTCAAAATCAGTTACTTTCCCCAAGCAGTAAGGCTGATCAACACCTCCACCCACTTACCCACCCCTCCACACCCCCAACCACCACTACTTTATCATTTCCTGTCAGTCACCTTATGTACAGACACTCCTGTGCCTAGTGTTACTTTATGGACACACAATCAACCTATGAATATAAGGTATCATCTATTTATATTTATTGTTTTTTATTATTATTGTGTTCTTTATCTTATTGTGTTTTTCTTGTGCTGCATTGGATCATTAGTAACAATTATTTTTTTCTCTTTTACACTTGTGTACTAGAAATGGCATTTAACAATCTTCAGTCTTGAATCTTGGCACCATAAAGCACTTAGAGAATCGCAGCCTCCATTGTATTTCAACGATTATAGTTCATTTTTAAATCCAGCTTTTCAAATATTCAGGCATTCTTTGCACAGTCCCCGAGTTTGACCTTTAAAAAGTTTTTTTTTTGTTCTGCTTTTGTAATGCAGGGTGTAAGAAGCAGGATGATTCATGGGGACAGGTGGTTGGGTAAAAAATGATGATTATTGAGCCTGAAGCCACATTGTTGACTAAGTCTGCTTCATAGACTAAAATGGCTGAGTGTACCACTTTGTTTCATCTGATCGTCATACTTTTTGTGCCTGTCTTTCTTTACCTGGGAGTGTACAATCAGGGCACAGACTGATTGGTAAAACTTGTGTTTCTTGTAAACCAGTTGTGGCTTTGAGGGGAACAGGATGACAATGATAATAACTTTTTTACCGAGCTCTTTTCATACAGTCAATGCAGTTCAAAGTGCCTTTACACTGGCATAAAGTGTCAATGTCAAAATAAAAGAAAAAGGAACATGAAAATAAAAGACTAAAAGATTGTTAGTTATAAGCAAGGTTAAATAAATAGATTCAGAATCAGAATCAGGTTTAACACCACTGGCATGTGTTTTGAAATATGTTGTTTTCCAGCAGTAATACATTGCAATACATAATAAAAAAAACTGTAACTTACTATGAGAAATGAATATCTGAAACATAAGTTAAATTAGTGGAAAAAGTATGGGAAAATAGTGAGGTAGTGTTGATAGTGAGGATTCATGATGGAGCTGGCTGTGTTTACAACAATCTGCAGCTTTTTCTGATCCAGAGCAGTTGCCCCTCCAACCAGACAGTAATGCTTATCTCTGACTGGTGGGAGACTTACCCAGAACATTAAGATTTATGGAAATAAAATACAAAAATACACATAAACATGAAAAGACAGAAAGGTGTTCATTAAAAGCAAGGTTAAATAAATAGGTTTTGAGCTGGTGTTTGAAAGTGTCCAGTCAGTCTGCATCCCTTATAGCTTTAGATATTGAATTCCATAGTTTAGGAGTGTAGTTCAATATGCTGAGCTGTCGATTTAAGAGACCTGAGAGCTCAAGCAGGACTATAAAACAAAACCGATTCTGTGATGTACTCCGGTCCCAGACCATTGAGAACTTTAAAAACAGGTAAGAGAACTCATAAATCAATTCTAAAAGATACAGGAAGCCAATGCAGAGTAGCTGGGACTATCCTCCCACATTGCAAAGATGTACAGGTTAGGGTTAATGAGTTGACGCTGGAAGCATGGTGACACTTGCGGGCTGTCCCCAGCACATGCTAGGACCAATGTTGGTCATTGATGCAAAATGACGCATTTTGCTCTATGTTTCAATGCACATGTGACATATAAAGCAAAGCTCTTTATCTTTAGACTGATTGGCAGGTCGTTAACAGTGACAGTTTTTGTGAATAGTCATGCTTAGGCAGTTTTCCACACTGTCACATAGATAGCAATATTGAACCACTTTGAACCATCATAGTTAAGGACACAGCTACAGAGCACATATTTTCAGTACTACAGCCAGGATATTGTCTGATCCTGCAGCCTCCGTACTCTCAGCTGCTTCCTGATATCACAAAAGCTAGAAGATTGGGTGAACACCAAAAAAACAGGAAGGAAGTTTCAATCTGACAGGATATCAAAGCTTCAAGATTTTTTTAATGTCTTTTCCTATACACAGATACAAAGGAGAACAAGATACTGTAATTGTTACTCTGGATCTGATGCAGCAAAAAAAGCCAAAAAGTTAAAGAAAGTCACTGTACATAAGATTGATTGTATGTCCATAAAGTGATGTTAGGCACAGGAGTGTCTGTACATAAGGTGACTGGCAGGAAGTGATAAAGCAGTGGTGGTTGGGGGTATGGAGGGGTGGGTTGGTGGGTGAAGATGTTGATCAGCCTTACTGCTTGGGAAAAGTAACTCTTTTTGAGTCTGGTGGTCCAGGCGTGGATGCTACGTAGCCTCCACCATGATGGGAGTGGGAAAAACTGTCCATGAGCAGGGTGGGAGGGATCTATCATGATGTTACTGGTCCTTTTCCAGCACATTTTTGTATATAGTCATAGTCATACTTTATTGATCCCGGGGGAAATTGGTTTTCATTACAGTTGCACCATAAATAATAAATAGTGATAGAAATAGTAATAGTAATATTACTATTAGTAAATAGTAAAAGTCATGGAAATAATAAACAGTAATAGAATAGTAATAGAAAATAGTAATAAATAGTTAAATAGTAATATGTAAATTATGCCAGTAAATTATGAAATAAGTCCAGGACCAGCCTATCGGCTCAGGATGTCTGACCCTCCGAGGGAGGAGTTGTAAAGTTTGACGGCCACAGGCAGGAGTGACTTCCTATGACGCTCTGTGTTGCATCTCGGTGGAATGAGTCTCTGGCTGAATGTACTCCTGTGCCCACCCAGTACATTATGTAGTGGATGGGAGACATTGTCCAAGATGGCATGCAACTTAGACAGCATCCTCTTTTCAGACACCACCGTCAGAGAGTCCAGTTCCATCCCCACAACATCACTGGCCTTACGAATGAGTTTGTTGATTCTGTTCGTGTCTGCTACCCTCAGCCTGCTGCCCCAGCACACAACAGCAAACATGATAGCACTGGCCACCACAGACTCGTAGAACATCCTCAGCATCGTCCGGCAGATGTTAAAGGACCTCAGTCTCCTCAGGAAATAGACACAGCTCTGACCCTGGTCCCAGGTCACTAAAATTGCCGTTAAAGCAGCTGTTCTAGCATGCAGAGAACATTAAACACAGCATCAATCATTTCCAATTATATTTTATGATTCAATAATGTAGTATTGAGCAGGTTTTGGTCCATTGTCTCTTTTGCATCACCTTTAAGCAGCTTTGTAATCCCCCTTTCAACTCTGCCAGGTCCAAACAAGAATCTCAAGACATGAATATGAAGACCGAGACTGACAATCTAGTTCATCACTAGGGGAGTGTTGTAGTGCAGAAGTTACGTCTCATCAACTCCTTCTGGTACAAATAAAGGATTTCACAGCACCACTATTACTCCCAATGCTCTGCTGTACAGGAGCTATGCCTCTCAAACCAAACTGCTACTGCAAATCCAAATTTCAGCAAAAATTGATCTTCTGAGCTATTATTGCATTGCATTTGAAAATAATACAAAAATCAAATATCGTGCAAAAATCTCCAGTACATGTAAAAAATTTTGTAAAGCAAAGATACTTTCAAAAATAATTAAATGTTTCTTAAAATCAAAAAAAAACTACAAAGAGCAGTAAAAAGTCTAAAACTAAACCAATTCAATATTTGGTGTGACCACCTGATGCCTTTAAAACTATATCAGTTCTCTTGGCTACACTGTTGTGCAGTTTTATAAGAAAATCGGCTGGTAAGTTGTTCCAAGCATCTTGGAGAACTTGCCATAGTTCTTCTGTAGACTTTGGCTGTCTTGCCTGCTTCTGTCTCTCCAGGTAATCCCAACAGCCTCGATGATGTTGAGATCAGGGCTCTGTGGAGGCCACACCTTCTGAAACCAGATAAAAACCTGGGGCATCCAGGACTTTTGCTCAGTACTGAACAGGCCCTTCCAGTCCAACGATACACACTGTCCAGCAACCCACCTATTCAACACTAGCCTAAAGGGAAAACTTACAATGACCATGTGGTGTATCTTTGGACTGTGGGAGGAAACTACAGAACCCAGAGGACACCCATAATGTTCACAGGGAGAATGTACAAGCTCTTACAGACAATGCTGGAAGGAACCCTGAACTGTAACAGTATTATGTTAACCACCATGCTACCATTTTATTTTTCTATATTTGATACATGGATCCCACAGCGAGTACACTAAATGATAATGGTCTTACAGTTAGAAATGGGTCCTTCCATTGACATTGTGTCTATCTATACTCAGCCCGCTTGTCTACAATACTTGCTCCCATCAAGGACAAGATACAGGATCCTGAAGACACACATTCAACGTATCAGGAACAGTTTCTTACTCATTGCCGTCAGGTTTCTGAATGGACAATGAACCCATATACACTACCTCTAGTTTTTTTACTTTCTTTTTGCACGACTTATTTAATTCAACTTTTATAAACATTTCTTATTGTAATTTATAGTTTTTTGATGTACTGCTGCCACAAAACAACACATTTCATGTATACCAGTGATGCTAAAGCTGATTCTCATTCTAATTCAGTTAAGTCCTCACCCATTTCCTGAGAATCTGTAGATGGATGATCTCACAGATCTTTATGAGGATCTACTCTCTCCCTCACCCTTTTTAATAGGTTCAGTTTGCCCTCTTTTCTCCATGGTCACCCGTTCTCTACATGACATTACCAACCCCACCCTGCAATCCATCACAGTCAAGTTGAACGAAAACTGCAGACAATTCTCTATAAACAAGAATACTCAACATATTTTATGCATGGATCTAGTTTTGCCAAATTAGAACTGCCATGAAGGTTGATAGTGTTTGCGCTGTATTCCTGTCAGGACTGTTTGAGTCACTGGACAGGTGGGGAATTATTAACCCCCATAAATTACCTCTCGAGATGACGAGAGTGCTTTGATCAACATTAAAGAGTAGCAACGTGCAGCCAGGCTGAGGGTTTAACTTTGTTCTCTATCATCTGACTGAACACTGCAATTAGGCAGAATACTCAATCTCCCTCAGCTGCAGATGAAAATAGTCCGTAACTGCACTGTGCTGGTAACTTAGAGAACGTCAGAGCCACCAGGTCACAAATGCTCAGAGATTCCATCCACTAAGTTAGTGGCCAGACCTACACAAAATGTAGATAGAACATAAAAACCACTTTTTAAAATCACGTGGCTGACATTCCACTACACGTGAGTATTTAGTATCTTTACTACTGTCCGCATGCTTGATGACCAGGCCTAACATCTAAAAACTTACTTCATTTTAGTTTATTTTATTTAGAGATACAGCACAGAACAGGCCCTTCTGACCCAATGAGACACACTGCCCAGCAACCCATATATTTAACCCTATAATCACAGGATAATTTACAATGACCAATTAACCCACTAACCGTAACGTCTTTGCTCTGTGGGGGACAACTGGAGCATCCGCAGGAAGCCCATACGCCCACGGGAAGGAACGTACAAACTCTTTAGAGAGGATGCAGGAATTGAACTCCAAACTCCAACGCCCCAGGCTGTAATAGCCGCTATGCTACCATGCTGCACAGTTTTGTGTTGTGGACCCCAATTATATCAGACTTGTGGTGCTGGTGATAGAAATTCTGTGGTTACAACTGAGTGCATTGTGGAATTAAACGTTGCTTGGCAGTTTCTACCCACAACTACTGATTAAAGATATCAAGCACAAAGGTATTTTAAATAGCCACCCAAACATTACTGTTTGGGACAATATGAAAATACATGGTGTGAGCCGTTTGGTGGTTCTTTTTCAGTTGTTTTTGTCAGAATCAGAATCAGGTTTAATATCATCAGTAGATGTTGTGAAATATGTTGTTCTGCACAGTGGTACATTGCAATACACAATAATTTAAAAATCTATAAATTACAAGAAAAGTATACAGAAAAATAAATTAAATTATGTAGTGCAAATGAGAGGCAAAACACTGCGAAAGAGTTCATGAGCTCATTGTCCATTCAGAAATTTGATGACAGAGGGGAGGAAGCTGTTCCTGAAACATTGAGTGTGTCTTCAGGCTCCCGCATCTCCTCCTTAGCGGCAGCAGTGAGAAGAGGGCGTGTCCTGGGTGATGGGGGCCCTTAATGCTGGATGTCAACTTTTTGAGGCATCACCTACTGAAGATGTCCTCGATGCTGGGGAGGCTGGTGTCCATAACTCAAGTGGCTGATTTTGCACCTTTCTGCAGTCTTTGCCGATCCTGTGCAGTGGCCCCTCCGTACCAGATAGTGACACAACTAGTTAGAAACCTCTTCGTGGTACTTCTGTAGAAATTTGCCAGTGTCTTATTTTTGCGAGTGTAGTAACTATTACATTTTTTCTTCTTTATGGTCTGAGGCTCTTTGCAAAAGACAATCTAAGTTGCACATTTGGCGGTCCGAAACCAATCTCTTTGAAATTGGAGGCATATAGACTCTGGTATCAGCAACCTTGCTTCAACATTGAAGAACTTCTAAAGTGATTCCACATCCAATTAACAAGTCAGGCAACATTTATGGAAATTATTAAACAGTCGACAACTCAAGTCAAGACCCTTCCTTGGGACTCTTCTGAAGAATTCTTCTGAGAACATTTTGTCCTCAGCAAGGGCCTTCCTTTTTTCCTCCTTCACCCGCACCTCACTGACTTCCACACCCGTCATGACACCCAGCTCCTCTTCTCTCATCTCCATCTCTGAGTCCACTTCTTTGGTAAGAATTCCCCCACTTCACACTGATGGCTCCTTCTCCCGTCTTCAATGCTTCTCCTCTTCTTGGACACCCTGCTCTGGATCTTTTCACCTCTGATCGCCCACAAGACATCAACTGGCTCAATTTTTACTCCTCATGTATGCGAAGGATGTAAGAAATAAAGTCAATTCAATCCAATTCAATTTAGCAGTCCTCTCTCCCCTCGAATATTACAAGAGTCCTGATGAAGGGTCTCAACCGAAAAAGTCAACTGTTTATTCATTTCCACAGATGCTGCCCGACCTTCTTCTAATATTTTGCGTGAGTGTGTTTCTCTGGACTTCCAGTATCCGCAGAATCGCTTGTGTCCACAGCTAATTGTCACATGCATTATTTTGATATTTTTTCCATACTGCTTGCTGATTTTACATTCACTAGTATGTGTTTGCCCATATTTGTTACAGGAACTGTCTCAGAGGATTCTCACCTGCAGAAGCTTCCGAATGACAGTGCAAACTTCCTGAATGTCAGCATCTCTGAAATCTAACCTGGGCCCAACATATTGAAACAACTACAAAGAAGGCATGATATTTCATTAGGAGTTTGAGGAGATTTGATATGTCACTAAAGACTCTCAAAGGTTTCTACATACGTACCGTGGAGAGCATTCTAACTGGTTGTGGCACTGTCGGAGAGGTCACTGCACAGGATCGGAAAACACTACAGAAAGTTGTAAACTCCGCCAGCTCCCTCATGGGCACCAGCCTCCCCAGCATCGAGGACATCTTCAAATGGTGACGCCTCAAAAAGGCAGCATCCATCATTAAGGACCGCCATCGCCCAGTATATGCCCTCTTCTCATTGCTACCCCAGGGAGGAGGTACAGGAGCCTGAAGACACACACTCACATTACGCACATAATCATCAAAAATTGCAAAGTAAGTATTCATACAACTCCACTCACTAAATCACCCCCTATTCCCCAAACACCACTATTTTATCATTTCCTGTCAGAATCACCTTACGTACAGACACTCCTGTGCCTAGCGACACTTTATGGACATACAATCAATCTATCTATATAAGCTATCCTATATATTTATATTTCTTGTGTCTTATTGTTTTTGTGTCCTTTATCCTTTGTGTTCTTTTATGCTGCATCTGTTCTGGAGTAACTATCATTTTGCTCTCCTTTCCCCATCACCCATTTCATGCCCTTTTCTTGTTGCTACGATCAAGGAGGAGGTACAGGAGCCAGAAGACACACAGTCAACTTTTCAGGAACAGCTTCTTCTCCTCCATCATCAGATTCCTGAATGGACAATGAGCCCATGAGCACTGGCTCAGTATTTTTCCCTTTTTGCACTAATTTAATATATAAGTATATATATACTTATCATCATAATTGATAGCTCTTTATTAGGTATTGCTTTGACTGCTTTCATGACCTATGCCACTGATACTGAACCTGATTCTGATTTGCATGTGTATATGGAAATGACATGAAACAATGAATAAATCACAGTTAACAGTTTCCAGACAATCACTGTCCGTACTTGGCTGATTGTGAACTTCAGTGAGTTCTGACTGTCGCTTTTAAACATCTGGCATTTAATAAGGGTGTAACACATCACTCAGCAAGGAGTAAATGGCTGTATTATGGATCTCAGTAAATACATTCGACTGTAATTTTAAAGCCTGCACACTTGAAGAGAACCAAGTAGAGCCAATGAAGGGACGTGAGGTATTTGTGCTGCAGAAATGTGTATGAGTTCCGCTCATCACTGAAAATCTGGTCAAAGTGAGCAGTGATTAAGCTTCAGATAAACAGTCCAAAAACCTGAACATGTTATTTGGAGGCTGCCTTTTGGCAAATGAATGTAACCTGGACTGCCCGCAGTAATATGGGATGTTGTTTTGTTTAATTTGAAGAAGATGTCTTATCTTTCCAAAGATCAGAATTTGACCAGGGCTGCTGCATTATTAAAGCATTAACCCACACTCTCAAAAGGCAACTTTCCCTCATCACCGGACTCTGCCAACTCACTTCACTTGCTGCACACATTTCCAAATCTCCAGCCTGTTCACCTGGACTACTTTGGGAGACTGGATGCATAATTTTACACATACTAATGAGTTACTGACAGAACAGTTTTGAAAAGCAGACTGTGCAGAACTCCACAGAAAAATATATACACACTTCATTCCATTACCTGCTATCACTAAATATTCAACAAAATTCCTCAAGACAATGACATCGTACAATGACATTTGCAACGTCAATAGTGCAGAAAAGTCTAGTTCTTCACTACCCATGATCCAAAAATTGAAACACAGCAAAGTCCAAGATTTTTAATGTCAACCCTATCACAAACACATAATTTCCAAGCTTCTCACCAAATTTCCAGAACTAACTCAAGGTGTGAAAACAACAAGAGATTCTGCAGATGCTGGAAATCCAGAGCAACACACAAAATGCTGGAGGAGCTCAGCAGGTCAGGCAACGTCTATGGAAATGAATAAACTGTCAATGTTTCAGGCCAAGACCCTTCATCAGGACTGAAAAGTAAGGAGGAAGGCGATTTGACAAAGTTGTTTCAATAAATGAATTAGCAATCTGTACAGCTACTACTTCTAATAGTGGCTGATCTTGAACTTGGATGAAGTGTTCAAAAGGACATTTGAGATTTAGAGCATAGAACATAGAACAATATTGTGCTAAACCAAATAAATTATTAATCAAATGGCCAACTAAACTAACCTCTTCTTCCTACACAATGTCCATATCCTTCCATTTTCCTCACATTCATGTGCGTATCGAAATGACTCTTAAAATTCTCTAATGTACCTGCCTCTACCACCACCCCAGGCAGCACATTCCAAGCACCCACCACTCTCTGTGTAAAAAAAGCCATCTATCAGTTAAATTAAATTAGTTAAATATGACTGTGTAAACGATTTAGAAAATCACAGATTTGATTCAATTGCAATGCAGAGTCTGGAGACTGTACGATATGAAGGGCAATTCTGCATGGATAAATCACAGCAGGATGCAATCAGAGCAGGTTCGGTCTGAGTGGATGTGAGCTCTCTGTACTGGCAGATCAGCTTACCTCACTGTACTGTGGCTGGGCTGCATTCTCCAAGTACAGCATGTTTGCAGCGATGTTGATGAGCACAGAAGTGCCGTCGCCTGCCTCCAGGTTCCTGGCTCTGTCTATGCTGGGACTTCTAGTTCAGATTGAGTGAGAGAGAGAGTGTGTGTGTGTGTTTGTGTGTTTGTGTGTGTGTGTGTGTGTGTGTGTGTGTGTGTGTGTGTGTGTCTGTTTTTTTAAACCAGATTCTCTTATATGTAGACCTGGTTGAACAGGTAAGCTACAAAGGGGTGGGACCTCCACGCCAGCTGCCAGCCAATCTTTCCCAAACTTCCACCTCAAACGTGTAAACTCAACACCAATGGAATTCTCCAGCAGCTCATCTACATATCAGCCTCTCCCCCTCCATTACATCCCTTACTTGCTACTTTTCCCAAACTTTCTCTATATCGACGTTATACTGCAGCTCACTTATTACCCAAGTAGTTGTAGGATGTTTCACTATAATATGTTGACTGGAGTGGGGCTTTGGAGTGGTGGGGGGTGGGCAGCATTTCCTGTCAGTCACCTTACCTATAGACACTCCTGTGTCTAGTGTCACTTTATGGACATACAATCAATCTATGTATATAAGCTAGCTTATGTATTTATATTTATTGTGTTTTTTTATTATTGTGTTTTTGTGCTGCATCAGATCCAGAGTAACTATTATTTTGTTCTCCTTTACACTTGTGTACTGGAAAAGACATTAAACAATCTGGAGTCTTGAATAAATGTAGTTGTTGATTGGAAAAATCACAGCTCCCCACTCTGTAGCAGAATCCCTTCCTGCCTTACCTGCTGCTTCTGTACAATTGACCGGCTAATTGACACAACAATCACAACACAGTGACCTCTGCTCTCCTCCAGGCACTTAGCACACTCACTGAAGCTTGCTCCTGAGATACCTATTGTAAACCTGGCTGGTGGTAGAATATACAGGTGTACAGCTGTGGCCATACAGTCAACTGGAAAAGCAAAAGACGCTTGCAAGAACTTAAACCAGTAATTCCCTGACTGAAACTGATAATCGTGGGGGAAGCCGTAACATTAACCCCTTCAATGCATCACCTTCTTCAATGATAAAAACTTCAAACTTCAAAGTATATTTACTATCAAAGTATATATGTGTCACCATAAACAATCCTCAGATTCATTTTCTTGCAGGCATACACAGTAAATACAAAGAAACAACAAAAAACAACAAACACAATAATAATAATAATAATAATAATAAATAATCTGGAGAACATGGGATGTCCTTGAAAGTGACCCCATGGATCGTGGGAACAGTTCAGCAATGGGGTGAGTGATGTTGAGTGAAGTTATCCCCTCTGGTTCAACAGCCTGTTGACTGAAGTGTAATAACTGTTCCTGAACCTAGCAGTGTGAGTTCTGAGGCTCTTGTATCTTATTCTTGATGGTAGTTATAAGAAGAGAGCATGTCCTGGGCGGTGGGGCTCCCTAATGATGGATCCTGCTTTCCTGCGATAATGCTTACTAACTTACTGATAAGCAATATTTCGATTTTAATTTGAAGTTACTGAACTGCTCTTCTTTCTTATACTGCAGTCCTTTCTCTTGAGAAATGGAACCAATAACTAGTGGGCAGAGATTCCAGTGAGAGGGGAAAGATTTAAAAGTGATGCGAGAGACAACTTTTTCACACAGTGGTAATTATACGGACTGAGCTGCCAGAGGTAGTGCTTCAGACACATAACATTCAGAAAACATTTGGATAAGTAGATGGACAAGAAAGGTCTAGGGATATGGACCAATGTGGACAAGTGCGACTAACATGGACAGGCTGGGCCGAACAGCCTGTTTCTGTGCTATATAAACCTATGGCTGCGAATTCAGGTCAGCTGTTTGAAAACAGCCTTTCATCCTCTCACAGCAGTTAGTTCCCAGCACTGCAAAGTATACTATTCAATTCAAGATTGTTTAATATCATTTCCTGTTCACTAGTATAAAGGAGAACTAAAAACTATTCCGGATCCAACGCAGCACAAAAAGACACAACAAGATAAAGAAAACAATAAATATAAATACATAAGATAGCTTATATACATAGATTAATTTTATATCCATAAAGTGACACTAGACACAGGAGTGTCTGCACATAGGTGACTCTGACAGGAATTGATAACGTCATGGTGGTTGGGGGTGTGGAGGGGTGCGTTAGTGGGTGGAGGTGTTGATCAGCCTCACTGCTTGGGGAAAGGAACTGTTTTTGAATCTGGTGGTTCTCGCATTGATGTGCTGTAGCCTCCTCCCTGATGGGAGTGGGACAAACCATCCATGAGCTTTCCTGGCACCTTTTGGTATGCATGCCCATGATGGTGGGAAGGCGGGTGCCAGTGCTGCAGTTTTGACTACCCGTTATAGAGCAGTTTCCAAATCCTGCAGTGACACGGCTTGTTAGGATGTTCTCCACCGTGTACCTGTAGAATGACGTGAGTATAGATGTGCATAATCCAGCTCTCTTCAGCCTCTCAGAAAGGACAGGCATTAGTGAGCTTTCCTGTTTGTGTTGACTCTGTTCTGGGACCATGAGAGGTTGTGTGAGATGTGCACTCCCAGGAGTTTGAAACTGCTCAGATTCCATTCCTGCATAGTTGCAGGGAGCTCATTTGGCTGAAATTCTCTTGACCTTTCAATCAGTATGCCAAGCACTATCTCAATGCTTCAGTGCTTTTACACTTGTGTTCCTCAGTGTCACTCCCACTTGGGTTGCTCGTTGAACAGCCAAGAGCTATTGAGAGTTGATGCAGGCTTCTTGCTATGGATCTGCTTTGCAAACGTGTTTCTTGCACAAGCCCTTCTTGACGGCCCCTCACAATGCACAGCGACTGCTTGACCAGGGTTTGGCTGACATCAAATCTGCCAGTGTGCCAGGTGCCAAATATCTCATCTCCTTCCAGTGATTTGTGTAGTTTTTGGCTGTGAAGCAGGTAGTTAACTATAAGGCAGCAACAGTGGAACATTGCTTTGACTCCTTTTGAGCAAAGTGTTCAATTTCTTCATCTGCACAAACAAAAATCTCAGAAAAATGTGAAACAAACCCCTGGCCCTTCCCCGCCATACTAACTAAGACTAAAGAAATCTGAAATGTTATCGGACATGGTGATGAGTTTATTCCAAAGCTGCAGCTGCGTGTTTTCATTCCCATACAGGCGATGTTGCAACCATCCCCAATGACTCATTGCATGCAGAATATTTCATCTTCAACTCACTATGATGTCAGTTTCCTGTCTCACAGTCACCTTGGTCATCTGGAATGGTTCAGGGCTTGTAGGTTTCAACCTACTTGATTGAGATGGTCCTGTATTTGCTGCCTTTGCCATCAGTGATCCCAGGCGTGTGCAAGTATGCAACTCCTGCTGTAATTGAGAGCATTTCCTGCTCCCCTGTAGTTTGGCAATGTAACTAGCATCCACTCCATGGTCCAGCCTGTTTCCTTTTTATTCCATGTATCCCATCTAGACTCAGCTTCCTTTGAAATCTGTGCAGCAGCCTGCTATATCTGTGGAGTAGGGAATGGAAGGGTTAATGTATGTTTGACTCCTCATACATTAACCCTGAGCCTGTACTCACTGGAGTTCAGGGCTGAAATGGCTAACATGAGAGGGCACCGGTTTAAGGTGCTGGGGAGTAGGTACAGAGGAGATGTCAGGGGTAAGTTTTTTACGCAGAGAGTGGTGAGTGCGTGGAATGGGCTGCCGGTGACAGTGGTGGAGACGGATACGATAGGGTTTTTTAAGAGCCTCTTGGATAGGTACATGGAGCTTAGAAAAATAGAGGGCTATGGGTAACCCTAGCTAATTTCTAAAGTAAGTACATGCTCGGCACAGCATTGTGAGACGAAGGGCCTGTATTGTGCTATAGGTCTTCTGTTTCTATGAGTTTAGAAGAATAAGGAGGAATCTTATTGAAACCTATCTTCTGGATTTATACTTAATGTGTTTTTATTATTATTGTGTTCATTATCTCATTGTGCTTTTTTGTGCTGTATCAGATCTGGAGTAACAATTATTTGTTCTCCTTTACGTTTGTGCACAGGAAATGACATGAAACAATCTTGAAGCTTGAATCTCAGTGTTGCTTTCTGATGTGGCATAGTCATCCACAAGGTCAATCAAAGCCTATGTATGAGGCTGCGTGCCCACGATATCTCTGATCTTCATGCTTTCAGATACACGCCAAAAAAGTCACATTATATTAATGATCATTTCCTTTACTGTAACCTGAACCTACATAGTAAAAGAATTACATTTCTGGTATTTAAGGGAATTCAAATCAGCATCAACTTGAACTGGAGTGGATAACCTCACTCGCCACTACTATCATCTGATTCTACAACCTACACTTCCAAGGGCTCTTTAAAGCTTGTGTTCTCAGTAAGTTTACAAAATTTCTTTGCACATTGGTTGCTAGTTAGCCTTTGACAAACTTCTAAAGATGTGCGGTGCAGGATATATTGACTGACTGCATCGCGGCCTGGAATGGAAACATCAATGCCTGTGAATGGAAAATCCTACAAAAAGTCGTGAATACAGGCCTGTCCATCCCCTCCATTGAGCACATCTACACAGAGCGTTGTCACAGGAAAGCAGCGTCCATCATCAGGGACCTCGGGAATCCAGGCCATGCTCTCCTCTCACTGCTGCCATCAGGAAGGAGGTACAGGAGCCTCAGAACTCACAGCATCAGGTTCAGGAACAGTTATTGCCCCTCAACCATTCGGCTCTTGAACCAGAGGGGATAACATCACTCAATGTTAGCAGCACAGGGCAACACTATTAATTACAGAAAGAAATTAAAATTTCAAACAATTAAATGAGTAGATCAAAAATAGTGAGGTTCATTGCAATACATAATAATTATTGAACAACTATAAATGAGGATAAGAAATAGAGTATATAAAAGAACCAGAGAGTGATATTACCACAGATAATAGATCAGAGAGCATAGTCAATGGAGCATGGAGCTAGACCATAAAGCATGGAACATAGAGCATAGACCACAGAACATGGAGCTTACAGCACAGACTACAGAGCCTGGAGCAAAGAGCAAACGTCACAGAGCATAGACCAGATTCCATAGAGCCTATAGCACAGCCCAAGAGAACAGCCATCGCCTCTGTGGGAGTGAGCAGCTGTGTTGCTGGTCCTGCACTTCACTGAAGACATGTGGAGACAATTCATACAAAAGGCTCCGACTCCTGGGTGGTTCCCAGCACAGTTGTGCCGCGCTAGTTAGATAATCTGTCAAAAATGCAGGCTGCAGGCACTCCCAATCCTTTAATACAGTAGCAGAATTCAGATTACACACTTACATTCATCTCAGAACACTACAACCCAAGCAACAACACACCACCAAAATATTCACACGTACTCACCCAGAAGGCACAAAGATTTAATACCCTTATCTACAAAAAGATGTGTTGGCATTGGAGAGGGTCCAGAGGACGTTTATGAGAATGATCCCAGGAATGAAAGGTTTGCTATACAAGCAATGTTTGATGACCCTGGGCTTGTACTCACTGGAGTTTAGAAGAATGAGGGGGATCTCACTGAAACCTACTGAATATTGAAAGGCCTCAGTAGAGTGGATGTGAGGAAGATATTTCCTATAGTGGGGGAGTCTAGGACTAGAGGGCACACTCCCAGAACAGGGAGCCACCCATTCCTTTAGCCAGGGGGTGGTGTATTTGTAGAATTCATTGCTATGAACAGCTGTGGAGACCAAGTCATTGGGTGTATATAAAGCAGAAGTAGATAGGTTCTTGATTAGTTAGGGCATGCTGAGGATGTTCTACGAGTCTGTGGTGGCCAGTGCGATCATGTTTGCTGTCGTGTGCTGGGGCAGCAGGCTGAGGGTAGCAGACACCAACAGAATCAACAAACTTATTCGTAAGGCCAGTGATGTTGTGAGGATGGAACTGGACTCTCTGACGGTGGTGTCTGAAAAGAGGATGCTGTCCAAGTTGCATGCCATCTTGGACAATGTCTCCCATCCACTACATAATGTACTGGGTAGGCACAGGAGTACATTCAGCCAGAGACTCATTCCACCAAGATGCAACACAGAGCATCATAGGAAGTCATTCCTGCCTGTGGCCATCAAACTTTACAACTCCTCCCTTGGAGGGTCAGACACCCTGAGCCAATAAGCTGGTCCTGGACTGATTTCCATCTGGCATAATTTACGTATTACTATTTAATTATTTATGGTTTTATATTGATATATTTATACTCTATCCTTGATTGGGGCAACTGTAACGAAAATCAATTTCCCTCGGGATCAATAAAGTATGACTATCAAAGGTTACGAGGAGAAGGCAGCAGTATTGTGTTGAGAGGGATAATAAATGAGCCATGAATTGAATAGCAGAGCAGACTCAATGGGCTGAATGGCCTAATTCTGCTCCAATGTTTTATGCTCTGAATGAAGGTGTTCAATTTATATATGGTAGATCAAGAAAAATGTCTTCACTGGCAGGAGGGTCATGACCAGTACAGGCCCTTTGGCCCACAATGTTGTGCCAACCATTTAACCTAAGCTAAGATCAATTTAACCCTTCCCTCACACATAACCATCCATTTTTCTATTATCTATATGCCTATCTAAGACTTTCTTAAAAGTCCCTAATGTATCTGCCTCTCCCACCACCCCAGCAGTGCATTCCACATACTCACGACTCTTCGTAAAAAACTTAGCTCTGACATCCCCCCTATATCCTCCAATCACCTTAAAATTAACCTCCTTGAATTAGCTATTTCCACCCAGTCTCCGGTTGTCCACTCAATCTGTGCCTCTTATGATCTTGTACACTTCTATCAAGTCACCTCTCATCCTCCTTCACTCCAAAGAGAAAAGCCCTAGCTCACTCAAGCTACCCTCATAAGTCATGCTCTCTAATTCAGGCAGCATCCTGGTAAATCTCCTCTGCAGCCTCTCTAAAGCTTCCACATCCTTTCTATAATGAGGCGATCTGAACTGACCATACACCAAGTGTGGTCGACCAGAGTTTTATTGAATTGCAACATCACTTCATAACTCTGAACTCAATGCACTAACTAATGAAGGCCAGCACTCCACATGCTTTCTTAACCACTCTATCAACATCACGATGGCATGGGTGAACTGTGGCGACACTCTGTGGGCTGTACACAATACTTCTAAATATACTTGTAAATATACCTCTCACACTGCTCAGCATTCAACACTATCAGCTCTGCAAAACTAATCATTAAGCTCCAAAACCTTGACCTCGATACCTGCTTGAGCAATTGGATCCTCAGTTTCCTCACTTGCAGATCCCAGTCAGATCCGATTAGCAACACCATCTCCTCCACAATTTCAATCAGCACAGGTACACCACAAGGCTGTGTGCTTAGCCCCCAGTTCTATTCGCTTTACACCTATGACTGTGTGGCTCAGCACAGCTCTAATGCCATATTCAAATTTGCTGATGACACCACTGTCGTAGGCTAAATCAAAGGTGGTCACAAATCGGCATACGTGGGGGAGTCTGAAAATCTGGCTGAGTGGTCCCACGCCACCAGGCTCAATAACAGTTATTATCCCTCAACCATCAGGCTCCTGAAGTTAACCCAGAGGGCATGACCTTACTCAACTTCACTCACCCCAACACTAAACTGCTCCCACAACTTATGGACTCACTTTTAAGGACTCTCATGTTCTCGATAAGATTTTGGGGTCTGTAAGTTTTGTTTCTTTTCTCTTTTGTGCCGGGGAGTTAAATGTCTTTTCTTTCATCAACACCAATGGTCTTTCTGTACATAATGGCTATCTGGAACAGACAAATATCAGAGTTGTACTTTGACAATAAAATGAACCTTTGAACATTTTATTGCTTATTATTATTATTATTCTTTTTCTTTTTGTATTTGCACAGTTTGCTGTCTTGTGTGTAATTTTTCATGGATTCTATCGTTGCCTTGTATTTACTGCGAATACCCACAAGAAAATGAATCTCAGGATTGTATATGGTGACATACATGTACTTTGACAATAAATTTACTTTGAACTTTGATTATTTAATTTGTTCCTCTATCCCTTGATTCTCAATGGTTCTGCAAGATTTTCTAATTTCTTTGACAGTTCCTGTTGAATCTGCTTTTACCGGCTCACTATATTAAAATTGTTACCTCTTTCTGCTGCTGCAAGCATTCAGGTTAAATTTGTGAGGGGCAGGCCTTGCCATGAATCTGACTGACTTTTTTCAGGAAGTGACAAAATAAATTGACAAACGTAGAGCAGTGGTTTTGATGTACATGGATTTTAGTTTAAGGCCCTCTGTTGGTCAGGGTCGACCATGAATGTTGCGTCCTAGCCGTCTACGTGATACACAAGCCAGGGCAGTACGATATGCATAACAAGCTGTTCCCCAGGCAGCAGTCTCCCCCTCTCCGCGCAGCTGATGAATCTAAAGGAACGGCAGAGACCGATACAGTTTGGCACCAGCAGCGTTACAGGAGTTGAACTCAACATAGGACTGCCTTAGAGCTCTGGATTTTTTCCTCAGGGTTTACTCCCAAAGCCTTCCCCGTGAGTGGGTATAGCTACAAGGCAGCAGAGGCTTGAGGTAAGAGTTTTCTTTCTCCTAATTGAACTGCCAGTCATGGCTGATGAACCTCATCTGCCAGCACAGATTTTAGTAGGGCTTTTGATAAGGTTCCCATGGTAGGTTCATTCAGAAAATCAGGAGGCACGGGATCCATAGGAACTTGGCTGTGTGGATTCGGAATTGGCTTGCTCACATGAGGCAGAGAGTGGTTATAGATGAAGTATATTCTGCATGGAGATCTGTGACCAGTGGTGTTCCTTTCTGAGGAATTGGAAAGCTGGGTTAGTAAGTTTACAGATGACATGAAAGTTGATGGGAGTTGTGCATTATATAGAAGGTCATCTTAGCTTACAATGGAGCATTGATAGGATGCAGAGTTGGGCTGAGAGGTAGCAGATGGAGTTCAGTCTGGAAAAGTGAGAAGTGATTCACTTTGGAAGGCAGAGTACAGGGTTAATGGTAGAATACTTAGCAATGTGCAGAGACAGAGGGATCTTGGTATCCACATCCATGTCTTGCTCAGGTTCAAAGTTCAAAGTAAATTTATTATCAAGTTACATATATGTCATTGAATACAACACCAAGCATTTTCTTGTTCGCATACTCAATAATTCTATAGAATAATAACTATAATAGAATCAGTGAAAGACCATCCAACTTAAGTGTTTAACCAGAGTGCAGAAGACAACTGTGCAAATACTAAAAGAAAGAAATAAAATAATAGTAAACAAATAAGCAATAAATATTGTGAACATGAGATGAGGAATCCTTGAAAGTGAGTTCATAGGTTGTGGGAACAGCTCAGTGTTGGGGTGAGTGAAGTTATCCCCTCTGGTTCAAGAGCCTGATGTTGAGGGGTAATAACTGTTACTGTGCCTGGTGTTGTGAATCCTGAGTCTCCTGTACCACCTTCCTGAAGGCAGTAGTGAGAAGACATCATGTCCTAGGTGGTAGAGGTCTTTGATGATGGATGCATTTCAAAGGATCAGAAAGGATCCCACTGCCCTGCTCCTGTGAGTTTGGGAGTTAGAGCTGAGGTAATGTTGCAGCTCTCTAAAACCCTGGTCAAACCACACTTGGAATATTGTAAACAACAGGAATTCTGCAGATGCTGGAAATTCAAGCAACACACATCAAAGTTGCTGGTGAACGCAGCAGGCCAGGCAGCATCTGTAGGAAGAGGTGCAGTCGACGTTTCAGGCCGAGACCCTTCGTCAGGACTAACTGAAGGAAGAGTGAGTAAGGGATTTGAAAGTTGGAGGGGGAGGGGGAGATCCAAAATGATAGGAAAAGACAGGAGGGGGAGGGATAGAGCCAAGAGCTGGACAGGTGATAGGCAAAAGGGGATACGAGAGGATCATGGGACAGGAGGTCCGGGAAGAAAGACAAGTGGGGGGGGACCCAGAGGATGGGCAAGAGGTATATTCAGAGGGACAGAGGGAGAAAAAGGAGAGTGAGAGAAAGAATGTGTGCATAAAAATGAGTAACAGATGGGGTACGAGGGGGAGGTGGGGCCTTAGCGGAAGTTAGAGAAGTCGATGTTCATGCCATCAGGTTGGAGGCTACCCAGACGGAATATAAGGTGTTGTTCCTCCAACCTGAGTGTGGCTTCATCTTTACAGTAGAGGAGGCCATGGATAGACATGTCAGAATGGGATGTGGAATTAAAATGTGTGGCCACTGGGAGATCCTTGGAATATTGTATTCAGTTCTGGCCAGGATGTGGATGCTTTAGAAAGTGCAGAGGAGATTTACAAGGATGTTGCCTGGATTAGGGGGCATATCTTATGAGAATAGGTTGAGTAAACTTGCCCTTTTCTCCTTGGAGCGATGGAGGATGAGAGGTGACCTGATAGAGGTGTATATGATGATGACAGGCATCGATCTTGTGATTAGCCAGAGGCTTTTTCCCCAAGTTGAAATGGCTAACATGAGGGGGCACAGTTTTAAGGCGTTTGGAAGTAGGTACAAGGGGGATGTCAGAGGTGAAGTTTTTCACACAGAGAGTGTGGGTGTGTGGAATGCACTGCCAGTGATGGTGGTAGAGGTGGATACGATAGGGTCTTTTAAGAGACACTTAGATAGGTGCACGAACCTTAGAAAAATAGAGGGCTATGCAGTAGGGAAATTCTAGGCAGTTTATAGAGTAGCACAACATTGTGGGTCAAAAGGCCTATAATGTGCTATAGATTTCTATGTTTCTATGAAGATAATAGGAGCAGAAATAGGCCATTTTACCCATCAAGTCTTCTCCGACATTTCATCGTGGCTGATCCATTTCCCTCTCAGCCCCAAATCTCCTGCTTCCTCCCTGTTTCCCTCCATGCCCTGACTAATCAAGAACCTAACAATTTCACCCTTAAATATTCCCAATGACCTGGCCTCCACAGTTGCCTGTAGCAAAGAATTCCAGATTCACCACTCTCTAGCTGAAGAAATTCCTCTTTATCTTTGTTCTGAATGGAATTCTGAGGCTGTGTCCTCTGGTCTTAGCCTCCCTCACCGTAAGAAGCAAGCTCACCACAGCAACTCTATTGAGACCTTACAAAATCCGACAGGTTTCAATGTGATTCCCCCCCTCATTCTACTGAATTCCAATGAGTACAGGCCCAGCGCCATCAAAACGCTCCTCATATGATAAGCCTTTCAAGCCCAGAATCATTCTCGTGAACCTCCTTTGAACCCTTTCCAATGCCAGCACATCCTTTCCTAGATAACAGGGCTAAAACTGTCCACAATGCTCCAAGTGAGGCTTTGCTGGTGTGTTATAAAGCCTCAAGATCTTAAAACATTTCTCTAAATAGAACATAGAACAGTACAGCACAGGAACAGGCCCTTTGCTCCATAATGTTGTGCCAAACCAATTAAATTAGTAATCAAATTGTTAATTACTACGGCCATATCCTTCTATTTTCCTCACATTCATGTGCCTAGCTAAATGTCTCTTAAAAGTATCTGCCTCTACCACCACCCCAGCCAGCATTTCAGACACCCACCACTCTGTGTAAAAAGAAACTTGCTCCTCACATCTCCTTTGAAATGATCCCCTTTCACCTTAAACTCTGGTGTTAAACATTTCAACCTGGGGAAAACATTTCAACTCTCTGTCTACTCTATCTATGACTCTCAAGATCATATAAACAAACCCCGATCAGATCTGCCGCTGAAGACAAAGCAACCCAAGTTTGTCCAGGCTCGTTATAGAACACGCCCTGTTATCTAGACAGCATCCTGGTAAACCTCTCCAAAGCCTCAACATCCTTCTTGTAGTGGAGCGACTGGAACTGTACACAATATTCCAGATGCAGCCTAGTTTTATAAAGCCCCAACGTAACTTTCTGACGTTTGAACTCAATGCCTTGACTAATAGCGGCAAGCATACCAGCTGCCTTCTTAACTGCCCTTCGGACTATGTAGGGTGCAACAAACTTGGACCCCTAGATTTCTTTGCTCATCAACACCAGCTCTACTGCAAGATCTTTGACATGTTGTCCATTCATTGCTCTCCATAGATGTCACCTCCATTTTGTGAAAGTGATTCTTTTACTTTCTTCCTCCAACATAATGTGAATTCCCTGGGTGGGAACCTTTAATAACGTGCGCAAGCATGGCATTAGGACATGGTTACAACTCGACTGAGCAAACCCACTGAAATAGAATCACCACCCTGACATCTTTGTTCTTCGTTCAGGCTGAAATTTCACACCTGACCTAAGAGAGCTTCCCACTGCAACTCCAGCAGTTCAAAATAACCCAGCACCACTTCCGTGCAGCCACCAGAAATGCTGCTTAGACAATGAGGTTTACATCCTGAGACTACATCAACAAAAACGCAGGACATTTCCCAGTTTTGGTCTGAAATTGGATTGATTTCTGAGTAACAGCACTGTCCAATGAGGATGTGTTAAGCAGAATAGGTTTACCTTGCAGAGACTTTAGGAAATTATTTCATTGATACATACTAAATTATTACAGTGCTTCTTATAGCATTGCAGCACACTGCAGGCCCTTGGCCACAATGCTGTGCCATCCTTTTAAGCTACTCCAAGATGAACCTAACCCTTCCCTCTGACATGACCCTCCATTTTTCTATCATCCGTTAAGAATCTCTTAATTGTCCCTAAAGTATCAGCCTCTACCACCACCTAGCAGAGCATACCACACACCCACCACTCTCTGCGTAAAACAAACTACTTTTCACATTCCCCTTATATTTTCCTCCAAACAGCTTAAAATAATGTCCCCTCGTATAACCCATTACTGCTCTGGGAAAAAGATAGGCGATCCATGCCTCTTATTATCTTTTACGCCTCTATCAAGTCACCTCTCACCCTCCTTCGCACCAAAGAGAAAAGCCCAGCCTTATCAAACTTTTCTCATAAAACGTGCTCTCTTATACAGGCAGCATCCTGGTAAATCTCCTCTGCACTTGTTCTGAAGCTTCCACGTCTTTCCTGCAATGACAGCTTACCGTTCAAAACAGCTTCATCATCAGAGAATGTATGTGTACTATACACAACCTGAGATTTATCTCTTTACAGGCAGCCACCCAACAAAGAAACCTCTGTAGAACCCATCAAAAAAAATCCATCAAGTACCCAATGTGCAGACGAAAGAACAAACTGTGCAAATGCTAAAAGTAAGCAAGTAAGTGAAGTTGATGAAAGTGAGGGCACAGCCACGAGGCCAGTCGTCGCTGCAGCCGATCCAGGAGCCCGCTAGTTGCAGGCCAGTCTGAGTTCAGCGTAGAGACAAGTAGACCTCCTGAGCAGCCAGCTGAACACACTTTCCCTCATCTCCGGCCCCAATACCCTGACCTCTTCAATTTGTCCCGGCGCTTAAACTGGCCAAATAGCAGATCGTTCCTGACGCTTGGACCTGGGCCCTGCTGCTTTGATACACTCTCGGGCCTGGGCCCCACCACTTTGACTCTACCTAGTTAGAGAAATCAGTGCTCATGCCATCAGGTTGGAGGCTACCCAGACAGAATATAAGGTGTTGTTCCTCCAACCTGAGTGTGGCTTCATCTTTACAGTAGAGGAGGCCATGGATAGACATATCAGAATGGGAATGGGATGTGGAATTAAAATGAGTGGCCACTGGGAGATCCTGCCTTCTCTGGCGGGCAGAGCATAGGTGTTCAGCGAAATGGTCTCCCAGTCTGCGTTGGGTCTCGCCAATATAAAGGCCTCACTGGGAGTAGTACATCACTCCAGCCGACTCACAGGTGAAGTGTTGCCTCACCTGGAAGGACTGTTTGGGGCCCTGAATGGTGGTGAGGGAGGAAGTGTAAGGGCACGTGTAGCACTTTCTCCGCTTACGAGGATAAGTGCCAGGAGGGAGATCAGTGGGAAGGGATGGGGGGGACGAATGAACAAGGGAGTCACATAGGGAGCAATTCCTGCGGAAAGCAGAAAGAGGGGAGGGAGGGAAATATGTGCTTGAAGGTGGAATCCCATTGGAGGTGGCGGAAGTTACAGAAAATTATATGTTGGACCCGGAGGCTGGTGGGGTGGTAGATGAGGACAAGGGGAACCCTATCCCTAGTGGGGTGGCGGGAAGATGGGGTGAGAGCAGATGTGCGTGAAATGGGGGAGATGCGTTTGAGAGCAGAGTTGATGGTGGAGGAAGGGAAGCCCCTTTCTTTAAAAAAGGAGGACATCTCCCTCATCTTGGAATGAAAGGCCTCATCCTGAGAACAGATGTGGCGGAGACGGAGGAACTGCGAGAAGGAGATGGCATTTTTGCAAGAGACAGGGTGGGAAGAGGAATAGTCCAGATAGCTGTGAGAGTCTGTAGGTTTATAGTAGACATCAGTAGATACGCTGTCTCCAGAGATAGAGGCAGAAAGATCAAGAAAGGAGAGGGAGGTGTCCGAAATGGACCAGGTAAATTTTAGAGCGGGGTGAAAGTTCAAGGCACAATAACTCCTTGGCTGCTCTCCATCTTCCTCTGGGCTCCCCTCCCCCTTTCTTTCTCCCTAGGCTTCCCATCCCATGATCCTCTCCATTCTCCAGCCTCGTATTCCTTTTGCCAATCAACTTTCCAGCTCTTAGCACTATCCCTCCCCCTCCTGTCTTCTCCTAACATTTCGGATCTCCCCCTCCCACTTTCAAATCTTACTATCTCTTCTTTCAGTTAGTCCTGACGAAGGGTCTCGGCCCGAAATGTCGACTATACTTCTTCCTATGGGTGCTGTCTGGCCTGCTGCATTCCACCAGCATTTTGTGTGTGTTGATTAATAGAGTAGTTTTGTTCACTGCCAGCAAGTCGTCACTGTGTTTCACCAGTCCCATCCCAAATGAGGTAATCAGAATGAAACACGTTAATCCAAGTGTATCTAACAAGACTTTTACAGAGCTGCAACATTACCTGATTTCTCTTGGACTCAAACACCTGACTAATGAAGGCCAATATACCATATGGCTTCTTCCATCCTATCAACTTGCTCGACAACTTTGATGTATCCATGGAAGTTTCCCCAAGACCCCTCTGTTCCTCCACACTGCAAACTTATGCAGTGGCTAATGGCTAGGAAGTCCAGAACCAAAGGTTACATTCTCAGTTACTCAATACTGAGATGAAAATACCCTTCACCCTGAGAATGGTGAACCTTTGGAATTTTCTACTCAAGTGGTCCATGAGGGCTCAGTTGCTGAGACAGAAATCACCAGAGTTTTGGATATTAATGTTAAAGACCATAGCATAGCACAGTATAGGGACTCGTCCCACAACATTGTGCTGACCTTTTAAACTCCCCTAAGGTCAGTCTAACTCACCCTTCCCTCCTACGTAACCCTCCATTCTTCTAGTATCCATTGCCACAGATGACTGTGGAGGTCAAGTCACAGGGTATATTTAAAGCGGAGGTTGATAGGTTGGTTCTTGGTTAGTCAGAGTGTCAAAGCTTCTGGGGAGGGGGCAGGAGAATGTAGTTGAGAGTGATGGGGGAGAATGGCCTATTTCTGTTTCGACGTCCTTTGGTCTTATGGTCTGAGTGTTGGAGAGAGCGTTCAGAGGTGAGAACGCCAAAGTTGTTGAACCTCACTGCAAGTGTCCCAAGAATTAGAGGCAATCAAGTGCAAACATTCTGTAAAGAAATAATGCAACAAATATAATGTACAAAACCCAATGTAATAATCTGCTATTATGTTGAAAGTAAGGCTGCTAATGGCAGGCTGAAAGGATGGAGGCGTGACAGTGACCACCTTTCGAGAATACTTCATGATTATCAAGTGCTTTAAGACATCCTCAAAGACAAGTGAAAGTTGCTACAGGAATACACGTCTCTTTTTCCCTCTCAAGATCAATGACAAAATTGTAAGGATTATTGATTCACAGTAAATCACAGACAGAGGAGCAACAAAGTCAAAGAGTGATTTGCAGACAACAGGATTTCTGAGAAATCATTAACTTGTGTTCAATGTAAGTGAAGAGGGTAGTAAACCAGAAATGGTGTAGCACATATGGCATGCTGAAGAGTAAACCTATTTTTAACAATTATTTAATGTCATTTCCAGTACACAAGTGTAAAGGAGAACAAAATAATTGTTACTCCAAAGCAGCACAAAAAACACAGTAAGATAAGGAACATAATAATAAAAAAACACAATAAATATGAATATATAAGATAGCTTACATACATTGATTGTATGTCCATAAAGTGACATTAGACTCAGGAGTGTCTGTACATAAGGTGACTCTGACAGGAAATGAAAAAGTAGTGACTTTATCATTGATATCAAGTCCTAGGTACAGTAAATCTAGGACTGTATCTAGGTGACTGTCAGGAGAGGGAAGGGGAAGAGACAGAATGAGCAGAGCACCCCTGTGGCCGTTCCCACCAATAATAGGTGCATCGTTTTAGATACGGTTGATGGGGACAACCTACCAGGGACAAGTTGTAGTGGTTGCATCTCTGGCACCGCGATGGGACCCTCAACTCAGAAGGGAAGGAGAGAAAAGAGGAGAGCAGTAGTGATAGGGGATTCGATAGTTAGGGGGACAGATAAGAGGTTCTGTGGAAGAGATCGAGAATCCCGGATGGTCTGTTGCTTCCCTGGTGCTAAGGTCCGCGATATCTCGGATCGAGTTCTCGGTATTCTCAAGAGGGAAGGTGAGCAGCCGGATGTCATGGTCCATGTAGGGACCAATGACGTGGGTAGGAAGAGTGAGGAGGTCCTGAAAGGTGAGTTTAGGGAGTTAGGTGCCAAGTTAAAGGACAGGACCTCCAGGATAGCAATCTAAGGATTGCTACCAGTGCTACGTGCAGGTGGGTTTAGAAGTAGTAAGATAGTGCAGATCAACATGTGGCTGAAGGCATGGTGCAGGAGGGAGGCCTTCAGATTTATAGATAATTGGGAAATTTTCCAGGGATGGTGGGACCTGTTTCGGCAGGACGGTCTACATCTGAACTGGAGGAGGACAAATATTCTTGCGGGTAGGTTTGCTAGAGAGGCTCCGGTGGATTTAAACTAGATACGAGGGGGGAGGGGAACCAGAGTGTAGGAACAGATGTAGGGAAGAAGGAAGAAAAAGAAAATAGTAAAGTTGTGTGCACAGTTAGTGATAAACAAAGAGTAAGAGGTGGAAAATTTCTTAAATGCATTTATTTTAATGCTAGGAGCATTATAAGAAAGGTGGATGAGCTTAAAGCATGGCTTGATACCTGGAAGTATGATGTGGTAGCTATTACTGAAACATGGCTACAGGAGGGGTGTGATTGGCAACTAAATATTCCTGGATTTAATTGCTTCAGGTGTGGTAGAACCAGAGGGACAAGAGGGGGAGGTGTTGCATTGTTTGTCAGAGAAAATATTACAGCAGTGCTCTGGCAGGATAGATTACAGGGCTTGTCTCGGGAGGCTATTTGGGTGGAATTGAGGAATAGGAAAGGCGCAGTAACACTTATGGGGGAGTATTATAGACCACCAAATGGGGAGCGAGAATTGGAGGAGCAAATTTGTAAGGAGATAGCAGATATTAGCAGTAAACACAAGGTTGTGATTGTGGGAGATTTTATTTCTCCACACATCGACTGGGAAGCCCATACTGTAAAAGGGCTGGATGGTTTGGAGTTTGTCAAATGTGTGCAAGATAGTTTTCTGCAGCAATACACAGAAGTACCAACGAGAGAAGGGGCAGTGTTGGATATCCTGTTAGGGAATGAGATAGGTCAGGTGACAGAGGTTTGTGTTGGGGAGCACTTCGGGTCCAGTGATCACAATGCTATTAGTTTCAATATGATTATGGGGAAGGATAGATCTGGACCCAGGGTTGAGACTTATGATTGGAAAAAGGCTAACTTTGAGAAGATGCAAAAGGAATTAGGAGTGACTTGGGACAATTTGTTTTACGGGAAGGATCTAATAGAGAAATGGAGGTCATTTAAAGGTGAAATTTTGAGTGTACAGAATCTTTATGTTCCTGTTAGGTTGAAAGGAAAGGTTAAAAGTATGAGAGAGCCATGGTTTTCAAGGGATATTGGAAACTTGGTTCAGAAAAAAAGAGATCTACAATAAATATAGACAGCATGGAGTAAATGAGGTGCTCAAGGAATATAAAGAATGTAAAAAGAATCTTAAGAAAGAAATTAGAAAAGCTAAAAGAAGACATGAGGTTGCTTTGGCAAGTAAGGTGAAAATAAATCCCAAAGGTTTCTACCGTTATATAAATAGCAAAAGGATAGTGAGGGATAAAATTGGTCCCTTTGAGAATCAGAGTGGACGGCTATGTGTGGAGCCAAAAGAGATGAGGGAGATTCTTAACAATTACTTTTCTTCGGTATTCACTAAGGAGAAGGATATTGAATTATGTAAGAAAAGGGAAACGGGTAGGGAAGTTATGGAAACTATGATGATTAAAGTAGTAGTAGTACTGGAGCTTTTAAGGAATATAAAAGTGGATAAGTCTCCGGGTCCTGACAGGATATTCCCTAGAACATTGAGGGAAGTTAGTGTGGAAATAGCAGGGGCTCTGACACAAATATTTCAAATGTCATTAGAAACGGGGATGGTGCCAGAGGATTGGCCTATTGCTCATGTTGTTCCATTGTTTAAAAAGGGTGCTAAGAGTAAACATAGCAATTATCGGCTTGTGAGTTTGACGTCAGTGGAGGGTAAATTGATGGAAAGTATTCTTAGAGATGGTATATATAATTATCTGGATAGACAGGGTCTGATTAAGAACAGTCAACCTGGTTTGTGCGTGGAAGGACATGTTTGACAAATCTTATTGAAGCGGTTACTAGGAAAGTTGACGAGGGTAAAGCGGTGGATGTTGTCTATATGGACTTCAGTAAGGCCTTTGACAAGGTCCCACACGGAAGGGATTAGGAAGGTTCAATCGTTACGTATTAATGTTGAAGTAGTAAAATGGATTCAGCAGTGGCTGGATGGGAGACGCCAGAGAGTAGAGATGGATACCTGTGTGTCAGATTGGAGACCGGTGACTAGTGGTGTGCCTCAGGGATTTGTACTGGGTCCAATGTTGTTTGTCATATACATTAATGATCTGAATGATGGGGTGGTAAATTGAATTAGTAAATATGCAGATGATACTAAGATAGGTGGAATTGTGGATAATGAAGTAGGTTTTCAAAGTTTGCAGAGAGATTTAGGCCAGTTAGAAGAGTGGGCTGAAAGATGGCAGATGGAGTTTAATGCCGAGAAATGTGAGGTGCTACACTTTGGTAGACTAATCAAAATAGGACATACATGGTAAATGGTAGGGCACTGAAGAATGCAGTAGAACAGAGGGATCTAGGAATAATGGTGCATAGTTCCCTGAAGGTGGAATCTCATGTGGATAGGGTGGTGAAGAAAGCTTTTGGTATGCTGGCCTTTATAAATCAGAGCATTGAGTATAGGAGTTGGGATGTAATGTTGAAATTGTACAAGGCGTTGGTGAGGTCAAATTTGGAGTATTGTGTACAGTTTTGGTCACCGAATTATAGAAAAGATGTCAACAAAATAGAGAGAGTACAGAGAAGGTTTACTAGAATGTAACCTGGGTTTCATCACCTAAGTTACAGAGGAAGGTTGAACAAGTCCTTTATTCTTTGGAACGTTGAAGGTTGAGGGGGGACTTGATAGAGGTATTTAAAATTATGAGGGGGATAGATAGAGTTAACGTGGATAGGCTTTTTCCATTGAGAGTGGGGGAGATTCAACCAAGAGGACATGAGTTGAGAGTTAAAGGGCAAAAGTTTAGAGGTAACATGAGGGGAAACTTCTTTACTCAGAGAGTGGCAGCTGTGTGGAATGAGCTTCCAGCAGAAGTGGTTGAGGCAGGTTCGATGTTGTCGTTTAAAGTTAAATTGGACAGCTATATGGACAGGAAAGGAATGGAGGGTTATGGGCTGAGTGCAGGTCGGTGGGACTAGGTGAGAGTAAGAGTTCGGCTCGGACTAGAAGGGCCAAGATGGCCTGTTTCCGTGCTGTAATTGTTATATGGTGGTGGTTAGGGTATGGAGGGGTGGGTTAGTGGGTGGAGGGGTTGATCGGCCTTATTCTTGAGGAAAGTAACTGTTTTTGAGTCTGGTGGTCCTGGCAGGGATGCTCCACAGCCTGCTCCCTAATGGGAGTGGGACAGACTGTCCATGAGCAGAGTGAGTGGGATCCTTCATGATGTTACTGGGCCTTTTGCAGCACCTTTCTGCATATATGTCCTTGTCCGTGGGTCAGCGATGGTGATGCGTTGGGCAGTTTTGACTGCCCGTTGTAGAGACGCCCTGTCCAGTTTCTGTAGAATGCAGTGATACTCTCTACTACACATCTGTAGGATGACGTGAGTATAGACTTGTATAGTCCCTCTCTCTTCAGATTGTGAGAATGTGTTCTGGGACCATGAGAGGTTGTGTGTGACGTGCACTCCCAGGAGTTTGTAGTTTCCACTGTTGAGCCGCTGATGTGACTGGTGTGAGACCACAAGACCCCAGACCTACATATATCCTTTGGTCTTTGGATAGCAGTGATGATTCCTGTCCCTCCTCGGTACCTCTGAGAGCTAGTCAGCACACAAGAGACAGGTCAAGTTATTGAAGAAGTACCATCCATGCTGCCAACGTGAACCAACATCAGGGAGCTATCCCTGAGAATGAGGCCTTTGTTACATCGGAAGGTCATGGCATACACAGAATTGTTCAGATGCTGGATACAGCGTGTGTGGATACAACCCAGTCCATCACAGTGAAGCCCACCCCATCACTGAGCTCTGCAAGAAGAACAACACTACCAAGGGTGACATCCTTCACAAAAATGACTTCTTGCACATTGTTTACATCTTCTTCTCTCAAATGTGGTTCTGCTACTGTTGGAGCCTGTGATCTACATTTTGATGCTGTGTGCTCAGGCTGATTGAGCAACCTGGTGCTTTGTTGTCTCCAAGGATGTTCCATGATGCATGTGGCCTAGAGGCCAAGAAGCCTATAGTCAGGGCGCAAGCCCATAATCAACTCCATTTCTTCCCAATCTAAGAGCGGTGGAAGGTGAATGTGGAAGGTGAGGGGGTGCTCAGAGTCGTCCACTCCTGCAGGAGGAAGGTGTCTGTGTGTGACAATCTCTCTCACTCACCGCTCTCAGATAAAGACCATAAGACAAAGGAGCAGAAGTAGGCCATTCGGCCCATCGAGTCTGCTCCGCCATTTTATCATGAGCTGATCCATTTAGTCCCACTCCCCCGCCTTCTCACCATAACCTTTGATGCCCTGGCTACTCAGATACCTATCAATCTCTGCCTTAAATACACCCAATTACTTGGCCTCCACCGCTGCCCGTGACAACCAATTCCATAGATTCACCACCCTCTGACTCAAAAAATTTCTTCCCATCTCTGTTCTGAATGGGCACCCTTCAATCCTTAAGTCATGCCCTCTCATACTAGACTCCCCCATCATGGGAAACAACTTTGCCACATCCACTCTGTCCATGCCTTTTAACACTCAAAATATTTCTATGAGGTCTCCCCTCATTCTTCTAAACTCCAAGGAATACAGCCCAAGAGCGGACAAACGTTCCTCATATGTTAACCCTCTCATTCCCGGAATCATTCTAGTGAATCTTCTCTGTACCCTCTCCAACGTCAGCACATCCTTTCTTAAATAAGGAGACCAAAACTGCCCACAGTACTCCAAGTGAGGTCTCACCAGCGCCTTATAGAGCCTCAACATCACATCCCTGCTTCTATACTCTATTCCTCTAGAAATGAATGCCAACATTGCATTCGCCTTCTTCACTACTGACTCAACCTGGAGGTTAACTTTAAGGGTATCCTGTACGAGGACTCCCAAGTCCCGTTGCATCTGTACTCGGGACGGTTCGTCTCTCCCTCGATGCTCTTGGAGGATGGTGCCAGGATCCTGGGTCTTAATCAAGGCTTAATCAACACAGTTGTGGGTTGGATTCTGTAGTTCATGTTGAGATGTTATTCTGACACTTCAAGGATTGACGGTGGATATGCAATGGCAGGCATTTAAAGGTTGCATGGATGAACTACAACAATTGTTCATCCCAGTTTGGCAAAAGAATAAATCAAGGAAGGTAGTGCACCCGTGGCTGACAAGAGAAATTAGGGATAGTATCAATTCCAAAGAAGTAGCATACAAATTAGCCAGAGAAAGTGGCTCACCTGAGGACTGGGAGAAATTCAGAGTTCAGCAGAGGAGGACAAAGGGCTTAATTAGGAAGGGGAAAAAAGATTATGAGAGAAAACTGGCAGAGAACATAAAAACGGACTGTAAAAGCTTTTATAGATATGTAAAAAGGAAAAGACTGATAAAGACAAATGTAGGTCCCCTGCAAACAGAAACAGGTGAATTGATTATGGGGAGCAAGGACATGGCAGACCAATTGAATAATTACTTTGGTTCTGTCTTCACTAAGGAGGACATAAATAATCTTCCAGAAATAGTAAGGGACAGAGGGTCCAGTGAGATGGAGGAACTGAGCGAAATACATGTTAGTAGGGAAGTGGTGTTAGGTAAATTGAAGGGATTGAAGGCAGATAAATCCCCAGGGCCAGATGGTCTGCATCCCAGAGTGCTTAAGGAAGTGGCCCAAGAAATAGTGGATGCATTAGTGATAATTTTTCAAAACTCGTTAGATTCTGGACTAGTTCCTGAGGATTGGAGGGTGGCTAATGTAACCCCACTTTTTAAAAAAGGAGGGAGAGAGAAACCGGGGAATTATAGGCCGGTTAGCCTAACGTCGGTGGTGGGGAAACTGCTGGAGTCAGTTATCAAGGATGTGATAACAGCACATTTGGAAAGCGGTGAAATGATCGGACAAAGTCAGCATGGATTTGTGAAAGGAAAATCATGTCTGACGAATCTCATAGAATTTTTTGAGGATGTAACTAGTAGAGTGGATAGGGGAGAACCAGTGGATGTGGTATATTTGGATTTTCAAAAGGCTTTTGACAAGGTCCCACACAGGAGATTAGTGTGCAAACTTAAAGCACACGGTATTGGGGGTAAGGTATTGGTGTGGGTGGAGAATTGGTTAGCAGACAGGAAGCAAAGAGTGGGAATAAACGGGACCTTTTCAGAATGGCAGGCGGTGACTAGTGGGGTACCGCAAGGCTCAGTGCTGGGACCCCAGTTGTTTACAATATATATTAATGACTTGGATGAGGGAATTAAATGCAGCATCTCCAAGTTTGCGGATGACACGAAGCTGGGTGGCAGTGTTAGCAGTGAGGAGGATGCTAAGAGGATGCAGGGTGACTTGGATAGGTTGGGTGAGAGTGGGCAAACTCATGGCAGATGCAATTTAATGTGGATAAATGTGAAGTTATCCACTTTGGTGGCAAAAATAGGAAAACAGATTATTATCTGAATGGTGGCCGATTAGGAAAAGGGGAGGTGCAACGAGACCTGGGTGTCATTATACACCAGTCATTGAAAGTGGGCATGCAGGTACAGCAGGCGGTGAAAAAGGCGAACGGTATGCTGGCATTTATAGCGAGAGGATTCGAGTACAGGAGCAGGGAGGTACTACTGCAGTTGTACAAGGCCTTGGTGAGACCACACCTGGAGTATTGTGTGCAGTTTTGGTCCCCTAATCTGAGGAAAGACATCTTTGCCATAGAGGGAGTACAAAGAAGGTTCACCAGATTGATTCCTGGGATGGCAGGTCTTTCATATGAAGAAAGACTGGATGAACTGGGCTTGTACTCGTTGGAATTTAGAAGATTGAGGGGGGATCTGATTGAAACGTATAAGATCCTAAAGGGATTGGACAGGCTAGATGCAGGAAGATTGTTCCCGATGTTGGGGAGGTCTAGAACGAGGGGTCACAGTTTGAGGATAGAGGGGAAGCCTTTTAGGACCGAGGTTAGGAAAAACTTCTTCACACAGAGAGTGGTGAATCTGTGGAATTCTCTGCCACAGCAAACTGTTGAGGCCAGTTCATTAGCTATGTTTAAAAGGAAGTTAGATATGGCCCTTGTGGCTACAGGGGTCAGGGGGTATGGAGGGAAGGCTGGGTTCTGAGTTGGATGATCAGCCATGATCATAATAAATGGCGGTGCAGGCTCGAAGGGCCGAATGGCCTACTCCTGCACCTATTTTCTATGTTTCTATGTTTCTATGGTCGCTCTTTTTTGTTGCTACGTAGGGTGCTTTTGAATTGGGATAAGCTGCAGATAACGAGGATTGAACTGAACTGAATATGCCTGAACTTTTTGATTTTGTGTTTTATATTCTGTGTTTTCACTCATTTTTTGTGACCATTTGCACGATTTTTGTTTGGCGTGGTGGGGGAGGGGGTTTGATGTCTTTCTTTCAATGGGTTCCATGGCTCTTTGTTTCGTGGCTGTCTGTGGGGAAGACGAATCTCAGGGTTGTATACTGCGTACATACTCTGATAATAATCCGTACGAAGCACTACTGCAGGAAAGCAACACCCACCATCCAGGCTATGCTGTCTACTTGCTACTGCTGTCAGGAAGGAGGGACAGGAGCCTCAGGACACACACCACCAGCTTCAGCGACAGTTATTACCCCTGAACGGGGCTGTTGAACCAGTGGGGATAACTTCACTTAACTTATCACGGAACACTTCCACTGAGCTGAAGTCACTTTCAGGGACTCTTCATCTCATGTTCTCGATATTTATTGTTTATTTATTCATTATTATTATTATTTCTTTTTTCTCTTTTTGTATTTGCACAGTTTGTTTTTTTATACATTAGTTGTCTGTCCTGTTTGGTGCGGTCTTTCATTGATTCGAGTGTGTTTCTCTGTATTTATTATGTCTGCAAGAAAACAAATCTCAGGGTTGTACATGGCGACCTTTATGTACTTTGATAATAAATTTACTTTGAACTTTGAAATTTTGAGCAACACACACAAAGTGCTGGAGGGCCTCAGCAGGTCAGGTAGTATCTACGGATGGGAATAAACAGCTGATGTTTCGGGATGCGACTCAGGGACTTGGACTGTATTAGTCTGTGTGTGACTGGTATCTTTTATGTGCTTTGTGTGACTGTGGTACTGTGTTTTGCACCTAGTCCCAAAGGAATGCTGTTTCGTTTGGCTGTATTCATGGGTATTCATGTATAGTTGAACTTGAACAAGATTTATGCTGGAATTCTTCAGGATGACAGGGACTCTGTGACCATACTTCATCTGGGAGTAAAGGATCTGTTTGGGGAGACGCGAGTTAGGCATCCAAATGACGTTAGCTGGAGTTGCTTTATTATGGTGGAGGAGGTGCTCGTGTTGGCCTCCTCCAGTATGCTGGTGTTAGTGTGTCTGACCCAGCTGATCATCAAAATCTTCCACAAAGGCTCTTTGGTGTTGTTGCTCCAGCGCTTTCAGGATCAGGATCAGAATAGGGTTCAATATCACTGGCGTATGTCATGAAATTTGTTGTTTTGTGGCATCAGTACATTGCAATGAATAATAATTTTAAAACTATAAATGACAATAATATATATCTAAAAATAAATGAAGTTAAGAAAGAGCAGAAAAGATCAAAAACAATGAGGTAGTATACATGGGTTCATTGTTCATTCAGAAATCCAATGGCGGAGGGGAAGAAGCTGTTCCTGAAAGATTGAGTGTGTGTCTTCAGGCTACCGTTTCTGCTGACAGGAGAAGGAGCCAAGGTGGGTTACTGGCACCTTAAACCAGCTGCTTTGGGTCGATGGGGGTGATCAGCTGTGGTTGGCAGCTCACCTAGGAGAAGGAAGACTCTGACCTCAAACCTCCACTGCCTTGTGGCCATACCCATTCATGGGGAAAGCTTTAGGAGTACACCCCGATGAAAAGTACGCAGTTGCAGCCCCTAAGGCAGTCCTACATAGAGTTGGCACACAGAGAGAAGTTCACAACTTGTGTAAGCAAAACATTTCATTTGGATAAATCAGGGAACTTTAAGCATTGCAACATAAAAGCTGGCACATTTGAAAGATTTTGTTTAGTACCGCTTGTGGGAATTATCTTCAGATCTGAACAGGGAGATCAGCCATTTGCCATAAGTGCATTATTCTACCTCTCCTCATTCCTTTTTGTTGCAGTTGCCACTGTTTATGCTGAATTCCTTCGTGTTATTTGCACTCCTCACCCCTACAAACCAGGATATTTAAGAATATCTGAGAAATGTCACAGACACAGTTCAGCTCCCAGATAGGCAGGTGTTGTCAGAGCTCTGTGCCTCGAGCTATTAAAAAAGGCATTTCAGATTAAACAAATGCTACAAAAGCAATCACCTCCCACATCACTAAACCCTGCCGAAGCAAGCTGTATTCAAATGAGAGCAGGGTCGGCACACCCACACAGACAGACTCTGCACACTCACAGCTCTCAAACCTCACTGCGACCTTAAAGTGGTAATTCTGCAACTCTAGCATCCTGACCACCTGATGATTACAGAAATTACACCACATTTTGTTTTTCTATGAAGTTTTACTCCAAAGACTGAATAGACAATATTTCAGTGGTATGTAATGTTGGATCATAACAGGAGAATCGGTTCTATATCATTCCATGCAGATCTGAACAAATTAAATTTTGAGTCCCTCAGAAGACCCATCCAGACCATGCTCCCTGCCATCAGGAAGCAGCTACGGGAGCCTCAGGACTCACACCGCCAGGTTCATGAACAGTTATCACCCCTCAACCACCAGGTTCCTGAACCAGAGGGGATAACTTCACTTAATCTCCCTCACCCCAACACTGAACTGTTCCCACAACCTATGGACTCTTCATCTCATGTTCCAATATTTATTGCTTATTTACTTATTATTCTTCTTCTTATTTTTTTTGCAGATGGGTCATTTGTCCATCTTGTGTGTGGATTTTCATTGATTCAGTGGTATTTCTTTGTATTTACAGTGAATGACCTCAAGAAAATGAATCTCAGGGTTGTACATGGTGACGTATATGTACCTTGATAATAACTTTGAATATCTGTATATTCATAGCTATATATTATAGCTATGAATATCTGTATAGTTTTCTTCCTGAAGTTTAATCAACATACTTACCAGCCAGGCCATGCTCTCTTCTCACTACTGCCATCAGGAAGGAGGTACAAGAGCTTCAGGACTCACACCACCAGGATTAGGAACAGTTGTCACCCCTCAACCATCAGGCTCTTGAACCAGAGAAGATAGCTTCATTCAACTTCACTCACGCCGACACTGAACTGTTCCCACAACCTGTGGACTCACTATCAAGGAGTTTTCATCTCATGTTCTCCATATTCATTGTTTATTTATTATTATTTTTTTTGCATTTGCAAAGTTTGTTGCATTTTGCACATTGGTGGTTATCTGTCTTCTTGTGTGCGGTGTTTCACTGATTCTATTGTGTTTCTTTGTTACTGTGGATGCCTGCAAGAAAATGACTATTAGGGCTGCACACGGTGTATTTAGACGCCATGGTAGCATGGCGGTTACTGTGATGCTATTACAGCTCAGGCATGCCTGTTTGGAGTTCAGTTGTGAGGTCATCTGTAAGGTGTCCGTACGACCTCCCCATGGAATGCGTGGGTTTCCTCCCACAGTCCAAGATGTACCGATGGGTAGGTTAATTGGTCGTTGTAAATTGTCCTGTGATTAGGTTAAGGTTTGTCGGGGAGTTGATGCGGCCGCGTGGCTCGAATGGCCGGAAGAGCTTACTCAGCGCCATATCATAAAATAAATAATTATAGACTCAGTATAAACAGGGCCACAGAATACTCTAAAATAGTGTTCTTCATGTTCTTTCCACTTTGTTTCAGCTCACACAATGTTTCCCCTTTATGTTAACTGCACTACTGTGCCTTCATATGAAATGCCCATTTCTCTGTGAATGAAACCTAATGCCGAGGGAATGTGTGCCCTGAGGGTAGATTTCCACCTACATATTGCTGTACACTGCTGACACTGCACATCTTCCTCACCCATCCCATTAAGCAATCCACCTTTTGGATATTTATTATGAATTATTGTCCTTGCCAATGAACAGCTTCCCTCTGCCTAGAATACAGTCACAAGCAGCAGCTAAGCACTGCAAAATCAATTCAACATTTAAAGCACAAAGATAGTACATCTTTACCTACTTAGCTTTGCCATATACAAAGCCTAGACTTTGATTGTAAAATAGGTTCTTTAATAGATGTTGAGTGGACAGAGGCTCCACAAACTCCCCAACACATTGTCAGCACCAGCCTACCCACCAACAAGGACATCGATACAGAAAGGTGTCAGAAACATCATGAAGGATCCCACCCACCCTTCACACCAAGATATAACATCTCAGTCACGTCAGCAGTACAAAAAAATACTATATAATAAAGAACATAATAATGATAAAAACACAATACAAATAAACACATGAGATAGCTTATATTCATAGATTGATTGTATGCCCATAAAGTGATGCTAGGCACAGGAATGTCTTTAGGTGACTGGCAGGAAATGATTAAGTAGTGGTGGTTAGGGGTGTGGAGGGGTGAGTTAGTGGGTGGAGGTGTTGATCAGTCTTGCTGCTTGGGGAAAGGAACTGTTTTCGAGCCTGGTGGTCCTCCCATGAATGCTATGCAGCCTCCTCCCTGATGGGTACGGGACAAACAGTCCACGAGCAGGGTGGGGGGAATCTTTCATGATGTTACTGACACCTTTCTGTGTCTATGTTCTTGATGGTGTGTTGGCTAGTGTTGCTGGTGCTTTAGGCAGTTCTGACTACCTGCGATAGCACATGCTTGTTGCCGACAGACATATGATTGGCACAGGAAGGGCAAAGGAATAAACTGGAAGTTCTGGTGTGCAAAGTGTCACCCACAGACTTACTGGTGAGAGGAACACTGAGTATCCACAAAGGGAATGGAGGACTGGTGCCTGAGAAAGCCAAATTACATCACTTTGAAAAGTATTTGTGCAAGTCAAAAAACCATATGACTACATGATCTTGGGGTTTATGAAGTGTCTTGGGAGGGGCAGAACCTCAGATGAAGGGAGTTGTCATGTTCATTCTGGGGCAGCTCACTCACCTTTGTCCCCAGCAGACACTCAGTTCTCACCTGTGGCTCCAAGTAGCTGTTTAACAGGTGACAGGAGCCACACTCTGGTACACCACTTTGATAAAGCAGGTGAGGGTAGCCGGCAGGCCTCACACCCCAGTGAGACAGGGGTGCCTGTCCTAGCATGTGAAGCCAGCTCTGGTGGACTGGGCAGATGAGAACTACAGTGAGATCAACGACCAGGAAGACAGTTCTGTAATGCTCTCTGGTGAGTGAAGGACATGAAGAGGTACAGAAGTAGTTGTGGTCATCTACTGCAACCAAGGAAGGGTCCAGTTCTGACGACTACTCGCACCACTGGGCCTGACTTCTGAGGTCGAGACACTGAAACTGTCCCAGTAAAACGGCTTCTCCACTTTAAAAACTCTTTTGCGTAGGTCTGCTGTCATTGTCAGATACGATGGACAACCAACACATAATTTTCCATCCTGAATTGTTTATTGTAATAATTAAATTATTACCATCAATCACTCGAAGAGTTGAAGTCTGCTCGATGCATGGCCGTTGTTATAAAGCCAATCCGATTCTGCTGGCCTACTGAGTTCCTCCAGCATTTTGTGTGTGTATACTAAATCAAGTTGAGATTGACAAACTAACTCTTTCATATGTGTAGCCAAATTGCTTCTTTTTAACCCCAGGGCAACTTAAAAAATTAATTAAGAATCCACAAAAACCAGACATGAATATATTGTTCCTGTTAGCAGTCCATAATCCAACACTAATCCCTTGAATGCACTGAAGGAGAACTGCTGAAACATCCTTTCTCAGGATAAAGTTAATCAGAAGTCACATTACCCTTCATAAATCAAAGTACTGAGTTGGGATGTGATGTTGAAGTTGTATAAGACATCAGTGAGGCCTAATTTGGAGCACTGTGTGCAGTTTTGGTCACCAACCTACAGGAAGACCACCAAGAAGATTGAGAGTGCAGAGAAAATTTACGAGGATGTTGCTGGGTCTGGCCGACCTGAGGATGTGAGTTATAGGGAAAGGTTGAAGAAGTAAGGACTTATTCCCTGGAGCATAGCAGAATGAAGGGAGGTTTGAAAGAGGTGTGCAAAATTAGGAGGGGTATAGATAAGGTAAATACAAGCAGGCTTTTTCCACTGAGGTTGCAGACTAGAACTAGAGCTCATGGGTTAAAGGTGAATGGTGAAATATTTAAAGGAGTATGAGAGAGAACTGCTTCACTCAGGATACCAACTACGCTCTCTGCCCACTGATTTATCTTACAGTTCCTCAGATCAGCCAAGTCAACTGCCTGAATCACAGTTCCTGGAGTTCTGCTCCAGCTGTTGGCCACACCATGCACAGAAATAGTTTGTGATGACAAAGCTTCTCCTTCACGCTCTGAATTCATGAGCTTTGCTCCAATCATAGAAACATAGAAACCCTACAGCACAATACAGGCCCATCGGCCCAAAATGCTGTGCCGAACATGTACTTACTTTAGAAATTACCTAGGGTTGCCCATAGCCCTTTATTTTTCTAAGCTCCATGTACCTATCCAAGAGTGTCTTAAAAGGTCCCATCGTATCCGCCTCCACCACTGCCGGCGACAATTGTGGGCTGCCCCCACCACACTTTCGGACTGTGTTGGACACAGATGCAAACGATGTATTTCACTATATGTTTCGATGTACATGTGGTAAATAAAGTGAATCTAATCAATGCCTCAGAAACACAGAAAACCTACAACACAATACAGGCCCTTCAGTTCACAATGCTGTGCTGAACATGTCCTTACTTTAGAAATTACTCATAACTCTCTATCTTTCTAAGCTCCATGTACCTATCCAGGAGTCTCTTAAAAGTCCCCATCGTATCTGCCTCCACCACCATCGCCCGCAGCCCATTCCACTCACTCACCACTCTCTGAGTAAAAAAAAAATCATCTGACATCTCTTCCGTACCTACTTCCAAGCACCTTAACGCTGTGCCCTCTTATGTTAGCCATTTCAGCCCTGGGAAAAAACCTCTGACTATCCACACAATCAATGCCTCTCATCATCTTGTACACCTCTATCAGGTTTCCTCTCATCCTCCGTCGCTCCGAGGAGAACAGGCCGAGTTCACTCAACATATTCTCATAAGGCATGCTCCCCAATCCAGGCAACATCCTCGTAAATCACCACTGCACCCTTTCTATAGTTTCCACATCCTTCCTATAGTGAGGCGACCAGAACTGAGCACAGTACTCCAAGTGGGGTCTAATCAGGGTCCTATGTAACTGCAACATTACCTCTCGGCTCCTAAACTCAGTCCCACGATTGATGAAGGCCAATGTACCGTATGCTTTCGTAACCACAGAGTTAACCTGCGTAGCTGCTTTGAGCATCCTGTAGACTCAGATCCCAAGATCCCTCTGATCCTCCACACTGTCAAGAGTCTTACCATTAATACTATATTCTGCCATCATATTTGACCTACCAAAATGAACCACCTCACACTTATCTGGGTTGAACTCCATCTGCCACTTCTCAGCCCAGTTTTGCATCCTATCGATGACCTGCTATAACCTCTGACAGCCCTCCACACTATCCACAACACCCCCAACCTTTGTGTCATCAGCATATTTACTAACCCATCCTCCACGTCCTTATCCAGGTCATTTATAAAAATCACGAAGAGTAAGGGTCCCAGAACAGATCCCAGAGGCACACCACTGGTCACTGACCTCCATGCAGAATATGACCCATCTACAACCACACTTTGCCTTCTGTGGGCAAGCCAATTCTGGACCCACAAAGCAAAGTCCCCTTGGATCCCATGCCTCCTTACTTTCTCAATAAGCCTTGCATGGGGTACCTTTTCAAATGCCTTGCTGAAATCCTTATACACTACTTCTACTGCTCTACCTTCATTAATGCTTTTAGTCACATCCTCAAAAAATTCAATCAGGCTCGTAAGGCATGACCTACCTTTGACAAAGCCTTGCTGACTATTCCTAATCATATTATGCCTCTCCAAATGTTCATAAATCCTGTCTCTCAGGATCTTCTCCATCAACTTAACAACCACTGAAGTAAGACTTGCTGGTCTATAATTTCCTTAGCTATCTCTAGATTCAAAGATTCAAGATTCAAAAAACTTTATTGTCATTCTAACCGTACATCAGCTCTGCTGGGCAGAATGAGACAGCGTTTCCCAGGAGCAGTGCAATCATAACATAACAAATGCAACACTAAATAATAAACATAACAATAAATAGTAAAACACAACAGTTAAATCAGTTATAGGTGTCCAGTGCAAGTTAAAAGTGTCCAAAGCAGAGTCAGGTAGAGCATCTATTTAGCAGTCTGACTGCCTGTGGGAGAAAGCTGTTTAGTGGCCTTGTGGTTTTAGTTTTGATGCTCCTGTAACGTTTGCCTGACGGCGGAAGAACAAACAGTTCATGGAGAGGCTCTACTCCCTTTCTTGAATAAGGGAACAGCATCTGCAACCCGCCAATCCTTTGGAAGCTCCCCTGTCCCCATTGATGATGCAAAGATCATTGCCAGAGGCTCAGCAATCTCCTCCCTCACCTCCCACAGTAGCCTGGGGTACATCTCATCCGGTCCCGGTGATTTATCCAACTTGATGCTTTCCAAAAGCTCCAGCACATCCTCTTTTTTAATATCTATATGCTCAAGCTTTTCAATCTGCTGTAAGTCATTCTACAATTGCCAAGATCCTTTTCCGTAGTGAATACCATGGAATCCAAAGTGAACAGCAACTCTGTTTTCCCTGGCCTCACGGTGGTACTGAATGCATTCTTCCATCTATTTTACAGTAGGTTATTATCTCATTTAGACATCAAGCATAGAAACGAACAGCACGGGAACAATATTGTTTTATCTATTTTACAGTAGGTTAATATTCTCATATAGACATCGAGCATAGAAACGAACAGCACAGGAACAATATTGTACCGAACCAATTAAATTAGTAATCAAATTACTAACTAAATTAATCCCCTTGCCAACACAATGCCCATATTCTTTACATTCATGTGCGTGTCTAAGTTCTAAGGACATAACTTTAATACTGACATGTCCTTCCTATCAGCTGACCTTAGAGACAGTGCACAGAAAGGTAGGCAGGTGCGAGCACAGCAACCCGAGTCTCAATGTGAACAGGACCATAGCGATGATTGTGGACTTTAGGGAGGTGCAGGCTGACCACTCGTCACTGCACATAAATGGCTCCTTCACGGAGAGAGTTAGGAGCACCAAATTTCTAGGAGTGCATAGATCGGACATCTCACCTGGTCCTTCAACACTATGTATTTGGTCAAGAAAGCACAGATGTGTCTCCACTTCCTGAGGAAATTGATGAGAGCAAGGGTCCCTCCCCAATCTAACCAAGTTTTACAGGAGCACATTCGAGAGTGTCCTGACCAGCTGCATCACCGTCCGGTACGGGAATTGCAAGACATCTGACAGCAAGTCCCTGTAAGGGGTTGTGAGGATGCTGAGAGGATCACTGGGGTCTCTCTTCCACCCAGTAGAGATATTTATCAGGAAGGAGCACTGTGTCAGTATTTGTCAGTGATCCCTCCCTCTTTAATCCCCTACCATCAGGTTCCACCAATTCATCATCCTCTGGCGAAAGAAACTTCTCCTCATCTCAGTTCTAAAGAGACAAAGTGATCTGATGAAGAGTAAAACTGTTAGGCTTTCTCAGGCACCAGTCCTCCATCCCCTTTGTGGATACTCAGTGTTCCTATCACCGTCCTGCTCCTGGCTTTCACTGAAGGACACAGTATGTCTGTGGGTGGCACTTTGCCCACCAGTGCTTGCAGTTTCTCGCTTTGCCCTTCCTTTAGGAAATCAACTTTCTTTCAGCAACAGGCAAGCTCTACGACAGGTGGACAAAACTGCCCATCGCACCAATGGCACCAATGGCACTAAGGAAAGGTGCTGGAAAAGGCCAGTAACATCATGAAGGATCCCACGCACTCTGCTCATCAACTGTCAGTCCCACTCCCATCAGGGAGGAGGCTATGTAGCATCCACACCAGGACCACCAGACTCAAGAACAGTTACTTTCCCCAAGCAGTAAGGCTGATCAACACCCCCACCCACTAACCCACCCCTCCACACCCCCAACCACCACTACTTTATCATTTCCTGTCAGTCACCCTATGTGACAATTTATGGACATACCATCAACGTATATAAACTATATGATCTATTTATATTCATTGTGTTTTATTATTATACTGTGCTTTATCTTATTCTGCTTTTTGTGCTGTAACAATTATTTTATTCTCTTTACACTTGTGTACTGGAAATAACATTAAACAATCTTGATTGTTGAATCTTGTTGTTTGTGAGATGAGACTAATAATGAGGTTTTCATTTTGAAATGGTACAGCATCTGAAATGATGAAATGCAAGCTCAAACAGCTTAGTGATACGCAGGGTGTTAACAGAGCAACACAGGCGTCATGAGTAACAGATGCATGATCATCACCAGTAACAGTGAGGGACAGACTAGAATGTATTCGGGAATTGGAGTATTGTGTGCTGTGCAGTTTTGGTCACCTACCTGGAGGAAAGATATCAATAAGATGAAAAAGTGCAGAGAAACTGAACAAGCATGCTGCTGGGACTGGAGGGCCTGAGTTATAACGAAAAGTTAAATGGTTTAGGAGTTTATTCCTTAGAATATAGAAAACCGAGGGGAGAATTGAAACAAGTTTATAAAATCATGAGGGGCATAGATAGAGCAAATACAAGCAAGCTTTTTCCACTGAGCCTGGGTGGGACTGCAACTAGAAGTCATGGATTAAGGGTGAAAGGTGGAAGGTTCAAGGGAACATGAGCGGAAGAGTGGAGAGAGTGTCGAATGAGATGCCAGGGGAAGTGGTGGATGCGAGCTTGGTTTCACCATTTAAGACAAGTTCCAATAGGTACATGGATAGGAGAGGATGGAGGGCTCCGGTCTGGGTGCACATTGATAGGACTAGGCAGATTAATGGTTCAGCATTAACTAGATGGCCTGCCTTTGTGATGTAGCGTTCTATGACTCAAATAGATTAGAATTAACTGAAGGTGCAGTAATGGGGGGGTGTCATCCTCACACTCAAGAATATCTTCAAAAGGCAATCTTTTAAGGCTGCATCCATCAAGGAGAACCCTCGCTATCCAGGACATGCCCTCTTCTTATTGCTACCATCAAGGAGGAGAGATAGGAGCCTGACGACATACACTCGATGTTTCAGGAACAGCTTGTTCCCCAGTGCCATCAGATTTCTGAGTGAACAATGACTCTATCTGTTTAGGTCTCTTTTTGCACTCCCCACCCTCCCTATCAATGAGCAGTCTACAAGGAGCACTGTCACAGGAAAGCAACGTCCACCATCAGAGACTCCAACCACCCAGGCCATGCTCTCTTCTCCCTGCTGCCATCCCGAAGGTACAGCACGATCAGGTTGCACACCACCAGGATCAAGAACAGTTATTACTCCTTAACCATCAGGCTCTTGAAGCAGAGGGGATAGCTCACCCAATACTATACTGTTCGCAAGACCTGTGGACTCACTTTCAAGGACTCTTCATCTCTTGTTCTCCAGATTTATTGCTTATTTATTTAGACCACAAGACATAAGAGCAGAGTTAGGCAATAACGTGGGGCCTTGGAGGGTTAGCGGTCAGCTTGACGCTTGACCCTAGCAGAGGCACGGAGAAGGGCAGAGTGAGTGTGCCTCCACGTCCGCTGACAACGGCGGATGAATGCCTCGGCAGATGGAACGCCAACCTCCTCCTCCTGGGCAGGAAACAGTGGAGGTTGGTAGCCAAGGCAGCACTCAAAAGGGGACAGACCAGTGGATGAGGACGGATGAGAGTTTATGATGTACTCAGCCCAGGGTAGCTGTTGACTCCACACGGAGGGGTTCTGGGAGACCAGGCACTGCAATACTGTCTCCAGCTGTTGGTTGGGCCGCTCGGTCTGGCCATTGGTCTGTGGGTGGAATCCTAAAGACAGACTCACAGAGGCACCCAGAAGATTACAGAATGCCCTCCAGAAGCTGGATGTGAATTGAGAGCCCCTGTCTGACACAACATCGACATTTAATCCATGTAATTTAAAAACATGCAGTACTAGTAATTTGGCTGTTTCTTTGGCAGAGGGGAGTTTAGGTAATGGAATGAAGTGTACAGACTTGGAGAAATGATCAACTACTGTGAGAATGGTGGTGTTACCATCTGACGGGGAAGACCGGTGACAAAATCCAGGGCAATGTGGGACCAGGGTCTCTTGGGGATAGACAAGGTTTGTAAGAGACCAGCAGGTGACCGGTTAGAGTTTTTGCCTTGAGCACAGACCAAGCAGGCTGAGACAAAGTTGCAGATGTTATCTCCCATGGAGGGCCACCAGAACCACTGACTGATGAGGGCCAGAGTACGCTTGGTTCCAGGGTGACAGGATAACCGGGAAGAATGACCCCACTGCAATACCTGTGAGCGGACTGAGCTGGGAACATAAACACGGTTAGTGGGGCATTGACCGGGGGCTGCCTGGCTCTGTTGAGCAGCTTGCACAATGGATTCAATGTCTCATTGCGTTGCACCCACGAGATAGTGAGCAGGGAGGATGACATCGGGGACCTCAGGGGTCTCAGAGGAGGGAAATCTTCGGGAGAGGGCATCAGGTTTTCCATTTTTGGAACCAGGGTGGAAGAACAGAGTAAAATTGAATCTTGAGAAAAACAGGGACCAACAAGCTTGACGGGAGTTGAGACACTTGGCCGTACGGATATATTCCAGATTCTTGTGATCAGTCCAGACTAAGAATGGCACCTTGGCTCCCTCCAGCCAATACTTCCACTCCTCCAGAGCTAGCTTCACAGCCAGCAGCTCCCGGTTTCTGACATTGTAATTCCGCTCCGTGGGAGTGAGGCAGTGAGAGAAGACAACGCAGGGGTGTACCTTCTCATCCTTGGCCGAGTGCTGAGAGAACAGCTCCAACACCAATGTCAGACGCCACAATGAGCTGCCGGTCAGTGTCGAGTTGAATCAGGATGGGGGCAGAGGTGAAACGCTCCTTCAGGTCAGAGAATGCTTTCTCAGCAGCAGGAGACCAGGAGAATCTGACAGCCGATGAGGTAAGAGCAGTGAGCGGTGCAGCCAGTGTACTGTCATTTCTGATGAAGCGGTGATAGAAGTTAGCAAAGACCAAGAAGCGTTACAGTTCCCAATGAGTCGAGGGTTTGGGCCATTTGACCACAGACATGACCTTTTGTTGGTCCATCTGAATGGAACCACCTGAAATTACATACCCCAGGAAGGAGACTGTATTGTGATAAAACTCATATTTCTCAGCCTTCACAAAGAGCTGGTTCTCCAGAAGGCACTGGAGAACTCTGCGGACGTGACCTGTGTGTTCAGCAAGGGACTTAGGAAAAATCAAATGTTGTTGAGATACACAAAAACAAGTTGGTTCAGCATGTCCCTGAGAACATCATTTACCGGGGCTTGGAAGACGGCGGGGGCATTGGTGAGACCGAATGGCATGACCAGATACTCGTAATGGCCTGAGGCGTGTTGAAGGCCGTCTTCCACCCGTCCCCTTTGCGGATGCGGACAAGATGGTAGCCGTTATGGAGATCAAGCTCGGTGAAAACCAAGGCTCCTTGCAGTAGTTCAAATGGTGAGGTCTTGAGCAGAAGAGGGTAACGATTCTTCACAATTACTTCATTCAGTCCCTGGTAATCAATGCACAGACGCAAGGAGCCGTCCTTCTTTTCAACAAAGAAACAACTGGCACTAGCAGGGGAGGAAGATGGCCGGATGATGCCTGCAGCCAGAGACTCTGGAATGTACTTATTCATGGCTTCTGTTTCAGGTACGGACAGGGAATACAGGCAGCCCCTTGGGGGAGATGTGCCAGGCAAGAGGTCAATGGCGCAATCAAATGGACGATGAGGCAGCAGGGAAGTGGCCTGGGACTTGCTGAACACAGCCTTGAGGTCCATGTATTCAGGAGGGATGGCACTAAGGTCCGGAAATTCCTCGGGGAATCTGGGCTTGGAGACAAGGGGATCTGAGCATGGCGGAGGCAGTGGGAGTGACAGAATGGACTCCAGCCTACAATCTTGCGACTGAACCAATCAATGTGGAGGTCGTGTTTGACTAACCAGGGATGGCCCAGGACAATGGGAATTTGAGGAGAGTCAATAACATAAAGGGTTAACTGTTCATGATGGTTGCCGGATAAACTGAGACTTACCGGGGCCATGACATGGGTGATGTTAGCCAGTCTCTGACCGTTCAAGGTGCTGGCCATCAATAGTGACTGGAGTGCAGACGTGGGTAATTCCCATTGGGCAGCCAAGCTGGAATCGATAAAACACCCCTCTGCACCAGAATCGACCACAACAGAGACTGCTCGCCGTTGGACGCCCCAATCCAGAGAAGCAGGGATGAGAGTGAGTGGCGTTGAGGAGGGCCGGCCAGGGGTCACGCTCACCAATACTCCTCGTCCTACTGGTGAGTGCTTGGCTTTTACTGGGCAGGTGGAGATGAAGTGGTCTGGTTGGCCACAGTACAGACAGGAATGGGTGCTGATTCTCCTTTGTCTTTCAGTCGGTGTCAGGCGGGTACGGTCAACATGCTCTGGAATGAGAATTGTAGATGGGGGCAAACGGCAGGGCAATGTAGACTGACAAGGAGCTTGGAACTCACCCATTGCCCCCAGGGACCCTCTGGAACCCCTCCCTCTGCAGCACTGCTGAAGGCAAACATCAATACAGATGGCCAAATCCACCAGGGCTTCAAAAGTGGCAGGAAGGTCCCGGGTGACCAGCTCATCTTTGATGTCTTCGGAGAGGCCATTCAGGAAGGTCTCGTACTGTGCATCCGAGTTCCAGCCGCTGGAGGTGGCTAGAGTCCTGAACTCTATGGTGTAATCTGACACAGATCTGCACCCCGGTGCATATGCAGCACTTCACGGGCAGCCTCTCTCCCATATTTGGAGCAATCAAACACTTTTCTCAACTCCTCAGAAAATAACTGAAAACTACTGCAGAAAGGGGAGCCTGCCTCCCAGACGGCTGTTCCCCATTCTCTCGCCCGACTGGATAGTTGAGTGATGACGTAGGCCATCTTGGCACGATCAGTCGGAAAGGTTGTTGGTTGTAATTCAAAAATGAGGGTGCACTGGGAAAGAAAAGAGTGGCAGATACCGGGCTCACCTGAGTACTTTTCTGGAGGAGGCAGATGGGGCTCTTGGACGGGAGGAGTGAGCGAGAACGTGGAGGGTGGGGTGGAAGATGCAGTCACAGAAAGTTGATGGATGCTCTGGGGCAGCTGGAGTGACTGAGTCTGGGCCCCAAGATCGGCTACATCAGCAGAAAATGACTCCGTTGCCCTGAACGCAGACTCCAGCTGGTTCTGGAGTCTCCCCAGCATCACTCCCAGTTGTTCCAGGGCAGCTCTCAGACGACCGGTGTCTGCTGGATCCATTCTGGCCAGATTGCACTGTCGGGACACTGAAGCAGGGACCCATTTGCAGACCAAGTACTGTGTACACTGTGATATTTACTGAGTAGCAAATCCAGAGGGACAACAAAGTCAGCGTCAAAGTTCAGGCAGAGATCAAAGCATCCAGAGAAATCCAAAAACCAGAATCGGGAAACAGGCAGAGTCAATATTCAGACGGACAGAGTACAGATACGAATGCTGGAAAGGCTCAGGGATATTCACTGGCACAATCTGGCAACAAACGCTGAAAGCACAGGACTGAAATACACTGAGCAATAAACAGAGAGGCAGATGATAGGTGGAGCACAATGAGACACAGGTGGCAGCAATACAGGTAATAATGAGAAACAGGTGAGAGACGGAGTACTCAGTAATACAGGGGCCGGAGTAGAGCAGGAGCGAGGACAGGAGCACATGGCAATACAAAACCACAGACTGACAGCTAGAGGAAACACACAAAAAGACAGAGTTCAACTGGAGATACTGACACCTTTCCACATTTGAAAGGTTTCAATGAGATATCCTGCTCATCCTTCCGAATTCCAGCGAGTACAGACCCAGAGCCATCAAATGTTCCTCGAAAGATAACCCTTTCATTCCTGGAATCATCCTTCTGAACCTCCTCTGGACCCTCTCCAATGCCAGCACATCTTTTCTTAGATGAGGAGCTCAAAACTGTTCACAATACTCAAGGTGAGGCCTCACCAGTGCCTTATAAAGCCTCAGCATCACATCTTTGCTCTTGTATTCTAGACATCTTGAAATGAATGCTAACATGGCATTTGCCTTCCTCACCACCGACTCAACTTGTAAGTTAACCTTCAGGGTTTTCTACACAACGACTCCCAAGTCCCTTTGCATCTCAGATTTTTGGATTTTCTCCCCATTTAGAGAATAGTCCGCAAATTTATTTCTACTATCAAAGTGCATGACCATGCATTTTCTAACACTGTATTTCATTTACCACTTTCTTGCCCATTCTCCTAATCTGTCTAAGTCCTTCCGCATCCTACCTGTTTCCTCAACACTTCCTGCCCCTCCACTAATCTTTGTATCATCTGCAAACCTGGCAACAAAGCCATCTATTCCATCATCTAAATCATTTATATACAGCTTAAAAAGAAGTCGTCCTAAAACCGATCCCTGTGGAACACCACTAGTCACTGGCAGTCAACCAGAAAAGGATCCTTTTATTCCAACTCACTGCCTCCTGCCTATCAGCCAATGTTTTCTCCTGTATTACTATGGGCTCTTAATTTGGTAAGCAGCCCCATGTATAGCACCTTGTCAAAAGCCTTCTGAATGTACAAATATACAACATCTACTGCATCCCCTTTATCTATCCTACTTGTAATCTCCCTCAAAGAACTCCAACAGGTTCGTCAGGCAGGATTTTCCCTTAAGGAAACCATGCAGACTTTGTATTATCTTGTCCTGTGTCACCAAGTACTCTGTCACCTCGTCCTTAACAATTGACTCTAACATCTTCCCATCCACTGAGACCAGGCTAACTGGTCTAGAATTTCCTCTCTGCTGCCTTCTTCCTTTCCTAAAGAGTGAAGTTGACATTTACAATTTTCCAGTCTTCTGGCACCATGCCAGAGTCCAATGATTTTTGAAAGATCATTTCTAATGCCACCACAATCTCTAACACCACCTCTTTCAGAACCTAGGGTGCAGTTCCTCTGGTCAAGGTGACATATGTACCTTTAGGTCTTTCAGCTTTTTGAGCACCTTCTCTCTTAAAACAGTAACTGCACCCACTTCTCTTTCTTCACACATAACATCAGGTACACTGTTAGTGTCCTTCACAGTGAAGACCGATGCAAAATACTCATTTAGTTCATCAGCCATCTCCTTGTCCCGTTATTATTTCTCCTGCCTCATTTTCTAGCGGTCCTATATCCACTCTCATTTCTCTTTTATTTTTAACATACTTGAAAAAAACTTTTGCTATCCACTTTGATATTATTTGCCAGCTTGTTTTCATATTTCATCTTTCCCTTCTAATGATTCTTTTAGTAGCTCTTTGTAGGTTTTTGAAAACTTCCCAATCCTCTATCTTCCAATTAAAATTTGCTTTGCTCTTTCTTTTGCCTTTACAATAGCTTTGACTTCCCTTGTCAGCCATGGTTGTACTATTTTACTATTTGAATATTTCTTCATTTTTGGAATACACATGTCCTGCACCTTCCTCATTTTTCCCGGAAACGCACGCCATTGCAGGTCTGCTATCATCCCTGCCCGTGTCTCCTTCCAATTTACTTTGGCCAACTCCTCTCTCATACCACTGTAACTTCCCTTAATCCACTGAAAGACTGCTACATTAGACTTGACTTTCTCCCTATCAAATTTCAAGTTGAACACAATCATATTGTGATCATTAGTTCTTAAGGGTTCTTTTACCTTAAACTCCCTACTCGCCTCCAGTTCATGACATGATACCCAGTCCTGTATAGCTGATCCCCTAGTAGGCTCAACGACAAACTGCTCTGAAATGCCATCTCTTAGGCATTCAACAAATTCACTCTTGAGATCCATTATCAACCTGATTTTCCTAATTAACCTGCATGTTAACCCCTGTTTCCATCCAGGGAGTCAGTGTGGACATGGTGAAGGATTACAAATACCTGGGGATACGAATTGACAATAAACTGGACTGGTCAAAGAACACTGAGGCTGTCTACAAGAAGGGTCAGAGCCGCCTCTATTTCCTGAGGAGACTGAGGTCCTTTAACGATGTCGGACAATGCTGAGCATGTTCTACGAGTCTGTGGTGGCCAGTGCGATCATGTTTGCTGTTGTGTGCTGGGGCAGCAGGCTGAGGGTAGCAGACACCAACAGAATCAACAAATTCATTTGTAAGGCCACTGATGTTGTGGGGATGGAACTGGACTCTCTGACGGTGGTGTCTGAAAAGAGGATGCTGTCTAAGTTGCATGCCATCTTGGACAATGTCTCCCACCTACTACATAATGTACTGGTTGGGCACAGGAGTACATTCAGCCAGAGACTCATTCCACCGAGATGCAACACAGAGCATCATAGGAAGTCATTCCTGCCTGTGGCCATCAAACTTTACAACTCCTCCCTTGGAAGGTCAGACACCCTGATCCAATAGGCTGGTCCTGGACTTATTTACTGGCATAATTTACATATTACTATTTAACTATTTATGATTTTATTACTATTTAATTATTTATGGTGCAACTGTAATGAAAACCATTTTCCCCCAGGATCAATAAAGTATGACTATGACTATGTTAAAATCTCCCACAACTACCATAACATTGCCCTTTTGACTTGCCTTTTCTATTTCCTGTTGTAACCTGTGGTCCACCTCCCAGCCACTGTTGGGAGGCTTGTATATAACTGCCAATCACGTCCTTTTACCCTTGCAGTTTCTTAACTCAACCCACAAGGATTCAACATCTTCTGATCCTATGTCACATCTTTCTACTGATTTGACGCCATTCTTTACCAGTAGAGCCACACCACCCCCTCTTCCTACCTTCCTATCCCTCCAATACAACGTGTAACCTTGGACATTCAGCTCCCAACTACAACCATCCTTCAGCCACTATTCAGTGATGGCCACAACATCATACCTGGCAATCTGTAAAAGTGCAACAAGATCATCCACCTTATTTCTTATACTACATGCATTTAGATACAACAGCTTGAGTACCGTATTTACTATCCTTTCTGATTCTGCATCCTTAATGTTTTGATACTCAGCCTGTTGGCTACAACTAAGTCCCATTGCCTGCCTCCCCTTCCTGACAGTCTGACTGCACGCTATCTTTACTTTTTTACCATCCATCCTTTCCTGAGTTCCTTCACCGCCCCTGCCAAATTAGTTTAAACCCTCCCAAACAGCTCCAACAAATCTACCCGCAAGAACATTGGTCCTCCTCGGGTTCAGGTGCAACCTGTCACTTTTGAACAGGTCATACCTCTCCCAGAAGAGATCCCAATGACCCAAGAACCTGAAGCCCTGCCCCCTGGACCAGCTTCTCAGCCACGCATTTATCTGCCAAATCATCCTGTTTCTACCCTCACTGGCATGTGGCACAGGCAACAATCCAGAAATGACTGCCCGGGAGGTCCTGCTTCTCAGCTTTCTACCTAGCTCTCTAAATTCTCTTTTCAGGACCTCTTGCTTTTCCTTCCTATGTCATTGGTACCAATATGCACCAAGACATCTGGCTGCTCTCCCTCTCTCTCCAAAATGTCGTAGATGCAATCTGAGACGTTCCTAACTCTGGCACCTGGGAGGCAACATACCATCTGCGTGTCCCGTTCACATCCACAGAATCTCCTGTCTGGTCTCCTCACTATCGAGTCCCCTATCACTACTGCTCCCTTCTTCTCTCTCTTTCCTTTCTGCACCACGGACCCACGCTCAGTGCCTGTAACCCGGTCACCGTGGAATTGTCACCATTTCTTTTCTTCTCTCTCTTTTTGTATTTGCACAGTTTGTTGTCTTTTGCACATGGGTTGTTCATCCATCTTGTGTGTGGCCTCTCTTTGACTCTACTCTGCTTCTTGTATACACTATGAATGCAGGAAAATGAATATCACAATTGTAAAAGAGATCAAAATAACTGTTACTCCAGATCTGACGCAGCACAGAAATACACAATAAGATAAAGAACGCAATAATAATAAAAACACAATCAATATAAATACGTAAGATAGCTTCTATACATAGATTGATTGTATGTTCATAAAGTGACGCTAGGCACAGGAGTATCTGTACATAAGGTGACTGACAGGAAATGATAAAGTAGTGGTGGTTGGGGGTGTGGAGGGGTGGGTTAGTGGGTGGGGGTGTTGATCAGCCTTATTGCTTGGGCAAAGTAACTGTTATTGTGTCTGGTCGTCCTGGTGTGGATACCATGTGGCCTCCTCCCTGATGGGAGTGGGACAAACAGTCAATGAGCAGGGTGGGTGGGATCCTTCATGATGTTACTGCTCTTTATCCAGCACCTTTCTGTACACATCTTCCTTGAGCACCACAACTTTGTCGTGGTTTGGAGGCTCAATTACCCAGAGAGCAATGTTGGCTGGAGTCAGGGCTTTGTTCTTTGACTATGCTAGGGTCACCCATGGCAAACAGGTCAAAAGGTAGAGGCCAGACTAAGAGCGGTCCACCGGTCCTCCAGGTTCGGGGATTTAGCTCAGGGATAACAACCCAGACTGGTGAAATGAAACTATTACGGAAACAGCAATGAAGACTCCTTCTACATCTGATTGTGATGGTATTCCTGAGTCTCCATCCAGAACCTGCATGGCTGGCAGTAGCGAAAACTGCGAGGAAGCTACTGGCATGATGAAGGGAGTCCTGAACATCCCCAAGACCAAGACTAAAATTGGTGGCTAAGAACAGATGAGATGGAGGACCTTCATTGCTGGCCTAAACACCAGTGTTGTAACAGGCAGTAAGTACTTTCTGTAGACAAGATATGTCCTTGATGGCAGGTAGTCTGGTGTCAGCAGCTAATAATTTCAAACCAGTGTTCAGGTTTACTTGTAACTTTACTGGCTCCCTTTTACAATTGCTGGGCATTATTTTGTATTTCCCTTCAATAAACATCCAAATATATTGAACAGAAAGATTCAGTGTCAAATCTGCATCAATTATGAAATGCTGATGTGACACAGTTAAGAGTCTTGACGCGATTCATTTGAAACTCAGCTCGCTGGCTTTTCCTGCCTGTGGGCCTGTGAGCGGCCCTGAGCGGCTACCACTGCTGACCCCTAGTGGATACCAGAGGAAACAGGTGAAGAAGACAGCCACTCTTCAGTTCGCCTGCAGTTCTCAGAGTTCAAAGTCACTTTATTATCAAAGTATATATGTCAACATATATAGCCCCAAGATACAATTCTTTGCAGGCAATCACAGTACAATAAAAACAAAGAAACAAAAGCAAAAAAAGCAATAATATTAACAACACAAAACTGAGCAATATGAGAACAAAATGACAGAAGAGATTATGGAACAAAATTGAAATCTTAAGAGCAGAAATAGCCCACCTAATTAAATATAATATGGATAACCTGAGCAAGAAAGTTAAGAGAAAAGCTAAGGAAATACTAGAGAAATACAAGGCCCATACGAGATATGATTAACCTAACAATAACAGTAAAACAAAAGCTCGGCACATACAAAGCCACACTAACTAGAGACATGAAAGGTGCCAGACGAAGTAAGCACAATTAACAGTTCAGGAACAATGAGAAAGGTTTATACAGGATATTGAAACTAAATTCGACTTGCCAAAATGTTGCCAACAACACAGAGATATTTTGGTCTAATATCTGGTCAAACAGGGTGATGCACAATCAAGAAGCAAGCTGGATTAGGGAGGAAAATAACATACTCACCCAATTGAGGAAATGCAAACACCTTAAACTACAGTGGCTATGTTGAAACCATACCCACAACTGCCAATGATAATATTCATTATTATTGGTACAAAAACGTACTTGTCTTCATCTGTACCTGTTAATGCATATCAACAATTTTCTTAAAAATCCTGAAAAAGTGCCTACATTTTTGACAGAAGACACATCTCTTACTGGAAATGAGAAATCAGAAATGACCCATCAAAATACCGTCCTATTACTTGTTTACAAACTACATAAAAAGTTGTAGCACTGCGTATCTCGCAACTAATCACCACCCATTTAGATAAGCACAGTGTACTTACAGAGGAGCAGGAAGGATGCTGTGAGGGTATGAAGGATGTAAAGAACAACTGAATGACTCTGTCATTCTAAATCAAGCCCAGTGGAAAACCAGAAATTTTTTATATTATTACACTGACCACCAAAAGGCATTTGATTCTGTCCCAACTTATGGTTAATAGAAGTTCTTAATGTATGTAAACTACGTTCAATACTTGTAACACAAACAAAATGCTGGAGGAACTCAACAGGTCAGGCAGTGTCTATGGAAAAGAGTAAACAGTCGACATTTTGGGCCGAGACCCTTCAGCAGGACTGGAAAGAAAGAGAAGTCAGGTTAAGGAGGTGGGAGAAGGGGGGAAGAAGTCCCAGGTGGTAAGACCATAAAGCGTAGAAACAGAATTAGGCCATTCAACCCATCGAGTCTGCTCTGCCATTCCATCATGGCTAATCCCAGATCCCACTCAACCCCATTCACCTGGCCTCTCATCCTTTGATGTCCTGACCAATCAGGAAACTATCAACTTTCACCTTAAATATACCCACAGACTTGGCCTCCACCTCAGTCTGTGGCAGAGCATTCCACAGACTCACTACTCTCTGGTTAAAAAAATTCCACCTTATGTCTGATCTAAAAAGTTGCCGCTCAATTTGCAGGCTGTGTCCTCTAGTTCTGGATACCCCCACGGTAGGAAACATCCTCTCCACATTCACCTTACTAGTTCTTTCAACATTTGGTAGGCTTCGATGAAATCCCCTCACATTCTTCTAAACTCCAGTGAGTACAGGCCCAAAGCTGCCAAATACTCCTCATATGTTAACCCCTTCATTCTTGGAATCATTCTCGTGAACCTCCTTTGGACTCTGTCCAATGACAACACATCCTTTCTGACCCTATATTTCGAGATATGGGGCCAAAACCTGTTGACAATACTCCAAGTGCAGCCTGACTAGTGTCTTATAAAGCCTCAGCATTATCTCCTTGTTTTTATATTCTATTCCCCTTGAAATAAATGCCAATGTTACATTTGTCTTCTTTACCACAGACCCAACTGTAAATTAACCTTCTGGGTCTCTTGCACAAAGACTCCTAAGTCCCTCTGCACCTCTGGTGTTTGAATTTTCTCCCCATTAAGTTAATAGTCTGCATTATTGTTCCTTTTACCAAAATGAATTATCATACATTTCCCAACACTGTATTCCATCTGACACTTCTTTGCCCATTCTTCCAATTTGTCCAAGTCCTGCTGCAATCGCATTGCTTCCTCAGCACTAACTACCTCTTGGTATCATCCACAAACTTTGCCACAAAGCCATCAATTCCATTACCCAAATCACTGACAAACAATGCGAAGAGTAGTGGTCCCAATACCGACCCCTGTGGAACACCACTAGCCACTGGCACCAACCAGAAAAGGCCCCCTTTTTTCCCCACTCACTGCCTCCTGCCTGTCAGCCTTTCCACTATCCACACCAGTATCTTTCCAGTAATGCTGTAGGATTTTATCTGGTTAAGCAGCCTCATGTGTAGCACCTTATCAAATGCCTTCTGAAAACCCAAAGAATTAACATCCACTGCCTCTCCTTTGTCCACCCTGTTTATTGCTTCCTTGAAGAACTCCAACAGATTTGTCAGGCAAGATTTCCCTTTCCAGAAACCATGCTGACTTTGACTTATTTTATCATTAGTCTCCAAGTACCCTGAAACCTCATCCTTAATCATAGACTCCAACACTTTTCCAACCACTGACATATAATTTCCTTTCTTTGGCCTTCTGCCCTTCTTAAAGAGTGGAGTGACATTTGCAATTTTCCAGTACTACATTACCAGCATCATTTTCCAGTGGTCCAATATCATCTTTCATCTCCCTTTTACTCTTCAGTTGCCTTTTGTTGGGTTTTAAAAGCTTCCCAATCATCCAACTTCCCATTCACTTTTGCTACCCTATATGTCCTTTCATTAGCTTTTATTCAGTCCTTAACTTCCCTTGTCAACCATGATTACCAAACCCTGCCATTTGAGAACGACTTCTTCTGATGATAGGTGAAACCAGGAGAGGGGGACGGGTGAAGGAAAGAGCTAGGACATTGATTGGTGAAGGAAATCTGATAGGAGAGGGCAGAAGAGCATGGAAGAAAGGGAAGGGGAGAAGTACAGAGGGAGGTGATGGGCAGATAAGTTTATAATGTGAGCGAGGGAAACAGGAATGGGGAATAAAGAAGTGAGGGGTGGGGGTGGGGAAGGATTACAGTTACCAAAGCTGGAGCAATCGACGTTCATGTCATCAGGTTGGAGGCTATCCAGATGAAATATAAAGTGCTGCTCCTTGTAAAGTTGGGGGGGGGGGGGCAGGAGGTAAAGATGTGCTTGGTGGTGGGATCCCATTGGAGATGGAGGAAGTTATGGAGAATTATGTGCTGGATGTGAAGGCTAGTGGGGTAGTAGGTGAGGACAAGAGGAACCCTACCCCCGGCAGGAGGATGAGGTGAGGTTAGATGTGACTCACCTCTCCCCACTGATCTCACTCTTGGTACTTAAAGTGGAACAAGTGCCACACCTGCCCCTAAACCTGCTCCTTCACTACCATTCAGGGCCCAGTCAGTCCATGGCCTCCTCTACTGCCACGATGAGGCCATCCTCATGTTGGAGGAACAACACCTTATATTCCATCTGGGTAGCCTCCAACCTGATGGCATGAACATCCATTTCTTGAGCTTCTGGTAACTACCCCTCATCCTTCACCATACCCCATTCTTGTTTCCGTATCTCACCTTATCCCTTTACCTGCCCATCACCTCTTTCTAGTGCTCCTCCTTCCCTTTCTTCCATGGTCTTCTATCCTTTCCTATCAGATTCCACCTTCTTCATCGCTTTATCTCTTTCACCAATCGACTCCCCAGATCACCGCCTCCCCCTCTCCAGGTTTCACCAATCACCTGCCACCTTGTACTTCTTCCTTCCCGCCCCCCACACCTTCTTACTCTGAGCTATCCTCTTCCTTTCCACACCTCATGAAGGGTCTCGATCCAAAACGTCGACTGTACTCTTTTCCGTAGACACAGCCTGGCCTGCTGAGTTCCTACTGCATTTTGTGTGTGTTGCTCTGGATTTCCAGCATCAGCAGATTTTTTAATGTTTGTGACCCAATACTTTCAACATCTGATATAATCATCCTATCTATTAACAACCAAAAAAGAACAAGACAAATCAAGTTTAGCTATCATTTAGACCATACATCGATATAGCTTACTGAGACAGCATACCTATGGGGCCAAGGTGTAAAACGTTCAATAGTGAGTAACATAATTCAAACATTGAGCAAAGAAGTATATTCGCTGAAAAAAGAATCTATAGTCCAAGACCCTGAGTGACAATGTCCAGCAATCAGTCTCCTGGCAGTGTGCAGACAGACGCAATCCAGCCTGTCATTCCACTGCTCGAACACACGAGGGCAGCACCGATGGGAGAGGCCAGGCCCCAGCTGAGCGCGGACATCAGCTTCAGCGCTTCCGCATCTCTCATCTGTTCTGCAGCAGCAGGCAAGCCCGCGGCTTGAGGCCTAGTCCTTGCGACAACCGAGACTACACAGCTCCCATGTTGACTGCCCCTCCACTAGACAAGGGTGATGGGCCTGCAGCAACTTACATTATCACTGTCCAACGATCACAAGTGAAATGTCCGAGACAAGCTCCCACATTTATACTGCACTAACTCTGATGCTTCCGAGTAGCGGGCAGCAACACGGTCTGCAGCCAGATCAGATCCTCTATACCCGATCCGGCTTCTCCAACTCATCAGTGGGCTTCTCCAACATCATGGCTGGCTCCTTCAACATCTCGGCCGGCCTCTTCAACATCACGGCCGTTTCCTTCTCCAACATCACGGCCGTTTCCTTCTCCAACATCACGGCGTTTCCTTCTCCAACATCACGGCCGTTTCCGTCCCCAACATCACGGCCGTTTCCGTCTCCAACATCACGGCCGTTTCCTTCTCCAACATCACGGCCGTTTCCTTCTCCAACATCACGGCTGGTTCCGTCCCCAACATCACGGCTGTTTCCTTCTCCAACACCTCGGCCTGTTCCGTCCCCAACATCACGGCTGTTTCCTTCTCCAACACCTCGGCCTGTTCCGTCTCCAACATCACGGCCGTTTCCTTCTCCAACATCATGGCCGGTTCCGTCTCCAACATCACGGCCGTTTCCTTCTCCAACATCACGGCCAGTTCCGTCTCCAACACCTCGGCCGGTTCCGTCCCCAACATCACGGCTGTTTCCTTCTCCAACACCTCGGCCTGTTCCGTCCCCAACATCACGGCTGTTTCCTTCTCCAACACCTCGGCCTGTTCCGTCTCCAACATCACGGCCATTTCCTTCTCCAACATCACGGCCGGTTCCGTCTCCAACACCTCGGCCTGTTCCGTCCCCAACATCACGGCCGTTTCCTTCTCCAACATCACGGCCGTTTCCTTTCCCAACACCTCGGCCGGTACTTTCTCCAACACCACGTCTGGTTCCTTCAAAACCTCAGCTCGCTCCTTCTGAAACATCAACCGGCCCCTTCAACACCTCGGCCGCTTCCTTCTCCAAGATCCTGGCTGGCTCTTTGTCACCTCAGCCAGCTCCTTCTCCAATATCACGTCCCTTTTCTTTTCCAACATCACGGCCGGCCTTTTGACACCTCAGCCAGCTCTGACACCATCACCAATCCAGCTACTCTGATCAACACTGATGGATTAGCTGAGCAGTACCCGAAGTTCATGGAATAGAATTGTCTTTGAATTGTAAAAAAACAAATTTATAAAGAAATTTGCTGCGTACGCATGCACTGCCATCTTACTCAGGTTAGGCCACTGTTATCAAAATAAACGGAGAATTTTTCATAGCAACTCTCTAAGCCCACTCTGTTTTTGCCTAGCTGTAAACCCACACTCTAATATACTGAACCAAATGAAAATAGGGTATCAAATCAGAAACAACTAAACAAATTATACCTTGACACACCTTCTATACATGGACTATTTGAAATTATATGCTCCTTCATCAGTAAAACTAAAGCTATTAATTCAAATAGCTGAAGTATTTTTGAAAGATACAAACATGAACTTTGGACTGGATAAATGCAGAACATGAAACATAAAGAAAGGTGCAATAGAGCTAATTGAAGACAAAACAGAGCAGCAGGATACATCACAACTGATGGATGAATATGAAACATAAGAGTATCTGAGATGTCAACAAGCAAAGAAAATAGATCATTGTGTGATAAAGGGAAAACTTTCGACAGAATTGACATCAAGACTTAAGAAAATCTGCCAAACAGAGCTCAATAGTGAAAATATAACTAAGGCAATAAACATTGTTGCAATACCCGTAGGAACATATTCTTTCGGCATAACGTCTTTGTCCGAAACTGATCTGAAAATTTACAAAGAAATTACAAATTTTAGAAAATACTGTTTACATTCAAATGCACTGTTAACTAGGACAGAAGGTGGAAGAGGAATTATAGACATAAAAGTTTACACCACAATCAGATAAAACTTCTATGGATATATTTTCATCAATGAAACAGTCCACCCGAGTATATAAAATTCTTGTTCAAAAAAGGTAGTAGGGATAGTCCGGGTAATTATAGACCAGTGAGCCTTACATCTGTGGTGGGAAAGCTGCTGGAAAAGATTCTTAGAGATAGGATCTATGGGCATTTAGAGAATCATGGTCTGATCAGGGACAGTCAGCATGGCTTTGTGAAGGGCAGATCGTGTCTAACAAGCCTGATAGAGTTCTTTGAGGAGGTGACCAGGCATATATATATGAGGGTAGTGCAGTGGATGTGATCTATATGGATTTTAGTAAGGCATTTGACAAGGTTCCACATGGCAGGCCTATTCAGAAAGTCAGAAGGCATGGGATCCAGGGAAGTTTGGCCAGGTGTATTCAGAATCAGCTTGCCTGCAGAAGGCAGAGGGTCGTGGTGGAGGGAGTACATTCAGATTGGAGGATTGTGACTAGTGGTGTCCCACAAGGATCTATTCAGGGACCTCTATTTTTCGTGATTTTTATTAACGACCTGGATGTGGGGGTAGAAGGGTGGGTTGGCAAGTTTGCAGACGACACAAAGGTTGGTGGTGTTGTAGATAGTGTAGAGGATTGTCAAAGATTGCAGAGAGACATTGATAGGATGCAGAAGTGGGCTGAGAAGAGGCAGACGGAGTTCAACCCAGAGAAGTGTGAGGTGGTAAACACAAAATACTCTGCAGATGCTGGGGTCAAAGCAACACTCACAACACGCTGGAGGAACTCAGCAGGTCGGGCAGCATCCATGGAAATGATCAGTCAACGTTTCGGGCCGGAACCCTTCATCAGGACTGTAGAGGGAAGGGGTATAAAGAAGGTAGGGGGAGGGTGGGAAGGAGAAGGCTGGTAGGTTCCAGGTGAAAAACCAATAAGGGGAAAGATAAAGGGGTGGGGGAGCGGAAGCACAGAGGTGATAGGCAGGAAATGTGAAGAAGGAATAGGTGAAAACACAATGGGTATTAGAAGGAGGTGGAACCATGAGGGAGGTGATAGGCAGCCTGGGGAGGGGGCAGAGTGACATAGGGATAGGGGAAGGGAGGGGGAGGGAATTACCGGAAGTTGGAGAATACTCCGTTCATACCAAGGGGCTGGACACTATCTAGACGGTATTTGAGGTGTTGCTCCTCCAACCTGAGTTTAGCCTCATCATGGCAGTAGAGGAGGCCATGTATGGACATATCTGAATGGGAATGGGAAGCAGAGTTGAAGTGGGTGGCTACTGGGAGATCCTGTCTGTTGTGGCGGACGGAGTGGAGGTGCTCGACGAAGCGGTCCCCCAATCTGCAGTGGGTTTCACTGATGTAGAGGAGGCCGCACCGGGAGCACCGGATGCAATAGATGACCCCAACGGACTCACAAGTGAAGTGTTGCCTCACCTGGAAGTACTGTTTGGGGCCCTGAATGGTGGCAAGAGAGGAGGTGTAGGAACAGGCGTAGCACTTGCGCTTACAGGGATAAGTGCCAGGTGGGAGATCCGTGGGGAGGGACGTGTGGACCAGGGAGTCGCGGAGGGACCAATCCCTGCGGAAGGCGGAGGGGGTGGAGAGGGAAAGATGTGCTTAGTGGTGGGGTCCTGTTCTGTTGAAGGTGGCGGAAGTTGCGGAGGATAATGTGTTGGATCCGGAGGCTGGTGGGGTGGTAGGTGAGGACAAGGGGAACTCTGTCCCTGTTGTGGTGGCGGGAGGATGGGGTGAGAGCCGAAGTGCGGGAAATGGAGGAGCTGCGGGTGAGGGCATCATTGATGACAGCAGAAGGGAAACCACGATCCTTAAAGAAAGAGGACATTTGAGTGTCCTGGAACGGAAAACCTCATCCTCGGAGCAGACGTGGCGGAGACAGAGTAACTGGGAATAGGGAACTGGACGAGGGAGATGTCCTCCTTTTTTAAAAAAGGGGCTTCCCATCCTCCACCATCAACTCTGCTCTCAAACGCATCTCCCCCATTTCACGCACATCTGCTCTCACTCCATCCTCCCGCCATCCCACTAAGAATAGGGTTCCCCTGGTCCTCACCTACCACCCCACCAGCCTCCGGGTCCAACATATTATTCTCCATAACTCCGGGATCCCACAACGAAGCACATCTTTCCCTCCCCCCCCGCCCTCTGCTTTCCGCAGGGATCGCTCTCTACGTGACTCCCTTGTCCATTTGTCCCCCCCATCCCTCCCCACTGATCTCCCTCCTGGCACTTATCCTTGTAAGCGGAACAAGTGCTACACATGCCCTTACACTTCCTCCCTTACCACCATTCAGGGCCCCGGACAGTCCTTCCAGGTGAGGCGACACTTCACCTGTGAGTCGGCTGGGGTGATATACTGCATCCGGTGCTCCCGATGTGGCCTTCTATATATTGGCGAGACCCGACGCAGACTGGGAGACCGCCTTGCTGAACATCTACGCTCTGTCCGCCAGAGAAAGCAGGATCTCCCAGTGGCCACACATTTTAATTCCACATCCCATTCCCATCTGACATGTCTATCCACGGCCTCCTCTACTGTAAAGATGAAGCCACACTCAGGTTGGAGGAGCAACACCTTATATTCCGTCTGGGTAGCCTCCAACCTGATGGCATGAACATTGACTTCTCTAACTTCCGCTAATGCCCCACCTCCCCCTCGTACCCCATCCGTTATTTATTTATATACACACATTCTTTCTCTCACTCTCCTTTTTCTCCCTCTGTCCCTCTGACTATACCCCTTGCCCATCCTCTGGGTTTCCCCCCTCCCCCTTTTCCTTCTCCCCGGACCTCCTGTCCCATGATTCTCTCATATCCCCTTTGCCAATCACCTGTTCAGCTCTTAGCTCCATCCCTCCCACTCCTGTCTTCTCCTATAATTTTGGATCTCCCCCTCCCCCTCCCACTTTCAAATCTCTTACTAACTCTTCCTTCAGTTAGTCCTGACGAAGGGTCTCGGTCTGAAACGTCAACTGTACCTCTTCCTAGAGATGCTGCCTGGCCTGCTGCGTTCACCAGCAACTTTGATGTGTGTTGTTGGGAATAGGGAATGGCATTTTTGCATGTGAGGTGGTACACTTTGGAAGGACAAACTCCAAGGCAGAGTACAAAGTAAATGGCAGGATACTTGGTAGTGTGGAGGAGCAGGAGGATCTGGGGGTACATGTCCACAGACCCCTGAAAGTTGCCTCACAAGTAGATAGGGTAGTTAAGAAAGCTTATGGGGTATTAGCTTTCATAAGTCGAGGGACAGAGTTTAAGAGTCGCAAAGTAATGATGCAGCTCTATAAAACTCTGGTTAGGCCACACTTGGAGTACTGTGTCCAGTTCTGGTCACCTCACTATAGGAAGGATGTGGAAGCATTGGAAAGGGTACAGAGGAGATTTACCAGGATGCTGCCTGGTTTAGAGAGTATGCATTACGATCTGAGATTAAGGGAGCTAGGGCTTTACTCTTTGGAGAGAAGGAGGATGAGAGAAGACATGATAGAGGTGTACAAGATAATAAGAGGAATAGATAGAGTGGATAGCCAGCATCTCTTCCCCAGGGCACCACTGCTCAATACAAGAGGACATGGCTTTAAGGTAAGGGGTGGGAAGTTCAAGGGGGATATTAGAGGAAGGTTTTTTACTCAGAGAATGGTTGGTGCATGGAATACACTGCCTGAGTCAGTGGTGGAGGCAGATACACTAGTGAAGTTTAAGAGACTACTAGACAGGTATATGGAGGAATTTAAGGTGGGGGGTTATATGGGAGGCAGGGTTTAAGGGTCGGCACAACATTGTGGGCCGAAGGGCCTGTACTGTGCTGTACTATTCCATGTTCTAAAATTCTGGTAAGAAATACACACCACTAATTAAATGAAAACACAACCCAGAAAAATAAAGAAATTATCACTGTAGAAGAAAAGAGGTAACCAATGGAAGAGCATGACCCTCCACGAAAGACATCCCCATGATCCGAGCAGACGAGATGTCAACAAGGAAGCGTTGAAAGCCTGGCTTGGAGTTGGAGACCTCTTCCCGGAAACAGAGGGCTTGCTTGTGGCCGTACAGGATCAGGTGGTTAACACAAAAAAATGATCAAAAATACATAATAAAAGACCAAAAAATTCAAGATGATAAATGCAGAAAATGCTAGAGAAACCAGAATCATCCAACACATTACAGGATCCTCAGTCGCTTAACTCAATCTGATTACCTACACAGGTGTTATCAAGAGGCAAACATCATTCACCAAAATCTTGCTTTAAAATACAAGCTCATAAAAGACACCATACCTTCCAATAAATATAAGCTTGATCTAGTTTTAGAGTCAGAATGCAACAAATTATATTATTACAGATAGGACAAACCATAATAACCATCCGGATATATTACAGGATAAACAAGCAAGAGCAACTTATTTAATAGGTAAAGCCATTCCAAACTCCAGAAATTAATAAGTGAAAAACACCAGAAATATGAAATAAAGAGGAAATTGAAAGACTCTAAAACATGGACAGGGTATACATTGTCCGGATAGTAATATCTAGAACTGATATCATCCCAAAGTCAATAGCATTAGCCAATTAGGCCTACACACCAATATTTATGTAAGTTTCCAGAAAGCCACAATACTAAACACGACTGGAATACTCCAGAAGTTTGTAGCAATTAAGAAATGAATGTGATTGGCTATGCCCATACCACAGGTTTTATCAGCTTGAGCTGAGAAAAAATTTTAAAATTATAATAATAAATAATTGGGGGGAGGGCTGGTACAGGGTTCTGAGCTGGATGATCAGCCACGATCATACTGAATGGTGGTGCAGGCTCGAAGGGTTGAATGGCCTACTCCTGCACCTATTTTCTATGTTTCTATAAACAAGCAATAAATATTCAGGACATCAGATGAAGGTTCCTTGAAAGTGTGTCCATTGATTATGAGAACAGTTCATTTGCGGGGCGAGTGAAGTTATCCCCTCTGGTTCAGGGGTAATGACTATTCCTGAACCAGGTGGTGTGGGTCCTGAGGCTCCTGTACTTCCTTCCTGATAGCAGCAGTGAGGAGAGAGCTTGGCCTGGATGGTGGGGTTCTTTGATAATGGATGCTACTTTCCTGTGACAGCACTCTGTGTAGATGGCAGAAGGGGGAAGGCAGTTTAATCTGGCAGCACTTTCGCATCTGACCTTTCCACATTCATACTGTGTTCAGCTTAGACCAGTTGTATCACTCTGAAACATGGAATATCAGTTTGGTCTAATGACATCAAAGCGCATGGATCAGAAGCCAGAACAGGACTCCAAGATGACACAAAGGTTGGGGGTGTTGCGGATGGTCTAGAGTGTTGTCAGAGATGACAACGTGACATCAATAGGATACAGGCTAGGCTGAGAAGTGGCAGATGGAGTTCAACCCAGATAAGTGTGGAGTGATTCATCTTAGTTGGTCAAATTTGAAGACAGTATATAATATTAGTGGTATGACTCTTGGCAGTGTGGAGGATCAGCAAGATCTTGGGGTCTATGTCTACAGGACAGTCAAAGCTGCTGTGCAGGTTGACTGTTGTTAAGAAGGCTAACACAAGGGGCATAGTTTTAAGGTGCTTGGAAGTAGGTACAAGGGGAATGTCAGAGGTAAGTTTTTCACACAGAGAGTGGTGTATGTGTGTGTAATGCACTGCCAGCAACGGTGGTGGAGGCGGATACAATGGGGTCTCAGATAGGTACATGGAGTTTATGAAAGACCCCTTTCCTCTCCACATCTGATGAAGGATCTCAACCCAAAACAACAACTGTTTATTCACTTCTACAGATGCTGCCTGACTTGCTGAGTTCCTCCAGCATTTTGTGTGTGTTACTCCAGATCTCCAGCATCTGCAGAATCTCTTGTGTTTATTAACCTGGGATGACCTGTATGCAAAAGAAACTGCTTCCCTTCTTGGTCTTAACAGCAGAACTCTTATCAGGGGACTATATGTAAATGCTCCAGTTTCACGAATCTAAGAAAAGCAAAAACCATTTCTGAATCAATCCAATAACTAACTCTTTCAGAATTTTATGTGGCTCAATAAAATCACCTCATTCCAGTTTTATTCAGTATTGTGTCTTATGACCCACCTACTCATTGCAGAAAAGACTTGAGAGAATTTCTACCCAGCTGACTCCAAGTCACAAATACCTTAGCTTAAACATTAAAACCAAAAATATCCCATCAAGTGTAGCAAGAATTCCTTACCTTTTTGCTTCTATACAGCAGCATAACAGCTAGTGTAACACTTCAGAGTGCCAGCAGCCAGGACCAGAATAAATATGTTCTCCCTATGACCCCAGGTGCTTGGTTTCTCTCACATTACACAGATGTACGGGTTCGGGCTAGTAAGTTTATATTATCCTTCATTATTTATGACATTTACTGGGAGCCTTGCAGACGAGGGGCCTAAAGTATTGTTAAGAATCCCTACCACCCATCCCACTATCTTTTTGACCCACTACCATCAGGAAGGAGGTTCAGGAGAATAAGGATTAGGACTGTCAGACTGGGAACAGCCCCTTCCCTCAGGCTGTCAGATTGATGAATACCTTGCCACCACTGAGGTCTTGTCCGAGGACACCGAGCAGTTCCTGTGCATCTGTGCTGTGCTTTACTACGTGCAATTTAAGTTATATTTTATTTTATGAGTATAATATTTTGGTCTGTGCTGTGTGTGATATATGTTGTGCGGGTACACTGTGCTCCAGAGGAACTTTGTTTCGTTTGGTTGTATATGTACAGTCAGATGACAATAACGTTGGAAGTTACAGGCATGTTATGTTGGCTCTGGAAGATTGCGACACATACAGGCTGCCCCCACCACACCTTCGGACTGTGTTGGACGCAGATGCAAACGATGTATTTCGCTGTATGTTTCGATGTACATGTGATAAATAAAGTGAGTCTAATCAATGCCTTAGAAACATAGAAAACCTGCAGCACAATACAAGCCCTTCAGCCCACAATGCTGTGCCGAACGTGTACCTACTTTAGAAATTATCTAGGGTTATCCATAGCCTTCTATTTTTCTAACCTGTCCAGGAGTCTCTTAAAAGACCCTATCGTATCTGCCTCCACCACTGTCGCCAGTAGCCCATTCCACGCACTCACCACTCTCTGCGTAAAAACCTGACCCCTGACATCTCCTCTGTACCCACTTCCAAGCACCTTAAAACTGTAATCCATTTCAGCCCTGGGAAAAAGCCTTTGACTATCCACACGATCAACGCCTCTCATCATCTTATATACCTCTACCAGGTCACCTCCCATCCTCCGTTGCTCCAAGGAGAAAAGTTCACTCAACCTACTCTCATAAGGCATGCTCCCCAGTCCAGGGAACATCCTTGTAAATCTCCTCTGCATCCTTTCTATGGTTTCTACATCCTTCCTGTACTGAGGTGACCAGAACTGAGCACAGTACTCCGAGTGGGGTCTGACCAGGGTCCTATATAGCTGCAACATTACCTCTCGGCTCCTAAACACAATCCCACGATTGATGAAGGCCAATACACCCTATGCCTTCTTAACCACACAGTCAACCTGCACAGCAGCTTTGAGTGTTCTACAGACTCAGACCCCAAGATCCTTCTGATACTCCACACTGTCAAGAGTCTAACAAAAATACTATATTCTACCATCGTATTTGACTTACTAAAATGAACCACCTCTCACTTATCTAGATTGAACTCCATCTGTCACATTTCAGCCCAGTTTTGCAGCCAATCAATATCCCGCGGTAACCTCTGACAGCCCTCCACACTATCCACAACACCTCCAACCTTTGTGTCATCAGCAGGTCATTTATAAAAATCACGCAGAGTAAGGGTCCCAGAACAGATCCCTGAGGCACTCCACTGGTCACCGACCTCCATGCAGAATATGACCAGTCTACAACACTCTTTGCCTTCTGTGAGCAAGCCAGTTCTGGATCCACAAAACAATGTCCCCTTGGATCCCATGCCTCCTTACTTTCTCAACAAGCCTTGCATGGGGTACCTTATCAAATGCCTTGCTGAAATCCATATACACTACATCTACTGCTCTACCTTCATCAATGTGTTTAGTCAATCAGGCTCGTAAGGCACGACCTGCCTTTGACAAAGCCATACTGACTATTCCTAATCATATTATGCCTCTCCAAATGTTCATAAATCCTGCTTCTCAGGATCTTCTCCATCAGCTTACCAACCACTGAAATAAGACTCATTGGTCTATAATTTCCTGGGCTATTTCTACTCCCTTTCTTGAATAAGGGAACAACATACGCAACCCTCCAATCCTCCGGAACCTCTACCATCCTCATTGATGATGCAAAGATTGGCACCAGAGGCTCAGCAATCTCCTTCCTCGCCTCCCACAGTAGCCTGGGGTACATCTCATCCAGTCCCAGTGACTTATCCAACTTGATGCTTTCTAAAGCTCCAGCACATCCTCTTTCTTAGAAGCCTTGAAATGAACACCAATAAATACATGCTAATTAACTTCCCACATGCCAAGTCCCAGGGTAAGGGCATTCTTTCATCCATCAATATTTGATAACTTACCTTTCAACATTGTCTTCCCATACTCCATCTGATGTGAATCCATCGCACTAACAACTTTACGTTTTCCAAAATACCCTGTCAACTACAGCAACACACACAAAATGCTGGAGAGTTCAGCAGGACAGGCAGCATCTACACAGAGGCATAAACAGTCAATATTTCGGGCCAAGATCCTTCATCAGGACTGGAGAGGAAAGGAGAAGAATCTGCTATTTCTTGCATAAGCATTTCACACCCTTTTGAATTCTGTAAGAACAAAGATTCTCCAGATGCTGTAATCCAGAGCAAATATACACAAAATACTGGAGGAACACGGCATGTCAGGCAGCATCTATGGAAGTGCTGAGCTCCTCCAGCATTTTGTGCAAGTTGCTTTTGAATTTTGTGCTTTCCCTCACAGTTTGTCACCTATCCTTTAACCCTCACCCCACACCAGCCTGTGCTTCCACATTGTCTCACAACATAGGAGACCACTGAGTCTACTTACTTTTCAGAGCAACCCCATTGCTTCTTTTCTCCCCTCATCTTTTTTCTCAGGTCCTTGGTTTGCCCTCCACTTGAAATACATCATCACATCATGCCATCACATCATGTCATCACATCATCTCTTCACATCATCGCATCACATCATGTCATCACATCATCGCATCACATCATGTCATCACATTACATTAAAACATCGCATCACATCAATCATCACATCATATGATTTCATATCATTACATCACATCATCACATCGTCACATCATATCACATCACCACAGAACATCACCACATTGGACCGCCTTCAACGCAGCACTATTTGTTCTTACATAAGCACTGCAAAACTACTCCCACTGCTCCCCTGTTGTTAAGAGTGTAACCAAAGAAACTAGAGTTAGGGAAACCATCAACTCTATAACAGCAGTGAATCTGCCGTAAACGTACTCACCCATTTGGGGTCCAAAGGGTCCATATCCTGCATGCGCACCACATCCATGCTAATCTCGATCCGATTCTCTGGCATCCCCTCGTGTGGCTCATCGCTGAAGGTCAGGTCAATTGGCTGAACATTCAAAACTGGCCTGTGAAAAAACAATAAATATATAGTACTTTCCCTGTGACAGACAGGACCACTGGACACCAAGTATCCAAACTGTGCAACACATCCCTACCCAACACATCCCTGTCCAACACATTCCCATCCAACACAGCCCCATCCAAACACATCCCTGTCTAACACATTCCTGTCCAAACACATCCCTACCCAACACATCCCTGTCCAACACATCTCTCTCCAACATATCACTGTGGAAAACTCCTCTATCCAATACATCAGTGCCGAACACATCCCTGTCCAACACATGCCCATTCAACACATCCCTACCCAACACATCACTGCCAAACATGACCCTGTCCAACACGTGCCAGTCCAACACATCAGTGTCCAACACAGCGCTGCCGAACACACCCCTGTTGAACTACTCCTTATCCCACACATCACTGTCCAACACATTGCTGCCCAACAGATCACAGTCCAACACATCACTCTCCAATACTTCCCTGTCCAACACATTGCTCTTCAATACATCCCTGGAAAACACATCCTTATCGAACACATCCCTATCCAACACAACCATGTCCAATACTTCGATATGCAACAAATCCCTGTCCAACACATCCCTGCCCAACAAATCACTCTCCAACACATCCCTGTCCAACAAATTGCTCTCCAAAACATCCCTGCCCAACACATCAGGCACAGCACCTGTCTGTCCAACACATTACTGTCTAATACATCCACATCCAACACTTCGATGTCCAACACATCCCCCTCCAATACTTTGCTGTCCAATAAGTCCCTGACCAACACATTACCTTCCAACAGCATGCCTGTCCAACATATACCCATCCAACACATTCCTATCCAAAACATCAGTGTCCAACAGATCGCTGCCCAACACAACACTTTTCAACACACATACCCTGTCAAACACACACTGGCAAAACATGGCTCTCCAACACATCCCTTTCAAACACATCACTGTCAAAATACATAATTGCTCAGCATAATCTCTGTCCAACACATCATTTTCCAACACCATCCTGTCCAACACTTCACTGTTACAACATATCCCTGTCCAACACATCCCTGTCTAACATGTCGCTGTCTTACACATCACTCTTCAACACATCACTTTCCTACACACACATCCCTGTCAAACACACACTGGCAACACATTGTTGACCAACATATCCCTGCAACACATCCCATCCAACACATCCCTGTCAAACACATCATTGCCAACACATCACTTTCCAGCACCATCCTGTCCAACACATCCCTGTCCAACAAATTCCAGTCCAACACAACATTGCCCAATATAGCCCTGTTCAACACATCTGTCAAACACATCCCTGTCCAATACCCAGTTGTCCAACACATCACTCTCCAACATGTCGCTGCCCTGCACATCACTCTTCAACACATCATTTTCCAACGCACACATTCCCAGTCAAAAACATTGCTGGCGAAAACATCACTATCCAACATATCCCTGTCCGACACATCCCTGTCCGACTATTCCCAGTTGAACCCATTCCTGTCCAACACATCCTTATCCGACTATTCCCAGTTGAACCCTTCCGTGTCCAACCCATCCCTGTCTGACTATTCCCAGTTGAACCCATCCCTATCCAACACATCCTTATCTGACTATTCCCAGTTGAACCCTTCTGTGTCCAACTCATTCCTGTCCGACTATTCCCAGTTGAACCCATCCCTGTCCAACTCATTCCTTTCCAACACATCCCCGCCTGACATACCCGTCCAACTATTCCCAGTTGAACCCATTCCTGTCCAACACAACCCTGTCTAACACATCCCTGTCCAATACATCTCTAACACACCCCTGTCTAACACATCCCTGTCTAACACATAGAATAGTACAGCACAGTACAGGCCCTTCGGCCCACAATGTTGTGCTGACCCTCAAACCCTGCCTCCCATATAAGACCCCATCTTAGATTCCTCCATATACCTGTCTAGTAGTCTCTTAAACTTCACTAGTTTATCTGCCTCCACCACTGACTCAGGCAGAGCATTCCATGCACCAACCACTCTCTGAGTAAAAAACCTTCCTCTAATATTCCCCTTGAACTTCCTACCCCTTACCTTAAAGCCATGTCCTCTTGTATTGAGCAGTGGTGCCCTGGGGAAGAGGCGCTGGCTATCCACTCTATCTATTCCTCTTAATATCTTGTACACCTCTATCATGTCTCCTCTCATCCTCCTTCTCTCCAAGAGTAAAGCCCTAGCTCCCTTAATCTCTGATCATAATGCATACTTTCTAAACCAGGCAGCATCCTGGTAAATCTCCTCTGTACCCTTTCCAATGCTTCCACATCCTTCCTATAGTGAGGTGACGAGAACTGGACACAGTACTCCAAGTGTGGCCTAACCAGAGTTTTATAGAGCTGCATCATTACATTGCGACTCTTAAACTCTATCCTTCGACTTATGAAAGCTAACACCCCATAAGTTTTCTTAACTACCCTATCCACCTGTGAGGCAACTTTCAGGGATCTGTGGACATGTACCCCGAGATCCCTCTGCTCCTCCACACTACCAAGTATCCTGCCATTTACTTTGTACTCTGCCTTGGAGTTTGTCCTTCCAAAGTGTACCACCTCACACTTCTCCGGGTTGAACTCCATCTGCCACTTCTCAGCCCACTTCTGCATCCTATCAATGTCTCTCTGCAATCTTTGACAATCCTCTACACTATCTACAACACCACCAACCTTTGTGTTGTCTGCAAACTTGCCAACCCACCCTTCTACCCCCACATCCAGGTCGTTAATAAAAATCACGAAAAATAGAGGTCCCAGAACAGATCCTTGTGGGACACCACTAGTCACAATCCTCCAATCTGAATGTGCTCCCTCCACTACCACCCTCTGCCTTCTGCAGGCAAGCTAATTCTGAATCCACCAGGCCAAACTTCCCTGGATCCCATGCCTTCTAACTTTTTGAAAAAGCCTACCGTGTGGAACCTTGTCAAATGCCTTACTAAAATCCATATAGATCACATCCACTGCACTACCCTCATCTATATGCCTGGTCACCACCTCAAAGAACTCTATCAGGCTTGTTAGACACGATCTTCATAAAGCCATGCTGACTGTCCCTGATCAGACCATGATTCTCTAAATGCCTATAGATCCTATCTCTAAGAATCTTTTCCAACAGCTTTCCCACCACAGACGTAAGGTTCAGTGGTCTATAATTACCCGGACTATCCGTACTACCTTTTTTGAACAAGGGAACAACATTCGCCTCCCTCCAATCCTCCGGTACCATTCCCATGGACAACGAGGACATAAAGATCCTAGCCAGAGGCTCAGCAATCTCTTCTCTCGCCTCGTGGAGCAGCCTGGGGAATATTCCGTCAAGCCCCAGGGACTTATCTGTCCTAATGTATTTTAACAACTCCAACACCTCCTCTGCCTTAAAATCAGCATGCTCCAGAACATCAACCTCACTCAAATTGTCCTCACCATCATCAAGTTCCCTCTCATTGGTGAATACCGAAGAGAAGTATTCATTGAGGACCTCGCTCACTTCCACAGCCTCCAGGCACATCTTCCCACCTTTATCTCTAATCGGTCCTACCTTCACTCCTGTCATCCTTTTTTTCTTCACATAATTGAAGAATGCCTTGGGGTTTTCCTTTACCCTACTCGCCAAGGCCTTCTCATGCCCCTTTCTTGCTCTTCTCAGCTCCTTCTTAAGCTCCTTTCTTGCTTCCCTATATTCCTCAATAGACCCAACTGATCCTTGCTTCCTAAACCTCATGTATGCTGCCTTCTTCCTCCTGACTAGATTTTCCACCTCACTTGTCACCCATGGTTCCTTCACCCTACCATTCTTTATCTTCCTCACCGGGACAAATTTATCCCTAACATCTTGCAAGAGATCTCTAAACATCGACCACATGTCCATAGTACATTTCCCTGCAAAAACATCATCCCAATTCATACCCGCAAGTTCTAGCCTTATAGCCTCATAATTTGCCTTTCCCCAATTAAAAATTTTCCTGTCCTCTTTGATTCTATCCTTTTCCATGATAATTATAAAGGCCAGGGAGCAGTGGTCACTGTCCCCCAGATGCTCACCCACTGAGAGATCTGTGCTCTGACCCGGTTCATTATCTAGTACTAGATCTAGTATGGCATTCCCCCTGGTCGGCCTGTCCACATACTGTGACAGGAATCCATCCTGGACACACTTAACAAATTCTGCCCCATCTAAACCCTTGGAACTAATCAGGTACCAATCAATATTAGGGCAGTTAAAGTCACCCATGATAACAACCCTGTTATTTTTGCACCTTTCCAAAATCTGCCTCCCAATCTGCTCCTCTGTATCTCTGCTGCTACCAGGGGGCCTATAGAATACCCCCAGTAGCGTAACTGCTCCCTTCCTGTTCCTGACTTCCACCCATATTGACTCAAAAGAGGATCCTGCTACATTACCCACCCTTTCTGTAGCTGTAATAGTATCCCTGACCAGTAATGCCACCCCTCCTCCCCTTTTTTCGCCCTCTCTATCCCTTTTAAAGCACTGAAATCCAGGAATATTGAGAATCCATTCCTGCCCTGATGCCAGACAAGTCTCTGTAATGGCCACTACATCATAATTTCATGTATGTATCCAAGCTCTCAGTTCATCACCTTTGTTCCTGATGTTTCTTGCATTGAGGTACACACATTTCAGCCCTTCTACCTTACTGTCTCTACACCCCTGTCCAATACACCTCTAACGTACCCCTGACACACATAAGACCTGTTTGAATCTCCCTTACTCTCAATGGAAAAAGCCTATCCACGTCAACTCTATCTATCCCCCTCATAATTTTAAGTACCTCTATCAAGTCCCCCCTCAACCTTCTACGCTCCAAAGAATAAAAACCCAACTTGTTCAACCTTTCTCCGTAACTTAGGTGCTGAAACCCAGGTAACATTGTAGTAAATCTTCTCTCTACTGTCTCTATTTTGTTGACATCTTTCCTATAATTCGGTGACCAGAACTGTACACAATACAGGTATCCCCCATCATCCGAAGGTAGAGCATTCCTATGAAACGGTTCATAAGCCGACATGTCGTAAAACGAAGAAGCAACTACCATTTATTAATATGGGAACATTTTCTGAGCGTTCGCAGACCCAAAAATAACCTACCAAATCATGCCAAATAACACATAAAACCTAAAATAACAGTAACATATAGTAAAAGCAGGAATTGTATGATAAATACACAGCCTATATAAAGTAGAAATACTTCTCTACAACGATTGCCTGCACAGATCTCCGTAGCGAAAATCCCACGCAAGTGCTCTCAGCAGAAAATCTCACGCAAGCGCTGTTGGCATAAACGCGCTCTCCAGTAACCTTTAAACTATGAAGCTGCCAAATCTACCAAATAACACGTAAAAATACACAGCCTATATAAAGTAGAAATAATGTATGTACAGTGTAGTATCACTTACGGAAATTGGGAAGATATCGAGCACACTGATGATGGTGTGTTAGACTGAGTCGTCGCAGGTTGGGGTGGTATAGTGGCCCCCACCCTCCAGGCCGCCGACTGATACGTTGCCGCGAAGCATGCAGGGGTCCAGCGGTAGCCGGGAGACACACAGCACATCTTTAAGAAAAAAGCCAAAATAAACATGTTAATTAATTAGGTGCTGCCTGGCATGTAAATATCAGCGCAGATCAGAGGAGATTGCCAATTGCTTCGGCACTGATCTGGGCCGACAATTACGTGCTAGGCAGCACTTAATCAAGTTTATTTCGGCTTTTTTCTTAGTGTGCTGTGTGCCTCCTGGCTACCGCTGCATTCTCCACGAATCAGTCCGGTATCTGTCCGGGGCCCGGGGGTTGGGGTGATGGGACACGGGGGTGTCATCTCATCGTCAATCAGGGCAGGCAGCTCATCTTCTCCTATGGCTGCCTGCCTCGATGTCGAAGGTCAAGGTTCGTCGTCTGCTGTGGCTGATGTGGAAGGCTTGTTTGACTGCTGAGCCTCGAGCATTTTTCTATCACACAGTTCTTTGTAAGCACGCACACCATCTTGCAAATATCCCATAAACCTACGTACCCTTTCAAAATTAAAGTCGTACTTTATCATTGCAGCGAAAATCTCACGCAGTTGCTTCACATTCAGTTCCTGGATGACTTCACTTTTGCTACTGCATTCGGTTTCAATTGTTATCCTTTCCTCTTCCAATTGCATCAGCTCTTCATCTATCAGTTCTTGGTCATGGGATGCCAAAACCTCTTCAACATCACCTTCGTCAGCTTCCACAAGCCAAACTCACTTTGTCCTTGCTTCATTCACCATGATCGAAACGCTTAATTATGTCTAGTTTTACGCTACGTGTAACACCATTATGAGCTCTTTCAGGCTTTTCCAACACCTTAGAACTCATCTTGCAAATGGCTGCTCACAGGCTCGTGTTTAAGCAATGCCGTTCTGAATCCAGGGCAGAGCGGCTGCTCGGGGTGCGCGCTGCCTTTTATCGCGCGCTGATTTTTTCGCATGCTGCCTTTCTTCGTAACAGTGAAAACACCTTCTGAAAGCGAAAACAGTGTACCAATGTAGGTCTTTCGTACCAGTGAGGTTTCATAAAGCGAATGTTCGAAAAGCGGGGGACACCTGTACTTCAAATTTGGCCTCACCAATGCCTTGTACAATTTTAACATTACATCCCAACTCCTATACTCAATGCTCTGATTTATAAAGGCCAGCATACCAAAAGCTTTCTTCACCACCCTATCCACGTGAGATTCCACCTTCAGGGAACTATGCACCATTATTCCTATTTCCCTCTGTTCTACTGCATTCTTCAATACCCTACCATTTACCATGTATGTCCTATTTTGATTAGTCCTACCAAAATGTAGCACCTCACATTAAACTCCATCTGCCATCTTTCAGCCCACTGTTCTAACTGGCCTAAATCTCTCTGCAAGCTTTGAAAACCTACTTCATTATCCACAACGCCACCTATCTTAGTAACATCTGCATACTTACCAATCCAATTTACCACCCCATCATCCAGATCATTAATGTATATGATAAACAATATTGGACCCAGAGGCACACCACTCATCACCGGCCTCCAACCTGACAAACAGTTATCCACTACTAGTCTCTGGCGTCTCCCATCCAGCCACTGCTGAATCCATTTTACTACTTCAATATTAATGCCTAACTCCCGGTAATGCCCCCCCCCCCCGAAATTCACCATTCCCCATTCCCTTCTCTCACCTCCTTACCTGCCCATCACCTCCCTCTGGTGCTCCTCCCACTTTTCTTTTTCCTATGGCTTCTGTACTCTCCCACCTGATCCCCTCCCCCTTCTCCAGCCCTGTATCTCTTTCACCAATCAACTTCCCAGCTCTGTACTTCGCCCCTCCCTCTCCCGGTTTCACCTATCACCTTGTGATTCTCTCTTCCCTCCCTCCACCTTCTAACTCTGACTCATCTTTTTTGTCTCGGCCTGAAACGTCAACTGTACTCTTTTCCATAGAAGCTGCCTGGCTTGCTGAGTTTATCCAGCATTTTGTGTGTGTGTTGCTCAGATTTCCAGCATTTGCAGATTTTCTTGTTTGTGATTTATCATCACTGACATTTGTTGTTAAATTTCTTGTTTTGTGGCATCAGTACATTGCAATACATAATAATTTTTTTTTAAAACTATCATCATCATCATCAGGTGCCGTGCCCAGTTTGAGCTTTGACTGCCGTGGCCCACACACTCCTGTTTCGGGTCAAGTGGATCAATTCATTGGTATTCATTTCCAGTTCTCTGGCTGCTGTCTCCATCATCATTTGTCTTTGCCTTCCTCTTGCTTTCTTCCCTTCAATCTTTCCCATAATTACCCTGCATTCTAACACCTCTTTCCTAATCACATGTCCAATGAAATTACGTTGCCTTTTCATGATCTCATACATTATTTCTCTTTTTGTGTTTGCTCTGTTCATAACATCCTCGTTAGATATTCGTTTCGTCCATGATATTCTTTGTATCCTCCTCAAAAACCACATCTCTGCTGCTTCAATTCGTTTCCTCATGTTACTAGGTATTGTCCAACATTCTGATCCATGTAACATAACTGGATAAACGTAACATTTCAGTACTCTGAGGCGGGTTGTCATGCCTAGTTTAGTATTGGTCAGTATACTCTTCATTTTCGTAAAGGTGTCTTTTGCCATCCCTATTCTTCTTTTGATGTCCATGTCGCACCTGCCATCTGATGTTACCCAGCTTCCTAAGTAGCAAAAGTTCTTTCTTTTTAAATCTTTTTATTGAATTAGTACACAAAAGGTAAACCATGTAGAAACTAATACACCGTTGCGATATAAATTTACAAGAGATATTAATACACAAAAAAAATTAGTACAAACAGTGCAGTTTAGATATAAAATAGCAAGATAATATAATAGTATACTAATTTTCCATACATATCAATAAAGAGAAGAAAAAAACCCCCAAAAAAACCACCATGCAACGGTATCAAGTAGTTTTAAACAACTTAAAACAATCACGTCCTCAAACCCGACCTCCATTAAAAACAGTTAAAAAGCAAGAAGGGAATGTAAATATGGGCAAAGAGAAAAAAAATTACATTAAATTAAAATGTTGAATAAAAGGTCTCCAAGTCTATTCAAATTTAACTTAAGTATCATAAAGATTACTTCTGATTTTCTCCAAATTTAAACATAGTATCGTCTGAGAAAACCAAAAGAACGCAGTTGGGGCATCAATCTCCTTCCAATGTTGTAAAACACATCTTTTCGCCATTAAAGTAAGAAATGCAATCATTCTACGGGCTGAAGGGGAAAGATTACTGGAAATTTTAGGTAATCCAAAGATAGCAGTAATAGGATGGGGAGAAATATCTATATTCAATACCTTTGAGATAATATTAAAAATGCCTTTCCAAAAAGTTTCCAAAGTAGGGACAGGACCAAAACATATGAGTTAAGGAGGCTATCTCCCCATGACATCTGTCACAAAGAGGGTTAATATGAGGATAAAAACGAGTATCTTTAGACATATGTGCTCTATGAACAAGTTTAAATTGAATTAGGGAATGTTTGGAACAGATAGAGGAAGTATTGACTAGTTGTAAAATATGCGCCCAGTCATCCGCCAAGATAGTAAAGCCCAATTCCTTTTCCCAATCTGACCTTATCTTATCGAATGGATCTTTCCTAAGTTTCATGATAGTATCAATTCCAAAGAAGTAGCATACAAATTATCCAGAGAAAGTGGCTCACCTGAGGACTGGGAGAAATTCAGAGTTCAGCAGAGGAGGACAAAGGGCTTAATTAGGAAGGGGAAAAAAGATTATGAGAGAAAACTGGCAGAGAACATAAAAACGGACTGTAAAAGCTTTTATAGATATGTAAAAAGGAAAAGACTGATAAAGACAAATGTAGGTGCCCTGCAGACAGAAACAGGTGAATTGATTATGGGGAGCAAGGACATGGCAGACCAATTGAATAATTACTTTGGTTCTGTCTTCACTAAGGAGGACATAAATAATCTTCCAGAAATAGTAAGGGACAGAGGGTCCAGTGAGATGGAGGAACTGAGTGAAATACATGTTAGTAGGGAAGTGGTGTTAGGTAAATTGAAGGGATTGAAGGCAGATAAATCCCCAGGGCCAGATGGTCTGCATCCCAGAGTGCTTAAGGAAGTAGCCCAAGAAATAGTGGATGCATTAGTGATAATTTTTCAAAACTCGTTAGATTCTGGACTAGTTCCTGAGGATTGGAGGGTGGCTAATGTAACCCCACTTTTTAAAAAAGGAGGGAGAGAGAAACCGGGGAATTATAGGCCGGTTAGCCTAACGTCGGTGGTGGGGAAACTGCTGGAGTCAGTTATCAAGGATGTGATAACAGCACATTTGGAAAGCGGTGAAATGATCGGACAAAGTCAGCATGGATTTGTGAAAGGAAAATCATGTCTGACGAATCTCATAGAATTTTTTGAGGATGTAACTAGTAGAGTGGATAGGGGAGAACCAGTGGATGTGGTATATTTGGATTTTCAAAAGGCTTTTGACAAGGTCCCACACAGGAGATTAGTGTGCAAACTTAAAGCACATAGTATTGGGGGTAAGGTATTGGTGTGGGTGGAGAATTGGTTAGCAGACAGGAAGCAAAGAGTGGGAATAAACGGGACCTTTACAGAATGGCAGGCGGTGACTACTGGGGTACCGCAAGGCTCAGTGCTGGGACCCCAGTTGTTTACAATATATATTAATGACTTGAATGAGGGAATTAAATGCAGCATCTCCAAGTTTGCGGATGACACGAAGCTGGGTGGCAGTGTTAGCAGTGAGGAGGATGCTAAGAGGATGCAGGGTGACGGATAGGTTGGGTGAGTGGGCAAACTCATGGCAGATGCAATTTAATGTGGATAAATGTGAAGTTATCCACTTTGGTGGCAAAAATAGGAAAACAGATTATTATCTGAATGGTGGCCGATTAGGAAAAGGGGTGGTGCAACGAGACCTGGGTGTCATTATACACCAGTCATTGAAAGTGGGCATGCAGGTACAGCAGGCGGTGAAAAAGGTGAATGGTATGCTGGCATTTATAGCGAGAGGATTCGAGTACAGGAGCAGGGAGGTACTACTGCAGTTGTACAAGGCCTTGGTGAGACCACACCTGGAGTATTGTGTGCAGTTTTGGTCCCCTAATCTGAGGAAAGACATCTTTGCCATAGAGGGAGTACAAAGAAGGTTCACCAGATTGATTCCTGGGATGGCAGGTCTTTCATATGAAGAAAGACTGGATGAACTGGGCTTGTACTCGTTGGAATTTAGAAGATTGAGGGGGGATCTGATTGAAACGTATAAGATCCTAAAGGGATTGGACAGGCTAGATGCGGGAAGATTGTTCCCGATGTTGGGGAGGTCCAGAACGAGGGGTCACAGTTTGAGGATAGAGGGGAAGCCTTTTAGGACCGAGATTAGGAAAAACTTCTTCACACAGAGAGTGGTGAATCTGTGGAATTCTCTGCCACAGCAAACTGTTGAGGCCAGTTCATTGGCTATGTTTAAGAGGGAGTTAGATATGGCCCTTGTGGCTACAGGGGTCAGGGGGTATGGAGGGAAGGCTGGGTTCTGAGTTGGATGATCAGCCATGATCATAATAAATGGCGGTGCAGGCTCGAAGGGCCGAATGGCCTACTCCTGCACCTATTTTCTATGTTTCTATGTTTCTATGTTTCTATATTACAAATAATAGCCATTACACCTTTCTGACATGGGTTAAGGTTAATTATAGTATCTAAAATATATGTAGGGGGTAACATCGGAAAGGAAGAAAGTATGGTACTTAGGAAATTTCTAACTTGGAGATATCGAAAAAAATGTATTCTTGGTAAGTTATATTTGTTAGATAATTGTTCAAAGACATAAGAGAGCCATCTAAAAATAAATCCAAAAACCGTGATATACCATTAGTCTTCCAAATTTGAAAGGCGCGGTCCGTAGAAGAGTGGGGAAAGAATATGTTACCTAAAATAGGAATCGCAAGCCCAAATTGATTAAGATCGAAAAATCTTCGGAATTGAAACCAAATACGTAAGGTATATTTAACTATCGGGTTACAAACCTGTTTATGGCGTTTCAAACTGAAAGGAAGAGAAGAACCTAATATAGAGCCAAGTACATAACCTTGAGCAGATTGTAATTCCAATATCACCCATTTAGGAATGGATAGTGCATCTTGGTCAAGTAACCAAAATTTCATGTGTCGAATATTAATTGTCCAATAATAAAATCTAAAGTTAGGTAATGCCAAACCTCCATCTCTCTTAGCTTTCTGTAGATGTATTCTACCCAGTCTCGGGTTTTTATTTTGCCAAATAAATGAAGAAATTTTAGAGTCAACTTTGTCAAAAAAGGATTTTGGAACAAAAATCGGTAGTGCCTGAAATACATATAAAAATTTGGCAGAATAAACATCTTAACAGCATTAATACAACCAATCATAATTAAATAAAGTGGAGACCATTTAAATGAAAGTTATGTAATGTGATCAATTAAGGGTAGAAAATTAGTCTTAAATAAATCCTTATGTTTACAGGTAATTTTAATCCCAAGATATGAAAAATGATTATTAACCAATTTAAACGGGAGGTTCTGATATAAGGGAATTTGCTTATTAATCAGGAAAAGTACTAAGATTTTAACTTATAACCTGAAAAAAGACTAAATTGTGCTAATAAATCTAAAGCTGCAGGAATAGGTTTTTGAGGATTAGAAATATATAAAAGTAAGTCATCAGCATAAAGTGATACTTTATGAGACTTTAAACCACGAGTTATACCAATAATATTAGGAGATTCTCGAATAGCAATTGCAAGAGGTTCTAATGCAATATCAAATAATAAAGGACTAAGAGGACAACCTTGTCTGGTACCTCGAAAAAGAGGGAAAAAAAGTAAATTTAAAGAGTTAGTACAAACTGAGGCCATAGGAGAATGATATAACAATTTGATCCAGGATATAAATTTCGATCTAAAATTAAACATTTCAAGCACCTTAAATAAGTAAGGCCATTCAATCCTGTCGAAGGCTTTTTCAGCGTCTAGGGAAATGACGCACTCAGGATCATTTTGTGACGGGGTATAGACAATGTTTAACAGTGTACGAATATTATAAAAAGAGTAACAACTTTTAATAAAACCCGTTTGGTCTTCCGAGATAATATAAGGAAGTGCTTTTTCTAATCTGTTTGCTAATAATTTAGAAAAAATTTTAGAGTCAACATTTAATAAGGATATTGGTCTATAAGATGCACATTGAGCAGTATCCTTCTTTAATATTAAAGAGATCGATGCTCTATGAAAGGATTCGGGAAGTTTACCAAGTTTTAATGAGGCCTCCAGAATCCTGAATAACCAAGGGATTAATGAGGATGCAAAAAATTTATAAAATTCCGCGGTAAACCCATCAGGACCAGGAGCTTTCCCCGGGTTCATAAAAAAATAACATTCTTAATCTCATCAGTGGTAAAGGAAGTGTCTAACATAGAACATATATCGTGTGAAATCTTAGGGAAATCTAGATTATCTAAAAAGTCATACACATGTTTAGAATCTCGTGGAAACTCTGATTGATATAAGGAGGAATAAAAGTCAAAAAAGGATTGATTAATCTCAGTTTGATCAAATATCAGTTGATCTTTTTGATTATAAATCTGATTAATTTGAAATTTAGTATAGTTAGTCTTCAACTGATTAGCCAACAGTTTACCAACTTTGTCACTATGTATATAAAATTCGCTTCTTGTTTTCATTAATTGATTTGCATCTAAGTAGCAAAAGTTCTGTACTTGTTTTATGTCTTCCCCATTTATTCTCAGCCTACAGATAGGGTTCTCCTTCTTTTTGGATATCACCATACATTCTGTCTTTTTGCAATTGATAGATAAACCCATTTTTGCACTTTCTTCAACAATTATATCAATTAAGTTTTGTAGTTCTTCCTCTGTACTTGCAATTAACACAGTGTCATCTGCATATCTGAAATTATTGATGTTTTCACCGACAACTTTGATTCCCAAGATGTCTCTTATTTTTTGTAATATTGTTTCACTATACACATTAACTAAATCAGGGGAGAAAACACACCCTTGTCTAACGCCTCTCTTGATTTTCATAAACTGACTGACTTCTCCATCTATTCTTACAGCGGCAGTTTGTTCCCAGTACAGATTTCTGATTAGGCGGAGTTCTTTCGAATCTAGATCTAGAGTTTTCTGTAATATTTAAAAACTATAAATTACAAAAATAGATAAAAATTAAATTAAGTATGTAATGCAAAAAGATCACAAAAAACACGGTGAGATAGTGTTCGTGGGTTCTTTGTTCATTCAGGAATCTGATGGCAGAAGGGAAGAAGCTGTTCCTGAAACATTGAGTGTGTGTCTTCAGGCTCCTGTGCCTCCTCCCTGATGGTAGCAATGAGAAGAGGACATGTGCTGGGCGATGGGGGTCCCTCATGACGGATGCCACAAATACATCTGTTTACAAACCTTTTTAACCTGTTTTCACTCTCGTTGCTCCCACTGAAAAGTTTCACCTCTCATCACTCTACACTAAACTGTATCTTCTATGCTCTCTCCAGAACCCACTGCAATTAAACTGACAAGCTTTGAACTCAGAAATTGTGGCTTACATCTCCAACTCATTGTCCTTAATATCAACCAAAAAAGCACTGGGGAAACCAACTATAAAACCATAAGACATAGGGGTAGAATCAGGCCATTTGCCCACTGAGACTGATCCCCCATTCCATCATGGCTGATTTATTATCCCTCTCAACCCCATTCTTCTGCCTTCTGCCTGTATACCTTTGATGCCCTGACGAAGCAAAAATCTACCAACTTTTGTTTTAAACATACCCAATGATTTGGCCTCCACAGCCGTCTGTGGCAATGAATTCCACAGATTCACCACTCTCTGGCTAAAGAAATTGAAATTGAAGTGTACATTCAACCGTACACATGTAGTGCATTCAGCAAAATGAAACAACATTCCTCAGAAACTGAGGTGCAAAACATGGTACATGTACCACATACATCAAATAGAATATTATACCAGATTTTTTAAATTCTGCAGAAGTACAAGTTGACATAAAGTGTCTCTGCAACATATAGTAAAATATACACAGCATTACTGTTAGTGGTGCTGTCACAAGTAGTGTGCACTGGGTAGGAGCAGGCTGCTCAGAAGTCTCACGGCCTATTACCTTGTTTTTTATACTGCTATACTCCTGACTGATGAGAGGAGGTCAAAGAGATAATGGGACAAATCAGAGACATTGTCCTTGACAATGCTAAGTCAAATTCCTCATGTAAGTTCTAATGGGACATCTTTATATTCTGATGCTGTGCCCTCTGGTCCTAGACTCACCCAATATAGGAAACACCCTCTCCATATCCGCTTTATCTAGGCCTCTCATTCTTCTCAACTCCAGTGAGTACAGGCCGACAACCGCTCCTCAGACATTAACCCTTTCATTTCCTAGAATAGTTTGTGTGAATCTTCTCTGGACCCTCTCCAACAGCAGTACACTCTTTCTCAGATAAGGGACCCAAACTGCTCACAATACTCCAAGAGAGGTCTGACCAATGCTTTACAAAGCCTCAGCATTACACACTTGCATTTATGTTCTAGTCTTCTCAAAATGAACACTAACATTGTTTTTGCCTTCCTCACCACCAGCTCACCTTCCTCAAATCTAATACGCAAGGACACTCTTTTGCTTGTGTAACATGCTGTAGGGTTTCACTGATAATGTAATGCTTTCTCTGTCGCAGCAATGTTTGTGTTATGACTAGAGATGATAGACAATAGGTGCAGGAGTTGGCCATTCGGCCCTTCGAGCCAGCACCGCCATTCAGTGTGATCATGGCTGATCATCCACTATCAGTATCCAGTTCCTGCCTTATCCCCATAACCTTTGATTCCACTATCTTTAAGAGCTCTATCCATCTCTTTTTTGAAAGCATCCAGAGACTTGGCCTCCACAGCCTTCTGGGGCAGAGCATTCCATATATCCACCACTCTCTGGGTGAAAAAGTTTTTCCTCAACTCCGTTCTAAATAGCCTACCCCTAATTCTTAAACTGTGGCCTCTGGTTCTGGACTCACCCATCAGCGGGAACATGCTTCCTGCCTGCAGCATGTCCAATCCCTTAATAATCTTATATGTTTCAATAAGATCCCCTCTCAGCCTTCTAAATTCCAGAGTATACAAGCCCAGTCGCTCCAATCTCTCAACATATGACAGTCCCGCCATCCCGGGAATTAACCTTGTGAACCTACGCTGCACTCCCTCAATAGCAAGAATGTCCTTCCTCAAATTTGGAGACCAAAACTGCACACAATACTCCAGGTGTGGTCTCACCAGGGCCCTGTACAGCTGCAGAAGGACCTCTTTGCTCTTATACTTAATTCCCCTTGTTATGAAGGCCAGCATGCCATTAGCTTTCTTCACTGCCTGCTGTACTTGCATGTTTGCTTTCAGTGACTGATGTACAAGAACACCTAGATCTCGTTGTGCTTCCCCTCTTCCTAACTTGACTCCATTTAGATAATAATCTGCCTTCCCGTTCTTACCACCAAAGTGGATAACCTCACATTTAACCACATTAAACTGCATCTGCCATGCATCTGCCCACTCACCCAGCCTGTCCAAGTCACCCTGCATTCTCATAACATCCTCCTCACATTTCACACTGCCACCCAGCTTTGTGTCATCGACAAATTTGCTAATGTTACTTTTAATTCCCTCATCTAAATCATTAATATATATTGTAAACAGCTGCGGTCCCAGCACTGAACCCTGCGGTACCCCACTGGTCATCGCCTGCCATTCCGAAAGGGACCCTCAAATCGCTACTCTTTGTTTTCTGTCAGCCAGCCAATTTTCAATCCATGTCAGTACTCTGCCCCCAATACCATGTGCCCTAATTTTGCCCACTAATCTCCTATGTGGGACTTTATCAAAGGCTTTCTGAAAGTCCAGGTACACTACATCTACTGGCTCTCCCTTGTCCATTTTCATAGTTACATCCTCAAAAAATTCCAGAAGATTAGTCAAGCACAATTTCCCCTTCGTAAATCCATGCTGACTAGGACCAATCCTGTTACTACTATCCAGATGTGTCGTAATTTCATCTTTTATAATTGACTCCAGCATCTTTCCCACCACCGACGTCAGGCTAACCAGTCTATAATTCCCTGTTTTCTCTCTTCCTCCCTTCTTGAAGAGAGGGACAACATTAGCCACCCTCCAATCCACAGGAACTGATCCTGAATCTATAGAACATTGGAAAATGATTATCAATGCGTCCACGATTTCTACAGCCACCTCCTTAAGTACCCTGGGATGCAGACCATCAGGTCCCGGAGACTTATCAGCCTTCAGACCTAACAGTCTATCCAACACTATTTCCTGCCTAATATAAATTTCCTTCAATTCATCCATTACCCTAGGTCTTTTGGCCACTATTACATCTGGAAGATTGTTTGTGTCTTCCCTAGTGAAGACAGATCCAAAGTACCTGTTCAACTCGGCTGCCATTTCCTTGTTCCCCATAATAAATTCACCCGCTTCTGTCTTCAAGGGCCCAATTTTGGTCTTAATTATTTTTTTCCTTTTCACATACCTAAAGAATCTTTTACTATCCTCCTTTATATTCTTGGCTAGTTTACCTTCGTACCTCATTTTTTCTCCGCGTATTGCCTTTTTAGATACTTTCTGTTGCTCTTTAAAAGTTTCCGACTTCCCACTCGTCTTTGCTATGTTATACTTCTTCTCTTTTATTTTTATACTGTCCATTACTTCCCTTGTCAGCCACAGCCTCCCCTTACTCCCCTTAGGATCTTTCTTCTTCTTTGGAACAAACTGATCCTGCACCTTCCGCATTATTCCCAGAATAATGGGGTTAGGAATGCTGTTGTTCTTGCTTGTGAGCTGGAAGAGAGTTTTCTCGCGGTCTTTTAGCCAGGGAGAGATGAGGAGAGAAGACGCGAATGGAGAGAGTTGGTAGACCGCCGGACGGGGTGGACTTGGAGTGAGAATCCGAAGGGCAGTGACGATCAGAGGAGGTCGATGGTGGATGAATGGCCGTATTTGTGAACTCCAAAATTGCGCAATAAGATTGGGCCCTTTTTTTCCTTTTATCGTTTCTTTACTAACCATATAGTCAAAGTAAGAATTATAAAGCTTCACACATCAAAGTTGCTGCCTGGACTGCTGCGTTCATCAATTATAAAGCTTAATGGTTTAATCACACATTGTGTATTGTTTGTTATTCCGGGGTACTCATTTGTAACAGGGGACACATCTCGCAGCATCCACCCAAACAAGATTTCTTAAGTTTGGCCGGGCTGGGGCTTATCACCCCCTGCATTAAGCTGCTAGCCGAAGCGAGAGTTACACTTCTTGCTTTACATTTGTACGGATGCTGAAGAAAGGTCTCCACCCAAAATATCGACTGCTTATTCCTTCCACAGATGCTGCCTGACCTGCAGAGTTACTCCTTCATTGTGTGTGCGTTGCTCTGGGTTTCCAGCGTCTGCACAATCTCTTGTGTTATTGTATGGTTCTATCACTTTTCATACAATTACACAACAACTGTGCTGTAAAATTGTTCTGCGGTACATTATCAAGTCACAGTGTCAGAGTCATAGAGCACTGACCCTCCGTCTCACCTAGTCTGAGCCAAGCTGTTATTCTGCCTATTGCCATCAACCATACAACTCAATACCCCTCCATCCTTCTACCTACCCAACCACAACACTCAATAACCCCTCCATCCATCTACCTATCCAACCACAGCACTCAATACCCCTCCATCCATCTACCTACCCAACCACAGCACTCAATAACCCCTCCATCCATCTACCTACCCAACCACAGCACTCAATAACCCCTCCATCCATCTACCTATCCAACCACAGCACTCAATACCCCTCCATCCATCTACCTACCCAACCACAGCACTCAATAACCCCTCCATCCATCTACCTACCCAACCACAGCACTCAATAACCCCTCCATCCATCTACCTACCCAACCACAGCACTCAATACCGCTCCATCCATGTGTTTCCACTGGAAATACGTACCTCAAATTTGTCATCTCAAAATATTGAAGTAAACAATGTCATTGTAACGATTGAGATTGTATTGAATCACTTGCTGTTACCGTTGATCTTAAAGATATAAAAAATGTGATGTCCTTTTGCATTTGCGAGACTCTACCATGAGTGTCTACACAAGAATACCTGCTTGGTGTGATAATGAGACTTCTATATCACCAGTGCCTCTCTGGTGTCTTTGATCACAGTCATAACATACACCAGTGTAGGAACACAGTCATTACAGTGACTGAAGTACTGAGAAAGATGGCAAATGAGTGATCTGAATAGAATTTGAACAGAGTGCGTTCCACAAACCCACCAAAAATTCAGGTATAAGACCATAAGACAAAGTAGCTGAATTAGGCCATTTGGCCCATCGAGCCTGCTCCACCGTTCCATCGTGACTAATTTATTATCCCTCTCAACCCCATTCTCCTGTAACCTTTGATGTCCTGACTAACCAAGAACCTACTAACCTCGCTTTAAAATGGCGTCCTCCACAGCCATCTGTGCCAATGAATTCCACAGATTTACCACCCTCTGGCAAAAGAAATTCCTCCTCATCTCTGTTCTTAAAGGGATGCCCTTGTTATTCTGATTCTGTACCCTCTGGTCCTATCCTCTCCACTATCAAGGATATCTTCAAGTGTCGATGCCTCTAAAAGGTGGCATCCATAATTAAGGACCCTTCCCTCCCACCCAGGACAAGCCCTCTTCTTACTACAACCATCAGGGTAGAGGCTCAAGAGCCTTAAGATGTTAGGAACACTTTAACCCCTCCCTGGAGTTACAGTCACAAGCAAGAGAAAATCTGCAGATGCTGGAAATCAGAGCAACACAATCAAAATGCTGGAGGAACTCAGCAGGTCAGATAGCATCAATGGAAAAGCATTTTGTGTGTGTTCCCCGGAATTACGTCGGTGATCTGGAGAGAGTAAGTGGAGTTGAAGGAGTTTAGCTGAGCGACTGAGGGCTGAGGGCTGAGGGCTGAGCAGGACTGGTGGGTTCTCTGTTCAAGTGAAGAGGTGAAGGTCCTTCAGACAATTCTGCAGGAGTTGGGGGGTGGGGGGTGGGGAGAGAGGGGTCGAGATAGCCACTATAATAGATTGCTCTATTAAGATTGTTAATAACAATCTTAATAAAGATTGTTAAGGACATTAAGATTGCTCAAGATTATTTAATGTCATTTCCACAACACTAAACAAATAACTGTTACTCCGGATCCGATGCAGCACAAATAAGATAAAGAACATAATTTAAAAAACACAATGAATATAAATACATAAGATAGCTCATAAACATAGATTGATTGTATGTCCATAAAGTGATGCTAGGCACAGGAATGTCTGTACAGGGTTAATGGTAAGGCACTGAGGAGTGCAGTGGAACAGAGGGATCTGGGAATACAGATACAAAATTCCCTAAAAGTGGCGTCACAGGTAGATAGGGTCGTAAAGAGAGCTTTTGGTACATTGGCCTTTATTAATCAAAGTATTGAGTATAAGAGCTGGAATGTTATGATGAGTTTGTATAAGGCATTGGTGAGGCCGAATCTGGAGTATTGTGTTCAGTTTTGGTCACCAAATTACAGGAAGGATATAAATAAGGTTGAAAGAGTGCAGAGAAGGTTTACAAGGATGTTGCCGGGACTTGAGAAACTCAGTTACAGAGAAAGGTTGAATAGGTTAGGACTTTATTCCCTGGAGCGTAGAAGAATGAGGGGAGATTTGATAGAGGTATATAAAATTATGATGGGTATAGATAGAGTGAATGCAAGCAGGCTTTTTCCACTGAGGCAAGGGGAGAAAAAAACCAGAGGACATTGGTTTAGGGTGAGGGGGGAAAAGTTTAAAGGGAACATTAGAGGGGGCTTCTTCACACAGAGAGTGGTGGGAGTATGGAATGAGCTGCCAGACGAGGTGGTAAATGCGGGTTCTTTTTTAACATTTAAGAATAAATTGGACAGATACATGGATGGGAGGTGTATGGAGGGATATGGTCCGTGTGGCGGTCAGTGGGACTAGGCAGAAAATGGTTCGGCACAGCCAAGAAGGGCCAAAGGGCCTGTTTCTGTGCTGTAGTTTCTATGGTTTCTATGGTTCTACATAAGGTGACTGACAGGAAATGATAAATTAGTGGAGGTTGAGGGTGTGGAGGGATGGGTTAGCGGGTGCAGGTGTTGATCAGCCTTATTACTCAGGGAACCAACTATTTTTGAGTCTGGTGGTCTTAGTGTGGATGCTACATAGCCTCCTCCCTGATCAGAGTGGGACAGACAGTCCATGATCAGGGTGCCCTGAAGAGCACCGTGTTGAGGATGATGAAGAGGGAGAGTGGTTGTGCATCCTGTCTATCTGAAGTCTGTTGGTTAGGAAGTCCAATACCTAGTTACGCAGTGGTGTAATTAGACTGAGGAGTAGGAGTTTTTTCACCAAGGACCATAGTGCTGAATACCAAACTGAAATTCAGAAACAGCATTCCGACATAAGAAAGTAGACAAAATGGAAAACTGCCAAGGATTCCGAGTACCGAGCCTCTTATTCTGAGGTTTATTTGCCAATGCCTACAGTAATAATCCAGTACTCGTTGCAATTCAGTCAGATTATTCCAGTGTAATACATGAGGACACGATGAAGATCTGGCCACTAATTCAATAGGCCAGGGCAATGGCGTTAGAATGAAGAACAGTAAAGCATAACATTATGCTGAACCGATTAAATCAGTAATCAAATGGGCAACTAAACTAATTCCTCTGCCTATTCAATGTCCATATCCTTTCATTTCCTTCACATTAATGTGCCCATCTAAATGTCTCTCATAAGTCTCTAATGTATCTGCCTCTACCATCACTCCAGGCAGCACATTCCAGACACCCACCAAACTCTGTATAAAAAATTGCCCTTCACATCTCCTTTGAAATTATCCCTTCTCACCTTAAATATATGCCCTCTGGTATGAGATATTTCAACCCTGGGAAAAGGATACTGTCTGTCCACTCTGTCTATGCCTCTCATAGTCTTATAAACCTGTATCAGATCCTCCCTCAGCCTCTCCCACTCCAGACAAAACAACCCAAGTTTGTCCGCCCTCTCATAATAGCACAAGCCCTCTAATCCAGACAGTATCCTGGTAAACCTCTTCAGTACCCTCTCCAAAGCCTCGACAACCAGAACTGTATCCAATACTCCAGATGTGGCCTTTATAGAACCTACAACATAACCTTCTGACTTTTGACCTCAATGTCTCTCCTAATAAAGACAAGTATGTCATATGCCTTCTTAACCACCCAGTTAATCTGCATAGCCACTTTCAGGGAGCTATAACATGTGTAACCTATTGAAACCTATTCAGCAACGTTGGGCAAGAGGCAGAGTAACAGATGGAAAGGGGGCATGCATCACTAAGGACCCCCACCACCCAGGACATGCCCTCTTCTCATTGCTACCATCAAGGAGAAGGTACAGGAGCCTGAAGACACATTCTCAACATTTCAGGAACAGCTTCTTCCTACCTGCCATCAGATTTCTGAAAGGACAATGAACCCATGTACACTACCATATACATTTTTTTATTATTGTAATTTATAGTTATTTTATTATTATGTATTGCAATACACAGCTGCTACAAAACCACAAATTTCATGACATATGCCTGTGGTATGATCATGATCTTGATCCTGATTCTGAAATACTAATTTCCCTGACTTGTTTAGATTTTTTTAAAAAATTACTTCTGCTGGGGAATAAAAAGAGCTTTGAAATGAGGGAACTGTGTTCACACTGAGTCAAACATGCACAGAACATCTGGAAATTCAGGGATTGTACGAATTGTGAAGAAACATGGTAGTTATGATCACAGGTTTCATTGTGAGTCAAGCGCAACATCACGGCATTCCTAACCAATCTCAACCTGCCACAGATCCAACTGGGAACTTCCAGCCCTGATCCCAAATCCATCAGAGAGTGGCAGACCCAACAAAACAGTGTGCAAGGAATCAAGTTCAGAGAAAAGAGGTGAGACTAATTTTTAATACTACAGCACAGAGCAGTTACAATATATATGTGATCTATTCCCTGCCAGGTGTCAGATATGAAGATTGGCAGGGAAGGACGATGAAAACACAGAACAAAATGAACTCTCAATTGTGGGCACAAAATTGAGCAATGCACTGAATTTTGATTAACTGGGATACACTGGGGCCAGTACATTTTGGCCCAATTAAGCAGCTGTTTCATTTAGCCTAAGTTTCACAAAAACAGTTAAAAAGGTATTTAAAAAAGGCGTAACAAATTATGTATTGAACTGAAATACAAAACAAATTAGAACCCTACTATTACAAGGATTATCCCTCAATAACAAGTCTCAATAATCCCCCAATTTGTCCTGCTGAAGGGTCTCAGCCCGAAACGTCGACTGTATCCACAGATGCTGCCTGACCTGCTGTGTTCCTCCAGCATTTTGTGTAAGTTGCTTGGATTTCCAGCATCCGCAGCCTTCTTTTTGTTTCTCTCAATAACAATGACCAGTGAGGCACAGAGAGGATCTGTATTTACTGACAAGTACCTTTATTGACTCAGTTCACAAGCGTGTTAATTTTCACAATTGTATACCTGTGTGCACACCTACTAGGTTCCAATAACCCTCCATAAACAGTCAAAGTATGAAAAGGTAATACCCAGGAAGAAGAGTCTATGCCAGCCAGGTGTTCCTTGTGATTCCAATCTAATCCCCACACGTCCAACATGGGGTCCTCCACATCTGTGATAGTTGGTCTCTGGAAAGTTGTCGTTGCCTATGCTCCCAAAACACTGCATTTTTATACTTTTCCTGATCAGACCAATCTCTGATGTTTCAATTTTGTTGGCTCAAGATCAATCTGACTGACCTGTGTCACATTCTCATTGGATGTGGCCCTCAGCTACGATCAGTATTTCTTTATGGCCTTTCCTTGAGCCTCATGTCTGAGGTGATTTTCTTTGTTTTTTTTTCCCAACTCAGAATGGTTGAAACTAGTCTACCCAGGTCACCCAAATACTGGGCCCAGAAAACCTGATCACGGGCTGTTCTTTCTGCAAACCTGCCATTTTATATAATCAGACATCCCACCCTGCAAAAACTCATTTCAGGGAGGTAACACCCCCGCTCCTCGCAACCCTATATCCTCCTCACCCCCCCCCACCCCGGTCAACCTCCAAGGGTGTATGTCTGTAAACCAAGTTGGGTATATGCAGAAAATGTGACATTAAAATATGTACTTAGATTATATTATATTATATTATCATGTTTATTCTATAACAACTTTAAGTAACTCTACAGGGAGTTTGGCCTCATCACATAGGACATCAATAGAGTAGCTCCTTAGCAGCTAGCCAGCTAGTTTAAATAACGTTAGCTATACTAATCCATTATTTTGAGGTTGATTGTAAAGCCTGCCCACAGAGAAAACTGATAGGTCTACTTAGCACAAAAAGCAACCCATCAGGAGACTCGCTCTCCCTCTCAAAAAAATCGATTTTTTTGTATATAATTTCCGGGCATCATTTCAATATATGGGAGACTCCTGGAACTTCCGGGAGAGGTGGGATGTCTGTATAATAAACAGCTTCTTATCAGAGAATGATCCCAGGTTTACCAAATCGTTAGCAGAAACTCCATGTATGCATGTTCAACTGCTCTGATTAAGTTACCCTGGGGCAAGAATCAATTCACCAAGGCAGCTGCAAGAGCAGTCTCTCAAAATGGCCACCTCCATTCTTGCCACCACATGGCAACAACAAAGACTTTTGGTTCTGTCTGTTGTCACTCCCCTTGCCTCCTCCCTGATTACTTACTTGTAGATTGTAGTTCTTTCTGACAAACACTATGAATACCACTACAATACTACAAAACTGTATATTAGTTGCTAATACAATTGTATTGGTGAAATGCATTGTATTTGATTTGATCAAGCTCAGTGGACATAACTCTCAAGCACACAGGCACATATTGAATTGAATTGACTTTATTACTTACATCCTTCATATACACGAGGAGTAAAAATCTCTGTTATGTTTCCGTCTAAACGTGCAATGTGCGATTTATAGTAATTTGTAATAAATAGTATGTACAACAGGACAGTCAATATAGCATAGAAATACAATTGTATCAGTGTGAGTTAATCAGTCTGATGGCTTGGTGGAAGAAACTGTCCTGGAGCCTGTTGGTCCTGGCTTTTATGCTGCGGTACCGTTTCCTGGATGGTAGCAGCTGGAACAGTTTGTGGTTGGGGTGACTCAATGGGGCCCTTTTTACACATCTGTCTATGTAAATGTTCTGAATAGTGGGAAGTTCACAACTACAGATGCACTGGGCTGTCCGCACCACTCTCTGCAGAGTCCTGTGATCGAGAGAAGTACAGTTCCCATGCCAGGCAGTGATGCAGCCAGTCAGGATGCTCTCAATTGTGCCCCTGTAGAAAGTCCTTAGGATTTGGGGACTCATGACAAACTTCTTCAACCGTCTGAGGTGAAAGAGGCGCTGTTGTGCTTTTCTCACCACAGAGCCGGTTTGTACAGACCACGTGAGATCCTCGGTGATGTGTATGCTGAGGAACTTAAAACTGTTCACTTTCTCAACCCCAGATCCATTGATGACTATAGGGGTTAGCCTGCCTCCATTCCTCCTGTAATCCACAACCAGCTCCTTTGTTTTTGCGACATTGAGGGAGAGGTTGTTTATTGACACCACTGTGTCAGGGTGATGACTTCTCTGTAGGCTGCCTCATTATTACTTGAGATAAGGCCAATCAATGTAGTATCATTGGCAAATTTAATTAGCAGATTGGAGCTGTGGGTGGTGACACAGTCATGGGTATAGAGGGAGTAAAGGAGGGGGCTTAGGACACAGCCCTGAGGGGCACCTGTGTTGAGGGTCAGAGGGGCAAAGGTGAGGGAGCCCACTCTTACCACCAGCTGGCAACCTGACAGGAAGTCCAGGATCCAGCTACACAAAACCAAGGTCCTTGGTGAAGGCCGAGGTCTCTGAGCTTCTTGTCAAGCCTGGAGGGAATTATGGTGTTGAATGCTGAACTGTAGTCCAAGAACAGCATTCTCACATAAGCATCCCTTTTCTCCAGATGCGTAAGGATGGTGTGTAGAGCAGTGGTCATTGCGTCATCTGTCACTCAGTTGTGTCGGTAGGCAAGTTGTAGTGGGTTCAGTGTTAATGGCAGCAAGCTGCAGATGTAATCCTTGACCAGCCTCTCAAAGCATTTGCTTATTATTGAGGTGAGTGTGACAGGATGCCAGTAGTTCAGACATGTTACCTTGGTCTTTTTAGTCTCAGGAACAATGATGGATGTTTTGAAGCAAGAGGCCAATCTACACTGGGAGAGGCAGAGACTGAAAATGTCTGTAAGCACACCTGGCAGTTGTGCTGTGCCCTGGGATGCCGTCCGGTGCTACACCCTTGTGACTGTCCACTCATTGGAAACACCTGTGTACTTCAGCCTCAGAGATGTCCAAGGTGCAGGTTACTTCGGGTGCTCTCCTCGGGAGCTCAGTGTTGGCAACATTGAATCAAGCGTAAAAATGGTTTAGTTCATCTGGGAGAGAGGCAGCGATGTTGGAAGCACCATTGCATTTAGCTTTGAAATCTACAATAGTGTGCAGACCTTGCCTTAAGCTGCATGTGTTTTGTCCACCATTAACGAACAAAGGTACATCGCCATGGTCGGAAGAGAGGGGGGAGAGGAAGACTCCAAGCCAGATGCAGAGGAATGAATCTCCCTCTACCTAGCATCTTGATTGCAAATGTAGAGTCGCTGGAGAACAAGATTGAGGACCTAAGGGCAAGATTGCAGAATTGGAGGGAAATGAGGAATTGATGTGTTCTGTGTTTTACTGAGAACTGGCTCACACCAGACATGCCAGATTTGTCGATAAAATCCAAAGGCTTCCCAGTACACAGGATAAACCCAACTGCTGATTCAGAGAAAGCAAAAGGTGGGATGGTGGGTGTTCTGTACTTCACCATAAACGCTTTGTGGTGCTTGGACGTGGCAGTTTTGTTGTATTTGTCTTCCCCAGACCTGGAACATCTAACAGTTGTGCCGACCATTACACAATACTTATCAAGAGAGTTCTCCATGATCCTAACCGCAGCTTACGTACTGCCAAAGACCTATGTTCAACAGGCACTCAAGGTACTGAGTGCCATCATCAGCAAACAAGAAACAGTCCACCCCAACGCATTTCAAATGATAGTCAGGGACTTCAATCAGGCTTGTTTGAAGAATTCTCTGCCTCATTATCGTCAGCATGTAAACTGCAGCCCCCAGGATCCCAACACACTCAAACACAGCTATACTATAATAAACTCTGCCTACTATACCATGCCCAGACCATGTTTTGGGAAATCCGATCACCTGGCTGTCCTCCTACCTGCAAAAAGGCAGAGGCTAAACAGCAAGGCTACAGAGATAAGGATAACAAAGAGGTGGCTGCGTGAGGAAGAAGAGTGGCTACGGGACTGTTTCGAATCCATGGACTGGGCCGTGTTTAAGGACTCAGAGGATCTGAACAAATATACCATGGTTGTCATGAATTTTATAAAAACAATCACAGACGAGTGTGTCCCCACAAAATCATTCAGCCTTCCCTAACCAGCAGCCCTGGATGAACGATGAGATCCACAGTCTTTGGTTATTCACTCAATCCTGGAACATCTGAACAGCAAAGATCAGGATGCTCTTTATTGACTACAGCTCAGCAATCAATACTATCACCCCATCAAAATTAATCAATAAACTTCAACATGTTGGCCTCAATAACTCTCTGTGCATTTGGATCTTTGATTTCCTCCCCTGCCGGTCCCAGTCAGCTTGACAACATCTCATTTACAATTTCCATCAGCACAGGTGCACCACAGGCTGTGTGCTCCACTCCCTGCTCCATTCACTTTACACTTCTGACTGTGAGGCTAAGCACAGCTCCAATGCCATATTTAAGTTTGCTGACAACACCACTGTCACAGGCTGAATCAAAGGTGGTGACGAATCAACATATAGGAAGGAGACTGAAAATCTGGCTGAGTGGAGTCACAACAATAACCTCTTACCTAATGTCAGCAAGACCAAGGAGCTGATTATTGACCTCAGGAGGAGGAAACTGGAGGTCCACAAGCCAGTCCTCATCAGGGAATCAGAGGTGGAGAGGGTCAGCAACTTTAAATTCCTCAGTGTTATCATTTCAGAGGATCTGTCCGGGGCCCAGTACATTACTGCAAATACAAAGAAAGCACAGCAGTGCCTCTGCTTCCTTAGAAGTTTGTGAAGATTCAGAATGGTATCTACAAATTTCTATGGATGTATGGAGGAGAGTTTGTTGACTGGTAACATCACAGCCTGATATGGAAATACCAATGTCCTTGAACAGAAAATCCTATAAAAAGTAGTGGATAAGGTACAGTCCATCACAGATAAAGCCCTCTCCACCACTGAGTACATCCCACAGAGCTCCACCACTGACCATCACGGAGGACATCTACAAAAAGTGCTTTTGCAGGAAACCAGCATCCATCATACAGGACCCCACCATCCAGGCCATGTTGTCTTAGACCATAAGGCATAGGAATAGAATTAGGCTCTTTGGCCCATTGAGTCTGCTCTGCCATTTCATCATGGCTGATCCATTTCTCTCTGAGCCTCAATCTCCCACCTTCTCCCGGTCTGCCTTCATACCTTGACTAATCAAGAACCTATCGACCTCTGCATTAAATATACTCAATGACTTGGCCTCCACAGCCACTTGTGGCAACAAATTACACAGATTCATCACTCTCAAGGCAAAGGTATTCCTCTTCATCTCCATTCTAAATGAACATCCCTCTTACTCTGAGGCTGTGTCCTCTAGTCTTAGACTCCTCCACCATAGGAAACATCCTCTCCAAATCTACTCTACACAGGCCTTTCAATATTTGATAGGTTTCAATGCGATCCCCTCTCATTCTTCTGAATTGCAGTGAGTACAGGCTCAGAGCCACAAACACTCCTCATATGTTAAGTCTTTCAATCCTGAAATCATCTTTGAGAACCTACTTTGAACACTCTCCAATGTAAGTACTTAGATAAGTGCCCCAAGAATGGCTCACTATACTGCAAGTGAGGCCTCCCTAGTGCCTTATAGAGCTTGAACATTACATCCTTGCTTTTAAATTCTACTCCTCTCCAATGAGTGCTGACATTGCATTTGCTTTCCTCACAACTGATTCAACCTGTAAATTAATCTTTAGGGAATCCTATATGAGGACTCCCAAGTCCCTTTGCATCTCCCCCTGTAGAACACAACTAGTCACCAGCAGCCAATCAGAAAAGGCTCCCTTTATTCCCACTCTTTGCCTCCTGCCATCAGCCACTGCTTTATCCATGCTAGAATCTTTCTTGTAGCACCATGGGCTCGTAACTTGTTAAGCAGCTTCATGTGTGGCACTTTGTCAAAGGCCTTCTGAAAATCCAAGTACACATATCAACCAATTCTCCTTTGTCTATCCTGCTTGTTTTTTCTTCAAAGACTTCCAACTGATTTGTCAGTCAAGTTTTTCCCTTAAGTAAACCATGCTGACTTTTGCCTATTTTATCACGTGCCTCCATGTATCCCAACGCCACGCCCTTAACAATCAACTCAAAAATCTTCCCAACCACTGAAGTCAGACTAACTGACCTGTAATTTCCTTTCTTCCACCTCTCTCCCTTCCAGAAGTATGGAGTGGCATTTGCAATTTTCCAGTCCTCCGGAACCATGCCATTGATTCGTGACAGATCGTTACTAATCCCTCCGCAATCTCTTCAGGGCTGAAGTGGTGTAGCAGACTCAATGGACCAAATGTTCCTATCTTTGCTACAGTTTGGAGGTCTGTATGTAACTCCCATCAGGATCTTTTTACCTTACACCTTCAGATCCTGTGACAATTCTTTCAATGTTACCAACAGAACAATGCCACCCCCTCTGCCTACCTGCCTCTCCTTTCAAAACAATGTGTGTTCTTGAACATTAAGCTTCCAGCTATAGCGTTCTTTCAGCCATGCCTACATCACACACGCCAATCTGTAACTCGGCTACAAGTTCATCTTTCTTATTCTGTATACTGTCTGCATTCAACTATAACACCTTCAGTCCTGTGTTCATAACTTTCGACTTTGCCACCTTTTACATTGCAACTCATCCTGTTGACTGCAATTTTGCCCTGTTATCAGCCTCTCCTTGCTTGGATTCCTATTACAGATTGCCTTTGTTTGTAAACCAAGTACCTCATCCTCAGCCCTATCACTTCAGTTTCCTGCTGCCATCAAGAAGGTAGAGGAGCCTCAGGACCCACACCACCAGCTTCAAGAACAGTTATTACCCCTCAGCCATTCGTCTCTTGAATCATAGGGGTTAACGTCACTCTCCCCATAACAGACTGTTCACAAGGGTTTGCTTTCATCTCATGCTCTTCACATTTATTCCTTATTTATTTATTATTAAGGACGGTGGTGTCTGAAAAGAGGATGCTGTCCAAGTTGCATGCCATCTTGGACAATGTCTCCCATCCACTACATAATGTACTGGGTGGGCACAGGAGTACATTCAGCCAGAGACTCATTCCACCGAGATGCAACACAGAGCATCATAGGAAGTCATTGCTGCCTGTGGCCATCAAACTTTACAACTCCTCCCTTGGAGAGTCAGACACCCTGAGCCAATAGGCTGGTCCTGGACTTATTTCCATCTGGCATAATTTACATATTATTATTTATTTATGGTTTTATATCGCTATATTTATAGTCTATTCTTGGTTGGTGCAACTGCAACGAAACCCAATTTCCCTCAGATTCAATAAAGTATGTCTATCTATCTATTAGCATTTTCATTTTTATCTTTTTGTACAGTACTTGCACAGTTTGTCGCCTGGCTGTTTGTTCATTATGTGCGCAGTTTCTCCTTTATGTTTCTTGGATTTACTGAGTACAAGAAAATGAATCTCAGGGCTCTATATGGTGGCATATATGTACTTAGATAATAAATTTATCTGGAACTTAGATCGCATCCTCCCAATCTTCACTTTCATTGTAACATTCAAGATGATTATCAATTCCTTCAAATCCTTCACAGTTTCTAAAAAAAAATTGATGATGTTGTGAAAATGTTTCATTTTCACTCTCGGCCATTTCTGGCATCTCCAAACCTGAATGCTTGAAACTGCAGTGAGCAAAACAGTTCTGAATTGTCTTACTGCTTATTTCTCGCCAACTATTAGTGACACAAGTCACTGCTTTTTGGGCACAAACACGCGCAATTGACGCTATTTTAAAATTGTTCACTCTAAGCATGGTGGATTGTCTGACGGCTATACATGACTGATACTAGTTAGAAACTGGCAAGCCTCCTGCCCCAATTAAGTGGCATAGCATCCCAAATATATTAAAGGAATCTGGCAATTTTCTCAATTAATCTTTGTTCTTTAAGAATTGTCCTAAATAAGCGGCTGCCCCAATTGCCCTGACGGCTCAGTTAACTGGAATCCACTGTACACCTAAGGAAGGAATTTTCACTTTTATCCTCGACAAACTTCAACCAGTAATTACACATTTTAACAGGACTTGTTATTTTAACATAATTTAATGAGCACAGATAAAATGTAGGTCTCTAACTAAAAGCGACTGAGGACCTTAAATCATATTAATGTCTAAGTGGAAACCACATCACAAAAAAACTGATGATAATTCAGTTAGATTTAGCAGATAGAGATAAAGCAAGAATGACAGTTTTCAATTGGGGTAAAGCCAATTGAACCAAAAAATAACAGTGCTAGAATAACGAGTAGCATTTGCGATGGAGATCAACCTCATTCTGGGAATGAAAGGGTTAACATATGAGTAGCATTTGGTGGCTCTGGGCCTGTACTCACTAGAATTCAGAAGAATGGGGGGGGTGGGGGAGAGAGGATATCTAACTGAAACCTATCAACTGAAAGGCTTAGATAGAGTGGATGGGGACAGGATGTTTCCTATAATGGGGGAATCTAGAACCAGAGGACACAGCCTCAGAATAGAGGAACGTCAATTTAGAATGGAGATGTTCAGCCAGGGAGTGTTGGATCTGTGGAATTCGTTGCCACAGGCAGCTGTGGAGGCCAAGTCATTGGGTATATTTAAGGTAGAGGTTGATAGATTCTTGATTAATCTGGGCATGAAGGGATACGGGGAGAAGGCAGGAGATTGGGGCTGACAGGATAAACGGATCAGCCATGATGAAATAGCGGAGCAGTCTCGATGGGCCAAATGGCCAAATTGTGCTCCTATGTCTTATGGTCTTACGGTTAAAGTGGAGTTGGTAGGTTCTTGATTAGAAAGGGTGTCAAAGGTTACAGGGAGAAGGCAGGAGAATAAATCAGCCACGATGGAATGACAGAGCAGATTTGATGGGTTGAATAGCCTAATCTGCTACTATGTCTTATGGTCTCATTGTCCAACGCACACACAGGATACCAGAACGACGTACACATGCAGGTCATCAGAACTGCACATGCACACAGGTGACCAGACTGCATATACACACACACACAGGATACCAGAATTGCGCGCGTGCGCACACACACACACACACACACACACACACAGGATACCAGAACTGCATACGCACACAGGGTACCAGACCTGCGTGTATATATATATACACACACACACACACACAGGATAAAAGAACTGTGTACACACACACACACACACACAGGATACCAGAACTGCATACGCACACAGGGTACCAGACCTGCGTGTATATATACACACACACACACACACACACACACACACAGGATAAAAGAACTGTGTACACACACACACACACACACACACAGAGGATAATAGAACTGCGTACACACACATACACACACAGGATACCAGAACTGCATACGCACACAGGGTACCAGACCTGCATGTATATATACATACACACACACACACACACAGGATACCAGAACTACATACGAACGCAAGATACCAGAACAGTGTACCTACTAAGGATACCAGAACTGCTTATGCACAAAGGGTACCAGACCTGTGTATACACACACACACACACACACACACACACACACACACACACACACACACACGATACTAGAACAGTGTACCCACTAAGGATACCAGAACTGTACACACACACACACAGGATAATAGAATTGTGTACACATACATACAAGATACCAGAACTGAATACGCACACAGGATAGCAGAACTGTACACACGCAGGATACCAGAACTACATACAAACGCACGATACTAGAAACAGTGTACATACTAAGGATACCAGAATTGCATATGCACACACAGGATACCAGAACTGCGCGCGTGCACGCATACACAGAGCATACCAGAACTGGGTACGCACAAGGATACCAGAATTGTATGCACACAGGATACCAGAACTACTTACGCATGCATGTGACTAGAAATCTGTACACACATACAGGATACCAGAACTGTGTACACACACACACACACACAGGATACCAGAACTGCGTACACATGCAGGATACCATAAACTGCGTACGCAGGCAGGTGACCAGAACTGTGTACACACTCAGATGACCAGAGCTGCACTTGCACACAGTATTTCAAGTGAAGCCTGACGCAGTTGTTTACATTTGCAACCTGAAGTCACAACTCCTACAATCAATGCACTCACTAATGAAAACAAATACGCCAAACGCCACCGTCTATCTGCAGCCTGACCAATGTCTTTGACAGTTGCAACATGATATCCCAGTTCCTGTTCACAACAACCCTCACTGAGGAAGGCAAGCTTCTCAAGTTCACCCTGTCTACCGTGTCTTGTGTCTTGTCTCCGTAGTGATGTGTACTCGCACCTCTGGGTTTTCTCTCCGCCATTGTCATTTGTAGCCCACATCCTGGCTACTGTTCAGAGGTCTGTACATAAATCCCTTCAGCGTGTTTTCACCCTTGCAGTTTCTTAGCTCCACCCCAAGTATTCTACCCCTTCCGATCCTATGTCACCTCTTTCTAAGTACTGTATTTGATTTCACTTTTTACCACTACAGCCGCGCCATCCCTTCTACCTACCTGCCTGTCCTTTTGATAAAGGTGTAGCCGTGAATGTTAAACTCCCAACTATGATCTTCTTTAATGCTCACAACGTCATACCTGCCAATCTCCAACTGCGCTACGAGATCATCGACCCTATTCTACATACTGCATGCATTCAAATACAACAGTTTCAGTCCTGTATTCATCACCCTTTTCAATTTTGCCTCCATGTTACATTTCAGCTCATCCAATTGACTGCAATTTTGCCCCATCTGCCTGTCCTTCCTGTCAATCTCACACACTGCATCTAGTTGTACACCAATTGCCCCATCCTCAGCCTATGACTCTGGTTCCCATCACCCTGCCAAATTAATTTAAACCTTTCCCACTAGCTCTACCAAACATGTCTGCAAGGATATTGGTCCTCCTTGGGTTCAGGTGTAACCTGTCCTTTGTGTACAGGTCATAAAATATTACAACATGCAATAATATCCAATACTTGTAAGCTTTTCTAATAATACTGCAGATACTCACTGTGTTAATTCAAAGAGTTGTTTGAACCAGTCCTGGTTAAGCAGATCGTTGGACTGCGAACTGTGTGACATGGTGGAATGGCAACAGTTCTCTAGCCAGGGGAAGTGAGCCACTGGATCTACCAATCTGCTGGGGAAGAGAACAAGAAAAACAAAGAAGTTAGGATATACATTCAGAATAATTCCTTGCAGAACTTAACTACAGGCCTAAAAAGTACAGAAATGGATCCCATGGTTCTGGTCCATGAGATCTCTACAAAGCAGGGAGAAAATTGCGTTATTTTCTTGCAAAGGTATTTTTACATTTACTTTTGCAGCTGGGTGACCATCATGAAGGAACCCACTACCCTGCTCATGAACTGGGGATGGAAAAGGGAGGCGAGAGGGGACTGGGAGAGGAAGGAATTGAAGTACAACAATGAGCAGGCTTCCACCAACTAGCAAGGCAGAGAATCCCACAGGAACTTCCACAAGAAGTTTATACATAGCTCAATTTTAAATGACCGGGCCAATTTTCATAACTATATCCCCTCATTTGAAACATTCCCATTAAGGCAATAACATGATAGTGATTCCAGTTAATTGGGACACATTGGGACCAGTACATTTTGACCCAAATAGCCAAAGTTTCATGGAACTAGTTAAAAAGGTATTTAAAAAAACAATCTACCATTTAGCCATGCAACAAATTATGTATTTAAATGAAATACCGAACAAATGAGAACTCCACCAGTATATTACAACTCTCGTCAGGAGTGAGTCATTACTTGAACTAGCAATTGAGAGTGTGACATCTTGCAGGACAGGAGCCATTTGAAAACTGCAAGTCTCATCGGGAGAGAGTCTTATTTGAGCCAATTAAAATAAAGGAAGAGTAAGCAGAGAGGCCATTGTTCAAGTGGTCCGGCATCGACTCAACAGGCTTCGACACCAACAGGCTTGAGCAAGCCAGGTGGGGGTTCTTAGTAAGATCCCAGTAAGTTTTTTTTCTGTTGGTACAGTTAGTGCGTTGAGAATGGGTCCAGAGTGAGAGGTATGTTCCTTGTGTGAGATGTGGGAACTCTGGGAGACCTCGTGTCTCCTGATAACTGCATCTGCACAAAGTGCATTCAGCCACAGCTCCTCAGACAGACACCGTGATAAGGAACTGGAGCTGGATGACCTTCGACTCATATGGAAGAATGAGGAGATGGTAGCTAGGAGCTACAGGGTGGTCGTCACCTGGAGGCAGCTACCTGGTTGACTGTCAGGACAGGGTAAGAGAATAGGCAGCCAGCACGGAGTGCCCTCAGTAAGAAGTATACTGCTTTGGATACCATTGGGAGGGATGACGTACCAGGGAGATATCACAACGAGCAGGTCTCTGGCTCTGTGGCTCAGAAGGTAAACAGAAGAACAGGAATGCAGTTGTGATAGGGAATGCCGTAGTTCGGAGAGCAGACATGAGATTCTGTGGACATGATAAAGACACCTGGATGGTATGTTGCCTCCCAGGTGCTGGAGTCACGGGATGGCTCAGATTGGGTCAACAGCATTCTGAATGGGGAGGGTCAGCAGCCAGAATTCTTGGTATTTACATAGTAGGAAAAGGGAAGAGGCCCAGAAGAGAGAATTTAGGTAGAAAGCTGAAAAGCAGGACATCCTGGGTTGTAATCTCTGGATTGCTGCCTGTGCCACGTGCCAGTGAGCGTAAGAAGAGGATGATTTGACAGGTGAATGTGTGGCAGATGAAAGTACACAGGACATCTTCTGATCAGTGTCTCAGAAAGGCAGCGTCTATTATTAAGGACCTCCATCACCCAGGGCATGCCCTTTTCTCACTGTTACCATCAGGCAGGAGATACAGAAACCTGAAGGCACACACTCAGCGATTCAGGAACAGCTTCTTCCCCAATGCCATCCAATTCCTAAATGGACATTGAACCTGTGAACCCTACCTCACTTTTAATATATATTAAAATTGCTGAGCCTCTGGCGATGATTTTTGCATCATCAATGGGGACGGGAGAGGATCCAGAGGATTGGAGAGTTGCAGATGTTGTTCCATTATTCAAGAAAGGGAGTAGATAGCCCAGGAAATTATAGACCAGTAAGTCTTACTTCAGTGGTTGGTAAGTTGATGGAGAAAATCCTGAGAGGCAGGATTTATGAACATTTGGAGAGGCATAATATGATTAGGAATAGTCAGCATGGCTTTGTCAAAGGCAGTTCGTACCTTACGTGCTCGATTGAATTTTTTGAGGATGCGACTAAACATATTGATGAAGGTAGAGCAGTAGATGTAGTGTATAGGGATTTCAGCAAGGCATTTGATAAGTTACCCCATGCAAGGCTTGTTGAGAAATTAAGGAGGCATGGGATCCAAGGGGATATTGCTTTGTGGATCCAGAACTGGCTTTCCCACAGAAGGCAAAGGGTGGTTACAGACAAGTCATATTCTGCATAGAGGTTGGTGACTGGTGGTGTGCCTCAGGGATCTGTTCCGGGACCCCCTACTCCTCGTCATTTTTATAAATGACCTGGATGAGGAAGTGGAGCGATGGGATAGAAAATTTGCTTATGACGCAAAGGTTGTGGGTGTTGTGGATAGTGTGGAGGGCTGTCAGAGGGACATTGATAGGATGCAAAACTGGGCCGAGAAGTGGCAGATGGAGTTCAACCCAGATAAGTTTGAGGTGGTTCATTTTGGTAGGTCAAATATGATGGCAGAATATTGTATTAATGGTAAGACTCTTGGCAGTGTGGAGGATCAGAGGGATCTTGAGGTCCGTGTCCATAGGACACTCTAAGCTGCTGTGCAGATTGACTCTGTGTTGAGAAGGCATACGGTGTATTGGCCCTCATCAATCGTGGGATTGAGTTTAAGAGCCAAGAGGCAATATTGCAGCTATATAGGACCCTGGTAAGACCCCACTTGAAGTACTGTGCTCAGTTCTGGTCGCCTCACTACAGGAAGGATGTGGAAACCATAGAGAAGGTGCAGAGGATATTTACAAGGATGTTGCCTGGATTGGGGAGTATGCCTTATGAGAATAGGTTGAGTGAACTTGGCCTTTTCTCCTTGGAGCGACGGAGGATGAGAGATGACCAACTAGAGGTGTACAAGATGATGAGAGGCATTTATCATGTGGATAGTCAGAGGTCTTTCCTCAGGGCTGAGATGGCTAGCATGAGAGGGCATAGTTTTAAGGTGCTTGGAAGTAGGTACAGAGGAGATGTCAGGGGTAAGTTTTTTTTACTCAGAGAGTGGTGAGTGCATGGAACAGGCTGCCAGCAACGGTGGTGGAGGTGGATACGACAGGGTCCTTTAAGAGGCTCCTGGATAGGTACACGGAGCTTAGAAAAATAGAGGGCTATAGGTAACCCTAGGTCATTTTTAAAGTAAGGACATGTTCGATACAGCTTTGTGGGCCAAAGTACCTGTATTGTGCTGTAGGTTTTCTATGTTTCTATATTATTTGTTTTTGCACAATTTTTAATCTATTCAAAATACGTAGACTGTAACGGATTCACTTATTTATTTATTAATATTATTATTTTCCTCTTCTATATTATGTATTGCATTGAACAGCTGTTGCTAAGTTAACAAATTTCACGACACATGCCGATGATAATAAACCTGATTCTGATTCTGGCTGAGGAATTAATGCTGGGGACAGGGTTTCCGATATCTGAACCCCTGGATCTCTTCTGGTTGGTGGTATGACCTGTATAAAAACGGGTTACACCTGAACCTGAGGACCACCAATATCCTTGCAAGCAGGATTTAATCTAATTAGCAGGGGGATGGGAACTGGAATGATAGGGCTGAGGATGGGACAGTTGGTATATAAGTAGATGCAGTGTAGTGAGACTGTGAGGAAGGACAGGCAGATGCAGGGAGAATATAGAATAAGGTAGATGTTCTTGTAGTGCAATTGGAGATTGGCAGGTATGACATTGTGGGCATCACTGGGGTGTGGTTGAAAGAAGATGGTAGTTAGGGACTAAACGTCGAAGGATATACCTTGTATCAAAAAGACAGGCAGATAGCAAAGGGGGTGGGGTGGCTCTGTCGGTAAATAATGAAATCAAATCCTTAGAAAGAGGTGACATAGCATCGGAGGATGTAAAATCCTTGTGCTAAAGTTAAGAAACTGTAAGGGAAAAAAGCCGCCAATGGGAGTTATATACAAGCCTCCAAATAGTAGCTAGGATGTATGATACAAATTACAACGAGAGGTAGAAAAGGTACGTCGAAAGGACAATGTTACGATAGTCGTGGGGAATTTCAGTATGCAGGTAGAATGAAAAAATTAGGTTGGTGCTGGATCCCAAGAGAGGAAATTCGACAATGCCTCAGAGCACTAGGGGAAAGCAAATCCTAGAGTGGGTGTTGTGTGATGAACCAAACTTGATTGGGGAACATAAGGTAAAGGAACCTTTAGGAAACAATTATCTCAATGTGTCTGGATTCACCCTACAATTTGAGAGGGAGAAAATAAAGTCAGGTATATCAGTATTACCAGAGAGTAAAAGGAATTACACAGGCATGAGAGAGGACCTGGCCAAAGCTGATTGAAAGGGAACACTAGCAGGGATGACTGCAAAAAACAATGGCTGGAGTATCTGCGGACAATTCAGAAGCTGCAGGAAAGATTCAGCCCAAGGATGAAGAAGTATTCTAAAGGTAGGGTAAGGGAACCATGGCTATCAAAGGAAGTCAAAGACAGCATAAAAGCAAAAGAGAGGGCATATATTAGAGCAAAAATTAGTGTGAGGTTAGGCAACTGGGTAGTTTTTAAAAACCAATAGAAGGAAACTAAAATAACCATAAGAAGAGAAAAGATGAAATGTGAAGGGAAACTAGTTAATAATATAAAAGAGGACATCAGAAGATTTTTTTTGAACATATAAAAGAGAGGTGAGAGTGGATTATCAGACTACGGGAAGGACATATGGGAAATATAGTAATGAATGAAGGGAGGGAGGCAGAAGAAAAGAAATTATAGGCCAGTTAGCCTGACTTCAGTGGTTGGGAAGATGTTGGAGTCCATTATTAAGGATGAGGTTTTGGGGTACATCAAAGTGCATGATAAAATAGGCCGAAGTCAGCATGGTTTCCTTAAGACGAAATCTTGCCTGATAATATCTAGTGGAATTCCTTGAAGAAATATCAAGTAGAATAGACAAAGGAGAATCGGCAGATGTTGTTTCCTTAGATTTTCAGAAGGCCTTTGACAAGATGCCACACATGAGGCTGCTGAACAAGACCCCATGGTATTATAGGAAATATATTAGCATAGATAGAAGATTGGCTGACTGGCAGGAGGCGAAGAGTGGCAATAAAGGGAGCTTTTATTGTTTGGATGCAAGTAACTAGTGATGTTCCGCAGGGGGCAGTGTTGGGACCACTTCTTTTCAATTTGTATGTGAATGATAGTGTTGAGGAAGCATTGAGTCTGCAGAAGGACTTAGATTTGAAGAAAGGGCAAAGAAGTGGAAGATGGAATATAGGGTAGGGAAGTATATGATCTTGATTAGTCAGGGCGTCAAAGGTTACAGGGAGAAGGCAGGAGAATGGGATTGAGAGGGATAATAAATTAGTCATGATGTAGTGGTAGAGCAGACTTGATGGGCTGAATGGCCTAATTCTGCTCCTACGTCTTATGGTTTCTTTTGGTCTGCGTTGGATCCAGACTAACAATTATTTCACTCACCTTTACACTTGTGTACTGGAAATGAATCTTGGGCTAGGGGCTGGGGGACTGTGGGGGACAGGCTCAGGGTGGGAATGGATTGGACTGGATTGTGTTCGACTGGGATGGGTTGGACCGGGTTGCATTGGACTGGGTCTCAATGGACAGGAGAGTGTTGGATTGGGTTGCATTGGACAGAGTTGCTTTGAATTGGTTTGGGTTTGACTGAAGTACCTGTAATGACTAGTCTCCACCAAACACCAGGGCAAAGAATTCCACAGATTCACCACATAAAGATATATCTCTGTTTTAAATGACTGGCCCCTTAATTGTAACTATGTCCCTTTCTTTGAAATCCTCCCATTAAGGCAATAACGCAATATTTCAAATCTATTAATCTGATCTAAAGAGAGCCATTGATTCACACTAACCCTATCCTACTGCCACTGTACTTCAGCATTTCTCATCTACCATGTTACAGTAGATCAGCAAGTATTTGTAAAGACCAGAAACAAGTTGGCCCGAAACATCGACTGTACCTCTTCCTATAGATGCTGCCTGGCCTGCTGCGTTCACCAGCATTTTTTGTGTGTGTTGCTTGAATTTTCAGCATCTGCAGATTTCCTCATGTTAACTTTTCAGGCTGATAGCCTTTTATTCCAAATTACCAACATTGGTAGCATCTTTCTTTCACACAGCAGCTTCTTCACTCCCTGAGGAGACTGTGGCATTGCGAGGCTCCTCCACACTATTTTAACGAATTTTACAGAAGCATTACCAAGAGGCTCTTGACCAGCTGCAACACCTTCTGGTACGGTAATCATTAACACAGGACTGCATTGCCCATGATCTTTCCCATCCTCCAACAACCCCTTTGACCCCCTACCATCAGGCAGGAGGTACGAATATGACGACAAAAACTGTTAGAATGAGAAACAGCTTCTTCCTCCAGGCCGTAAATTTACTGAACTCCCTGCCACCACCCAGTTCTACACATCATACTGTTTACTTTCAAACTTGTGATGTAAATGCACCTTGGTCCGGAGGACATTGTTTTGTTTGGCAGTATACACGTGTACAGTTGAATGTTGATCTGATGTAAGTGCTGCCACACTCAACACTTACTTGTACATTGTGTTTTATGCGATTGGTTTTATATTTATATTTATTGTGTTCTTAATCTTGTTTTTTATGCTGCATCAGATCCAGACTATCAATCATTTTGTTCTCCTTTAAACTCGTGTACTAAAGAATGCCAATAAACATTCTTGAATAGTGATCTGATCTGTATGAACAGCATGGACAAACTTTTCACTGTAATGCTGGAGGAACTCAGCAGGTCAAGCAGTATTTTTGGAAGGGAATAAATAGTCGATGTTCATTGACTGTATATTCACTTCCCTTGATGCTGCCTGACCTGCTGAGCTCTTCCAGCCATTTATATGTGTTGTTCTGGATTTCCAGCATCCGCAGAATTCCTTGTGTCCAGGTCTGGACAGGAGATGTGGAGAAAATGATTCTTCGCGTAGGAGATCCAGTTGTCACTGTTAAGGGGATCTTGTCTAAGAAAGGTGAGGGTACTGAGTCTTTGCATCTTTAATTACAGTGGTTTCTTCATACAAGTGATGCAACGTTCAAAAACAGCATTCAACAATTATGACACAAAACTAATAAAGTTAGCGATTCAAGGATGGATATGGAGTAAAATGAGCATTAATAAAACCAGCATGTATTTGCAATGTAAACAGCATTATACAATGTGGTTTAAAGAGTCTACAGTGCAGTGACGGGCAATGGCACTCACTAGAATGGTTGATCAGATTCATAGACACAGCCGAAACCCTTCATCAGGACTGGAAAGGATGGGGGAAGATGCCAGAATATGAAGGTGGGTGGGGGAAGGGGAAGGGGAAGGGGGAAGGGGAAGGGGGAGGGGGACAAGCTAGAAGGTGAAGCCAGGTGGGTGGAGACGTGGGAATAAAGTAAGAAGCTGGGAGGTGATAGGTGAAAAAGGTAAAGGTCTGAGGAAGCAGGAATCTGATAGGAGTCGTCCATGGGAGAAAGGGAAGGAGGAGGGGCATCGAAGGAAGGGATAGAGAAGAGATAAGAGGCCAGAGTGAGGAACAGAAGAGAGAAGGGGGAAGGAAAGAGAGTTGTAAAAGAGCACCTGAAGGCTTTGTGTGTCAATGCAAGGAGCATTCATAATAAGGTGGATGAATTGAAAGTGCAGATTGTTATTAATGATTATGATATAGTTGGGATCACAGAGACATGGCTCCAGGGTGACCAGGGATGGGAGCTCAACGTTCAGGGATATTCAATATTCAGGAGGGATAGACATGAAGGAAGGGGAGGTGGGGTGGCGTTGCTGGTTAAAGAAGAGATTAACGCAATAGAGAGGAAGGACATAAGCCGGGAAGATGTGGAATCGATATGGGTAGAGCTGCGTAACACTAAGGGGCAGAAGACGCTGGTGGGAGTTGTGTACAGGCCACCTAACAGTAGTAGTGAGGTCGGAGATGGTATTAAACAGGAAATTAGAAATGTGTGCAATAAAGGAACAGCAGTTATAATGGGTGACTTCAATCTACATGTAGACTGGGTGAACCAAATTGGTAAAGGTGCTGAGGAAGAAGATTTCTTGGAATGTATGCGGGATGGTTTTTTGAACCAACATGTCGAGGAACCAACTAGAGAGCAGGCTATTCTGGACTGGGTTTTGAGCAATGAGGAAGGGTTAATTAGCAATCTTGTTGTGAGAGGCCCCTTGGGTAAGAGTGACCATAAAATGGTGGAATTCTTCATTAAGATGGAGAGTGACATAGTTAATTCAGAAACAAAGGTTCTGAACTTAAAGAGGGGTAACTTTGAAGGTATGAGACGTGAATTAGCTAAGATAGACTGGCAAATGACACTTAAAGGATTGACGGTGGATATGCAATGGCAAGCATTTAAAGGTTGCATGGATGAACTACAACAATTGTTCATCCCAGTTTGGCAAAAGAATAAATCAAGGAAGGTAGTGCACCCGTGGCTGACAAGAGAAATTAGGGATAGTATCAATTCCAAAGAAGAAGCATACAAATTAGCCAGAGAAAGTGGCTCACCTGAGGACTGGGAGAAATTCAGAGTTCAGCAGAGGAGGACAAAGGGCTTAATTAGGAAGGGGAAAAAAGATTATGAGAGAAAACTGGCAGGGAACATAAAAACGGACTGTAAAAGCTTTTATAGATATGTAAAAAGGAAAAGACTGGTAAAGACAAATGTAGGTCCCCTGCAGACAGAAACAGGTGAATTGATTACGGGGAGCAAGGACATGGCAGACCAATTGAATAATTACTTTGGTTCTGTCTTCACTAAGGACATAAATAATCTTCCAGAAATAGTAGGGGATAGAGGGTCCAGTGAGATGGAGGAACTGAGTGAAATACATGTTAGTAGGGAAGTGGTGTTAGGTAAATTGAAGGGATTGAAGGCAGATAAATCCCCAGGGCCAGATGGTCTGAATCCTAGAGTGCTTAAGGAAGTAGCCCAAGAAATAGTGGATGCATTAGTGATAATTTTTCAAAACTCGTTAGATTCTGGACTAGTTCCTGAGGATTGGAGGGTGGCTAATGTAACCCCACTTATTAAAAAAGGAGGGAGAGAGAAACCGGGGAATTATAGACCGGTTAGCCTAACGTCAGTGGTGGGGAAACTGCTGGAGTCAGTTATCAAGGATGTGATAACAGCACATTTGGAAAGCGGTGAAATGATCGGACAAAGTCAGCATGGATTTGTGAAAGGAAAATCATGTCTGACGAATCTCATAGAATTTTTTGAGGATGTAACTAGTAGAGTGGATAGGGGAGAACCAGTGGATGTGGTATATTTGGATTTTCAAAAGGCTTTTGACAAGGTCCCACACAGAAGATTAGTGTGCAAACTTAAAGCACACGGTATTGGGGGTAAGGTATTGGTGTGGGTGGAGAATTGGTTAGCAGACAGGAAGCAAAGAGTGGGAATAAACGGGACCTTTTCAGAATGGCAGGCGGTGACTAGTGGGGTACCGCAAGGCTCAGTGCTGGGACCCCAGTTGTTTACAATATATATTAATGACTTGGATGAGGGAATTAAATGCAGCATCTCCAAGTTTGCGGATGACACGAAGCTGGGTGGCAGTGTTAGCTGTGAGGAGGATGCTAAGAGGATGCAGGGTGACTTGGATAGGTTGGGTGAGTGGGCAAATTCATGGCAGATGCAATTTAATATGGATAAATGTGAAGTTATCCACTTTGGTGGCAAAAATAGGAAAACAGATTATTATCTGAATGGTGGCCGATTAGGAAAAGCGGAGGTGCAACGAGACCTGGGTGTCATTATACACCAGTCATTGAAAGTGGGCATGCAGGTACAGTAGGCGGTGAAAAAGGCGAATGGTATGCTGGCATTTATAGCGAGAGGATTCGAGTACAGGAGCAGGGAGGTACTACTGCAGTTGTACAAGGCCTTGGTGAGACCATACCTGGAGTATTGTGTGCAGTTTTGGTCCCCTAATCTGAGGAATTACATCCTTGCCATAGAGGGAGTACAAAGAAGGTTCACCAGATTGATTCCTGGGATGGCAGGACTTTCATATGAAGAAAGACTGGATGAACTGGGCTTGTACTCGTTGGAATTTAGATGATTGAGGGGGGATCTGATTGAAACGTATAAAATCCCAAAGGGATTGGACAGGCTAGATGCAGGAAGATTGTTCCCGATGTTGGGGAAGTCCAGAACGAGGGGCCACAGTTTGAGGATAGAGGGGAAGCCTTTTAGGACCGAGATTAGGAAAAACTTCTTCACACAGAGAGTGGTGAACCTGTGGAATTCTCTGCCACAGGAAACAGTTAAGGCCAGTTCATTGGCTATATTTAAGAGGGAGTTAGATATGGCCCTTGTGGCTACGGGGTTCAGGGTGTATGGAGGGAAGGCTGGGGCGGGGTTCTGAGTTGGATGATCAGCCATGATCATAATAAATGGCGGTGCAGGCTCGAAGGGCCGAATGGCCTACTCCTGCACCTATTTTCTATGTTTCTATGAAAAAGAAAAAGAAACACAAAATGGACATAAAGAGTAGGGTCTGTATGTTCTCCCCGTGGGATGTATTGGTTTTCCACAGGTGCTTCGACTTCCTCCCACAATCCAAAGACGCACCAGGTGGTTAACTAGTCATTCCTGACTTCTAAAAGAAATTCTGGCTTAAACAGCAGAAACCAACAATCTGAAGGAATGTTGTTTCGTTTGGCAGTATTCATGTGTACAGCTGAATGGCAATAAAGTGCACTTGGACTTGAACTTTAGATACTGCACAAGTCTCCCATCTCACCCCAGAAAGAGTTTTTTCCTGACCCTGATGGGACACACTTAGGGTAATGCTAAAAAACAACCTTGTGACTCATCTGAACATAGCTGCTGCTGTTACACTGTGATACGGTATGTGCACCATTTTGCTTTGATTTCTACAGACTGCCAAATAACACACTGGCTGCACAAACCTGCTTTGCACTTTTGCAGCCTTGGAGTCATCAACGGGTCAAAGAAAAAAAACACTGGAAGTCAGTTTTAATACTGCGCTGGTATGAATCAGGTTTCATGAAAGGGAAGGAGAGGGTAGAGCTGTGGAGAGTGAGGCAATTCTAGAAGTCACTGGAAGGGCAAATTCCATCTACAACACTGTCCAGCACTGTGGATTGACAGATTTATCAAGCACTACCGGGGAATGACACAACAAAAACCACCAGTTACAGTCAGAGGATGGGGAATCTTTGGAATTTGCTGGAAGGCTATGGAGCCTCATTTATGCTTATGGCATTTTGGTATACTGTTCATGCATTTGAAGGGAGTGGGACTGGCATAGGATTGGAAATGGGGCTGGGTTGGCACAGGGTTGGGAATGGGGATGGCATAAGATTGGAAATGGGGCTGGGCTGACATACCATAGGGAATGGGGATGGCATAGGATTGGAAATGGGGCTGGGTTGGCACAGGGCTGGGAATGGGACTGGGCTGATATGATAGCGAATGGGGATGGCATAGGATTGGGAATGGGACTGGCATAGGATTGGAAATGGGGCTGGGCTGGCATAGGGTTGGGAATGGGGATGGCATAGGATTGGAAATGGGGCTGGGCTGGCATAGCATTGGAAAAGGGACTGGCAAAGGATTAGTGTAAATAGGTGAATGAGGGTCGATGTGGACTTGGTTTTTTAAACTGAACGTAGAATAGAAAGAGAAATGTATTTCCTCTTATCAAGGAATCCTGATGAATGGATTGTGCATCTCCTCCAGAAGGTCTGCTACAGTTGTGAAAAGCAGCCAATCACCACCTTCTCAAGACAATTAGTCATGGGCAATAAACATAAGCCTCACAGTGATACCTGCATCCTGAAAAACTAATAAAATACAGAGGATGGCGGAAACCTGGGAAACTCAGGACAGGCGGCTAAAGATGCTCAACTGGGCAATCGGCTAGGAAATGTAAAGAGGTTTCAAGAGGGCATGAACAAGCTCAAGGAGGAGGAGAGAAAATGGCAAATGGAACATAAATATAAAGAGACTTCGGCGTAGACTGGACCTGTATTCTCTAGAACAGCAGTCCACAACCACCGGGCCGCAAAGCATGAGTCAGCTGCACCTTTCCTCATTCCCTGTCACGCACTGTTGAACTCGAACATAGGGTTGCCAACTGTCCCGTATTTGCCGAGACATCCTGTATATCTGGCTAAATTGGTTTGTCCCATACGGGACCGCCCTTGTCCCATAAGGTAGAGCGTTCCTATGAAAACTTTCGTACTGAAATGGCGTAAAGCGAAGAAGCAATTACCATTAATTTATGTGGGAAAAATTTTTGAGCATTCCCAGACTCAAAAAATAACCTACCAAATCAAACCAAATAACACATAAAACCGAAAATAAATAACACTAACATATAGTAAAAGCAGGAATGATATGATAAATACACAGCCTATGTAAAGTAGAAATAATGTATGTACAGTGTAGTCGGGAAGATGAAGGCAAGTGGGGGAAAAAAATCGGCACGTCACGCATGCGCACGCAGGTGCCCGCGCAAGGCTTCATGGTCATGGTAGTCTTTCCTGGGGTAAAGTGTCCCAGGATTTGACTGCTACTTGTGTCCCTTATTTCAGAGTGAGAAAGTTGGCAATCCTAACTGTAAAAGACATGTTGAGGTGAGTTTAATCCTACTTGAACACCCCCCCGGTTGGCCGCAAGAATATTGTCAATATTAAACTGGTCCGCGGTGCAAACAAGGTTGGGGACCCCTGCTCTAGAGTTCAGAAAAATGAGAAGAGATCACATTGAGGTTTACAATGTTTTTAAAGGGCATTGCTGTCTGTACACAAATGATTATGCAGATGCCTGAAATCCCCAAGGCCACACACACAAAATGCTGGAGGAACTCAGCAGGTCTGGCAGCATCTATGGAAATGAAAAAAACAGTCAACCTTTCAGGCCAAGACCCTTCATCAGGACTGGAAAGGGGAAGATAGCAGAATAAAAAGGCAGGGGGAAGGGAAATAGGACAAGCTGGAAAGTGATAGGTGATTCCAGGTGGGTGGGGGAAGGGGAGCAATGAAGTCAGAAGCTGGGAGGTGATGGGTGGAAAAGGCAAAGGGCGGGAAAAGAAAGAATCTGATAGGAGAGGAGAGCGGAAGGAGAACGGGCACACGGGAAGGGCGATAGGCAGGGGAGGGGAAAGATTACTGGAAGTTGGAGAAATCAATGCTCAATGTCATCAGGTTGGAGGTTACCTGTAATGTTCAATCAGGATCATGGGTCTGGTAAGTGATACACTGACTGCAAATAGGTATATTAATTATTTAATTACAAACAGCAAAAATTCCACTAAATATTCACGTTCCCGAGTTACAGACACTGCACAGTCGAATTCTCAACAGACGTACCTACATTCAACAAACATACTTAGTTAAAAGTGCCGGCACAGCATACCTTCCCAATGGCCATGTCTTAAACAAAGGTAGAAGAGAGTAAGCCCCTTCCATGTGCTATTTTATATCCCCAGGATATGTGAAACTGAACACCAGGCAACTATCCAGTGGAGAAAGCAGCTGTACCTTCTGAACTAACCGAGCACAACGGAAGTGGCTTTGGACAACCAGAATAAGGCACACTCCCGCAGGACACTACCCAGACAAACATAAGATTTTGTGCCTCCAACCAGAGAGTGGTCTCATTGTGGCACAAGAGGAGGTCATGGACTGACATATTCAAACGGGAATGGAAATAGGAATTAAAATGGTTGGACACCAGGAAATTCCACTTTTGTCAGATGGAGTAGAGGTGCTAGAAAAAGCGGCCCCCAAATCTACATCTGGCCTCCCTAAAGCAGAGGAGGCGGTACCAGGAGCACCAGATTCACCAGTATAGAGGAGGCTGCATCGAGAGCACAAGATTCACCAATGCAGAGGAGGCCACATCAAATCACAGGAAAATAACTACCATTCTACGATGCCAGAGACAGTGCTCCTACTGGGATCAGTGGTGGTGCAACTGAGGAATAATCACTGTGAAACTCCACTCCAGCTGCTGACTTCTGTCTCTGAAGAAAGAATAAATAACTAAATAAATGCTTTCTGCACAAGTCACTGCCCTGTGAGAGGAATGTGTTAGTCAGAAGAATCTGCTCTTGGAATCTACCACTTCTGTAGTAAGTCACAGCTCATTGTTGTGTTGTGTCGCTGTCCTGGTAGTGTTCGATACATCTGTCAGTCCAAGAGCTGAACAGTGTCGTGGGTGGAATGTGCCTCTCCAGTGACTGCTGCAATTCACTTACTATCTGCAGTCCTACCCTTATCTTCCCTTTCATGAAACCTAACCCTCTGATGCATACCAAAGCAGTAGAAAAACTGATCTTTTGTGTTATTTTTCTATGCTCCGTACGCCTACTCCAGAATCTCAACCATCTGTTAAAATCAGTGAATCGTCTTTTACAAGCTGAACTGTGTCTGAAGCTAGTATCAAATTTGAGCTGACAGAGTGCCAAATTTCAAATAAATCTTAACATTCATAAGCCTTTTCAATTCCCTTCATTCACAGCTATGCCTCTCATTTTAACTCAGCCCACCGAGTCTGCTCTGCCATTCCATCATGGCTGATTTATTATCCTTCTCAACCCCATTCTCCTGCCTTCCCCCATAACATCTGACGCTCTGACTAATCGAGAACCTATCAACCTCCGCTTTAAATATACCCAATGACTTGGGTCTCCACAGCCGTCTGTGGCAGTGAATTCCACAGATTCTCCACCCTCTGGCTAAAGAAATTCCTCTTCATCTCTGTTCTAAATGGACATCCTTCTATTCTGAGGCTGTGCCCTCTGGTCCTAATTCACCCAGTAAAGGAAACATCCTCTCTACATCTGCTCTATCTAGGCCTTTTCATATTCAACAGGTCTCAATAAGATCCCCCCTCATTCTTCTAAACTTCAGTGAGTACAGACCCAAAGCCATAACTACGAGAACTACAAAGGATTGGATGATGTACTTTGAACCCTTGTGGGTAGAGATAAGAAAATGCAATGGTAAAAAGACTCTGATGGCTGTCATATACAGGCTTCTGAACAATGGCAAAGTTGTGAAAATCATGGGGGATTTCAATATGCAAGTAGATTGCAAAAATCAGGTTGGGTGCTGAATCCCAAGGGAAAGAATTTGTAGAATGCCTATGAGGTGGCTTTTTAGAGCAGCTTGTGGTTGAGCTCACTGGGGAACAGCACCACTGGATTGGGCATTAAATAATTATATATCTTTGATTAGGAATCTTAAGATAAAGGAACCCTTAGCAGACAGTGATCATAATATGACAGATATCACCCTGCAGTTTGAAACGGAGAAGATAAAAATGAATATAGCAATATTACAGCGGAGGAAAGGGAACCACAGAGGCATGAGACAGGAGGTGGTCAAAGTTGATTTGAAGGGGACACGAGCAGTGATTATGGCAGAAAAGCAGTGTCTGGTGTTTATGGGGGGAGTCTGGAAGGCGCAGGAAAGATAGATCCCAAAGATGAAAAAGTATTCTAAAGGGAGGATAAGGCAACTGTGGATGACAAGGGAGTTCGAGGGCAACTTGAAAGCAAAAGGGAGGCCATATAATATAGCAAAAATTAGTGGGAAGGTAGGATTGGGAAGCTTTTAAAACCAACAGAAACTACTAAAAATGCCATAACGAGAGAAAAGATGTAACATAAAGGAAAATTAGCCAATAATGTAAAAGAGTATACAAAATTTCTTTTTCAATATATAAAATGTAAAAGAGAGGCAAGAGTAGATACTGGTACGCTGGAAAATGACGCTGGAGAGGTAGTAATAGCAGACAAAGAAATGGTGGACGAACTGAATAAGTAAACAAGAGGAATTCTGCAGATGCTGGAAATTCAAGCAACACACATCAAAGTTGCTGGTGAACGCAGCAGGCCAGGCAGCATCTCTAGGAAGAGGTACAGTCGACGTTTCAGGCCCAGATCCAGTATTTTGCTTCCATCTCCACTGTGAAAGTCATTAGCCGAGTGCCAGAAATGAGAGTGTCAGGGGGCAGTAGTGAATACCATTGCATTTACTAAGGAGAAGGTTGGTTAAAAAAAAATGAAATAAAATCCTTGGAAAGAGTTGACACAAGATCAGAAGGTGTAGAATCTTTCTGGGTAGGGTTAGAAATTGAAAGGGTAAAAAGACCCCTGATGGGAGTTATATGCAGAGCTCGAAACACTGGCAAAGATGTAGGCTACAAATTACAATGGAAGATAGAAAATGCATGTCAAAAGAACAATGTTACGATGTCAAGGGGATTTCAATATGCAGGTAGATTGGGAAAATCAGGTTGCAGCTTGATCCCAAGAGGGAGAATTTGTTGAATGCCTACAAGATGGCTTTTTGGAGCAGTTTACCGTTGAGCCCATAAGGGGATAAACTATTCTAGATTAGGTGTTGTGCAATACACCGGAATTGATTAGGTAAAGGAAACTGAAAGGTAAAGGAACCCTTAGCGAGTAGTGATTATTTTTGAGAAAGTGATGCTAAGGACAGATCTATCAGTATTACAATGGAGTGAAGGGAATTACGGAGGCATGAGCAAGGATTTGGCCGAAATTGATTGGAAGGGGACACCAGATGGGATGACTGCTGAACAACAATGGCTGAAGTTTCTGGTCGCAATTTGGAAGGCGCAGGTTAGGTATATTCCAAAGAAGAAATAGTATTCTAAAGGCAAGATGACGCAACCCTGACTGACAAGTCAAAGACAACATAAAAGCCAAAGAGAGGGTATATAATAAAGCAAACATTAGTGACAAGTTAGAGGATTGGGAAGATTTAAAAAAAACAAAATAAGGGAACTAAAAAAGTTATAAAGAAGGAAAAAATGGAATATGAAGGTAAGCTAGCTAATAATATCAAAGAGGATACTGGAAGTTTCTTCAAATATATAAAGAGTAAAAGAGAGGAGAGAGGAGATATTGGACTGCTGGAAAATGGCGCTGGAGAGGTAGTAGTAGTGGACAAATAGATAATGGATGAACTAATAAGTATTTTGCTTCAGTCTTCACTCTGGAAGACACTAGCAGTATGCCGGAAGTTTGAGAATGTCAGGGGGCAGAAGTGAGTGAAGTTGCCATTACTAGGGACAGAGTGCTTGGGGAACAGAGATCTAAAGGTAGCAAAATCATCTGAACCAAATGGTCAACACACCTGGGTTCTGAAAAAGGTGGCTGAAGAGATTGTGGAGGTATTAGTAATAATCTTTCAAGAATCACCTGATTCTAGCATGCTTCAAGAGGACAGAAAAATTGCAAATGTCACTCCACTCTTCAAGAAGGGAGAGAGGCAGAAGAAATGGAATTTAAAGCAGACAAGTACAAGGTGTTGCACTTCATTAGGACCAACACAGTAGGCCTTACACAGTGAACAGCAGGGCACTGAGAACTAGGGCATTAGAACAAAGGGATCTGGGAATACAGGTCTATAAGTCACTGAAAGTGATGTCATATGTAGATGGGGTCATAAAGAATGTTTTTGATGCACTGGCCGTCATAAATCAGAGTACTGAGTACAGGAGATGGAATGTTATGTTGACATTGTATAAGATGTAGGTGAGGCCTAATTTGGGGGAATTGTGTGCAGTTTTGGTCACCTACCTATAGGAAAGATGTAAATAAAGTTGGAAGAATACAGAGAAAATTTACAAAGATGCTACCACATCTGGATGACTTGAGTTATATAGAAAGACTGAATTCTTTGGGATGCAGAAGACAAATTAGCCAGAGAAAGTGGCTCACCTGAGGACTGGGAGAAATTCAGAGTTCAGCAGAGGAGGACAAAGGGCTTAATTAGGAAGGGGAAAAAAGATTATGAGAGAAAACTGGCAGAGAACATAAAAACGGACTGTAAAAGCTTTTATAGATATGTAAAAAGGAAAAGACTGATAAAGACAAATGTAGGTCCCCTGCAGACAGAAACAGGTGAATTGATTATGGGGAGCAAGGACATGGCAGACCAATTGAATAATTACTTTGGTTCTGTCTTCACTAAGGAGGACATAAATAATCTTCCAGAAATAGTAAGGGACAGAGGGTCCAGTGAGATGGAGGAACTGAGTGAAATACATGTTAGTAGGGAAGTGGTGTTAGGTAAATTGAAGGGATTGAAGGCAGATAAATCCCCAGGGCCAGATGGTCTGCATCCCAGAGTGCTTAAGGAAGTAGCCCAAGAAATAGTGGATGCATTAGTGATAATTTTTCAAAACTCGTTAGATTCTGGACTAGTTCCTGAGGATTGGAGGGTGGCTAATGTAACCCCACTTTTTAAAAAAGGAGGGAGAGAGAAACCGGGGAATTATAGGCCGGTTAGCCTAACGTCGGTGGTGGGGAAACTGCTGGAGTCAGTTATCAAGGATGTGATAACAGCACATTTGGAAAGCGGTGAAATGATCGGACAAAGTCAGCATGGATTTGTGAAAGGAAAATCATGTCTGACGAATCTCATAGAATTTTTTGAGGATGTAACTAGTAGAGTGGATAGGGGAGAACCAGTGGATGTGGTATATTTGGATTTTCAAAAGGCTTTTGACAAGGTCCCACACAGGAGATTAGTGTGCAAACTTAAAGCACATGGTATTGGGGGTAAGGTATTGGTGTGGGTGGAGAATTGGTTAGCAGACAGGAAGCAAAGAGTGGGAATAAACGGGACCTTTTCAGAATGGCAGGCGGTGACTACTGGGGTACCGCAAGGCTCAGTGCTGGGACCCCAGTTGTTTACAATATATATTAATGACTTGGATGAGGGAATTAAATGCAGCATCTCCAAGTTTGCAGATGACACGAAGCTGGGTGGCAGTGTTAGCAGTGAGGAGGATGCTAAGAGGATGCAGGGTGACTTGGATAGGTTGGGTGAGTGGGCAAACTCATGGCAGATGCAATTTAATGTGGATAAATGTGAAGTTATCCACTTTGGTGGCAAAAATAGGAAAACAGATTATTATCTGAATGGTGGCCGATTAGGAAAAGGGGAGGTGCAACGAGACCTGGGTGTCATTATACACCAGTCATTGAAAGTGGGCATGCAGGTACAGCAGGCGGTGAAAAAGGCGAATGGTATGCTGGCATTTATAGCGAGAGGATTCGAGTACAGGAGCAGGGAGGTACTACTGCAGTTGTACAAGGCCTTGGTGAGACCACACCTGGAGTATTGTGTGCAGTTTTGGTCCCCTAATCTGAGGAAAGACATCTTTGCCATAGAGGGAGTACAAAGAAGGTTCACCAGATTGATTCCTGGGATGGCAGGTCTTTCATATGAAGAAAGACTGGATGAACTGGGCTTGTACTCGTTGGAATTTAGAAGATTGAGGGGGGATCTGATTGAAACGTATAAGATCCTAAAGGGATTGGACAGGCTAGATGCGGGAAGATTGTTCCCGATGTTGGGGAGGTCCAGAACGAGGGGTCACAGTTTGAGGATAGAGGGGAAGCCTTTTAGGACCGAGATTAGGAAAAACTTCTTTACACAGAGAGTGGTGAATCTGTGGAATTCTCTGCCACAGCAAACTGTTGAGGCCAGTTCATTGGCTATGTTTAAGAGGGAGTTAGATATGGCCCTTGTGGCTACAGGGGTCAGGGGGTATGGAGGGAAGGCTGGGTTCTGAGTTGGATGATCAGCCATGATCATAATAAATGGCGGTGCAGGCTCGAAGGGCCGAATGGCCTACTCCTGCACCTATTTTCTATGTTTCTATGTTTCTATTAACAGGAGATGTGACAGAGGAATACAAAATTATGGGGGGGGCATCGATAGAGTAAATACAAGCAGGCTTTTTGTACTGAGGTTGGGTAGGAAGACAACCAGAGGTCATGGGTTAAGGGCGAAAGATGAAAAGCATAAAGAGAACATGAGTGGAAACTTCTTCTCTCAAACGTCATGAGAGTGTGGAATGAGCTGCCAATGCAGGTGGTGCATGCGAGCTCAATTTCAACGTTGAAGAGATAGGTGCATGGTTGGAAGGGATATTAAAAGCTGTTCGTAGGAGTAGGTAATTTAAATGGCTCGGCACAGACTAGATGGGCCAAAGGACCTGTTACTGTACTGTACTTTTTTTTTGGGGTGTGCCTGCGTGCGTGCGAGTCTGCGTATCCATGCGCATCTGTGTGTGTGCGTTTACATGTACATGCATGCATCCGTGATGATGTCTTCTTCATGGATTTTAACAAGGCGCGGAGCAAGAGAGAGAGACTGTGTGGTGCTCCACTCCTCACACAGACATTTTCACAGTATTTTCCCCTTTATTTTACGAGGTCAAGTTGTGATCCCGACACTCAACCCAGCATGGATGGAAAGCGTACTCGGGAGCGGACCCAACTAGTTTCGAACCCGGAAACCACCACTCCCGGATCCGACGCCGATATTATTGTGCCACCAGCCGGCCCAGTACTGTATCTTTCTATGACCCTAAAGGAAACGATAGGAAATTAGTCTGACCTCAATGGTTAGAAAGATACTGGAGTGTATTGTTAAGGAAGTGGTTTTGGGGTAATTAGGACACATGACAAAATTGGCTGAAGTCAGCATGGCCTCCTTCAAGGGAAAATGTTGTCTGACAAATCTGTTGGAATTCTTTCAAGCAGCATAATCAAAGGAGAATCAGTGTGTGTTGTGTAGTGGGGAATCGGTGTGTATTGTGTAGTGGGGAATCGGTGTGTGCTGTGTAGTGGGGAATCGGTGTGTGCTGTGTACTGGGGAATCGGTGTGTGCTGTGTACTGGGGAATCGGTGTGTGCTGTGTACTGGGGAATCGGTGTGTGTTGTGTACTGGGGAATCATTGTGTGTTGTGTACTGGGGAATCGGTGTGTGTTGTGTACTGGGGAATCATTGTGTGTTGTGTAGTGGGGAATCGGTGTGTGTTGTGTACTGGGGAATCATTGTGTGTTGTGTACTGGGGAATCGGTGTGTGTTGTGTAGTGGGGAATCGGTGCACGTTGTGTAGTGGGGAATCGGTGCATGTTGTGTAGTGGGGAATCGTGTGTGTGTTGTGTAGTGGGTCGGTGTGTGTTGTGCAGTGAGAATCGGTGTGTGTGTTGTGTAGTGGGAAATCGGTGCACGTTGTGTAGTGGGAAATCGGTGCACGTTGTGTAGTGGGAAATCGGGTGTGCGTTGTGTAGTGGGGAATCGGTGTGTGTTGTGTAGTGGGGAATAATCATGTGTTGTGTAGTGGGGAATCATTGTGTGTTGTGTAGTGGGGAATCATCGTGTGTTGTGTAGTGGGTCGGTGTGTGTTGTGTAGTGGGGAATCGGTGTGTGTTGTGTAGTGGGGAATCGGTGTGTGTTGTGTAGTGGGGAATCGGTGTGTGTTGTGTAGTGGGGATTCGGGTGCACCTTGTGTAGTGGGGAATCGGTGCGCGTTGTGTAGTGGGGAATCATTGTGTGTTGTGTAGTGGGGATTCCGATGCACGTTGTGTAGTGGGGAATCGGTGTGTGTTGTGTAGTGGGGATTCGGGTGTGTGTTGTGTAGTGGGGATTCGGGTGTGTGTTGTGTAGTGGGGAATCGGTGTGTGTTGTGTAGTGGGGAATCATTGTGTGTTGTGTAGTGGGGAATCATTGTGTGTTGTGTAGTGGGTCGGTGTGTGTTGTGTAGTGGGGAATCGGTGTGTGCGTTGTGTAGTGGGGAATCATTGTGTGTTGTGTAGTGGGGAATCATCGTGTGTTGTGTAGTGGGGAATCATCGTGTGTTGTGTAGTGTGTCGGTGTGTGTTGTGTAGTGGGGAATCGGTGTGTGTGTTGTGTAGTGGGGAATCGGTGTGTGTGTTGTGTAGTGGGGAATCGGTGTGTGTTGTGTAGTGGGGAATCATTGTGTGTTGTGTAGTGGGGAATTGGTGTGTGTTGTGTAGTGGGGAATGGGTGTGTGTTGTGTAGTGGGGAATCATTGTGTGTTGTGTCGTGGGGATTCGGGTGTGTGTTGTGTAGTGGGGAATCGGGTGTGTGTTGTGTAGTGGGGAATCGGGTGTGTGTTGTGTAGTGGGGAATCGGGTGTGTGTTGTGTAGTGGGGAATCGGGTGTGTGTTGTGTAGTGGGGAATCGGTGTGTGTTGTGTAGTGGGGAATAATTATGTGTTGTGTAGTGGGGAATCATTGTGTGTTGTGTAGTGGGGAATCATTGTGTGTTGTGTAGTGGGTCGGTGTGTGTTGTGTAGTGGGGAATCGGGTGTGTGTTGTGTAGTGGAGAATCGGTGTGTGTTGTGTAGTGGGGAATCATTATGTGTTGTGTAGTGGGGAATCATTGTGTGTTGTGTAGTGGGTCGGTGTGTGTGTTGTGCAGTGGGTCGGTGTGTGTGTTGTGTAGTGGGGAATCGGTGTGTGTGTTGTGTAGTGGGAAATCGGTGTGTGTTGTGTTGTGGGGAATCGGTATGCGTTGTGTAGTGGGGAATCGGGTGTGTGTTGTGTAGTGGGGAATCGGGTGTGTGTTGTGTAGTGGGGAATCGGGTGTGTGTTGTGTAGTGGGGAATCGGGTGTGTGTTGTGTAGTGGGGAATCGGTGTGTGTTGTGTAGTGGGGAATAATTATGTGTTGTGTAGTGGGGAATCATTGTGTGTTGTGTAGTGGGGAATCATTGTGTGTTGTGTAGTGGGTCGGTGTGTGTTGTGTAGTGGGGAATCGGGTGTGTGTTGTGTAGTGGAGAATCGGTGTGTGTTGTGTAGTGGGGAATCATTATGTGTTGTGTAGTGGGGAATCATTGTGTGTTGTGTAGTGGGTCGGTGTGTGTGTTGTGTAGTGGGTCGGTGTGTGTGTTGTGTAGTGGGTCGGTGTGTGTGTTGTGTAGTGGGGAATCGGTGTGTGTGTTGTGTAGTGGGAAATCGGTGTGTGTTGTGTTGTGGGGAATCGGTATGCGTTGTGTAGTGGGGAATCGGGTGTGCGTTGTGTAGTGGGGAATCGGTGTGTGTTCTGTAGTGGGGAACAATTATGTGTTGTGTAGTGGGGAATCATTGTGTGTTATGTAGTGGGGAATCATTGTGTGTTGTGTAGTGGGGAATCATCGTGTGTTGTGTAGTGGGTCGGTGTGTGTTGTGTAGTGGGGAATCGGTGTGTGTTGTGTAGTGGGGAATCGGTGTGTGTTGTGTACTGGGGAATCATTATGTGTTGTGTAGTGGGGAATCATTGTGTTGTGTAGTGGGTCGTTGTGTGTTGTGTAGTGGGGAATAGGTGTGTGTGTTGTGTACTGGGAAATCGGTGTGCGTTGTGTTGTGGGGAATTGGTATGCGTTGTGTAGTGGGGAATCGGGTGTGCGTTGTGTAGTGGGGAATCGGGTGTGCGTTGTGTATTGGGGAATCGGTGTGTGTTGTGTAGTGGGGAATCATTGTGTGTTGTGTAGTGGGGAATCATTGTGTGTTGTGTAGTGGGGAATCATCGTGTGTTGTGTAGTGGGTCGGTGTCTGTTGCGTAGTGGGGAATCGGTGTGTGTTGTGTAGTGGGGAATCGGTGTGTGCGATGTGTAGTGGGGAATCATTGTGTGTTGTGTAGTGGGAAATCGGTGTGCGTTGTGTTGTGGGGAATCGGTGTGCGTTGTGTAGTGGGGAATCGGGTGTGCGTTGTGTAGTGGGGAATAATTATGTGTTGTGTAGTGGGGAATCATTGTGTGTTGTCTAGTGGGGAATCATTGTGTGTTGTGTAGTGGGGAATCATCGTGTGTTGTGTAGTGGGTCGGTGTGTGTTGTGTAGTGGGGAATCGGTGTGTGTTGTGTAGTGGGAAATCATTGTGTGTTGTGTAGTGGGGATTCGGGTGTGTGTTGTGTAGTGGGGAATCGGGTGTGTGTTGTGTAGTGGGGAATCGGTGTGTGTTGTGTAGTGGGGAATAATTATGTGTTGTGTAGTGGGGAATCATTGTGTGTTGTGTAGTGGGGAATCATTGTGTGTTCTGTAGTGGGGAATCATTGTGTGTTGTGTAGTGGGGAATCATTGTGTGTTGTGTAGTGGGGAATCGGTGTGTGTTGTGTAGTGGGAAATCATTGTGTGTTGTGTAGTGGGGATTCGGGTGTGTGTTGTGTAGTGGGGAATCGGGTGTGTGTTGTGTAGTGGGGAATGGGTGTGTGTTGTGTAGTGGGGAATCATTGTGTGTTGTGTCGTGGGGATTCGGGTGTGTGTTGTGTAGTGGGGAATCGGGTGTGTGTTGTGTAGTGGGGAATCGGGTGTGTGTTGTGTAGTGGGGAATCGGGTGTGTGTTGTGTAGTGGGGAATCGGGTGTGTGTTGTGTAGTGGGGAATCGGGTGTGTGTTGTGTAGTGGGGAATCGGTGTGTGTTGTGTAGTGGGGAATAATTATGTGTTGTGTAGTGGGGAATCATTGTGTGTTGTGTAGTGGGGAATCATTGTGTGTTGTGTAGTGGGTCGGTGTGTGTGTTGTGTAGTGGGTCGGTGTGTGTGTTGTGTAGTGGGGAATCGGTGTGTGTGTTGTGTAGTGGGAAATCGGTGTGTGTTGTGTTGTGGGGAATCGGTATGCGTTGTGTAGTGGGGAATCGGGTGTGCGTTGTGTAGTGGGGAATCGGTGTGTGTTCTGTAGTGGGGAACAATTATGTGTTGTGTAGTGGGGAATCATTGTGTGTTATGTAGTGGGGAATCATTGTGTGTTGTGTAGTGGGGAATCATCGTGTGTTGTGTAGTGGGTCGGTGTGTGTTGTGTAGTGGGGAATCGGTGTGTGTTGTGTAGTGGGGAATCGGTGTGTGTTGTGTACTGGGGAATCATTATGTGTTGTGTAGTGGGGAATCATTGTGTGTTGTGTAGTGGGTCGGTGTGTGTTGTGTAGTGGGGAATAGGTGTGTGTGTTGTGTACTGGGAAATCGGTGTGCGTTGTGTTGTGGGGAATTGGTATGCGTTGTGTAGTGGGGAATCGGGTGTGCGTTGTGTAGTGGGGAATCGGGTGTGCGTTGTGTATTGGGGAATCGGTGTGTGTTGTGTAGTGGGGAATCATTGTGTGTTGTGTAGTGGGGAATCATTGTGTGTTGTGTAGTGGGGAATCATCGTGTGTTGTGTAGTGGGTCGGTGTCTGTTGCGTAGTGGGGAATCGGTGTGTGTTGTGTAGTGGGGAATCGGTGTGTGCGTTGTGTAGTGGGGAATCATTGTGTGTTGTGTAGTGGGAAATCGGTGTGCGTTGTGTTGTGGGGAATCGGTGTGCGTTGTGTAGTGGGGAATCGGGTGTGCGTTGTGTAGTGGGGAATAATTATGTGTTGTGTAGTGGGGAATCATTGTGTGTTGTCTAGTGGGGAATCATTGTGTGTTGTGTAGTGGGGAATCATCGTGTGTTGTGTAGTGGGTCGGTGTGTGTTGTGTAGTGGGGAATCGGTGTGTGTTGTGTAGTGGGAAATCATTGTGTGTTGTGTAGTGGGGATTCGGGTGTGTGTTGTGTAGTGGGGAATCGGGTGTGTGTTGTGTAGTGGGGAATCGGTGTGTGTTGTGTAGTGGGGAATAATTATGTGTTGTGTAGTGGGGAATCATTGTGTGTTGTGTAGTGGGGAATCATTGTGTGTTCTGTAGTGGGGAATCATTGTGTGTTGTGTAGTGGGGAATCGGTGTGTGTTGTGTAGTGGGAAATGATTGTGTGTTGTGTAGTGGGGATTCGGGTGTGTGTTGTGTAGTGGGGAATCGGGTGTGTGTTGTGTAGTGGGGAATGGGTGTGTGTTGTGTAGTGGGGAATCATTGTGTGTTGTGTCGTGGGGATTCGGGTGTGTGTTGTGTAGTGGGGAATCGGGTGTGTGTTGTGTAGTGGGGAATCGGGTGTGTGTTGTGTAGTGGTGAATCGGGTGTGTGTTGTGTAGTGGGGAATCGGTGTGTGTTGTGTAGTGGGGAATAATTATGTGTTGTGTAGTGGGGAATCATTGTGTGTTGTGTAGTGGGGAATCATTGTGTGTTGTGTAGTGGGGAATCGGGTGTGTGTTGTGTAGTGGAGAATCGGTGTGTGTTGTGTAGTGGGGAATCATTATGTGTTGTGTAGTGGGGAATCATTGTGTGTTGTGTAGTGGGTCGGTGTGTGTGTTGTGTAGTGGGTCGGTGTGTGTGTTGTGTAGTGGGGAATCGGTGTGTGTGTTGTGTAGTGGGAAATCGGTGTGTGTTGTGTTGTGGGGAATCGGTATGCGTTGTGTAGTGGGGAATCGGGTGTGTGTTGTGTAGTGGGGAATCGGGTGTGTGTTGTGTAGTGGGGAATCGGGTGTGTGTTGTGTAGTGGGGAATCGGTGTGTGTTGTGTAGTGGGGAATAATTATGTGTTGTGTAGTGGGGAATCATTGTGTGTTGTGTAGTGGGGAATCATTGTGTGTTGCGTAGTGGGTCGGTGTGTGTTGTGTAGTGGGGAATCGGGTGTGTGTTGTGTAGTGGAGAATCGGTGTGTGTTGTGTAGTGGGGAATCATTATGTGTTGTGTACTGGGGAATCATTGTGTGTTGTGTAGTGGGTCAGTGTGTGTGTTGTGTAGTGGGTCGGTGTGTGTGTTGTGTAGTGGGGAATCGGTGTGTGTGTTGTGTAGTGGGAAATCGGTGTGTGTTGTGTTGTGGGGAATCGGTATGCGTTGTGTAGTGGGGAATCGGGTGTGCGTTCTGTAGTGGGGAATCGGTGTGTGTTCTGTAGTGGGGAACAATTATGTGTTGTGTAGTGGGGAATCATTGTGTGTTATGTAGTGGGGAATCATTGTGTGTTGTGTAGTGGGGAATCATCGTGTGTTGTGTAGTGGGTCGGTGTGTGTTGTGTAGTGGGGAATCGGTGTGTGTTGTGTAGTGGGGAATCGGTGTGTGTTGTGTAGTGGGGAATCGGTGTGTGTTGTGTACTGGGGAATCATTATGTGTTGTGTAGTGGGGAATCATTGTGTGTTGTGTAGTGGGTCGGTGTGTGTTGTGTAGTGGGGAATAGGTGTGTGTGTTGTGTACTGGGAAATCGGTGTGCGTTGTGTTGTGGGGAATTGGTATGCGTTGTGTAGTGGGGAATCGGGTGTGCGTTGTGTAGTGGGGAATCGGGTGTGCGTTGTGTAGTGGGGAATCGGTGTGTGTTGTGTAGTGGGGAATCATTGTGTGTTGTGTAGTGGGGAATCATTGTGTGTTGTGTAGTGGGGAATCATCGTCTGTTGTGTAGTGGGTCGGTGTCTGTTGCGTAGTGGGGAATCAGTGTGTGTTGTGTAGTGGGGAATCGGTGTGTGCGATGTGTAGTGGGGAATCATTGTGTGTTGTGTAGTGGGAAATCGGTGTGCGTTGTGTTGTGGGGAATCGGTGTGCGTTGTGTAGTGGGGAATCGGGTGTGCGTTGTGTAGTGGGGAATAATTATGTATTGTGTAGTGGGGAATCATTGTGTGTTGTCTAATGGGGAATCATTGTGTGTTGTGTAGTGGGGAATCATCGTGTGTTGTGTAGTGGGTCGGTGTGTGTTGTGTAGTGGGGAATTGGTGTGTGTTGTGTAGTGGGAAATCATTGTGTGTTGTGTAGTGGGGATTCGGGTGTGTGTTGTGTAGTGGGGAATCGGTGTGTGTTGTGTAGTGGGGAATAATTATGTGTTGTGTAGTGGGGAATCATTGTGTGTTGTGTAGTGGGGAATCATTGTGTGTTGTGTAGTGGGGAATCATTGTGTGTTGTGTAGTGGGTCGGTGTGTGTTGTGTAGTGGGTCGGTGTGTGTTGTGTAGTGGGGAATCGGTGTGTGTTGTGTAGTGGGGAATCGGTGTGTGTTGTGTACTGGTGAATCATTATGTGTTGTGTAGTGGGGAATCATTGTGTGTTGTGTAGTGGGTCGGTGTGTGTTGTGTAGTGGGGAATAGGTGTGTGTGTTGTGTACTGGGAAATCGGTGTGCGTTGTGTTGTGGGGAATTGGTATGCGTTGTGTAGTGGGGAATCGGGTGTGCGTTGTGTAGTGGGGAATCGGGTGTGCGTTGTGTAGTGGGGAATTGGTGTGTGTTGTGTAGTGGGGAATCATTGTGTGTTGTGTAGTGGGGAATCATCGTGTGTTGTGTAGTGGGTCGGTGTCTGTTGCGTAGTGGGGAATCGGTGTGTGTTGTGTAGTGGGGAATCGGTGTGTGCGATGTGTAGTGGGGAATCATTGTGTGTTGTGTAGTGGGAAAGCGGTGTGCGTTGTGTTGTGGGGAATCGGTGTGCGTTGTGTAGTGGGGAATCGGGTGTGCGTTGTGTAGTGGGGAATCGGGTGTGCGTTGTGTAGTGGGGAATAATTATGTGTTGTGTAGTGGGGAATCATTGTGTGTTGTCTAGTGGGGAATCATTGTGTGTTGTGTAGTGGGGAATCATCGTGTGTTGTGTAGTGGGTCGGTGTGTGTTGTGTAGTGGGGAATCGGTGTGTGTTGTGTAGTGAGAAATCATTGTGTGTTGTGTAGTGGGGAATCGGGTGTGTGTTGTGTAGTGGGGAATCGGGTGTGTGTTGTGTAGTGGGGAATCGGTGTGTGTTGTGTAGTGGGGAATCATTGTGTGTTGTGTAGTGGGGAATCATTGTGTGTTGTGTAGTGGGGAATCATTGTGTGTTGTGTAGTGGGGAATCATTGTGTGTTGTGTAGTGGGGAATCGGTGTGTGTTGTGTAGTGGGGAATCGGTGTGTGTTGTGTAGTGGGGAATCGGGTGTGTGTTGTGTAGTGGGGAATCGGTGTGTGTTGTGTAGTGGGGAATCATTATGTGTTGTGTAGTGGGGAATCATCGTGTGTTGTGTAGTGGGTCGGTGTGTGTTGTGTAGTGGGGAATCGGTGTGTGTTGTGTAGTGGGGAATCATTGTGTGTTGTGTAGTGGGGAATCGGGTGTGTGTTGTGTAGTGGGGAATCGGGTGTGTGTTGTGTAGTGGGGAATCGGGTGTGTGTTGTGTAGTGGGGAATCGGTGTGTGTTGTGTAGTGGGGAATAATTATGTGTTGTGTAGTGGGGAATCATTGTGTGTTGTGTAGTGGGGAATCATTGTGTGTTGTGTAGTGGGGAATCATTGTGTGTTGTGTAGTGGGGAATCGGTGTGTGTTGTGTAGTGGGGAATCGGTGTGTGTTGTGTAGTGGGGAATCATTGTGTGTTGTGTAGTGGGGAATCGGTGTGTGTTGTGTAGTGGGGAATCGGTGTGTGTTGTGTAGTGGGGAAATCATTGTGTGTTGTGTAGTGGGGAATCGGGTGTGTGTTGTGTAGTGGGGAATCGGGTGTGTGTTGTGTAGTGGGGAATCGGGTGTGTGTTGTGTAGTGGGGAATCGGTGTGTGTTGTGTAGTGGGGAATCATTGTGTGTTGTGTAGTGGGGAATCATTGTGTGTTGTGTAGTGGGGAATCGGTGTGTGTTGTGTAGTGGGGAATCGGTGTGTGTTGTGTAGTGGGGAATCATTGTGTGTTGTGTAGTGGGGAATCGGTGTGTGTTGTGTAGTGGGGAATCATTGTGTGTTGTGTAGTGGGGAATCGGTGTGTGTTGTGTAGTGGGGAATCATTGTGTGTTGTGTAGTGGGGAATCGGTGTGTGTTGTGTAGTGGGGAATCGGTGTGTGTTGTGTAGTGGGGAATCATTGTGTGTTGTGTAGTGGGGAATCATTGTGTGTTGTGTAGTGGGGAATCGGTGTGTGTGTTGTGTAGTGGGGAATCGGTGTGTGTTGTGTAGTGGGGAATCGGTGTGTGTTGTGTAGTGGGGAATCGGGTGTGTGTTGTGTAGTGGGGAATCATTGTGTGTTGTGTAGTGGGGAATCATTGTGTGTTGTGTAGTGGGGAATCATTGTGTGTTGTGTAGTGGGGAATCATTGTGTGTTGTGTAGTGGGGAATCGGTGTGTGTTGTGTAGTGGGGAATCGGTGTGTGTTGTGTTGTGGGGAATCGGTGTGTGTTGTGTAGTGGGGAATCGGGTGTGTGTTGTGTAGTGGGGAATCGGGTGTGTGTTGTGTAGTGGGGAATCGGTGTGTGTTGTGTAGTGGGGAATAATTATGTGTTGTGTAGTGGGGAATCATTGTGTGTTGTGTAGTGGGGAATCATTGAGTGTTGTGTAGTGGGGAATCGGTGTGCGTTGTGTAGTGGGGAATCGGGTGTGCGTTGTGTAGTGGGGAATCGGTGTGTGTTGTGTCGTGGGGAATAATTATGTGTTGTGTAGTGGGGAATCATTGTGTGTTGTGTAGTGGGGAATCATCGTGTGTTGTGTTGTGGGGAATCGGTGTGTGTTGTGTAGTGGGGAATCGGTGTGTGTTGTGTAGTGGGGAATCATTGTGTGTTGTGTAGTGGGGAATCATTGTGGGTTGTGTAGTGGGGAATCATTGTGTGTTGTGTAGTGGGGAAGCATTGTGTGTTGTGTAGTGGGGAAGCATTGTGTGTTGTGTAGTGGGGAATCGGGTGCGTGTTGTGTAGTGGGGAATCGGGTGCGTGTTGTGTAGTGGGGAATCGGTGTGTGTTGTGTAGTGGGGAATCATTGTGTGTTGTGTAGTGGGGAATCATTGAGTGTTGTGTAGTGGGGAATCATTGAGTGTTGTGTAGTGGGGAATCGGTGTGTGTTGTGTAGTGGGGAATCGGTGTGTGTTGTGTAGTGGGGAATCATTGTGGGTTGTGTAGTGGGGAATCATTGTGTGTTGTGTAGTGGGGAATCATTGAGTGTTGTGTAGTGGGGAATCGGTGTGTGTTGTGTAGTGGGGAATGGTTGTGTGTTGTGTAGTGGGTCGGTGTGTGTTGTGTAGTGGGGAATCGGTGTGTGTTGTGTAGTGGAGAATCAGTGTGTGTTGTGTAGTGGGGAATCATTATGTGTTGTGTAGTGGGGAATCATTGTGTGTTGTGTAGTGGGGAATCATTGTGTGTTGTGTAGTGGGGAATCATTGAGTGTTGTGTAGTGTGTTGGTGTTTGTTGTGTAGTGTGTTGGTGTTTGTTGTGTAGTGGAGAATCGGTGTGTGTTGTGTAGTGGAGAATCGGTGTGTGTTGTGTAGTGGGGAATCGGTGTGTGTTGTGTAGTGGGGAATCGGTATGCGTTGTGTAGTGGGGAATCGGGTGTGTGTTGTGTAGTGGGGAATCGGTTGTGTGTTGTGTAGTGGGGAATCGGTGTGTGTTGTGTAGTGGGGAATCATTGTGTGTTGTGGAGTGGGGAATCATTGTGTGTTGTGTAGTGGGTCGATGTGTGTTGTGTAGTGGGGAATCGGTGTGTGTGTTGTGTAGTGGGGAATCGGTGTGTGTTGTGTAGTGGGGAATCGGTGTGTGTTGTGTAGTGGGGAATCATTGTGTGTTGTGTAGTGGGGAATCGGTGTGTGTTGTGTAGTGGGGAATCATTGTGTGTTGTGTAGTGGAGAATCGGTGTGTGTTGTGTAGTGGAGAATCGGTGTTTGCTGTGTAGTGGGGAATCGGTGTTTGCTGTGTAGTGGGGAATCATTGTGTGTTGTGTAGTGGGGAATCATTGTGTGTTGTGTAGTGGGGAATCATTGTGTGTTGTGTAGTGGGGAATCGGTGTGTGTTGTGTAGTGGGGAATCATTGTGTGTTGTGTAGTGGGGAATCATTGTGTGTTGTGTAGTGGGGAATCGGTGCGTGTTGTGTCGTGGGGAATCATTGTGTGTTGTGTAGTGGGGAATCATTGTGTGTTGTGTAGTGGGGAATCATTGTGTGTTGTGTAGTGGGGAATCGGGTGTGTTGTGTAGTGGGGAATCGGTGCGTGTTGTGTCGTGGGAAACATTGTGTGTTGTGTAGTGGGGAATCGGTGCGTGTTGTGTCGTGGGAAACATTGTGTGTTGTGTAGTGGGGAATCGGTGTGTGTTGTGTAGTGGGAAACATTGTGTGTTGTGTAGTGGGGAATCGGTGTGTGTTGTGTAGTGGGGATTCGGGTGTGTGTTGTGTAGTGGGGAATCGGGTGTGTGTTGTGTAGTGGGGAATCGGGTGTGTGTTGTGTAGTGGGGAATCGGGTGTGTGTTGTGTTGTGGGGAATCGGTGTGTGTTGTGTAGTGGGGAATCGGGTGTGTGTTGTGTAGTGGAGAATCAGTGTGTGTTGTGTAGTGGGGAATCATTATGTGTTGTGTAGTGGGGAATCATTGTGTGTTGTGTAGTGGGGAATCATTGTGTGTTGTGTAGTGGGGAATCATTGAGTGTTGTGTAGTGTGTTGGTGTTTGTTGTGTAGTGGAGAATCGGTGTGTGTTGTGTAGTGGAGAATCGGTGTGTGTTGTGTAGTGGGGAATCGGTATGCGTTGTGTAGTGGGGAATCGGGTGTGTGTTGTGTAGTGGGGAATCGGTTGTGTGTTGTGTAGTGGGGAATCGGTGTGTGTTGTGTAGTGGGGAATCATTGTGTGTTGTGTAGTGGGGAATCGGGTGTGTGTTGTGTAGTGGGGAATCGGGTGTGTGTTGTGTAGTGGGGAATCGGGTGTGTGTTGTGTAGTGGGGAATCGGTGTGTGTTGTGTAGTGGGGAATAATTATGTGTTGTGTAGTGGGGAATCATTGTGTGTTGTGTAGTGGGGAATCATTGTGTGTTGTGTAGTGGGTCGATGTGTGTTGTGTAGTGGGGAATCGGTGTGTGTGTTGTGTAGTGGGGAATCGGTGTGTGTTGTGTAGTGGGGAATCGGTGTGTGTTGTGTAGTGGGGAATCATTGTGTGTTGTGTAGTGGGGAATCGGTGTGTGTTGTGTAGTGGGGAATCATTGTGTGTTGTGTAGTGGAGAATCGGTGTGTGTTGTGTAGTGGAGAATCGGTGTTTGCTGTGTAGTGGGGAATCGGTGTTTGCTGTGTAGTGGGGAATCATTGTGTGTTGTGTAGTGGGGAATCATTGTGTGTTGTGTAGTGGGGAATCGGTGCGTGTTGTGTCGTGGGGAATCGGTGCGTGTTGTGTCGTGGGGAATCATTGTGTGTTGTGTCTTGAGGAATCGGTGTGTGTTGTGTAGTGGGGAATCGTGTGTGTGTTGTGTAGTGGGGAATCATTGTGTGTTGTGTAGTGGGGAATCGGTGCGTGTTGTGTAGTGGGAAACATTGTGTGTTGTGTCGTGAGGAATCGGTGTGTGTTGTGTAATGGGGAATCATTGTGTGTTGTGTAATGGGGAATCATTGTGTGTTGTGTCGTGGGGAATCGGTGTGTGTTGTGTAGTGGGGAATCGGGTGTGTGTTGTGTAGTGGGGAATCGGTGTGTGTTGCGTAGTGGGTCACTGTGTGTTGTGTAGTGGGGAATTGATGTATATTGTGTAGTGAAGAAATTGTGGATATTGTATGTTGGAAAGTAATCAAAGGATCCTTTGTGTATGTTCTGTAGTGGATTTTCAGAAGGTCTTCGAGAACGTGCCACACATAAGGCTACTTAACAAGTTACAGCCCATGGTATTACAGGTACAATAAAACCATGGATAAAGCAATGGCTGACTGGCAGGAGGCAAAGAGTGGGAATAAACAATCATGAGTTGGAGAGCTCTAAGAGAGGAGATGACACACAGGTCCGGGAGTGAAGTTTAAATGGGGAAAGCTTCGAGAGAACTCGGCTATAAACGGCATACCAATCGTGTGTTGGAGAGTTGGGAAGGTTCAGGCATAAAATGGAGATACTGCCTCACAAAGCGGTCATCGACGGAGTGGTCTGAGACAGAGTTGTAGGGCTTTGGCTCATTCAGGCTTCGGCGATTGGGTAGGTGGACTTCATTTTTCCTCCCATGCATTTTTTGAGGAATAGACAGCATGTCTGTATGGTTAGTACTTTGCACTGGGTACCAGATGTGGGAATCCTGAGAATCTTTCAGTCTCCCAGATGGCCACATCTGCGCCAGGTGCACCAAGATGCAGCTCCTCGGAGACCTGTTAGGGATCTGAAGCTGCAGCTTGATGACTGACAGTTTATTAGAGGGAATGAGCAAGAGACAGATAGGTGCTATAAGGAGTTTGTAACCTTGGGGCTGCAGGAGTTAGATTAGAGGGTGATTGTCGGGAAAAAGATGGGAAGAACTCAGATAGTAGAGAGCACCCCTGTGGCCTTCCCCCTCAGTAAACATTATCTTGTTTTGGATGCTGTTGAGGGAGGTGACCTGACAGAGGACGACCATGGCGATCGGGTCTCTAGCACAGAGTCTGGTTACGTGGTGCAGAAGGGAAAGAGGAAGATGAGGAATGCGGTAGTCATAGGGGATTCCATAGTAAGGGGAACAGACAGGAGGTTCTGTCAGCCTCACCGAGATAACCGCATGGTTGTTGCCTCCCAGGTGCCAGAGTACAGGATGCCTCGGATCGGGTGCAGAGTATTCTAGAAACATAGATAACCTACAGCACAATACAGGCCCCTCGGCCCACAAAGCTGGCCGAACATGTCCTTACCTTAGAAATTACCTTGGGTTACCCAAAGTCCTCTATTTTTCTCAGCTCCATGAACCCGTCCAGGAGTCTCTTAAAAGACCCTATTGTTTCCATCCCTACCACCATCGCCAGCAGCCCATTCCACCCACTCACCACTCTCTGAGTAAAAAACTTACCCCTGACATCTCCTCTGTACCTACTTCCAAGCACCTTAAAACTGTGCCCTCTCATGCAAGCCATTTCAGCCCTGGGAAAAAGCCTCTGACTATGCACACAATTAATGCCTCCAATCATCTTATACACCTCTATCAGGTCACCTCTCATCCTCTGTCGCTCCAAGGAGAAATGGCCGAGTTCACTCAACCTATTCTCATAAGGCATGCTCCCCAATCCAGGCAACATCCTTGTAGATCTCCTCTGCACCCTTTCTATGGTTTCCACAACTTTCCTGTAGTGAGGTGACCAGAACTGAGCACAGTACTCCAAGTGGGGTCTGACCAGGACCTATATAGCTGCAACATTACCTCTCGGCTCCTAAACTCAATCCCACAATTGATGAAGGCCAATGCACCGTATGCCTTCTTAACCACAGAGTCAACCTGCGCAGCAGCTTTGAGTGTCCTATGGACTCGGACCCCAAGATCCCTCTGATCCTCCACACTGCCAAGAGTCTTACCATTAATACTATATTCTGCCATCATATTTGACATACTAAAATGAGGCACTTCAGACTTAACTGGGTTGAAACTTAACCACCTCACACTTATCTGAGTTAAACGCCATCTGCCACATCTCAGCCCAGTTTTGCGTCCTATCAATGTCCCACTGTAACCTCTGACAGCCCTCCACACTATCCACACCACCACCAGCCTCTGTGTCATCAGCAAATTTACTAACCCATCCCTCCACTTCCTCATCCAGGTCATTTATAAAAATCACGAAGATTAGGGGTACCAGAACAGATCACTGAGGCATACCACTGGTACATCCACTTTTTGCCTTCTGTAGGAAAGCTAGTCATGGATCCACAAAGCAATGTCCTTAGGATCCCATGCCTCCTTACTTTCTCAATAAGCCTTGCACGGGGTACTTATCAAATGCCTTACCAAAATCCATATACACTACATCTATTGCTCTACCTTCATCAATGTGTTTAGTCACATCCTCAAATTATTCAATCAGACTCGTAAGGCACGACCTGCCTTTCACATGCTGGCTATTCCTAATCATATTATACCTCGCCAAATGTTCATAAATCCTGCCTCTCAGGATCTTCACCATCAACTTACCAACCACTGAAGTAAGATTCACTGGTGTATAATTTCCTGGGCTATCTCCACTCCATTTCTTGAACAAAGGAACAACATCCATAGAAACATAGAAACATAGAAAATAGGTGCAGGAGTAGGCCATTCGGCCCTTCAAGCCTGCACCTCCATTCAGTATGATCATGGCTGATCATCCAACTCAGAACCCTGTACCAGCCTTCCCTCCATACCCTCTGATCCCTTTAGCCACAAGGGCCATATCTAACTCCCTCTTAAATATAGCCAATGAACTGGCCTCAACTGTTTCCTGTGGCAGAGAATTCCACAGATTCACCACTCTCTGCGTGAAGAAGTTTTTCCTCATCTCGGTCCTAAAAGGCTTCCCCTTTATCCTCAAACTGTGACCCCTCATTCCACAACTCACCAATCCTCCGGAACCTCTCCCGTCCTCATTGATGATGCAAAGATCATTGCTAGAGGCTCAGCAATCTCCTCCCTCGCCTCCCACAGTAGCCTGGGGTACATTTCATCCAGTCCCAATGACTTCTCCAATTTGATGCTTTTCAAAAGCTCCAGCACATCCTCTTAATATCTACATGCTCAAACTTTTCAGTCCGCTGTAAGTCATCCCTACAATCACAAAGATCCTATTCCGTAGTGAATACCGAAGCAAAGTATTCATTAAGTCCCTCTGCTATGTTCTCTGGTTCCATACACACTTTCCCACTGTCACACTTGATTGGTCCTATTCTCTGACATCTTATCCTCTTTCTCTTCACATACTTGTAGAATGTCTTGGGGTTTTCCTTAATCCTGTCTGCCAAGGCCTTCTCATGGCCCTTTCTGGCTCTCTTAATTTCATTCTTAAACTATTTCCTGCCAGCCTTATAATCTTCTAGGTCGCTATCATTACCTAGTTTTTGAAACTTCCGTAAGATCTTCTTTTCTTCTTGACAAGATTTACAACAGCCTTTGTACACCACGGTTCCTGTACCCTACTATCCTTTCCCTGTCTCACTGGAACATACCTATGCAGAACTCCATGCAAATATCCCCTGAACATTTGCTACATTTCTTCCGTACGTTTCCCTGAGAACATCTGTTTCCAATTTATGCTTTCAAGTTCCTGCCTGATAACCTCAGATTTCCCCTTACTCCAATTAAACGGTTTCCAAACTTGTCTGTTTCTATCCCTCTCCAAAGCTATGGTAAAGGAGATCAAATTGTGATCACTGTCTCCAAAATGCTCTCCCACTGAGAGATCTGACCCCTGACCAGGTTCACTTCCCAATACCAGTTCAAGTACAGCCTCTCCTCTTGTAGGTTTATCTACATATTGTGTCAAGAAACCTTCCTGAACACACCAAACAAACTCCACCCCATCTAAACCCCTCACTCTAGGGACATGCCAATTGATATTTGGGAAACTAAAGTCTCCCACCGCAACAACCCTGTTATTATCACACCTTTCCAGAATCTGTCTCCCTATCTGCTCCTCGATGTCCCGGTTACTATTGGGTGATCTATAAAAAACACCCAGTAGAGTTATTGTTCCTAACTTCCACCCACAGAGACTCCGTAGACGGCGTAAACAATCCCTCCATGACTTCCTTCTTTTCTGCAGCCGTGACACTATCTCTGATCAACAGTGCCACACCCCCTCCTCTTTTGCCTCCCTCCCTGTCCTTTCAGAAACATCTAAAGCCTGGCACTCTAAGTAACCATTCCTGCCCCTGAACCATCCAAGTCTCTGTAATGGCCACAACATCATAGCTCCAAGTACTGATCCACATTCTAAGCTCATCTGCTTTTTTCATAATACTCCTTGCATTAAAATAGGCACATCTCAAGCCATTGGTCTGAGCGCATCCCTTCTCTATCACCTACCTATCCTCCCTCTTGCACTCTCTCCAAGTTTTCTCTATTTGTGAGCCAACTGCCTCTTCCTTCATTTCAGTTCCCACTCTGCGGCAATTCTAGTTTAAACTCTTGGCTTTTGCAAACCTCCCTACCAGGATATTGGTCCCCCTGGGATTCAAGTGCAACCCATCCTTTTTGTACAGGTCACACCTGCCCCAAAGGAGGTCCCAATGATCCAGAAATCTGAATCCCTGCCCCCTGTTCCAACCCCTCAGCCACGCATCTATCCTCCACCTCACTCTATTCCTATACTCACTGTGTCTTTTTAAACTCTTCTCACTATTCTAACTGGCTGACGTCCACATGCTTGCACAGTCCTGCCCCGATCAAACCGCTGAACAAATAACCGTCAGCTTTTAAACTTTTCTCGCTGTTCTAACTGGCTCCCTTCTGAAGGGAGAGCCAGAAGTCTTCGTACACGTTGGTACCAATGACATAGGTAGAAAAAGAGAGGTGTTGAAGAGAGAATTCAGGGAGTTGGGTAGGAAGCTGAAAAGCAGGACCTCCAGGGTAGTAATCTCATGATTGCTGCCTGTGCCACATGCTAACAAGTGCAAGAATAGAATGATCAGGCATATTAATTCGTGGCTGAGACTGATGTAGGGGGCAGGGTTTCGGGTTCCTGGATCACTGGGGCCTTTCTGGGGGAGGTACAACCTGTACAAAAAGGTCAGGTTACACCTGAACCCAAAGGGGTCCAACGTCCTAGCAGGCAGGTTTAATAGAGCTGTTTAGGAAGGTTTAAACTAATTTGGCAGAGGGATATGAACTGGAGTGATAGGGCTGAGGAAGGAGAAAACAGAAATAAATCAAAGATACTGTGCAACAGAGATGATAGAAAGGACAGGCAGATGAGGCACAATCACAGCCAATGGCATGAGTTACAGGGCAATAGAGGTGTGGTGCAGTTAAAACAAAAAGCAACAAATACTGGACTGAAAATGTCATATTTAACTGTATGTAGCAAAAGAAATAAAATGGACAATCTTGAAATTCAGCTACAGATTGGCAAGTATGATGTTGTGGCCATCTCTGAAACTTGGCTAAAGGATGGCTGCCATTGGGAGCTGAATGTCCAAGAATATACGGTGTATCAGAAAGATAGATTAGTAGGCAGAGGGAGTGGTGTGGCCCTGCGTATAAGAAATAATATTAAATCATTAGAAAAGGATAACATAGGATCCGAAGGTTGAGTTAAAAAATGGCAAGGGTAAAAGGACCCCAATGTTGTTGTACACAGGCCTCCAAACAGCAACCAGGATGTAGATTACCAATTACAGCAGGAGATAGAAAAGCTGTGTTATAAAGGCAATGTCATGATAATCGTTAGGGATTTTCACATGAAAGTGGATTGGGAAAACCAGGCTAGTACTGGACCTCAAGAGAGAATTTGTAGAATGTCTAAGGGATGGCTTTCAGAACAGCTTGTTGTTAAGTCCACCAGGGGATCGGCTGTGCTGGATTGGGTGTTGTGCAATGATCTGGAGGTGATGAGAGCTTAAGGTTAGGGAACCCTCAGGGAACAGTGATCACAGTATGATCGCGTTCACTTCAAAATTTGAGACGAAGAAACTAAATTCCAATGTGTTGGTATTTCAGTGGAATAAAGGAAATTACAATGGCATGAGAGGGGAACTGTCCAAGGTTGGCTGGAAAGGAACATTTTCAGGAAGGACAGCAAAGCAGCAATGGCTGGAGTTTTTGCAAAAAATGAGGGAAGTGCAAGACAGATATATCCCACATAAGAAGAAATTTTTGAATGGAAGAAGGACACTACCATAGCTGACAAGTGAAGTCAGAGTCAAAGTAAAAGCAAAAGAGAGGACATACAAGGAAGCCAAAGCTACTGGGAAGATAGAGGATTGGGAAGCTTTTAAAAACTTACAGAAGGAAACTAAGAAGGTCATTAGGAAGGAAAAGATGAATTATGAAAGGAAGCTTGTGACTAATATCAAAGAAGATACTAAAAGCTTTTTTAAGTATATAAAGTGTAAAAGAGAGTCAAGGGTATATATAGGGCCAATAGAAAATGATGCTGGAGATATTGCAAAGAGAGACGCAGAGATGGCAAAGGAACTGAATGCGTATTTTGCATTCAGTCTTCACAGTGGAAGACATATGCAGTATACCGGACATTCAGGGGAGTGAAGTATATGCAGTGAAAATTACACTGAGAAGATGCTCAGGAAACTTAATGGTCTGAGGGTGGATAAATCTCTTGGACCTGATGGAATACACCCTAGGATTCTGAAGTAAGTAGCTGGAGAGATTGCGGTGGCATTAACAATGATCTTTCAAGAATCGATAGATTCTGGCTTTGTACCAGATGACTGGAAAATTGCAAATATTATTCCACTATTTAAGAAGGATAGGGAGGCAACAGAAAGGAATCTATAGACCTGTTAGCCTGACATCAGTGGCTGGGAAGTTGTTGGAATCAATTGTTAGGGATGAGATTACGGAATACCTGGAGGCACATGACAAGATAGGCCAAAGCCAGCATGGTTTCCTGAAAGGAAAATCCTGCCTGACAAACCTACTGCAATTTTTTGAGGAAATTACAAGCAGGGTAGACAAAGGAAATGCAGTAGATGTGGTGTACCTGGATTTACAGAAGGCCTTTGACAAGGTGCCGCACATGAGGCTGCTTAACAAGATAAGATCCCATGGAATTACAGGGGAGTTACTCGCACGGGTGGAGCATTGGCTGATGGTAGAAAACAGAGAGTGGGAATAAAGGGATCCTATTCTGGCTGGCTGCCGGTTACCAGTGGAGTTCCACAGGGGTCAGTGTTGGGACCACCGCTTTTTATGATGTACGTCAATGATTTGGACTATGGGATTATTGGATTTCTGGCTAGATTTGCCAACGATATAAAGATAGGTGGAGGAGTGGGTAGTGTTGAGGAACCACAGTGTCTCCAGAGAGACTTAGATAGTTTAGGGGAATGGTCAAATAAGTGGCAAATGAAATACAACGTTAGAAAGTGTATGGTCATGCACTTTGGTGGAAGAAATAAACAGGCAGACAATTACTTAGATGAGGAGAGAATTCAAAATGCAGAGATGCAAAGGGACTTGTGCACAATACCCTAAAGATTAACCTCCAGGTTGAATTGATGGTGAAGAAGCCGAATGAAAAGTTTGCATTCATTTCTAAAGGTATAGAATACAAGAGCAGAGATGTGATGTTGAGGCTGTATAAGGAAGGGGTCCCCAACCTTTTTTGCACTGCGGACCAGTTTAATATTGACAATATTCTTGCAGACCGGCCAACCCGGGGGGGTGGGGGGTAGGGTTGCCAACGGACAAGAGTAGCAGTCAAATACGTTGTGTTTACTCCGAGAAAGACTACAATGACCATGAAGCCTTGTGCGGGCACCAGTGCGCATGCGTGTACGTGCCGATTTTCTCCCCCTGCAAACCGTTTTTGGCGATTCTGTTCGGGTGGGGGGGAAATGTTAATCACGACCGGAATATAGGTGATAGGTGGCTAATACATTCAATTTTGTTTCTAAAAGAGTTTATCTAATGAATTTAATATTAAACACACAGCGAATATTTTCCTCACATGAATATAGTGATAAGTCAATTATCAGGGGAGGACAGGGGAGCTTGAAGTAAGTGTTGAACGAACTTCCAGTAGAAGTGGCAGAAACAGGTTCGATATTATCATTTAAAGAAAAATTGGATAGCTATATGGACAGGAAAGGAATGGACAGTTATGGGCTGAGTGCAGGTCGGTGGGACTAGGTGAGAGTAGCATTTGGCACGGACTAGCAGGGCAGAGATGGCCTGTTTCCGTGCTGTAATTGTTATATGGTTATACAAGTCACTGATAAGTCAATAGTATCATAACATTTTAAGTAACATCTGGATATTAAACACACAGCACATATTTTCCCCGTATGAACATACAAAATCATTTCAACACACCAATATCGCTGAATCAGTGGGAGCCCTGAGCTTGTTTCCCTGCAACACATGGTCCTATCGAGAGGTGATGGGAGACAGTGATACTCGAATGGGGTTCCTTATGTCCAGTCTATTCCGCAATTTAGTTTTCGTTGCATTCATTGCAGAAAACTCCGCTTCACAGAAAAATGTTGGAAATAGAAGCAATGTTTTCAGTGCTTTCGTGGCTATCTCAGGATATTTAGCCTTGACTTTGATCCAGAACGCCAGCAGAGATGTTATGTCAAACATACTTTTCAGCCCGCCGTCATTCGTCGAGGAGTTGATCTCCTTCCCACACTGACATGGATGACGCGCGGGTAATGACCTCACATGCATAATGGCTCAACAGTGGGTGACAGGGAATGAGGAAAGGTGCAGCTGACTCATATCGCCAAATCATATCGTTTCCTCGCGGCCCGGTAGCGCATGCTTTGCAGCCCGGCACCAGTCCGGTCCGCAGCCCAGTGGTTGGGGACTGCTGCTATAAAGCACTCGTGAGACCACACTTGGAATATTGTGTGCAGTTTGAGGCTCCTTATTTTAAAAATGATATACTGACATTGGAGAAGGTTCAGAGAAGATTCACGAGAATGATTCCAAGAATGAAAGGGTTACCCTATGAGGAACGTCCGGCAGCTCTCGGGCTGAATTCCCTGGAGTTCAGGAGAATGGGGGCGGGGGGGATCTCATAGAAACATTCCAAATGTTAATAGGCCTGAACAGATTAGCTACGGCAAGGTTATATCCCATGGTCGGGGAGTCCAGGACAAGAGGGCATGACTTCAGGATCGAAGGACGTCTATTTAGAACTGAGATGTGGAGAAATTACTTTAAGTCAGAGGGTGGTAAATCTGTGGAATTTGTTGCCATGAGTGGCTGTGGTGGCCAAGTCATTGAGTGCATTTAAGGCAGAGATAGATAGGTTCTTGATTAGCCAGGGCATCAAAGGGTATGGGGAGAAGGCAGGGGAGTGGGGATGGCTTTGTGGCTAAGTTTGCTGACGATACGAAGATAGGTGGAGGGGCCGGTAGTGCTGAGGAAACGGAGAGTCTGCAGAGAGATCTGGATAGATTGGAAGAATGAGCAGAGAAGTGGCAAATGAAGTACAATGTTGGAAAGTGTATGGTTATGCACTTTGGCAGAAAAAATAAACGGGCAGACTATTATTTAAATGGGGAAAGAATTCAAAGTTCTGAGATGCAACTGCACTTGGGAGTCCTCGTACAGGATACCTTTAAAGTTAACCTCCAGGTTGAGTCAGTAGTGAAGAAGGCGAATGCAATGTTGGCATTCATTTCTAGAGGAATAGAGTATAGGAGCAGGGATGTGATGTTGAGGCTCTATAAGGCACTGGTGAGACCTCACTTGGAGTACTGTGGGCAGTTTTGGTCTCCTTATTTAAGAAAGGATGTGCTGACATTGGAGAGGGTACAGAGAAGATTCACTAGAATGATTCCGGGAATGAGAGGTTTAACATATGAGGAACATTTGTCCGCTCTTGGACTGTATTCCTTGGAGTTTAGAAGAATGAGGGGAGACCTCATAGAAACATTTCGAATGTTGAAAGGCATGGACAGAGTGGATGTGGCAAAGTTGTTTCCCATGATGGGGGAGTCTAGTACGAGAGGGCATGACTTAAGGATTGAAGGGCGCCCATTCAGAACAGAAATGCGAAGAAATTTTTTTAGTCAGAGGGTGGTGAATCTATGGAATTTGTTGCCACAGGCAGCATAGGAGGCCAAGTCATTGGCTGTATTTAAGGCAGAGATTGATAGGTATCTGAGTAGGCAGGGCATCAAAGGTTATGGTGAGAAGGCGGGGGAGTGGGACTAAATGGGAGAATGGATCAGCTCATGATGAAATGGTGCAGCAGAGTCGATAGGCCAAATGGTTGACTTCTGCTCTTTTGTCTTATGGTCTTATGACTGGATGAATTGGATCAGCCCATGATTGAATGACGGAGCAGACTCGATGGGCTGAATGGCCTACTTCTGCTGCTATATCTTATAGTCTTATTACATGGAGCCTTTTCTGGTTGGTTGCCGGTGACTAGTGGTGTTCCACAGGGGTCTGTGCTGGAACTGATTCTTTTTATGTTAGAACAGAGAACATAGAACATGCAGCACAGGAATGTTGCGCCAAACCAGCTAAAAAGCAAATCAAAAATATCCAAACACTAATCTCTCTCCAACCTACACAATGTCCATATCCCTTCATCTTCCTTACATCCATCCATGTGTTCATTGCAACATCCCTTAAAAGCCTCTAATGTATTTGCCTTTACCAGCTCATTCCAGGTATCCACGACTCTCTGAGTAAAAGGTTTACCCCTCACATCCCCCCTAAAGCTATCCCCTCTCACTTTCAATGCATGCCCTCTGGTATTAGATATTTCAACTATGGGGCACAGATACTCCCTATCTACTCGACCTATGTCATTCATAATCTTGTAAACCTTTATCAAATCTCCCCTTAGCCTTCAGCACTCCAGAGAAAACAAGCCAAGTTTATCTAGCCTCTCTTGATAGCACATGCCCTCTAAACCAGGCAGCATCCTGGTAAACCCCTTTTGCACCCTCTCCTAACCCTCAACATCTTTCCTAAAGTGAGGCAACTAGAACTGTATGCAATAGCCAAGATGGACCAGAGTTTTATAGATCTGCAACATAACCTCTTGACTTCTGAAAACCTTATCGACCTGTGTAGCCACTTTCAAGGAGCTATGAACTTGAATCCCAAGATCTCTCTGCTCAGCAACACTGTGAAGGATCTTGTCCTTAACACTGTACTGTCTCCTTGCACTTGCCCTACTAAGGTGCAACACCTCACATTTATCTGGGTTAAACTCCATCTGTAATTTCTATCTGTAAGATTCACAAACACTCTTGTCCAGGTAAACCCATTGTTTCACATTGTTCCTGCCCCAATGAACTCATATCAGCTTAACTCGACTCTGTTTTATCCCCCCCCAGTTCAGTCCCTTCCTACCTCACCGTGACACCTCACACACTCTTGATCTTTGCAGTGATTTCAAATTCCCTGGCCCCCATCATCTTACTTTTACTATTGATGTCCAGTCCGTATACACCTCCATCTCCCACCAGAAAGGCCTCAAAGCTCTCCGTTTCTTTCTGGACACCAAACACAACTAGTCACTCTCCTCTACCTAGCAGAACTTGTCCTCACTAAATAATTTCTCTTTTGGCTCCTCCCACTTCCTTCAAACAAAAGGAGTAGCCATGGGCACACACATGGGTCCCAGCTCTGCCTGCCTGTTTGTCAGCTACATGGAACAGTCTATGTTCCAAGCCCATACTGGTGACCATCTGTCCCACACTTTTCCTACGCTACATCGATGACTGCATTGGTGCTGCTTCCTGCACCTGTGCTGAACTCACCGACTTCATCCACTTTGCCTCCAACTTCCACTCTGCCCTCAAATTTACCTCGTCCATTTCCGACACTTCCCTTACCTTTCTCGATCTCACTGTCTCCATCTCCGGCAACAGCTTATCTACCGATGTCTATTATAAACCCACGGACTCTCAGTTACCTGGACTACATCTCGTCCCACCCTGCTACTTGTAAAAACGCCATCCTCTTTTCTCAATTCCTCTGTCTCAGCTGTTCTGTTTTCAGGATGAGGCTTTTCATTCCAGAACGAAGGAGAGGTCCTCTTTTTTTCAAAGAAAGGGGCTTCCCTTTCTCCACCATCAACACTGCCCTCAACTGCATCGCTCCCATTTCATGCATGTCAGCTCTTACCCCGTCCTCTCACCACCCTACCAGGGGACAGGGTTCCTCGTCCTTACCTACCACCCCATCAGCCTCTGCGTCCAGAACATAATTCTCCGAAACTTCCACCACCTCCAACGGGATCCCGCCACCAAGCACATCTTTCCCTCCCACCCCCCCACCCCTCCACTTTCTGCGGGAATCACTCCCTACATGGCTCCCTTGTCCTTTCGTCCCTCACCACGGAGTTCCCTTCTGGCACTTATCCTTGTAAGTGGAACAAGTGCTGCATCTCCTCCCTCACTACCATCCAGCACCCTAAACAGTCCTTCCAGGTGAGGCGACACTTCACCTGTGAGTCTGCTGGGGTCATTTACTGTTTTCGGTGGTCCCAGTGACGCCTCCTGGAGGAACAACATTTTATATTCTGTTTGGGTAGCCTCCAACCTGATGGCATGAACATCGATTTCTCAAACTTCCAGTAATGCCCCCACCCCACCTTCACCATTTCCCATCCCCTTTTCCCTCTCTCACCTTATCTCCTTGCCCACCCATCACCTCCCTCTGGTTCTCATTCCCCCTTTTCTTTCTTCCATGGCCTTCTGTCTCTTTCACCAAACAACTTCCCAGCTCTTTACTTCATTCCCCCCCTCCAGGTTTCACCTATCACCTGGTAGTTCTCTCTCCCCTCTCCAACCCCCCCACCTTTTAAAGCTTTTTTCTCCAGTCCTGCCGAACGGTTTTAGCCCGAAACATTGATTATACTCTTTTCCTAGATGCTACCTTTCCTCCAGCATTTTGTGTTTGTTGTTCGGATTTCCTGAATGTGCAGATTTTCTCTTGTCTGCAATTTCTCTGCCCATATCTGCAACTGGTCTATATCACTCTGTATGCTTTGCCAATCTTCTACACTATCCACAACTCCATCAATCTCAGTATCATTAGCAAACTTACTAACCCACCCAGCTACATTTTCATCCAGGTCATTTATAAACATCACAAACAGCAGAGGTCCCAGTACAGATTCCTGGGGAACACCACTAATTACAGACTTCCAGCTCGAGTCAGTCCTTTCAACCACTACCTCTGTCTTCTACCCGCAAGCCAGCTCTGAATCCAAACAGCCAATTCACCGTGGACCCCATGCATCTTAATCTCCTGGATTAGCTTTCCATGAGGAACTTTGTCAAACCTCTTACTGAAATCTATGTAGACAACATCCACTGCCCTACCCTCATTAATCTCTCTCATCATCTTGTCAAAAAACTCAATCAAGCTGGTAAGACACTACCTACCCTGCACAAAACCATGCTGGCTCTCCCTAACTAGACCGTGGATTTCCAAATGCTCAAATATCCTATCCCTAAATATTTTCTCCAACAGTTTCCCTACAACTGATGTGAGAATTATCGGTCTATAGCTCCCAGAGTATTCCCTTGTTTCCTTCTGAAATAGAGGTACAACATTAGCCACTTGCCAGTTCCGGGACCTCGTCTGTGGTTAGACAGGTCACAAAGTTACTGGTCAAGGGCCCAGCAATCTTGTCCCTTGCCTCCTTCAATGACCTGAGGTAAATCCCATCAGGCCCTGGGGATTTATCATAGTCATAGTCATACTTTATTGATCCCGGGGGAAATTGGTTTTCGTTACAGTTGCACCATAAATAATTAAATATTAATAAAACCATAAATAGTTAAATAGTAATATGTAAATTATGCCAGGAAATAAGTCCAGGACCAGCCTACTGGCTCAGGGTGTCTGACCCTCCAAGGGAGGAGTTGTAAAGTTTGATGGCCACAGGCAGGAATGACTTCCTATGACGCTCTGTGTTGCATCTCGGTGGAATGAGTCTCTGGCTGAATGTACTCCTGTGCCCAACCAGTACATTATGTAGTGGATGGGAGACATTGTCCAAGATGGCATGCAACTTAGACAGCATTCTCTTTTCAGACACCACCGTCAGAGAGTCCAGTTCCATCTCCAGACCATCACTGGCCTTACGAATGAGTCTGTTGATCCTGTTGGTGTCTGCTACCCTCAGCCTGCTGCCCCAGCACACAACAGCAAACATGATAGCACTGGCCACCACAGACTCGTAGAACATCCTCAGCATCGTCCGGCAGATGTTAAAGGACCTCAGTCTCCTCAGGAAATACAGACGGCTCTGACCCTTCTTGTAGACAGCCTCAGTGTTCTTTGACCAGTCCAGTTTATTGTCAATTCATATCCCCAGGTATTTGTAATCCTCCACCATGTCCACACTGACCCCCTGGATGGAAACAGGGGTCACTGGTACCTTTGCTCTCCACAGGTCTACCACCAGCTCCTTAGTCTTTTTCACATTAAGCTGCAGATAATTCTGCTCACACCATGTGACAAAGTTTCCTACCGTAACCCTGTACTCAGCCTCATCTCCCTTGTTGATGCCCCCAACTATAGCAGAGTCATCCGAAAACTTCTGAAGATGACAAGACTCTGTGCAGTAGTTGAAGTCCAAGGTGTAAATGGTGAAGAGAAAGGGAGACAAGACAGTCCCCTGTGGAGCCCCAGTGCTGCTGATCACTCTGTTGGACACACAGTGTTGCAAGCACACGTACTGTGGTCTGCCACTCATCTTAATGCTGATTAGGAGGGCCACACTTCCACCCACATGGACTCAGTGTCTGTTATTATGTCTCCCAAGTGCAGCTGTGATATTGTCTCCCCCACCCTCTTTTATCTCCTCCTCTATCTTTTGTAAACCTTTGAAAACCTGGTTCATTAATCACTCATTTGCCAATCTTCTATCTTTAAGGCAGGTTCTGGTGCTTTAAAACCAGTGCTTCGGGTAGATGGAGTTCGTCAGCCTGGGACGGCAGTCCATCTAAGAGAGGAAAACTCTGATTTCAAACCTCCGCTGCCTTGCGGCCATACCCACTCATGGGAAAGGCTTTGGGAGTAAACCCTGAGGACAAATCCGGAGCTGGGGTCCCTAAGGCAGCCCGACGTTGCCTTCAACCTCCTTCTGGCAACTCCTGCGATGACACTGGTACCAAGCTGTATCGGGCCTTGCCCTTCCCTTGGACAACATCGGTGTCGTGGAGAGGGGAGACTTGCTGCTTAGGCAACTGCCGGTCTTCCATACAACCTTGCCCTGAGTCCGTTTGGGAACCGTTCCAGGCGCAGATCCATGGTCTCGTGAAACTAATGGGTGCCACCAACCAACCAACCTGCTGCTCTCTCAGCCAAGTTTCAGAAAAGGTTACAACATCATAGTTCCATGTACTGATCCATCACCCTTACCCATAATACTCTTAGCATTAAAATATACACACTTCAAACAATCCAATCCAACATACCTATTATTTCAATTTTGCCTTTCAATATTTTTCCTGACATCTACATTCTGGTCCCATGTTTCCCTTTCTGACCGGGGGCTCCAGTTCCCAGCCCCCTGCAAAACTGGTTTAAGCTCCCGAGTGTCATTAGCAAACCTGCCAGCCAGGATACTGGTTCCCCTCCAGTTCAGGTGCAACCCATCCTTCTCGTCCAGGTCACCCCTTCCCCAGGAAAGGTTCCAATGATCAAAGAACTTGAGACCCTGTCCTGGCACTACCTCCTCAGCAACTCATTCATCCATGCTATTGTCCCCATTCCCACCTGCTACCATTCCTACTAGCCCGTGGCACAGGGAGTCAGAAGGAAATTACTACCCTGGAGGTTCTTCTCTTCAGCTTCTTTATATACACTCACTGCGTAGGACCTCTTCCCCTTCTCTGCCTGTATTTCAATGACTAGGATGACAGAATTGATGGTTTTGTTGCCAAGTTTGCAGATACAAAGATACATGGAGGGACAAGTAGTGTTGGGGAAGTAGAGAGGCTACAGAGGACAGATTAGGAGAATGGGCAAAGAAGTGGCAGATGGAATACAGTGTCGGGAAGTGTATGGTCGATCACTTTGGTGGAAGAAATAAAAAGTACAGACTATTTTCTAAATGAAGAGAAAATTGAAAAATTCTGAGGTGCAAAGGGACTTGAAAGTCCTCCTGCAGGATTTCCTAAAGGTTAATTTGCAGGTTGAGTTGGAGAAGAAAGCAAATGTGATGTTAGCATGAATTTCAGGCGGACTAAAATATAAATGCACGGATGTAATGTTGAGGCTTTATAAGGCCCTGGTGAAGCCTCACTGGAGTATTGTCAGCACTTTTGGGCCTCTTATCTAAGAACAGATGTGCTGACATTGGAAAAGGTTCAAAGGAGTCTTACAAAAATGTTTCCAGGATTGAAAGGCTTATCATATGAGGAGCATTTAATGGCTCTGGGCCTGTACTCACTAGAATTCTGAAGAATGAGGGGTTATCTCAATGAAGCCCATCGAAAGTTGAAAGGTCTTGATAGAGTGGATGTGGAGAGCATGTTTCTTATCATGCAGGAGTCTAAGACCAGAGGGCACAGCCTCAGAATAGAGGGGCACTCATTTACAATGGAGATGAGGAGGAATTGCCACAGGTGGCTGTGGAGGCCAAGTCACTGGACTTTAATAGGTTTTTGATTAGTCTGAGCATGAAGGATTACAGGGAAAAGGTGGGAGATTGGGGCTGAGAGGAAAATTGGATCAGCCATGATGAAATAGCAGAGCAGACTTGATGGGCCAAATGGCCTAATTCTGCTCCTATATCTAATGGTCTTATGGTGTTTAGGAAGAGAGATAAGTCACCAGACCAGATGGACTACATCCCAGGGTCCTGAAAGGTAGCTAAAGAGATTGTGATTAAGAGATTAGTAATGATCTTTCAAAATCACTAGATTCTGGAAGGGTTCCAGAAGACTGAAAAAATGTAAATGTCACTCCACTCTTCAAGAAGGGAAGGAGGGAGGCAAAAGAAAGAAAATTATAGGCCAGTAAGTCTGACCTCAGTGGTTGGAAAGATTTTGGAGTCTATTATTAAAGATGAGGTTTCAGGGTACTTAGAGCCAAAGTCAGCATGGTTTCCTTAAGGGGAAATCTTGCCTGACAAATCTGTTGGAATTCTTTGAGGAAATAATAGGCAGAATAGACAAACGAGAGTCAGTGGATGTTGTTTATTTGAATTTTAGGAAGTTGTTTGACAAAGTGCCACACATGAGGCTGATTAACAAGATAAAAGCCCGTAGCATTACAGGAAAGATTCTAGCATAGGTAGAGAATTGGCTGACTGACAGAAGTCAGGAAGTGGAATAAAGGAAGCCCCTTCTCTTTGGATGCCAGTGATGAGTGGTGTGCCGCAGGAGTCAGCATTGCGCCTTTTCACATTGTACATCTATGATATTGATGATGGAATTGATGGTGTCCAAGTTTGCAGACAATATGAAGATAGGTGGAGGGGCAGGTAGCATTGAGGAAGCAGGGTGTCTGCAGAAGGACTTGGATAGACTGGGAGAATGGGTGAAGGAGGACTGGATAGACTGGGAGAATGGGTGAAGGAGGACTTGGATAGACTGGGAGAATGGGTGAAGAAGGACTTGGATAGATTGGGAGAATGGGTGAAGAAGGACTTGGATAGATTGGGAGAATGGGTGAAGAAGGACTTGGATAGATTGGGAGAATGGGTGAAGAAGGACTTGGATAGATTGGGAGAATGGGTGAAGAAGGACTTGGATAGATTGGGAGAATGGGTGAAGAAGGACTTGGATAGACTGGGAGAATGGGTGAAGAAGGACTTGGATAGATTGGGAGAATGGGTGAAGTAGTGGCAGATGGAATATAATGAAGGAAGTTGACTGGTTACGCACACTGGCAGGACGAATAAAAGCATGCTCTATTTACCAAAATCAGGAGAAAATTCAAAGATCAGAGATGTAAAGGGATTTGGGAGTCCTAGTACAGGACTCCTTGAAGGCTTAGATGAAAGTTGAGTAGCTGGTCAAGAAGGCAAATACAATTTTAGCATTCCTTTCAAAAGGACTACAATACAGAAGTAAGGATGTAATGCTGAGGCTGTCTAAGGGTTTGGTCAGATCACATTTGGAGTATTGAGAGTAGTTTTGGGCACCTTATCGAAGAAAGATGTGTTAGCACAGAGATTGTGCAGAGGAGGTTCATGAGAACGATCCCGGGAATGAAAGGGTTGACATAGGAGCAGTGTTTGATAGCTCTGGACCTGGATTTGCTGAAGTATAGAAGAATGGGGAGAAACCTCACTGAAACCTATCGAATATGCAAAGCCCCGGACAGAGTGGATGTGGAGATAATGGTTTCTATCATGGAGGAGTCTAGGATCAGAGGGCACAACCTCAGAATTGTGGGACATCAATTTAGAACAGAGATGAGGAAAAAATTCTTTAGCCAATGTATTGGCGAATCTGTAGAATTTATTGCCACAGATGACCGTCAAGCTCTAGTCATTGTGTAGATTTAAAGCAGAGCTTGGTAGGTTCTAGATTAATCAGGACATCAAAAGATATGGGTAAAAGACAGAGAATGGGGTTGAGAGGGTTAATAAATCAGCCATGATGGAATGATGGAACAGACTTGAAATATGAATGGCCCAATTCTGCTGCTATATCTTCTGGTCTAATAATTGACCTTGAGCTCAGTATTTACGTGCCATATGTAATCACACTGCAGGAGGAGGAAAAGAAAACATTTACACATTTCCTAATGCTGCCAAACAGAAATGCCTCCGAACGAGGGAAATCACCCATGCCCTCTGTACCAGACTGGCAGTGAGCACAACATTTACTGTGGTAAATTATAGTTCACCAACGTGAATCCTCCGGCTTTTCAATTCATATAAATCAGTCTGCATTCAAGATAAACTGTGCATACAACTCTCACTAAAAGGTCAGAACATCCATTCCATAAATACCTCAGCTAATCCACATGGGTTAGAATTTACGTTTTTACTTTATTTAAAGACACAGCACAGAATTGCCCTTCCGGTCCACTGAGCCATCCACCAATCCACCAAGTTAACCCTAGCCGCATCGAATCACCGGCAACTTACAATGACCAATTAACATAGTGACCACAGCCCTGAGTCACAGTAGCACCACACTGACCAGTACTGACCACAGCCCTGAGTCACAGTAGCACCACACTGACCAGTACTGACCACAGCCCTGAGTCACAACAGCACCACACTGACCGGTACTGACCACAGCCCTGAGTCACAACAGCACCACACTGACCGGTACTGACCACAGCCCTGAGTCACAGTAGCACCACACTGACCGGTACTGACCACAGCCCTGAGTCACAGTAGCACCACACTGACCAGTACTGACCACAGCCCTGAGTCACAACAGCACCGTAATGACCGGTACTGACCACAGCCCTGAGTCACAGTAGCACCACACTGACCAGTACTGACCACAGCCCTGAGTCACAGCAGCACCACACTGACCGGTACTGACCACAGCCCTGAGTCACAACAGCACCACACTGACCGGTACTGACCACAGCCCTGAGTCACAGTAGCACACTGACCGGTACTGACCACAGCCCTGAGTCACAGTAGCACCACACTGACCGGTACTGACCACAGCCCTGAGTCACAACAGCACCGTACTGACCGGTACTGACCACAGCCCTGAGTCACAGTAGCACCACACTGACCGGTACTGACCACAGCCCTGAGTCACAGTAGCACCACACTGACCGGTACTGACCACAGCCCTGAGTCACAGTAGCACCACACTGACCGGTACTGACCACAGCCCTGAGTCACAGTAGCACCACACTGACCAGTACTGACCACAGCCCTGAGTCACAGTAGCACCGTACTGACCGGTACTGACCACAGCCCTGAGTCACAGTAGCACCACACTGACCGGTACTGACCACAGCCCTGAGTCACAACAGCACCGTACTGACCGGTACTGACCACAGCCCTGAGTCACAGTAGCACCACACTGACCGGTACTGACCACAGCCCTGAGTCACAACAGCACCACACTGACCGGTACTGACCACAGCCCTGAGTCACAGTAGCACCACACTGACCGGTACTGACCACAGCCCTGAGTCACAACAGCACCACACTGACCGGTACTGACCACAGCCCTGAGTCACAACAGCACCGTAATGACCGGTACTGACCACAGCCCTGAGTCACAACAGCACCACACTGACCGGTACTGACCACAGCCCTGAGTCACAGTAGCACCACACTGACCGGTACTGACCACAGCCCTGAGTCACAGTAGCACCACACTGACCAGTACTGACCACAGCCCTGAGTCACAACAGCACCGTAATGACCGGTACTGACCACAGCCCTGAGTCACAGTAGCACCACACTGACCGGTACTGACCACAGCCCTGAGTCACAGTAGCACCACACTGACCGGTACTGACCACAGCCCTGAGTCACAACAGCACCACACTGACCGGTACTGACCGCAGCCCTGAGTCACAACAGCACCACACTGACCGGTACTGACCACAGCCCTGAGTCACAACAGCACCACACTGACCGGTACTGACCACAGCCCTGAGTCACAGTAGCACACTGACCGGTACTGACCACAGCCCTGAGTCACAGTAGCACCGTACTGACCGGTACTGACCACAGCCCTGAGTCACAGTAGCACCACACTGACCGGTACTGACCACAGCCCTGAGTCACAGTAGCACCACACTGACCGGTACTGACCACAGCCCTGAGTCACAACAGCACCGTACTGACCGGTACTGACCACAGCCCTGAGTCACAGTAGCACCACACTGACCGGTACTGACCACAGCCCTGAGTCACAGTAGCACCACACTGACCAGTACTGACCACAGCCCTGAGTCACAACAGCACCGTAATGACCGGTACTGACCACAGCCCTGAGTCACAGTAGCACCACACTGACCGGTACTGACCACAGCCCTGAGTCACAGTAGCACCACACTGACCGGTACTGACCACAGCCCTGAGTCACAACAGCACCACACTGACCGGTACTGACCACAGCCCTGAGTCACAACAGCACCACACTGACCGGTACTGACCACAGCCCTGAGTCACAGTAGCACACTGACCGGTACCGACCACAGCCCTGAGTCACAGTAGCACCACACTGACCAGTACTGACCACAGCCCTGAGTCACAACAGCACCACACTGACCGGTACTGACCACAGCCCTGAGTCACAGTAGCACACTGACCGGTACTGACCACAGCCCTGAGTCACAACAGCACCACACTGACCGGTACTGACCGCAGCCCTGAGTCACAACAGCACCACACTGACCGGTACTGACCACAGCCCTGAGTCACAACAGCACCACACTGACCGGTACTGACCACAGCCCTGAGTCACAGTAGCACCGTACTGACCGGTACTGACCACAGCCCTGAGTCACAGTAGCACCACACTGACCGGTACTGACCACAGCCCTGAGTCACAACAGCACCGTACTGACCGGTACTGACCACAGCCCTGAGTCACAGTAGCACCACACTGACCGGTACTGACCACAGCCCTGAGTCACAACAGCACCACACTGACCGGTACTGACCACAGCCCTGAGTCACAGTAGCACCACACTGACCGGTACTGACCACAGCCCTGAGTCACAACAGCACCACACTGACCGGTACTGACCACAGCCCTGAGTCACAACAGCACCGTAATGACCGGTACTGACCACAGCCCTGAGTCACAACAGCACCACACTGACCGGTACTGACCACAGCCCTGAGTCACAGTAGCACCACACTGACCGGTACTGACCACAGCCCTGAGTCACAGTAGCACCACACTGACCAGTACTGACCACAGCCCTGAGTCACAACAGCACCGTAATGACCGGTACTGACCACAGCCCTGAGTCACAGTAGCACCACACTGACCGGTACTGACCACAGCCCTGAGTCACAGTAGCACCACACTGACCGGTACTGACCACAGCCCTGAGTCACAACAGCACCACACTGACCGGTACTGACCGCAGCCCTGAGTCACAACAGCACCACACTGACCGGTACTGACCACAGCCCTGAGTCACAACAGCACCACACTGACCGGTACTGACCACAGCCCTGAGTCACAGTAGCACACTGACCGGTACTGACCACAGCCCTGAGTCACAGTAGCACCGTACTGACCGGTACTGACCACAGCCCTGAGTCACAGTAGCACCACACTGACCGGTACTGACCACAGCCCTGAGTCACAGTAGCACCACACTGACCGGTACTGACCACAGCCCTGAGTCACAACAGCACCGTACTGACCGGTACTGACCACAGCCCTGAGTCACAGTAGCACCACACTGACCGGTACTGACCACAGCCCTGAGTCACAGTAGCACCACACTGACCAGTACTGACCACAGCCCTGAGTCACAACAGCACCGTAATGACCGGTACTGACCACAGCCCTGAGTCACAGTAGCACCACACTGACCGGTACTGACCACAGCCCTGAGTCACAGTAGCACCACACTGACCGGTACTGACCACAGCCCTGAGTCACAACAGCACCACACTGACCGGTACTGACCACAGCCCTGAGTCACAACAGCACCACACTGACCGGTACTGACCACAGCCCTGAGTCACAGTAGCACACTGACCGGTACCGACCACAGCCCTGAGTCACAGTAGCACCACACTGACCAGTACTGACCACAGCCCTGAGTCACAACAGCACCACACTGACCGGTACTGACCACAGCCCTGAGTCACAGTAGCACACTGACCGGTACTGACCACAGCCCTGAGTCACAACAGCACCACACTGACCGGTACTGACCGCAGCCCTGAGTCACAACAGCACCACACTGACCGGTACTGACCACAGCCCTGAGTCACAACAGCACCACACTGACCGGTACTGACCACAGCCCTGAGTCACAGTAGCACACTGACCGGTACTGACCACAGCCCTGAGTCACAGTAGCACCGTACTGACCGGTACTGACCACAGCCCCTGAGTCACAGTAGCACCACACTGACCGGTACTGACCACAGCCCTGAGTCACAGTAGCACCACACTGACCGGTACTGACCACAGCCCTGAGTCACAACAGCACCGTACTGACCGGTACTGACCACAGCCCTGAGTCACAGTAGCACCACACTGACCGGTACTGACCACAGCCCTGAGTCACAGTAGCACCACACTGACCGGTACTGACCACAGCCCTGAGTCACAGTAGCACCACACTGACCGGTACACTGTTGCAGCACTCACTCACACTGGCTTTCCGATTCATACGATCAAGATAAATAGTGCAAAAGTACAACACTGACTAAAAGCTCAGAACAGCCACTCCACGAATACCTGAGTTAATCTACATGGGGTGGAATTGTTACACACATAACCTGCATTTCACAAACTATTTTTACAGCATCTATTTTTACTCAACGTTCTGTAGTTACGATGTTTTTAACATAGCAGAACTACAGATTTCCAATTACATTGCATTCTTCATCATTCAGTTTGTTCACCTGGGCCTGGTACATCGTGGCATAGTACTCCAGTAAGAAAGCACAATTCCAGCCTACAGTGCCAGTCTCACTCCACCAATCTGAACTCAAGCTCTCTTTGCCTTGGGTCATTGTGCACATATTCCTGCCACATGGGACACAAACTCAGATCACGCTGGTCCCGCAGTAATATTTGATCATTTTATAAATGCAGAAATTCTGCACCCAATTTGTTATACTAATTGATACATTCGAATGTCCGCTGAAAATAGGCTATCCCGTGAACAGAACTCAGCATCGAGCAGAGAATTCCTGAAGTCCAGTTAAACTTTTAACCACATCCTGACACAATTTGATGGATTTTTAAGATTTGCTCATGTGGTTTTAAGGAACATAGGTATAATTATGTTAACACTTAAAACACAGCACTGATATATCAGTTCCTGTTTAGAAATTTATTTACAGCACGGACAGACCCTTCTGGTGCAGTGAGCCACACTGTCCAGCAACCCACCGATTTAACCCTAGCCTAATCACAGGACAGTTTACAATCTACTAACCGGTACCGGAGCACCCAGAGGAAACCCATGTACAGATGTGAAGAACATACTACTTGCTTACAGAGGATGCCAGGAATGAACTCTGAACTCCAACACCCCGAGTTGTAATAGCATTGCACTAAGCGCTACACTACCGTGGTGCCCCAAGTTGTGATATTAAAAGACAAATTCGAATCGCTACCTTGAATCCCAATGGGCTATCTCTTGAAGTGAACTCAGAGATAAGCCAAGAACTCATAATCTCCAATTCAACTTTTAACCACACACTCACACAACTTGATGGGGTTTTAAGATTTACTCAGGAGATTTAAAGAATACAAATATAATTAAAATTTTGAAGTTCAGAGTTATCAAAGTATATATACATTCCACCATACACAACACAGATTCATTTTCTTACGGGCATTCACAGTAAATAGAGAGAAACAGAATAGAATCAATGAAAATTTGCATATAACAGAGACGGACAAAAAAACAATGCACAAAAGACAACTGTGCAAATACAGAAAGAGAAACTAGTAAAAATAGTAAATAAATAAGCAATAAATATCAAGAACACAAGTTGTAGAGTCCTTAAATGTGAGTCCATAGGTTGTGGAATCAGTTCATTTAAAACACAGCAGTGATATAGTAGTTCCTGTTTATAAAATACTACTGAAAGTTTTAAGCTTTGTGAAACATACTTCAGTGTCAACACGCACAGCATGAACAAATGGGTGCAGAGTAACCACTGGAGCCCTGAACAAGGGACTCTTTCTCTCCTCGTCAGAGCATACCTTAGGACAGTGTCTGGAGATGTGGTGGCTAGCTGGTCCATCTTCTCTGCGAGTAGTCTCGGTCAGAGTCAGCTGCAGCTTCTGAAGGTTTGGCCAACAGCTGTGCAGTTGTCAGCTGCTTTATTTTTTCCTACTGTCCCGGATTGGATCTCACTACAGATGCCACCAATTCTGAACCTTCCCACAGACAATGTAGATCCAACTTGTCTGAGGTGGCACACTTTTAAGATTCAAGATTGTTTAATGTCATTTGCAGTACACAAGTGTCAAAGAGAACAAAATAATTTTTACTCCAGATCTGATGCAGCACAGAAGAAATAGAATAAGATAAAGAACACAATAATAAAATACACAATAAATATAATTACGTAAGATAGCTTATATACATAGACTAATTATATGTTCATAAAGTGACACTGGGCACTGAGTACATAAGGTGACTGACAGGAAATGGTAAAGTAGTGGTGGTTGGGGGTGTGGAGAGGTGGGTTAGTGGGTGGAGGTGTTGATCAATCTTACTGCTTGAGGAAAGTAACTGTTCTTTGAGACTGGTGCTACATAACCTCCTTCCTAATGGGAGTAGGACAGACAGTCCATGAGCAGACTGGGTGGAATCTTTCATGATGTTACTGGCCTTCTTCCGGCACCTCTCTGTAAATGTCATTGCAGGTGGGTAGGCTGGTGCCAGTGATTCATTGCACAGTTTTACCAACTCTTGCAGAGTTTTTCTGTCTGCAGCAGTGCAGCTTCCACACCACACAGTGATGCAGCTTGTTAGGATGATCTCTACTGCACACCTGTAGAATGACGCAAGTATAGACGTGTTGGTGCGTGGCCAAGTGGTTAAGGTGTTGGTCTAGTGATCTGTAGGTCGGTAGTTCGAGCCTCAGCTGAGGCAACGTGTTGTGTCCTTGAGCAAGGCACTTAACCACACATTGTCCTGCGATGACACTGGTGCCAAGCTGTATCGGCCCTAGTGCCCTTCCCTTGGACAACACTGGTGTCGTGGAGAGGGAAGACTTGCAGCATGGGCAACTGCTGGTCTTCCATACAACCTTGCCCAGGCCTGCACCCTGGAAACCTTCCAAGGCGCAAATCCATGGTCTCACAAAACTAACGGATGCCTATAAGACGTGCAAAGTCCAGCTCTCTTCAGCCTCCTCAGAAAGTAGAGGCATCACTGAGCTTTCTTTACTGTGTAAGATGTGTTTTGAGACCACGAGGGGTAGTGTGTGATGTGCACTCTCAGAAGTTCCCACTGCTGGGCCACCATGTAAAGGGAGGTGTGAGTAGTGCAAATTCTCCCACAGCAGATAATGACAAACACACCTTCCCACAGACAATGCAGACCCAACTCGTCTGAGATGGGCACATTAAACTGCAGAAAATCGTTAGGAAAAATAGTAGCTGTTCCAAAAAAAGTACCTCTTTCTTCCATTACCAAGTTAAAAACTGGTGATGAAGAAGACCCATGTTGCTTTTTCACATTTCCCAGTGACATGCTTTGAGAGGTTTCAGGGCTTCCCTTCATTTAAAAAGAAACTTTTATGAGGTGCCTACTGCGGTCTTCTGCTGCTATACCAATTTCCCCCCGGGATCAATAAAGTATGACTATGACTATGACTATAGCTCATCCACTTCAAAGTTCGATGTGTTTGATGTAACCAATTTCCCTCGGGATCAATAAAGTATGACTATGACTATGTTGTGCATTCAGAGATGCTCTTCTGCATGCCACTGTCATAAAACGTGGTTATTTGAGTTACTGTCACCTTCCTGTCAGCTTGAACCATTCTGGCCATTCTCCTCTGATCTCCCTCAGTAACAAGGCGTTTTTGCCTACAGAACTGCAGCTCAGTGGATTTTTTCTTGATTTTTGCATGTAAACTTTAGAGACTGCTGTGCATGAAAACCTCAAGAGACCAGCAGTTTCTGAGATACTCAAACCACCCCATCTGACAGCAACAATCATTCAGCAGTCAAAGTCACTTAGATCACATTTCTTCCCCATTTTGATGTTTGGTCTGAACAGCAATTGAACTTCTTGATCATGTCTGCTTGCTTTTATGCATTAAGTTGCTGCCACATGATTAGCTGATCAGATATTTGGATTAACAAGCTGGTGTAGAGGTACGCCTGATAAAGACAGCACTCATTGTACACAGACAGAGGTTGTGAAAAACAAGTATAAAGTGTTCAGGAACAGGACAATAACAAGCAGAAAGTCTGGGATTAATGATCTAAACAGCGTCCTTCTGTCCTCAGGGAGAAAAGTGAGCTTGGATATTTCTTAGCACATCTGCTGAGGGGGTATACAGAAGTGAGGCCAATCAGCCAGTTGAGTGGTATTGCACCAACAACCTTGCACTCAATGTCAGCAAGACCAAGGAATTGATTGTGGACTTCAGGAAGAGGAAGTCGAGGGATCATGGAGGGATCAGCAGTGGAAAGAGTGAACAGTTTCAAACTCCTGCATGTCAACATCTCTAAAGATCTATCCTGGGCCCAACATATTGATGCAATTACAAAGAAGGCATGACAGTAGCTATATTCCATTAGGAGCTTGAGGAGACTTTGTACATCACCAAAGACTCCCACAAATTTCTACAGATGTACCGTGGACAGCATTCTAACTGGTTGCATCAATAAGTGATATCGGGGGCCACTGCACAGGATTGTAAAATGCTGCAGAAAGTTGTAAACTCAGCTAGCTCTATGATGGGCGCTAACCTCCCCAGCATCGAGACCATCTTCAAAAGGTGATGCCTCAAAAACGTAATGCATCAATCGTTAAGGACTCCTAACACCCAGGACATGCCCCCTTCTCATTGCTACCATCGAGGAGGTACAGGAGCCTGACGACACACACACTCAACAGTTCGGGAACACCTTCCCCTCCACCATCAGATTTCTGAACGGACAATAAACCCCACATACAATACCTTGTTATATTTTCCCTCCCATTTTGCACTATTTATTTATTTTATATATATATTCTTCTTACTAATTTATGGATTTTTTTTATTATTATGTATTGCAATTTACTACTCCTGCAAAACAACAAATTTCACGACATATGCCAGTGATATTAAACTTCACACAAGGAAAACGTGTAAAAATCAGGTATTCAAGAAGTAAACGTTATTAGGTGTCTTCAGTCTTAAAACTACAGACACTGTTCTGTGAAACTGCCTTAATACACCCTTCGATGCTAAAGATTGGGAAGCTTTGAAAAACCAACTTTAAAAAAGCCGTAAAAAGAGAAAAGATGAAATATAAAGGTAAGCTAGCCAAGAATATAAAAAGAGATACAAAAAAGATTCTTCAGGTATATAAAGCGTAAAAGAGAGGTGAGAGTAGACATCAGACTGCTAGAAAATGATTCTGGAGAGGTAGTCATGGGGGAAAGGAAACAGCGGACTAACTGATTAAGTATTTTGCATCAGTTTGCACTGTGGAAGTCCCTAGCAGTATGCTGGAAGTTCGTGACTGTCCAGAGGCAGAAGTGTGCGAAGTTGCCATCACCAGGAAGATGATGCTTGGGAAGCTGAAGGTCTGAAGGCAGATCAGTAATCTGGACCAGGTGGTCCACACCACAGGGTTCTGAAATAGGTAATTGAAGATTGGCTAACTTGTAGGAGGCAAAGTGTTGGAATAAAGGGTACTTACACTGGTTCGCTGCCGGCAACTAGTGGGGTTCCGCAGCGATTGGTATTGGGACCGATTCTTTTCAGGTTATATGTCAATGATTTGGATGACGGGACTGATGGCTTTGCAGCCAAGTTTGCAGATCCAACAACTTCTCAACCACTGCAGTTTGGCTAACCAGTTTATAATTTCATTATAAACTCCTTTCTATCTCCCTCCTCTCTTCAAGAGTGGAGTGATCTTTGCATTGTTCCAGTCCTATGGAAGCATTCTAGTATCTAGTGATTGTTGAAAGAACATGCTACTGTCTCCACAATCTCTCTACTGTCTCGGTAAAGCAGCCAGCATGTTCAAAGACGCTACCCACCGCAGACATTCTCACTTCTCACCCCCAACCTCCAAACCAGGCAGAAATCACACACCACCAGGCTGAAGAACAGATTCTACCCCACTGTTGCAAGACTATTAAATTGTTCCCTTGTACTATAAGATGGATTGCTGACCTCACCACCTGCCCTGTTCTGAACTTGCACTGGACCGCTTGCCTGCACTGTACTTTTTTGGTAGCCTTAACACTTAATTCTGCATGGTTATCGTCATACCTTCTTCTAGCCCAATGCACTGTGTCATGATCTGTATGAATAAGATAATTAAGACAAGCTTTTCCACTGTACGGTACACATAACAATAATAAATCAAATCTAATTCCAATAAATAGGTATATCGTCAGGGTCTTTTTCCCAGGGTGTAACCGTCAGATACGAGAGGGCAGATTTAACGTGAGAGGGTGAAGTTTCACTGAGATGCAGACAGTGATAGATTCCTGGAACAGTCCAGGGAGGTGCTGGAACAGCAAGTTTACCAGGCATGGAACAGAGGGATACGAACCATGTACTGGCACACTGGCATCATGATGGGCCAAAGGGCCTGTACTGGGCTGTGCTGCTCCAGGTTCGGTTTACATCAAAGGAAGAGACGAGATCTGTCATGCTCAAATTCAAATTCATGAAGAGCCTGGCAGTGGAAGTCTATAGTTCCAACTTCCAGAGGAGAGGTAGATGACAACTGCAAGTAAACCACACAAGCAATCATTTAAGCAGCTAATCATAAAGATGAGATTCTGCAGATGCTGGAAATCCAGAGCAACACACACACAATGCAGGTGCTCTTTCCACTGAGGTTGTGTGCGACTGCAACCAGAGGTCATGGGTTGAGACAGAAAGGTGGTAAGTTTAAGGGGGATGTGAGGGGAAACCTCTGTACTCAGAGAGTAGATGAGCAGTCAGCACAAGTGGAGCACACAAGCTCAATTTCAACGTTTCAGTGAAGTTTGGATAGGTGCATGGATCGTAGGAATATGGAGGGCTACATGCAGGTTGATGGGAGTAGGCAGTTTGGCATGGACTAGATGGGCTGAAGGGCGTGGCTTCTGTGTTTTACTTCTCCATGATTCTGTGATTGCTGTGCTGCCGCAAAACAACATATTTCATGACATACGCCAGTGATTTTAAACCTGATTCTAATTTGGAGAGTTTGGCTGAGACAGCGTGAGTGGTAACTACCCAGAGCCTTGCGTACCTTCTGCAAGTATTGCAGGTCTGAGTCATTCACAGGAGATCAGGCTGGTAAGTCATGAGCTGTGCCATGAGTGTGAGTGTGAGTGTGAGTGTGAGTGTGAGGGTGAGGGTGAGGGTGAGTGTGAGGGTGAGTGTGAGTGTAAGTGTGAGTGTGAAACAGGCAGAAGAATTCTCAGTGAGCACAGAATGAACAACCTCAGCCAGAGTGACATTGATACAGCAAGACTAGGGATAACACAGGCACAGCTGAGGAATAAGCACCACGTTATCATATTACAATTACCATCAGGCTCAAAGACAGCTTCTATCCCGCTGATATCAGACTCTCGAATGGACCTGTCATAAACTGAGAGGAACTCTCGATCTCCTAGTCCACCTCAACGTGGACTTTGCTCCTTATTGTCTGCCTGCACTACCCTTAAATGAAAAATCCTACAAAAGTAGTGGATACGACCCGGTCCATCACAGGAAAAGCAGAACTGCACTGAGCGCTGTCGGAGGAAAGCAGAATCCATTATCAGGAACCCCCACCACCCAAGTCATGGTCTCTTCTTGCTTGTTGCACCAGGAAGGAGGTCCAGGAGCCTCAGAACTCACAGCACTAGGTTCAAAAACAGTTATTATCTATCAACCATCTGGCTCCTGAACCAGAGGGGATAACTTCACTCATCAACACTATTCGCACAGCCTATGGACTCACTTTCAAGGAATTTTCATCTCATGTCCTCAGTATGTATTGCTTGTTGCTCCTTTTCATGTCTTGTGGTGCACCGAGCAGCATTTTCGCGATTAGACTGTTTTTTGTGAGGCCGAGTAACTAGCTCAACACTCAAACCAGCACAGATGGAAAGTGTGGAAGGATTCAAACTCGGGACCACTAGCTATTGCTTATTTAGTTATTATTCCTAGTTCTTTCTTTTTGTATCTGCAGTTTGTTGTCTGTGGTTGAACAACCAAGTTGGGGAAGGGAGGGTGAAGTCTTTCATTGATTCTATTATGGTTATTATTCTATAGAGTTATTGAATATACTCACAAGAAAATGAATCTGAGCATTGCATATGGTGGCATATGATGTTAGATACTTTGACATAAATTTACTTTGAATTTTTTCAGTTACTTTAACACTGTATTCTGCATTCAGTTTTCCATCTTATGTATGGAATGATCTGTCTAGATAGCAATGCCTGTAGAAGTTTTTCCACTGTATCTCAGTACATTCAGCGGGGATATCATTGAAACCGCTTGGAAATTGGAAGACCTAGACGGAGCAGACATGGAAAAGTGTGTTTCCGTAGTGGCGGATGTCTAGGAACAGAAGGCACAACCTCAGAATAGAGGGGCATCCATTTAGAACGGAGATGAGAAGGAATTTCTTCAGCCAGTGGGTGGTGAATCTGTGGAATTCACTGCCACAGATGGCTGTGGAGGCCAATTCATTGGGTATATTTAAAGAGGGAGGTTGATAGGTTCTTGATTAATCAGGACATCAAACGTTACGGAAAGAAGACAGGAGAATGCAATCTAGGAGGTTAATAAATCATCCATGATGCAATGGTGGAGCAGGTTCGATGGACTGAATGGCCTAATTCTTCTCCAATATCTTGTGGTTTAATGGACTCCAGCTGCAGGAGCAGAGACAGGGTCAGAGTTGGGATTAGATGGTCTTTCTGATGACACGGATATATAGACAAGATAATCTCAGGATCAAATCAAAGAAGCTTGAATGACAGAGGATGCCATTCACTATATTGAAAATGTCAGTCCTTAATTGATCATCAGAGGTCTACAGCACATTACAGGCCCCTCTGCCCACAACACTGTACCGAACATGTAACCTACTCTAGAAACTGCCTATAATTACCCTACTGCATAGCCCTCTATTTTTCTAAGCTCCATGTACCAGTCCAGGAGTCTCTTAAAAGACCCTATAGTATCCGTCTCAACCACCATCGCCGGCAGCCCATTCCACACAGTCACCACTCTCTGCGTAAAAAACTTACCCCGACATCTCCTCTGTACCTACATCCAAGCACTTTAAAACCAAGCACCCTCATGTTAGCCATTTCAGCCCTGGGAAAAAGCCTCTGACTATCCACACGATCTATGCCTCTCTTCATCTTATACACCTCTACCAGGTCACCTCTCATGATCTATCGCTCCAAGGAGAAAAGGCCAAGTTCACTCAAGATATTCTCATAAGCCATGCTTTCCAATCCAGACAATGCACTCTGTCTATAGTATCCACATCCTTCCTGTAGTGAAGTGACCAGAACTGAACAGAGTACTGCAAGTAGGGTCTAACTATAGCTTTAAAATTACCTCATGGCCCTTGAACTCATCATACCTTATGCCTTCTTAACAACACAGTCAACCTGCGCAGCGGCTTTGAATGTCCTATCGACACGGACTCCAAGATCTCTCTCATCCTCCACACTGCCAAGAATCTTACCATTAATATTATATTCTGTCCTCAAATTTGACCTACCAAAATGAACCACTTCACAATTATCTGGGTTGAACTACATCTGGCACTTCTCAATCCAGTTCTGCATCCCACTGATGCCCCGCTGTAACTTATGACAACTCTCCAGACTATCCAACAACACCCCCAACTTTTGTGTCATCAGCAAACTTACTAATTCACTCTTCTACTTCTTCATCCAGGTCATTTATAAAAATCTCAGAGGAGGGCTCACAGAACAGATCCCACTGGTCACCGGCCTCCATGCAGAATACGAACAATCTACAACCACCCTTTGCCTTCTCGGGCAAGCCAATTCTGGATCCATAAAGAAAGGTCTCCTTGGATCCCATGCCTCATTACTTTCTTAATAAGACTCGCATGGGCCACTTTATCAAATGCCTTACTGAAATCCATATACACTACATCCACTGCTCTACCTTCATCTATGTGTTTTGTTACATCGTCAAATAATTCAATCATGCTCATAAGACGCAACCTGACCTTGTCAAAGCTATGCTGACAATCCCTAATCAGATGATGTCTCTCCAAATGTTCATAAATCCTGCTTCTCAGGTTCTTTTCCAACAACTTGCCCACACTGAAGTAAGACTCACTGCTCTATAATTTCCTGGGCTATCTCTACTCCCTTTCTTGAACAAGGAAACAACATTTGCAACCCTCCAATCCTCTGGTACTTCTCCCATCCCAATTGATAATGCAAAGATCATCGCCAGAGGCTCAGCAATCTCCTCCCCCACTTCCCACAGTAGCCTTGGGCATATCTCGTCCGGTCCCAGCGACTTATCGAACTCAATACTTAGTAACAGCTGCAGCACATCCTCTTTCTCAAGTGTTTCAGTCCGCTGTAAGTCATCCCCATAATCGCCAAGGTCCTTTTCACTGGTGAATACTGAAGCAAAGTATTCATCAAGTACCTCCGCTACCTCCTCCAGCTCCACTATCACACCTGATCAGTCCTATTCTTACACGGCTCATCCTCTCGCTCTTCACATACTTGTAGAATGCCTTGGGGTTTTCCTTAATCCTGCTCATCAATGCCTTCTCATGGCCCCTTCTGGCACTCCTAATTTAATTCCTGAGCTCCTACCTGGCAGCCCTGTAATTTTCAAGAGCTCTAACAGTACCAAGTTTCTTGAACCTTTCATAAACTTTTTTTTTCTTCTTAACTAGATTTCCTACATCCTTTGTACACCATGGCTCTTCTACCCTACCATCCCTTCCCTCCCTCAATGGAACATACCTATGCAGAACGCCATGAAAGGGTTCCCTGAACATTTGCCACATTTCTGCCGTGCATTTCCCTGAGAACATCTGCTCCCAATTTATGTTCCCAAGTTCCTACCTAATAGCATCACATTTCCCCAACCCCAATTAAATGTTTTTCTAAATTGTCTGCCCCTATCCCTTTACAGCGCTATGGTGAAGGAGATAGAGTTGTGATCATTACTTCAAGTTAAAAAGTAAATAGTTTTGTTTACTTTTGTGATATGTGATGAGACCTGGGTGGTGACAGGGAGTTCAGTGGTCTCTCTGAAGAAGGAAGAAGCAGGAAGAAGCTGCTTCCCATACTACAACTCTTAAATTTATATCCTTAAATCCTGCATTAATGGGAACAGTTTCCATCCCCTTATGTGTAATATCTGAATTGGACATGATCTTAATTGACTCAATCAATATTCCGGTCACACCTCTGATTCAATGTTCTTATTTGTTCATTCCTCATCTGTTAGTGCAGTAGTTTTGTGAGAATGGCTGCAGGGGCAGTGTTTTGTACTCCATGTGGGATGTGGGAAGTCTGCGAGACCTTGGTGCATCTGGTGCACATCTACACCAGATGCACCGAGTTGCAGCTCCTGAGAGAACGTATTAAGGAACTGGAGCCGCAGCTCGATAACCTTCGACTCATACGGGACACTGAGAAGATGATAGACAGGAGCTACAGGGAGATAGTCAACCCTAATTTGCAGGAGACAGGTAACTGTGTGACCGTCAGGAAGAGGGGAAATGCACAACTCGTGCAGAGTACACCTGTGCCCGTTCCCCTCAGTAATAACTATACAGCGTTAGATACTGTTGAGGGCGACAACCTACTGAGGGGAGCCACAGTGGCCGGGTCACTGCACTAAGTCTGGTGCTGTGGTTCGGAAGAGCAGAGAGGTGAAGAGGAGTACACTGGTGACAGGAGATTCCATAGTCAGAGCAACAGAGATGAGGTTCTGTGAGCGTGATAATATGTTGCCTCCCTGGTGTCAGGATCAGGGATGTCTCGGATCGGGGACACGGCATTTTCGAGGGCGAGGGGATGCAGCAAGAAGTCTTGATACATATTGGCACCGACATAGGTAGATAAGGTAAGAAGGTCCTGAACAGAGATTTTAGGGAATTACGTAGAAAGTTGAGGAACAGGACCTCCAGGGTAGTAAACTCTGCCTGTGCCACGTGAGGGTAAGAACAGGAAGATTTGGCAAATGAACTCAGCAGGGGGCAGAGGTTCAGATTTACAATCATTGGGGAAGGTACGACCTGTACAAAAGGCATGGGTCCGAGGGGGTCCAATATCCTTGCGCGCAGGTTGGCTAGAGTTGTTTGTGTGGGTTTAAACTAATTCGGCAGGGGGATGTGTTGAGGATGAGGGAGTTAGTTTACAAACAGAGGCAATGTGTAGTGAGACTCCTAGCAAGGAGAGGGTGATGATAGGGTAAAATCGTAGCCAACAGGATGAGTTACAATTTAAAGGTGGATAAAATCGAAAAGGGTAAATACAGGACTGAAGATGTTATATTTGAATGTACTCAGTATACAGAAAGAGGTGGATGAACTTGTAGCACAGTTATAGATTGGCATGTATGACATAGGCATCACTGAATCGTGGCTGAAAGAAGACTATATCTGGGTCCTGCATGTCCAAGGATACACATTGTATCAAAAGGACAGACAGGAAGGCAGAGGGGGAAGTGTTGCTCTTGGTAAAAATTGAAATCAAATCATTAAAAACAGGTGACATAGGGTTGGAAGGTGTTGAATCATTGTGAATAGAGATAAATTGAATTGAATTTACTTCGTTTTTTACATCCTTCACATACAAGATGACACAATTGTGGCTAACAAGAGAAGTCAAGTGCAACATAAATACCAAAAAGAGAGCATATAATAGAGCTAGAATTAGTGGGAAGTGAATCGGGGAGCTGTTAAAAACCAACAGAAGGCAACTAAGAAGTCACTGAGAAGATAAAGATGGAATACAAAACTAAGCTAGACAATAATATTAAAGAGGGTAACAAAAGTTTTTTCAGATATGTAAAGTGTAAAAGAGAGGCGAGAGTGGATATTGAACCGCTGGGAAATGATGTTGGAGAGGTAGTAATAAGACCATAAGACATAAGAGCAGAATTAGGCCATTAAGCCCATCAAGTCTGATCTGCCATTCCATCATGCCTGATCCTGCATCCCAGTTAACCCCAAACACCTGCTTTCGCGCCATATCCTTTGATGCCCTGACTGGTCAGGAAATGATCAACTTCTGCTTTAAATTTATGCACAGACTTGGGCTCTCCTGTAATCTGCGGCAGAGCATTCCACAGATTCACTACTCTTTGGCAAACAAAAATTCCTCCTTACCTCTGTTCTAAAGGGTCGCCCTCAGTTTTGGTGCTGTGCCCTCTAGTTCGGGATACCCCCACCTTAGGAAACATCCTCTCCACATTCACTCCATATAGGCCCTTCGGTAGGTTTCAATGAGATTCCCCTGTATTCTTCTAAATTCCAGTGAGTACAGTGAGTACAGGCCCAAAGCTGCCAAACACTCCTCATATGTTAACCTCTTCATTCCAAGAATCAACCTCGTGAACCTCCTGTGGACTCTCTCCAATGACAACACATCCTTTCTGAGATACAGGACCCAAAACTGTTGACAATACCGCAAATGCGGCCTGACTAGTGTCTTATAAAGGCTCAGCATTATCTCCTTGCTTTTATATACTATTCCCCTTGAAATAAATGTCAAGATTGTATTTGCCTTCTATACCACAGGCTCAAACTGTAAATTAACCCTCTGGGACTCTTGCACAAGGACTCCTAAGTACCTCTGAACCTTTGGTGTTTGAACCTTCCCCCTATTTAGATAATAGTCTGCACTATAGTTCCTTCTACCAAAATGCATTATCATATATTTCCCAACGCTGTATTCCAACTGCCACTTTTTTGCCCATTCTTCCAATTTGTCTAACTCCTGCTGCAATCGAATTGCTTCCTCAACACTACCTACACTTCCACCTATTTTCGTATCATAGAAACATAGAAACATAGAAAATAGGTGCAGGAGTAGGCCATTCGGCCCTTCGAGCCTGCACCGCCATTTATTATGATCATGGCTGATCATCCAACTCAGAACCCAGCCTTCCCTCCATACCCCCTGACCCCTGTAGCCACAAGGGCCATATCTAACTTCCTTTTAAACATAGCTAATGAACTGGCCTCAACAGTTTGCTGTGGCAGAGAATTCCACAGATTCACCACTCTCTGTGTGAAGAAGTTTTTCCTAACCTCGGTCCTAAAAGGCTTCCCCTCTATCCTCAAACTGTGACCCCTCGTTCTAGACCTCCCCAACATCGGGAACAATCTTCCCGCATCTAGCCTGTCCAATCCCTTTAGGATCTTATACGTTTCAATCAGATCCCCCCTCAATCTTCTAAATTCCAACGAGTACAAGCCCAGTTCATCCAGTCTTTCTTCATATGAAAGACCTGCCATCCCAGGAATCAATCTGGTGAACCTTCTTTGTACTCCCTCTATGGCAAAGATGTCTTTCCTCAGATTAGGGGACCAAAACTGCACACAATACTCCAGGTGTGGTCTCACCAAGGCCTTGTACAACTGAAGTAGTACCTCCCTGCTCCTGTACTCGAATCCTCTCGCTATAAATGCCAGCATACCATTCGCCTTTTTCACCGCCTGCTGTAACTGCATGCCCACTTTCAATGACTGGTGTATAATGACACCCAGGTCTCGTTGCACCTCCCCTTTTCCTAATCGGCCACCATTCAGATAATAATCTGTTTTCCTATTTTTGCCACCAAAGTGGATAACTTCACATTTATCCACATTAAATTGCATCTGCCATGAGTTTGCCCACTCACCCAACCTATCCAAGTCACCCTGCATCCTCTTAGCATCTTCCTCACTGCTAACACTGCCACCCAGCTTCGTGTCATCTGCAAACTTTGCCACAAAGCCATCAATTCCATTATCCATTCACTGACAAACAATGTGAAAAGTAGCAGTCCCAATACTGAGCCCTGAGGAACAACACTAGTCACCGGCAACCAACCTGAAAAGATCCCTTTTATTCATAGAAACACAGAAAACCTACAGCAAAATACAGGCCTCTCGGTCCGCAAAGTTGAGCCGAACATGTCCTTACCTTAGAAATTACTAGGTTTACCCATAGCCCTCTATTTTTCTAAGCTCCATGTACCTATCAAAAAGTCTCTTAAAAGACCTTATCATATCCGCCTCCACCACCGTCGCTGGCAGCCCATTCCACACACTCACCACTCTGAGTAAAAAACTTACCCCTGACATCTCCTCTGTACCTTAAACCTCTGTCCTCTTGTGGCAACCATTTCAGCCCTGGGGAAAAAGCCTCTGACTATCCACATGATCAATGCCTCTCATCATCTTATACACCTCTATCAGGTCACCTCTCATCCTCCGTCGCTCAAAGGAGAAAAGGCCGAGTTCACTCAACTTGTTTTCATGCTCCCTAATCCAGGCAACATCCTTGTAAATCTCCTCTGCACCCTTTCTATGGCTTCCACATCCTTCCTGTAGTGAGGCGACCGGAAATGAGCACAGTACTCCAAGTGGGGTCTTACCAGGGTCCTATATAGCTGCAACATTACCTCTTGGCTCCTAAGTTCAATTCCACAATTAATGAAGGCCTTCTTAACCACAGACTCAGCCTGTGCAGCTGCTTTGAGCGTCCTATGGACTCGGACCCCAAGATCCACACTGTCAAGTGTCTTACCATTAATACTATATTCTGCCATCATATTTGATCTATCAAAATGAACTACTTCACACTTATCTGGGTTGAACTCCATCTGCCACTTCTCAGCCCAGTTTTGCATCCTATCAATATTCTGCTGTAACCTCTGGCAGCCCTCCACACCATCCACAACACCACCAACCTTTGTGTCATCAGCAAATTTACTAACCCATCCCTCCACTCCTCATCCAGGTCATTTATAAAAATCACGAAGAGTAAGGGTCCCAGAACAGATCCCTGAGGCACACCACTGGTCACCGACCTCCATGCAGAATATGACCTGCCTACAACCACCCTTTCTCTTCTGTGGGCAAGCCAGTTCTGGATCCACAAAGCAATGTCCCCTTGGGTCCCACGCCTCCTTACTTTCTCAATAAGCCTGACATGGGGTACCTTATCAAATGCCTTGCTGAAATCCATATACAATACATCTACTGCTCTTCCTTCATCAATCTATTTAGTCATGTCCTTATTCCTACTCACTATCTGCTGCCTATCAGTCATTCCACTATCCTTGCCAGTATCTGTTCTGTAACGCCCTAGGATTTTATCTTGTTAAGCAGTCTCATGTGTGGCACCTCATCAAACGCCTTCTGAAAATCCAAGTAAATGACATCCACTGCCTCTCCTTTGTCCACACTGCCTGTTACTTCCTCGAAGAACTCTAACAGATTTATCAGGCAAGAATTCCCTTTACAGAAACAATGCTGACTTTGACTTATTTTATCATTAGTCTCCAATTACCTCGAGACCTCATTCTCAACAATAAACCCCAACACTTTCCCAACCACTGAGGTTTGGCTAACTGGCCTATAATTTCACAAACAAGAGAAAATCTGCTGATGCTGGAAATCCGAGCAACACACATAAAATGCTGGAGGAACTCAGCAGGCCAGGCAGCATCTATGGAAAAAAGTACAGTTGACGTTTCAGGCAGATCCCCTTCCGCAGGCCTATAATTTCTTTTCTTTTGCCTTCTTCCTTTCTTGGAGTGGAGTGACATTTACAATCTTCCAGTCCTCCAGGACCATCAAGTGATTCTTAAAAGATCATGACCAATGCATCCATTATCTCTTCAGCAACCTCTCTCAGAACTCAGCCATGGTCCACCTGGCCCAGTTGAGTTTTCCATCTTAAGACCTTTGAGTTTGCCTAGCATGTTTTCCTTTGTAATAGCAATGAGACTCACTCCTGCTCCCTGACACTCATGGACCTCTGGCACACTGCTAGTGTCTTCCACACTGAAGACAGATGCAAAGTACCCATTAAGTTCATCTGCCATTTCTTTGTCCCCCATTACTACCTCACCAGCATCATTTTCCAGAGGTCCAATACCAACTCTCAACTCACTTTTATTCTATATACAACTGAAAAATCTTTTGGTATCCTGCTTTATATTACTGGTTAGTTTGCCCTCTTACTTCATCTTTTCCCTTCTTATAACTTCTTTAGTTGTCTTTTGTTAGATTTTAAAAGTTTCTCAATCATCCAACTTCCCATTCATCTTTACTACCTTAAATGCCCTTTCTTTGGCTTTTATGCAGTCCTTTGTCAACCATGGTTGCCTACCCCTGCCATTTGAGAACTTCTTGCTCTGTGGGACAGATCTATTCTGCACCTTGTGAATTATTCTCAGAAACTTCAGCCATCTCTGCTCTGCTATCATCCCCACCGTTATCCTCCTCAAATCCACCTGGGATGCCAATCATGACTCTGTCATCCCCTTTATTCCATTGTGATACTGATACATGTGAGTTGTGCTTCTCCCTCTCAAATTGCAGAATGAATTCAATCATATTATGCTCACTGCTTCCTCAGGGTTCCTTTACATTAAGCTCCCTAATAGTAATGGGGAAAAGGGAAATGGCAGATGAACTGAATAAGTGCGTCTGAATAAGTACTGAATGATTGGTAATAGGTACAGAGGAGATATCAGGGGTACTTTTTTTTTTACACAGAGAGTGGTGAGTGCGTGGAATGGGCTGCCAGCAATGGTGGTAGAGGTGGATACAATAGGGTCTTTTAAAGGACATGGAGCTTAGAAAAATAGAGGGCGATGGGTAATTTCTAAAGTAAGTACATGTTCGGCACAGCATTGTGGCTGAAGGGCCTGTATTATGCTGTAGGTTTTCTGTATTTCTAAGTACTTGCAATTCTCTTCACTGTGGAAGACACGAGCCCTATGGTGGAAGTTACAGGTGTGTGAAGTTACCATTACTAGGGAGAAGGTTCTTGAGAAACTGAAAGGTCTGAAGGTAGATAAGTCATCTGGACCAGGTGGTACACACTCCAGGGTTCTGAAAGAGGTGGCTGAAGAGATTGTGGAGGCATTAATAATGATCTTTCAAGAATCACTAGATTCTGGAATGGTTCCAGAAGACTGGAAAATTGCAAATGTCACACCACTCTTCAAGAAGTGAGAGGCAGAAGAAAGGAAATTATAAGCCAGTTAGTCTGAGCTCAGTGGTTGGGAAAATGTTGCAGTCAATCATTAAAGATGTGGTTTCGGGGTACTTGGAGGCACATGATAAAATAAGCCGCAGTCAGCATGGTTTCCTTAAGGGAAAATCTTACCTGACAAATCTGCTGGAATTCTTTGAAGAAATAACAAGCAGGATAGGCAAAGGAAAATCAGTTGATGTTGTGTACTTGGATTTTCAGAAGGTCTTTGACAAGGTGTCACACATGAGGCTGTTTTACAAGCTATGAGCCCATCGTATTACAGGAAAGATTCTTGCATGGACAAAGCAGTGGCTAATTGGCAGGAAGCAAAGAATGGGAATAAAGGGAGCCTTTTCTGACTGGCTGCCAGTGACTAGTGGTGTCCACAGGGGTTTGTGCTGGGACGAACTCTTTTTACGCTCTATGCCAATGACTTAGATGAAGAAATTGATGGCTTTGTTGCAAAGTTTGTGGATGATACAAAGATATGTGGAGGGGAAAATAGTTTTGAGGAAGTAGAGAGGCTACAGAAGGACTTACACAGATTAGGAGAATGGGCAACGAAGTGGCAGATGGAATACAGTGTCCGAAGTATATAGTCATGCACTTTTGTAGGGGAAATAAAAGGTCTATTTTTCTAAATGGAGAGAAAATTCAAACATCTGAGACACAAAAGGACTTTGGAGTCCTTGCGCAGGATTTCCTAAAGGTTAATTTTCAGGTTGAGACTGTGGCACGGAGCCAACTGTGATATTAGCATTCATTTCAAGAGGACTAGAATATAAAATTGTCTAATTCTGCTCCTATATCTTAAGATCTCATGATACTCTCCTTGCTCTTTACACAATTAGATGCCTTGGGTGAACCATAAATTTGGAAATTCTATCAACCACATCCATGTTCAAGTCATCAATATATCAAAGAAAGCTCTAACCCATGGGGAAAACTGGTGTCTCTCCATCCATCCAAAACAACTATTCAAAATTCTAAAATTTGAAGTAAATTTATTGTCAAAGTACATTGAAGTCACTATTTACAACCTTGAGATTCATTTTCTTGCGGTCATGCACACAAGACAAACAACCAATGTGTAAAATACAACAAACTGCAAATAAAAATAATAGTAATGATAAATAAATAAGCAAAAAATATCAAGAACATGAGATGAAGAGTCCTTGAAATATAGTTTGTGGGAACAGTTCAGTCTCAGGGTGAGTAAGGTTGAGTGAAGTTATCCCTTCTGGTTCAAAAGCCTGATAGTTAAGGATTAATAACTGCTCCTGAACCTTGTGCTGAGAGTCCTGAGGCTCCTGTACTTTCTCCCTGATGGCAGCAGTGAGAAGAGGACATGGCCTGGTGGGTGGGGGGCCTTGACAATGAATGTTGCTTTCCTGCAACACATTTACCAGTATATTGTGCATTAACCAGTATGCTTTAATTAGTACATTTTCCTCAGGACATTTGTGACCCTTTAATTACATGGGCCAAAGTTTGTCATACAGCCTCTTGTGTGTAACTTTCTCTCGGAATCATACACCATGGTAATAGACTCTGCAGCCCATCTGGTACATGCCAACCCAAGATGCCCACCCAATTAGCCCCATTTGGCCCATATCCCTCTAAACCTTTTCTATCCATGTACCTGTCCAACCTTTTTTATATAAAGTTGCTATGGTACCTGCCTCAGTCTCTTCAGACAGCTCATTCCATGTATGACCAGAGCAACATTTCTACACTTTAAAAATATTGCAAATGTATGTCAGTTTCAGCCACGTAATGATGCTGGAAAACTGATTCACGTCAAGTAGACTAGATTACTGCAATGCCCTTTTTACTGGCCTTCCAGAACAATCTACTGGCAAACTTCAAGCCATTCAGAATGCCACTTCTAGACTTTTAACCAAAACCAGGATGAGGGAACATACCACTCTCATCCCAACTACTCGGCTTCCTATATCTTTTAGAATTGATTTTAAAGTTTTCACTTATTGTAAAATGGTCAGGGACCTGCTCAAAACCTATTTATTTAACCTTGTTTTTAATGAACATCTTTTTTCCTTTTAGTTTCCTGTTTGCACTTTATCCCAGTGTAAAACACTTCGAACTACATGAAAAGTGCTCTATGACTCAGTTATTTTACACACACACACACCAGCCTAGGGTTGGAACCTTGGTAGTACTCCCCGTTCCATGTGCTATCAAAGCAGGAAATAGAGGAACAGAAGGTGCAGTACTGGTCAAAAGTCTTAGGCACCCCAAATTTTTTATATAGTTTCAGATGGTATTGCCTTCACAGAGCCCTGATCTCAACACAATTGAGGCTGTTTGGGATTAGCTGGAAAGACAGAAGCAAGCGAGACAGCCCAAGTCTGCGAAACTGTGGCAAGCTCTCTCAGCTGCTTGGAACAACCCCCCAGCTAATTCTCTTCTCAAACTACATGACAGTGACCCTGAGAATTGATGCAGCTTTAAAGGCAAAAGATGATCAGTCCACATTCTGATTTGATTTAGTTTTTAAGTGTTTACTGCTCTTTTCTAGCAATTTTTTTGATATTTAGAAACTTTTCATTTAATTATTTTGTAAAGAATTTTCATTTTATACTTCTTTTAACAAACTTTTGCAGAGTTCTATATGACCTGATAGAGGTACAAAATATAATGAGAGGCACTGATTGTGTGAATAGCCGGAGGCTTTATCCCAGGGCTGAATTCACTAACATGAGGGGGTAAGTTTTAAGCAACACACATCAAAGTTGCTGGTAAACGCAGCAGGCCAGGCAGCATCTCTAGGAAGAGTACAGTCGACGTTTCGGGCCAAGACCCTTCGTCAGGACTAACTGAGACCCTTCGTCAGGGTCTCGGCCTGAAACGTCGACTGTACCTCTTCCTAGAGATGCTGCCTGGCCTGCTGTGTTCACCAGCAACTTTGATGTGTGTTGTTTGAATTTCCAGCATCTGCAGGATTCCTGTTGTTTGCGGGGTAAGTTTTAAGATGCCTGGAAGTAGGTACAAGGGGGAGGTCAGAGGTACGTTTTTCACACAGAGTGGTAGATGTATGGAATGCACTGCCAACGAAGGTGGTAGAGGTGGATACAATAGGATCTTTTAAAAAACTCTTAAATAGGTACATGGAGCTGAAAAAAATAGAGGGCTATGCAGTAAGGAAATTCTAGCAGCTTCTAGAGTAGGTTACATGGTCGGCACAATATTGTGGGCCGAAGGGCCTGTAATGTGCTGTAGATTTTCTATGTTTCTACACACTGAATGCATAGGTAAGGAGCTGGTATAGGAGGGAGAGCTTCAGGTACCTGGATATTAGGGCTCTCTTCCAGGGCAGATGGACAGGTTACCCCAAACTTGAGGGGCATCAATATTTTTTGCAGGAAGGTTTGCTGGTAATGTTTTAGAGGGTTTAAATTAGCATGTCAAGGTATAGGAATCAGAATAGCAAGTCAGTAAGTGAATAGATTGAAGGGATGGTCAGGGTTAGGCCATAAGGCTGAGAAGAAAGACAGGCAGGACCAGGTTAATGAATATAGTGCAACCCACACGAAATGCTGGAGGAACTCAGCAGGGCAGGCAGCATCTATGGAAGAGAGCAAACAGTCGATGTTTCGGGCTGAAACCCTTCCATCAGGACTGATAAGGAAGGGCATCTGTCACAGTAAGAAGATGGTGGGAGGGAAGGAGAAAGTACAAGGTGGCAGATAATGGGTGAAATCAGGAGAGGGAGGCAGTGATGTAAAGATCTGGGAAGTTGATTGGTGAAAGGGATAAAGAGATGAAGAAGGGGAAATCTGAGGACAGAAGACCACGGAAGCAAGGGAAGGCGAGGTGCACCAGGGAGGGTTCGAGAAAAGGTGAGAGGGAAACGGCGGGAATGGTGAAGCGGGGGGGGTGTTCAAGAATTTGATGCTAATGTCATTAGGTTGGGGTTACCCAGACAGAATATAAGGTGTTACTCCTCCATCCTGAGTGTGGCATCATCAAACAGTGCAGGAAGTCATGGACTGACAGGTTGGAATGAGATTGGGAAGTGGAATTGAAATGGGTGGCTACCTGGAGATACCAATTTTTGTGGCTGATGTAGCAAAAGTATTCGACAAAGCTGAGAAGTATTCTGGACTGAGAAGTGGCAGATGGAGTTCAACCCAGATAAGTGTGAAATGATTCATTTTGGTAGGTCAAATGTGAAGGCAGAATATAATATTAATGGTAAGGCTCTTGGCAGTGTGGAGGATCAGAGGGATCTTGGGGTCCGAGTCCATAGGACGCTCAAAGCAGCTACGCAGGTTGACTCTGTGGTTAAGACGGTGTACAGTGTATTGGCCGTCATCAATCATGGAATCGAATTTAGGAGCCAAGAGGTAATGTTGCAGCTATATAGGACCCTGGTCAGACCCCACTTGGAGTACTGTGCTCAGTTCTGGTCACCTCACTACAGGAAGGATGTAGAAACCATAGAAAGGTTGCAGGGGAGATTTACAAGGATGTTGCCTGGATTGGGGAGCATGCCTTATGAGAATAGGTTGAGTGAACTCGGCCTTTTCTCCTTGGAGAGACGGAGGATGAGAGGTGACCTGATAGAGGTGTACAAGATGATGAGAGGCATTGATTGTATGGATAGTCAGAGGCTTCTTCCCAGGGCTGAAATGGTTGCCACAAGAGGGCACAGGTTTAAGGTGCTGGGGAGTAGGTACAGAGGAGATGTCAGGGTAAGTTTTTTACTCAGAGAGTGGTGAGTGAGTGGAATGGGCTGCCGGCAATGGTGGTGGGGGTGGATATGATGGGGTCTTTTAAGAGATATTTAGATAGGTACATGGAGCTTAGTAAAATAGAGGGCCATAGGTAAGCCTAATAATTTCTAAAGTAGGAACATGTTCGGCACAACTCTTTGGGCCGAAGGGCCTGTATTGTGCTGTAGGTTTTCTACATTTCTAAAGCGGTCTCCCAATCCATGTCAGGTCTCACCGATATACAGGAGGCCACATCAGGAGCACCAAATACCGTAGATGACTCCAACAGTCTCGCAGGTGAAATGTCACCCCACCTGCAAGGACTATTTGGGGCATTGAATGGTGGTGAGGGAGGAGGTGTGCACTTAGACCACAAGACCATAAAATATAGGAGCAAAATTAGGCTATATGACGCATCTATTCTGCCATTTCATCATGGATGATCCATCTTCCTCTCAGCCCCAAGCTCCTGCCTTCTTCCTTTATCCCTTCACGCCCTGACTAATCAACAATCTATAAACCTCAGCCTTAAATATACACAAGGACTTGACCTCCACAGCTGCCTATGGCAACGAATTTCACAGATTCATCACTCTTGGGCTAAATAAATTCCTCTTCATTTCCATTCTAAAAGGATGCCCTTCTATTCTGAGGCTTTGTCCTCTGGTCCTAGACTCTCCCACCATAGGAAACATTCTCTCCACATCCACTCTATCAAGGCCTTTCACTATTCAATAGGTTTCAATGAGGACACACCTCATTCTTCTGAATTCTAGTGAATTCATAAAACCAGAGCCATAAAACGCTCTTCATATGACAAGCTGTTAAATAATATAATCATTTTTGTGAACCTCCTTTAAACCCTCTCCAGTGGCAGAACATCTTTTCTAAGCCAAGGGCCCCAAAATTGCTCACAATACTACAAATGAGGTGTCACCAGTGTTTTATAAAACCTCAACATAGCATTCTTGCTTTTACATTTTAGTCCTCTTGAAATGAACACTAACATTGCTTTTGTGTTCCTCACCACAGACTCAACCTGCAAAATCAGTTTGAGAATCTTGCACAGAGTCTCAAGTCCCTTTGCAAATCAGATTTTTTGATTTTCTCTACATTTAGAAATAGTCTACCCTTTTATTTCTTCTACCAAAGTGTATGACCATACAATTCCCAACACTGCAGCCTTTGTCCCCTCAAAACTACCTGTCCCTCCACCTATTTGCATATCATCCACAAACGTTGCAACAAAGCTATCAATTCCATCATCCAAGTCATTGACATATAATGTAAAAAGTGCTCCCACCACAGATCCCTGTGGAATGCCACTAGTCACCAGCAGCCAACCAGAAAAGACTCCTTTTATTTTTACTCTTTGCCTCCTGCCAATCAGCCACTACTTTATCCAAGCTAGTATCTTTCCAGAAAATCCAAGTACACATCAACTTATTCTCCTTTGTCTATCCTACTTGCAATTTCTTCAAAGAATTCCAACAGATCTGTCAGGCAAGATTTTCCCTTGAGGAAACCATGTTGACTATGGACCATTTTATTCTGTGCTTCCAAATACCCTGAAACTACATCCCCAAACAATCGATTTCAACAACTTCCCAACCACTGATATCAGATTAACTGACCTATAATTTCCTTTCTTCTGCCTTTCTCCCTTCCGGAAGATTGGAGTGATATTTGCACTTTTCCAGTCTTCCAGAACCATTCCAGAATCTAGTGATTCTTATAAGATTATTACTAATACCTCTACAATCTCTTCAGCCACCTCTTTCAGAACCCTGGGGTATGCACCATCTGGTCCAGCAAATGTATACCACTTGTTCCACTTGCAAGGATGTGTACCAGGAGGGAGATCAGTGGGAAGGGACGAATGGACAAGGGAGTCACACAGGGAGCGATCCTTGTTCAAAGCAGGTACAGTGAAGGTGATTCACTGAAGTGTATTTATTTCAACCATTAGGGAAAGCGATAAAAGTTTCTAGCTATAAAGATTAATCTGGCTAGCCTATAATTACCTGGCATGCTGTTACATTGCTTGGAGTGTACTAAAGGGTGTTACTATTTATCATATTGCAGTCTTCTGGCACCACCCTATACCTGGGTAGGAATATGGCAGAACCTTCTGAAAACTCAACCACAACCCCTAATGCAGTAAATCTACTGATTTGTTTCATCGAGCATTCTCATAACTCCACCTCATCAAGCATCAGCCCATCTCACTCAGGGAGTGCTAATATCATTCTGTGACTGGATGTGTTTTCATAACCACTGTATGTGTGTTGTGTGCAATTGCAAATTCCTACAGATGGACCTTGGTGAGCAGTCTAACTGGTTCCATCACCATCTGCACAGGATTAGAAAAGGCTGCAGTAAGTTGCAAACTCAGCCAGCTCCATCATGGGCACCAGCCTCAACAGGTATTCAGGACATCCTCAAAAGGCGACTTTTCTCACTGCTACCACCAGGAGCCTGAAGACACACACTCGGCATTTCAGAGACAGCTTCTTCCCCTCTGCCATCAGATTTTGAAATGGACAATGAACCCTATTTGTTTTTGCTCTCTTTTTGTACTACTTATTTATTTATATAGTTTTTTTTATTGTAATCTATAGTTTTTATTATTATGTATGCACTGTACTGCTGCCACAATACAAGAAATTTCTCAACGTATGCCAGTGGTATTAAACCTGATTCTGATTCTGTACGTATCGCGTTTGGCACCTTGGCCCCCAGAGGAAGGCTGTCCTGTTTAGCTGTGTACATGCATCTGGTTGAATAATAATTAAACTTGAACTTGAATTTTCACCCTATGGTTTCTACTACTTTAAACCAGAGGTTTTCGTAACACCCAGTTCTTTGATAAACACCAAACACAAGTGTTGTAGCTCAGAGAACTACAGCTCCACACTCTCTCTGTACATTGATCATCTTTATCTCCAATATGACCCACTTACTGTTTATCTGGCTAAAGTTTTCTGTTTCCACTAGTTTCCTTTCTCCATTTACTCTATTTTGGCTGATTCTCATGAAGTTATAAAAGCAAAGGTGTAATACTGACGTTTTAAAAGGCATTGATCAGAGCACACTGGAGTATAGTGTGCAGCTTTGGGCTCTTTATCCAAGAAAAGATGTGTTGGTATTTGAGAGAGCCGAGAGGAGGTTCACGAGAATGATTCTGGGAATGAAAGAAGTTAACATATGGGGTACGTTTGATGGCTCTGGGTCCCGTACTCATTGGAGTTTAGAAGAATGAGGGGGGATCTCATTGAAACATATCGAATATTTAAAGGCGTGGATAAGAGTGGGTGTGAACAGGATGCTTCCTATAGTGGGGGAGTCTAAGAGCAGAGGACACAGCCTCAGAATAGAGGGACATCCACTTAGCACAGAGATGAGGAATTTCTTTAGCCAGGGGGTGGTGAATTTGTGGAATTCACTGCCACAGACGGCTGTGGAGGCCAAGTCAAATATGTTCTTGATTAGTCAGGGTGTCAAAGGTTATGGGGAGAAGGCAGAGAATGGTGTTGAGAAGGATAATAAATCAGACATGTTTGAATGATGTTTCAAGCAGAGACCCTTCATCAGGATTGGAAAGGAAGGAGGAGGAGTCAAACGGCCGAATTCAGCTCCTGTGTTTTATGGTCTCAGTTATTTAGCAGATGTGTATCATACATTCAAAACTAAAACAGTACTGCCACAATGTTGTGCCAACCTATACAAACCCACTCCACAATCAATCTCACCCTTCCCTCCGACTCAGCCCATAACCTTACATTTTTCTTCCATTAATGTGCTGATCTAAATATCCCTGTTGTACCTGCCTCTACTATCACCTCAGCATCGCATTCCAGGTACCCCAATTTCAACTTTATTGCCATCTGACTGCACACATATATAAGCAAATGAAACAACATACCCCCAGACCACAGTGCACCAATCAAACATATATCAAACATAACACAAAGTATTACCTTAAGTTAATACAGTATAATTCAAAATTCATGTAATGCGCAGTACAAATAAACAGTAAACAGCTCGCTGTCCTTGTCATGAGACCCACCACTCTGTGCAAAAATCTGACATCTCTCCTAAACTTCCCTCCAACAGATACCTCAAACAGATGTCCTCTGATTATGGTCAATGCTGCCCGGAAAAAAAAACATTGGCTGTCCCCTTTATCTATACCTCTTTTAATCTTATACACCTCCATAAAATTGTTTCACATCCTCCTTCGTTCCAAAGAGAAAAGCCCTAGCTTAGAGCATAAGACATAAGAGCAGAATTAGGCCATTCACCCCATCAAACTAGCTCGGCCGTTCCATCATGGCTGATCCTGGACCCAACTCAGCCCCATACATCTGCCTTCTCGCCATATCCTTTGATGATCCGACTGATCGGGAAACAATCAACTTCCACCTAAAATATATGCACAGACTTGGCCTCCACCGCAGTTTGTGGCAGAGCATTCCACAGATTCACTATAAAATCATAAGACCGTAAGCTTTATGAGCAGAGGTAGGCCATTTGGCCCATCGAGTCTGCTCTGCCATTCAATCATGGGCTGATCCAATTCTTCCAGTCATCCCCACTCCCCTGCCTTTACCCCATACCCCTTGATGCCCTGGCTAATCAAGAACCTATCTATCTCTGCCTTAAATACACCCAATGCCTTGGACCTCACAACCGCTCGTGGCAACAAATTCCACAGATTTACCACCCTCTGACTAAAGTAATTTCTCTGTATCTGTTCTAAATGGACGTCCTTCAATCCTGAAGTTGTGCCCTCTTGTCCTAGACACCCCTACCATGAGAAATAACTTTGCCATATCTAATCTGTTCAGGCCTTTTAACATTTGAAATGTTTCTATGAGATCCCCCCTCATTCTCCTGAACTCCAGGGAATACAGCCCAACAGTTGCCAGACGTTCCTCAGACAGTAACCTTTTCATTCCTGGAATCTTCTGTAAACCCTCTCCAATGTCAGTATACCCTTTCTAAAATAAGGAGCCCAAAACTGCATACAATACTCCAAGTGTGGTCTCACAAGTGCTTTATAGAGCCTCAACATCACATCCCTGCTCTTATATGCTATACCTCTAGAAATAAATGCCAACATTGCATTCACCTTCTTCACCACCAACTCAACCTGGAGTTTAACCTTCAGGTCTCCTGCACAAGGACTCCCAAGTCCCACTGCATCTCTGCATTTTGAATTCTCTTCCCACCTAAATAATAGCACACTTATTTCTTCCACCAAAGTGCTTGACCATACACTTTTCAACACTGTATTTCATTTGCCACTTCTTTGCCCATTCCCCAAAACTATCTAAGTCTCTCTGGAGGCTCTATGGTTCCTCAACACTAACCGCTCCTCCACCTATCTTTTTATCATCATCAAATTTAGCCACAAATCCATTAATCCCATAGTCCAAATCACTGACATACATCGTAAAAAGCAGCAGTCCCAGCAGTGACCCCTGTGGAACTCCACTGGTAAAGAGCAGCCAGCCAGAATAAACATAGAAACATAGAAAACCTACAACACAATACAGGCCCTTCGGCCCACAAAGCTGTGCCGAGCATATCCTTACCTAAGAACTACCTAGGCTTACCTATAGCCCTCTATTTCTCTAAGCTCCATATACCCATCCAGGAGGCTCTTAAAAGACCCCATCGTTTTTGCCTCCACCACCACTGGTGGCAGCCCATTCCATGTACTCACCAATCTCTGTGTAAAAAAACTTATCCCTGACATCTCCCCTGTAACTACTTCCAAGCACCTTAAAACTGTGCCCTCTCGTGCTAGTCATTTCAGCCCTGGGAAAAAGCCTCTGACTAGCCACACGATAAATGCCTCTCATTATCTTGTACACATCTATCTGGTCACCTCTCATCCTCAGTCGCTCCAAGGAGAAAAGGCCGAGTTCACTCAACCTATTTTCCTAAGGCATGCTCCACAATCCAGGCAACACCCTTCTAAATCTCCTCTGCACCCTTTCTGTGGTTTCCACATCCTTCCTGTAATGAGGCGACTACAATTGAGCACAATATGCTACATGGGGTCTGACCAGGATCCTATATATATATAGAACATAGAATACCACAGCACAGTACAGGCCCTTCAGCCCACAATGTTGTGCCGACCCTCAAACCCTGCCTCCCATATAACCCCCCCACCTTAAATTCCTCCATATACCTGTCTAGTAGTCTCTTAAACTTCACGAGTGTATCTGCCTCCACCACTGACTCAGGCAGTGTATTCCACGCACCAACCACTCTCTGAGTAAAAAACCTTCCTCTAATATCCCCCTTGAACTTCCCACCCCTTACCTTAAAGCCATGTCCTCTTGTATTGAGCAATGGTGCCCTGGGCAAGAGGTGTTGGCTATCCACTCTATCTATTCCTCTTATTATCTTGTACACCTCTATCATGTCTCCTCTCATCCTCCTTCTCTCCAAAGAGTAAAGCCCTAGCTCCCTTAATCTCTGATCATAATGCATACTTTCTAAACCAGACAGCATCCTGGTAAATCTCCTCTGTACCCTTTCCAATGCTTCCACATCCTTCCTATGGTGAGACAACCAGAACTGGACACAGTACTCCAGGTGTGGCCTAACCAGAGCTTTATAGAGCTGCATCATTACATCGCGACCCTTAACCTCTATCCCTCGACTTATGAAAGTTAACACCCCATAAGCTTTCTTAACTACCCTATCCACCTGTGAGGCAACTTTCAGGGATCTGTGGGCACGTAACCCCAAATCCCTCTGCTCCTCCACACTACCAAGTATCCTGCCATTTACTTTGTACTCTGCCTTGGAGTTTGTCCTTCCAAAGTGTACCACCTCACACTTCTCCGGGTTGAACTCCATCTGCCACTTCTCAGCCCACTTCTGCATCCTATCAATGTCTCTCTGCAATCTTTGACAATCCTCTACACTATCTACAACACCACAAACCTTTGTGTCGTCTGCAAACTTGCCAACTCACCCTTCTATCCCCACATCCAGCTCTTTAATAAAAATCGCAAAAAGTAGAGGTCCCAGAACAGATCCATGTGGGACACCACTAGTCACAATCCTCCAATCTGAATGTACTCCCTCCACCACCACCCTCTGCCTTCTGCAGGCAAGCCAATTCTGAATCCACCTGGCCAAACTTCCCTGGATCCCATGTCTTCTGACTTTCTGAATAAGCCTACCATGTGGAACCTTGTCAAATGCCTTACTAAAATCCATATAGATCACATCCACTACACTACCCTCATCTATATGCCGGGTCACCTCCTCAAAGAACTCTATCAGGCTTGTTAGACACGATCTGCCCTTCACAAAGCCATGCTGACTGACCCTGATCAGACCATGATTCTCTAAATGCCCACAGATCCTATCTCTAAGAATCTTTTCCAACAGCTTTCCCACGACAGACGTAAGGCTCACTGGTCTATAATTACCCGGACTATCCCTACTACCTTTTTTGAACAAGGGGACAACATTCGCCTCCCTCCAATCCTCCGGTACCATTCCCGTGGACAACAAGGACATAAAGATCCTAGCCAGAGGCTCAGCAATCTCTTCCCTCGCCTCGTGGAGCAGCCTGGGGAATATTCCGTCAGGCCCCGAGGACTTATCCGTCCTAATGTATTTTAACAACTCCAACACCTCCTCTCCCTTAATATCAGCATGCTCCAGAACATCAACCTCACTCATATTGTCCTCACCATCATCAAGTTCCCTCTCATTGGTGAATACCGAAGAGAAGTATTCATTGAGGACCTTGCTCACTTCCACAGCCTCCAGGTACATCTTCCCACCTTTATCTCTAATCGGTCCTACCTTCATTCCTGTCATCCTTTTTTTATTCACATAACTGAAGAATGCCTTGGGGTTTTCCTTTACCTTTATAGCTGCAACATTACCTCTCGGCTCTTAAACTTAATCCCACGGTTGACGAATGCCAATGCACCATATGCCTTCTTAACCACAGAATCAACCTGCACAGCAGCTGTGAGGGGCCTATGGACTCAGACCCAAAGATCCCTCTGATCCTCTATACTTCCAAGAGTCTTACCATTAATGCTGTTTTCTGACATCATATTTGACCTACCAAACACTTATCTGGGTTGAACTCCATCTGCCATTTCTCAGCCCAGTTTTGCACCCTATCAATGTCCCACTGTAACCTCTGACAGCCCTCCACACTATCCACAACACCATCAACCTTTGGTGTCATCAGCAAATTACAAAGCCACCCCTCCACTTCCTCATCCAGGTCACTTATAAAAATCACAAAGAGTAAGGGTCCTAGAACAGATCCCTGAGACACATCACTGGTCACTGAACTCCATGCAGAATATGACCCGTCTACAACCACTCTTTGCCTTCTGTGGGAAAGCCACTTCTGGATCCACAAAGCAATGTCCCCTTGGATCCCATGCCTCCTTACTTTCTCAATAAGCCTTGCATAGGGTACCTTATCAAATGCCTTGCTGAAATCCATATAGACTACATCTACGGCTCTACCTTCATCAATGTGTTTAGTCACATCCTCAAAAATTCAATCAGGCTCGAAAGGCATGACCTGCCCTTGACAAAGCCATACTAACTATTCCTAATCATATTATGCCTCTCCAAATGTTCATAAATCCTGCCTCTCAGGATCTTCTCCATCAACTTACCAACCACTGAAGTAAGACTCATTGGTCTATAATTTCCTGGGCTATCTCTACTCCCTTTCTTGAATAAGAGAACAACATTTGCAACCCTCCAATCCTCCAGAGGGGTGTATGGGGTGTCAGGGAGGTGTAGCACCTCTGGTGGGGGAACATGTTGCATCCTTTTCAAGGCAGTTAGTCCACCTTTGGTCCCCACCTGGCACTCAGCTCTCACCTGTGGCTCCCCGTAGCTGTTTGCATGTGACAACGGCCACATCCCAGGCAACGGTTTCGACAAGCTGGCTAAACCAGGTGAGGGTAGCCAACGGGTCTCAAATCCTCGGTGAGATAGGGAGTTGCCCATCCCAGCATGTGAAGACAGACTCTGGCGAATTGAGCAGACGAAACCAATGTAAGGTCCAACGGTCAAGAAGGCGGTCTCTGCAAGCGTTGTGGAATGCGTAGAGAGAGACAAGACACAGAAGATACCTGGTCATCCACTATGCCTAGTCCCATCTCCAGCCGTCTCAACTCTCTCTTGCCACTGGATCCAGATGAGAATTGGGAAAAGAGAGTGAGGCTGACGCTGCGCAACTCTCCCTCACTTAAATCCAAATCACGTGCTAGTCAAAGGCCTTCTGAAAATTCAAGTGCACCACATCTACTGCATCTCCTTTGTCCACCCTTGCTTGTAATTTCCTGAAAAAATTGCAGTAGGTTTGTCAGGCAGGATTTTCCTTTCAGGAAACCACTGGCCTTTGACCTATCTTGTCACGTGCCTCCAGGTACTTCATAATCTCATCCCTAACAATCGATTCTAACAACTTCCCAATCACTGATGTCAGGCTAACAGGTCTATAACAACAGGAATTCTGCAGATGCTGGAAATTCAAGCAATACACATCAAAGTTGCTGGTGAACACAGCAGGCCAGGCAGCATCTCTAGGAAGAGGTGCAGTCGAATTTTCAGGCCGAGACCCTTCGCCCTGACGAAGGGTCTCGGCCTGAAACGTTGACTGCACTTCTTCCTAGAGTAACAGGTCTATAGTTTCCTTTCTGCTGCCTCCCACCCTTCTTAAATAGTGGAGTAACACTTGCAATTTTCCAGTCATCCAGTACAATGCCAGAATCTATTGATTCTTGAAAGATCATCATTAATGCCTCTACAATCTCTCCAGCTATTTCCTTCAGAACCCGAGGGTGCACTCCATCAGGTCCAGGAGATTTATCCACCCTCAGATCATTAAGCTTCCTGAGCTCTTTCTTAGTCGTAATTTTCACTGCACATACTTCACTTCCCTGACACTCTTGAATGTCCGGTATATTGCAGATGCCTTCCACTGTGAAGACCGATGGAAAATATGCATTCAGTTCCTCTGCCATCTCTGCATCTCTCATTTCAATATCTCCAGCGTCATTTTCTATTGGTCCTATATCTACCCTTGACTCTCTTTTACCCTTTATATACTTAATAAAGCTTTTTGTATCTTCTTTGATATTAGTCATCAATTTCCTTTCATAAATCATCTTTTCCTTCCAAATGACCTTCTTAGTTTCCTTCTGCAAGTTTTTAAAAGCTTCCCAATCCTCTATCTTCCCACTAGCTTTGGCTTCCTTATATGCCTTCTCTTTTACTTTTACTTTGGCTCTGACTTCACTTGTCAGCCATGGTAGTGTCCTTCTTCCATTCAAAAATTTCTTCTTATTTTTGGAATATATCTGCCTTGCACTTCCCCCATTTTTTGCAGAAACTCTAGTCATTGCTGCTCTGCTGTCCTTCCTGCTACTGTCCCTTTCCAGTCAAGCTTGGCCAGTTCCTCTCTCATGCCATTGTAAATTCCTTTATTCCACTGAAATACCGACATATTGGAACTTATTTTCTCTTTCTCAAGTTTCAATGTGAACTTGATCATATTGTGATCACTGTGCCCCTAAGGGTTCCTTAACCTTAAGCTCTCTTATCACTTCCAGATCATTGCAGAATACCCAATTCAGCACAGCCGATCCCCTAGTGGGCTCAACAACAAGCTGTTCTAAAAGCCATCCCCTAGGCATTCTACAAATTCTCTCTCTTGAGGTCCAGTACTAACCTGGTTTTTCCAATCCATTTTCATGTTAAAATCCCCAATGATTATCATGACATTGCCCTTCTGTCATGCCTTTTCTATCTCCTGCAGTAATTTGTAATCCACATCCTGGCTGCTGTTTGGAGCCAGCTATACAACAGCCATTATGGTCCTATTACCCTTGACATTTCTTTACTCAACCTATAGATACTCCACACCTTCCGATCTTATGTCATCCCTTTCTAATTATTTAACATTATTTCTTATACGCAGGGCCACACCACCCCCTCTGATACTAAGCTATCTTTCCCATACACCGTATATTCTTGTATGTTCAGCTCCCAATGACAGCCATCCTTTAGCCAAGTTTCAGAGATGGCCACAACGTCATACTTGCCAACCTGTAGCTGAATTTCAAGATAGTCCATTTTATTCCTTATGCTGCGTGCATTCAAATATAACAGCTTCAGTCTAGTATTTATTGCTTTCTGTTTTAACTGCACCACGCCTCTTTTGTCCTGTAACTCATGCCACTGGCTGTGATTAAGCCTCATCTCCTGCCTGTCCTTTCTATCATCTCTGTTGCACTCTATCTTTGATTTATTTCTGTTTCCCCCTTCCTCAGCCCTATCACTCTACAGACTCAACCTGTAAATTAACCTTCTGGGAGTCTTGCATGAGGAACCCCGAGTCCCTCTGCCCCTCTGATGTTTGAAACTTCTCCCCTTTTAGATAATAGTCTGCATTATTGTTTCTTTTACCAAGATACATTATCATTCATTTCCCAACACTGTATTCCATCTGCCACTTTTCTGTCCATTCTTCCAATTGACCAAGTCCTGCTGCAATCACGTTGCTTCCTCAGCACTACCCACCCCTCCACCTATTTTTGTATCATCCACAAAATTTGCCACAAAGCCATCAATTCTATTTTCTGAGTCATTGACAAACAATGTGAAAAGCAGCAGTCCCAATACTGACCCCTGAGGAACACCACCAGTCACCAGCAGCCAACTTGAAAAGGTCCCCTTTATTCGCACTCGCTGTCTCCTGCCTGTCAGCCATTCCGCTATCCATGTCAGTATCTTTCCTGTAACAAAGATTTCCTGTAGCTTGCTCAATCTATCCTCATAAACCATACTATCTAATCCAGGCAGCATCCTTCCTAAAATGAAGTGACCAGAACTGAACACAATACTTTATAAAAGAAGCATGAATAAGCCATTCAATAAGATTATTGCTCATCTTTTCCCTCATATGGGATTAGTACTGAAGGAAAAGATAAACTCGTTTAATGTCCAAAAATCTAACCGTCATTAAGGTCTCGAATGGTGACACGGTACCTTTACAGCACCAGTGAGCTGGGATTAATTCTCACTGCTGTCAGTGAGCAGTTTGTATATTCCTCCTTGAGAGCTAGTGAGCCTCCTCCCACATTCCATGAGTACTGTTCTGTTATGTTTTTTGTGTTCTTTGTTGTATGTATTTCTGCCTTAGACATGGAACCTTTTTAACACTACTGAATAACCCCATCTAAACACAATGACTGGAATTTCAGCCGACATTGCAATTTATCTTATAGACCGGATGCTGGATATGTGAAGTTCTCCCTGCAGTTGACCTTGGAGATTCCTGGATGGTCTCTGTTTCAGTTACTACTTTCTACTGTTCTATGTTGTATGAATGAGAAACTGGAAGTGCATCATTATGAACCCAGTCCCTGCCTGACAACATTCTTCCCCTGACACCATCTGGAAAATGTGTCTTTCAGAAGCTCCATTCCCACGCCTTCAGGCATTATAACAGCAATGCACTGAATACTGACAAGACAGCATGTAGATTCAGATTATTGAAATGGTTTTAACAGTACATGGAACGCTGCTCTTTGGGATTTGCATTGGGTCAAATGCCAAGCTCAAAACATCTCTGGTGTAAATTGTTGTTGAGGGCAGGGCTGATCTGATCGTGTTACAGTACTAGCACCTTCCAAATTGCACGGGTTTCCCTGGAACTCATGCCCCTGCACTGATACCCAAATAGAACCTACACTGATCTGTATTCAGGTCATGCCTGATCAGTGCCACCAAGTAATTTTAATTCTGTCAGTGGTCTTTATTGGTCTATCATTACAAGTTGCCAATATGTCCTAAAAATGGGAGACTTTGAAAGGCAGATCTTACAGAAACATACAAAATTTTGAAAGGGATAGATAAGATAGAAGTAGGAAAGTTGTTTCCATTGGTAGGTGAGAGTAGAACTCGGGGACATTGCCTCAAGATTCAGGGGAGAAGATTTAGGACGAAAATGAGGAGCAACTGTTTTTCCAAGAGTGGTGAATCTGTGGAATTCTCTGCCCAGGGAAGCAGTTGAGGCTTCCTCACTAAATATATTTAAGAAACAGTTAGATAGATTTTTACATAGTAAGGGAATTAAGGGATATGGGGAAAAGGCAGGTAGATGGAGCTGAGTTTACGGACAGATCAGCCATGATCTTATTGAATGGCGGGGCAGGCTCGATGGGCCGGATGGCCTACTCCTGCTCCTATTTCTTACGCTCTTATGTTATGTCGATCCACCACTATAGGGTAACACAGAAAATGGGAGAGGGACTCAGCAGGTCAGGCAGCATCTATACAAAGGAATAATTAGTCGATGATTTGGTTGAGATCTTACTTAGAGTCCTGATGAAGTTGTCTCGGCCCAATTCTTCAACTGCCTTTCCATACATGCTGCCTGACCTGCTGAGCTCCTTGAGTATTTCGTATGTGTCGCCTTGCATTTAGAGCATCTGCAGAATCTCTTGTGTTTATCTACCTCTGTAGACCCCTATGAAACATTGTGCTGTATGTTCTGACTGAAAGGATGATAGGAGTTATAAGATGATTTAAGAGTGTGAGTGATGGAAGTCAGTAAGGTTAGAAGTTATCACAGTGGAATAGATAAGTAACTCCCGTGATCATCATTAGGCCATACTTTATCGTTAATATTCCACAGACCCAAAGAAGAAGAACAAATTCAAAGTTGTTTAATATAATTTCCAGTACACAAGTGTAAAGGACAACAAAACAATTGTTGTCCAATGCAGCACAAAAAGACACTATAAAATAAAGAACACAATAATAAAGCATGATGAATATAGATACATCAGATAGCTTCTATACGTAGATTGATTGTATGTCTACAAAATGACACTGGGCACAGGAGTGTCTGTACATAAGGTGACTGACAGGAAACGGTAAAGTAATGGTGTTTGGGGGTGTGGAGGGGTGGGTTAGTGGGTGAAGGTGTTGATCAGGTTACTGCCTGGGGAAAGTAAACGTTTTTGAGTCTGGCGGTCCTGGTGTGGATGCTACATGGTCTCCTCCATGAGCAGGGTGGGTGGGAGTCTTCACGATGTTTTCAGCACTTTGTTGTATATATCAGTCTCTTCAGAAAACAGGATTTGGTGAGCTTTCCTGATTGTGTTCTGAGATTATGAAGGTTGTGTGTGATGTGCACTCCCAGGAGTTTGACACTACTCAGAGATTCCACTGCTGTGATGCCGATGTAAAAAGGGGTGTGAGTGGTGCAAGTTCTCCTGAAGTCGATAACATAGAAACATAGAAAATAGGTGCAGGAGTAGGCCATTCGGCCCTTCAAGCCTGCACCGCCATTTATTATGATCATGGCTGATCATCCAACTCAGAACCCCGCCCCAGCCTTCCCTCCATACCCCCTGATCCCCATAGCCACAAGGGCCATATCTAACTCCCTCTTAAACATAGCCAATGAACTGGCCTCAACAGTTTGCTGTGGCAGAGAATTCCACAGATTCACCACTCTCTGTGTGAAGAAGTTTTTCCTAATCTCGGTCCTAAAAGGCTTCCCCTCTATCCTCAAACTGTGACCCCTCGTTCTGGACTTCCCCAACATTGGGAACAATCTTCCTGCATCGAGCCTGTCCAATCCCTTTAGGATCTTATACGTTTCAATCAGATCCCCCCTCAATCTTCTAAATTCCAATGAGTACAAGCCCAGTTCATCCAGTCTTTCTTCATATGAAAGTCCTGCCATCCCAGGAATCAATCTGGTGAACCTTCTTTGTACTCCCTCTATGGCAAAGATGTCTTTCCTCAGATTAGGGGACCAAAACTGCACACAATACTCCAGGTGTGGTCTCACCAAGGCCTTGTACAACTGCAGTTGTACCTCCCTGCTCCTGTACTCGAATCCTCTCGCTATAAATGCCAGCATACCGTTCGCCTTTTTCACCGCCTGCTGTACCTGCATGCCCACTTTCAATGACTGGTGTATAATGACACCCAGGTCTCGTTGCACCTCCCCTTTTCCTAATCGGCCACCAGTCAGATAATAATCTGTTTTCCTATTTTTGCCACCAAAGTGGATAACTTCACATTTATCCACATTAAATTGCATCTGCCATGAGTTTGCCCACTCACCCAACCTATCCAAGTCACCCTGCATCCTCTTAGCATCCTCCTCACTGCTAACACTGCCACCCAGCTTCGTGTCATCCGCAAACTTGGAGATGCAGCATTTAATTCCCTCATCCAAGTCATTAATATATATTGTAAACAACTGGGGTCCCAGCACTGAGCCTTGCGGTACCCCACTAGTCACCGCCTGCCATTCTGAAAAGGTCCCGTTTATTCCCACTCTTTGCTTCCTGTCTGCTAACCAATTCTCCACCCACACCAATACCTTACCCCCAATACCGTGTGCTTTAAGTTTGCACACTAATCTTCTGTGTGGGACCTTGTCAAAAGCCTTTTGAAAATCCAAATATACCACATCCACTGGTTCTCCCCTATCCACTCTACTAGTTACATCCTCAAAAAATTCTATGAGATTTGTCAGACATGATTTTCCTTTCACAAATCCATGCTGACTTTGTCCGATCATTTCTCCGCTTTCCAAATGTGCTGTTATCACATCCTTGATAAATGACTCCAGCAGTTTCCCCACCACCGACGTTAGGCTAACCAGTCTATAATTCCCCGGTTTCTCTCTCCCTCCTTTTTTAAAAATTGGGGTTACATTAGCCACCCTCCAATCCTCAGGAACTAGTCCAGAATCTAACGAGTTTTGAAAAATTATCACTAATGCACCCACTATTTCCACTATAGCCATCCCACTTGTCTTGTTGACATTGAGGAGGTGTTGAATATAAGCAATAACGACTTACTGAAGTTTTGAGCACAGGATTCATTTCTAGCATTGAGAGATCAGTTGGCCCAATTAAAGGACATTAAAGGGACTGCACTGCATACTTTGTGGTTGAGAACTGGGATGTAGAGTATTCTCATGGAAATGGCAGAGTGGAATCAGGAATAATGTTTCCTTTGGCTAGGAACATGGACAATGGAATTTTATAAAATTATTTTTCCAACAAATTCACTATTTTATCATTAATTCACTTTTTCAGAGATAAATGTGATCCACAGTTTTAGACAATGAGCACACATAATCACAGAACAAACAAGGACAAGAGAATAAAGAGAATAAGAGATTACAACTTCATACTCAACTGATTTCAGTCAAATATTGTAAATATTGTGTGTGTGTATATATATATATATATACATACATACACACACACACACACACACACACACACACACATGTGAACTCTTCCAATAGTGGATTGGCATTATTTACAATGTAAAATACATCCCCCAACCCCCAAAACAAGTCCATCCATACTAGGTATGCAAGGAGGCTGCTGTTCTCTTCTACAAAGAGCCATGGTTACAGCCCGGTCCATCATGGGAAGCCCTCCCCACCACTGAGCACATCTAAATGGAGTGCTTTCGCAGGAAAGCAGCATCCATCATCAAGGATCCTCACCGCCCAGGACATGCTCTTTACTCGCTGCTGCAATGAGGCAGAAGATACAGGAGTCTCGGGTCTCACACCACCAGGTTCAGGAACAGTTATTACCCCTCAACCATCAGTCTCCTGAACCAGAGGGGATAACTTCACTCACCCCAACACTGAAGTATTCCCACAACCAATGGACTCACTTTCAAGGACTCTACATCTGATGTTCTCAATACTTACTGTGTATTTATTATTAGTTTTTTTGTATTTCCATAATTTGTTGTCTTTTGCACACTGGTTGATTCTGTTATGGTTATTATTCTACAGATTTACTGAGCATGCACGCAAGAAAATGAATCTCAAGGTTGTATATGGTGACGTATATGTACTTTGATAACAAATTTACTTTGAACTTTGAAAATAATCAAGCTTTGGAAGATACTAGTACACATTGAATGCTCTAGTACACAACTCTTCGTGCTCCATCACCCTGAATACATGCTACCCCAGTCAGCAGCCAATTATTTGAATTGGAGAACGGATATTGAACTTTGACAAGCTGCTGCGTTTGAGAAGGTTCAGTCAAGAAGTAGTAAACTCGATTAGACATTGGCTTCCGGGGAGAAGACAGAGAGAGGGAGTAGGTAGTTGCCTCTCTGACTGCAGGCCTGTGACTAGTAATGTGCCACAGGGTTCAGTCCTGGCTCTGTTGTTATTTGCCATCTATATCAAGGATATGGATAATAATGTAATAAACGTGTTAAGCAAATTTGCGGATGACACCAAGATTGGGGGCGTAATGGAAGGACCAACATGATGAGTGGCAGGGCACTGACGAGTGAAGTAGAACTGAGCGATCTGGGAATACAGATCCGTAATTCCTGGAAAGTAGCATCATAAGGTCATTAACTTCAACTTCAAAGAGTTTTTGGAAACTGGTCCTTCATAAATCAAAGTACAGAGTACATAAGTTGGGATGTTAAGATGAAATTGTATAAGATGGTGGTAAGGACTAATTTGGAGTATTGTGTTTAGTTTTGGTCACCTACCTACAGGAAGGATGTCAACAAGATTAAAAGAGTGCAGAGAAAATTTATAAGGATGTTGCCTGGACTTGAGGGAAAGCTTGAACAGGTTCGGACTTTATTCCCTTAAGTGGAGGAGAGTGAGGGGAGTTTGATGGAGGTGTACAAAATTATGAGAGATATAGATTGAATGTATGCAAGAAGTCTTTTTCCACATAAGCTGGTTGAGACAAGAACTACAGGTTATAGGTTAAGGGTGAAAAGAGAAATGGGGAACATGAGGGGGAACCTACTCACTCGGAGGGTGATGAGAGTGTGGAACGAGCTGCCAGCGGAAGTGGTGGATCTGATTTTGACTTCAACATTTAAGAGAAGTTTGAATAGGGACATGGATGGGAGATGTGGAGGGCAGGCTGATGGGAGTAGGCAGATTAATAGCTCAACATGGACTAGATGGGACGAAAGGCCTGCCTCTGTGTTGTAGTGCTCTATGATGCTTAGTGATGCAGTATTTTAAATGCACATTAAACCAGGGAGCAGCCAATTATTTGAATTATTTCTTTTTTTTTATTAAATTTATTTTATTTAGAGATACAAGCAGAACAAGCCCTTCTGGCCCTTCAAGCTGCCCCCAACAGCAACCCACCGATTTAACCCTAGAATAATCACAGGACAATTTACAATGACCAATTAACCTATAAGCCAGTACATCTCTGGAATGTGGGAGGAAACTGGAGTTCCCAAAGGAAACCCACGTGCACACGGGGAGGGACGTACAAACCATTCTAACTGGTAGCATCACCGTATGGTATGGAGGGGCCACGGCACAGAGTCAGAAAAAGCTGTAGAAAATTGCAAACTCAGCCAGCTTTATCATGGGCACGAGCCTCCCCAGTATCAAGGACATCTTCAAAATGCAATGCCTCAAAAAGTTAGCATTCATCATTAAGGACCCCCATCACCCAGTACATGCCCTCTTCTCATTGCTACCACGGGGGAAGAGGTACAGACGCGTTTCAGGAGCAGCTTCTTCCCCTCGGCCGTCAGATCTCTGAGTGGACAGCAAACCCATGAGTACTAACTCACTATTTATATTCCTGTCTTGTTGCACTACTTATTTAACTAACTTTTCTTTTTCTATATACTTCTTATAAACTTATTATAATTTAGTTTTTTATTGTTATGTATTGCAAAGAGCCACTGAAACAAACCAACAAATTTCACGACATATCCCAGTGATATAAACCTGATTCTGAACTTGCTTACAGAGGGTACTAGAATTGAACTCTGAACTCCTGAGCTGTAGTAGCATTGTGCTAACTGCTATGCCACCAAGATTAATATTGAACCTGTTACTTAGATCTTGTCCAGCAGATGAGTGAAAACTCAGAATTAAAATGAACCAGCAGATGTATTTTGAATGTTAATTTAGTAAATTAAGGTAAAGGAACCCTTCTGAGGCAGTGATCAGAATATGATAGAATTCACCCTGCAATTTGAGAGGGAGAAGCTACACAGTGGAGTAAAGGGAATTACAGAGGCACAAGACAGGATCTGGCCAAAGTTGATTGGAAGAGGACACTAGCAGAGATGACGGCAGAACAACAATGGTTGGTGTCTACAGGGCAAATTTGGAAGGCGCAGGATAGATGAAGAAGTATTCTAAAGGAAGGATGATGTGACAAGGGAAGTCAAAGACAGCATAAAAGCAAAAGAGAGGGCATATAATATAGGAAAAATTACAGGGAAGGTAGAAGATTAAGAACCAACAGAAGGCAACTAAAAAGTCATAAGGAGAGAAAAAATGAAATATGAAGGGGAAATAGCCAATAATATAAAAGAAAATACCAAAATACTTCTTTCAAACATACAAAGAGCACAAAAATGCCGGAGGGACTTTGCCTGCACTCTTTCAATCTTATTTATATCTTTTCCGTAGGTAGGTGATCAGAACTGCACATAAAACTCCAAGTTAGGCCTCACCAACATCTTATACAACTTCAGCATAACATCCTAACTCCTCTACTCAATACTTTGATTTATGAAGACCAACGTGCCAAAAGCTTTCTTTCAAGTTCAAGTTCATGGCCGTAAGTTCATGATGTTGCCAGAATTAGAGAGCCAGAGTTATCGGGAGAGGTTGGCCAGGCTGGGACTTCATTTTTTGGAACGTAGAAAAATGAAGGACAACCCTATAGAAATATTTAAAATGATCAAAGGCATGGATAAGGTGGACAGTGAAACTTTCCCCTGGGTAGTGGAGTTCAAAACTAAAGGACATCGACAGTCCACTGTTGATGCCACAGCCTCGTCCCACCACTCTGTCCTGTCACACCTCAAAAACAATGCCTCATATGCTAGATTGTTGCTCATTACCTTCAGCTCAGTGTTAAATACCATCACCCCTCAGTGGTTGGTAGGTAAACTATCCTCGTTGGGACTCAAAATCACTTCCTGTAACTGGATCTTGGACTTCTTGATGAAAAGTCACCAGTCAGTCCAAGTTGGCAGTAACATCTCAAGCTCCATCGCTCTAAGCCAGCCTTTCTCAACCTTCTTGCCCTGGAAGAATCCTTGAAATATTTTTCAGTTTTCAGGGAACTTCTGTGTAAAAATTAATATATCTACACTAGCATGATCAGTTAGTTGTAGATAATCCAAAATAATTGTCAAAGCTCTTTTGAGTAGAAAATGAATTTTTAGCCAACCTTTCTTGAAATAAAACATGTAGATAAGCTTAGCTTACCTTTCTTGAAATTAATCTCTTTCTTTCCCTTTTCATAAATTTGAAAAACTAATAAGGCAAACATAACAAATTCCTGTTAAATTACTGGCTTAAACCAAATTGGGATCAAATTTTTCTAAAGATAGGCTCGGTAGATTTAATTTAAATGAAGATTTAAGTTGATTTTAATTAATGCGATTTACAACATAAAAATTTATTTGCAAATGTTGAAGCAGTATATTGCGATAATGTCAGGATTTTTGTTTTTTTTCACAAGAGAAATGAAACTTCTCATGGAGCCAACCATCGATGGGGCATCATCAGTACAGGTGCAACACGGTTCCTCAAAGACAGACCTTTTATTTCAAGATATGAAGACCAAACATTAAATATATCTTGGCCTTTGCTTGTTTTGGGCAGCTCTTTACAACAGAAAAAGTTTTCTTGAATTTCACCATCATTTACAAGTCTTACAAATGCTACAAGGGATATGGGGGGAAAGCATGAGATTGGGGCTGAGAGGAAAATTGGATCAGCCATGATGAAATGGCAGAGCAGCCTCGATGGGCCAAATGGCCTAATTCTGCTCCTATATCTTATGCTCTAAATATAAATATGCAAGGAAGCTTAAATACACAGATTAATTATATATCCATAAAATAACATTAGGTACAGGAGTGTCTGTACATAAGGTGACCGACAGGAAATGATAAAGTAGTGGTGGTTGGAGGTACAGAGGGTGGGCTAGTGGGAAGTAAAGAAAGGAACTTTATTTAAGAAACAGTTATTAAAATTATTTTATTGTTAAAGAACCAGCAACAATTTACACTTTTACCTCATGTGCTTTGAGGTGAATTGTGGGAGGATGGCACGGTAGCGTAGCGGTTAACACGACACTAATACAGCTCAGGACATCAGAATATGGAGCTTATTTCCAGTGCTGTCTGTAAGGACTTTGTATGTCCTCCATGTGGAATATGTGGGTTTCCTCCCAAGCCAAACACGCCCTGGTCACTGTGAATAACTCTGTTATTAGGCTTGGGATATATAGGTGGGTAGCTGGACAACATGGCTCGTTGGGTAGGGCCTGTTGCAGGCTGTATCTCTAAATTAAATATAAAATTAAACACGAGACATTGCATGTCAGGAAAACAAGCCCGTTTCGTTCTCAAGAGCCAGCATTCTGGGCAAGGAAGGGAGGGGACATTGCTGCTGCACATTCCGTCCCACGCCTCACCCTAACCACCCAATCTCAAACATTATAAAATTACACATCACACATCATAACTTGAGCCTACATGAACTCTAATCAACTCGCCACATTACCCAAAGAATATCGAGCAAACAAGAATGAAATTAAACAAATCCTCACATTCTGTCAGAGCACACACTGAATATTGAACGCAAATTGTCAGAGAAGTCATCAAATTTCTCAGTGAATGACTAGATTTCTGCAAGCAACTGAGATGTTGTTCGGACAGCACGACGGTGCTCTGGTTAGCATGCATCAGCGACTGGGATTCAATTCCCATCGTTGTCTGTATGGGGTTCGTACATTCTCTATGTCACTGTGTGGGTTTCCTCCGGGGGCTCCAGCTTCCTCCCACATCCCGAAGACGTACAGGTTAGATCAATTGGTCACATGGGTGTAACTGGGCGGCGTAGGCTCACTGAACTGGAAAGACCTGCTCCCACGTTGTATCTCGAAATTACATTAAAAATTAAATCTTTTATTGCCAGAAATAAAAAGTGTTGCAAACACTGCAAGGAGTATTGTGAACAAAGCGGATGAGCTTAGAGCATGGATTAGTACTTGAAGCTATGATGTGGTGGCCATTACAGAGACTTGGATGGCTCAGGGACAGGAATGGTGACTTTAAGTACTGGGTTTTAGATGTTTCAGAAAGGACAGGGAGGGGGGCAAAAGAGGTGGAGGTGTGGCACTGCTGATCAGAGATAGTGTCACAGCTGCAGAAAAGGTGGACGTCATGGCGGGGTTGTCTACAGAGACACTATGGGTGGAGGTTAGGAACAGGAAGGGGTCAATAACTCTACTGGGTGTTTTTTTATAGGCCGCCCAATAGTAACAGGAACATCGAGGAGCAGATAGGGAAAGAGATTCTGGAAAGGTGTAATAATAAGAGAGTTGTCATGATGGGGAGATTTTAATTTCTCAAATATCGATTGGCATCTCCCTAGAGCAAGGGGTTTAGATGGGGTGAGGTTTGTTAGGTGTGTTCAGGAAGGTTTCTTGACACAATATGTAGATAAGCCTACAAGAGGCTATAAGGCTGTACTTGATCTGGTATTGGGAAATGAACCTGGTCAGGTGTCAGATCTCTCAGTGGGAGAGTGTTTGGAGATAGAGATCACAATTCTATCTCCTTTACCATAGCATTGGAGAGGGATAGGAACAGGCAAGTTAGAAAAGCATTTAACTGGAGTAAGGGGAATTATGAGGCGATCAGGCAGGAAATTGAAAGCTTAAATTGGGAACAGATGTCCTCAGGGAAAAGTACGGAAGAAATGTGGCAAATGTTCAGGGGATATTTGTAAGGAGTTCTGCACAGGTAGGTTCCAACGAGACAGAGAAAGAATGGTAGGGTACAGGAACCATGGTGTACAAAGGTTGTTGTAAACCTAGTCAAAGAGAAAAGAAAAGCTTACAAAAGGTTCAGAGAGTTAGGTAATGTTAGGGATCCAGAAGATTATAAGGCTAACAGGAAGAGGCTTAAAAAGGAAATTAGGAGAGCCAGAAGGGGCCATGAGAAGGCCTTGGCAGGCAGGATTAAGGAAAACTCCAAGGCATTCTAGAAGTACGTGAAGACCAAAAGGATAAGATGTGAAAGAATAGAAACTATCAAGTGTGACAGTGGGAAAGTGTGTATGGTACCGGAGGAAATAGCAGGGGTACTTAATGAATACTTCAGCATTCACTATGGAAAAGGATCTTGGTGATTGTAGGGATGACTTTCAGCAGACTGAAAAGCTTAAGCATGTAGATATTAAGAAAGAGGATGTGCTGGAGCTTTTGGAAGGAATCAAGTTGGATAAGTCGCTGGGACCGGATGAGATGTACCCCAGGTCACTGTGGGAGGCGAGGGAGGAGATTGCTGAGCGTCTGGCAATGATCTTTGCATCATCGATAGGGACGGGAGAGGATCCGGAGGATTGCGGATGTTGTTCCTTTATTCAAGAAAGGGAGTAGAGATAGCCCAGGAAATTATAGACCAGTGAGTCTTACTTCAGTGGTTGGTAAGTTGATGGAGAAGATCCTGAGAGGCAGAATTTATGAACAGTAGGACAGGTATAATATGATTAGGAATAGTCAGCATGGCTTTGTCAAAGGTAGGTCGTGCCTTACAAGCCTGATTGAATTTTTTGAGGATGAGACTAAACACATTGATGAAGGAAGAACAGTAGATGTAGTGTATATGGATTTCAGCAAGGCATTTGATAAGGTACCCCATGCAAGGCTTATTGAGAAAGTAAGGAGGCATGGGATCCAAGGGGACATTTCTTTGTGGATCCAGAACTGGCTTGCCCACAGAAGGGAAAGGGTGGTTGTAGACAGGTCATATTCTGCATGGAGGTCGGTGACCAGTGGTGTGCCTCAGGGATCTGTTCTGGGACCCTTACTCTTCGTAATTTTTATAAATGATCTGGATGAGGAAGTGGAGGGATGGGTTAGTAAGTTTGCTGATGACACAAAGGTTGGAGGTGTTGTGGATAGTGTGGAGGGTTGTCAGAGGTTACAGTGGGACATTGATAGGATGCAAAACTGGGCTGAGAAGTGGCAGATGGAGTTCAACCCAGATAAGTGTGAAGTGGTTCATTTTGGTAGGTCAAATATGATGCAGAATATAGTATTAATGGTAAAACTATTGACAGTGTAGAGGATCAGAGGGATCTTGGGGTCTGAGTCTACAGGGCGCTCAAAGCAGCTGCGAAGGTTGATGCTGTGTTAAGAAAGCATACGGTATATTGGCATTTATTAATTGTGGAATTGAATTTAGGAGCCGAGAGGTAATGTTGCAGCTATATAGGACGCTGGTCAGACCCCTCTTGGAGTACTGCGCTCAGTTTTGGTCGTCTCACTACAGGAAGGATGTGGAAGCCATGGAAAGGGTGCAGAGGAGATTTACAAGGATGTTGCCTGGATTGGGGAGCATGCCTTATAAAAACAGGTTGAGTGAACTCAGCCTTTTCTCCTTGGAGCGATGGAAGATGAGAGATGACCTGATAGAGGTGTATAAGATAATGAGAGGCATTGGTCGTGTGGATAGTCAGAGGCTTTTTCCCAGGAATGAAATGGTTGCCACAAGAGGACACAGGTTTAAGGTGCTGGGGAGTAGGTACAGAGGAGATGTCAGGGGTAAGGTTTTTACTCAAAGGGTAGTGGGTGCATGGAATGGGCTGCCAGCAACAGTGGTAGAGGCAGATACGATAGGGTCTTTTAAGAGGCTCTTGGATAGGTACATGAAGCTTAGAAAAATAGAGGGCTATGGGTAATCCTAGGCAGTTTCTAAAGTAAGTACATGTTCAGCACAGTATTGTGGGCCGAAGGGCCTTAATGGCACTGTAGGTTTGCTATGTTCTAACACCAAAAGTCATAGGAGCAGAATTAGGGCAGTCTGCTCCACAGTTTGATCTCGGCTAATTTATTTTCCCTCTCAAAGGTTCAATTTATTATCAAAGTATGTACAACTCTGAGATTTGTCTTCTACACATAGCCATAAAATACAGCAAACCATAGAAGTAGTTGAAAGAAAGATATCAATCACCCCTCGCACAAAAAGAAAAATAAGCAAAAACGCACAAACTCTAAACCCTCCAAACCCCTCCCTCGCATGAAAACTAACAGATTACCCAAACACCAGCCCACCAATCGGCAACAAGAAAGAATGGGCGAGAACATGAAAGAAACATGGAACTACAAGAGCACAATAGGAACTACAGTCGAATCCATAAATCTCACAATTTTGATGACATCTCTGAAAGCATCGGGACCCAGCGACCCCTCCAAGGTAACGACATGAGCCAGCTGCTCCTCCAGAGGCCTTTCCAGAAGCAGCTTGCTCTCCTCCTCTATGTTTCAATCTTCCTCAATGCTTTAATTGGTGGGAAATTTCGTCAATCATGACCCCTCGTCTCATCTCTGAGCCTCTCCTCATGGTAGCTCATGTTCGCGTTTCTTCCTGGGGTTTTCTCAGGGATAGCAGAGCTCCAAAAGTTTCAGAAATAAAATTAAAAAGAATAAGTAGAAGACACAGAAAAACTGAAATGAAGCTCTTTCCCCATTCTCCTGCTTTACAGCTCATTCCTTGTTACTTTGACGACAATGATCAAGAGCAACTTCTCCAGTTTATTTGCTCATCCTTTTACACATTGGCCATCAGTTCAAGACAAAACTACGTCATTACTAGATTCACCATAACCCCAATTTCAGTTACCCATGATCCAAAAAAATCCATAGATTTTCTCTTTTAAACCACCTTCACAGACAACACTAGCATCTTGTAGTAATTGAATACCAGCCACTTTCGCTGATGTTTGTTGCCCATCCTTATCTTTCAAATCTCTTTACATCAGCAGCACAGCAGTTTCAAACTCCTGTGAATGCACATCTCGCACTGTCCTAGAATACACGCCACACAATCAAGAAAATTCAGCAATTCCTCTCCTTTTTGAGTAGGCTGAAGAAAGCTGAGTTTTCCACATCTATACTCACATCATTCTACAGACGTGCAGTAGACGACATCCTCATAATCTGCATCAGTGAATGGTATGGAAACTGTACTGGGACTGTCAAGAAGGCTCTACAATGGGTAGTCCAAACTGTCCGACAGATCACTGCCAGCAGCCTAGCCACCCCCCCCCCCACCATCAAGGACATGTATACAGAAACGAGCTGTAAAAGGGCCAGTAACATCATGAAGGATCACACCCACTGTACTCATGGACTGCTTGTCCCCTCCCCATCAGGGAGGAGGCTACGGAACATCCACACCAGGTCGACCAAACTCAAAGACTTTTACTTTCCCCAAGCACAAGGCTCCTCAACACCTCCATCCACTAACCCATCCCTCCTCACCCCCAACCATCACTACTTTATCATTTCCTGTCACTCACCCTATGTACAGACACACCGGTGCCTAGTGTCGCTTTATGGATATACAATCTATGGATAGAAGCTATCTTATATATTTATTATTTTTTTTATTATTACCAAGTTCTTTATCTTATTGTGCTTTTTGTGCTGCATCGGATCTGTAGTGACAATTATATTGTTCTCCTTTACTTTTGTATAGTGGAAATGACATTAAACAATCTTGAGTCAAAGTACATTATTCAAACTGCTCTGTGTTGAAACTTATTTGTAACATACCTTAGTATTCTTGTCTGTTGAATATTTGGTGGTTTGTTGTGGCAATTGCTGAATAATATGATTCCAGGAGTTCAGCTATAGCAGGCCAAGGGACAGATGGAAATGTTGAATGCTTATCAATTTCTATAGATGCTACCCAACTTGCTGAGTTCCTCCGGCGCTTCGCGCGCGCTGCTCTGGATTTCCGGCACCTTTTTTGCACACCGCTCTGAATTTCTGGCCCTTTGTGTGCGCCGCTCTGAATTTCTGGCCCTTTGTGTGCGCCGCTCTGGATTTCCGGCACTTTGTGTGCGCCGCTCTGGATTCCCGGCGCCTTTTTTGCACGCTGCTCTGGATTTCCGGCACTTTGTGTGCGCCACTCTGGAGTTCCAGCACTTTGTGTGCGCCGCTCTGGAGTTCCGGCACTTTGTGTGCGCCGCTCTTGGAGTTCCGGCACTTTGTGTGCGCCGCTCTTGGAGTTCCGGCACTTTGTGTGCGCCGCTCTGGAGTTCCGGCACTTTTTGCACGCTGCTCTGGAGTTCCGGCAATTTTTGCACGCCGTTCTGGAGTTCCGGCACTTTTTGCACGCTGCTCTGGATTTCCAGCACTTTGTGTGCACCGCTCTGGAGTTCCGGCCCTTTGTGTGCGCTGCTCTGGATTTCCGGCACTTTGTGTGCGCCGCTCTGGATTCCTGGCGCCTTTTTTGCACGCTGCTCTGGATTTCCGGCACTTTGTGTGCGCCGCTCTGGAGTTCCGGCACTTTGTGTGCGCCGCTCTTGGAGTTCCGGGACTTTGTGTGCGCCGCTCTGGAGTTCCGGCACTTTTTGCACGCCGTTCTGGAGTTCCGGCACTTTTTGCACGCTGCTCTGGATTTCCAGCACTTTGTGTGCACCGCTCTGGAGTTCCGGCCCTTTGTGTGCGCCGCTCTGGAGTTCCGGCACTTTGTGTGCACCGTTCTGGAGTTCCGGCGCCTTTTTTGCACACCGCTCTGGAGTTCCGGCACTTTGTGTGCGCCGTTCTGGAGTTCCGGTACTTTGTGTGCGCCGCTCTGGAGTTCCGGCACTTTGTGTGCGCCGCTCTGGAGTTCCGGCACTTTGTGTGCACCGTTCTGGAGTTCCGGCGCCTTTTTTGCACACCGCTCTGGAGTTCCGGCACTTTGTGTGCGCCGTTCTGGAGTTCCGGTACTTTGTGTGCGCCGCTCTGGAGTTCCGGCACTTTGTGTGCGCCGCTCTGGAGTTCCGGCACCTTTTTTGCACACTGCTCTGGAGTTCCGGCACTTTGTGTGCGCCGTTCTGGAGTTCCGGCACTTTGTGTGCGCCGCTCTGGAGTTCCGGCACTTTGTGTGCGCCGCTCTGGAGTTCCGGCACTTTTTTTGCACGCTGCTCTGGAGTTCCGGCACTTTGTGTGCGCCGCTCTGGATTTCCGGCGCCTTTTTTGCACGCTGCTCTGGAGTTCCGGCACTTTTTGCACGCTGCTCTGGAGTTCCGGCCCTTTGTGTGCACCGTTCTGGAGTTCCGGCGCCTTTTTTGCACGCTGCTCTGGAGTTCCGACACTTTGTGTGCGCCGCTCTGGAGTTCCGGCACTTTGTGTGCGCCGTTCTGGAGTTCCGGCACTTTGTGTGCACCGCTCTGGAGTTCCGGCACTTTGTGTGCGCCGCTCCGGAGTTCCGGCACTTTGTGCGCGCCGCCCTGGAGTTCCGGCACTTTGTGTGCGCCGCTCCGGAGTTCCGGCACTTTGTGCGCGCCGCTCTGGAGTTCCGGTGCCTTTTCTGCACGCTGCTCTGGGTTTCCAGCACTTTGTGCACTGCTAAGGGACAGTTCTCCAAGATCCTTGTGAGGTAAACTCTATGAAGTTGACTGAGCTAGAAGTATCTTACCAATTCCATGTGGATACTAGGATTGAAACAGAGTTCATCTAGATTTATTCTCATGCAGTTTTTTGAGCATTACAGCATGGTAACAAGCCATTCTAGTCCTTCAAGCCACACTGTCCAGCAACTCACTGATTTAACACTAGCCTATTCACAGGACAACTTACGATGACCAATTAGCCTACTTCCAGTATATCGTTTGATTGTAGGAGGAAACCAGAGCACCACAAGGAAACCCATGTGCACACTTGCTGACGGAGGAGCCAGAATTGAACTCTGAACCCCAATGTTCTTAGCTGCAATAGTGTTGCATTAGGTGCTACACTATCTTGGTGCCCCAAACAACCACGTAAAATAATTAATGGTTACCTATGAAAAACTACCTACGTTAGGCAGCTGTTAATTGATTGCAGCTCAGTATTCAATATTATCATAGCCTCAGTACTAATCAGCAAGCTCCAAACTGTGGGCCTCCACACCTCCCTCTGCAACTAGACCCTTGATTACCTTATCAGGAGACCACAGCCATAACTTCCCCTCCTTGCTGACAATAACACCACCATGGATGGTCTCAAGCCTGTCTGTGAAAGTAAAAGGGTTGTGCATGGCGCTATCAATGACATCCTGTAAAACCCAGTAATACAGAAATGGCAACAGAAGCTTAAAGGCTTCCTTCCTGGGCAAAGGATTTGCCAACAAAATAGGCTACAGCCATCCATACAATATGAAGGGCAGCTAGCCTATAAAATAAAAAGAAGATACCAGAAGTATTTTACAGATGCATTAAGAGTAAAAGAGAGGAGAGAGTAGATAATGAATTGTTGGGAAATGATGCTGGAAAGGTAGTACTGTAATAGGGGAGAAAGAAACGGCAGACAAACTTAATATGCATTTCGCATCAGTCTTCACTGGGGAAGACACAAGCAGAATGCCAGAAATCCGAGAGTGTCGGGGTCAAAAGTGAGTGAAGTTGCCATGACTAAGGGAAAGGTGTTTGGGAAGTTGAAGGATCGAAAGGTTGATATGGACTACACCCCAGGGTTCTGAAAGAGGTAGCTGAAGAGTTTGCAGAAGCATTAGTAATGATCCTTCAAGAATCAAAAGATTTTGGAATGGTTCTGGAGGACTAGGAAATTGGAAATGTTATTCCACTTTTTAAGAAGGGAGGGAGGTAGAAGAAAGAAAATTATAGACAAGAAGAAAGAAGGTAATAGATGGATTGAGAGAATGAGCAAAAAAATTGGCAGATGTAATGTAGTGTGGGGAAGTATATTGTTATGTACCTTGGTGGAATGAATAAACACATAGACTACTTTCAAATCGGGGAAAAATTCAAAAATCAGAAGTGCAAAGGGACTTGGCATCCTTGTGCAGGATTCCCAAAAGATTAACTTGCAGGTAGAGTTAATGGTAAGGAAGGCAAATGCAATGTTAGCATTCATTTTGAAAGGACTGGAATACAAAAGCAAGGACATAATGCTGAGGCTTTATAAAGCATTGGTCAGACCACACTTTGAGTATTAGAACATAGAATATAGAATAGTACAGCACAGTACAGGCCCTTCGGCCCACAATGTTGTGCTGACCTTCAAACCCTGCCTCCCATATAAGCCCCACCTTAGATTCCTCCGTATTGTGAGCAGTTTTGTCACTAAAAGATGTGCTGACATTAGTGAGGGTGGAGAGGTGGTTCACAAGAATGAAACCAGGAACAAAAAGTTTAATGTACACTATGAGGAGTGTTTCATGGCTCTGGGCATGTACTACCTGGAATTTAGTAGAATGAGGGGATATCTCAGTGGCCTAGGTAGACTGGATGTGGAGAGGATGTTTCCTATAGTGGGACGACCAGAAGCCACAGACTCAGAATAGAGGAATGACTATTTAAAACGGAGATGAGGAGGAATCTATGGAATTCATTGCCACAGACGGCTGAGCAGGCGAAATCAGTGAATGTATTTAAGGTGGTTGATAGGCTCGCTTAATAAAGTGAGGAGAATGGTGTTAAGAGAGATAATCAATCAGCCATGATGGAATAGCAGAACAGACTCAATCAGCAGAGGGGCATAATTCTGTGACTTTGTTTAAGGTCAAATAGACATCCTTTCTATAATAGGACAACAGAACTGTGTGCAATACTCTAGAGGTAGCTGAACTTGAGTTTTATAAAGCTGCAACATAACTTCCTGACATGAGAACTAAATGCCTCAATTAATCAAGGCAGACTTGCCATCTGCCTTATTAACAATCTCATCAAACTGTGAAGTCACATTCAGGGAGCTGTGAACTTGGACCCCAAGATCCCGCTACTAATCAACACTGTAGGCAGCTAAGCCACAATACCCGTGGTCAACCCAACAAAATGGAGGCCTCGCAAAGAGTATACAGCCAATGGAATGTACAGATATACCCACTGGGAGTGAACTGATGTACCCATTGGGAGTGTACCGACGTTCCCATTGTGAGTGTACTGACATTCCCACTGGGCATCTACTGATGTTACCACTGGGAGTGTACTGATGTTCCCATTCAGAGTGTCCCAGTCTGAGTCTACTGATGTATCCATTTGGAGTGTACTGATCTTCCCTTTGGAGTAAAGTGATGTTCCCATTGGAGCAAACTGATGTTCCCATTGAGATTGTACTGATGTTCCCATTGGGAGTGCACTGATGTCTCATAGCACTCAGATCTGCAGCTGGATCTTCAACTTCCTCACAGACAGGACCCAGGCTGTAAAAATAGGGGACAAGCTCTCCTCTACAATCACTCTGAGCACCGGTGCCCCACAAGGCTGTGTACTCAGCCCCCTAATGTACTCACTGTACACCCATGATTGTGTAGGCAAGTTTCCATCGAACTCAATATACAAGTTAGCTGATGACACAACCACTGTAGGCTGTATCTCGGGTAATGAGTTTGAGTACAGAGAGGAAATTAAGAACCTGGTGGCATGGTGTGAAGACAATAACCTATCCCTCAATGTCAGCAAGACGAAGGAATTGGTTGTTGACTTCAGAAGGAGTAGTGGACCGCACGACCCCATTTACATCAGTGGTGCGCAAGTGGAACAGGTCAAAAGCTTTAAGTTCCTCGGGGTCAATATCACAAATGACCTGACTTGGTCCAACCAAGCAGAGTCCACTGCCAAGAAGGCCCACCAGCGCCTTTACTTCCTGAGAAAGCTAAAGAAATTTGGCCTGTCCCTTAAAACCCGCACTAATTTTTATAGATGCACTGTAGAAAGCATTCTTCTAGGGTGCATCACAACCTGCTATGGAAGTTGTCCTGTCCAAGACCAGAAGAAGCTGCAGAAGATCGTGAACACAGCCCAGCACATCACACAAACCAATCTTCAGTCCTTGGACTCACTTTACACCACACGCTGTCGGAGCAGTGCTGCCAGGATAATCAAGGACATGACCCACCCAGCCAACACACTTTTCATCCCTCCGGGAGAAGGCTCAGGAGCTTGAAGACTCATACAGCTAGATTTGGGAACAGCTTCTTTCCAACTGTGATAAGACTGCTGAACAGATCCTGACCCGGATCTGGGCCGTACCCTCCAAATATCCGGACCTGCCTCTCGGTTTTTTGCACTACCTTACTTTCCCTTTTCTATTTTCTATTTATGATTTATCATTTAAATTTTTACTATTTACTATTGATTTGTACTCCAGGGAGCACGAAGCGCAGAATCAAATATCACTGTGATGATCGTACACTCTAGTATCAATTGTTTGGCGACAATAAAGTGAAGTTCCCATTGGGAGTGTACTGATGATACCACTGGGAGCGCACCGACGCTCCCACTGGGAGCACACCGATGTTAGCACTGGGAGTGTAATGACGTCCCCACTGGGAGCGTACTGACGTCCCCACTGGGAGCGTACTGACCTTACCACTGGGAGTGTAATGACGTACCCATTGGGAGTGTAATGACGTACCCATTGAGAGTGAACTGACGTACCCATTGGAAGTGTCCCATTGGAAATATCCCATTGGGACTGCACTGGTGTTACCATTCGGGGTGCACTGGTGTGCCCACCAGCAGTGCACTGATGTACCATTTCAGTCATCTTTCACACTGCACACCTGTCCATGGAGCCTTTCTTTCATGAAATGGATTTTCATACATTGCTGCTATATGAATTTACAACAGAAACAATCTAAAAAAAGTCATACACCTAAACGAAGCACTGATGATGATACGGATAATTTAAAACAGCTTAAATATGAAGCGCTATTTCCAGCTTTTGATACATCAGCACCACACGGTATGTGGAATTGAATTCCTCAACTGGCAAGAGCTGGAAGCAGCATCGAGGCACTGGAGAAATGTCAACACAAGCAGTAACCAAGGTTATTAAACTTAACACTTCCTTGTCCTAGCAACTTTACCACTCAAGTAATGGCATGTGTAGGAATTGTAGGTCTACTTATCATAGTCTCCACATTGGTGAGACCCAACCTAGCTTATTGAAGCACCTTTGCTCTGTCTGCCAGATAAGGAGTATTTTCCCGGTGGTCACTTTTTAATTCTACTTCCCATTCCACCACATCTGTCCATGGCCTCTTCCACTACCATGATGAAGCCACTCTCCTCTCCTATCAGATGCCTTCTTTCTTGGTGCTTTAGCTTTTCCACCTATCACATCCCAGCTTCTTACCTCATCTCCTCCCCCACATATTGTCTCCTTCACTTGGTCAAATCTATCGCGAGCCAGCTTGTACTCCTTCCCCTTATGCTACCTTTTTATTCTGGCATCTTCCTCCTTCCTTTCCAATCCCGAACAAGGGTTTCGGCCCAAAACTTTGACTGTTTATTTCTCTCCACAGTTGCTGCCTGACCCGAGTTCCTCCAGCATGTGTGTGTGCTACAGTGTGACTCATTTTCAGCTCACTTCTATTAATGTCCAATTATGCTGCTCAGCTGCAAGCACCTTTCACTCACCAATACTGTAGCACCTTGTAAACAAACAGAACTGTTAGTCATATATACAACTGACCCGATGAAACTGTAGACAGCTGGGTTAGTAAGTATGCAAATGATACGAGGAATGGTGGCGTCGTGGATAGCCTGTAAAGAATATAATGGAATAGATATCAATTGCAAATATAGGCGAAGAAATGGCAGATGGAGTTTAAGTCGGCCAAATGTGAAGTGTTGCACCTTGGAAGGGCAAATGCAAAGAGACGGTACACTGTTAAAGTAAGAACCTTAACAGCGTTGATGGACAGAAGGATCTTGGGTCCCCAGTTCATGGCATCCTGAAAGTGGCTTCATAGGTTGATAGGATGGTTAAGAAGGAATATGGTATGCTTACTTTTATTAGTCGAGACATTGAGTTCAAACGTCAGGAAGTTATGCTGCAGCTTTATAAAACTCCAGTTAGGCCAAGTATTACATCCAGTCCTGGTCAGCCCTTTACAGAAAGGATGCCAAGGCTTTGGAAAGGATGCCGAAAAAGTTGACCAGGATGCTGTGTGGATTAGAGAGCATGTGCTATAATACGAGGTTGAACAAACTTGACTTGTTTTCTCTGGAGCAGCAGAGGCTAAGGGGAGATCTGTCAAGGTTTGTAGGATTATGAGAGGCATAGACAGAGTAGACAGACGGTATTGATCTCCCAGGGTTGAAATGTCTGATACCAGAGGGCATGTATTTAAAATGAGAGGGAGTAATTTCAAAGGAGATGTGAGGGGTAAGTTTGTTTGTTTTTTCTCTACACAGAGAATGGAGGGTGCCTGGAATGCGCTGCTTGAAGTGGACACAAAATAGTCATTCAAAGTCTCTGTCATTCCTCAGTACCCAATATCAATTCCCCCTTCTTGTCCTCCACGGGACCCGCCTTCACTTTTGCCACCTTTTTCCACTTTATATAATTATAAAAACTTTTGCTATCTGCTTTTATATTTTGTGCTAGTTTACTTTCATAATCTAGATTCCCTTTCTTAATTGCTCATTTTGTGGTATTTGTTGCTTTTTAAAGTTTTCCCAATCTTCCATTTTCCCACTACCCTTGGTGACCTTGTATGCATGAGCTTTTAGTTTGATGCCTTCTTTTATTTCCTTAGTTATCCAAGACTGGCTCTCCCCACCCTTACTGCCCTTGTTTTTAATTGGAATAGACTTTTGTGAGCATCTTGAAAAATCTCTTTTAAAGTCTTCCACTGTTCCTCAACCATCCCACTATATAGCCTGTGTTCTCGGTCTACACTAGCAAATTCCTCCCTCATCCCATTGTAGTCTCCATTGTTTAGGTCGAACTATTGACCCTCCATTTGCATGAGAAACTCAGTCGTACTGGGATCATTCTTTCCAAGAGGATCCTTATCTACAGGATCACTAATTTTACCTGTCTCATTGCACAGGACCAGATCTAAGATAACACATTCGCTTGTAGGTTCAGTAACATGCTGTTCAAGAAAGCCATCACAGATGCATTCTATGAAGTCGTCCTCAGACTGCCTTGACAAACTTGATTCACCCAATCTATGTGCAAGTTAAAGTCTCACGTGATAATTGCTGTTCCATTCTTACCTGCCTCAGATATTTTGCTGTTTATTGCCTGTGCCACTGTAATGTTATTCGCTGACCGATAGACAACTCCTACCTGTGATTTTTTTCCCTTTGCAGTTCCTAATCTCTACTCAGATAGATTCAACATTCTGCTCCTTAGATCTTATATTGTCTCTTACTATCGCCCTAATCTCATCCTTAATTAAGAGCACTACCCCACCTCCCTTACCTTCTTGCCTATCCTTCCATATTCCCTGACATTCTTGGATGTTTAATTCCCATTCCTCTCCACCCTGCAACCATATCTCTGGAACAGCTACTAAATCATTCCCCCTTGTACTGATCTGTGCCACAAGTTCACCTTCCTTGTTTTGAATATACTACGGACATTCAAATAAAGTGCCCTTACACTCATTGTGCTTTTAAAGTCTCCTAATCTTTTACTCTTTTGCACTCGACTCTTCTTCACTCCATTCTTACTTTTCTCTTTTTTATCTTTTGTTTTTTTCTTTATCTTTATCCACACTTTTCTTTTTTACTTCCTGCATACCTCTCTAATCTGTTGAACCCACACCCCTACTATTTAGTTGAAAGCCCCATCCATAGCCTTAATTATGCGACTCGCTGGGATTCAGGTCCCATCGCGGTTCAGGTGGAGCCCGTCCATTTGCATGAGAATCATTGGTACATCGTCCCATTGGTACAGCTCCCTCCTTCCCAATACTGCTGCCAATTTCCCATGAACTCAAACCCACTTCTCCCACACCAATCCTTGAGCCACACATTTAACTTTATAATCTTCTTGACCCTATGCCAATTTGCACGTGGCTCAGGTAGTAATCCAGAGATTACCACCATTTTGGTTCTGCTTTTTAATTTAGCTCCTAGCTGCTGAAATTCCCTCAGAAGAACCTCTTCCCTCGTTCTACCTATGTCGTTGGTACCCACATGGATCACGACAACTGGCTCTTTTCCCTCCCACTGTAAATTCCTTTGTAAGTCAGATAAGATGACCCGAACCTGGACACCAGGCAGGCAACACAGCCTTCAGGATCCTCTATCCTCGCGACAGAAAATTATCCATTCCCCTGACTATACTATCCCCTATTACCACTACATTTCACTTCTCTCCCCCCTCTTGAATTGCTCCCTGAACTATGATGCCACAGTTTGGTTGCTCATCCTTCCTACAGCCCCCACTCTCATCCACACAGGAAGCAAGAATTTCTTGTCTCTGACCAGAGACCGAATAGCTAATCTAATGGGTCTGAAACACAGAATCCAGGTAACTCTCCCCCTCCCTGATATATCAGATTCAGGCCCTTTCCTGGTACCTTTCTGTGTATACAGTAAGGCCTTGATGTTGGATAGGCTGGTGCCAGTGATGTGTTGGGCAGGTTGGACTAACCGTTAGAGAGTGCTCATGTCTGCTGCCAATACCATACCATACAAAGATGCAGCATGGTACGATATTTAAAATTATGAGGGGCATAGATGAGGCAGATGCTACCAGCCTGTCCCCCAGGGTGGGGAGCCTAGACTTAGGCTGAGAAAAGAAATATTCATCATCCTTGTGAACATGGTCAATGTGACACTGCAATTCCAGATGTATTTCTCCTCGAGGATATTGATCGAATAACTGAGGTCAACATAAAAGAAGCACAAAACCCAATTGCTTTCATGTCAGAAACAACAGCTCCAGAATAATAATTTGTTCTTTCCAAGATGTCAGTACAAAGCCTCCTCTACTGCCACAATGAGGAGGAGCAACATCTCAGATTCCATCTGGGTAGCCTCCAACCTGATGACATGAGCATTGTTTTCTCCAAATTCTGGTAATTTACCTGCCCCCCCCCCCAACTTCCCTCTTCTTCATTTCCCCACTCTGGCTTTTTACCTTTTCTCCTCAGCTGCCTATCCCGCCCCCTCCTGCATCCCTTTCTCCCATGGTGCACTTTCCTCTTCTATCAGCTTCCTTCTTGCCTTCTGCCTTTTCTATCACTTCCCAGTTTCTTACCTACTCTTCTGACTTCACCCACCATCTTTTAACTTGTCCTCCTTCCCCTCCCTCCACGTTCTCATTCTGGCATTTCCCCCCTTCCTTTCCAGTCCTGATGAAGGCTCTCAACCTGAAACAGTGACGGTTTATTCATTCCCACAGATGCTGCCTGACCTGCTGAGTTCTTCCAGCATTTTGTGTGTGTTGCTGTTTCAAAGCAAAAGTAGATTCCACTTAAGTCAGCACTTCCAATATTGTTAAAGTTTCTTTATTATACGGCAGACAGCTTTGTCTGCAGCCTGCTATTAGCTCAATGCAGAGCCAAGCTTAGCTCCTGCGAAACGTTCAAGGTCTCAGTCAAGTACTGAAGCATAGCAGCCTGGCAGGCAGTATTTTATACAGGAGCTGGGTATTGTGAGGAGGCTATGTTGCAGCATGCCACTGCACAAGAGAAAGAAATCAAAACCGACTCTCATTCCACACAGGAAGAGGGAACCATTGACTCCATTCAAGTTGCTAAATGAAGTTAAACAACTTGAGATAAACCACAAAGAGAACTTGCCTACTTAGTGATAGATACATGTAAATGCATGCTTTAACGTCTGCCCTATACACTGCAAATCATTTAAGAAGGATTAGTGCTGTCTGTAGTTGTGTCTTCACTTGCTCACTGATTATAGACTGATTGAAATACCCCCTCATTATTTTATCGTCCAGAATCATTTAGAAAAAGTACTTCTCAACACTTCAGGTCTTCTCACATATTTTAGGACCCCTCCATGGATGCTGCGTCTCAGCTGTCTACGTGTTATACGAGCCAGGCCCAGACGACATGGATAGCAAGCTGTTCTCCACACAGCTGATGAATCCAAAGGAACGGCAGAGACCAATACAGTTTGGCACCAGCAGCGTCACAGGAGTTAGCAGCCAGCATTGAACTTAACAAAGGATTGTATTAGGGACTCCAGTTCCAGATTTTTCCTCAGGGTTTACTCCCGAAACCTTCCCCATGAGTGGGGTATAGCCTCAAAGGAGAGGAGGCTTGAGATCAGAGTTCATTAAGGTTGTCAAAGCCAGGGGTGGGGGGGGTGGTGATAGCGAGGACAGTGAGGACAAGTGCCCACTACCTATTCAATGCTCCCAATGGCGGGCACCTCCAATTGCCTCCGACAACCAAGTCCAGCTCCTGGCTGCCATACATGGTTTAGTTAATAAACCTGGAGGAACCATTTCTACTGACACGAGAAGAGGCAAAGGCAGGTTACTTGCACCTTAAGACCAGTCACTTCGGGCAGATTGGGCTTGTCAGCCGTGGTTCACAGCTCATCTAGGAGAAGAAAAACTCTGATCTCAAACCCCCACTGCCTTGCGGCTATACCCACTCATGGGAAAGGTTTCGGGAGTAAACCCAGAGGAAAAAATCCAGAGCTGGAGTCCCTAACGCAGTCCTATATTAAGTTCAAAACAGACTGGCAACTCCTGCGACATCGCTGGTGCCAAACTGCATCGGTTTCTGCCGTTCTTTTGGATTCATCAGATGTGAGGAGAGAGGGAGCCTGCTGCCTGGACAACAGCTCGCTCTCCGTATTGAACTGCTTGTGTACACATAGGCAGCTAGGACGCAACATCCATGCTTGACCCCGACCAACAGAGGCCTCAGCAGTGCGTCACCAGCATAATGTCTCTCACAAAGACCGGAAAGTATTGGACCGGACACACCTCATGCAGACTTCTTTCATGGGCATGAAAGGGTAGAGTTCACATATTTCTCCGCTCTGCAGCATCTACCTCCATCGGAGGGTATGGAAGGGCATGCTCCAGTTTCAGGTCAATGGCACTGGACAGGATAACAGTTCGGTATGGACTAGATAGGCCAAAGGGTTTGATAGGGCTCGTCAGCCGTCATTGGCAGCTCGTCTAGAAGCTAAACTCTGACTCTGAATTCCAATTCTCACAAAATACATTGATAAATCTGACCTAAAAGCAGCTCCTTGGGTTATTAAAGTAGCATACAGTCTTTACGAAGTGTTACTGTTGAGGTGAGGGATAATCAGTCCTGATACCTACTACTGGACACTCCACTTTATGAAGAATGTTATTAGGCAGAGAATAGAGAAATAAAGGGGTTATGGTGATACAAGGATTGGTGGAGAGACAGTGAGCCAGAGCATGGTGACAAAGGAGAACTTTAACTTTTCAAATACACTCAGTTTCATTGGAAAGCCCAACTACGGGGAGCTGCATTGTTTCAGCTGATGCACAGACCAGGCCCTTGTGCAGTGGTGTCACCTGTTGCAGCTGCCCAGGAGATGGTGAGGGAGAGAGCAGAGGTCTCTGTGGGCGTGCTGGAATCCATACTGGTTTGGGGGTTGGTCCCTTCAGTCAGTGCTCACGTGGTGGAAGACAAGCTGGACCAGGACAACATCTCATGCACCATCAGTCTATAGGCCATGCCACTCGGGTACTTGGGCTAGATTATTTTTGTGCAATACTATGTTTTGCTGCTATCATAACTGCACGTGCTGTGTACTGTGGTGCTGTGCTTTGCACCTTGGCCCCAGAGGAACCGTTTTGTTTGACTGTATTCTTGGGTATGATTGTACGACAATTGAACTTGAACAGACTAGCGTAGCATTAAACCTAAGAAGCACAGAAGAGGAAGAGCTCAGGAAAACTTTCTTAATCGGTTGTCTCTATCTCAGTAAGGATGGAAGCAGAGTGGTATGTCCTGGAAACATGATAATATCATCGCCAAAAGGAGAAATGATGGAAGAACTATGCTAATCAAGTAACACATGTGGAAGTAGAAACTACTTAAGTTTCAGGTCATAAATAAAGAAGGGTCATAACCTTTCTTAACTCCCTGTAACCTTTGATTAATCAAGAACCTGTCAATCTTTGCTTTAAATACACCCAATGAATTTGCCTCTACTGCTGTCTGTGACAATGAATTCCACAGATTCACCACCCTTTGGCAAAGAAATTCTTCCTCATCTCTTTTTTAAATGGATGTCCCTCTATTCTGAGGCAGTTCCCTCTGGTCCTACGCTCACCCACTATAGGACACATCCACTGTATCTAGACCTTTATATTAAAAACGCAAACATGAGGAAATCTGCAGATGCTGGAATTTCAATATTAGATAGATTTCCTTGAGATTCACCCTCATTCTTCTAAACTCCAGTGAATACAGGCCCAGAGAAATCAAACAGTTCTTTTTACATTAACCATTTCATTCCGAGAATCATTCTCATGAACCTCCTCTGGACCCCTCCAATGCCAGCACATCTTTTCTTAGATAAGGGGCCCAAACTGCTCACAATACTCCGTGTGCACTGACCATCGCCTTAGAAAGCCTCAGCATTACATCCTTGCTTTTATATTCTAGTCGTTCCCTCAAAATGTATGCTAATAGTGCATTTGTCTTTCTTACCATCCTGCAACCAGCCAAACAGAAAAGGCCCCCTTATAGGAAACATCCTCTCCAGATCTATTCTACCTAGGCCTTTCAATATTCAAATCTGTAGTAAGGATTTTCAATGTGTAATAAAGTTATGAGAAAGTGTGAGTTGTACCTACAGGGAGATTTCTCCATAAGGACAAATGTGACAGCATGAATTGGTGTGACACTACAACATTGTTTGCTGAGGTAATTCTATCTAGAGGAGGAAACCGGCAGTAATTAAGCAGGTTCTGTTTTTCTTCGTTTGCAGAATGCGGACTAGGTCACAGGTTTTTACAGTACACAAATGAGCCGAAAGCCGGAGTGGTGACTTCCGAATTTTGTTTACAGTGAACCACACCTATTATCCAAAGACCCTTCAGTTGCAATGAGCTGAGATAATTCATGCCTCTGTGCACCTGGAATCTTTCTACAGCACACCAAGTTCCACCCCGTCCTATTCTTTGTCTAATAGTTTGGACTAAACTATTAATTTGAGATGTCAACTTAACACAATCTTTTATTCCCCACTGTCACTGCTATCTTAAAAAATCTAAAGGAAAATAAAAGATTAACTCTTTTCGTCACACGTACATCAAAAAATACAGTGAAATGAATCTCCCATGGTCCACTTTTCTCTCCTATCAGATTCCTTCTTCTCCATTCTTTACCTTTACCTATCAGAATTGCTACTATGTGAAACATACCAGAATTGATTATAGTTCGGTGCCAAGCATAAAACACAGGACAACACCATAACAGAAAATACAATAGCAATCAACAATTTACAAGACAAGACACACAAGATGCTGGAGGAACTCAGCAGGTCAGGCAGCATCTATGGAGAGGAATAAATAGTCGACATGTTGCACTGAGACTTCTTCAGGGCTATTGTCTTACAAGACAATATTATCAACAAACATGAGTAATCAACAATTATCAGAATGGTCACAAGTGCGACCTCCCAGCTTCTCACTTCACCTCTTCCTCCACCACTGGCTTCTCCTAGCATCCTCCTTCCCATATAACTATATAAGCATATAACAATTGCAGCACGGAAACAGGCCATCTCGGCCCTTCTAGTCCATGCCGAACTCTTACTCTCACCTAGTCCCACTGACCTGCACTCAGCCCATAACCCTCCATTCCTTTCCTGTCCATATATCTATCCAATTTAACTTTAAATAACAACATCGAACCTGCCTCAACTACTTCTGCTGGAAGCTCGTTCCACACAGCTACCACTCTCTGAGTAAAGAAGTTCCCCCTCGTGTTACCCCTAAACTTTTGCCCCCTAACTCTCAACTCATGTCCTCTTATTTGAATCTCCCCCACTCTCAATGGAAAAAGCCTAACCACGTCAACTCTATTTATCCCCCTCATAATTTTAAATACCCCTATCAAGTCCCCCCGTCAACCTTCTACGCTCCAAAGAATAAAGATCCAACTTGTTCAACCTTTCTCTGTAACTTAGGTGATGAAACCCAGGAAATATTCTAGTAAATCTCCTCTGTACTCTCTCTATTTTGTTGACATCTTTCATATAATCCGGTGACCAAAACTGTACACAATACTCCAAATTTGGCCTCACCAATGCCTTGTACAATTTCAACATTACATCCCAACTCCTATGCTCAATGCTCTGATTTATAAAGGCCAGCATACCAAAAGCTCTCTTCACCACCCTATCCACATGATTCCACCTTCAGGGAACTATGCACCATTATTCCTAGATCTCTCTGTTCTACTGCATTCTTCAATGCCCTACCAGTTACCATGCATGTCCTATTTTGATTAGTCCTACCAAAATGTAGCACCTCACATTTATCAGCATTAAACTCCATCTGCCATCTTTCAGCCCACTCTTCTAACTGGCCTAAATCTCTCTGCAAGCTTCGAAAACCTACTTCATTATCCACAACTCCACCTATCTTAGTATCATCTGCATACTCACTCATCCAATTTACCGCCCCATCATCCAGATCATTAATGTATATGACAAACAACATTGGACACAGTACAGATCCCTGAGGCACACCACTAGTCACCGGCCTCCAATCTGACAAACAGCTATCCACCATTACTCTCTGGCGTCTCCCATCCAACCACTACTGAATCCATTTTACTACTTCAATATTAATACCTAACGATTGAACCTTCCTAACTAACCTTCTGTGTGGAACCTTGTCAAAGGCCTTACTGAAGTCCACATAGACAACATTACAACGCTTTACCCTCGTCAACTTTCCTAGTAACCTCTTCAAAAAATTCAATAAGATTTGTCAAACATGACCTTCCACTCACAAATCCATGTTGACTGTTCCTAATCAGACCCTGTCTATCCAGATAATTATATATACCATCTCTAAGAATACTTTCCATCCATTTACCCACCACTGACGTCAAACTCACAGGCTGGTAATTGCTAGGTTTACACTTAGAACCCTTTTTAAACAATGGAACCACATGAGCAATACACCAATCCTCCGGCACCATCCCCGTTTCTAATGACATTTGAAATATTTCTGTCAGAGCCCCTGCTATTTCTACACTAACTTCCCTTAAGGTCCTAGGGAATATCCTGTCAGGACCTGGTGACTTATCCACTTTTATATTCTTTAAAAGTGCCAGTACTTCCTCTTCTTCAATCATCATAGTTTCCATAACTTCCCTACCCGTTTCCCTCATCTTACACAATTCAATATCCTTCTCCTTAGTGAATACCGAAGAAAAGTAATTGTTAAGAATATCCCTCATCTCTTTTGGATCCACACATAGCCATCCACTCTGATTCTCAAAGGGACCAATTTTATCCCTCACTATCCTTTTGCTGTTAATATAACGATAGAAACCCTTGGGATTTATTTTCACCTTACTTGCCAAAGCAACCTCATATCTTCTTTTAGCTTTTCTAATTTCTTTCTTAATATTCTTTTCGCATTCTTTATATTTGCCGAGCACCTCATTTACTCCATGCTGTCTATATTAATTGTAGATATCTCTCTTTTTCTGAACCAAGTTTCCAATATCCCTTGAAAACCATGGCTCTCTCAAACTTTTAACCTTTCCTTTCAACCTAACAGGAACATAAAGATTCTGTACCCTCAAAATTTCACCTTTAAATGACCTCCATTTCTCTATACATCCTTCCCATAAAATAAATTGTCACAATCCACTCCTTCTAAATCCTTTCGCATCTCCTCAAAGTTAGTCTTTCTCCAATCAAAAATCTCAACCCTGGGTCCAGACCTATCCTTTTCCATAATTATATTGAAACTAATGGCATTATGATCACTGGACCCGATCTGCTATCTCCTTACAAATTTGCTCCTCCAATTCTCACTCCCCATTAGGTGGTCTATAATACATCCCCATAAGAGTTACTACACCTTTCCCATTCCTCAATTCCACCCAAATAGCCTCCCTAGACGAGCCCTCTGATCTATCCTGCCAGAGTACCGCTGTAATATTTTCTCTGACAAGCAATGCAACACCTCCCCCTCTTGTCCCTCCGATTCTATCACACCTGAAGCAATTAAATCCAGGAATATTTAGTTACCAATCACACCCCTCCTGTAACCATGTTTCACTAATAGCTACCACATCATACTTCCAGGTATCAATCCATGCTTTAAGCTCATCCACCTTTCTTATAATGCTCCTAGCATTAAAATAAATGTATTTAAGAAATTTTCCACCTCTTACTCTCTGTTTATCACTAACGGTGCAAATAACTTTACTATTTTCTTTTTCTTCCTTCTCCCCTACATCTGTTCCTAAAATCTGATTCCCCTCCCCCCTTGTATCTAGTTTAAATCCACTGGAGCCTCTCTAGCAAACCTACCCACAAGAATATTTGTCCCCCTCCAGTTCAGATGTAGACCGTCCCGCCAGAACTGGACCCACCTTCCCTGCAAAACTGCCCAATTATCTATAAATCTGAAGCCCTCCCTCCTGCACCTTGTCTTCAGCCACGTGTTGATCTGTGCTATCTTACTATTTCTAAACCCGCCTGCACGGGGCACTGGTAGCAATCCTGAGATTGCTATCCTGGAGGTCCTGTCCTTTAACTTGGGGTCTAATTCCCTAAACTCACCTTTCAGGACCTCCTCACTCTTCCTACCCACGTCATTGGTCCCTACATGGACCATGACATCCGGCTGCTCACCCTCCCTGTTGAGAATACCGAGAACTCGATCCGAGATATCGTAGACCCTGGCACCAGGGAAGCAACACACCATCTGGGATTCTCGATCTCTTCCACAGAACCTCTTATCTGTCCCCCTAACTATCGAATCCCCTATCACGACTGCTCTCCTCTTTTCCCTCCTTCCCTCCTGAGCTGAGGGTCCCATCTCAGTGCCAGAGATGCAACCACTGCAACTTGTCCCTGATAGGTCGTCCCATCAACAGTATCCAAAACGGTGTACTTATTATTGGTGGAACAGCCACAGGTGTGCTCTGCTCATTCTGTCTATTCCCCTTCCCTCTCCTGGCAGTCACCCAGCTACCTGTCTCCTGACTCTTAGGAGTGACCATCTCCCTGTAACTCCTCTCTATTTCTGCCTCGGCCTCCCGAATGATCCAAAGTTCATCCAGCTCCAGCTCCCTAACTCGGTTTGTCAGGAGCTGCAGCTGGATGCACCTTTTACAGGTGTAGTTATCAGGGACAATTGTGCTCGCCCTGACTTCCCCCATCCTGCAAACGGAGCACTCAACTGCCCTAACTGCTGCCTCCATTACCTACTCCTAAGGTAATTAGATTTATTAAAGGAATTTACCCAACCTTTCCTCAATTGGAGTGAAGCTCTTCCTCAGCCTCTGCTCGCCGAAGCCTCTCGAGCCAAAGCCTTCCTACTCTATCTTCCTCTACTCGGTCGCCCGCTCCATTAATCTTCTTGCTTTTAAACACTCCCGCTGCCTCACGGTCCAACTTACACGCGCTTGCGCAGTCATGCCCCATTCAACTCCCCTCCCCACACCTTCCTAATCTGCCATCTTCCCCCTACCTTTCCAGTCCTGATGAAGGGTTTTGACCCAAAATGTCGACTGTTTATTTATTTCCATAGATGCTGCCTAACCTGTGGAGTTCCTCCAGTACTTTGTGTGTTGCTCTGCATTTCCAGCAGCTGCAGAATCTTGTATCACTGAATGATTCAATACAGATAACTATTCCGCCCGATGAAGACACACAGATCTTCAAAGAGCAATCTTATTACTGTCCCGAACCTGCACTTTCCCTTCCCACCAACAACATCCTTCTCTATTAAGTATTCATCAAACTCCCGTGGGAAGTTTCTTTCATTTTGCATTGAATATGCACAATTTTTTATCACTTGCACATTGGTTGCTTGTCGGTCTTGTGTGCAGCTTATTAATTCTACTGTGTTTCTTTATATTTACTGCAAATGCCCATAAGAAAATTAATCTCAGGGCTGCATATGGTGACATATATGTAAGTTGATAATAAATTTACTTTGAACTTTGAAAAAAATATTGTCACTCAAAACTACGTATACAGTTCAAAGTGCAACCTCTATATCATTATGGCCACTATATGGCAAATGAAATATAATGTTGGAAAGTGAATGGTCATGCACTTTGGTGGAAGAAAACAATGGGCAGACTATTACTTAGATGGGGAGAGAATTCAAAATGCAGAGATGCAAAGGGACTTGCTTAACCTCCAGGTCAAGTCAGTGGTGAAGAAGGCGAATGCAATTTTGGCATTCATTTCTAGAGGTACAGAATATAAGAGCAGGGATCTGATGTTGAGGCTCTGTAAGGCATTCGTGAGACCACATTTGGAGTATTGTGTGCAGTTTTGGGCGCCTTATTTTAGAAAGGATATACTGACATTAGAGACGGTTCAGAGAAGGATACACGAAAATGATTCCAGGAATGAAAGGGTTACTGTATGAGGAACGTCTGGCAGCTCTTGGGCTGTATTCCCTGGAGTTCAGGAGAATGAGGGGTGATCTCTGGCAAAGTTATTTCCCATGGTAAGGGAGTCTAGGACAAGGGGACATGACTTCAGGATTGAAGAACGCCCATTTAGAACAGAGATGTGGAGAAATGGAGGGGAGGAGAAGATGGCGCGACGCAGCGCGCATGGCCGCTCCGGAATGATATTGCATTTGTAAGTAGGTACCGTGCACAATCCTGATTTGATGGAGTCAGACGTGAGAAGCACAGAGGAGCATCTGGAGAAACTTCTGAAATGCCCGCTTTGCTGCCGCTGCTACTGTGCGATCGAGAATCTCCGGAGGGGAAGGCCCCAAATCCTCGGCTTTGCCTACCGCCGGGGCTGAAGCACTCAGCAGAGATGGTGCTCAATGCTCGGTGTCGGAGGCTCGAAGTTTTTGGACAGACTCAAGAGTCGGCTGTGGTTGGGTGCTTCCAGGGTGCTGCATCGGCAAATTTGAAGCGCTGGAAGCTCATGGCAGGAAGAGAGTTACTCTTCCTTCTACCGTCTTCATGAGATGATGGGACTTTCGAGAGACTTTGAGACTTTTTTTTACTGTGCCCATGGTCTGTTCTTCATCAAATTACGGTATTGCTTTGCACTGTTGTAACAATATGTTATAATTATGTGGTTTTTGTTAGTTTTTCAGTCTTGGTTTGTCTTGTGTTTCTGTGATATCATTCTGGAGGAACATTGTATCATTTCTTAATGCATGCATTACTAAATGACAATAAAAGAGGACTGCGTGTCCTCATAATCTATAATCTATTACTTTAGTCAAAGAGGGCAGTAAATCTGTGGAATTTGTTGCCACAAGAAGCTATGGCGGCCAAGTCACTGGGTGTATTTAAGGCAGAGATAGATAAGGTTCTTGATTAGCCAGGGCATCAAAGGGTATGGGGAGAAGGCAGGGGAGTGGGGATGACTGGATGAATTGGATTGGCCCATGATTGAATGGTGAAGCAGACTTATTCTGTCCCTATATTTTATGGACTATATTTTTACATTGAATGCATTACCCTTGAGGTCTAAATGTCAACGTCACAAAGGACCTGTGCATGAACAGAAGCCCTTTGACTACAAATATGTCTGCAATAAAACAGCTGGGATTGTACTTTGTGTCCTGCGGGGAAAGGAGTGGGTGAACCTAATTCAGCTTTTCTCCAAATGGTATCAACTTCACCTTGGAGCCCAAAAGTCTAACTCATCAAGATATCCTACATCTTCTTAGATTGTGTGGGGGAAATACCACAAATGGTAGATGATCGTTGTCCACGGGAATGGTACCGGAGGATTGGAGGGAGGCGAATGTTGTTCCCTTGTTCAAAAAAGGTAGTAGGGATAGTCTGGGTAATTATAGACCAGTGAACCTTACGTCTGTCGTGGGAAAGCTGTTGGAAAAGATTCTCAGAGATAGGATCTATAGGCATTTAGAGAATCATGGTCTGATCGAGGACAGTCAGCATGGTTTTGTGAAGGGCAGATCGTGTCTAACAAGCCTGATAGAGTTCTTTGAGGAGATGACCAGGCATATAGATGAGGGTAGTGTAGTGGATGTGATCTATATGGATTTTAGTAAGGCATTTGACAAGGTTCCACACGGTAGGCTTATTCAGAAAGTTAGAAGGCATGGGATCCAGGGAAGTTTGGCCAGGTGGATTCAGAATTGGCTTGCCTGCAGAAGGCAGAGGGTGGTGGTGGAGGGAGTACATTCAGATTGGAGGATTGTGACTAGTGGTGTCCCACAAGGATCTGTTCTGGGACCTCTACTTTTCGTGATTTTTATTAACGACCTGGATGTGGGGGTAGAAGGGTGAGTTGGCAAGTTTGCAGACGACACAAAGGTTGGTGGTGTTGTAGATAGTGTAGAGGATTGTCAAAGATTGCAGAGAGACATTGATAGGATGCAGAAGTGGGCTGAGAAGTGGCAGATGGAGTTCAACCCAGAGAAGTGTGAGGTGGCACACTTTGGAAGGACAAACTCCAAGGCAGAGTACAAAGTAAATGGCAGGATACTTGGTAGTGTGGAGGAGCAGAGGGATCTCAGGGTAAATGTCCACAGATCCCTGAAAGTTGCCTCACAGGTGGATAGGGTAGTTAAGAAAGCTTATGGGGTGTTAGCTTTCATAAGTCGAGGGATAGAGTTTAAGAGTCGCGATGTAATGATGCAGCTCTATAAAACTCTGGTCAGGCCACACTTGGAGTATTGTGTCCAGTTCTGGTCACCTCACTATAGGAAGGATGTGGAAGCATTGGAAAGGGTACGGAGGAGATTTACCAGGATGCTGCCTGGTTTAGAAAGTATGCATTATGATCAGAGATTAAGGGAGCTAGGGCTTTACTCTTTGGAGAGAAGGAGGATGAGAGGAGACATGATAGAGGTGTACAAGATAATAAGAGGAATAGATAGAGTGGATAGCCAGCACCTCTTCCCCAGGGCACCACTGCTCAATACAAGAGGACATATCTTTAAGGTAAGGGGTGGGAAGTTCAAGGGGGATATTAGAGGAAGGTTTTTTACTCAGAGAGTGGTTGGTGCGTGGAATGCACTGCCTGAGTCAGTGGTGGAGGCAGATACACTAGTGAAGTTTAAGAGACTACTAGACAGGTATATGGAGGAATCTAAGGTGGAGGCTTATATGGGAGGCAGGGTTTGAGGGTCGGCACAACATTGTGGGCCGAAGGGCCTGTACTGTGCTGTACTGTTCTATGTTCTATCGATATCTGTATCCTCCATTGCTATACTCTTTTCCTACAGGCATACATCATGTAATGTAGTTGTCCACCTGATTATTAATTTTCCTGCTCCCTTCTTCTTTTCTTCACTCTGGCCTGTCACCTCTTCTCTTCACCTGTCCATCAGCTCCCCATGGTGCCACTTATCCTTCCCTTTCTCCCACAGTCCACTCTCCTCTATTAGATTCCTTCTTCTCCAGCCCTTTATCTTTTCCACCCATCAAATCCCAGCTTCTTACTTCATCCTCTCCCCCACCACCTAGTCTCACCTATCACCTTCGAGCTTGTCCTCCTTCCCCTCCGCCTACCTCTTATTCTGGCCTCTTCTCCCTTCCTTTCCAGTCCTGATGAAGTGTCTCACCCCAAAATATAAACTGTACATATGTATAGCCACTATGAAATATCCATAATGTTGCCTGACCTGCTGAGTTCCTCCAACATATTGTGTTCGTTGTTCCAGTCTTCCAGCATCTCTGTCTGTCTGTATCTTGTTTTACGGCGGTTGGCATCCAGCTTAATGGTGCATTACCGCCACCCTCTGCTCCAGAATGTGCACTAGACATACATTCTAAATCCCTTCACCCAATCACACACACATATATGTGTGTGTGTGTGTGTGTGTGTGTGTGTGTGTGTGTGTGTGTGTGTGTATATATATACACACACACACACACAAACCTACACTTCACCCTCCCATCTTTGACCATCCTAGTATCCTATTCATGTTTATTCGTCATATTCTATAAAAAACCCCTGTACCCCTTAAAAACGCTAAAAAATACCTGGACTTGTGCTCTCTCACCCATGCCCAGCAACCCTTTGAATGTGAGTTCCTGCATCCCCAACTCCCTTAATTTATTTCTCATCATCTCTCTCTGTATCCCATACTTCCTGCAACTCAGAACTACATGTTCTACTGACTCCTCTTCCTGACATTCCTCACACAATCCTGTCTGGTGTTTCCCTATCATTTTCAATGTTTTGTTTAATGCACAGTGTCCCAGCCTTAACCTAGTCCACACAATTTCCTCTCTTCTGTTTCCATTACCTACCCTAGTAACTGCAACACTCTTTTGTATTTGATATAAATGCCTCCCTTTCCCCTCCCTGTCCCATCTTTCTTGCCACATTCGGTTGACTTTTTCCCAGATTACACACTTAACCTCTGCTTTACTGATACTAATGTGCATTTCCACATTTTCTTTCTTTAACGGCCTCTTTGCCAACTCATCCACCCTCTCATTCCCCTTCACCCCTACATGTGCTGGAACCCATAGAAATTTTACCTGATCTCCCTGATTTGCAATTCTTGTAACTAACTGAAGGACTTCATAAAGTACATCTTGCCGACTGTTTGTGTGAAAAGACCTTAAACTTGCTAGAACTGAGGATGAATCTGAACATATCAATGCTTTGGCTTGTCTGGCTTTCTGCACCCATTGCAACACAACAAATGCCAGTCTATGTCAGGCCATACAAGCTTCCATGGAGTTACAACCGGATAAACTACTGAAGGACTTATCCTCAGATCAAATACTCCACATTCTTTCGCAATATCATTCCCTACCCGACTAAAGGTATCCCTCTGAAACCTCCCATTTTCCCAGCACTCCTGCAACACTCCTTTAGTAGGGTGAGAATCATTGTGCCCCTGCAAGTTAGCCCAGTAGTTTGCCATCAGTTGCATCCTTCTTAGTTCCAAAGGCATTATTCCCATTTCTACCTGTAGGGCTGACACTGGTGACGTTTTAAAAGCCCCACTGCACACTCTCAAGGCCTGAGCCTGAATCACATCCAGTTTCCTTATAAGAGACCTAGCTGCTGATCCATATACTATATTTCCATAATCCAATACAGATCTCACTAAAGCCACATACATTCTCTTCAAAGCTGAACAACTTGCTCCCCATTCCCTACCAGTCAAACATCTCATCACATTTATTACTTTTTTACATTTCTCCTCAACTTTCCTGATATGGTCTGCCTATGTTAATCGTGAATCAAATATAACTCCCAGAAATTTAAATGATGCAACCCTTTCTAATTCAACCCCATACATCCTTAACTTCTTCCCTACCTCAACCCTTTTCCTGGTAAAAAAATACAGTTTGAGTTTTATCTACTGAAAATCTACATCCCCAGTCATAACCCCACTCCACCACTTCATCAATTGCTTCTTGTAGTTTCCTGATTATATGGTCCATGTTCCTGCCTCTTTTCCACAAGGCCCCATCATCCGCAAACAGTGACCTACCTATATCCACTGGTACCTTTGTGAAGACATCATTGATCATAATGATGAAAAGTAACGGGCTAATCACACTACCTTGAGGTGTGCCATTTTCCACTATGTACTGTTTTGATAATTCTGATCCAATCCGAACTTGAATTTTTCTACCAAACAAAAAATCTTTAATCCAATTAAAAACTCTCCCATCAACCCCCATCTTGTGCAGTTTAATTAATAATCCTTCCTTCCACATCATATCATAGGCTTTTTCAATGTCAAAGAACACTGCCACTACTGACTCTCTATTTGCCTGGGCCTTCCTTATTTCAGTCTCTAACATAATCACTGAGTCCATGGAATTCCTTCCCTTTCTAAAACCACTCTGATAACTTGCCAGCATTCCCCTTTTCTCAAGCTCATATGATAACCTTTCTGTTATCATCCTTTCCATTATCTTACATATACTTGATGTTAATGCAATTGGTCTGTAGCTAGTGGGTTTTGACAGATCCTTGCCAGGCTTCCTTATTGGAATTACTACTGCTTCTTTCCATCCACTTGGTAATCTTCCCTCCTCCCACATTCTGTTATAAAAATGCAGCAACTTCAAGAGCGCTCCTTCTCCTAGATTTTTTAGCATCACAGAGCATATCAAATCTTTCCCTGGGGAGGTTGGTCTCGATCTCTTTATTGCTCTCACCATTTCTGCTAATGTAAATGGATCATCAATTATATCATCTGTTCCTTCCCTCCTGCTTAACACACCTGGGTGTTGGCTCATTATTCTTTCCCTTCTTTTTCTCCCTTCTTCAGACAAATTTTCTGAACTGTGTATCTTATCCCTACTGGAGACTGCAGTTTCCTCCTCAGATATCATTACTGGATATTCCCATTCCCTTCTATCTCCTCCCATCCTCTTAATCATTCCCCATATCTCTCCCACAGGTGTTGTTCTTCCTACCTTGTCGCAAAAACTCCTCCAACTTGCCCTTTTAGCTTGACGTATAGTTCTTCTCACCACTGCCTGTGCTTTCTTATATTGAACCAAATGCTGCATATTATGGGTTCTTTTAACTAGCCTGAATGCTCTATTTCTGGTTTTTACAGCCTGACAACATTCCTCTGTCCACCATGGTACCAGTTTTCTATTCATCCTATTTTTACTCCTAGGTATAGATCCTTCCGCTGCCATGATAATTGCTGAAGTCACCTGACTGTTTAATTCATCTACATTTCCAGAAATATCAATCTTTGTCAACCCTTCTTCACTCAACTTCTGGAACTTACCCCAATCAGCTTTTTCAAACACCCACTTTGGGGTTCCGCCACCTGGTCTTACTTCAACTCTTTTACCCACTGAACACAAAACTGGGTAGTGATCACTGCCTACTGTTGAAGCAGTCCAAACTCCCCAGTTACTAATGCCAGCCAAGGTATTAGACACTAACGTAATATCTAACACTGACTCAGTTCCTGTTGTTGTATCTATCCTTGTGCCGCTACCATCATTCATACACACCAAATCCCTTTCTTCCATCAAATCTTCAATTACCTTTCCATTTGGATCTGTAATCTGATCCCCCCATATTGTGCTATGAGCATTGAAATCTGCACACCACACTACTTTATGTCTGTTTTGTCCTTGTATCTTTAATAGGCTGTCCAAATCCAACCTTTTACATGGATTGTAGTAGTTAATTATAACCACTCCCTCCCCTCTCTCCCACACTTCCACCCCTATGTATTCCTGATCATCTCCTTTTTCCAGTACCCTATATGGTATACCTTGCTTGATTAACATAGCACAACCCCCCCTCCCCCTAGATTTCTATCTTTCCTTATCATTGTATACCCATATACCATAAAGTCTAAAGTCGGTTCCAACCAAGTTTCCTGAATACACACTACATCCGGTTTTACAACCATTTCTTTAATAAAGTGCTTGAATTCCTGGCTATTGGCCAGTAAGCTCCTTGCATTCCATTGTAAAAGAATCACCATAATTAGTATTAACCAACACATGACACTTCCTGGCTTGACTGATTACTGAGGTTCTCCCTCACTTCCTCCCATGTCAGTCCTACTAACCCCAAATGGTTTACTGCTGCTTTTACCACCAGCTGAATTTTGTCACTTTTTGACTTTACCTCAGCCGTACTATTAATCACTCCTGCAATGAATGTTACTAGAGCCTTTTTGTCTACATAAATCCTGTCATTTGTTCTTTGTTGCATCTCTCGTATCCCTATTGCTCCCTGTTCATTAGGAGCATTATTCTGTTCTCTTGACATTCCTACAGCTTCTGCATAAGTGATCTTTCTTTTCACTCTTATTTCTTGAATTTTAGTCTCCCATCTCACAACCTCACACCCACTATATGCCACATTATGAGCTCCTCCACAATTGCAGCATTTTGGTTGAACTCCTGTTCCGTACTTTCCATATTCATGATCACCCCCACATCTAGCACATCTCCTCTGCCTTTTACAGTTTTTAGCCACGTGTCCAAACCTTTGACAATTATAGCACCTCAGTGGTTTTGGCACATACACCCTTACTGGGTAACTCATGAAACCCAGGAACACCTTCCTTGGCACTCTTTCTTCTTCAAATTCAATCAATACAGATTCACTTTCCTTTTTCACTCCCTCCTTTGTTGTTTTCAGTCTTTGAACATTCATTACTTTCCCTCCTTTGATATTCCTCTTTATCTCCTCCATATTTATACTCATTAGTATCCCCGTGATCACTCCTTTACAACCACTGTTTTGTGCTCCCACCCTCCCAGTGTATTCCACCTTGCATTTTCCTATCTCTTTTAGCTTGAGTGCTTTCCCAAGTTGTTCCTCATTCACACATCTTACCAATAAGTTGCCATCATTAAGGACTTTTGCAAATACTATTTCCCCTATCTTATTTGTCAGAGTTGTTGTTAGCACAAACGGGTTAATTTTCTTCATATGTCCCTGAGTCTTCTCATTAAATCTAATTATGACAACACCTCCTCTCTGAGCTTGTTCATCTTCCTCACTTTCAGAGCTTTCTCCACTGTCATTTTTTATTCTTTTATTCCCTTTGTCTTGGTTTTTATTCATCCGACCCCTCACTACCTCCTCATTCCCTTTATTTCTCCCTTCACAATAATCCACCTCTCCCCAGCTGCCTACCTCTGGTCCCAAGTCTCTATCCCTCTCCTTCTCCACTTTCTTTCCCTCAACCCCGCCTCTTATCTTGTCCGCCATTACCGGACCCACACGACCCCCTCCCAGCAATTTCCATTCCTTCCCCACTCTCTTTCCCTCAACAGATTCTAAACTACATTCACGCATCAAGCAAAACACAGCCAGCTTCCAGTCGAGCCAACTCCCTCCGCTCGTCCATTATCAACTCAACTAAAGACTACAGCTGAGAGCTGGGATTTTCGTCTTCCAGCATCTGTAGAATCTCTTGCATTAACCTAGGGTTAATTGGTCATTGCAAACTGTCCTGTGATTTAGCTAGGGTTAATTGGTCATTGCAAACTGTCCTGTGATTAAGCTAGGGTTAATTGGTCATTGCAAACTGTCCTGTGATTAAGCTAGGGTTAACTCAGGAGTTGCTGGGTGACACAGCTCAAAGGCCTATTTTGTGCTATAGCTCAATAAATAACTAGTTTTTACGTAATGGCCAGAAACGGAGATGGGGGCACTGGGGATGTGATCCGGGAACCAAAGCGGCTCAAAAAAGTTTAGGAACCGGTGTTGTAACCAATCAGATATAGGTGATGGAAATTTTCAATGAGAGGATAAACATGGAATATCTCTCTACTGAGTGAAACTCCCTCCATTGGTCAGGGTGAACCATGTTGCATCCTAGCTGTCGATGTGACAAGCCAGAGCAGTACTATATGGAGAGCAAGGCAGGCCTCCCCTCTCCACGATGACACCAAAGCACCAGCAAAAACCGATACAGTTTGGCACCAGCAGCATTGCAGGAGTTGCCAGTCAGCATTGAGCTCAAAATAGGACTGCCTTAGACACTCCCAAAGCCTTCTCACGAGTTAAGACAGTGGAGGTTTGAGATCAGAGATTTCCCACAGTGGCTAATGATTATCCCACAATATTATTCACAAGCGTATGACACAATAAAGTAAATCTAAATAACAACTACAACATGAATTGGGGAATCAAATTATCCACCATTGTTTCTGTACCTAAAAAGGCCAAGGTAACATACCTGAACAGCTGGCGTCCTGTCACACTCATCTCAATAAGCAAATGCTTTGAGAGGCTGGACAAGGGTTACATCTGCAGCTTGCTACCACCCACACTGGATCCCCTACAATTCGCCTATCAACACAACTGATTAGACAGATGACGCAATAGCCACTGCTCTACATACCATCCTTACACATCTGAAGAAGGATGCTTATGCGAGAATGCTGTTCTTGGACTACAGTTCAGCATTTAACACCGTAGTTCCATCCAGACTTGACATGAAGCTCAGAGACCTCAGCCTCGTCCCTGCCTTGTGCAGCTGGATCTTGGATTTCCTGTCAGATCGCCAGCAAGCTGTAAGAGTGGGCTCCCTCACCTCCAACCCTCTGACTCTCAACACAGGAGCCCCTCAGGGCTGCGTACTGAGTCCCCTCCTTTACTCTCTGTATACCCTTGATTGTATTGCCACCCACAGTTCCAATCTGCTAATTCAATTTGCCAACAACATTACATTGTTTGGCCTAATCTCAAACAATAACAAGGTTTTCCACAGGGAAGAAGTCATCTCTCTGATACAGTGCTGTCAAGAAAACAACCTCTCCCTCAATGTCGCACAAACAAAGGAGCTGGTTGTGGATTACAGGAGGAATGGAGGCAGGCTAACGCCTATTGTCATCAATGGATCTGGGGTTGAGAGGGTAAACAACTTTAAGTTCCTCGGCATCCACATCACCAAGGACCTCATATGATCTGTACACACCAGCTATGTGGTGAAAAAGGCACAACAGCGCCTCTTTCACCTCAGACAGTTGAGGAAGTTCGGTATGGGTCCCCAAATCCTAACAACTTTCTACAGGGGCACAATTGACAGCATCCTGACTGGCTGCATCACTGCTTGGTATGGGAACTGTACCTCCCGTAATTGCAGGACTCTGCAGAGAATGGTGCCGACAGCCCAGCGCATCTGTTGTTATGAACTTCCCATGATTCAGGACATTGACAAGGTCAGGTGTGTAAAAAGGGCCCGAAGGATCATTGGAGACCCAAGCCATTCCAACCACAATCAATTCCAGCTGCTACCATCCGAGAAGCGGTACCGCAGCATAAAAGCCAAGACCAACGGGATCCGGGACAACTTCTTCCACCAGGCCATCAGACTGATGAACTCACACTGACTGGAGTGTACTCTATATTACATTGACTGTTCTGTTTATTATAAATTACTATGATTGCACATTGCACATTTAGATGGAGATGTAACATGAAGATTTTTACTCCTCATGTATGTGAAGAATGTAAGAAAGTCAATTCAACTTTGTTGAGCACCTCATCTCCATCCACCAAAAGCAGAATCTCCCAGAGGCCAACCATTTTAATTCCTTTCCCCTTTCCTCATTCCTACATGTTGGTCCAAGGCCTCATCTACTGCCAGGATGAGTGTGGAGAAGCAACACCTTATGTCCCATCCGGATGGCCTCCAACCTGATGGCATGAACATAGATTTCCCCAAGTTCCTGTTTCATAAATTATAAAAGAGAGTTTTTCCCTCTCTTTACTTTTTCCCTCCCACTTCCCTCTTCTTCATTTCCCCACCCTGGCCTCTTCTCACCTGCCCATCACCACCTGTTCCTTTTTTTCTCCCCTATGGTCCACTCTCCTCTCCTATCAGATTTCTTCTTCTCTAGACCTTTACCTTTACCACCTATCACCTCCCAGCTTCTGACTACATGTCCCCTCCTCGTCTAGCTGGGTTCACCTATCACCCCCAAGCTTGTCCTCCTTCCCCTTCCCCCACCTTCTTATTCTGACATCTTCCGCCTTCCTCCCCGTTCTTGAAGAAGGGTGTTGAGCATGAAACGTCAACAGTTTACTCATTTCCATAGATGCTGGCTGGTCTGTACATGATTCTGACAGGAAATGATAAAAGTAATGATAGTGGGGGTGGGGGGTTAGTTGGTGAAGGTGCTGATCAGCCTTACTGCTTGAGGAAAGCAACTGTCTTTGAGTCTGGTGGCCCTGGCGTGAATGCCATGATGCGAGTGGGACTAACAGTCCATGAGCAGGGTGGGTGAGATGTTACTGGCCCTTTTCCGAAATCTTTCTTCATATATATATCCTTGATGGTGGGTAGGTTGGTGCAGGTGATGAACTGGGCAGATCTGGCTACCTGTTATAGTCTTGCAGTCTGCCACAGTGCAGTTTCCGTACCATGCAGTGATGGAGCTTGCTAGGATGTTCTCTAATGCCCATCTGTACAATGACATGAGTATAGACGTGCATAATCCAGCTCTCTTCAGAGTCTCAGAAAGCAGAGGTGGTGCTGAGCTTCCCTGATTGTGCAGAAAACAACAGACAATAGGAGCAGGAGTAGGCCATTCAGCCCTTCGAGCCAGCACCGCCATTCACTGTGAACATGGCTGACCATCCACAATCAGTACTCTGTTCCTGCCTTCTCCTCATATCCCTTGACTCTGCTATCATTAAGAGCTCTATCTAACTCTTTCTTGAAAGCATCCAGAGAACTGGCCTCCACTGCCTTCTGAGGCAGAGCATTCCACAGATCCACAACTCTCTGGGTGAAAAAGTTTTTCCTCAACTCCATTCTAAATGGCCTACCCCTTATTCTCAAATTGTGGCCTCTGGTTCTGGGCTCCCCCAATATCGGGAGCATGTTTCCTGCCTCTAGCGTGTCCAATCCCTTAATAATCTTATATGTTTCAATCAGATCCCCTCTCAGCCTTCTAAATTCCAGAGTATACAAGTCCAGTCGCTCCAATCTTTCAACATATGACAGCCCCGCCATCCCAGGAATTAACCTCATGAACCTCCGCTGCACTCCCTCAATAGCAAGAATGTCCTTCCTCAAATTTGGAGACCAAAACTGCACACAATACTCTGGGACCATGACAGGTTGTGTGAGATGTGCTCACATTTTCTGCTGCTGTACCACCAGTGTAAAGAGGCAATTCTACAGTCGATTATTACCTACTGACTTCACCAGGGAAGCCTACATTTCAAACACAAATCTGGAGGTATGCTACTACTTCCTGGGCTATATTGGTTCAAAGTATTTCTTTACAATTGTGCACAGTACGGGAACCTTAAACAAACTAAGCACTCCAGTGTGACAGCTAGTAGAGTTACCACCTCATATCACCAGCCACCTCTAGTGCTGTCTCTGTGCAGTTTGCACACTCTCACTGACACTATGGGTTTCCACTGGGTGCTCCAGTTTCCCCCACAACCCACAGTTAGATGGGCTGGCAGAGCAAATTGTCCCTTGCGTAGCTGCGAGGCAGAATTGGTGGGATTGTGGGGAGTGGAGGTTACTGAGAAAATCTGTGGGTTTCTCTGTGAGCTGGAATAGACTTAATAGGCCAACTGGTGCGTGGGAGGGTTGCAAAGGTGAGCGAGGGGGTGAGACTGAACGAGAGTGAGAGCACGAGTGCATCCGAGGGCATGGAGGCTCTGGCCAGTGCGTGAATGGAGGAGGAATGCAAGGGCAGGAGGACTGAGGGCATGGGAGCTTGAGCGAATGTATGCGGGGTGGGGGCACGAGCGTGAGTGTGCAAGAGTGTATGTGAGTGTGCGAGTGTAAACATCAGTATTATTTCTGGGTTTGAGACTGATTACATTGGCTTGCAGACCTATGAGTTTCCAAGATCTGGTGATGAAGACTATAAAACAGTCAACACCTCAGCTATAAAATGGGATTCCCACGTGATGGAAATAAGAACATTCTGCCCTACACCCTACAGCAAAGCACCATACACTTAAAGAAAGCTTTCCTTTTGAAAAATGAGCCACTCCCTGCCTGCTGGGCTCGTCCTTCACTTTGAATCACTGACAAGCAACACCTGCCGCTAAGTGAACAGTACAATATTACCAGCAGGCCTTAACCTTCACTGGATTATTCTATTGTGTCACTTTAACATATGGAATAAAGGACGTTATTAGAGTACTATTGGAAAAATGCCATTTTAAGCACACCCAGTTTTTCTTCAAATTAACTTTCTACTGAGCTGTGCCTGTCTCTTCCAAGTGTAGACAGCAGAATTGGGGAGATTGGGGAATCCAAGGCTGCCCATCCCCATTCTAACAGGAGCACCAGCAACAGTATCCTGTCTGGCTTCATCTACACTTTATGAGGAGATTGAGGCTTGCGAAGCTTCCCGCCCCCATTGTAATAGGTGCACCATCAAGAGTGTCCTGTTGTTTGGTATGGAGGCTGCAAGGCATCAGATCGCAACACTCTACAGAGAATAAATATCGCTGAGAGGATCATCAGGATCTCCCTTTCCCCCTATTTGTGACATTTATCAGGAGTGTTGCAGACAAAAGGCCCAAAACATTGGTGAGCACCCCAACCACCCATCCCACAATCCCCATTCCACCCATCACCCATCCCACAATCCACATCCCACCCATCACCCATCCCACAATCCACATCCCACCCATCACCCATCCCACAATCCACATCCCACCCCTACCACCCATCACCCATCCCACAATCCACATCCTACCCATCACCCATTCCACAATCCCCATTCCACCCATCACCCATCCCACAATCCACATCCCACCCCTACCACCCATCACCCATCCCACAATCCACATCCTACCCATCACCCATCCCACAATCCCCATTCCACCCATCACCCATCCCACAATCCACATCCCACCCCTACCACCCATCACCCATCCCACAATCCACATCCTACCCATCACCCATCCCACAAACCACATCCCACCCCTACCACCCATCATCCATCCCACAATCCACATCCTACCCATCACCCATCCCACAATCCACATCCCACCCCTACCACCCATCACCCATCCCACAATCCACATCCTACCCATCACCCATCCCACCCCTACCACCCATCATCCATCCCACAATCCACATCCTACCCATCATCCATCCCACAATCCACATCCTACCCATCATCCATCCCACAATCCCCATCCCACCCATCACCCATCCCACAATCCCCATCCCACCCATCACCCATCCCACAAACCACATCCTACCCCTACCGTCCGTACCGATCCGCCCGTACAGTCCGTACCGATCCAACCCCACGTCCGTACCGATCTGCCTGTACAGTCCGTATCGATCCAACCCACGTCCGTACCGATCCGTCTGTACAGTCCGTACCGATCCGCCTGTACAGTCCGTACCAATCCACCTGTACCGATCCAACGTCGCGTCCGTATCGATCTGCCCGTACAGTCCATATCGATCCAACCCCACGTCCATATCGATCCGCCTGTACAGTCTGTATCGATCCAACACCGCGTCCATACTGATCCGCCCGTACAGTCCGTACCGATCCACCCGTACCGATCCAACGCTGCGTCCGTACCGATCCGCCCGTACAGTCTGTATCGATCCAACCCCACGTCTGTACCGATCCGCCCGTACAGTCCGTACCGATCCGCCCCCACCATCCATACCGATCTGCCTGTACAGTCCATATCGATCCAACCCCACGTCCGTACCAATCCGCCCGTACAGTCCGTACCGATCCAACCCCATGTCCGTACCGATCTGCCCTTACAGTCCGTACCGATCCACCCGTCCGATCCAACGCCGCGTCCGTACCGATCCGCCTGTACAGTCCGTACCGATCCAACGCCGCGTCCATATCGATCCGCCCATACAGTCCGTATCAATCCAACGCCACGTCCATACCGATCCGTCCGTACAGTCTGTACCAATCCAACCCCACGTCCGTATCGATCCGCCTGTACAGTCCGTATCGATCCAACGCCGCGTCCATATCGATCCACCCGTACAGTCCGTATCGATCCAACGCCGCGTCCATACCGATCCACCTGTACAGTCCGTATCGATCCAATGCCGCGTCCATACCGATCTGCCCGTACCGATCCACCCGTACCGATCCAACGCCACGTCCGTACCGATCCGCCCGTACAGTCCGTACCGATCCGCCCCCACCATCCATACCGATCCGCCCATACAGTCCGTCCCGATCCGCCCGTACAGTCCGTCCCGATCCACCCGTACAGTCCGTATCGATCCAATGCCGCGTCCATACCGATCCGCCCGTACAGCCCGTACCGATCCACCTGTACCGATCCAACGCCGCGTCCGTACCGATCCGCCCGTACAGTCCGTACCGATCCGCCCCCACCATCCATACCGATCCACCCGTACAGTCCGTCCCGATCCGCCCGTACAGTCCGTCCCTATCCAACCCCACCTGTACCGATCCGCTCGTACAATCCGTACCGATGCAACCCCACATCCGTACCAATCCGCCCGTACAGTCTGTACCGATCCAACCCCACCTCTGTACCGATCCGCCCGTACAGATGCAACCCCACGTCCGTACCGATCCGCCCGTACAGTCCGTACCGATGCAACCCCACGTCCGTACTGATCCGCCCGTACAGTCTGTACCGATCCAACCCCACCTCTGTACCGATCCGCCCGTACAGTCTGTACCGATGCAACCCCACCTCTGTACCGATCCGCCCGTACAGTCTGTACCGATGCAACCCCACGTCCGTACCGATCCACCCGTACAGTCCGTATCGATCCAACCCCACCTGTACCGATCCGCCCGTACAGTCCGTACCGATCCGCCCCCACCATCCATACCGATCCGCCCATACAGTCTGTACCGATCCGCCCGTACAGTCCGTCCCGATCCGCCCCTACAATCCGTATCGATCCAATGCCGCGTCCATACCGATCCGCCCGTACAGCCCGTACCGATCCACCCGTACCGATCCAACGCCGGGTCCGTACCGATCCACCCCCACCATCCATACCGATCCGCCCGTACAGTCCGTCCCTATCCAACCCCACCTGTACCGATCTGCCCGTACAGTCCGTACTGATCCGCCCCCACCATCCATACCGATCCGCCCATACAGTCTGTACCGATCCGCCCGTACAGTCCGTCCCGATCCGCCCCTACAATCCGTATCGATCCAATGCCGCGTCCATACCGATCCGCCCGTACAGCCCGTACCGATCCACCCGTACCGATCCAACGCCGGGTCCGTACCGATCCGCCCCCACCATCCATACCGATCCGCCCGTACAGTCCGTCCCTATCCAACCCCACCTGTACCGATCCGCCCGTACAGTCCGTACCGATCCAACCCCACGTCCGTACCGATCCGCCCGTACAGTCTGTACCGATCCAATGCCGCGTCCGTACCGATCCGCCCGTACAGTCCATACCAATCCAACCCACGTCTGTACTGATCCGCCCGTACAGTCCGTATCGATCCGCCCCCGCCGTCCGTACCGATCCACCCATACCGATCCGCCCATACAGTCTGTACCGATTCAACCCACCTCTGTACTGATCTGCCCGTACAGTCCATATTGATCCGCCCCTGCCATCTGTACCTTCCGTACCGATCCGCCCCCGCCATCCGTGCCGATCTACGTCCACCATCCGTACAGATTCATTCCTATTGATGTACAGTGACAGGATGCCGCTTTACAGATCCACTTGTCATAATAGTGCATTAATGTAGTTCAAGTTAAAGCAATAAAGGAGTGCAGAATTTATATTCTTCACAAAGTGAAGGATAATCCAAAGAGCTTTTACAGGTATATTAAGAGTAAAAGGATTGTAAGGGATAAAATTGGTCCTCTTAAAGATCAGAGTGGCCGGCTATGTGTGGAACCAAAAGAAATGGGGGAGATCTTAAATGGGTTTTTTGCGTCCGAATTTACTAAGGAAATTGGCATGCGTCTATAGAATTAAGGGAAACAAGTAGTGAGATCATGAAATCTGTACAGATTGAAAAGGAGGAGGTGATTGCTATCGAGGCAAATTAAAGTGGATAAATGCCCAGGACCTGATAGGGTATTCCCTCGGACCTTGAAGGAGACTAGTGTTTAATTGCAGGGGCCCTAGCAGAAATATTTAAAATGTCGCTGTCGACGGGTGAAGTGCCGGAGGATTGGAGAGTGGCTCATGTTGTTCCATTGTTTAAAAAAGGACCGAAAAGTAATCCGGGAAATTATAGGCCGGTAAATTTGATATCGGTAGTGGGTAAATTATTGGAGGGAGTACTAAGAGACAGAATCTACAAGCATTTGGATAGACAGGGGCTTATTAGGGAGAGTCAACATAGCTTTGTGCACGGTAGGTTATGTTTGACCAATCTATTGGAGTTTTTCAAGGAGGTTAACAGGAAAGTGGATGAAGGGAAGGCAGTGGATATTGTCCACATGGACTTCAGTAAGGCCTTTGACAAGGTCCCGCATGGGAGGTTAGTTAGGAAAATTCAGTCGCTAGGTATACATGGAGAGGTGGTAAATTGGATTAGACATTGGCTCAATGGAAAAAGCCGAAGAGTGGTGGTAGAGAATTGCTTCTCAGAGTGGAGGCCTGTGACCAGTGGTGTGCCACAGGAATCAGTGCTGGGCCCATCGTTATTTGTCATCTATATCAATGATCTGGATGATAATGTGGTAAACTGGATCAGCAAATTTGCTGATGATACAAAGATTGGAGGTGTAGTGGACAGTGAGGAAGGTTTTCAAAGCTTGCAGAGGGATTTGGACCAGCTGGAAAAATGGGCTGAAAAATGGCAGATGGAGTTTAATACTGACAAGTGTGAGGTATTGTACTCTGGAAGGACAAACCAAGGTAGAACATACAGGGTTAATGGTAAGGCACTGAGGAGTGCAGTAGAACAGAGGGATCTGGGAATACAGATACAAAATTCCCTAAAGGGGCATCACAGATAGATAGAGTCGTAAAGAGAGCTTTTGGTACATTGGCCTTTATTAATCGAAGTATTGAGTATAAGAGCTGGAATGTTATGATGAGGTTGTATAAGGCATTGGTGAGGCCGAATCTGGAGTATTGTGTTCAGTTTTGGTCACCAAATTACAGGAAGGATATTAATAAGGTTGAAAGAGTGCAGAGAAGGTTTACAAGGATGTTGTTGGGACTTGAGAAACTCAGTTACAGAGAAAGGTTGAATAGGTTAGGACTTTATTCCCTGGAGCGTAGAAGAATGAGGGGAGATTTGATAGAGGTATATAAAATTATGATGGGTATAGATAGAGTGAATGCAAACAGGCTTTTTCCACTGAGGCTAGGGGAGAAAAAAAAAGACATGGGTTAAGGGTGAAGGGGGAAAAGTTTAAAGGGAACATTGGAGAGTGGTGGGAGTATGGAATGAGCTGCCAGACGAGGTGGTAAATGCGGGTTGTTTTTTAACATTTAAGAATAAATTGGACAGGTACATGGATGGGAGGTGTATGGAGGGATATGGTCCGTGTGCAGGTCAGTGGGACTAGGCAGAAAATGGTTCGGCACAGCCAAGAAGGGTCAAAAGGCATGTTTCTGTGCTGTAGTTTTTCTATGGTTTTTTCTATTTAAATGCCTGCTCACATTTAGCCTATCTATACCCTTCATAGTTTTTTATGCCTCCACCAAATCTCCACTCATTCCCCTGCAATCCAGGGAATAAATTCTTAACCTATTATTTATATGATTTATGGTTATAAAATGACATTAGGCACAGCAGTGTCTGTACATAAGGTGACTGATGCGATTGATAGTGCAATGGTGGTGGGGCGTGTGGAGGGAGGTGTTAATCAGTCATACTGTTTTTGAGACTGATGTACATCCTCACTATCCAGGACACGACCCAGGTACAGGAGACTGATGACAGACCCTCACTATCCAGGACACGACCCAGGTACAGGAGACTGATGACAGACCCTCACTATCCAGGACACGACCCAGGTACAGGAGACTGATGACACATCCTCACTATCCAGGACACGACCCAGGTACAGGAGACTGATGACACATCCTCACTATCCAGGACACGACCCAGGTACAGGAGCTGATGACACATCCTCACTATCCAGGACACGACCCAGGTACAGGAGCCTGATGACACATCCTCACTATCCAGGACACGACCCAGGTACAGGAGCTGATGACACATCCTCACTATACAGGACACGACCCAGGTACAGGAGTCTGATGTACATCCTCACTATCCAGGACACAACCCAGGTACAGGAGACTGATGACACATCCTCACTATCCAGGACACGACCCAGGTACAGGAGACTGATGACACATCCTCACTATCCAGGACACGACCCAGGTACAGGAGACTGATGACAGATCCTCACTATCCAGGACACGACCCAGGTACAGGAGCCTGATGACACATACTCAACATTTTCGTAAGAACCTTTTCAGCTCTGCCATCAGATTCCTCAACTGTCCATGAACTCTTAAATACTACCTCACTTTTTGGATTACTTATTTACTCTCTTTCTATTTCTTAGATTGTAATATATAATTGGTTGTTGACTTCAGAAGGAGTAGCGGATCGCAAGACCCAATTTACATCGGTGGTGCGCACGTGGAACAGGTCAAAGCTTTAAGTTCCTCGGGGTCAATATCACAAATGACCTGACTTGGTCCAACCAAGCAGTTCACTGCCAAGAAGGCCCACCAGCACCTTTACTTCCTGAGAAAACTAAAGAAATTTGGCCTGTCCCCTAAAACCCTAATTTTTATAGATGCACCATAGTAAGCATTCTTCTAGGGTGCATCACAACCTGGTATGGAAGATGTCCTCTCCAAGACCGAAAGAAGCTGCAGGAGATCGTGGACACGGCGCAGCACATCACACAAACCAATCTTCCGTCCTTGGACTCACTTTACACTGCACGCTGTCCGAGCAGTGCTGCCAGGATAATCAAGGACATGACCCACCCAGCCAACACACTTTTCGTCCCTCTTCCCTCTGGGAGAAGGCTCAGGAGCTTGAAGACTCATACGGCCAGATTTGGGAACAGCTTCTTTCCAACTGTGATAAGACTGCTGAACGGATCCTGACCCGGATCTGGGCCGTACCCTCCAAATATCCGGACCTGCCTCTCGAATTTTTTGCGCTACCTTACTTCCCATTTTTCTATTCATGATTTATAATTTAAATTTTTATATTTACTAATTTTTACTATTTTAAATATTTTTAATATTTAATATTTGTAATCCAAGGAGCGGGTAGCACAGAATCAAATATTGCTGTGATGATTGTATGTTCTAGTATCAATTGTTTGGCCACAATAAAGTATAAAGTATTTAAAGTATAAAGTAAGTAATATTTTTTGTACTGCTCCCACAAAACAACAAATGTCACAATAGTAGTAACAAACCTGATTCTACGTCAGAAGCTGACACATTTTTATATATCATAATAAAGTTTATTTTTAATAAAAATTATTTAGAAAATAAATTGCCATGCCTTTTCAAAGGCTGCAGAAAGTTGTAAATTCAGCCAGCTCCATCACACGCACTTGCCTCTCCATCTTCAAAAGGCCATGCCTCAAAAAGGCAGCATCATCCAGGACATACCCGTTTCTAGTTGCTACCATCAGGGAGGAGGTACAGAGTCTGAAAACACACACTCATCATTTTCCGAACACCTCCTTCCCCTCCACCGTCAGATTTCTGAATGGACAGTGAACCAATGTACACTACCTATTTTATATATATGTAGCAATCTATAAGATTTTTATGTATTGTAATGTACTGCTGGGTGTGGCAAACAGCATACATATATTTAATGACATATGGCAGTGGCATTAAGTTTAATTCTGATTCTGACATTGACAGTTAATGTGTTCTGTTCTGTTACATTCCTTAACTAATAGGACGGTTGCTCTTCACGTGGCCCCCATGGGGTGATACACCACTGCGATAAATAAGGGGCTTCCTCACCCAACTCTCCAGTCGTGGAAGAGCCCTATACTGTCTGTGGTTTTCCCCCATGAGGCTTTCGCGATGAACCCTATACTGTCTGTGGTTTTCCCCCATGAGGCTTTCGCGATGAACCCTATACTATCCATGGTCCTCCCTCATGAGGCTTTCACGATGAGTACCTCAGCACGCACTCCTGCAGACTGGAATATATATTCCCTCAGAGACATCTTGCTGTGTTTACAAGCTAACAAGTTGTGGTCAAACTAAAAGGCATCTTTCACTGAGATGAAGATCCACCAATAGCACTAGTGTGAAACACAGCAACGAACAGTACAGTACAGGACTGGACCTTTGGTTCACAATGTTGTACTAAACCAATTAAACTGGTTAACTAAATTAATGGCTAATTAAAATGACCAACTAAACTAATCTCTTCTGCCCACACAATGTCTATAACCTTCCATTTTTCTCACATTCATGTGCCTATCTAAACGGAAACATCTCTTAAAGTCTCTAACGTTTCTGCTTCTACCACTACCCCAGGCAGCACGTTCCAGGCACAGATACCAAATCAAAAGTTTATAGAGGCTAGTAATTATAATTGAATAAGGTAAATTCTACTGCTTGCCCAGATGATGTCTGGAACAACATCAGACTTGAGGTTTTTCAAACTTTGGCAAAATAGTTTAATGAAAACTTAAACTCAATGACCTTATTTGCAAAAGCTATTCAGGATTATATAGATAGTACATATCATAATAACTTTGTTTATGCAGCACCTCTCATACATTAAGATACAGGCTCAAAGTGATTTACATAGATTGTCAAGATGAATCCATATAGTCATATAAATACCAGACAAAATTAAAAATCATAAGACAAATATTATATTTTGAACAAAATGTAATTGAATATACCAAATATATAAACCAAATTGAAAAAGTAACTGTTTAGAAGTGTTTTGACACTTGGCACAGTACTAGCTGGTGTATCTCAGTCAGTGGACTATTCTAGATTTTTGGTGCATAAGAGCACAACGCTACATCACCAGTTCTTATATGCTTGGCTCTAGGAACACCAAGCAAACCAGAATTCACAGATCTAATATTATGATTTGGGATTTAAGGGGATAGACCTTCCAAATGATATGGAGTGTCTAGATTATTCAAGGCCTTATATAGTTAAGAGTACTTTAAAATTGATCCTAAGGACGCAGGCATCCAGTGTAATGATGCCAAAACCAGTGAAAAGTGCTCAAATTTTCTTTATTTTTTTGGTTAAGATTCATGCTGCTGCATTTTGAACAAGCTGCAGCTGACATATCTTTCTAAGGCAGTCCTGAAAACGGTGTATTACAGGAGTCTAATCTGCTAAAAACAAATCAATTTTTATCATTTTTACTGCATCGAGATGTTATAAGATATCTAACACTTGCAGTGTTCATTAAATGAATGAACACAGTCTTAATAATATTGTTAATGTGTTTCAAAATTTAGCTCAGGTCAATAATAACATCTGGCTTGATTTTTGTAAGGTCAGATGATCGTTTATTTCTAAGATTCACTTTTTTTTTATTGCCAATAACCCAAATTTCTGTTTTTTCCCTAATTTAGTCTAAGGAAATTCGAACTCATCCATTCTGTAATGTTAGTACGACATCGGACCAGAGGGTTTAGAGCCTCAGGGTCAGTTGTGTGTTGTCTGCATAACTGTGATCATTCACCTTGTGCTCTGAAATAAATAATCTGACCTGTTGGGAGCACGTAGAGTGAGAATAAAAACAGGCCAATGATTGATCTTTGTGGCACACCAAACACAATTTTGGACACACCACCCCCACAGCTAACAAAGAATTTTCTTTTGGTATACAAGACCAGCTTAAGGCAGTACCAGAAAGACTTGCCCACTGACCAAGGCGGTTTATGAGAATGATGTGATCGACAGCATCATATACTGTGCTCAAATTTAAGACAAGACCTGAAATGTTCAGGAATATATTAGGATTTTCCAAGTCTCATCTGCTGACAATTTGCACATAGGTTCAAGTTCAAGCTTAATTGTCATTCAACCATATATATGAATACAGCATTCTTCTGGAGCCAAACTGTGAAACATAAAACCAATAATCACACACAGCACAATAATTATGACAGCAGAAAAACATAGTTACAAAAAAAAGTATTGTCCAAGTCCGAGTGTCCAGTTCCCTTACTTTTGTCCACTAAGACACCAAGTGAATAAAAGTTTCAAATACCTCAAGCAGTAAAGGCAATTGGCTGTGACAATTCTTCTCCAAGGAAGACTTAAGCTCTGTTTAGATTAATGTAACCCAACTGAAGTGCATTCCTTCAGGATATTTGACCATAAGACACAGACACAGAATTAGGCCATCCACCCATCGAGTCTGCTCTGCCATTCCATTATGGCTGATTTATTATCTCAATCCCATTCTCCTGCCTTCTCCCAAAAACCTTTGATACCCTGACTAACCAAGAACTTATCAACCTCCACTTTAAATATACCCAATGACTTGACCTCCACAGCCGTCTGTGGCAGTGAATTCCACAAATTCACCACACACTGGCTAAAGAAATTCCTCATCTGTTCTAAATGGACGTCCCTCTATTCTGTGGCTGTGTTCTCAGGTCCTAAACTGCCCCTCTATAGGAAACATCCTCTCCACATTCATTCTATGCAGGACATTTAATATTCAATAGGTTTCAATGAGTTCTCCCCTCATTCTTCTAAAATATCCCATTTGTATAATTTGTTTTTGCAAGAAAACTGTCTAAGTGACAATAACTTTTGTGACTATCAGATATTACAGGAAGAGTTGTGAAGTGTAGCAGCTAATCTCACTCTCACTGTGCAAGAGATGTCTGAGAGGGAGTAGGGAGTGGGGAGCAGGAAGGCTGGCTCAGTGTCAGGGAGCAGCCTCTGCTTGCCTTGACCTACAATAGATTCTGCCCTGTAGAGTTCAAACTGGTGGAAGGCGATATGGAGGGAGCACACACCAGTCTCATCGAAAGGCCGAGCGCACAATGAACCCATGAACACAAGTCCATTTATTTTTGCACTCCTTTTGCACTAATTTATTTTTCTAAATACATTAATTATTGTAATATACAGTTATGTTACCAAGTATTACAATTTACTACTGCCGAAAAAAACAACAAATTTCACAACACGTGCTAGTGATATTAAACCCGATTCAGAAAGGTGGTGGTGGTGCGCGCGTGGGGCGGGTAGGGTGTGAGGAAGAGAAGTGGGGGTTAAGATGGTGTGCGGGAATGTGAGGGTGGGGGATGGAGGGGTGCTATGGAGAGGTGGGAGAGCCCTCGCACTCACCACAAATCCCGTCCAGGGTGCGCATGCGCAGAACAGACATAGCTGATAGGAACGAACTGGCGGGAATTTTGATGGAAAGGAAATTGCGCGTGCGCATAGCTTCACCGCCCCTCACTCCTCCTCCATGATCATCCCCTCTACTCCCCTCCCCTCCCCCTCCCCCTCCCCCTCCCCTCTCCCCTCCACCTCTCCCTTCCCTCTCTCCTCCCCCTCCCCTATCCCTCCCCCTCCCACTCCCTCTCCTCCTCCCCCTCCCATCCCCTCCCCTCCCCTTCCTCTCCCCTCCCCCTTCCCATCCCCCCCACTCCCTCTCCTCCTCCCCCTCCCTCTCTCTCTCTCCCCTCCTCTCCTCTCCCCCTCCCCCTACCTCTCCCCTCCCCTCCCCTTCCCCACCTTCCCTTTCCACTTCCTCCCTCACCTTAAATCCACACCCTGTGGTGTAGACATTTCAACCCTGGGAAAAAGGTACTCTCTGTCCACTCCATCTCTATCAGATCTCCCTTCAGCCTCCAGTGCTTCACAACTCAAGTTTGTCCATCCTCTCGTTATAGCACACGTCCTCTAATCTAGGCAACATCTTGGTAACCTTTTCTGCGCTCTCTCCAAAGTCATACCAAAATCAAGGGTATTCTTGATTTCATTCCTTCTTCTACTGTCTGTGGATCCTCTGGCTTAGCTTGAAAACAGATTTAGTTTTGCTATTCATAATCTCCAAGTTTGGTTGCCAAGCTAGTTGAGAAACATTGAAACAAAGCACACATTCCTGAGGTGTGAGGACATTTCAAAATTCAAGGTGCGGTTTTCATTCAGACAAGTAGACCAGGTGAGTAAGTCATGAACACAAGAAAATCTGCAGATGCTGGACCAGAGCAACACTGACAAAATGCTGGAGAAACTCACAGGTCAGGCAGCATGCATGGACGGGAATAATCAGCCATTTTGGACTGAGACCCTTCATCAGGACTGAAATGGAAGGGAGAAGATGTCAGAATATTGAATGGCCTAGACAGAATTGGATGTGGAGTGGATGTTTTCTACAGTGAGTCTGGGACCATAGGACACGGCCTCATAATAGAGAGACACCCCTTTAGAACAGAGATGAGGAGGAATTTCTTCAGCCAGAGCGTGGTAAATCTGTGGAATTCATGCCACAGAGGTCTGTGAAGGCCAATTCTTTGGATATATTTAATACAGAGGTTGGTAAGTTCTTGTTTAGTCAGAGTGTCAAGCTAGTCTCTTCAGTTGTGCTTTCTTGCCTGGTGCAGTTCAGATAAAACCTAATCCCCATGCACCTGGCCCAGTGAGGACAGCAGGTCGTGGAAAGATAGCACCTTTTTAACTGGGGTTAAGACAAGTGGTAGCTGTCCAGTGATATATTCCACTATTGGAAGCAACCCTTAACACCACACTCTGCATCAATCAAGTTTATAACCAGTAACTGCTTCTTCAAGCGTTGAGTCAATGCCATGAGGCAAAACGGGAGTGTCCTCTCCATTAAAGCTGCAAGGCGAGGTTGATACTCAAGCCAGGGCAGTATGATATGGAGAGCAAGCTATTGCTCATGTCGCAAGCTGCCCCTCTGCACACGTCTGATGAATGCCAAAGGAAGAGCAGAGACTGATAGTTTGGCACCAGTGGCATCTGAGGTGTTGCCAGTCACCAATAGAACTCAACACAGGACTGCCTTAAGGACTTCAGCTCCAGACTTTCCCTTGGGGCTTTACTCCTGAAGCCTTCCCCAATAATGGGAATAACCACAAGGCAGCAGAGGTTTGAGACCAGAGATTTCCTTCTCCAAGATGAGCTGCCAATCATGGCTGACAAACCCATTGGCCCGAAGCAACCAGTTTTAAAGTGCCAGTGACCTGCTGTTGCCCCTTATCCTGCCAGTAGAAACTGTTCCACCAGGTTTAGGATTAGAGTTAAGCCAGACATGAAGGCCAGGAGCTGGACTTGGTTGTCAGAGGCTATTTGAGATGCACGCCATCAGGAGCATTTAATAGGTAGTGGGAACTTGTCCCCACTATCACCCCTCACCCCCACCCACCGCCCCCATGGGCAAGATGAACAAAAGCGGACTACGATTCACGAGTTTTGAACTAATCATGTTCTGTGTATCTCCATCTCATACCAAGTCTCAACACAAGTTTTCCTGGAGACACCCCTCACTCCAGACACTGGCATCAGCTACATGTGATCCTGGTCAGGCGCTCCTTCCTCAGCAGTGTGCTTTTCACACATTCCTGTGTGACACTATGACACAGGCTACTTACTGGTGTGTTGCAGGATCAGAATGCAGTCAAAGAAATTCCTTTGCACTAAACAAAAAAGGAAACCTCACATTGACTTCTACAAGATGTCTCAACCAGACCTGCTGGAGCAGTTTGCTAAGTCCTTTGAGAAAGAACTGAGCACCCAGCCATCTGGAAATTCTGTCACAGAGAAATGAGAACTTCTGTGGAATACCATATACAGCAGAGATTTAGCAACCTTTGGGAAGAGACCTCTGCATCAAATGACTGGTTTAAAGCCAAAAACAAGATGACTGCCGTAATTGAAGCCAAACATGCTGCCCTTGCCACATATCAGCATTTGCCAACTGATGGGAGCCGACAGATCACCGAGCCTACTGGAAGTGAAGTTCAGCAGATTGCCAGGCGCTCTGCCAACAAGTGCTGGATGCAGGTGTCACGTACCCCGTGACGGGTTAAAGATCCAGTAGAAATGGAAAATACTTCAGAGTCTGGTATTGCTATCCACTAATATTATTTATTTGTAACTACGCAATACAGTAATATAAATGCAGATATATCAAACAGGTTAGCAATGATAATACATATATAAATGTGGAAATATAGAAACCAAGCTTCTTCAAGCCTAGGGGTAAATGGATACAGTTTTACGGTGATAAGTAAAGTACAGTTCAGTTCGTGGTATTGAGTTGAGTAGTGATGGAGAAAGAGAGGTGTTTAGTTCTTCAGGTGAGCTGATGCTGTCAATCTTCCTGTTGTCCTCAAATCCCTTTAGAAGTCACCAACTGTGACCACAACAAAGGGGACCGTTTTTCTGTGGTGGAATTATCAACCTAGACGATGGTGGATGCAAGAATAACTCCCCACCCTTTTCACACTGCGAGAGCCACTGATCAATCTGCCTGATCAATCCTCCAAAACCCACATTTTCTGTGGGCACAACAAAGCTTATTCAGTGTCCAAAACCATGTGTCTGTCAGTCTATCAGTCTATCAGCTGACCTTCTATTTATCTCACCGTGCTGAACACCAGCTGTCCATCAAGTAGCTCCTCCTTTCTCTCTCTGTAAGAACTTAGAAGCTGACAGTGTCCTTACAGAAGTGTAAACATGCTGCAGAGAAACCATAACACCATCTCAAAGCAGTCTTCGCCTCTCTCTCTCTTAATAACAAGGTGTTTGTGTTGAACAACTCTCTCTTTCTTTTTAAAGGTATAGTCCATAAAAAATATGACCCCTAGGGGTACATAACACAGGTCTGTGACAACGTCCAGATGGCAGCACTGACAGGCATATGTGTGGTGGCATCAAGAAAGACCTTAACCCTTCTCAGAGCAAGATGGCTCCCCTCAAATCCATCAGTGAGGAAGTAATCAGAGACAGGGGCAAACACAGGGGGAGATGGGCAGAACATTACTCTAATAATCTCAGGATTACTGTCTGAGCAATGCACTAATGAAGGTAAGAATGGCAGAATTAAGCAGATGAATGTGTGGCTAAGTAACTGGTGCAGGGGGCAGGGCTTCAAATTCTTGGATCATTGGGATCTATTTTGGGAGAGGTATGACTTATACAAAAATGATGGGTTACACCTGAACTTAAAGGGTACTAATATCCTGGCAGGATTGTTTAATGTTGCTGTCAGGGAGGGTTTAAGCTAAGTTAGCAGGGGGAAGGAAACCAGGGTGTTAGGGTCGAGGAAGAGGAAAACAGAAATAAGTCAAAGATACTGTGCAGCAAAGATGGCAAAAAGGACAGGCAGGTGAATAGACAGGATAATTTGCTGTGCGATAGAAATATAGCAAAATCGGTAACAGATACTGCTCTAAATGTACTGTACTTAAATGCACGCAGCATTAGAAATAAAGTGGATGACCTTATTGTACAGCTACAGGTTAAAAGATATGACATTGTGGCCATCACCGAATCATGGCTAAATGATGGATGTGATTGGGAGCTGAATGTCCAAGGATACGCAGTGTATAGGAAAGATAGGAAGGTGAGTAAAGGGGGTGGCCTGGCCCTGTTTGTGAGCAACGATATCAAATCACTAGAAAGAAGGGACATAGGATCAGAAGAGGTAGACTCTTTATGGGTCGAGTTAAGAAATGGCAAGGGTAAAAAAGACACTAATAGCAGTTATATACAGGCCTCCAAACAGCAGCCAGGATATGGACTACAAGTTACAGCTGAAAATAGAAAAAGCGTGTCAGAAGGAAAATGTCAAGATAATTATGGGAATTTTAATATGCAAGTGAATTGGGAAAGTCAGGAAGGTACTGGATCTCAGGAGAGGGAGTTTGTAGAATGCCTACGGGATGGCTTTTTGGAGCAGCTTGACCACAAGCCCACCAGGGGATCAGCTGTTTTGGATTGGGTGCTGTGTAACGAACCTGAGGCGATTAGGGAGCTGGAGGTAGTGAAACCCCTTGGAAGTAGTGATCATAATATGATTGAGTTCCGTTTCAAATTTGAAAAGGAGAAGCTGGTATCAGGTGTATCGATATTTCAGTGGAACAAAGGAAATTACAGTGGCATTGAGAGGAACTGGCCCAAGTCGAGTGGAAAAGTAAGCTAGATAGAGGGACAGTAGAGCAGAATTGGAAGAAATTCCTACAAGAAATAAGGAAAGTGCAGGAAAAATATATTCCAAGAAAAAAGAAAATCATGAGTGGAAAAATGGCATGAATGTGCCTAACAAGAGAGGTTAAGGCTAAAATAAAAGCAAAAGAGACGGCATACAAGGAAGCAAAAATTAGTTGGAAAACAGACTGGATGACTTTTAAAAACTTACAGAAGGAAACTAAGAAAGTCATTAGGAAAGAAAAGATGAATTATGAAAGGAAGTTGGCAATTAACATAAAAAAGGATACTAGGAGTTTTTTTAAATATATGAAGAGTAAAAGAGTGACACGGGTAGATATAAGACCGATTGAAAATGATGCTGGAGAAATTATAATGGGTAACAAAGAGATGACAGAGAAACTAAGTGAGTATTTTCTTCACAGTGGAAGACATTAGCAACATACCTGATAGCCAGAAGTCTCAGGGAATAGAATTAGCTACAGTCAAGATTACTAGAGAGAAAGTACTTGGGAAGCTAAATGGACTAAGAATAGGTAAGTCTCCCGGACCGGATGAGGTGCACCCACGGGTTCTGAAGGAGGTAGCTTTGGAGATTGTGGAGGCATTAGAAATGATCTTCCAGGAATCAATAGACTCTGGCATGGTTTCAGAGGACTGGAAGGTCACAAATGTAGTTCCGCTGTTTAAGAAAGGAGGGAGGCAGCAAAAAGAAAATTACAGACCTATTAGTCTGACATTGGTAGTTGGAAAGTTATTGGAGTCGATCCTCAAGGACGAAGTTATGAAATACCTCAAGGTGCATGACAAGATAGGCCCAACTCAGTGTGGTTTCATGAAGGGAAAATCCTGCCTCACCAACTTATTGGAATTTTTTGAGGTAATCGCAAATAAGATTGACAAGGGAGAGGCTGTGGATGTTGAATATTTGAATTTTCAAAAGGCTTTCGATAAGGTGCTGCATAAGAGGCTTCTGAATAAGATGAGAGCCCATAGAATAACAAGAAAAATATTGGAATGGGTGGAGCATTGGCTGATAGGCAGAAAGCAAAGGGTGGGAATAAAGGGATCCCATTCTGATTGGTTGTCGGTTACTAGTGGTGTTCCGCAGGGGTCGGTATTGGGGTCACTTCTTTTAACAATGTATATTGATGATTTAAATTATGGATTAAATGGTTTTGTGGCTAAGTTTGCGGATGACACCAAGATAGGTGGAGGAGCAGGAAGTGTTGAAGAAACGGAAAGGTTGCAGAGAGACTTGGTCAGTTTAGGAGAGTGGGTGATGAGATACAATGTTGAGAAATGTACGGTTATACATTTTGGAAAAAGAAATAATTGGGCAGATTATTATTTAGGTGGGGAGAAAATTCAAAAATTGGGAGTGCAAAGGGACTTTGGGGGGGGGGCCCTCACGCAGGATACCCTAAAGGTTAACCACCAGGTTGGATTGGCAGTAAGGAAAGTGAATGCTATGTTGGCATTCATTTCAAGAGGAATAGTGTATAAGAGTGAGGAGGCATTAGTGAGGCTCTATGGGGCACTGGTGAGACCTCATTTGGAATACTGTCTGCAGTTTTGGGCCCCTATCTTAGAAGGGATGTACTGATGTTGGAGAGAGTTCAGAGAAGATTTACGAGGATGGTTCCTGGAATACAATGGCCAACATACGAGGAGCATTTGTTGGCTCTTGGACTGTATTCATTAGAGTGTAGAAGAATGAGAGGGGATCTCATAGAAACATTTCGAATTTGAAAGGGTTGGACAGAGTAGAAAGCAGAGTTGGAAAGGCTGTTTCCCTTGGTGGATGAATCCAGAACAAGAGGCCACAGTCTTAGAATTAGAGGGTACCCATTTAAAACAGAGATGAGGAGAAATTTTTTTAGCCAGAGGGTCATGGATTTTTGGAATTCGTTGCCACATACAGCTGTGGAGGTCCGATCATTGAGGGGGTTTAAGGAGGAGATTGACAGGTATCTAATTAGTCAGGGTATCAAGGGATATGGGGAAAAAGCCGGAAAATGGAACTAGGTGGGAGAATAGTTTAGCTCAAGGTGGAGTGGTGGAGCAGACTTGATGGGCCGAATGGCCTACTTCTGCTCCTTTGTCTTGTGATCTTGTGATTTAACCTCTACTCCAGATGGAACATTGTTACTGTAGGACATGATACATGATGCAATGTTACACGTGGAACTTTTTCCTGTTAAAGTGGCTAGACCTCTGCTTGGTACAGGTTTCCTGTGTGCCCAAGGACTATAAGTCGATCTTAAGAACTGCTGGCTTGTGGATGTCAAGGACTTTGGGTCATTTCTCTGCTCCCCTAGTAAGTTCCCCACAATAACTCTGTCAAGCAGATGCAGAACTGCATATGAGTTTCTCCACTGCTAGGTGAATTCCCAAACCTCACCAAGCCCACATTCTCCACTGCAGTCACAAAACATGGGGTTAAGCACCACGTACCTACAACTTCCCTGCCAATCCATGCCTGTGTGTGTGGACTGGACCCAGAAAAGCCGGCAACCGCGAAGGCTGAGTTTACCAACATGGAAAGAGTTCATGTTGTATGCCGATCAGATAGCCCCTGGGCTTCACCCCTCCATATGGCCCCAAGTCCAATGGTGGTTGCCACCCATGTGGCGAATACTGATTGATGCCTTAAGGAGGCTACCACCCCCGATGCGTTACCCAGTCCCATGCATCCAAGACTTTTCAGCACATTTAGCTGGAAAGTTAATTTTTTTCCAAAGCCAATCTAGTTAGGGGCTACCATTAGGTACCTGTGTGCTCAGAGAACATTCCCAAAATTGCTGTGAAAACCCTGTTTGGCCTCTTTGAGCTTCTGCACATGCAGTTTGGGCAAACTCAAAGGTCTTAAGGTGAGTAAATCACCTGGGCCAGATGGACTACATCCCAGAGACCTGAGAGAGGTTGCTGAAGAGATAACGGATACGTTGGTCATGATCTTTCAAGAATCACTTGATTCTGGCATGGTCCCAGAGGACTAGAAGATTGCAAATGTCACTCCACTCTTTAAGAAGGGAGGAAGGCAAAAGAAAGAAAACTATAGGCCAGTTAGCCTAATCTCAGTGGTTGAGAAAATGTTGGAGTCTATTGCTAAGGATGACATTTCGAGGTACTTAGAGACTAACGATAAAATAAGTCAAAGTCAGCATAGTTTCTGGAAAGGAAAATCTTGCCTGACAAATCTGTTAGAGTTCTTCAAGGAAGCAATAAGCAGGGTGGACAAAGGAGAGGCAGTGGATATCATTTACTTGGATTTTCAGAAGGCTTGTGATAAGGTGCACACATAAGACTGCTTAACAAGATAAAATCCTATGGTATTACAAGAAAGATACTGTCTTGGATGGCAGAATGGCTGACAGGCAGGAGACAGCGAGTGGAAGGAAAAGGGGCCAGTGACTAGTGGTGTTCCTCAGGGGTCAGTATTGGGACCGCTGCTTTTCACATTGTTCATCAATGATGTAGATCATGGAATTGATGGTTTTGTGATAAAGTTTGCAGATGATGCAAAGATAGGTGGAGGGGTAGGTGGTGCTGAGGAAGCAATGCAATTGCAGCTGGACAGACAAATAGGAAGAAGGGGCAAAAAAGTGGCAGATGGAATACAGTGTTGGGAAAGGTATGATATGCATTTTGGTAAAAAGAACAATAGTGTGGACTATTATCTAAATGAGGAGAAGATTCAAACATCAGAGGTGCAAAGGGACTTAGGAGTCCTTGTGCAAGAGTCCCAGAAGGTTAATTTACGGGTCTGTGGTAAGGAAGGCAGATGCAATCTTGGCATTTACTTCAAGGGGAATAGAATATAAAAGACAGGAGATAATGCTGATCCTTTATAAGACATTAGTTAAGCTGCACTTGAAGTATTGTTAGTAGGTTTGGGCCCATATCTCAGAAAGGAGGTGTCATTGGAGAGAGTCCAGAGGAGGTTCACGAGGATGATTCTGGGAATGAAGGGGTTAACATATGAGGAGCATTTGGCAGCATTGAGTCTGTACTCACTAGAATATAGAAGAATGCAAAGGGTGGATCTCAAACCCACCAAAAGTTGACAGGACTAGATAGGGTGGATGTTGAGACGATGTTTCCTAAAGTGAGGGATCCAGAACTAGAGGGCACAGCCTGAATACTGAGGGGCGACCCTTTAGAACAGAGGTAAGGAGGAATTTTTTTAGCCATTGAGTAGTAAATCTGTGGAATGCTTTACCACAGTCTGCGGTGGAGGCCAAGTCAGAAGTTGATCGTTTCCCAATCAGTCAGGGCACCAAAGAATATGGCGAGAAGGCAGGTGTGTGGGGTTGCGTTGGATCCAGGATCAGCCATGATAGCGGAGCAGATTCGATTGGCTGAATGGGCTGATTCTGCTCCTATGTCTTATGATCTAAACTGCAGCACAGACTTTTCAACAGCTGATGGACTCTGTATTAAAAGAGTTAGATTTTATTTTCGCAAACACGAGGAATTCTGCAGGTGCTGGAAATTCAAGCAACACACATCAAAGTTGCTGGTGAACGCAGCAGGCCAGGCAGCATCTCTAGGAAGATGCACAGTCGACGTTTCAGGCCGAGACCCTTCGTCAGGACTAACTGAAAGAAGAGCTAGTAAGAGATTTGAAAGTGGGAGGGGGAGGGGGAGATCCAAAATGATAGGAGAAGACAGGAGAGGGAGGGATGGAGCCAAGAGCTGGACAGGTGATTGGCAAAAGGGATATGAGAGGATCATGGGACAGGAGGCCCAGGGAGAAAGACAAGGTGGGGGGAACCCAGAGGATGGGCAAGGGGTATAGTCAGAGGGACAGAGGGAGAAAAAGGAGAGTGAAAGAATGTGTGTATATAAATAACGGATGGGGTACGAGGGGAAGGTGGGGCATTAGCGGAAGTTAGAGAAGTCAATGTTCATGCCATCAGGTTGGAGGCTACCCAGACGGAATATAAGGTGTTGTTCCTCCAACCTGAGTGTGGTTTCATCTTTACAGTCGAGGAGGCCGTGGATAGAGATGTCAGAATGGGAATGGGATGTGGAATTAAAATGTGTGGCCACTGGGAGATCCTGCTTTCTCTGGCGGACAAAGCGTAGGTATTCAGTGAAACGATCTCTCAGTCTGCGTCGGGTCTTGCCAATATATAGAAGGCCACATCGGGAGCACCGGACGTAGTATATCACCCCAGCCGACTCATACTTCACCTGTCCCTCTGACTATACCCCTTGCCCATCCTCTGGTTTCCTCCCCACCTCCCCCTTTTTCCTTCTCCCTGGGCCTCCTGTCCCATGATCCTCTCATATCCCTTTTGCTAATTACCTGTCCAGCTCTTGGCTCCATACCTCCCCCTCCTGTCTTCTATCATTTTGGATCTCCCCTTCCCCCTCCCACTTTCAAATCTCTTACTAACTCTTCCTTCAGTTAGTCCTGACGAAGGGTCCCGGCCTGAAACGTCGACTGTACCTCTCGCTAGAGATGCTGCCTGACCTGCTGCGTTCATAGCAACTTTGATGTGTGTTGCTAGATTTTATTTTCGTTTACCTGGATGACATACTTGTCACCAGTGCATCCAATCCAAACATGTATCTCATCTTCGCACACTTTTATAGTGCTTAGGGCAACAAGGGTTGATTATTAACCCTGATAAGGAGCTGGTGGTAGACCTGAGGAGAGCTAAGGTACCAGTGACCCCTGTTTCCATCCAGGGAGTCAGTGTGGACATGGTGGAGGAGTACAAATACCTGGGGATACGAATGGACAATAAACTGGACTGGTCTAAGAACACTGAGGCTGTCTACAAGAAGGGTCAGAGCCGTCTCTATTTCCTGAGGAGACTGAGGTCCTTTAACATCTGCCGGATGATGCTGAGGATGATCTACGAGTCTGTGGTGGCCAGTGCTATCATGTTTGCTGTTGTGTGCTGGGGCAGCAGGCTGAGGGTAGCAGACACCAACAGAATCAACAAACTCATTCGTAAGGCCAATGATGTTGTAGTGATGGAACTGGACTCTCTCATGGTGGTGTCTGAAAAGAGGATGCTGTCTAAGTTGCATGCCATCTTGGTCAATGTCTCCCATCCACTACGTAATGTACTGGGTGGGCACAGGAGTACATTCAGCCAGAGACTCATCCCACCGAGATGCAGCACTGAGCGTCATAGGAAGTCATTCCTGCCTGTGGCCATCAAACTTTACAACTCCTCCCTTGGAGGGTCAGACACCCTGAGCCGATAGGCTTGTCCTGGACTTAGTTCATAATTTACTGGCATAATTTACATGTTACTATTTAACTATTTATGGTTCTATTACTATTTATTATTTATGGTGCAACTGTAACGAATACCAATTTCCCCCGGGATCAATAAAGTATGACTACGACTACGACTATAAATGCCATTTTGGGTTGTCAACCATTGACTTTCTCGGCCATCGCATCTCCACAGAAGGTGCAAAACCCCTCCCATCAAAAGTAGCCTCTATTATGGATATCCCACTGTCCCACACCACTAAAACACTACAGGAGTTTTCAGCATGTTGAATTTCTAACACTGCTTTATTCCACGAGCTGTCCTTGCTTCCCGTGTATAGTGAGCTTAAAGGCAATACCCCTAATCACGTGCTTGACAGGTCAGTGGACATGACCAGGGCATTTGATGATACCAAACGAGCTCTTTACAATGCAACCCTACTGGCACTCCCACACCCCAAAACACCAATAGCCATTACTACTGATGCTTCAGACTATGCGGTGGGTGCTGTGCAAAAACAGTTGGTCGGAGGCTCTGTCCCTCCAAAAGGAAACATGTCTGACTGTGAGCTTCTAAGTCTCTATCTGGCTGTCCACTATTTTCGTTTTCTTCTTGAAGGAACCATTTCACAATGTTCATTGACCACCAACCACTCGTGCATGTGATGGCCAAAATATCAGATCCTTATTCTGCACGGTAGCAATGCCAGTTGGCCTCCATATCAGAGTTCACAACATATCAAGGGGAAAAATAATGTTGCGGCTGATTGCCTCTCAGGGCCAGCTGTTGAGGCCACACACATCGGGGTTGACTATGCTGGCATGGCAGTTGACCAAGTTACTGACCCAGAGGCCCAGGCATACTGAACAGCAATCAAGGCTGCAGTTGGCTGACATTAAGTTCAGAGAAACTGGGTTTTCTCTGCTGTGTGTTGTTTCCATCAGTCGCCCTCACCCCAACATGCCTGTAAACTGGAGGCAGACTGTTTTTAACTCCATACATGCTTTCTCGCATCGGGGCCAGAAGGCCTCTCAGAAACTGGTTGCACTAATGTTTTTGTGGTATGGCCTGAGAAAGGATGTGCGTGATTGGACTGTAGCCTTCTTTGGAGTGCCAGCAGGCAAAAAGTAGCTGTCACATTCAGGCGCCATTGGCACCTTCTGAGGACCCCAGCAACGGTTTGTCCATGTCATGTGGAGCTTGTTGGTCCTCTTTCCCCCAACCCTCATGGTTTCATGCACTTTCTTACCATGGTGGACCGTACCACCAGGTGGCCAGAGGTCATCCCTCTAACATCTTCAACAGCCACAGACGTGGCTTGGGTGTCCATCAGCACCTGGCTTGTTCAGTTTGTCACCCCATCTGATGTTTCTGCTGACCACGGACCCCAATTCATATCAAACCTCTGGGCTGTGATGGCCCAGAACCTCGGCATTAGGCTACATCACACTACAACATGTCACCTGTGATCCAATGGCCTATGCAAGTGGTTTCACCACTCCTTAAAGGCTTCCCTGACCAATGAGTGTTGGCATGATTGTCTCCCATGTGACCTGTGTGGCTCAGAACTGCACCAAAAGAGGACCTGCAAGTCGACTGTGGGAGAGTTGGTGTATGAGCATCAGTTCGAGTAGCAGGTGATTTCATTCCTGACAGTACAACCACCTTGTCAGCCTCTCTACAGTGTTTTACTTCCTCAGTAAATTCAATCCCTTTTCACCTATTCCTACCCCTCAACATGGCATACATCATGGGTTCCTGTTCAACTAAGTTCCACCTTGTTTGTTTTCATCCACCATGATGCACACCAACATCCCTTTAATCCCTCCCTTATGATGGACTGTTCTGTATTTTGGAACGGGTGTAAAGACATTTATCAAAGATAAGAGGGGTAAACCTGAACTTATTTTCGTAGATTACCTTAAACTACCCCACCAAGATTTGAAGGGTTCTGCTACCATGCCCCTGGCTTCACAACATGACCATGAGCGTGTCAACACACCTCAAGATAAGCCCGAGCACCTGCTAGTTACTCCATCCATGGAACACAGGACCTGAGCTGGGCAGTTTGTCCCAGCTCTGGACAGGCTCACAATGCCGGCTGTAGTGAATTCTGGGGGTTCCTGCTTAGGGTAACGTAACTGGTGGAGATGTATGTAATTCACAACCACCGACTTTCAGTTGGGGTTTCACTTTAAGAGGCTTTACTGGGCTTTGTGTTCAGTGTTTTGGAGTACAATAGGTGAGTTGGTATGGCTATTTTTATACATAAAACATCTCCTACATCACCACCTCAGCCCTGGACGCTACTGAGTGCCGGCTGACAATGGAAGAACTGGACGCAGAGCTGAGCCGAGAGGAGCTCTGCAAGGCCATTGGCAGCTCGGCACCAGGCAATGATGGGATTCCCCCAGACCTGGTCAAGCACTGCACGACCACCCTCTGCACACGCTGCATGAAGTCCTCTGTGAGAGCTGGCAGGAAGAAGCTGTACAACAGGATATGAAGGGCCCCGAGATCATTGCCCTCTACAAAGACAGAGAAGTGACTGTAACAACTACAGGAATGGGGTGAACATGCCCACCTGAGGTCATAAACCGCTAGAAGATCAACTGTAGACATGATTTTCTCTCTCTGCCCCCTCCAGGAGAAGTGCTAAGGATGAAAGAAGCCCCCCTACATGGTGTTTATTGATCTCACCAAGTCATTTGACTTGGTCAGCAGAGATAGGCTCTTTCAGATCCACTCTCAGATACGCTGGCTGCTTAGACTACAGAATATGATCACATCCTTTCACAATGGCATGAATGGGACTGTACAGTACAACAGCAGCTCTTCAGAGCCCTTTGACAGAAGCAACGGCATTTAAGCAAGGCTGAGTTCTTGCCCCAATGTTCTTTGGCACCTTCATTGCCCTTCTCCTGAGGCACACAATTGGCACTGCGACAGATGGGATCTACTCCCACACTAGATCAGATAGCAGGCTTTTTAGCTTTGCCCGCCTAAGAGCCAAAACCAAGATGCATGAGGCTGTCTACTGATGATGCAGCAGTTGCAACCCACACTCTGCAGCACTTCCAGAGCCTGATGGATCACTTCTCCCAGACCTGCAAGGAATTTGGTCTGACTATCAGCCTGAAAAAGACCAATGTCTTGAGACAAGACAGAGAGGCTCCACCAGTCAATACCATTGATAACTACAAACTGGATGTTCATCAGTTCACATACCTGGGGTCCATTATCAGAGACAATCTCTCCTTGGATGCAGAAATCAACGACACAACTGGAAGGCTGTAACAACTCTTGCCTGCCTCACCACACAAGTAAGGGAGAGCTTCAAACTCCCAGTCAAAACCAAGGTGGCAGTGTACAATGCTTTTGTTACCAGATCACTGCTGTACAGCAACAAGATCTGGATAGCATATGCTAAGCAGGAGAAAAAGCTCAACACCTTCCACTTAAGGCGCATTCGTCACATCTTGGGCATCTCCTGGAGAGACAGAGTACCCAAGACTAAGGTTCCGTCTCATGCCAGCCTCCCTACTGTGTACACCTTGCTCAGGCAATGTAGGCTGTGCTGGCTGGGCCATGTCTAATGCAGGATGGCTCCATCCCAAAACACAACCTCTATGGTGAGCTGGTTTCAGGCAAGTAAACCGCTGGCCACCTGCTACTGCGCTACAAGGATGTTTGCAAGCGGGACATGAAGGCACTGGACATCATGTTCAGTACTGGGAGCAACTTGCAGTTGACTGCACTATGTAGAGAAGCACCCTGAAGTCAGGCGAGGAAAAATTCCTGAAAGCACCGGAAGACAAATACGCCCATAAAGAAAGGCTGCCTCTCCAGCAGAGCTGAGACCACTTATCAATGCAACCTTTGCAACAGAGACCGCCAGTCTCACATCAGTCTTGTCAGCCACAGACGGCACTGCACCAACAGCGTACATAGCTAGGATGCAACATCAACGGTCAATCTTTCAGAGGGCCAAATGGCCTAATTCTGCTCCAATGTCTTATGGTCTTACTCCCTCAATAATCACACCATTGTCAAAGGCTCATATTGTTAACAATCTAGGTAGGCAGCATCTATGGGTGGCAATAAACAGTCGATGTTTCAAGCCGAGACTCTTCAACAGGATCAGGAACATTATTTCATTTGATTATATACAGTATATTTACAGTCAGATGACAATAAACTACATTTGAACTTCTTTACGCAACTTACCAGGTTTATTTAAATGATAAATATAAAAGGTAATTAATGATATTTTAAAGTCTGTTTCATTTATTAAAGAGATAAAAGTTGAACTTGATCTGTAACTGAATACACTACGTATATTAGGTTACTCTGGAAATCACCTAACTGAGTAATGTGTGTGGAATATACAGCGTGGTGGAGGATCAGTGTCTTCAACAGTCAGTATCAAGTGGATATTTGGAGATGAAATACATGCTTGCTTTACCAATAAAATGGTGGGGGGGGATCTTTTTCTTAAAGTCTGATATAATTTGAGAAAAAACAGTAATTCTGTACTTTGAAATGAGGTGATAAAAACAAAACCTGCTTGAAGCGAGAAGGGCAAACAGTGATTCAGGGTGTTTTGCTGGGCTGACTGATCAAAGTTTTTAAAAATTAGCAATGCGAAATGATTGGAGCGTCATTGAAAACCTCAGTAACACACACAAAGTGCTGGAGGAACCAACAAGTTAGGCGGCATCTATAGAAATGAATAAGCAGTCAATGTTTTGACACTTCAGCCAGTTCTGACGAAGGGTCTTGACCCATAATGTTGACTGTTTATTGGAAGTAGGTACAGAGGAGATGTCAGAGGTAAGTTTTTCACGCAGAGGGTGGTGAGTGTGTGGAATGGGCTGCCGGTGATGGTGGGAGGCGAATACAATAGGGTCTTTTAAGAGACTCCTGGATAGGTACATGGAGATTAGAAAAATAGAGGACTATGAGTAAACCGAGGTAATTTCTTAAGTAAGGAGATGTTCAGCACAGCATTTTGGCCTGAAGGGCCTGTATTGTGCTGTAGGTTTTCTATGTTTTTTATTGTCCAAAGATTTAGCTAGACCATAAGACAGAGGAGAAAAATTAGACCATTCAGCCCATTGAATCTTCTCTGGCATTCTATCATGACTGACTTATTATCCTTCTTTTGGAGAGGTAGGGAGAGTACCAATTAGTGCCAATGACTTAGGAAAGAAAAGCAAAGAGGTCCTGAAAAGAGAATTTAGAGAGCAAGGTAGAAAGCTGAGAAGCAGGACCTCCAAAGATAGTAATTTCTGGATTGCTGCCTGTGCCATGTGCCAGTGAGGGTAGGAACAAGATGATCTGGCAACTCAATGCGTGGCTGAGAAGCTGGTGCAGAGGACAGGGCTTCAGGTTCTTGGATCATTGAGATCTCCTCTGGGGGAGGTATGACCTGTTCAAAAGTGACGGGTTGCCTGAACCCGAGGGGGACCAATATTCTCATGGGCAGGTTTGTTAGAGCTGTTGGGGAGGGTTTAAACTAATTTGGCAGGGGAATGGGAACAGGAGTAAAGAGTCAGGACAGGACAGATGGTTAAAAAAGCAAAGATAGAATGCAGTCAGGCTGTCAGGAAGGGCAGGCAGATGAAAGGACAAAATTGCAGCCAGTAGGGTGAGTATCAGTGCATTAGGGATTCTGAATCAAAAAGGGTAGCAGATACAGTACTCAAAGTGTGATATCTCAATGCACGGAGTATAAAAAATAAGGTGGATAATCTTGTTGCATTTTTACAGAATGTTGGGTATTATGTTGTGGCCATCACTGAAAGGTGGTTGTAGTTGGGAGCTAAATGTCCAAGGTTACATGTTGTATTAGAGGGGTAGGAAGGTAGGCACAGGGGATGGAGTGGCTCTGCTGGTAAAGAATGGCATCAAATCAGTAGGAAGATGTGACAAAAGATTAGAAGATGTTGAATCCTTGTGGGTTGAGTTAAGAAACTGCAAGGTTTAAAGGACGTTAATGGCAGTTATATACAGGCATCCCAACAGTGGCTGGGATGTGGACCATAGGTTACAACAGGAAATAGAAAAGGCGAGTCAAAAGGGCAATGTTATGGTAGTCATGGGAGATTTTAACATGCAGGTTGATTGGAAAAATCAGGTTGGTAATGTATCTCAAGAGAGTGAGTTTGTTGAAAGTCTGCGAGATGGCTTTTTAGAGCAGTTTGTTGTTGAGCCTACTGAGGGATCAGCTATACTGGATTGGGTGTTATGTAATGAACCAGAGCTGATTAGGGAGCTTAAGGTAAAAGAGCCCTTCGGAACCAGATCACAATATGATTGAGTTCAATTTGAAATTTGATAGGGAGAAAGTAAAGTCTGGTGTAGCAGTATTTCAGTGGAGTAAAGGAAATTACAGTGGTATGAGAGAGGGGTTGGTCAAAGTAAATTGGAAGGAGATGCTGGCAGGGATGACGGCAGAGCAGCAATGGTGTGAGTTCCTAGGAAAAATGAGGAAGGTGCAGGATAGATGTATTCCCGAAACAAAAAAAATACTCAAATGGTAAAATAGTACAAAGTCAAAGCTAATGTAAAACCAGAAGACAGGGCATACAACAAAGCAAAAACTAGTGAAAAGACAGAGGATTGGGAAGCTTTTAAAACCCTACAGAGAGCAACTAGAAGAATCATTAGGAGGGGAAAGATGAAATATGAAATCAAGCTAGCAAACAATATTAAAGTGGATAGTAAAAGCTTTTTCAAGTATGTAAAAATAAAAGAGAGATGAGAATAGATAAAGGACTGCTAGAAAATGAGGCCAAAGAAATAATAACGGGGGCCAAGGAGATGGCAGATGAGTATTTTGCATCAGTCTTCACTGAGGAAGACACTAGCAGTGTAACAAATGTTGAAGGGTGTGAGGGAAAATAGGACAAAGTCAGCATGGTTTCCTTCAGGGAAAATCCTGCCTGGTGAACCTGCTGGAATTCTTTGAAGAGGTTACAGATATAATAGATAAGAGGGATTTGGTGAATGTTGTATATTTGGACTTTCAGAAGACGTCTAACAAGGTGCCACACATGAGGCTGCTTACCAAGTTAAGAGCCCATGGTATGACAGGAAAGTTACTAGCATGGTTAGGGCATTGGCTGTTTGGTAGGAGGCAGAGAGTGGGAATGGAAGGATCCTTTTCTAGTGGGCTGCCAGTGAGTAGTGGTTCCGCAGGGGTCGGTGTTGGGACCAATTCTTTCTATGCTGTATGTCAGTGATTTAAATGTTGCTAAGTTTGCAGATGATACGAAGATTGGTGGAGGGGCAGGTAGTGTTGAGGAAACAGGTAGGTTGCAGAAGGACTTTGACAGATTAGGAGAATGGCCAAGACATTGGCAAATGAAATACTATGTTGGAAAATGCATGGTCATGGACTTTGGTAGTAGAAATAAATGAGCGGACTATTTTCTAAATGGGGAGAAAATCCAAATATCTGAGATGCAAAGGGACTTGAGAGTTCTTGTGCAGAACACCCTGAAGGTTAACATGCAGGTTGAATTGGTGGTGAGGAAGGCAAATGCAATGTTAGCATTTATTTCGAGAGGTCTAGAATAAAAGAGCAGGAATGTGATGCTGAGGCTTTATAAAGCACTGGTGAGACCTCATTTGTAGTATTGTGAGCAGTTTTAATAATAATAATCATACTGATAATAATAAGTACTTTATTGATCCCCAATAAATTGTTTAATTACAGCAATGTTTAAAAACACACTCTGCATTAATATTAAATAATAATAAATATATTAATAATAATATACACAATAATAATTTACCAGTGCAATAATGTGCAGTACTGTGCAATAATAATGTACAAAATAATAAAACAGAGAATATTGTACTATGATGTGTGTTCTCTTGTGACACAAAGATGAAGTATTGTAGATGCTGATTGCATATGATGGGAAAGACTTTCAATAATAATCTTGTGACAACAGAGCTGAATGAGCCTGTTTGAAAGGGTGCTCCACTGCTTATTCAGTGAAGAGGCAGCTTATCTAAGAAAAGATGTACTGGCATTGGAGAGGGTTCAGAGGAGGTTCACAAGGATGTTTGCGGGAATGAAAGGGTTTTCATATGAGGAATGTTTGATGGCTCTAGGTCTCTACTTGCTGGAATATGGAAAGATGAAGGGGAGCTCATTGAAACCTTTTGAATGTTGAAAGCCCTAGACAGAGTAGATGTGGAAAGGATGTTTCTCATGGTGGAAAGTCTAGGACAAGCGGGCACAGCCTCAGGATGGAGGGCATCCATTTAACACAATCATTCCTCAGAAACTGATTGGAAAGCTGAGCCTTCTGGGCCTGAATACCTCCCTCTGCAACTGGATCCTAGACTTTCTGACTGGGAGACCTCGGTCAGTCCGGATTGGAAGCAGCATCTCCAACACCATCACACTGAGCATGGGGGCGCCCCAGGGCTGTGTGCTCAGTCCACTGCTGTTCACTCTGCTGACCCACGACTGTGCTGCAATACACAGCTCGAACCACATCATCAAGTTCACCGATGACACGACCGTGGTGGGTCTCATCAGCAAGAAGGATGAGTCAGCATACAGAGAGGAGGTGCAGTGGCTAACGGACTGGTGCAGAGCCAACAACCTGTCTCTGAATGTAAAGAAAACAAACGAGATGGTTGTTGACTTCAGGAGGACACGGAGCGACCATTCTCCGCTGAACATCGACGACTCCTCCGAAGAGATCGTTAAGAGCACCAAATTTCTTGGTGTTCGCCTGGCGGAGAATCTCACCTGGTCCCTCAACACCAGCTCCATAACAAAGAAAGCCCAGCAGTGTCTCTACTTTCTGCGAAGGCTGAGAAAAGTCCATCTCCCACCCACCCCTCCCATCCTCATCACATTCTACAGAGGACGTATAGAGAGCATCCTGAGCAGCTGCATCATGGCCTGGTTCGGAAATTGAACCGTCTCGGATCGCAAGACCCTGCAGCAGATAGTGAGGTCAGCTGAGAAGATCATCGGGGTCTCTATTTCCGCCATCACAGACATTTACACCACGCGCTGCATCGGCAAAGCAAACAGCATTATGAAGGACCCCATGCACCCCTCATACAAACTCTTCACCCTCCTGCCATCTGGAAAAAGGCACCGAAGCATTCGGGCTCTCATGACCAGACTATGTAACAGTTTCTTCCCCCAAGCCATCAGATTCTTCAATACCCAGAGCCTGGAATGACACCAATCTACTATACCCTCTACTGTGTCTACTGTCTTGTTTATTATTTATTATTATTTATTGTACTGCCTGCAGTGTCTTGTGCACGTTATGCAGACCTGGATAAGTCTGTAGTCTAGTGTAGTTTTTACGTTTTTTCTTACGTAGTTCAGAGTAATTTTTGTATTGTTTCATGTAGCACCATGGTCCTGGAAAACGCTGTCTCATTTTTACTATGTTCTATAACAGCAGTTATGGTTGAAATGACAATAAAAAGTGACTTGACTTGACTTGACTAAAACAGATATGCAGAGAAACTTCTTTAGCCAGGGTGTGGTGAATTTGTTACCATAGGCAGATCATTGGGCGTATTTAAGGCGGACATTAATAGGTTTTTGATTGGCCACTGCTTCATAGGTTATGGGGAGAAGGTAGGGTAGTGGGGGTGAGGAGAGGAAAAAAGCATTGACTGTGATTGAATGCCGGAGCTAACTTGCTGGGCCAAATGGCCTAATTCTGCTCCAATGTCTTATGCTCTTATGGTATTCATTACTGAGAAGGTGGATGTGAATCACCTTGGAGGTATATGTGAATCAAAAGCAGTACATGAATCGTCTTGGAGGTATACGAGATTCAGAGTGTGTACGTGGGTCAGAGTGTGTACGTGGATCAGAGTGTGTACGTGAATCAGAGTGTGTACGTGGGTCAGAGTGTGTACGTGGGTCAGAGTGTGTATGTTGGTCAGCGTGTGTACGTGGATCAGAGTGTGTACGTGAATCAGAGTGTGTACGTGGATCAGAGTGTGTACGTGGATCAGAGTGTGTACGTGAATCAGAGTGTGTATGTGGATCAGAGTGTGTACGTGGATCAGAGTGTGTACGTGAATCAGAGTGTGTACGTGGATCAGAGTGTGTACGTGGGTCAGAGTGTGTACGTGGATCAGAGTGTGTACGTTGGTCAGCGTGTGTACGTGGATCAGAGTGTGTACGTGGATCAGAGTGTGTACGTGGATCAGAGTGTGTATGTGGATCAGAGTGTGTACGTGGATCAGGGTGTGTACGTGGATCAGAGTGTGTACGTGAATCAGAGTGTGTATGTGGATCAGGGTGTGTACGTGGATCAGAGTGTGTACGTGAATCAGAATGTGTATGTGGATCAGAGTGTGTAGGCGGATCAGGGTGTGTATATGCATCAGGGTGTGTACGTGGGTCAGGGTGTGTACGTGAATCAGAGTGTGTATGTGAATCAGAGTGTGTAGGCGGATCAGGGTGTGTACGTGGATCAGAGTGTGTACGTGAATCAGGGTGTGTACGTGGATCAGAGTGTGTACGTTGATCAGGGTGTGTATGTGGATTATGGTGTGTACGTGGATCAGAGTGTGTACGTGGATCAGAGTGTGTACGTGGATCAGAGTGTGTACATGGGTCAGCGTGTGTACGTGATTCAGAGTGTGTACGTGGATCAGAGTGTGTAAGTGGGTCAGAGTGTGTACGTGGAGCAGAGGGTGTACGTGATTCAGAGTGTGTACGTGGATCAGAGTGTGTACGTGATTCAGAGTGTGTACGTGATTCAGAGTGTGTACGTGGATCAGGGTGTGTACGTGGGTCAGGGTGTGTACATGGATCAGAGTGTGTAGGTGGGTCAGAGTGTGTACGTGGATCAGAGTGTGTACGTGAATCAGAGTGTGTACGTGGATCAGAGTGTGTACGTGGGTCAGAGTGTGTACGTGGATCAGAGTGTGTACGTGGATTATGGTGTGTACGTGGATCAGAGTGTGTACGTAGGTCAGCGTGTGTACGTGGGTCAGACGGTGTACGTGGATCAGAGTGTGTGTGTGATTCAAAGTGTGTACGTGGATCAGGGTGTGTACGTGGGTCAGGGTGTGTACGTGAATCAGAGTGTGTACGTGGATCAGAGTGTGTACGTGGGTCAGAGTGTGTACGTGGATCAGGGTGTGTACGTGGATCAGAGTGTGTACGTGAATCAGGGTGTGTACGATGGTCAGAGTGTGTACGTGGGTCCAAAGGTGTACGTGGGTCAGACGGTGTACGTGGGTCAGACGGTGTACGTGGATCAGAGTGTGTACGTGGATCAGAGTGGGTACGTGGGTCAGGGTGTGTACGTGAATCAGAGTGTGTACGTGGATCAGAGTGTGTACGTGGGTCAGAGTGTGTACGTGGATCAGAGTGTGTACGTGGATCAGGGTGTGTACGTGGATCAGAGTGTGTACGTGAATCAGGGTGTGTACGTGGGTCCGCGTGTGTACGTGGGTCAGACGGTGTACGTGGATCAGAGTGTGTACGTGATTCAGAGTGTGTACGTGGATCAGGGTGTGTACGTGGATCAGAGTGTGTACGTGAATCAGGGTGTGTACGTGGGTCCGCGTGTGTACGTGGGTCAGACGGTGTACGTGGATCAGAGTGTGTACGTGATTCAGAGTGTGTACGTGGATCAGAGTGTGTACGTGGATCAGGGTGTGTACGTGGATCAGAGTGTGTACGTGGGTCAGCGTGTGTACGTGGGTCAGAGTGTGTACGTGGGTCAGAGTGTGTACGTTGATCAGAGGGTGTAAGTGGATCAGGGTGTGTACGTGGATCAGGGTGTGTACATGGGCCAGAGTGTGTACGTGATTCAGAGTGTGTACGTGGATCAGCGTGTGTACGTGGATCAGAGTCAGTACGTGGATCAGCGCGTGTAGGTGGATCAGGGTGTGTACGTGGATCAGGGTGTGTACGTGGATCAGAGTGTGTACGTGGGTCAGGGTGTGTACGTGAATCAGAGTGTGTACGTGGATCAGAGTGTGTACGTGGGTCAGAGTGTGTACGTGGGTCAGAGTGTGTACGTGGATCAGGGTGTGTACGTGGATCAGAGTGTGTACGTGGGTCCAAGGGTGTACGTGGGTCAGACGGTGTACGATGGTCAGAGTGTGTACGTGGGTCCAAGGGTGTACGTGGGTCAGACGGTGTACGTGGATCAGAGTGTGTACGTGGATCACAGTGTGTACGTGGGTCAGGGTGTGTACGTGGATCAGAGTGTGTACGTGAATCAGAGTGTGTACGTGGATCAGAGTGTGTACGTGGGTCAGAGTGTGTACGTGGATCAGGGTGTGTACGTGGATCAGAGTGTGTACGTGAATCAGGGTGTGTACGTTGGTCAGAGTGTGTACGTGGGTCAGAGTGTGTACTTGGATCAGAGTGTGTACGTGGATCAGAGTGTGTATGTGGATCAGAGTGTGTACGTGGATCAGGGTGTGTACGTTGGTCAAAGTGTGTACGTGGATCAGGGTGTGTACGTGGATCAGAGTGTGTACGTTGATCAGGGTGTGTATGTGGATTCTGGTGTGTACGTGGGTCAGAGTGTGTACGTGGATCAGGGTGTGTACGTGGATCAGAGTGTGTACGTGAATCAGGCTGTGTACGTTGGTCAGAGTGTGTACGTGGATCAGGGTGTGTACGTGGGTCAGAGTGTGTACGTGGATCAGAGTGTGTACGTGGGTCAGCGTGTGTACGTGGGTCAGACGGTGTACGTGGATCAGAGTGTGTACGTGATTCAGAGTGTGTACGTGGATCAGAGTGTGTACGTGGATCAGGGTGTGTACGTGGATCAGAGTGTGTACGTGGGTCAGGGTGTGTACGTGGGTCAGCGTGTGTACGTGGATCAGAGTGTGTACGTGGGTCAGAGTGTGTACATGGGTCAACGTGTGTACGTGATTCAGAGTGTGCACGTGGATCAGAGTGTGTACGTGGGTCTGAGTGTGTACATGGAGCAGAGTGTGTACGTGATTCAGAGTGTGTACGTGGATAAGAGTTTGTACGTGATTCAGAGTGTGTACGTGATTCAGAGTGTGTACGTGGATCAGGGTGTGTACGTGGGTCAGGGTGTGTACGTGAATCAGAGTGTGTATGTGGATCAGAGTGTGTAGGCGGATCAGGGTGTGTACGTGCATCAGAGTGTGTACGTGAATCAGGGTGTGTACGTGGATCAGAGTGTGTACGTTGATCAGGGTGTGTACGTGGATTATGGTGTGTACGTGGATCAGAGTGTGTACGTAGGTCAGCGTGTGTACGTGGGTCAGACGGTGTACGTGGATCAGAGTGTGTACGTGATTCAGAGTGTGTACGTGGATCAGGGTGTGTACGTGGGTCAGGGTGTGTACGTGGGTCAGACGGTGTACGTGGATCAGAGTGTGTACGTGATTCAGAGTGTGTACGTGGATCAGAGTGTGTACGTGGATCAGGGTGTGTACGTGGATCAGAGTGTGTACGTGGGTCAGCGTGTGTACATGGGTCAGCGTGTGTACATGGATCAGAGTGTGTACGTGGGTCAGAGTGTGTACATGGGTCAACGTGTGTACGTGATTCAGAGTGTGCACGTGGATCAGAGTGTGTACGTGGGTCAGAGTGTGTACATGGAGCAGAGTGTGTACGTGATTCAGAGTGTGTACGTGGATCAGAGTGTGTACGTGATTCAGAGTGTGTACGTGATTCAGAGTGTGTACGTGGATCAGGGTGTGTACGTGGGTCAGGGTGTGTACGTGAATCAGAGTGTGTATGTGGATCAGAGTGTGTAGGCGGATCAGGGTGTGTACGTGGATCAGAGTGTGTACGTGAATCAGGGTGTGTACGTGGATCAGAGTGTGTACGTTGATCAGGGTGTGTACGTGGATTATGGTGTGTACGTTAATCAGAGTGTGTACGTGGGTCAGCGTGTGTACGTGGGTCAGACGGTGTACGTGGATCAGAGTGTGTATGTGAATCAGGGTGTGTACGATGGTCAGAGTGTGTACGTGGGTCCAAAGGTGTACGTGGGTCAGACGGTGTACGTGGATCAGAGTGTGTACGTGGATCAGAGTGTGTACGTGGGTCAGGGTGTGTACGTGAATCAGAGTGTGTCCGTGGATCAAAGTGTGTACGTGATTCAGAGTGTGTACGTGATTCAAAGTGTGTACGTGGATCAGGGTGTGTATGTGGGTCAGGGTGTGTACGTGAATCAGAGTGTGTACGTGGATCAGAGTGTGTACGTGGGTCAGAGTGTGTACGTGGATCAGGGTGTGTACGTGGATCAGAGTGTGTACGTGAATCAGGGTGTGTACGATGGTCAGAGTGTGTACGTGGGTCCAAAGGTGTACGTGGGTCAGACGGTGTACGTGGATCAGAGTGTGTACGTGGATCAGAGTGTGTACGTGGGTCAGGGTGTGTACGTGAATCAGAGTGTGTACGTGGATCAGAGTGTGTACGTGATTCAGAGTGTGTACGTGATTCAAAGTGTGTACGTGGATCAGGGTGTGTACGTGGGTCAGGGTGTGTACGTGAATCAGAGTGTGTACGTGGATCAGAGTGTGTACGTGGGTCAGAGTGTGTACGTGGATCAGGGTGTGTACGTGGATCAGAGTGTGTACGTGAATCAGGGTGTGTACGATGGTCAGAGTGTGTACGTGGGTCCAAAGGTGTACGTGGGTCAGACGGTGTACGTGGATCAGAGTGTGTACGTGGATCAGAGTGTGTACGTGGATCAGAGTGTGTACGTGGATCAGAGTGTGTACGTGGATCAGAGTGTGTACGTGAATCAGAGTGTGTACGTGGATCAGAGTGTGTACGTGGGTCAGTGTGTGTTCGTGGATCAGGGTGTGTACGTGGATCAGAGTGTGTACGTGAATCAGGGTGTGTACGTGGGTCAGCGTGTGTACGTGGGTCAGACGGTGTACGTGGATCAGAGTGTGTACGTGATTCAGAGTGTGTACGTGGATCAGAGTGTGTACGTGGATCAGGGTGTGTACGTGGATCAGAGTGTGTACGTGGGTCAGCATGTGTACGTGGGTCAGCGTGTGTACATGGATCAGAGTGTGTACGTGGGTTAGAGTGTGTACGTGGGTCAGAGTGTGTACGTGGATCAGAGGGTGTAAGTGGATCAGGGTGTGTACGTGGTTCAGGGTGTGTACATGGGTCAGAGTGTGTACGTGATTCAGAGTGTGTACGTGGATCAGCGTGTGTACGTGGATCAGAGTCTGTACATGGATCAGCGCGTGTAGGTGGATCAGGGTGTGTACGTGGATCAGGGTGTGTACGTGGATCAGCGGGTGTACGTGCATCAGGGTGTGTACATGGATCAGAGGGTGTACGTGGATCAGGGTGTGTACGTGGATCAGAGTGTGTACGTGGATCAGGGTGTGTACGTGGATCAGAGTGTGTACGTGATTCAGAGTGTGTACGTGGATCAGAGTGTGTACGTGGGTCAGAGTGTGTACGTGGGTCAGAGTATGTACTTGGATCAGAGTGTGTACGTGATCAGAGTGTGTACGTGGGTCAGAGTGTGTACGTGATTCAGAGTGTGTACGTGGATCAGCGTGTGTACGTGGATCAGAGTGTGTACGCGGATCAGCGTGTGTACGTGGATCAGAGTGTGTACATGATTCAGAGTGTGTACGTGGATCGGCGTGTGTACGTGGATCAGTGTGTGTACGTGATTCAGAGGGTGTACGTGATTCAGAGGGTGTACGTGGATTAGTGTGTGTACGTGGATCAGGGTGTGTACGTGGGTCAGAGTGTGTACGTGGATCAGAGTGTGTACGTGGATCAGAGTGTGTACGTGGGTCAGGGTGTGTACGTGAATCAGAGTGTGTACGTGGATCAGAGTGTGTACGTGAATCAGGGTGTGTACGATGGTCAGAGTGTGTACGTGGGTCCAAGGGTGTACGTGGGTCAGACGGTGTACGTGGATCAGAGTGTGTACGTGGATCACAGTGTGTACGTGGGTCAGGGTGTGTACGTGAATCAGAGTGTGTACGTAGATCAGAGTGTGTACGTGGGTCAGAGTGTGTACGTGGATCAGAGTGTGTACGTGGATCAGAGTGTGTCCGTGAGTCAGAGTGTGTACGTGGATCAGGGTGTGTACATGGATCAGAGTGTGTACGCGAATCAGTGTGTGTACGTTGGTCAGAGTGTGTACGTGGATCAGGGTGTGTACGTGGGTCAGACGGTGTACGTGGATCAGAGTGTGTACGTGGGTCAGCGTGTGTAAATGGATCAGAGTGTGTACGTGGGTCAGAGTGTGTACATGGGCCAGAGTGTGTACGTGGATCAGAGGGTGTACGTGGATCAGGGTGTGCACGTGGATCAGGGTGTGTACATGGGTCAGAGTGTGTACGTGATTCAGAGTGTGTACGTGGATCAGCGTGTGTACGTGGATCAGAGTCTGTACGTGGATCAGCGTGTGTAGGTGGATCAGGGTGTGTACGTGGATCAGGGTGTGTACGTGGGTCAGCGTGTGTACGTGGATCAGAGTGTGTACGTGGGTCAGAGTGTGTACATGGGCCAGAGTGTGTACGTGGATCAGAGGGTGTACGTGGATCAGAGTGTGTACGTGGATCAGAGTGTGTACGTGGATCAGCGTGTGTTGGTGGATCAGGGTGTGTACGTGGATCAGGGTGTGTACGTGGATCAGAGGGTGTACGTGGATCAGGGTGTGTATGTGGATCAGTGTGTGTACGTGGATCAGGGTGTGTACGTGGATCAGGGTGTGTACGTGGATCAGAGTGTGTACGTGGATCAGGGTGTGTACGTGGATCAGAGTGTGTACGTGATTCAGAGTGTGTAGGTGGATCAGAGTGTGTACTTGGATCAGAGTGTGTACGTGGATCAGCGTGTGTACGTGGATCAGAGTGTGTATGTGATTCAGAGTGTGTACGTGGATCAGTGTGTGTACGTGGATCAGGGTGTGTACGTGGATCAGGGTGTGTACGTGGATCAGGGTTGTGTACGTGGGTCAGAGTGTGTACGTGCATCAGAGTGTGTACGTGAATCAGAGTGTGTACGTGGATCAGGGTGTGTACGTGGATCAGGGTTGTGTACGTGGGTCAGAGTGTGTACGTGCATCAGTGTGTGTACGTGGATCAGAGTGTGTACATGGGTCAGAGTGTGTACATGGGCCAGAGTGTGTACGTGGATCAGAGTGTGTACGTGGATCAGTGTGTGTACGTGGGTCAGAGTGTGTACGTGGATCAGAGTGTGTATGTGGATCAGTGTATGTACGTGGATCAGTGTGTGTACGTGGATCAGAGTGTGTACGTGGATCAGAGGGTGTACGTGGATCAGTGTGTGTACGTGATTCAGAGGGTGTACGTGGATCAGTGTGTGTACGTGGATCAGAGTGTGTACGTGGATCAGGGTGTGTATGTGGATCAGAGTGTGTACGTGAATCAGAGTGCGTACGTGGATCAGAGTGTGTACGTGGGTCAGAGTGTGTACGTGGATCAGAGTGTGTACGTGGATCAGGGTGTGTATGTGGATCAGAGTGTGTACGTGAATCAGAGTGCGTACGTGGATCAGAGTGTGTACGTGGATCAGAGTGTGTACGTGAATCAGAGTGCGTATGTGAATCAGAGTGCGTACGTGGATCAGAGTGTGTACGTGGATCAGTGTGTGTACGTGATTCAGAGTGTGTACGTGGATCAGTGTGTGTACGTGATTCAGAGTGTGTACATGGATCAGATGGTTATTACCCCTCAACCGTCATGCACTATCAGAAACATCCCCTCCATATCCACTCTTTCTGTGTCCTCTGGTCCTAGACTTCCCCACTATAGGGAGCATCATCTCCATATCCACTGTCTCTGTGTCTTGTGCTCCTAAACTCCCCCACTGTAGGAAGCATCCTCTCCACATCCACTCTATCTGTGTCCTCGGGTCCTAGACTCCCCCGCTGTAGGAAACATCTTCTCCCCATCCACTCTATCGAGGCCTTTCAATATTTGATAGGGTTCAATGAGTTCTCTCCCATTCTCTAAACACCAGCGAGTACAGACCCAGAGCCATGTATTAAGTGTTCTTCACACGTTTCGCCTTTCATTTAGACAAATCCACTATCGTATGTTGAACCCTCAAAGTAACTTGCAAATTCTACATGGAAAAATAATCTTTTTGCTGAAGTTTTTTGATTGAAGTGTTTGATAATTGGTACCAGTAAAAAACAAAATCAGAATTATCTTCTTGGGCCTTTCTAAATCTTGATCAAATATTCCACATTGAAGTAACATGTATGCATCCTACGCACAGCAAGCTCTATGTTAAAATAACAGGTCATGATAGTTTTAATGAATAAAATCAATAAAGTGAACTCACCGTTGGAAAGGGGTCTCCGGTATAAACTTCACAGGTGCAAATGAAGGGGGCTTGCTATTCATCTTGCCAATTCTTTCTTACATATAACAGTTAGATTCAAGCTAAAATGTAACATGAGATGGGCCTTGGATTTTCTTAAACCTCTGTTTATGGGCTGCACTCTTTCCTACTCTGGCCAATCGGGTTTAACTTCTGACTCGGGCAGTATTTCCAATAGGGACTGGCCATTGGACACCTTAATCCCTCTTCTTTTCACTTTACTAAAACATTTTCATAAAATAAACAAATTTCAATCAGGCAACAGTTTTGCCATTCTACTTATAAAGGTCCCAGCGAACTGAGAAACTGCAACGACCAGCTGTGAAAGCAGTAGGATCTGCAGTGGAAGTGCTGATGGCTCGAGCACAAATTGGCTGCTTAATCAATTCAGTCTTCAGCTGCCTCTGTTCCGATAAAGGGAAGCTACGTTGCATCCACACCAGGACCACCAGACTCAAAAACAGTTACTTTCCCCAAGTAGTAAGACTGATCAACACCTCCACCCACTGACCCACCACTCCACACCCCCAACCACCACTACTTTATCATTTCCTGTCAGTCACCTTATGTACAGACACTCCTGTGCATAGTGTAACTTTATGGACATACAATCAATCTATGTGTATAAGCTATCTTATGTATTTATATTTATTGTAGTTTTAGTATGATGGTGTTCTTTATCTTATTGTGTTTTTTTTGTGCTGCATCGGATCTGGAGTAACAGTTATTTTGTTCTCCTTCCACTTGTGTATTGGAAATGACATTAAACAATCTTGAATGTTGAACTTTGAATCGTGGCTTCCTCTGCACTGTGTTCTACATGTTACTACTCTGTCTGCTCAGGGTGACTGTTCTTCCTGTCGGTTTTGTTCACTGAGAATTACTAACTAATGCACCTTCCCAGATGTGGTATAAGGACAGCCAGGGCGAATTTTTGAACACCCTGATATTACTAAAGCTTTTGCAGACACACTATCTACGGCACAGCTAACAATTGCTTGCACTGCACCTTTGAACCTCTTATAAACAAAAACCTCACTGGCATTCAAATAGTGGACCATTATTGTGAATATATGGGGTATCCAGGCAGGGGTAGCACCTCTAGTGAAGGGGACCCCAGTGGTGTCCATTCTGAAACAGCTCACTCACCTTTGGTCCCCACTGGACACTCAGTTCTCACCTGTGGCTCCAAGTAGCTGATTGCATATAACAGTGGCCACAGTCCCGGTACATCACTTCGACAGGCAACTGAACCAGGTGAAGGTAGCCAGCAGGCCTTTCGACGAGTGAGATAGGGACATGCCTGTCCCAGCATGCGCAGTCAGCTCCAGCGGATTGGGCAACTGAGATCTGCAGTGAGATCCACTGGCCCGGAAAGTGGTTTACAATGCTCTGTGGGGAGCGAAGGGCATGACGAGGCAGAGAAGAAAGTTGTGATCATCCACGACAACCAGGGAAAACCCCAGTTGTGACGACTACTTGTACCACTTGACCCAGACCTCTGAGGTTCAGAGCGTGGAACTGCCCCACTGCATTGGCTTTTCCACTTTAAAACTCTCCCACAGGTTTCCTGTCATTGTTGGGTGCGATGGACAAACAACACATTGCGAATGAATACAGAGTGATTCAGTTACTAAATTAACGGTGGTGATTCCTGGAAGAATATAGAATCTGAGAGCAAGTCTGAAATTCAATCGGTGTCCGTTCAGGTTATGCCCCTTCGGCAAAAAGAGAAAATACTACCCATCATGCATTTTGGCAGCTGAGGTTACCAAGGAGATGCCAGGCCCATGACCAAAGCCCTGACGATCAGAACTCAGCGCACACTTAGGACATCCTGTCATCTGGAGAAATCTCCAATTGCATACCAGAGCAGTGGAGTTATTTAAAACTAACACCCACTGATACAGCATCTGCATCTGCAGACTGAATGTGGGGGAGAGAAAGGAGGGTGGTCCTGGGGGGCTCAACCAACTCCAGTTCAAACAGAATCACAATCAGGTTTCTTATCACTGATGTATGCTGTGAAATTTGTTGTTTTGTCATAGAAATACAGTGCAAGACATAAAATTACTGTAATTTATAATAAGAATATAAAATAAACAAGTTAATTAAGAAAACTGAGAAGATAGCTTGTCAACCGAGGATGGCAGGTCATCCAGAAAGAAAACTCTGATCTCAAATTTCCTTTGCCTCGTGGCGATACCCATCAATGGGGAAGGCTTCAGGAGTAAACCCTGAGGAAAAGTCTGGAGGTGAAGTCCGAAGGCAGTCCTACATTGAGTTTAATCTGCAATGCCACCAGTGCCAAACTGTACCAGTCTCTGGTGTTCCTCTGGGTTCATCTTCTGCATGGAGAGGGGGAGCCTGCTGCATGGGCAACAGCTTGCTCTCCACATCGTACTGCCCTGGCCTGGAGACAGCTAGAACACAACGTCCGGGGGCAACCTTGACCAACAAAGGGCCTCTTAAAAAGAAGTGAAGAGGCGTCCAACATCACATGAATTTGGGTGTCCATTTTTTTGCCTCTGATGATTTAAAAAAGGGAACTGGATAACAAAAAACTTCATCCTGGTATCATTGAGGTATATAACAAAATACTGAAAATACGTGCACCACTGTAGCACAGCGGTTAGCACAACACTCTTACAGCTCAGGACGTCCTGGAGTTCAGGTTCAATTCCGGTGCCGTCTCCCCGTAAATGCCTGGGGTTCCTCTGGTTTCCACCCACAATCCAAAGGTATACCAGTTAGTAGGTTAATCGGTTATTGTAAATTGTCCTGAGACTAGGCTAGGGTTAAACTGGGGGTTACTGGACAGTGCAGTTCGATGGGCTGGAATAGTCTGTTCCAACTGCATCCCTAAATAAATTTAAAAAATTCATGACATACGTGAGTGATGATAAAATCTGATTCTAATATAAGACCATAAAATATAGGAGCAAAATTAGGGCATTTAGTCCATCTAGTATGCTCTGCTATTTCATCATGGCTGATCTGCTTTCCCCCTCTGTCTTAATCTCTTGCCTTCTCTCTGCATCCCTTCATTTCATGACTAATGAAGAATCTAATAATCTCTGCCTAAAATATAGCCAATGACTTGGCTCCACAGCTGCCTGTGGCAGTGAACCCACAGATTCACCACTCTCTGGCTAAAGAAATTCCTCCTCATTTCCATTCTGAAAGGACACCCCTCTATTCTGAGGCTGAGTTCTCTGCTCTTAGACTCCTCCACCATAGGAAACTAATGGGTCTCTAGAGTGGGAACAGGGCAAGGAGAGGGGAATCATGGTTAGGAAGAAGGGAAGAAGCAAGAAGCACCAGAGATACATTCTGTGATGAACAATACACCATTTCTTTGGAATCAAATCACCTTCCTAGTGTTTCAGAGCTGAATGTGCCTGCAAGGACACCAACCCTGCCCCCGACACTCCTTCTCTGCCACCTACCTCCCACGCCTCCCACACTCATCATTTGCAACATCATTGGTTCCTCCCAGATTTACAAACTCGCTCTCTGCTCCACAGTGACAAGTACAGTTCTGTGCAAAGGACTTCAGCACCCCAGCTATATCTCTGTGCCTAGGACTTTCGCACTGTATGGTATGTCAAAGCATGTTTGTATACTGAATAAACCCTGAATGCTACTCTCAGTTTTTCTGTTCCAGGTGATTTTAGTTTCCCTGAAGAAACTTTTGAAGCCTGCACTCAACGCTTGGAGAGTGCAAAATAGTGAGGTAATTTTAAAATCAGGTTTAATATCACCGGCAGATGTCATGAAATCTCAAGTCTTGCAGCAGCAGTACATAGCAAAACATAATAAAACTATAAATGACAATAAGAGTATATACTAAAAATAGTAGATGAAATAAGTAGTGCAAAAAGAGAGGAAAAAGTTTTGAGGTGGTATTTTTTGAGGATGTAACTAGTAGAGTGGATAGGGGAGAACCAGTGGATGTGGTATATTTGGATTTTCAAAAGGCTTTTGACAAGGTCCCACACAGGAGATTAGTGTGCAAACTTAAAGCACACGGTATTGGGGTTAAGGTATTGATGTGGATAGAGAATTGGTTAGCAGACAGGAAGCAAAGAGTGGGAATAAACGGGACCTTTTCAGAATGGCAGGCAGTGACTAGTGGGGTACCGCAAGGCTCAGTGCTGGGACCCCAGTTGTTTACAATATATATTAATGACTTGGATGAGGGAATTAAATGCAGCATCTCCAAGTTTGCGGATGACAGGAAGCTGGGCGGCAGTGTTAGCAGTGAGGAGGATGCTAAGAGGATGCAGGGTGACTTGGATAGGTTGGGTGAGTGGGCAAATTCATGGCAGATGCAATTTAATGTGGATTAATGTGAAGTTATCCACTTTGGTGGCAAAAACAGGAAAACAGATTATTATCTGAATAGTGGCCGATTAGGAAAAGGGGAGGTGCAACGAGACCTGGGTGTCATTATACACCAGTCATTGAAAATGGGCATGCAGGTACAGCAGGTGGTGAAAAAGGCGAATGGTATGCTGGCATTTATAGCGAGAGGATTCGAGTACAGGAGCAGGGAGGTACTACTGCAGTTGTACAAGGCCTTGGTGAGACCACACCTGGAGTATTGTGTGCAGTTTTGGTCCCCTAATCTGAGGAAAGACATCCTTGCCATAGAGGGAGTACAAAGAAAGTTCACCAGATTGATTCATAGAAACATAGAAACATAGAAAATAGGTGCCGGATGGCAGGACTTTCATATGAAGAAAGACTGGATGAACTAGGCTTGTACTCATTGGAATTTAGAAGATTGAGGGGGGATCTGATTGAAACGTATAAAATCCTAAAGGGATTGGACAGGCTAGATGCAGGAAGATTGTTCCCGATGTTGGGGAAGTCCAGAACAAGGGGTCACAGTTTGAGAATAAAGGGGAAGTCTTTTAGGACTGAGATTAGGAAAAACTTCTTCACACAGAGAGTGGTGAATCTGTGGAATTCTCTGCCACAGGAAACAGTTGAGGCCAGTTCATTGGCTATATTTAAGAGGGAGTTAGATATGGCCCTTGTGGCTACGGGGATCAGGGGGTATGGAGGGAAGGCTGGTGCAGGGTTCTGAGTTGGATGATCAGCCATGATCATAATAAATGGCGGTGCAGGCTCGAAGGGCCGAATGGCCTACTCCTGCACCTATTTTCTATGTTTCTATGTTTCTATTTATGGGTTCACTGTCCATTCAGAAATCTGAGCAAAAAGAAATCAAAGCAAAAAGTACCAAATACTGGTCTTAAGGTGTTATATACTTAAATGCACGCAGCATAAGGAATAAGGTGGATGATCTTGTCATACAGCTACAGATTGACAGGTATGATCTTGTGGCCATCACTGAGACGTGGCTAAAGGATGCATGTCTCTGGGAGCTGAACGTCCAAGGATACACGGTGTATCGGAAGGATAGGAAGGTAGGCAGAGGGGGAAGCGTGGCTTTATTGGTAAGAAATGATATTAAATCATTAGAAAGAGATGATATAGGATCGGAAGGTGCAGAATCTTTATGGGTTGAGCTAAGAAATAGCAGGGGTAAAAAGACCCTGATGGCAGTTATTTATAGGCCTCCAAACTGCTGCAAGGATGTGGACTACAAGTTACAACTGGAAATAGAAAAGGCTTGTCAGAAGGGCAGTGTTATGATAACTGTGGGCGATTTTAACATGCGAGTGGATTGGGAAAATCAGGTCAGCACTGGATCAAAATTTGTAGAATGTCTGCGAGATGGCTTTTTAGAACAGCTTGTTGTTGAGCCCACTAGGGGATCGACTGTACTGGATTGGGTATTGTGTAATGAACCGGAGGTGATTAGAGAGATTGAGGTGAAGGAACCCTTAGGAGACAGTGATCATAACATGATTGAGTTCACTGTGAAATTAGAAAAAGAGAAGCCGAAATCTGATGTGTCGGTATTTCAGTGGAGTAAAGGAAATTACAGTGGCATGAGAGAGGTACTGGCCAAAGTTGACTGGAAAGGGACACTGGCGGGAAAGACAGCAGAGCAGCAGTGGCTGGAGTTTATGCGAGAAATGAGGAATGTGCAAGACAGGTATATTCCAAAAAAGAAGAAATTTTCGAGTGGAAAAAGGATGCAACCATGGTTGACAAGAGAAGTCAAAGCCAAAGTTAAAGCAAAGGAGAGGGCATACAAGGAAGCAAAAATTAGTGGGAAGACAGAGGATTGGGAAGTTTTTAAAACCTTACAAAAGGAAACCAAGAAGGTCATTAAGAGAGAAAAGATTAACTATGAAAGGAAGCTAGCAAATAATATCAAAGAGGATACTAAAAGCTTTTTCAAGTATATAAAGAGTAAAAGACAGGTGAGAGTAGATATAGGACCGATAGAAAATGATGCTGGAGAAATTGTAATGGGAGATAAGGAGATGGCAGAGGAACTGAACGAGTATTTTGCATCAGTCTTCACTGAGGAAGACATCACTGAGTATACCGGACACTCAAGGGTGTCAGGGAAGAGAAGTGTGCACAGTCACAATTACAAAAGAGAAAGTACTCAGGAAGCTGAATAGTCTAAAGGTAGATAAATCTCCTGGACCAGATGGAATGCACCCTCGTGTTCTGAAGGAAGTAGCTGTGGAGATTGCGGAGGCATTAGCGATGATCATTCAAAAGTCGATAGATTCTGGCATGGTTCCGGAAGACTGGAAGATTGCAAATGTCACTCCGCTATATAAGAAGGGGGCAAGGAAGCAAAATGGAAATTATAGACCTGTTAGCTTGACATCGGTGGTTGGGAAGTTATTGGAGTCGATTGTCAAGGATGAGGTTACAGAGTACCTGGAATCATATGACAAGATAGGCAGAACTCAGCATGGTTTCCTTAAAGGAAAATCCTGCCTGACAAACCTATTACAATTTTTTGAGGAAATTACCAGTAGGCTAGACAAGGGAGATGCAGTGGATGTTGTATATTTGAATTTTCAGAAGGCCTTTGACAAGGTGCCACACATGAGGCTACTTAACGAGATAAGATCCCATGGAATTACGGGAAAGTTACATACGTGGATAGAGCGTTGGCTGATTGGCAGGAAACAGACAGTGGGAATAAAGGGATCCTATTCTGGTTGGCTGCCGGTTACCAGTGGTGTTCCACAGGGATCAGTGTTGGGGCCGCTTCTTTTTACATTATACATCAACAATTTGGATTATGGAATAGATGGCTTTGTGGCTAAGTTTGCTGATGATACGAAGATAGGTGGAGGGGCCGGGAGTGCTGAGGAAATGGAGAGTCTGCAGAGAGATTTGGATAGATTGGAAGAATGGGCAGAGAAGTGGCAAATGAAGTACAATGTTGGAAAGTGTATGGTTATGCACTTTGGCAGAAAAAATAAACGGGCAGACTATTATTTAAATGGGGAAAGAATTCAAAGTTCTGAAATGCAAAGGGACTTGGGAGTCCTTGTACAGGATACCCTTAAAGTTAACCTCCAGGTTGAGTCAGTAGTGAAGAAGGCGAATGCAATGTTGGCATTCATTTCTGGAGGAATAGAGTATAGGAGCAGGGATGTGATGTTGAGGCTCTATAAGGCGCTGGTGAGACCTCACTTGGAGTACTGTGGGCAGTTTTGGTCTCCTTATTTAAGAAAGGATGTGCTGACGTTGGAGAGGGTACAGAGAAGATTCACTAGAATGATTCCGGGAATGAAAGGGTTAACATATGAGGAACGTTTGTCCGCTCTTGGACTGTATTCCTTGGAGTTTAGAAGAATGAGGGAGACCTCATAGAAACATTTCGAATGTTGAAAGGCATGGACAGAGTGGATGTGGCAAAGTTTTTTCCCATGATGGGGGAGTCTAGTACGAGAGGGTATGACTTAAGGATTGAAGGGCTCCCTTTCAGAACAGAAATGCAAAGAAATTTTTTTAATCAGAGGGTGGTGAATCTATGGAATTTGTTGCCATGGGCAGCAGTGGAGGCCAAGTCATTGGGTGTATTTAAGGCAGAGATTGATCGGTATCTGAGTAGCCAGGGCATCAAAGATTATGGTGAGAAGGCGGGGGAGTGGGACTAAATGGATCAGCTCATGATAAAATGACGGAGCAGACTCGATGGGCCGAATGGCCTACTTCTGCTCCTTTTTCTTATGGTCTTATGGTCTTATGATGGCAGAAAGAGAAAAGCTGTTCCTAAAACACTGTGTGTCTTCTTGATAGTGGCAATGAGAAGAGGGCAGGTTCTGGGCCAGGGTTCCCAAACCTGTAGCCCACGGACCCCTCGGTTAATGGGAAGGCTCCATGTGATGGAAAGAGTTGGGAATCCCTCTCTGGGTGATGAAGGTCCGTAATGACAGGTGCTGCCTTTTTGAGACCACCTTTTCAAGATGTCCTCGACACTGGGGAGACTGGTGTCCATGATGGAGCTGGCTGAATTTACAACTTTCTGCAGCTTTTTCCGATATTGTACAGTGGCCCCTCCGTACCAGACAGTGATGTAACCAGTTAGAATGCTCTCCACCTGGTACATCTGTAGAAATTTGTCAGAGTCTTTACCAAACTCCTCAATCTCCTGCTGAAATCTAGCCACTGCCATGCTTCATAGTTTCATGGATCATTCAGAAATCTGCTGGTGGAGGGGAAGAAGTTGTTCCGAAAATGCTAAGGGTGTGTCTTCAAAAGTTCCTTCAGGTAAACTAAAAATCTTTAGATGAGACCAGGTGAGGGTGAAAGAGAGTGAATGGGAAAGAAGAGATGAAGTGAGAACATAGTACATAGAAATCTACAACACATCACAGGCCATTCGTATCCGCCTCCACCACCATCACCAGCAGCCCATTCCACGCACTCACCACTCTCCGTGTAAAAAACTTACCCCTGGCATCTTCTCTATACCTACTTCCAAGCACCTTAAAACTGTACCCCCTCATGTTAGCCATTTCAGCCTGGGAAAAAGCCTCTGGCTATCCACACAATCAATGCCCCTCATCATCTTATACATCTCTAACAGGTCACCTCTCATCCTCCATCACTCCAAGGAGAAAAGGTCAAGTTCACTCAACCTATTCTCATAAGGTATGCCCTCCAATCCAGGCAACATCCTTGTAAATCTCCTCTGCACATCCTTCCTGTAGTGAGGGACCAGAACTGAGCACAGTACTCCAAGTGGGGTCTGACCAGGGTCCTATATAGCTCTAACATTACCTCTCGGCACCTAAACTCAATCCCACGGTTAATGAATGCCAACACACCATATGCCTTCTTAACAACACTGTCAACCTGCACAGCAGCTTTGAGTGTCCTATGGACACAGACCCCAAGATCTTTCAGATCCTCCACACTACCAAGAGTCCTACCATTTCTGTCTCCAAATTTGACCTACTGGAAAGAACACTTTCACACTTATCTGGGTTGAAGTTCATCTGTCACTTCTCAGCCCAGTTCTGCATCCTACTGACATCCCGCTATAACCTCTGACAACCCTCCAGACTATCCACAACACCCCCAACCTTTGTTTCATCGGCAAACTTACTAAAGCACCCTTCTACTTCCTCATCCAGGTCATTTATAAGAATCACAAAGAGGAGGGATCCCAGAACAGATCCCTGCGGATCATCACTGGTCATCGACCTCCATGTGGATATGAACCATCTACAACCATTTGCCTTCTATGGGCAAGCCAGTTCTGGATCCACAAGCAATGTCCCCTTGGATCCCATGCCTCCTTACTTTCTCAATAAGCCTTGCATGGGGTACCTTGTCAAATGCCTTGCTGAAATCCATATACACTACATCTCCTGCTCTACCTTCATCAATGTGTTTTGTTACAACCCCGAAGAATTCAACCAGGCTCGCAAAGGACAAAGTTGGAAGGTGATAGGTAAAGGGCAAATCTAATGAAGAGGATAGTGGACCACAGCAGAAGGAGAAGGAGGTAGAGAACCAGAGGGAGGCGATAGACAGGTGAGGAGAAGAGAAGGGGTGAGAGTGGAGAATAGAAAAAGATGAAAGGGGATAGGGAAAATTACCAGACGTTGTAGAAATTGCTGTTCATGCCATTAGGTTGGAGGCTACCCAGATGGAATATGAGGTGTTGCTCCTCCAACATGAGAGTGGCCTCATTGTGGCAGAAGAGGAGGTCTGTAGGTCTGGGGAAAGGAATATCTGCCCTCAGAGCTCAGGGATGCTCTAATAATGACCAGATTCACGAAGGGAGACAAGGCAGATTGTGGCAATTACAGAGGCATCTCCCTCCTGTTCACAACAGGCAAAGTGCTAGCATACACCCTTGACAACAGACTCCTCCACTATCTAAAGAAGTACACCCTGAATCACTGTGTGGTTTCTGCCCATCAGGAGGTGCCACAGACATGATCTTCACACACACAAATTACAGGAAAAATAACGTCAACAAAGGCAACCCTTGTACGTGGCTTTCATAGATTTGACAAAGGCATTTAATACAGTAGACCGCCAAGCTCACTGATATATACTATCAAGACATGGCTGCCCTGACAAGTACATATGAATACTGAGGGTACTGGATGATGGCATGTCAGCCACAGTATTCAGCCTTATTGGTGCTGAATCAGAACCTTTCGTTGTGAAGACTGGAGTCCGACAGGTCTGTATCATTGCACCCACCTTATCTGCCGTCTCTATCGCTATCATCCTTCCCCTCATTCAGACAGGTTTGCATCATTACACCCATCCTATCTACTGTCTCTATAGCTATCATCCTCCTCCTTATTCAGACAGGTCTGTATCATTGCACCCACCCTATCTGCTGTCTCTATTGCTATCGTCCTTCCCCTCATTCAGACAGGTCTGTATCATTACACCCACCCTATCTGCCGTCTCTATAACTATCGTCCTCCTCCTCATCGGTGAAAACCCGCCACAGGGGATCCCAATCATGAATGGAATGGACAACAACCTCAGCCAGTTCAACTTCAACCTCTATCATGGAGCCTCGGTATGCAGATGACAACTGAAGAAGACCTTCAATGTGTGCTGAATTTCTTTGCCAGGGCATATATGGCCCTGGGTTTTGCCTTGAAGATAAAAAAAAGACCCAGGTCCTATATTGGCCACTGCCCAACTAGCCTTTTATCCAGCCCTCCATAAAAGTTGATGATATTGCCCCCTCAAAATGTAGACCATTTTCCCTACCATGAAACCATTCTCCTCTTGAAAGAAGACATCAACGTAATGGTCAACCACCACCTGAGGAGCGCTAGCAGAGACTGAGCAAGAGTAAGGAAAAGAGTCTTTGAAGATCGTGACCTACAGGTTGAAATTAAACCTTCGGTCTCTAGAGCAGTCATCCTTCCTACGATAGTATATGGAGTTGAGTAATGGGCCACCTACAGTAGACACTGAAAGCAGTCACACCAAAGATCCTTACGAAAGATTTCAAGGATCAGCTGGATCAGACACACTAACACCAGTGTACTGGAGGAGGCCAACATGAACAGTCTCTCCCCCACGACAAAGCAACACCCACTCTGATGGATCGGTCACATCATCCAGATGTCCAACCCATGTCTCCCCAAACAGATCCTTTACTCCCAGTGGAAGGATGGTCAGAGATACCCCGGTGGGCAAAGGAAAGGCTTCAAAGATAAAATAAAAATCAGCCTGAAGAAATTCAACATTACAACTAAAAACTGGGAAAACATTAAACTCAATAGATACTTAATCTGTTCAAGAGGGAGCTGTGCCACATGAGAGTGACCTCCACTGTGCTGCAGAGAACAAGCGCCCGCTGCGAAAGAAGAGACTGAACGATCAAAAGGCCCAAACACTGACCACAGCCGCCACTTACTCTTGCCCACAGTACACCCGAAAATGTGGATCCCCCATCTAGTCCGGCAACGTAAGACAGTTTGTTTGTACTTCATGAGCACAAGTTCTGTTTTTGCAACACATGATTCTGATGTTATAAGTGCTGTATATGGCCATCATGCTTAAATATACCTAGGGCTTAAATGAGAAGGGTGACGATGTCTGGATTTCCCCTGCTGTTAGTTCAACTCCTGAGTCATGCTCCTCACTTAGGGAGTTACAAGCCCAGCCCCCTGCATCACCTAATCTTTCACAGAGGAGGGAGAGCAGCCTGAAGACACACACTCAAAGTTTCAGGAACAGCAGCTTCCTCCCCTCTACCATCAGATTTCTAAATGGACAACGAACCAATGAACACATCCTCACTAATCATTTATTTATTTTTCCTCTCTTTTTGCACTACTTAATTTAATTTTTATGTGTATTTCTGATTGTAATTTACAGATTTTTAAAAATTATCATAGTATTGGATGTACTGCTGCTGTAAAACAACAAATTTCACAATCCCATTCCCCTGACCTGACAAAGCATTTCTTTAAATTTCTGTTTGAACTAATATGATTCTCACTCTCGGATAACACCCATTTTTCATATTTCTCTTTCACATATGGACTATATCTTTGACCTTCTCTCCATTGGTGTTTGTGTTCTGATGCTTTGATATTTCATCAGGAGAGAGAGTCGTGAGAGCAGAAGGGGAGCAGGTTCTTCACCCTTTAATTGTCTCTTCATCAAGACCCAATGAGTCAGCTCTGTGGTTCCACCATGGCTGATTTATTATCCCTCTCAAACTCATTCTCCTGCCTTCTCCCTGTAACCTTTTACACCCTGACTGGTCAGGGACATATCAAACCTTGCTTTAAGTATACTCAATAAGGTCTTCCACGGCCATTTGTGACAAAGAATTCTACAGATTCACCACCCTCTGGCTAAACAAATTTCTCCTCATCTCTGTTCTAAACGAACATCCCTCTAGCCCTAGACACCCACTATAGGAAACATCCTCTCCATATGCACTCTATCTAAGCCTACCAATATTCTTGAGGTTTCAATGAGATCTCCACTCATTCTTCTAAATTCCAGTGAGTACAGACTCAGGGCCATCAAACGCTCCTGATACATCAACCCGTTCATTCCAGCGATCATTCTTGTGAATCTCCTCTGAGCTCCCTTCAGTGCCAGCACATCTTTTCTTAGGTCATGGGCCCAAAACTGTTCACGTGTGGTCTGGCATACTGTATGTTGATGAGCTGGAGCCGGAGAGCTGATATTATACTGCCACAGTGTTCTGCATGGATGATTGCTGCTTTTTTTAACTATTTATTAATGGTTTGGATTCACCCATACACAGAGGGCACAAGAGGCCTGCAAGAAGTTGTAAACAGAGTGGTGTACTGGGCAAAAAGGAGGCAGGTGAGATTTATAGAAACAGACCCTTCAGCACAAATGGTCTATGCTGATCAAGAAGCTCCATCCAAGCCAGTGCCTTTAGTCAATGTTTGGTCCATAACTTTCTAAACATTTGCATGTACCCACACCACCAGGTTCAGGACCCGTTATTACCCCTCAACCATCAGGTTCCTGAACCAGAGGGGATAACTTCACTCACCCCAGCACTGAACTGTTCCCACAGCCTATAGACTCACTTTCGAGGACTCTTTATCTCATGGTCTTGATGTTTATTGTTTATTGATTTATTATTTTTTTTTTCTCTTTCTTTTTGCATTGGATATGCACAGTCTGTTATCATTCACAAACTGAGTCTGTGCTGAGGAAGGCAAATGCAATGTTAGCATTGATTTCAAAAGGACTAGAATATAAAAACAAGAATGTAATGTTGAGGCTTTATAAAGTGCTGGTGAGGCCTTATTTTCAATAGGTTTTAATAGGTACATTTAATGTCAGAAAATGTATACAATATACATCCTGAAATTCCTTTTCTTCACAAACAGAGGAGTGCCCTAAAGCATGACTGATAGTTAAATGTTAGAACATAGAACATAGAACCCCAAAGACCCCCCAACTCCCCCCTCCTATGCATAAGCAGCAGCAAAGCAACGACCCCACTCCCCCACCAGCAAAACAGTATCTGCACCCCCACGGAGCACTGAGGCATGCAGCAAAGCATCAATAAAGACACAGACTTGCAGTACCCCAAAGACTACTTGTTCACCCGATATTCGACATACCACAGGCTCTCTCTCTCTCCTTAATAAGGGAAAAAGAAGTGGCCCCATTTCACATCGAGAGGGGAGACATAACAAAACAACAAGTTGATTTATGGTGTTAAAAGTCTGTTACATTGCTTTTTCCGAGCACTGTGCCAAAGAACTCGGGTCTCTGGGCACACAGCCAGCAGCCAGCTTGTTGCTTTCGGTCTACCGTGTACTCCCACGACACATCAGGCGCACCGGCACCGGCCTCAAATCAGCCCGTCTCAAGAGCCACGAAATCCCAGAACCCTGAAGGTGCACTAATGTTCAAGGCTGCGTCCTTGGAATATCGAATAGTGACAGTCGTGAGACCCCGAGAGCAGGTCCCATTCCCGCAAAGAACTGAAGTCAGTGTGTAACTCCAGTTCAGGGTCTTCAAAAGAACCCTGAAAGGGAGAAAAAGAGATATCAAAGATAGAAATAAAGCTGTTTCCAAAGATGCAAGCAAAGGAGTATTGTGTGCAGTATTGGGCTCTTTATCTGTGGAAGGATGTTCTGGCATTGGAGAAGGTCCAGAGGGGGTTCACGAGAATGAGTCTGGGAATGAAAGGGTTAACATGTGAGGAGCATTTGATGATGCTGGGCCTTGAGCAGGCTGGAGAATGGGGATGAGAGGAATAATGATGTGATCTTATGATGGCATCCACCCTTATCACCCAGGACATGTCTACTTCCCATTGCTATCACGAAGCAGGAGGTACAGGAGCCTGAAGACACACACTCAATGATTCAGGAACAGCCTCTTCCCCTCCACCATCAGATTTCTGAATGGACAATGAACCCATGCACACTACCTCAGTAATATTTTGCTCTCTTTTAGCATTACTTATTTACTTTAATTTTATATATAAGTCTGATAGTAATTTATCATTTTTTGTTATGTATAGCAATGTACTGCTGCCACAAAACAACAAATTTTGCCACATATGCGGGAGATAATAAACCTGATTCTGTATATTCCAGTGGGAGATACGCCCCTGTGCCACCAACAGCTGCCCGCGCTTGCAAAGCAGTGAAGAGTGTGGGCAGTGTTTGTTTTGTTTAAAATACATTCCCACAGCAATGTGTAATGTGCTCACTATTGTATAAAGCTCTCAGCTCATTAGATTGTTTTTGACTGCAGCCTAGGCACCTGGCCGATGCACCACGCAGCTGACCACTATGTGACAACTCCCTCGGCCAAATTTATCTCGTCTGTTGCATCTGCCATTCGGCACAAGAGGCCATCATGTTACACTAGGTGCAGAGGCCGCCAGTTTAAGTTTAACTAGACAATGACACCAGACACAAGCATGTCTACATTCCCAACAGGGTCAGCCAGAGGGTAGCGGCCACAGAGCGCCTGCAGGCTGTGTGCAATGGGATCCCGAGATGTTCACGTAAATCTGCTGTAGGATTAGATTAGAATTGTTATTATGCATGCAGTTTAATCATTTAGGCATAATTACTTCTAAAGTTCAAGTAATTTTTGTATCAAAGTCCATATATGTTACCATATATAAACATGGGATTCATTTTTTGCAGTTATTCGCAATAAATAAAAAGAAACAGCATCAAATCAATGAAAGATCACACACAAGATGGACAAGCAACCCAGTGTGAAAAAGACAACAATCAGGGCAAATACAAAACAAATAAATAAATAAACAAACAATAAATATCAAGAACATAAGATGAAGAGGTTGTGGAAACAGTTCAGTGTTGGGGTGAGGGAGGTTGAGTGAAATTATCCCCTCTGGTTCAGGAGCCTGATGATTCAGGGGTGATAACTGTTCCTGAATCTGGTCGTGTGGGTCCTGAGGCTCCTCTACCTTCTTCCTGAATGAGAAGAGAGCATGGCCTGCATGCTGGGGTCCCTGATGATGGATGCTGCTTTCCCTCATCGATGCTCTTTATAGGTGCGCTCAGTGCGAGGAGTGCTTTACCAGTGATGGACTAGGCCATATCCACCATTTTTTCTATGTCACCATCTTCAACCCGGAGATTCATTTTCTTGTGGGCACACTCGACTGGAATCAGAAACGAGAAAATCTGCAGGTGCTGGAAATTCAAGCAACACACACAAAATGCTGAAGGAACTCAACAGGCCAGGCAGCATCTATGGAAAAAGTCAATATATAGAACAGGGGACAATATATAGGACAGGGGTCCCCAACCTTCATTGCACCGCGGACTGGTTTAATATTGACAATATTCTTGCAGACCGGCCAACCCATGAGGGGGTGGTGTTAATCACGACTGGAATATAGGTGATAAGTCAACTATAAGTCACTTATAAGTGGCTAATACACTCAATTTCGTTTCTAATGGGGTTTATCTAACGAATTTAATATTAAACACAGTGCATATTTTCCTTGCATGAATGTAGTGATAAGTCAATTATAACAGTGGTCCCAAACCTCCGGGCCGCGGACTGATACCGATCCGCGAAGAATGCAGTGGTGCAGCGGTACAGCGGTGGCCGGAATGCACCCAGCACGTCTTCAAGAAAAAAGCCAGAATAAACAAGCTAATTGATTAGGTGCCATCCGGCACATAAATGTTGGCCCAGATCAGAGGCAATTGCCGATTGTGTCGCCTCTGATCCGGGCCGGCATTTACATGCCAGGCAGCAGCTAATCAATTAGCTTGTTTATTTCAGCTTTTTTCTTAAAGATGTACTGGGTGCCTCCCGGCTACCGCTGTACTGCTGCATTCTTCGTGGCCCGGAGGTTGGGGACCACTGAATTATAAGTCACTTATAAGTCAATAGCATCATAACATTTTAAGTAACGTTTGGATATTAAACACACAGCACATATTTTCCCCGTATGAACATATAAAATCATTGCAACACACCAATATCGCTGAATCAGTGGGAGCCCTGAGCTTGTTTTCCTGCAACAAGACGATGCCATCGATGGGTGATGGGAGACAGCAATACTCGAAGGGGGATCCTTATGTCCAGTCTATTCCGCAATTTAGTTTTCGTTGCATTCATTGCAGAAAATCCTGCTTCGCAAAGGCATGATGTTGGAAATGGAAGCAACGTTTTCAGTGCTTTCGTGGCTATCTCAGGGTATTCAGCCTTGACTTTGATCCAGAATGCGGGCAGAGATGTTATGTCAAACATACTTTTCAGCCCACCGTCATTTGCAAGCTCGAGGAGTTGATCTTCTTCCCACGCTGACATGGATGATTCACCGGGAACATTCACAAATGGGTCACGGAACCTTTGCACGTTTTGGGTCATTTGCGTCTTGGGTGACCTCGCGTGCGTTAAGGTTCAACAGTGGGCGCGACAGGGAATGAGGAAAGGTGCAGCTGACTCATATCGTTTCATATCGCCAAAATCATATCATTTCATCGCGGCCCAGTAGCACATGCTTTGCGGACTGGTATCAGTCCGCGGCCCGGTGGTTGGGGAGCACTGATATAGAACATAGAAGTCTACAGCACATTACAGGCCCTTCGGCCCACAATGTTATGCCAACCATGTAATGTACTCTAGAAACTGTCTATAATTTCCCTACCGCATAGTCCCCTATTTTTCTAAGCTCCATATACCTATCTAAGAGTCTCTAAAAGACCCTATTGTATCAGCCTCTACCACCATCACTGGCAGTGCATTCCACACACTCACCGCTCTCTGTGTGAAAACTTACCTCTGACATCCCCCTTGTACCTATTTCCAAGCACCTTAAAACCGTACAACCTCATGTTAGCCATTTCAGCCTGGGAAAAAGCCTCTGGCTCTTGAACACAATCCCATGGTTGATGAATGCTAACACACCATGTGTGTGTGTATATATATATATATAGTGAATAGATTAAAAATAATGCAAAAAACAGAAATAATATTTTAAAAAGTGAGGTAGACTTCATGGGCTCAATGTCCATTTAGGAATCAGATGGCAGAGGGGAAGAAGTTAGAAACATAGAAAACCTAAAGCACAATACAGGCCCTTCAGCCCACAAAGCTGTGTCAAACATGTCCTTACCTTAGAAATTACCTAAGGTTACCCATAGCCCTCTATTTTCTAGCTCTATGTACCTATCCAGGAGTCTCTTAAAAGGCCCTATTGTATTCACCTCCACCACCGTCACCGGCAGCCCATTCCATGCACTCACCACTCTCTGCGTAAAAAGACTTACCCCTGATATCTCCTCTGTACCTACTTCCAAGCACCTTAAAACTGTGCCCTCTTGTGCTAGCCATTTCAGCCCTGGGAAAAAGCCTCTGACTATCCACACGATCAATGCCTCTCATCATCTTGTACACCTCTGTCAGGTCACCTCTCATCCTCCGTCACTCCAAGGAGAAAGGCCGAATTCACTCAATCTATTCTTGTAAGGCATGCTCCCCAATCCAGGCAACATCCTTGTAAATCTCATCTGCACCCTTTCTATAGTTTCCACATTCTTCCTGAAGTGAGGTAACCAGAACTGAGCACAGTACTCCAAGTGGGGTCTGACCAGGGTCCTATACAGCTGTAACATTACCTCTCAGCTCTTGAACTCAATCCTATGGCTGATGAAGGCCAGTACATCGTATGCCTTCTTAACCATACAGTCAACCTGCGCAACACACATCAAAGTTGCTGGTGAACGCAGCAGGCCAGGCAGTATCTCTAGGAAAAGGTACAGTCTTTGTTTCAGGCCAAGACCCTTCATCAGGACATGCGCAGCAGCTTTGAGTGTGCTTTGGATACAGACCCCAAGATCCCTCTGATCCTCCACATTGCCAACAGTGTTACCATTAATACTATATTCTGCCATCATATTTGACCTACCAAAATGAACCACCTCACACTTATCTGGGTTAAACTCCATCTACCACTTCTCAGCCCAGTTTTGCATCCTGTCGATGTCCTGTTGCAACCTCTGACAGCCCTCCACACTATCCACAACACTCCCAACCGCTGTGTCATCAGTAAATTTACTAACCCATCCATCCACTTCCTCATCCAGGTCATTTATAAAAATCACGAAGAGAAGGGGTCCCAGAACAGATCCCTGAGACACACCACTGGTCACCAACCTCCATGCAGAATATGACACGTCTACAACTACTCTTTGCCTTCTGTGGGCAAGCCAGTTCTGGATCCACAAAGCAATGTCCCCTTGGATCCCATGCCTCCTTACTTTCTCAATAAGCCTTGCATGGGGTATCTTATGAAATGCTTTGCTGAAATCCATATACATCTCCTGCTCTACCTTCATCAATGTGTTCAGTCGCATCCTCGAAAAATTTAAACAGGCTCGTAAGGCACAACCTACCGGTGATAAACCATGCTGACTATTCCTAATCATATTTCCAAATGTTCATTAATCCTGCCTCTCAGGATCTTCTCCACCAATTTACCAACCACTGAAGTAAGACTCACAGGTCTACAATTCCCTGGGCTATCTCTACTCCCTTTCTCGAATAAGGGAATAACAACTGCAACCCTCCAGTCCTCCGGTACTTCTCCCGTCCCCATTGAAGATGTTTTTAAATCATTGAGTGTGTGCCTTCAGGCTTCTGTACCTCCATTCTGTCAGTAACAATGAGAAGGGGGCATGACTTGGGTGATGGGGGTCCTTAAAAATAGACGTCATCTTTCTGAGGCGCCGCTCCTTGAAGATATCTTGGTCCTATGGAGGCAAGGACCCAAGATTGAACTGACTAATTTTGCAACTTTCTGTAGCTTCTTTTGGTCCTGTGCAGCAACCCCTACCCACATACCAGACAGTGATGCAGCCTGTCAAATTGCTCTCCTCGGTTAATCTATAGAAGTTGGAGCATTTTAGATGACAAACCAAATCTCTTCAAACTCCTAATGAAATATATCCAATGTCTTTTCTTCTTTATAGCTGCATCAATATGTTGGGACCGGATTAGGTCCTCAGAGATCTTGACACCAAGGAACTTGAAACCTCTCATGCTCAATAAATTCATAATAGTTTAATATCCATAACAGAATCAATGAAAGACTGCACCAACTTGGGAGTTCAAACAAATACACACACACAAAGCACAAGAACCATAGAACATTACAGCACAGAAACAGGCCTTTTGGCCCTTCTTGGCTGTGCCAAACCATTTTTCTGCCTAGTCCCATTGACCCGCACCTGGACCACATCCCTCCATACACCTCCCATCCATGTACCTGTCCAAGTTTTTCTTAAATGTTAAAAGTGAGCTCTCATTTACCACTTTATCTGGCAGCTCATTCCACACTCCCATCACTCTCTGTGTGAAGAAGCCCCCCTTAATGTTCCCTTTAAACTTTCCCCCCTCACCCTTAACCCATGTCCTCTGTTTTTTTTCTCCCCTAGCCTCAGTGGAAAAAGCCTGCTTGCATTCACTCTACCTATACCCACCATAATTTTATATACCTCTATCAAATCTCCCCTCATTCTTCTACGCTCCAGGGAATAAAGTCCTAACCTATTCAACCTTTCTCTGTAACTCAATTCCTCAAGTCCCGGCAACATCCTTGTAAACCTTCTCTGCACTCTTTCAACCTTATTTATATCCTTCCTCACTGCCTTATACAACCTCACCATAACATTCCTACTCTTATACTCAATACTTTGATTTATAAAGGCCAATGTAGCAAAAGCTCTCTTTACGACCCTACACAAGGAATTCTGCAGATGCTGGAAATTCAAGCAACGCACATCAAAGTTGCTGGTGAATGCAGCAGGCCAAGCAGCATCTCTAGGAAGAGGTACAGTCGATGTTTTAGGCCGAGACCCTTCGTCAGGACCCTATCTACCTGTGACGCCACTTTTAGGGAATTTTGTATCTATATTCCCAGATCCCTCTTTTCTACTGCACTCCTCAGTGCCCTACCATTTACCTTGTATGTTCTACCTTGGTTTGTCCTTCCAAAGTGCAATATTATCTGTATTAAACTCCATCTGCCATTTTTCAGCCCATTTTTCCAGCTGGTCAAATCCCTTTGCAAGCTTTGAAAACCTTCCTCACTGTCCACTACACCTCCAATCTTCGTATCATCAGCAAATTTGCTGATCCAATTTACCACATTATCATCCAGATCATTGATATAGATGACAAATAACAATGGACCCAGCACTGATCCCTGTGGCACACCACTAGTCACAGGCCTCCACTCGGAGAAGCAATCCTCCACTACCACTCTCTGGCTTCTTCCATCGAGCCAATGTCTAATCCAATTTACCACCTCTCCATGTATACCTAGCGACTGAATTTTCCTGACCTCCCATGCGGGACCTTGACAAAGGCCTTACTGAAGTCTATGTAGACAATATCCACTGCCTTCCCTTCATCCACTTTCCTGGTAACCTCCTCGAAAAACTCTAATGGATTGGTTAAACATGACCTACCACGCACAAAGCCATGTTGACTCTCCCTAATAAGTCCTTGTCTATCCAAATACTTGTAGGTCCTATCTCTTAGTACTCCTTCCAATAATTTAACTACTACCGACGTTAAACTTACTGGCCTATAATTTCCCGGATTACTTTCAGAGCCTTTTTTAAACAATGGAACAACATGAGCCACTCTCCAATCCTCCCGGCACCTCAGCCGAAGAGTTGAGGAGTCCTTGAAAGTGAGTCCATAGTTTGTGGGAGCAGTTCAGTGTTGGGGTGAGTGAAGTTGAGTGATGTTATCCCCTCTGGTTCAGGAGCCCGATGGTGGAGGGGTAATAACTGTTCTTGCACCTGGTGGTGTGGGTCCAGAGGCTCCTGTACCTGCTTCCTGACGGCAGTGATGAGAAGAGAGCGTGGACTGGATGGTGTGGATCCATCATGATGGGTGCTGCTTTCCTGCAGCAACACTCCATGTAGACGTGCTCAGTGGTGGGGAAGGCTTTACCTGTGATGGACTGGGATTAATAAATATTGAGAACATGAGGTGAAGAGTCCTTGAAAGTGTATGATTGAATGATAATTAAACTTGAACTTCAACTTGAGGCACGACCTGCTGCTGACTATCCCTAATCAGATTATACTTCTCCAAATGCTTTCAAATCCTGAATCTCAGAATCTACTCCAATTATTTGCCCACCACTGAAGTGAGACTCACTAGTTTATAATTCCTACTATAGTCCCTATTCCCTTTCTTGAAAAAAGGAATAACATTTGCCACCTCCCAGTCATCTGGTACTTCTCTGGCCGATGAGGTTGCAAAGATCATTGCCAAAGGCGCAGCGATCTCTTCCATCACTTCTTGTAGCAACCTGGGAAAGATAAACACATGAGATTCTACAGATAAGAGTAAATCTGCAGATGCTGGAAATCCAAGCAACACACACAAAATGCTGGAGGAACTCAGCAGGCCAGGCAGCATCTATGGAAAAGAGTACAGTCGACATTTTGGGCCAAAACCCTTTGGCAGGACTACTCCCTTTCTGAAGTATCTCACCCTGAAACGTCGACTGTACTCTTTTGCATAGATGCTGCCTGGCCTGCTGAGTTCCTCCAGCATTTTGTGTGAGATTCTGCAGATGCTGGAAATTCAGAGCAACACACTCAAAATGCTGGAGGAACTCCGCAGGTCAGGCAGCAGTTATGGAAATGAATAAACAGTTGATATTTCGGGCCGAGACCTGCATCGGGACTGGAACAGAAGGGGGAAGATGCCAGACTACTGAGTTGGGGGGAGGGGAAGGATGACAAGCTGGGAGGTGAGATAGCAGTGTGTTCAATCGCTCTGGGGTCAAGCAGGGGTATAATTGTCTGCAAACATATCTTTTAGATCGCAAGACCCTGTTGGACATTTAAAACAAAGCACTGCAGGTCTACCCCCATCATTGAGTTGCTCGTTGGTGGAGAAACTGAAGGAGCTGGGCTTGGTGCAGATTGTGCTCACAAAATACTCTGCAGATGCTGGGGTCAAAGCAACAGGCACAACATGCTGGAGGAACTCAGCAGGTCAGGCAACATCCGTGGAAACGATCAGTCAATGTTTCCGGCCGAGACCCTTCGTCAGGACTGAAGAGGGAAGGTGGGGGGAGGGTGGGAAGGAGAAGGCTGGTAGGTTCCAGGTGAAAAACCAGCAAGGGGAAAGATAAAGGGGTGGGGGAGGGGAGGCAGGGAGGTGATAGGCAGGAAAGGTGAAGAAGGAATAGGAGAAAACACAATGGGTAGTAGAAGGAGGCGGAACCATGAGGGAGGTGGTAGGGGGAGCGGGCAGATTGAAACTGGGATGGGGGAAGGGAGGGGGAGGGAATTACCGGAAGTTGGAGAATTCAATGTTCATGCCAAGGGGCTGGAGACTACACAGATGGTATATGAAGTGTTGCTCCTCCAACCTGAGTTTAGCCTCATCATGGCAGTAGAGGAGGCCATGTATGGACTATCTGAATGGGAATGTGAAGCAGAGTTGAAGTGGGTGGCTACTGGGAGATCCTGTCTGTTGTGGCGGACGGAGCGGAGGTGCTGTGGTGCACCTATTGCATCCGGTACTCCCGGTGCGGCCTCCTCTACATCGGTGAGACCCGACGCAGATTGGGGGACCGCTTCGTCCAGCACCTCCGCTCCCTCTGGGATGACAGATCAGCCCCAGCTTTCCTTCTGAGACGTGCTCTCGAATCCAGGCAGCATCTGCAGCCTCTCTAAAGTGTCCACATCCTTTCCATAATGAGGTAACCGGAACAGAAAACAACATTGCAAGTGTGGCCTGACCAGAGTTTTATAGAACTGGACCATTCAGTGGTGGTTATTTAAAAAGGGAGCTCAAGAGAGTTAGTCCATTGTACGTGGCCTATCAGTGGTATAACTGGAGCACCAATCGTGAGTTAAATAGCAGGAAAGGTTCAGGCATAAAAGGAGTGACTGCCTAGCGGAGTGATCATCGATGTAGTGATCTGAGGCTTTGGCTCATCGGGTTTCAGTGATAACGGGTCGAGGCGAGGTAAGTTACCTGTGAGGAATAGAAACACTAAGTATGTCTGTGAGGCCGGTGTTCTGTACTGGGTGTCAGATGTGGGAAGTCCGGGAGACTCCCAGCCTCCTGGACGGCCACATCTGTGCCAGGTGCGCTGAGCTGCAGCTCCTTCGGGACCAGGTTAGGGAACTGGAGATACAGCTCGATGACCTTCGTCTGGTCAGGGAAAGTGAGGAGATGATAGAGAGGATCTACAGGAAAGTAGTCACACAAGGGACTTGGGAGACAGATAAGTGGGTAACAGTCAGGAGAAGGAAAGTCAGATACTATAAGACCCCCCCTATGGCTGTCCCCCTTGACAATTAGTACTCCTGTTTGAGTACAGTTGGGGGGGGACTTGCTTGGGGGAAGAAACAGTGGCCGTGTCTCTGGCACAGAGTCTGGCCCTGTGGCTCAGAAGGGTAGAGAAAGGAAGAGGATGGCAGCAGTGATAGGAGACTCTATAGTTAGAGGGTCAGACAGGTGATTCTGTGGATGTTAGAAAGAAACTCGGATGGTAATTTGCCTCCCAGCTGCCAGGGTCCAGGAAGTTGCTGATCACATAAACTATATCATGAAGTGGGAAGGTGAACAGCCAGAGGTTGTGGTACATATTGGTACCAACGACATAGGTAGGAAAAGGGAAGAGGTCCTGAAAACAGACTACGGGGAGTTAGGAAGGAAGTTGAGAAGCAGGACCGTAAAGGTAGTAATCTCGGGATTACAGCCTGTGTCACGTGACAGTGAGTACAGGAATAGAATGAGGTGGAGGATAAATGCATGGCTGAGGGATTGGAGCAGGGGGCAGGGATTCAGATTTCTGGATCATTGGGACCTCTTTTGGGGCAGGTGTGACCTGTACAAAAAGGACGGGTTGCACTTGAATCCAAGGGGGACCAATATCCTGGCAGGGAGGTTTGCTAAGGCTGCTGGAGAGAGTTTAAACTAGAATTGCTTGGGGTTGGGAACTGAACTGAATAGATGGAGGAAGGGGCTGTTGGCTCAGAAACTGTATAGTGAAAGCTTGGAGGCAGTGCGAGAGGGAGGATAGGCAGGTGATAGAGAAGGGACTTGCTCAGACCAATGGTTGAAAGGCATGGACAGAGTGGATGTGGCAAAGTTGTTTCCCATGATGGGGGAGTCTAGTACGAGAGGACATGACTTAAGGATTGAAGGGCGCCCATTCAGAACAGAGATGAGAAGAAATTTTTTTAGCCAGAGGGTGGTGAATCTATGGAATTTGTTGCCACGGGCAGCAGTGGAGGCCAAGTCATTGGGTGTATTTAAGGCAGAGATTGATAGGTATCCGAGTAGCCAGGGCATCAAAGGTTATGGTGAGAAGGCGGGGTGGAGGGGGGTGGAACTAAATGGGAGAATGGATCAGCTCATGATAAAATGGTGGAGCAGACTCAATGGGCCAAATGGCCGACTTCTCCTCCTTTGTCTTATGGTCCTGACTCCGTACTGGAAGATCAAAAACCCTCCTCGACTCGGAACGACTGGGCTGCGGGGTATCCTTGCTCCCGTAAAGCGTTGAACAGGCTGAGTGGAGGTCCATCAGAAAGATTGACTGTTTACGTCAATTTTCACACATCATCACCAAAATGACCAGGCTGGGCTTGGAATATCAGCTCGCATTGGGCAATAAAATTCCTGCAGCCATCGGGATCACCAGGATATCTGCCTGGAGGTTCCTGTATGCAGGGCCGGATTTAATGGAGCCAGGGCCCCTGGCCTGGAGGCCCTGATGGGCTCCTGCCGACACCGTAAAATGCTGCTGTACCAAGCCAAAAAAGGCAAGGACAAGAGCAAAGGTCGTACTGGTCTAAATATCAACGCTGTGGACCAAGACATTGGTTTAGTGCAATACGTAGGCTATAAGCTTACAGGCCTTAAGAGGGAGGACAGAAAGTAATGCAGCTTCTTAGTTTGAAGGACAGCACCTAAAGCACTCAAAAATTGACCTAGGCTTAGATCTCCGACAGAACTCGATCGCTCATGAGCTAAGTAAACTCCTCACATGTTTTAGGTGAAAGATATGAAGGGATGCCTGATCCTGTATTTCCAAATTTCTGTATGTGCGCCTTCAAAAATAGGTCAAATTCACTTATTACCTCTAGAATGCCTATGTAGTTGCCGTTATCAGGCCTGCCAGATATGTCACTGGAGCCTCGGATAGCCAGTCCCCTCTCGGCCAAAAACTTTACAACCTCCACCACTCTTCTCAATACGTCAGTATAGTAGACACACTCTGACTCGAAGTATTTTTGCAGTTCTGTATCTATTCTTCCGCTATCAGACGCTAGTGTAACGTAGGTCAGTATTGTTTTCCTGTGGTGTTCGCTACTTTCATGCTCTCCTGTGCGCTCAGCGGCATGTTTCCAGTCGCTAAGGCCAGTTTCGAAGATGGACTGACAGTTACTGAAGATGCAGCATGCAAAACAAAACACATAGCCAGTGGAAGGGGAATATAAGAGCCAGTGCCTTGATATGTACTCACCTTTTAGGAGCTTGTATTTGAAGTGAAATTTGCAGAATAAACGTCTCTGCTGTTTGTATTCTCGTTCCAAAGCTTTGATATCCATATCATTATTCTGGCAGGACTCCGGCCCTTTCTTAGCCCAGTATGCTCGGTCTGAATCACCTAACATTTCCTTTCCCCAGCGAGCAGGATCAGTGCTGTAAGAATCCTCAGTAGCGGTAATGTTAACATTAATGGCGACCCGACTTGGTTGTTAGGAGGCCTCTGTGGTCAGGAATCTCAAAGTCATGCTCTCTGCCTCTTCAATGTTAGCTGCTGACTGTGGCAAGGACGGTGGTCCTGTGCTAACGCTGGTGTTAGCGCTAGCTGTTGAACAAGTCTCCATTTGTCCACCGGTCTCAGACTGTGACAAGAGCGATGGTACTGCTGCATCATCGAGAACAGGTTTAAAAAATTCTGTCAATTTCAATGTCTTTTTTAATGCTTCTTTCTCACGGTCCTCTTTTTCTTGTTTTTTCTTTTCTGCACTCCACTCTCGTATTTTTTTGTCCGCCATGATGATAGCTACCTATTTTGGGCCCCTCTGCGGCTGTGGCCCCTGGGCTGCAGCCCAGCCTAAAGTCCGGCCCTGCCTGTACGGACGCTGGTGTCTGTGGGGGTCCGAATGCGGGAGTCGGCTCTGGTCCGGACGCAGGAGCGGGGGCATTAGTAACAGATTGTCGGGGCGGCAGAGATGCTGCGAGATGCTGGGAGTGGAGACTGAGGCGGCCTGAGGCTGCTGGATTGCGCTGGTGAGGACGTTAATGGACGTCAGCTGATGCCGTCTGTTCACAGTAAGTTCGGGGACGGCGGCCGTGAGAGGGGAAAATCGTAGACACCCGAGTCCGATTGTCTGTGGTGAGCTGTTAACAGTTGCGGCTCGGGACGATACCTGTTCCTCCAGATGAGACTGGGCTTGTTGGCACGTATTATCTGCCTCGTTGCTTCTGTAACTTTACTCAGTAACTTTTTCGGTAGGTCAGATTTAATGGCAGAGTATGGTATTAATGGTAAGACTCTTGGCAGTGTGAAGGATCAGAGGGATCTTGGGGTCTGAATCCATAGGATTCTCAAAGCCTCTGTGCAGGTTGACTCTGTGGTTAAGAAGGCATACAGTGCACTGGCCTTCATCAATCGTGGAATTGAATTTAGGAGCCGAGAGGTAATGTTACAGCTATATAGGGCCCTGGTCAGACCCCACTTGGAGTACTGTGCTCATTTCTGGTCACCTCACTACAGGAAGGATGTGGAGACCATAGAAAGGGTGCAGAGGAGATTTACGAGTATGTTGCCTGGATTGGGGAGCATGCCTTATGAAAACAGGTTGAGTGAACTCGGCCTTTTCTCCTTGGAGCGACGGAGGATGAGAGGTGACCTGATAGAGGTGTATAAGATAATGAGAGACATTGATCGTGTGTATAATCAGAGACATTTTCCCAGGGCTGAAATGGCTTCCACAACAGGGCACAGGTTTAAGGTGCTTGGAAGTAGGTACAGAGGAGATGTCAGGGGTAAGTTTTTTACGCAGAGAGTGGTGAGTGCGTGGAATGGGCTTCCAGTGACGGTGGTGGAGGCGGATACGATAGGGTCTTTTAAGAGACTCCTGGACAGGTACATGGAGCTCAGAAAAATAGAGGGTTATGGGTAAGCCTCGATAATTTCTGAAGTAAGTTCATGTTCGACACAGCATTGTGGGCCGAAGGGCCTGTATTGTGCTGCAGGTTTTCTATGTTCTATGTTCAGAATAGGTTCCGTTCCCTGAGCCTGTCCCCTACCTAATAAATGAATCACAGGGCCAAGGTCAGCTGCTCTCTCTGCTGTGTCCATCGTTGTGCGGTCGGGACTTGCTGTCACTACATTCAGATGTGGCCCAAGTGCTGAGCGAGAGACACTGAATCAGGTCGATAGCTCACAGACTTTGATCAGAATCAGGTTTATTATCACCGGCATGTGTCGTGAAATGTGTTAACTTTGCAGCAGCAGTTCAATGCAATACATAATATAAAAAAATAAGTAAATCAGTTACAGTATATGTATATTGACTAGATTAAAAATCATGAAAAAACAAAAGATAAATATTAAAAATGTGAGGTAGTGTCCAAGGGTTCGATGTCCATTTAGTTATCGGATGGCAGAGGGGAAGAAGCTGTTCCTGAATCGCTGAGTGTGTGCCTTCAGGCTTCTGTATCTCCTACCTGATGGTAACAGTGAGAAAAGGGCATGCCCTGGGTGCCGGAGGTCCTTAATAATGGACGCTGCCTTTCTGAGACTCCGCTCCCTGAAGATGTCCTGGGTACTTTGTAGGCTGGTACCCAAGATGGAGCTGACTAGATTTACAACCCTCTGCAGCTTCTTTTGGTCCTGTGCAGTAGCCCCTCCATACCAGACAGTGATGCAGCCTGTCAGAATGCTCTCCACGGTGCATCTATAGAAGTTTTTGAGTGTATTTGTTGACATACCAAATCGCTCCAAACTCCTAATGAAGTATAGTCACTGTCTTGCCTTCTTTATAACTGCATCAATATATTGGGACCAGGTTAGATCCTCAGAGATCTTGATACCCAGGAACTTGAAACTGCTCACTCTCTCCACTTCTGATCCCTCTATGAGGATTGGTATGTGTTCCTTCATCTTGCCCTTCCTGAAGTCCACAATCAGCTCTTTTGTCTTACTGATGTTGAGTGCCAGGTTGTTGCTGCGACACCATTCCACTAGTTGGCATATCTCGCTCCTGTACACCCTCTCGTCACCATCTGAGATTCTACCAACAATGGTTGTATCATCAGCAAATTTATAGATGGTATTTGAGCTATGCCTAGCCACACAGTCATGTGTATATAGAGTGTAGAGCAGTGGGCTAAGCACACACCCCTGAGGTGCACCAGTGTTGATTGTCAAAGAGGAGGAGATGTTATCACCAATTCGCACAGACTGTGGTCTTCCGGTTAGAAAGTCAAGGGTCCAATTACAGAGGGAGGTACAGAGGCCCAGGTTCTGCAACTTCTCAATCAGGATTGTGGGAATGATGGTATTAAATGCTGAGCTATAGTCGATGAACAGCATCCTGGCGTAGGTGTTTGTGTTGTCCAAGTGGTCTAAAGTCATGTGAAGAGCCATTGAGATTGTGTCTGCTGTTGACCTATTGTGGTGACAAGCAAATTGCAATGGGCCAAGGTCCTTGCTGAGGCACGAGTTCAGTCTAGTGTTGACCAACCTCTTAAAGCATTTCATCACTGTCGATGTGAGTGCTACTGGGTGATAGTCATTAAGGAAGCCCACGTTATTTTTCTTAGGCACTGGTATAATTGATGCCTTTTTGAAGCAAGTGGGAACTTCCACCCGTAGCGATGAGAGGTTGAAATACTCCTGCCAGTTGGTTGGCACAAGTTTTCAGAGCCTTAAAGGTACTCCATCAGTACCTTCTGCCTTGCAAGGGTTCACTCTCTTTAAAGACAGTCTAACATCGGCCTCTGAGACAGAGATCACAGGGTCATCAGGTGCAGCAGGGATCTTCACAGCTGTAGTTGTGTTCTCCCTTTTAAAATGTGCATAGAAGGTGTTGAGTTCATCAGGTAGTGAAGCATCACTGCTGTTCATGCTATTGGGTTTGCTTTGTAGGAAGTAATGTCTTGCAGACCCTGCCAGAGTTGACGTACATCCGATGTTGCCTCCAACCTCATCATCTGGTGTAGGTGGCAGAGCTTCAGATTCCTGGATCACTGGGGCCTCTTCTGGGGAGGAACGACCTGTACAAAAGGGACAGGTTACACCTGAACCCAAAGGGGTCCAATATCCCAGTGGACACATTTAATAGAGGTCTCAGAGAGAGTTTAAAGTAATTTGTCAGCGGCGGGGGTAGAAACCGGAGCGATAGGGCTGAGGAAGGGGAAACAGAAATAAGTCAAAGATAATGTGCAACAGAGATGATAGAAAGAACAGACAGGAGATGAGGCTTAATCACAGCCAGTGGCATGAGTTTCAGGGCAATAGAGGTGTGGTGCAGTTAAAACAGAAAGCAACAAATACTGGGACAGAGTGTTATATTTGAATGCAAGCAGCATAAGGAATAAACTGGACGATCTTGGAATTCAGCTACAGATTGGCAAATGTGACGTTGTGGTCAGCTGTGAAACTTGGCCAAAGGATGGCTGCCATTGGGAGCTGAATATCCAAGGATATACGGTGTATCGGAAAGATAGATTAGTAGGCAGAGGGGGTGGTGTGGCCCTGTGGAGAATACCGGGATGTGAATTACAAATTACAGCAGGAGATAGAAAAGGTGTGTCAGAAGGGCAATGTCATGATAATCATTGGGGATTTTAAAATGAAAGTGGATTGGGAAAACCAGGCCAGTACTGGACCTCAAGAGAGAGAATTTGTAGAATGTCTACGAGATGGCTTTTTAGAACAGCTTGTTGTTGAGCCCACTAGGGGAACGGCTGTACTGGATTGGGTGTTGTGCAATAATCTGGAGGTGATGAGAGAGATTAAGGTTAAGGAACCCTCCGGGAACAGTGATCACAATATGATCGAGTTCACATTGAAATTTGAGAGGGAAAAAATAAAATCCAATGTGTTGGTATTTCAGTGGAATAAAGGAAATTACAGTGGCATGAGAGGGGAACTGGCCAAAGTTGACTGGAAAGGGACATTTGCAGGAAGGACAGCAAAGCAGCAATGGCTGGACTTTCTGCAAAAAATGAGGGAAGTGCAATATAGATATATTCCAAATAAGAAGAAATTTTCAAAGGGAAGAAGGACACTACCGTGGCTGACAAGTGAAGTCAGAGCCAAAGTAAAAGCTAAAGAGAGGGCATATAAGGAAGCCAAAGCCAGTGGGAAGATAGAGGATTGGGAAGCTTTTAAAAACTTGCAGAAGGAAACTAAGAAGGTCACTAGGAAGGAAAAGATGATTTATGAGAGGAAGCTGGCGACTAATATCAAAGAAGATACAAAAAGCTTTATTAAGTATATAAAGGGTAAAAGAGAGTCAAGGGTAGATATAGGACCAATAGAAAATGACGCTGGAGATATTGTAATGAGAGATACAGAGATGGCAGAGGAACTGAATGCATATTTTGCTTCAGTCTTCACAGTGGAAGATGTCTGCAGTATACCGGACATTCAAGAGTGTCAGGGAAGTGAAGTTTGTACAGTGAAAATTAGGACTGAGAAGGTGCTCAGGAAACTTAATGGTCTGAAGGTGGATAAATCTCCTGGACCTGATGGAATGCACCTTCGGGTTCTGAAGGAAGTAGCTGGAGAGATTGTGGAGGCATTAACGATAATCTTTCAAGAATCGATAGATTCTGGCATTGTACCGGATGACTGGAAAATTGCAAATGTTACTCTGCTATTTAAGAAGGGTGGGAGGCAGCAGAAAGGAAACTATAGACCTGTTAGCCTGACATCAGTAGTTGGAAAGTTATTGGAATCGATTGTTAGGGATGAGATTACAGAGTACCTGGAGGCACATGACAAAATAGGCCAAACCCAGCATGGTTTCCTGAAAGGAAAATACTGCCTGACAAACCTACTGCAATTCTTTAAGGAAATTACAAGCAGGATAGACAAAGGAGATGCAGTAGACGTGATGTACTTGGATATTCAGAAGGCCTTTGACAAGGTGCCACACACGAGGCTGCTTAGCAAGATAAGAGCCCATGGAATTACAGGGAAGTTACTAGCATGGGTGGAGCATTGGCTGGTCGGCAGAAAACAGAGAGTGGGAATAAAGGGATCCTATTCTGGCTGGCTGCCGGTTACCAGTGGAGTTCCACAGGGGTCGGTGTTGGGACCACTGCTTTTTACGATGTATGCCAATGATTTGGACTACAGTATTAATGGATTTGTGGCTAAATTTGCTGATAATACAAAGATAGGGGGAGGAGCGGATAGTGTTGAGGAAACAGAGAACCTGCAGAGAGACTTGGATAGTTTGGGGGAATGGGCAAAGAAGTGGCAAATGAAATACAATGTTGGAAAGTGTATGGTAATGCACTTTGGTGGAAGAAATAAACAGGTAGACTATTATTTAGATGGGGAGAGAATTCAAAATGCAGAGTTGCAAAGGGACTTGGGAGTCCTTGTGTAGGATACCCTAAAGGTTAACCTCCAGGTTGAGTTGGTTGTGAAGAAGGTGCATACAATGTTAACGTACATTTCTCGAGGTATCCATATACTACTAAAACTCTCAAGCTCTGTCTGTTTGTGTGTTTGTGACCTCCAATTAGTGCAAACAGTCCATTACAGCGGCACTTTTTTTGGCTAAATCGAATTAAAACGCGCTAACCTCCAGAATGCAAGTAAAGTTCAGGGTTATATATTCATATAATATTGCTCATTCGCCAAAATCAACAGGCTCGGTTTCACCCGAGAGCCAATCTGCCATCATGGAAATCGGGACACGACAGCCCGACGCATGTGCACGGCCAGCCTCAGCAGCGACACCTACCGGAGCAAAAGGGCAGGGCAGCTCTATTTTGAGAGGTCACATTCTGCTAATCACCATCAGCATGTGTATGATTGGGACAGATCTAACTGCCACCCATCAATAAGAGATAATTAAATCTTATTGTAATGACGTACTTTGAGACACCCATAAAACCCTTTGCTGCAGTCAAAGGACAGCGGTGACTATATCACGTCCATTTAGGAGAGCGCCAACCACATCATCAAGAATAATCAGCATCCTTTGGTGTTAGTGCTTCGTATCTTCTATCCAGCATTAGGGTTAAAAAAAAATGGCCAGCCTAATTATGCCACGTGGAAAGGGAAGGGGGACATTATGGTCAAGAGATGACGCCAAACGTCGCCGGGAAGTGGTAAGGAGAGGGAGAGAACAAGAATCGGATGAGGCCAGGGCCGCACGACTCCAGGATCAAAGAGTCAGGACAAAAAAAAGATGAGAGAAGAAGAGACAGAGGAGGAGAGGCATGCATGTCTCCAAAATGACAACAACTGGCATAGAAGGAGGAGAGATGAAGAGACAGAGGAGCTGAGAAATGCACGTCTACAAGATCAGAGACAAACAACAAACAGCAGAAGAGATGAAGAGACGGGGGATGAAAGGACTGCACACCTCCAGAATGACAACGAGAGGCACAAGGGTGGCAGATAAACCAGAAATGATGCCATCAAAAGTGTCCTTCACTAAACGAGAAGCAGCAATATTTGCTTTGCTACATGTCGTTCTCCTTTAATAAATTGAGGTTTTCTACTTCAGTTTCCAAAGCAAAGTGATACCAATAGCATTCAGGAAAATTTAATGTTCATTCTGGTCACATCAGACTGCACTACCCTTCTCTCAAAGGGTGCCCCAACGGGTCACCCCATTGTCTAGTAGAATATAAGAGCAGGGATATGATGTTGAGGCTCCATAAGGCACTCGTGAGACCACACTTGGACTATTGTGTGCAGTTTTGGGCTCCTTATTTTAGAAAGGATATACTGACATTGGAGAGGGTTCAGAGAAGATTCACAAGAATGGTTCCAGGAATGAAAGGGTTATTGTATGAGGAACATCTGGCAGCTCTTGGGCTGTATTCCCTGGAGTTCAGGAGAATGAGGGGGGGATCTTATAGAAACGTTTCAAATGTTAAAAGACCTGAACAGATTAGATATGGAAAAGTTATTTCCCATGGTAGGGGAGTTGAGGACAAGAGGGCACAACTTCAGGATTGAAGGATGTCCACTTAGAACAGAGATATGGAAAAATTAAAGTCAAAGGGTGGTAAATCTATGGAATTTGTTGCCATGAGTGGCTGTGGAGGCCAAGTCACTGGGTGTATTTAAGGCAGAGATAGATACGTTCTTGATTAGCCAGGGCGTCAAAGGATATGGGGTAAAGGCAGGGGAGTGGGGATGACTGGAAGAATTGGATCAGCCCAGGATTGAGTGGTGGTGCAGACTTGATGGGCCAAATGGCCTACTTCTGCTCCTATGTCTTATGGTCATCCACACAGGTTTTAATGAAGTTGGTAATATCTGCAGCATACTCATCCAGATTCAAAGATGAATCCCTGAATACAGTCCAGTCCACCGAATCCAAGCAATCCTGTAGGTGCTCCTGTGCTTCCCTTGTCCAAACCTTCTTGGTCCTCATTGCTGGTGCTGCCGTCTTCAGTCTCTGCCTATACTCAGGGAGGTGATCAGACTTCCCGAAGTGAGGGTGTGGAATAGCACGGTTGGCATTCTTGATGGTGGTGTAACAATGGTCCAGTGTGTTGTTTCCTCTGGTATTGCAAGTGATCTATTGATGGTAATTGCTTAGTGATTTTTTTCAGACTGGCCTGGTTAAAATCCCCCAAAACGATGTTGAAGGCATTGAGGTGTGCTGTTTCATCCATGTTGATCCCATTATTCAGATCATCTAAAGCCTGACTGACATTGGCCTGAGGTGGAATGTATCCCTCTACCAAAATGACCCCAGAGAACTCCTGTGGTAGGTAAAAAGGACGGCACTTAACTGGTAGATATTCCAGGTCTGGTGAGCAGAACTGGGACAGCATTGATATATCTTAATGCGAACAGAGTTAGAGGGAAAAGAAAACAATAAACGCTAGGCCAAACAAGGCCGCTAACTAAAACTCTCAAATGGAAAATGGAGCCTTCACTGCGGCTGAAAGGAATAACTAAATATAAAACGAATACCGCTAGTCTTCAGCGTCAGTTGACACGACAGTCCAATTTCTCAGGCAAGGCTGAAGGCAAACAGGCAGCGAAGCGTTGTTGTGGTTTGTTTAAGTCTCGACGAGCACTACGATGAAAAGAATGGAGTTAAATACCGTCACAACAAAATAATAATTAGCTGTCAGGTGCGTATTCATGAACACAATTGCCGTGTCTGCTGTGCTGCTGAAGCCGTGGTTGTGACATTTACACCATGCATAGATTACCATTCTGACCTTCCAGAGGACCTATTTTGTCTCTTGCTATCCTTTTGCTCTTAACATATCTATAGAAGCCCTTAAGGATCTCCTTCACCATGTTTGATAGGGTAACCCCGTGCCTTCTTTTAGCCTTCCCGATTTCTTTCTTAAGTGTTCTCTTGCATTTCTTATACTCCTCAAGTACCTCATTTGTTCCTGCCTGCCTATACCTGCTATGCACCTCCTACTTTTTCTTAACCAGGGTTCAGTATCTCTTGAAAACCAAGGTTCCATAAGCATGTAATCCTTGTCTTTATTCTGAAGGAGCATACAAATGCTGTACTCTCAAAATTTAACTTTTGAAGGCCTCCCAGGAACACCTTTGCCAGAAAACAACCTGTCCCAATCCACACCTGCCAGGTAATTTCTGAAATCCTCAAAACTAGTTTTTCTCCAACTGAGAATCTCAACCTGATGATCAGACCTATCCTTTTCCACACCTTGACACTAATGGCATTGTGATCACTAGATACAAAGTGTTCCCCTACATAAACTTCTGTCACCTGCCCTGTCTCGTTCCCTAATAGCAGATCTTGCGTCACACTCTCTCCAGCTGAGACTTCTACAGTATGTACTGATTGAGGAAACTTCCCTGAACTTATTTGACAAGCTCTTTTCTATCCAGCCCTTTTTACAGTATGGGAGTCTGGAGTCAATATGTGGAAAGTTAAAATCACCTACTATGACCCGGATCTGGGCCATACCCTCCAAATATCCGGTTTTTTGCACTACCTTACTTTCCTTTTTATATTTTCTATTTATGATTTATGATTTAAATTTTTAATATTTACTATCGATTTGTACTCCAGAGAGCATGAAGAGCAGAATCAAATATCGCTGTGATGACTGTACACTCTGGTATCAATTGTTTGGTGACAATAAAGTATAAAGCACTACAACCTTGCATTTCTTGTAACAGGCTGCCATCTCTCTGCAAATTTGCTCCTTAAATCCCATGGACTGTTGGGTGGTTTGTAATATAATCCCATTAACGAGGTCATACCTTTCTTATTCCTCAATTCTACCCATAATGCCTCAGTAGACGAGCTCTCCAGTCTGTCCTGAGTAAGTACTGCTGTGACTTTTTCCTGACTCAACATGATGTTGAGTCTAACTAATTAAACGAGTAATTAAACTAGTAATTAAATGAGTAATTAAAAGCCGAATTAAGCTAGTCCTTTCTGCCTACAGGATATCCATATCCCCCCAATCCGCTCATTCATTCTTTGGTTGAGAGCCAAGTAAAATAGGACCCAAGGATACAGAGAATTGTGGGAGGTCTATTTAGAACATCGGAACATAAGAAATAGGAGCAGGAGTCGGTCATCTGGCCCGTCGAACCTGCTGCGCCATTCAATAAGATCATGGCTGATCTGACCATGGACTCATCTCCACCTACCTGTCTTTTCCCCACAACCCTCAATTCTCCTACTGTGCAAAATAGAGATGAGGAGGAATTTCTTCAGCCAGATAGTGGTGAATTTGTGGAATTCATTTCCATGGATGGTTGTGGTGGCCAAGTCATTGGGTATATTTAAAGTGGAGATTGACAGATTCCTGGTTAGTCAGAATGTCAAAGATTATGTGGAGAAGGCAAGAAAATGGGGGTTGAGAGGGACAATGCATCGGCCATGTGCAATGGTGGAGCAGGCTCAATGGGCCGAACAGCCTAATTCTGCTCCCATGTCTTGTGGTCTTATTGAACTATGCCCTGCCCCTGTATATTTGATCTGCCAAAGTGCAGCATTTCATATTTGGTTGGATTAAACTCCACCTGCCATTTCTCCACCCATATCTGCAACTGATCTATATCCCACTGTACCATTTACCATTTTTCTACACATCTACAATATCATTAATTGTTGTATCATCTATGAAATTACTAACTCACCCATTTACATTTTCATCCAGGTCATTTATATACATCACAAACAGCTGAGGTTCCAGTGCAGGCTTTAGCACTGAGGTTGGGTGGAACTATAACCAGAGGTCATGGGTTGAGGGTGAAAGATGGAAAGTTTAAGGGGAATATGAAGGGAAACTTCTTCACTCAGCGGGGTTATGAGATTGTGGAATGAACTGCCAGCACAAGTGGTACATGCAAGCTTGATTTCAATGTTTAAGCAAATTTTGAACGTAGGACATGGAAAATCTGCAGCACATTACAGGCCCTTTGGCCCACAATTTTGTTCCAAGCATGTAATCTGCTCTAGAAACTGCTTGGAATTTCCCTATTTTTCTAAGCTCCATGTATCTATCTAAGAGTCTCTTAAAAGACCCTATTGTATCCGCCTCTAGCAATTTCCCTGGCAGTGCATCCCACACACCCACCACTCTCTGTGTGAAAGACTTACCTCTGATATCCCCCTTGAACCTACTCCCAAGCACCTTAAAACTACGCCCCCTCATGTTAACCATTTCAGCCCTGGGAGAAAAGCCTTTGGCTATCCACACGATCAATGCCTCATCATCTTAGACACCTCTATCAGGTCACCCCTCATCCTCCGTCACTCCAAGGAGAAAAGACCAAGTTCACTCAACCTATTCTCATAAGACATGCTCTCCAATCCAGGTAACATCCTTGTAAATCTTCTCTGCACACTCTCTATAGTATCCAAATCCTTCCGTTAGTGAGGAGACCAGACTGAGCACAGTACTCCAAGTGGAGCCTGGCCAAAGTCTTATATAGCTGCAACATTACCTCATGACTCTTGAACTCAATCCCACGGTTGATGAAGGCCAACACACCGTATGCTTTCTTAACAACACTGTCAACTTGCACAGCAACTTTGAGTGTTCTATGGACATGGACCCCAAGATCTCACTGATCCTCCACACTACCAAGAGTCTTACCATTTATATTATATTCTGTCTTCAAATTTGACCTACTGAAATGAACCACTTCACATTTATCCGGGTTGAAGTCCATCTGCCACTTCTCAGCCCAGTTCTGCATCCTATCAATGCTCTGTTGTAACCTCTGACAGTTTGGATAGGAACATGGATGGGAGGGCTATGGAGGCTATGGTCCCGGAGCTGGTCGATGTGAGAAGGCATTAAGTAGCTTCAGCATGGACTAGAAGAGCCAAAGAGCCAGCCTCTGTGCTGTACTCTCTGACTCCATGACTGCATATCCCTGCAGAACACCACTAATCACAGACCCCAGCTAAAATAACTCTTATCAACCATTATCTTCAATCTTCTATGGGAAAGACTATTCCAACTCCAAATTTCCAGGTTATCTGGATCCCATGCAACTTATCCTCATGATAAATCTGCCACTAGTCAGAGAAAAGCATCACTGTCTGATATGGAGGGGCAACTATACAGGATTACAAAAAGCTGCAGAAAGTTATAAAGTCAGTCAGCTCCATCATGGCCAGTAGCCTCTGCAGGAGAGGATACCTACAAAATGGCGGCATCCATCATTAAGGACCCCCGTCTGTTGAGTCGAACGGGTGAACCCAAACGCAGGACACTTGCACGGAGATAAAGTTGGGATGCAGACAAGGGCGTGAGTGTGGCTGGAAATGAAAGGGCAAACAGGAGGATGAATGAAAAGGTAGGTGGCAGGCAATACTTACCTTGACACGGAGCGTTGCTGGAGCTGAACGGCAAACAGGAGGATGAACAGAAAGGCAGGCAGCAGGCAATACTCATCTTGACATGGAGAGATAGAGTTGCACAGGCAAACCTCAGTACTGAAACAAAACTTAGAAGACACAATCTTAAGCGGCCGGGAACGTGAATTACCACACTGGCTGAAACAACGATCTGGCGATGGGTGGATGCAAAGCCAGGGTTTTTATGCTGCAGGTTTTAGATGAGAATCAGGTGCTGCAATCAAGGAACCTGGGAGAACACGGGGAAGAGGGAATTAGGAGAATATGAGGAATTAACAGTCGGGACCGTGACAGTATTCCCTCCCCAACCCCAATGGGAGCTTCCAGGTGAACCACCAGGCTTGCCCGGATTGTCGCGATGGAAGTCTCGGATGAGGGAAGGGTTTAAGATGAAGGAGCAGGGAATCCAGGTGCGCTCCTCAGGACCGTATCCGTCCCAATCAATGAGGTACTGGAGACCCCTGCCTCGGCGGCGTACATCCAGAATTCGCTGGATGGTGTAAGCTAGGTAGGCGTCAATGACCCAGGTGGGTGGAGGAGGTTCAGCTGGAGGGAACAAAGGGCTGACAGACATGAGTTTCATTTGGGAGATGTGGAATGTGGGATGGATGTGCATGGATCTGGGCAGTTTGAGTTTGACCTCCGAGGAGTTGATGAGGCTCTCGATTTCGAATGGTCCGATGTAACGAGGGGAGAGTTTCTTGGATTCATTCTTGAGGGGGATGTCTCTTGAAGAGAGCCAAACCTTCTGACCAGGCTGATAGTTGGGTGCTGGAATTCGGTGGTGATCGGCGATACTCTGGTTGCAGTCAGCGGAGCGGAGCAGGGCCGAGATTTCATCCTTCCAGATCTTGCAGCACTGGCGGAGATGGGCCTGAACTGAAGGCACAGCGATGTCACCTTTGTGGGCAGGAAACAGAGGGGGTTGATAGCCAAGGGAGCATTCGAAAGGGGACATACCGGTGGCGGTGCTGACCAGGGAGTTGTGGGCGTACTCCACCCAAGTGAGGTGGGTGCTCCAGGATGACGGGTTGTTGGCGGATATGCAGCGCAGTGCTGCTTCCGCATCCTGATTTTCTCGCTCCGTTTGACCGTTAGTCTGTGGATGGAAACCGGAAGACAGACTTACTGAAGTTCCGAGGGCTTGACAGAAGGATTTCCAGACTTGGGAGACGAATTGGGGCCGCGGTCAGAAACAATGTCAGAGGGAATTCCGTGAAGGCAGAAGACGAGATGAACAAGGAGATCGGCTGTTTCACGGGCTGTAGGGAGTTTGGGAAAGGCTATGACGTGCACGGCTTTGGAGAAACGGTCCACCACGGTGAGTACAGATGTGTTCTCATGTGAAGGGGGTCGTCCAGTGACAAAATCCAGAACAATGTGGGACCAAGGGTGGTCAGGGACAGGTAGGGAACGAAGCAGCCCAGCAGGGGGCCAATGGGAGGCTTTTCTACGGGCACACGCAATACAGGCAGAGACGAAGGAGCGAGTGTCAGCATCCATGGTGGGCCACCAGAAATGTCGCTTCAGACGGGACAGAATTCGATTGATTGCAGGATGCTGGCGATCCGGGAAGTATGCCTCCGCTGGAGAACCTGAGACTGGACAGTCAGGCACGACGAGGCGATTGGAGGGTCCATTGCCTGGGTCAGGTTGAGTCCGTTGGGCCTCTTTGACAATGGATTTGATCTATCAAGTGAGGGCAGCCAAAACACAGGACGGTGCAAGGATAGTATCAGGGTTGGAAGGACCCTCCTCGGAGACGTATTGATGAGAGAGAGCATCTGGCTTCCTGTTCTTGGAACCAGGACGGTAGGTGAGGGTGAAATTGAAGCAACTAAAAAATAGTACCCAGCAGGCTTGGAGGGAGTTAAGGCGTTTAGCTGTTTGGGTGTATGTGAGGTTCTTATGGTCCGTCCAGACGATGAATGGATGTTCAGCTTCCCTCAGCCAGTGCCTCCACTCCTCCCAGGTGAGTTTGACGGCCAGCAACTCCCGGTTCCCAACGTTGTAGTTCCGTTTGGCGGGGGATAGACAGCGAGAGAAGAAGGCGCAGGGTTGGAGCTTTTGGTCTGGGATGGAGCATTGGGAGAGGACCGCTCCCACCCCAGAGTCGGAGGTGTCGACTTCCACAATGAATTGGCGAGATGGGTCAGGTTGGACCAGGATGGGAGCGGAGGTAAAACGCCTCTTCAGCTCCAAGAAGGCTGAGTCCGCTTCGGGGGTCCAGTGGAAGGGGGTCGCAGGAGAGGAGAGCTGAGTAAGGGGCGCTGCCACCCGACTGTAATTCCTGATGAAGAAACGGTAGAAATTGGCGAATCCCAGAAATCACTGGAGTTGTTTGAGTGTCGTGGGTTTTGGCCACTCCGCCACTACCCAGATCTTTTCGGGATCCGCTCTCACCTGCCCGCTCTCAATGATGTACCCCAGGAAAATGACAGAACGGGCATGGAACTCGCACTTCTCTGCCTTAACAAGTAGCTTATTCTCCCAAAGCCTCTGAAGTACCTGACGAACCTGGTGGGTGTGCTCCTGAAGATTATGGGAGAAGATGAGGATGTCCTCCAAATAAACAAAAACAAAATGGTTAATAAAGTCCCTAAGAATGTCATTGACCAGGGCCTGGAACACAGCAGGGGCGTTGGTCAGGCCGAAAAGCATCACCAGGTACTCAAAATGACCGAGCGGGGTGTTAAAAGTTGTTTCCATTCATCCTTCTCCCTTATCCTGACCGGGTGATAGGCGTTCTGCAAGTCCAATTTAGAGAAAATCGTGGCTCCGTGAAGGGGCTCGATTGCTGAGTTGATAAGGGGCAGGGGATACTTGTTCATTATGGTAATGTTGTTCAGGCCACGGTAGTCAATGCAGGGGCGTAGCAAGCCATCTTTTTTCACCACAAAGAAGGAACCAGTGCCTACGGGGGAAGATGAGGGTCGGATGATGCCAGCCGCGAGGGAGTCATTTGCGTACGTCTCCATTGCTTCTCCTTCTGGTCAGGACAGGTTATACAGCCGACTGGTGGATAGTGAGGCTCCGGGGTGAAGGTCAATTGTGCAATCGTAAGGGTGACGTGGAGGCAGAGAAAGGGCCCGTTGTTTACTAAACATTTCTCCCAGATCGTGATACTCTACGGGAACCGTGGACAAGTCAGTGGGCTCAGAGGGGGACAAAGTCGCGGTGACCTCCACTGGGAAAAGGGCTGATTGTAGACAAGTAGAATGGCAGTACGAACTCCAGTTAACTATCTTCCCAGTGGGCCAGTCGATGTGGGGGTATGACAGCTTAACCAGGGGTGGCCGAGAACTAGAGGGGTCTGAGGAGAGGAAATTAAATTAAATCGTACCTGATCCCAAGACTTTCTAGGAGGCGCTCATAGAGTAAGGTACACTTTGACTTTGCTCCATTCCCTTTTCTTTATTTTAACCCATAACAGCCCTTATTCATTTTGTTTAAACCTACACTAAAGGGTTTATATAGACTTTTTTTTTGAACTTTGATTATAAGTTGTTGGAAATGGCAACTCTCAGACGAAGAGACGTTAAAAACGGCAAAGATTCCGACAGCAAGGAAGGAAAAAATGGAGACCCTAAATCATCTACGGATATCCCATTAACTTTTGACACAATTTCGAACCTTCTAGATGAAAAATTCAACCTCCAAGATGAAAAATTTAACCACAGATTTTCAGCGATGGTTGGAGTTTTAAAGACAGTTGAAGATAATCATAGGTCGTTTAGACACAAATTTGAACAACAACAAACGAGAATCTCAGAACTCGATGAAGCTGCTCGGCAAAGGGATCGAAAGATTGAAACCTTGGAGCAAAATTTATCTTCAACATCTCAAATGTTAGAATGTTATAACTCCAAGATTACCGACCTTGAAAATTGCTCCCGGAGACAGAATTTGCGGATAATTGGACTTACCAAAGACGTTGAGAAGGAGGATCCGGTTAAATTCTTTTCTCAATTCTTAATGGACGTGTTTGGACCGGAAGTTTCGGATACCCCCCCATGAATCGACCGGGCCCACCGTATTCCTTTCGCCAGACCAACCGTAGGTTCTAAACCAAGAGTTGTTATTATTCGGTTTCATTATGTTCACATCAAGGATCGTCTGATATGAGCTGCTCGAAGAAGAGGAATGATTGAATTTCAAAGTTTCAGATTTTGTTTGGTTGAAGACTTCAGTCCCGAAGTTTTAAGGGAATGGATGGCTTTTAAAGCAATGTCTTCAGAATTTTTTCAAAAATGTTTCAAACCAGCTCTCCTTTACCCAGCTCGTCTGAGAGTTGTCCTTCCTGGTAATTCCCACCGTCTCTTTAAGTCTCCGACCGAAGCTCAAAAAGTTCTCGATGATCTGAATTTGCCTCCTAAGATCTAATAATTTTACTGCTTCTTTTTTTCATTTTTGTTCCTATTGGTTTTTTTTTGTTAGTAATAGATTTACAGATTTGGATCTTTGATAATCCGAGGGCTTAGGTTCTTGGTCTGTAGTGTAGATATTTTTTTATATACTTCTCGATTAAAGTTTTTCTTTCTTAATGATTCTGTCCGTTTTTCTTTAATTTCTATTTTTATTCTTACTTTCTCTGCTTTTGAAGGTAATTAAGTGGAGAAGACTCGGGGCTTAATTTTGTTTTTGAAAGGATTGGGGAAGTATTTGGTTCTTTTCGTCTTTTTACATTTCAAGATGGTGTTTATGCCTTTCTTCCCCTACACTGTTTTTTCTATCTTGTTGCATCATTTTCTTATTGTTTCGCTTTGAAAAGTACTAACAATATTAATTGATGCTTGTTTTTTGTTTTAAAAATACTAATAAGATGATATTTTGTCCTATGCTTTCAATAACTGTAGCTTTCATTTATTTAGATTAATTTTTTTGGTTTTTTTTATTATAAATATATATCTTTTGGGCTGCCTTTTAGAAAGATGGGGTTAGATTTAGTGTTAGATTATTTTTTGGCTTCTCTTTGCCTTTTTTCTGGGTCTTTATGGGTGGGGGTGGGGTCTTTATATTTTTAGTCTAGTTTTTTCAAAGGGGCTAACTTGCAACTACAAATAGGTCCGAAATGTTGTAACTTCCAGTTCCTCTTCAAACCTTTTTTCCTCTTCCAGAGTCATGAGTTTGTACTCGGGTTAACCCTTTACATACCAAATGGTTAACTTTAGTAATATGCACAAGATTATTAACTTTGTTTCATGGAATACAAATGGTTTAAACCACCCGATTAAACGGAAATTTTTAATGTATTCCACAGAATGAACGCTCACATTATTTTTGCACAAGAAACTCATGTGAGGAGAGAGGATAATCAACGATTTTTAGGTTTTGGTGTGAATAACAATATCATTTGAACTCGAATGCCAAAGTGAAAGGAGTTCCATTTTCATAGATTCTTCAGTATCATTTATTCATTATGAAAACATTTCAGACCCAAATAGTAGATTTTTGTTAATTACCAGTTTACTTTTTAATAAAAAGGTTGTTATGGTGAATGTTTATGCTCCAAATATTGACCATTCTGAATTTTTTAATAATTTGCTTACAACTCTTCCTAATTTAAATGATTATATGCTGATAATGGGTGGAGATTTTTACTGTTGTTTAAATCCTTTGATGGATAGATCTGTTTCTAATCAGACACTTCCAAAAAAATCTGCTACTCTTATCAATTCTTTTCTGGTTGATACAGGAATAGTAGAAATTTGGAGATTTTTATACAATATGGATAAAGAGTTTTCATTCTTTTCTCATGTATATCATAAGTACTCTAGAATTGACTATTTCTCATTTAATTCCATTTGTTATTGACTGTAACTATGACTCCATCGCAATTTCCGACCATGCGCCTTTGAAACTATCAAACTAATGGATACATTTTCTAACATTAGACAATGGCGGTTTAATTCTACCCATCTTCAAGAATTTAAATTTGTTAATTTCATTAAGGATCAGATCAATTTTTTCTTTTCAACAAACGCTACGGAAGAAATTTCTAGTGGAATATTATGGGACACTTTTAAAGCATATATACGTGGACAAATTATTTCATATTCTGCTGGACTGAAAAAACAAATTAATAATCAAATACAAATGCTGGTTGATAAGATCAAAGAAATTGACAAGGAATATTCTATTGCTCCTAGTAAGGAGCTTTATAAAAAGAGAGTTGGGCTTCAAATGGAGCATAGCTTATTACTAACATCCTTGATCGAAAATCAATTAAGTAAAACTAGGAGTCAGTTCTATATACATGGTGATAAATCTGGTAAATTACTGGCTAATCAATTGAAAACTGCTTTGGTTAAATGCCAGATTCTTAAGATTTGTAAAAGTGATGGTATCCTGACTGTTGATCATGATAAGATAAATAAATCCTTTCAAGAATTCTATACTTCGCCATACCAATCAGAATCTCCTGATGATCTTACTATAACACACGAATTTTTAAGGAAATTGAATTTTCTGAAATTACCATCTGATGAACATTTAATATTAGAAACTCCCCTTACTGAAGATGAAATTAAAAATGCTATTTTTTGATGAATTCAGGTAGACCACCTGGTCCAGATGGTTTCACAGTAGAATTTTTCAAATCTTTTTCTAATATTCTTTCACCTTGGCAATATAGAATTTTTAAGGATGCATTACCTGTAGGTAAATTACCACCGTCCTTTTACAGTGCTTCTATTTCCTTAATTCTTTAGAAAGATAAAGATCCCAGTGAATGTGCATCGTATAGGCCTATACCTTTGTTGATTGTAGATTCCAAAATTTTTTCTAAAATATTAGCGACCAGATTGGAAAAAGTATTGCCTCAAATTATTTCTGTTGATCAGATGGGATTTATTAAAAATCGTTATTCTTTTTTAATATTAGGAGATTAATGAATGTTGTTTATACTCCTTCATCTAGAACTCCAGAATGTGTCATTTCACTAGATGCTGAGAAAGCGTTTGACAGGGTTGAATGGTTATATTTATTTAGTGTGCTTGAAAAATTTAATTTTAGTTTGACATTTATATCTTGGATTAAGTTAATATACCTTATCCCTCCGGCTTCAGTATTTACCAATAATCAAAGATCTCCCTTTTTTCAGTTGTTTCATGGCACCAGGTAAGGTTGTCCTTTTAGTCCATTGCTATTTGATATTGCTTTAGCACCTTTGACCATTGCTGTTTGTGAATCAACTATAGATTTGGTATAATGAAACACATAAGTTATCACTATATGCTGATGATTTATTACTATACATTTCTAACCCTGGAAAATCTATTCCGGCACTACTATCCTTGCTTGATAAGTTTAGTAATTTTTCGGGCTATAAATTGAACTTAATAAGAGTGAACTCTTCCCTTTAAATATGCAGGTTCCAATTTATAGATGTTCACTATTCAGACTGGTTAATGATTATTTTACTTATCTGGGTGTTAAAATTACTAAGAAACATAAGGATTTATTTAAGCATAATTTTTTTCCTTTAATTGATCAAATTAATCAAATTTTTATTAAATGGTCCCCGTTGTTTCTATCAATGCTTGGTCGAGTTAACGCTATTAAGATGATTCTCCTACCAAAACTTTTATACTTGTTTCAAGCATTACCAATTTTTATTTCTAAATTCTTTTTTGATACTTTAGATTCTCAAATCTCTTCATATGTATGGCAGAACAAAAATCCTAGATTAAGTAAAAAATATTTACAGAACTCTAAAAAGGACGGTGGTTTGGCTTTACCAAATTTTAGATTTTATTATTGGGCAATTAATATCCGATATTTAATATTTTGGACACAAGATTTGGATATAACTTGACGCTCACAATGGGTAAACCTGGAATGTAAATCTATACAAGGGTTTTCTTTGACTTCCATTTTAGGGACTTCGCTACCATTTGTTATTTTGAAATTAAATAAACAAATGGTTAATCCAATAACTAAACATACAATACGAATATGGTTTCAAGTTCGTAAATTTTTTGGCTTGACCCAATTTATTTCATCAAGCCCTATTACATCTAATTTTTTCTTTCAACCTTCTATTATAGATCAAGCTTTTTCGGTATGGAAAAGGAAGGGTATGTTAAGCTACAACGCAAACACAAGGAAATCTGCAGATGCTGGAATTTCAAGCAACACACATCAAAATTGCTGGTGAACGCAGCAGGCCAGGCAGCATCTCTAGGAAGAGGTATAGTCGACGTTTCAGGCCGAGACCCTTCGTCAGGACTAACTGAAAGAAGAGCTAGTAAGAGATTTGAAAGTGGGAGGGGGAGGGGGAGATCCAAAATGATAGGAGAAGGCAGGAGGGGGAGGGATGGAGCCAAGAGCTGGACAGGTGATTGGCAAAGGGGATACGAGAGGATCATGGGACAGGAGGTCTGGGGAGAAAGACAAGGTGGGGGGAATCCAGAGGATGGTCAAGGGGTATAGTCAGAGGGGCAGAGGGAGAAAAAGAGTGAGAGAAAGAATGTGTGTATAAAAATAAATAACGGATGGGGTACGAGGGGGAGGTGGGGCATTAGCGGAAGTTAGAGAAGACAATGTTCATGCCATCAGGCTGGAGGCTACCCAGACGGAATATAAGATGTTGTTCCTCCAACCTGAGTGTGGCTTCATCTTTACAGTAGAGGAGGCCATGGATAGACATGTCAGAATGGGAATGGGATGTGGAATTAAAATGTGTGGCCACTGGGAGATCCTGCTTTCTCTGGCGGACAGAGCGTAGGTGTTCAGCAAAATGATCTCCCAGTCTGCTATATTTGCAATGTCAATTATTAATAATGTAATCTCAATCTCTGTTCATTAATATTGTTTCTATGTTTATAATTTTGAAAATTAATAAAATGATTGGAAAAGAAAGAATTGTACGTATTCCCAATGGTTTCTGGAGAGAAGGAGAAACAGGGGTTCCGTGCAGTGTGTGACTCGGGCTGGAAGTCTACTGTCTAGTGCCTGGGCGTCCAGGGGGATACACAAAGGCTCACGAGGAATACCGGCTTGGAGGCCCAGTTCTCGTCCATGAAGTTTCCCTTTGCGCCGGAGTCCACTAGCGCTAGCAGAGGCAAGGACTGGTGTTTGTGACACAGAGTGGCTTGAAGCTGCATTTGGGGTTGGGGGACAGAAGGGAATGTTGTCTGGCTCACCAGGGTCCCCCCTGCTACTGGTGAGCCCTCCCTTTTGGCCGAAGGGGACAGGTGGCAAGGGAGTGGCCGGACTGGCCGCAATACAGACACTCACCCGCTCTCGTTCTCCAGAGTCGTTCAGCGGGAGAAAGGTGGTTCCATCCCAGCTGTATGGGTTCCTTTCCCAGGGCGGTAGGAATGGCAGGGCTGGGAGCTACTTGGGATGCAGAAGGAGGAGAGAATCTTTTCTGGCGGGAGGCGGTAAAGAGCGCCGAGAAGAGGCCAAAGATGGTGGGCGACCAGTTCTCTTTCTATGGTGTTCTTGGAGGCGACTGTCCAACCTGGTGGCCAGGGAGATCAGGGAATCCAGGCTGTTTGTATTGTCTCTTGCCGCCAACTCGTCCTTTACCAGGTCGCTGAGTCCATTCTGAAAAAGCCCCTGGAGTGACTCATCGTTCCACCCGAGCCGGCCGCTAACATCTGGAACAGCACGGGATATCACTAGACAACAAACTTTTTTGGAAGTGTTGCTTTGTCAAATTTTTTTTTGTTTATGATAGACCACTTGAAGCTGAATACAAATATAATTTCAGACTACTTATATCATGTAGGAATTTGGGGAAACAAAAAATTAACTTTTATTGAATATAATGTGTTTAATTGCATTATGGTGCTGACACTTTGCAATAGTTTAACGAAGCTAAAAATGTTTTGGTGATGATCTTCTTTTGTGCTCGGTGTCTGAGGATTCTCGTAAGTGTCCAACAATAATCAGCCAGCATTGATGGATTCCACTTTCCCTGATACAGTTTCTCCATGACCGCAATGTCCTGGTGAAACCTTTCACCATGTGCATCACTGAGAGTGCCAAGATTTGCAGGGAAGAAGTTGAAATAATAATAATTGATCCCGAGTGGAAAATTATTTTGTTACTGCAGCAAAATTTTAAAACATACTTAGCAATAATAATATATAATAATAATAAATATAACAATATTAACTAATAAGGTACAGAATAATAATACACACAATAATAATTTACCAATAAGCAACAATGTGCAATAATGGGAATACAGAAAATGACTCTCTAGGGACATGTTGCACTGCACGGTTTTGTATGCTTGAAGCATGTTGACAACTAGCTGCATGTAGTTTGGTGCTCTCTAGCTGCCAAGAAAATTTTCAACAACATCGTTGAATGCCTTCCATGCCATTTTCTCCAGACCCACTAGAAGTTCTTAGAATTTCCTGTCATTGATGACCTGTTTGATTTGTGGACCAACAAAGATGCCTTCCGTAATCTTGGCATCAGTTATTCTGAGTTGAATTATGAATTGAAATAACAAAATATAGGTGATTTTTTAAAAGTGGTGTGTGATAGGACATTTCATGGTGATTTTCATGATCAGCAGCCCAAAATCCATAAGATATATCCAAAAGTATTCAGGAAGCAAAACCTTTGTTCTCCAGTGTATTTGGCAACACTGCAGGAGCCCTGGCAGAGAATGAGTAGACGCTTGTTGGCATCTTTACCACGGACTGGATGATCGAAGATTTTTCTCATCTCCGCGATAAAACTGGCGAAAGAGGAGCAGATATCCGATTGGTTGTCCCAAGCTGCTGTGGCCCACGCTAATGTACTTCTGCACAGCAAGCCCATAACATAAGCAATTTTGGAGATCTGTGGAGTAAGTCCAATGGCTGCTGTTCAAACACTAGGGAGCACTGAAAGAGGAAACCGAAACTTCCCCAAATGCTCCGGCTCTGGTACGTGAGGCTCTCTGGCGGGGGTGTTGATGACTCATGGAGGGTTGCCGCTACAGGCTGTCTGGGCTGGCTAGGCTGGGTTGAGTGATATGAGTGGAGACACAGTCCACCTGGTCACCGATCTGTGTGACGTGAGCAGACAGGGAACGGAGATTCTCCATGACCTCTCGGAGGAGTTGGTCCTGCTGTCCAAGTAGGGAACCCTGGCTGGTGAGGGCTTGTTGAAGGCTGTTTTTGCCCGCTGGGTCCATGGTGGCCAGATCATTCTGTTGCACAGAACGGGAGAATCCAAACGCATTTCACTGGCACGGAGATAGAGCTGGGATGCAGATGAGGCCTGTGTGTGTGGCTGGAACTGAACGGCAAACTGGAGGATGAACGGAAAGGCAGGCGGGGCAATGCTTATCTTGACATGGAGAGACAGAGTTACACAGGCAAACCTCAGTACTGAAACAGAAGACACAATCCTAAGTGGCCGGGAACGTGAATTACCACACTGGCTGAAACAACGATCTGGCAATGAGTAGATGCAAAGCTGGGGTATTTATGTTGTAGGCTTAAATGAGAATCAGGTATGCCACAATCAAGGAGCCCGGGAGAACACGGGGAAAAGGGAATTAGGAGAATATGAGGAATTAACGGTCGGGACCGTCACCTCAGACATGACCTCTTCTTGTTGCTACCACCAACTCCTTAAGCCACCTAAAGATTATAAACTGTTCTAATTAACTGTAGCTAACTAAGGGTAAATGTTCCTTGTTTTTCTGATACAGTATCTCGAGCTTACAGAGAATGTTGCAAGAAAAAAAAGAAAATTCAGTGAGCAGCCGTTCTGTGGGGAAAGAGGCCTTGTTAATGAGAGAGGTCAGAGGAGAATGGCCAGACTGGTTCAAGCTGACAGGAAGGTGACAGGAACTCGAATAACCACATGTTACAACAGTGGTGTGCAGTGGTCTCCAAACGCACAACGTGTCGACCCTTGACCCTTGGGCTACAGCAGCAGAAGACCATGAACACACACTTGGTGGCCACTTTGTCACTTACAGGACATGACAAACCCTACAGCCACTGGATGCATTTTACATCAATGCATACACAATACGTCTTTCTCACATAGTTTGAGGAAAAGGTTTGTTTGGCCGAGTATTAGGTACAGAGGAGATGTCAGGGGTAGGTGTTTTACACAGAGAGTGGTGAGTGTGTGGAAGGGGCTGCCGGCAACGGTGGTGGAGGCGGAAACTATAGGGTCTTTTAAGAGACTCCTGGATGGATATGTGGAGCTTAGAAAAACAGAGGGCTATGGGTAACCCTAGGTAGTTCTAAGATAGGGACATGTTTGGCACAGTTTTATGGACCGAAGGGCCTGTATTGTGCTGTAGGTTTTCCATGTTTCTATGTTCCCAATAACACAAGGGTATCAGGAGCAGGAGCTGGACATCAGCCCCTTTTGGCCTGTGATACCATTTAAAGGAGTTCTGACTCATAGGTGCGGACCTCAACTCCTTCTCCAGTCCATGTCTTCCTCCCTCTTCATAATTCAACATTTCTCCAACCCCACTTCACCTGATCCAGCCCCCACCCCCGGCCTCAGGGACCAAGAATGCCAGAGATTCACAACCAGAGTCAAGTTCGCCTCATTAATAAATATACCGTCCTGGATCTTGTTGTGGGGATGGCCTCTTAGTGGAATGCCACTGACACCAGGTTTCCGACACTGCGCATGGATCTGTGGTGCAGAAGGGAAAGAGGGTGAAGAGAGGAGTAGTAGTGATAGGGAACTCGAGAGTCAGAGGACCAGACAGGAGATGCTGTGGATGTAAATGGGACACCAGGATAGTTTGTTGCCTCCCATCTTGCATTGTCCTGGAGGACTGGAAAATTGAAAATGTCACACTACTCTTTAAGAAGGGAAGAAGGCAAAAGAAAGGAAATTATAGGCCAGTTAGCCTAACCTCAGTGGTTGGGAAAATGTTGGAGTCTGTTGTTAAGGATGTGGTTTCGAGATACTTGTAGACTAATGATAAAATAAGTCAAAGTCAGCATGGTTTCTGTGAAGGGAAATCTTGCCCAACAAATCTGTTAGAGTTCTTCGAGGAAGTAACAAGTAGGGTGGACAAAAGAGAGGCAGTGGATGTCATTTACTTGGATTTTCAGAAGGCGTTTGATAAGTTGCCACACATGAGGCTGCTTAACAAGATGAAACCCTGTGGCGTTACAGGAAAGATACTGGCATGGATAATGAATGGCTGACAGGCAGGAGGCAGTAAGTGGGAATAAAGGGGGCCTTTTCTGGGTGGCTGCCAGTGACTAGTGGTGTTTCTCAGGGGACAATATTGGGATTGAGACTTTTCACATTATTTGTCAGTAATTGATAGCTTTGTGGCAAAGTTTGCAGATGATGTGAAGATAGGTGGAGGGGTAGGTAGTGCTGAGGAAGCAATGTGATTGCAGCGGGACTTAGACAAATTGGAAGAATGGGCAAAAAAAGTGGCAGATGGAATACAGTGTTGGGAAATGTATGATAATGCATTTTGGTAAAAGGAACAATGATGTGGACTATTATCTAAATGGGGAGAAGATTCAAACATCAGAGGTACAGAGGGACTTAGGAGTCCTCGTGCAAGAATCCCAGAAGGTTGATTTACAGGTAAAAAAGGCAAATGCAATGTTGGCATTTATTTCAAGGGGAATAGAATATAAAAGCAAGGAGATAATGCTGAGCCTTTGTAAGACACTAGTCAGGACGCACTTAGGGTATTGTGAAGAGTTTTGGGCCCCATATCTCAGAAAGGATGTGTTGTCATTGGAGAGAGTCCAGAGGAGGTTCACAAGGATGATTCTGGGAATGAAGGGGTTAACATAATAGGAGCTTTGAGCCTGTACTCACTGGAATTTAGAAGAGTGCAGGGGTTTCTCATTGAAACCTACTGAATGTTGAAAGGACTAGATAGGGTGGATGTGGAGCAGATATTTCCTATGGTGTGGGTATCCAGAACTGGAGGGCACATCCTCAGAATAGAGGGGCGACCCTTTAGAACAGAGGTAAAGAGGAATTTTTTTTTAGCCAGAGAATTGTAAATCTGTGGAATGCTCTGCCACAGACTGCAGTGGAGACCATGTCTGTGGGTATATTTAAGGTGGATGTTGATAGTTTCCTGATCGGTCAGGATATGGCGAGAAGGCAGGTGTGTGGGGTTGACTGGGGTTTGTGATCAGCATGATTGAATGGTGGAGCAGACTTGACAGCCCGTATGGCATAAATCTGCTCCTATGTCTTATGGTCTTATGCCTCCCAGGTGCCAGGGTCAAGGACGCCTTGGATCGCATTCACAGCATTTTGAAGGGAAGGGAGAGCAGGCAGATGTCTTGGTGCATATTGGTACCAACGACATAGGAAGGAAAAGCAAAGAGGTCCTGAAAAGAGAATTTACAGAGCTAGGTAGAAAGCTGAGAAGCAGGACCTCCAGGGTAGTTGTTTCTGGATTGTTGCCTGTGCCACACGCCACGCCAGAAACAGGATTGCAAATTAATATGTAGCTGAGAAGCTGGTGCAGGGGGCAGGGCTTCAGGTTCTTGGATCATTGGGATCTCTTCTGGGGGAGGGATGACCTGTTCAAGAGTGACGGGTTGCACCTGAACCCGAGAGGAACCAATATTCTCGCGGTAGATTTATTGGAGCTGTTGGGGAAGGTTTAAACTTGTCGGGGGGGATAGAAACTGGAGTGACGGGACTCAGGATAGGACGGATGGTAAAAAAAAAACAAAGATAGCGTGCAGTCAGACTGTCAGGAAGGGCAGGACAAAACTGCAGCCAGCAGGGTATCGGTGCATTCGGGATGCAGAATCGAAAAGGGTAGCAAATGCAGTACTCAAAGTGTTATATCTCATTTCACAGTGTATAAGAAATAAGGTGGATCATCTTGTTGCACTATTACAGATTGTTGGTTATGATGTTGTGGCCATCACTGAAAGGTGGCTGAAGGATGGTTGTAGTTGGGAGCTGAATGTCCAAGGTTACACGTTGTATCGGAGGGATAGGAAGGTAGGAAGAGGGGGTGGTGTGGCTCTACTGGTAAAGAATGGCATCAAATCAGTAGAAAGATGTGAGATAAAATTGGAAGATGATGAATCCTTGTGGGTTGAGTTCAACTGTAAGGATAAAAGGACCCAGATGGTAGTTATATACAGGCCTCCAAACAGTAGATGGGATGTGGACAAAAGATTACAATAGGAAATAGAAAAGGCGCGTCAAAAAGGCATGTGAGATTTCAACATGCAATTGGGAAAATCAGGTTGGAAATGGATCTCAAGAGAGTGCGTTTGTTGAATGCCTACGAGATGGCTTTTTAGAGTAGCTTGTCATTGAGCCTACCAGGTGATCAGCTATAAAGTGGGGCTGAATTATTCAGTGATGGTGCTGAGGGATGTACCCTATGGTAATATGTATTCGCAAGGCCAGATGAGTGGCGTTAAAAAGTCAGTTTCAAGCATTATGTGCCTACTATAAATGCCTCTGTTGATTCACAAGCAACAGCAATTGATAGATCTAATATAGGAGTGAACTGTGACAGTGTCAGCAGCATCGGACACAACCCGGGCTACACAGAGCATAAACAAACAAACCAACAGAGCATCCGACCCACAGCGCACAACGTGAATCACGCACCAATCCCGCAATCAGCGTCAAATGCGTGCTTTTCAACTGAAAAACACAACACTAACCCACAATGTCCACTGCTATTCGCGTTGCATAGACAGACAATGCCAAAAGGTACACCTTTATTAAAGTCAAATAAGGCAAACAACAGATGCAAGGCTTTACCAGGAGTTGGACAAATCATACTCTGACCAGGCAATACCTCAATTAATTTGGCTACTGAATTTAAAACAAAAATCAACAGGATCGCCACTTGAAAGTCTAAGCAAAACCAGTAGGCTTAATAGCAGTAAATGTAATATTTGGGTTTTGCAGGAAGCATAAGGACTATGGAGTATCCACCACAAAATAATAATAATAATCAGCATTAGCCTTGGACCAAATTTTTAAAAAATCAACTGCACCCACCAATGATGTTTTCAGAGAAGCACAATCCATCTGTTGTTGTGATTGGTGGTGAAAGCATCAGTGATTTTCTGAACGTCAAGTGCTTTGGTCCTCTGGCTGTTTATGGCCAACAGGGCCAAGTTGCTGTTCCGAGCATCGCCGCTGCTATTCCTTGGGTAGTTTTTGAGGCATCTGAAGCAAGAGAAACTCCGTCTGCATGAGGCAGATGTCACAGGCAGAGTCAGTGATATGCAGATTAGTTTGTATAATTCTATAAATGCATCGCGGTAGGGTCTCATTGGAGCTAGAAATTCCACTGTGTCATTCACTATCTGTCCTTGCTAGAGACTGAACCACTGCTCTCATATACTCACAATTTTCTTGGACAATCTTTGCATGTCCTTTGTCAAGCATATTTCCCAATCTTGAACCGTCTTGTTTTCTCAATCTGAATTTGGCCCATGTCTCCATCACAAACTTATGAGCTGCACTTACATGGTGGGTTTTGAAAGCTGTTGTAGCTTTCCGCCAGTTGCAGTAACTGGTGACAGTGAAGGTAGACTCAGAATGGAACCCATGTCCTCCACACAGGAAATGTCTGCATGCGAAGCAGAATATAGTATCTTTCGTGATTGAATATTCCAGTCAGTTAAACCAGCCATGAATAAAACTCCTTTGCTGTTTGCCAAACTGTTGCGAGCAGCGAAGGGTACTTTCTCAATGCTGGCCGATGGGGTCCTTCCTCAGGCTGCTGGCTAACATCGCTAACAGTATTCCCACTCACACTAAGAGCAGCTTCATCCACGTTCTCTTCCGAATCCCGCTCCATTTCTTGTTCCTCTGCTTCACCCTCACACTTCTTCGATGAACAGCTGTCGTCCTCATCCCCACTTACTTCTTTCTGCATGTCACTTTCAATTAAGACAGGCTCAGGCTGAGACACCACTGATTCCTCCGGATGAGGTCGTTTTCTCACTAAAAATCGATCCATTTTTCATGCCGGCCAAAATAATGCACGTGCCAGGCCCACGCTAGCTTGTAAAAGCACAGTGTAGGTGTGTGGGACATCTGTTAGTCTCACAAGACCATGGATCTGCGCCTGGATGTACACTATCAATCTCTGGCGTGAGCGAGAGTGAGAGACATCACCACCTTAAGTGATCTTAGATCAGCTTAACTGATCTGAGAACAGCAATGGCAAGACATTGACAATGAACGAATAAGCAGAAGAGTAGAGTGGATGTGACAGAGTTTATAACTTTATTGCTGCGTGGGTGCTATGGTAATTGGGGGATCTGTTTCATTAGATCAACTGGAGAAACAAGCTGTATTCAAAACTATTCAGAGAAAGCGAAGCAGCTGCAATTTGTATGTGAAATTTCTGATAATTTCTTGGTGGTGCTACAGTGGTGCTATTGTAATTTCTGCTGGGGCTATAGCACCAGCTAGCACCACCTTAGCGCCGCCCTGTGACAGGGAGAAAGTCTGGTGTAGCAGTATTTCAGTGGAGTAAAGGAAATTACAATGGTATGAGAGAGGTGTTGGCCAAAGGAAATTGGAAGGAGATGCTGGCAGGGATGTCAGCAGAGCAGCAATAGATTGAGTTTCTGGGGAAAATAAGGAAAGTGCAGGATAGATATATTCCAAAGACAAAGAAATGCTCAAATGTCAAAACAGTACTACTGTGCTTGACAAGGGAAGTCAAAGCTATTGTAAAACCAGAAGAGAGAGCATACAACAGAGCAAAAATTAGCAGGAAGATAATAGATGGCTTTGATGCCAAGTTGAAGATGAAAGAAAGCTTGGTTGAAAGGCAGGTAGTGTTGAGGAAACAGGTAGGATGCAGAAGGACTTAGGCAGATCAGGAGAATGGGCAACAAAGTGGCAAATGATGGCAAATGAAATACACTGTTGGAAAATGCATGGTCATGCATTTTGGTAGTAGAAATAAACGTGCAGACTATTTTCTAAAGTGTGAGAAAATCCAAAAATCTTAGATGCAAAAGGATTCAGGAGTCCTTGTGCAGAACACCCTAAAGGTTAACTTGCAGGTTGAATTGGTGGTGAGGAAGACAAATACAATGTTAGCATTCATTTCAAGAGGTCTAGAATACAAGAGCAAGGAGGTAATGCTGAGGCTGTATAAGGCACTTATGAGGCCTCACCTTGAGTATTGTGAACAGTTTTGGGCCCCTCATCTTAGAAAAGATGTGCTGGCATTGGAGAGGGTCCAGAGGAGGTTCACACGGATGATTCCAGGAATTAAAGGGTTATAATATGAGGAACATAGATGAGGGGAGATCTCATTAAAATTTTTAAAATTTGGAAGGCCCAGACAGAGTGGATGTGGAAAGGATGTTTCCCATGGTGGGGGAATCTCAGACAAGAGGACGCAGCCTTGGGATAGACTGACGTCCATTTAAAACAGAGAAGTGGAGAAATTTCTTTAGCCAGAGGGTGGTGGATTTGTGGGATTACTTTCCACAGGAAGCTGTGGAGGCTGGGTCATCAGGTATACTTAAGGCAGAGTTTGATTGGTTCTTCATTGGACACAGCATGGAAGATTACAGAGAGAAGGGTGGGGAGTGGGGCTGAGGAGGACAAAAAAGGATCAGCCATGATTGAATGGTGGAGCAGACTTGATGGGCCAAAAGGCCAAATTCTGCTCCTATGTCTTATGGTGTTAATATCGCTCAAACATTATTCTGGGGCGGGGTAGTGGAGCATAATACTTAAAAAAAAGAAAAAATTACGGTAAGAGCAACTCGCACAAATTGCTGGAGGAATTCAGCAGGTCAGGCAGTGTTTTGGGCTGAGACCCTTCGTCAGGACTGGAACAGAAGGAGGAAGATGCCGGAACAAGAAGGTGGGGGTGGGGGGGGGAGGAGGACAAGGTGAGGGTGATAGGTGAAGCTAGGTGGGTGTTGGCAGAGGAGATGAAGTAAGAAGCTGGGAAGTGATAGGTGGTCGTGGTAGCGGGTCTGGGTGAGCATGTGGTTGAAGAGTCAGAGGGCAGCAGAGATCACAGGGAGGGAGCAGTGAGAGCCATTGATTCCTTGCTGAAGAGAACATTTCAACTTCTTCAGGGTAGGCATCCCTTGATTGAATTAAATCAAGTAAATGGTGCAAAAATAGAGCAAAAAAAAAGAGAGAAGAAACATATTGAGGTCACACACATCAAAGTTGCTGGTGAACACAGCAGGCCAGGCAGCATCTCTAGGAAGAGGTACAGTCAACGTCCTGACGAAGGGTCTCGGTCTGAAACGTCGACTGTACCTCTTCCTAGAGATGCTGCCTGGCCTGCTGCGTTCACCAGCAACTTTGATGTGTGTTGCTTGAATTTCCAGCGTCTGCAGAATTCCTGTTGTTTGCGTTATGAGGAACATATTGAGGTAGTGTTCGTGGGCTGATTGTCCATTCAAAAATCTGATGGCAGAGGAGAAGCTGATGTTCCTGAAACATTGAGTGTGTCTCTTCAGGCTGCTGTACCTCATTCTTGATGGTAGCGATGAGAAGAGGGCATGTCACCCTCTGTGAGAAGAAGCTTCTGAATCACCTCCAGCCTCTTGGAACTATGTGCCCTGTTTGTGACTCTCCCACAAGAGCAAACACCCCAACACTTACCCAGTCAGGTGTGTTTCTGATTGAGTAGGTTGACTCTTCCAAACCCCCAATGATTACAGGCACAACAGTTTACTCTCCCCTGATAGGACAGCCTCTTGCCCCAAGAATTAATGTAATGGATTTCTGTTACCATATCTTTTCAAGTTCAGCCATAGAGATGTAAACAAAACATGTATCTCTGGGACCAAGGTGCAAAACACATTACATGTAGTCATACACAGCACGCAGAATACATAGAATTACATAGAAACATAGAAAACCTACAGCACAATACAGGCCCTTCGGCCCACAGAGTTGCGCTGAACATGTCCTTTCCTGAGAAATTACCTAGGGTTACACATAGCCCTCTATTTTCCTAAGCTGTGTGTACCCTATCATTTCCACCTCGACCACTGCCGCCGACAGCCCATTCCACTCACTCACCACTCTCTGCGTAAAAAACTTACCCCTGGTATTTCCTCTGTACCTAATTCCAAGCACCTTAAAACTATGCCCTCTCGTGCTAGCCATTTCATCCCTAGGAAAAAGCCTTGACTATCGACACGATCAATGGCTCTCATCAGCTTATACACCTCTGCCAGGTCACCTCTCATCCTCCGTCGCTCCAAGGAAAAAAGGCCGAGTTCATTCAACCTATTCTCATAAGGAGGGAGGGAGGGAAGAAACGTCGAATCAGACCATGAGAGGCCTGCGTCGGGCATTTTCATGCCTTACAAGGTGCAGATTGGAAGTCTGTGTGGGGCGCCACTCCTCACACAGACTCTAGAGCAATGTGTGGTTAAGTGCCTTGCTCAAGGACACAATCACGCTGCCGCAGCTGAGGCTCGAACTAGCGACCTTCAGATAACTAGATGAATGCCTAGCACATTCTCATAAGCATGCATTCTCATAAGGCATGCTCCCTAATCCAGGCAACATCCATGTAAATCTCCTCTGCACCCTTTCTATGGCTTCCACATCCTTCCTGTAGTGAGGTGACCAGAACTGAGCACAGTACTCCAAGTGGGGTCTGACCAGGGTCCTATATAGCTGTAACATTACCTCTCGGCTCCTAAACTCAATCCCATGATTGATGAAGGCCAGTACATCGTATGCCTTCTTAACCACAGAGTCAACCTGCACAGCAGCTTTGAATGTCCTATGGACTCGGACCGCAAAATCCCTCTGATCCTCCACACTGCCAAGAGTCTTACCATTAATACTATATTCTGCCATCATATTTGACCTACCAAACTGAGCCACCTCATACTTACCTGGGTTGAATTCCATCTACCACTTCTCAGCCCAGTTTTGCATCAAATCAATGTCCTGCTGTGACCTCTAACAGCCCTCCACATTATTCACAGCACCTTCAACCTTTGTGCCATCCTCAGATTTAATAACCCATCCCTCCACTTCTTCATCCAGGTCATTTATAGAAATCGCGAATACTAGGGGTCCCAGAACAGATCCCTGAGGCACACCACTGGTCACCAGCCTCCATGCAGAATATGACCCGTCTACAACTACTCTTTGCCTTTTGTGGGCAAGCCAGTTCTGGATTGTGACAGGATCCTGAATTATCCCTATGAACTGTGTTTTTAAAAAGAGAGAGCGAGCATACAGCACCAGCAACTTGTTATTAAGAGAGAGAGAGGTGAAGACTGCTCACAGTTTGTTTGGGATTTCTGCAAGGACGCTGCCAGCTTCTGAGTTCCTACAGAGAGAGAAAGGAGGAGCTGGTGTTCAGCATGCTAAGATAATTAGAAGGTCAGCTGGTAGACAGAAAGACACATGATTTTGGACAATGGATGAACTTTGTTGTGCTCACAAAAAGGTGGGTTTTTGGAGAATCGATCAGGAGAATAGATCAGTGGCTCTCACAGTGTGGAAAATGTGTGACCGATGGGAAGCTATTAGTGTGTCCAACCCTCGCCTGGGTTGATAAGTCCACCACCAGAAAACGGTCCCCTTGTTGTGGTTACATTCGGTAACTTCTAAAGGATTTCGGAGGACAACGGGAAGAATCGACAGCATCGGCTTACTCGAACAACCACAACACCTCTCTCTCTCCGTCATTACTCAACTAAATACCATGAACGGAACTGAACTTTACCCATCATCATAAGACTGTATCCATTTACCCCTAGGCTTGAAGGAGCTTGGTTTTTATATTTCCACCTTTATATATATAATCATTGCTAACCTGTTTGATATATCTGAATTTATATTACTGTATTGCATAGTTACTAATAAATACCATTAGTTAACAGCAATACCGGACTCCAAGGTGTCTTCCATTTCTGCTGGTTCTTTAACCCATCACGGGATATGTGACGTGGATCCACAAAGCAATGTCCCCTTGGATCCCATGCCTCCTTACTTTTTCAATAAGCCTTGCATGGGGTACCTTGTCAAATGCCTTGCTGAAAACCATATACACTTTATCTACTGCTCTACCTTCATCCATGTGTTTAGTCACATCCTCAGAAAATTCCATTAGGCTTGTAAGGCACAACTTGCCTTTGACAAAGCCATGCTGACTATTCCTAATCATATTATACCTCTCCAAATGTTCATAAATCCTGCCTCTCAGGATCTTCTCCGTCAATTTACCAACCACTGAAGTAAGACTCACTGGTCTATAATCTCTACTCCCTTTCTTGAATAATGGAACAAAATCCTCAACCCTCCAATCCTCTGGAACCTCTCCCGTCCCCATTGATGATGCAAAGATCATCGCCAGAGGCCCAGCAATCTCCTCCCTCGCCTCCCACAGTAGCCTGGGGTACATCTCATCCGGTCCCAGCGACTTATCCAACTTGATGCTTTTCAAAAGCTCCAGTACATCCTCTTTCTTAATATCCACATGCTCAAGCTTTTCAGTCTGTTGAAAGTCATCACTACAATCACCAAGATCCTTTTTCATAGTGAATACTGAAGTAAAGTATTCATTAAGTACCTCTGCTATCTCCTCCAGTTCCGTATACACTTTTCCACTGTCACACTTGATCGGTCCTACTCTCTCACATCTTATCCTCTTGCTCTTCACATACTTGTAGAATGCCTTGGGGTTTTCCTTAATCCTGTCCGGCAAGGCCTTCTCATAGTCCCTCTGGCTCTCCTAATTTCTTTCTTAAGCTCCTTATGACTAACCTCATAATCTTCTCGATCTCTATCATTACCTAGTTTTTTGAACCTTTCGTAAGCTCTTCTTTTCTTTTTGACTAGATTTACAACAGCCTTGTGCACTACGGTTCCAGTACCCTACCATCCTTTCCCTGTCTCATTGGAATGTACCTATGCAGAACTCCACGCAAATATCCCCTGAAAATTTGCCACATTTCTTCCATACATTTCCCTGAGAACATCTGTTTCCAATTTATGCTTCCAAGTTCCTGCCTGATAGCCTCCTAATTCCCCTTACTCCAATTAAACACTTTCCTAACTTGTCTGTTCCTATCCCTCTCCAATGCAAAGAAGATAGTAAAGGAGATAGAATTGTGATCACCATCTCCAAAATGCTCTCCCACTGAGGGACCTGACACCTGAACAGGTTCATTTCCCAATACCAGATCAAGTACAGCCTCTCCTCTTGTAGGCTTATCTACATATTGTGTCAATAAACCTTCTTGAACACACCTAACAAACTCTATCCCATCTAAACCCCTCAGTCTTGGGACATGCCAATAGATATTTGGAAAATTAAAGTCTCCCACCACGACAACCCTGTTGTTATTAATCCTCTCCAGAATCTGCCTGCTTATCTGCTCTTCAATGTCCCTGTTACTATTGGTTGGTCTCTAAAAAACATGCAGTAGAGTTATTGACCCCTTCCTGTACCTAGCTTCCACTCAGAGACTCTGTAGACAATCCCTCTATGATGTCCACCTTTTCTGCAGCCGTGACACTATCTCTGATCAACAGTGCCATGTCCCTGCCTCTTTTGCCTCTCTCCCTGTCCTTTCTGAAACAACTAAAACCTGGCACTTGAAGTAACCATTCCTGCCCCAGAGCCATCCAAGTCTCTGTAATGGCCACCACATCATAGCTCCAAGTACTGATCCACACTCTAAGCTCATCCGCTTTGTTCATGATGCTTCGTGTATTAAAATAGACACATCTCAAACCCTTCCCTATCACCTGCCTATCCTCCCTCTCGCACTGTCTCCAAGCTTTCTCTATTTGTGAGCCAACCACCTCTTCCTCTGTCTCTTCAGTTTGGTTCCCACCCTTCAGCAATTATAGTTTAAACTCTCCCCAGTAGCCTTAGCAAACCTCCCGGCCAGGATATTGGTCCCCCTGGGATTCAAGTGCAACCAGTCCTTTTTGTACAGGTAACTCCTGTCCCAAAAGAGTCCAAATGATCCGGAAATCTGAATCCCTGCCCCCTGCTCCAACCTCTCAGCTACGCATTTATCCTCCGCCTCACTCTGTTCCTATACTCACTGTCACGTGGCACAGGCAGTAATCCTGATATTACTACCTTTGTGGTCCTGCTTCTCAACTTCCTTCCTAATTCCCTGTAGTCTGTTTTCAGGTCCTTCTCCCTTTTCCTACCTATGTCGTTGATACCAATATGTGCCACGACCTCTGGCTGTTCTCCTTCCCACTTCAGGATATCGTGGACGCAATCAGAAACATCCCAGACCCTGGTACCTGGGAGACAAACTACCATCCGTATTTCTTTCCTGCATCCACAGAATCGCCTGTCTGACCCCCTAACTATAGAGTCCCCTATAACTGCTGCCTTCCTCTTCCTTTCCCTACCCTTCCTAGCCACAGGGCCAAACTCTATGCCAGAGGCATGGCCACTGTTGCTACCCCCAGGTAGGTCCCCCCACCCAACAGTACTCAACCAGGAGTACTTATTGTTAAGGAGGACAGCCACAGGGGTACTCTCTAGTATCTGACTCTTGCCCTTCCTCTCCTGACTGTTACCCACTTATCTGTCTCTCGAGGCCCTGGTGTGACTACCTGCTTATAGCTCCTCTCTATCACCTCCTCGCTTTCCCTGACCTGACGAAGGTCATCGAGCTGCATCTCCAGTTCCCTAACGCGATCCCTAAGGAGCTGCAGCTCCACACACCTGGTGCAGATGTGGCCTTCCAGGTGGCTGGGAGTCTCCTGGACTTCCCACTTCTGACATCGAGCACAGAACACCGGTCTCACACACATTCTTCTTGTCTGTATTCTACACGATAGCAAAAAAACAACATCCAATCACAAAGAATATATCTAGCTCCTGTTGCTGAGTGTCATGGCCTATAGAATGATGTTGTAACAGTCTTCACCCTTTAACCAGTGAACCAGGCTTTTTTGGTTACTCAGCACCATCATAACTTGTGCGATTGCAGCACAACACTTCTCGTTTTAACCTCCAGCTCCTTTACAATGCTGTCCAAAATGCCATTTGATTTCTTGACCACTTACTGGACCATCCTGTACACTTCTGCAGCTTCATACACCGGGAGCAGAGTGGTGATAGCATCTCCTCCTCGCTGACGATCAACACTGGCACACCTCAGGGGTGTGTGCTTAGCCCACTGCTCTACTCTCTATATACACATGACTGTGTGGCTAGGCCCAGCTCAAATACCGTCTATAAATTTGCTGATGATACAACCATTGCTGGTAGAATCTCAGGTGGTGATGAGAGGGCACTCAGGAGTGAGATATGCCAACTAGTGGAGTGGTGCCACAGCAACCACCTGGCACTCAACATCAGTAAGACAAAAGAGCTGATTGTGGACTTCAGGGAGGGTAAGATGAAGGAACACATACCAATCCTCATAGAGGGATCAGAAGTGGAGAGAGTGAGCAGCTTCAAGTTCCTGGGAGTCAAGATTTCTGAGGATCTAACCTGGTCCCAACATATCGATATAGCCATAAAGAAGGCAAGACAGCAGCTATACTTTATTAGGAGTTTGAAGAGATTTGGCATGTCATCAAATACACTCAAAAACTTATTTAATTGTACTGTGGAGAGCATTCTGACAGGCTGCATCACTGTCTGGTATGGAGGGGCTACTGCACAGGACTGAAAGAAGCTGCAGAGGGTTGTAAATCTAGTCAGCTCCATCTTGGGCACTAGCCTACAAAGTACCCAACACATCTTCAGGGAGCAGTGTCTCAGAAAGGCAGCGTCTATTATTAAGGACCTCCAGCACCCAGGGCATGCCCTTTTCTCACTGTTACCATCAGGTAGGAGATACAGAAGCCTGAAGGCACACACTCAGCGATTCAGGAACAGCTTCTTCCCCTCTGCCATCTGATTCCTGAATGAACTTTGAAGCTTTGGATGCTACCTCACTTTTTTAATATTCAGTATTTCTGTTTTTGCACATTTAAAAAAATCTATTCAATATATGTTATTGATTTACTTGTTTATTTATTATTATGTTTTATTTTATTTATTATTATTTTCTCTCTCTGTCTGCTAGATTATGTATTGCATTGAACTGCTGCTGCTAAGTTAACAAATTTCATGTCACATGCCGGTGATAATAAACCTGATTCTGATACTCAAAGATTTAGAGATTAAAGATTAGCGTCAGCTGTCACATCTGCATCAAAACTTTGAAACAAACATGGATCTCAGAAAAACAGAGGGCTATGGGTAAGCTAGGTAGTTCTAAGGTAGGGACATGTACGGCACAGCTTTGTGGGCCGAAGGGCCTGTATTGTGCTGTTGTTTTTTGATGTTCTATGTTCTACAGGGAATCCACTGTTTCCATGAACGACCAACATAGTCCAGGGAAGTGCTGGGGGCAGCCCACAAGTGTCACTGTGTTTCCGGCAACAAAATGGATAGCTCACAACTTAACCAGTATGTCTTTGGAATACAGGAGGAAACTCCTGCCATGGGGGGAGCGTGCAAACTCCTGACAGAGAGCAACGAGAATCAAATCCTGATCGCTGGGCAATGCAAAGTTTTACACGGACCACTACACGACATAAATAAACGCCAAGCCCACCAGAACAATAGTTGTTCACTGCGGGAGAACTGACTGATTTATTGTTTCTGAAACTACTTTATTACACATTCAAACAGTCTGGGAGCAGCTAACCTGGGTCAGAAATGGGACTTTCCTCACTTCTATCTCATAGCTTTTCACTAATTAGCTTACTAAACTAGCTGTGGAACTGGATGGCAGGCAGCCAAACTAAATAAGTACTTTGGCATCTTTTCTAAGCTGCAGGGTTTAGCTGGCAAAATATTGTGCTGAGGCGGCAAAAACTCTGAGAGTGAGCTCATCCATTAATTGTACAGCAACATGCATGCATTAGAACATAGAACATAGAACAATACAGCACAGTACAGGCCCTTCAGCCCACAATGTTGTGCCGATCCTTAAACCCTGACTCCCATATAAATGCCCATGTGTGGGTAGAAGGGTGAGTTGGCAAGTTTGCAGATGACACAAAGATTGGTGATGTTGTGGATAGTGTAAAGGATTGTCGAAGATAGCAGAGAGACATTAATAGGATGCAGAAGTGGGCTGAGAAGTGGCAGATGGAGTTCAACCTGGAGAAGTGTGAGGTGGTACACTTTGGAAGGACAAACTCCAAGGCAGAGTACAAAGTAAATGGCAGGATACTTGGTAGTGTAGAGGAGCAGAGGGATCTGGGGGTACATGTCCACAGATCCCTGAAAGTTGCCTCACTGGTAGATGGGGTAGTTAAGAAAGCTTACGGGTGTTAGCTTTTATAAGTCGAGGGATAGATTTTAAGTGTCATGAGGTAATGATGCAGCTCTATGAAACTCAGGTTAGGCCAAATTTGGAGTACTGTGTCCAGTTCTGGTCACCTCACTATAGGAAGGGTGTGGAAGCATTGGAAAGGGTACAGAGGAGATTTACCAGGATGCTGCCTGGTTTAGAGAGTATGCATTATGATCAGAGATTAAGGGAACTAGGGCTTTACTCTTTGGAGAGGAGGAGGATGAGAGGAGACATGATAGAGGTGTACAAGATAATAAGAGGAATAGATAGAGTGGATAGCCAGCGCCTCTTGCCCAGGGCACCACTGCTCAATATAAGAGGACATGGCTTTAAGGTAAGGGGTGGGAAGTTCAAGGGGGATATTAGAGGAAGGTTTTTTACTCAGAGAGTGGTTGGTGCATGGAATGCACTGCCTGAGTCAGTGGTGGAGGCAGATACACTAGTGAAGTTTAAGAGACTACTAGACAAGTATATGGAGGAATCTAAGGTGGGGGCTTATATGGGAGTCAGGGTTTGAGGGTCGGCACAACATTGTGGGCCGAAGGGCCTGTACTGTGCTGTACTATTCTATGTTGTATGTTCTATTACTGAATTGACTCACAGAGGGAGAATAGACAACAGTCATAGATTACGCACAGACTCTCAAAGGGAGAGCAAGACAACAGCATAAAACCATAACATACAGGAGCAGAATTAGGCCATTTGGCCGGTCGAGCCTGCTCTGCCATTTCATCATGGCTGATCCAATTTCCTCAGCCCCAATCTCCTGCCTTCTCCCCGTGTCCCTTCATGTCACCAATCAGGAATCTATCAACCTTGCCTTAACTGTACATAAAGACTTGGACTCCACAGCTGCCTGTGGCAAAGAATTCCACAGATTCATCACTCTCTCTTGCTAAAGAAATTCCTCCTCACCACCATTCGAAAACAATGCCTTTTTATTCTGAGGCTGTGTCATCTGGTCTTAAACTCTCCCACCACAGGAGACATCCTCTCCAGATCCACTCTATCACTGGCAGCCAACAACCATTTCATGACACATCCCAGTGATAATAAACCTGATTCTATTCTGATTTGCCTCCTGCCAATCAGCCACTGCTTTATCCAAGCAACACACACAAAATGCTGGTGAACGCAGCAGGCCAGGCAGCATCTCTAGGAAGAGGTACAGTCGATGTTTCAGGCCGAGACCCTTCGTCAGGATTAGCTGAAAGAAGAGCTAGTAAGAGATTTGAAAAGGGGAGGGGGAGATCCAAAATGATAGAAGACAGGAGGGGGAGGGATGGAGCCAAGAGCTGGACAGGTGATTGGCAAAAGGGATATGAGAGGATCATGGGACAGGAGGCCCAGAGAGAAGAAAAGGGGGAGGGGAGCACCAGAGGAAGATGGAGAGCAGACAAGGAGTTATTGTGAGAGGGACAAAGAGAGAAAAAAAGAGATGAAAAAAAGAAAAAATAATAAATGAATGAATGAATGAATAAGTGATGGGGTACGAAGGGGAGGAGGGGCATTAACGGAAGTTAGAGAAGTCAATGTTCATGCCATCAGGTTGGAGGCCACCCAGACGGAATATAAGGTGTTGTTCCTCCAACCTGAGTGTGGCTTCATCTTTACAGTAGAGGAGGCCATGGAGAGACATGTCAGAATGGGAATGGGATGTGGAATTAAAATGTGTGGCCACTGGGAGATCCTGCTTTCTGTGGCGGACAGAGCGTAGGTGTTCTCCGTCTTGCGGAATTCATCCTTAATCTTAATCATTTCTCCCAGTTCCTCCAAACTGAAGGTGTAGCCATGGACACACATATGGGTCCCAGCTATGCCTGCCTTTTTGTTGGCTTTGTGGAACAGTCCATGTTCCAAGCCTGTACAGGTATCCGTCCCCCACTTTTCCTTCACTACATCGACGACTGCATTGGCGCTGCTTCCTGCACACATGCTGAGCTCATTGACTTCATTAACTTTGCCTCCAACTTTCACCCTGCCCTCAAGTTTACCTGGTCCATTTCCGACACCTCCCTCCCCTTTCTAGATCTTTCTGTCTCTATCTCTGGAGACAGCTTATCCACTGATGTCTACTATAAGCCTACTGACTCTCACAGCTATCTGGACTATTCCTCTTCTCACCCTGTCTCTTGAAAAAATGCCATCCCCTTCTCGCAATTCCTCCGTCTCCGCTGCATCTGCTCTCAGGATGAGGCTTTTCATTCCAGGACGCGGGAGATGTCCTCCTTTTTTAAAGAAAGGGCTTCCCTTCCTCCACCATCAACTCTGCTCTCAAACGCATCTCTCCCATTTCACGCACATCTGCTCTCACTCCATCCTCCTGCCACGCCACTAGGAATAGGGTTCCTCTTGTCTTCACCTACCACCCCACCAGCCTCCGGGTCCAACATATAATTCTCCGTAACTTCCGCCACCTCCATCGGGATCCCACCACTAAGTACATCTTTCCCTCCCCTCCCCCCCCCCGCTTTCTGCAGGGATCACTCCCTATGCAACTCCCTTGTCCATTCGTCCTCCCCATCCCTCCCCACCAATCTCCCTCCCTCTTGGCACTTATCCTTGTAAGCGGAACAAGTGCTACACATGCCCTTACACTTCCTCCCTTACCACCATTCAGGGCCCCAGACAGTCCTTCCAGGTGAGGCGACACTTCACCTGTGAGTCGGCTGGGGTGATATACTGCGTCCGGTGCTCCCGGTGCGGCCTTCTATATATTGGCGAGACCCAACGCAGACTGGGAGACCGTTTCGCTGAACACCTACGCTCTGTCTGCCAGAGAAAGCAGGATCTCCCAGCGGCCACACATTTTAATTCCACATCCCATTCCCATTCTGATATGTCTATCCACGGCCTCCTCTACTGTAAAGATGAAGCCACACTCAGGTTGGAGGAACAACACCTTATATTCTGTCTGGGTAGCCTCCAACCTGATGGCATGAACATTGACTTCTCTAACTTCCGTTAATGCCCCTCCTCCCCTTATTACCCCATCTCTTATCTCTCTGTTTGTTTGTTTGTTTGGTTGCTTGTTCGTTCTCTCTCTGTCCCTCTCTCAATAACTCCTTGCCTTCTCTCCATCTTCCTCTGGTGCTCCCCTTCCCCTTTCTTTCTCCCTGGGCCTCCCGTTCCATGATCCTCTCCCTTCTCCAGCCTTGTATCCCTTTTGCCAATCAACTTTCCAGCTTTTGGCTCCATCCCTCCCCCTCCTGTCTTCTCCTATCATTTCGGATCTCTCCCTCCCCTTCCCACATTCAAATCTTTTACTATCTCTTCTTTCAGTTAGTCCTGAGGAAGGGTCTCAGCCTGAAACGTTGACTGTACGTCTTCTTATAGATGCTGCCTAGCCTGTCGCGTTCACCAGCATTTTGTGTGTGTTGCTTGAATTTCCAGCATCTACAGATTTCCTCGTGACTGCTTTTTTCATGCTGGTCTCTTTCCTGTCATAATTTCTTAAGTTGTTAAGCAACCTCATGTGTCTTTCCTGCTTGTTATTTCTTCAAAGAATTCCAACACATTTGTCAGGCAAGATTTTCGCTTGAGGAAACCATGCTGACTATGGCCTATTTTATCATGTGCCTCTGAAACCACATCCTTAACAACCAATTCCAACGTATTCCCAACCACTGAGGTCAGACTAACTGGCCTATAGTTCCCTTTGTTCTACCTCTCTCCCTTCTTGAAGAGTGAAGTGACATTTGCAATTCTCCAGTCTTCCACAATCATTCCTGAATCTAGTGTACCTTCAAAGATCATTACTAAAGCTTCCACAATCTCGTCAACCACCTCGTTTAGAACTGTGGGGTGTACACCATCTGGTCTGGGTGACTTACCTAACTTCAGACCTTTCCGTTTCCAAAGAACCTTCTCCCAAGTACTGGCAACTTCACACATTTCTGACCCCTGACACTCTCGAACTTCCACCATACTGCTAGTGTATTTCATAGTGAAAACGGGTGGAAAATATTACTCAGTTTGTCTGCCATTTCCTTGTTCCCCATTACTACCTCTCCGGCATCATTTTCCAGCAGTCTGATATCCACTCTAGCCTCTCTTTTACACTTTATATATCTGAAGAATTCTTTTGGTATCTCTTTAATATAATTGGCCAGCTTACTTTCGCATTCCATTTTTACCTTCTTAATGACTTTTTTAGTTGCCTTCTGTTGGTTTTTGAAAGTTTCCCAATCCTCTAATTTACCACAGATTTTTGCTGTATTATATGCCCTCTTTTTGGCTTTTATGTGGGCTTTGACTTCTCTTGTTAGCCACGGTTGTGTCATCTTGCCTTTGAAAAACTTCTTCCTTGCCTTCTTCCTGTGCCTTCTGAATTGCTTCCAGTAATTTCAGCCATTGCTGCTCTACTGTCATCCCTGCCAGTGTTCTTTTCCAATCCATTTGGCCAAGTCCTCTTTCATGCCTCTGTAATTCCCTTACCTCCACTTTAATACTGATCGTTTTTTCTTCGGCAGTTTGATCGAGACATGACTGCACTGTTGCATGGATGTCAATGAGTTAGACTGGTAGGAAGAGTTTAAAAGGAGGACAGATTTGTAGAGCGGGTGTCGGAGGAACGAGCGACAGAGTAGAGGGAGTCAGAGTAGGAGGGCTTTGGCTCAACGGGGCTTCAGCAATAATAGATCGAGGTGAGGTAAGTTACTTGTGAGGTATAGGAATAGGATGTATGTCTGTGAGGCTGGTGTGCTGTACTGGGTGTCAGATGTGAAATGTCTGAGAGACTCCCAGCCTCCCGGACGGCCACATCTGCGGCAGGTGCATTGAGCTGCAGATCCTTAGGGACGGTGTTAGGGAGCTACAGCTACAGCTCGATGACCTTCGTCTGGTCAGGGAAAGTGAGGAGGTGATAGAGAGGAGTTAAAGGCAAGTAGTCACACTGGGGACTCGGTAGACAAATAAGTGGGTAACAGTCAGGAGAGGGAAGGGAAAGAGGCAGATACCAGAGAGTACCCCAGTGGCTGTCCCCCCTTAACAACAAGTACTCCTGTTTGAGTACTGTTGGGGGGGGGGGGGGAACAGCCTACCTGGGGGAAGCAACAGTGGTCACGCCTCTGGCATGGGATCTGGCCCTGTGGCTCAGAAGGGTAGGGAAAGGAAGAGGATGGTAGCAGTGATAGGGAACTCTATAGTCAGGGGGTCAGGCAGGTGATTTTGTGGACACGGGAAAGAAGCACGGATGGTAGTTTGCCTCCCAGGTGCCAGGGTCCAGGATGTTTCTGATCACGTCCACGATATCCTGAAGTGGGAAGTGGTACCAACAACACAGGTAGGAAAAAGGAGGAGGCCCTGAAAACAGACTACAGGGAGTTAGGAAGGAAGTTGAGAAGCAGGACCTCAAAGGTAGTAATCTCGGGATTACTGCCTGTGCCACGTGACAGTGAGTGTAGGAATAGAATGAGGTGGAGGATAAATACGTGGCTGAGGGAATGGAGCAGGGGGCAGGGATTCAGATTTCTGGATCATTGGGACTTCTTTTGGGGCAGGAGTGAACCCTACCATATAACCATATAACAATTGCAGCACGGAAACAGGCCATCTCGGCCCTTCTAGTCCATGCTGAACACTTACTCTCACCTAGTCCCACCGACCTGCACTCAGCCCATAACCCTCCATTCCCTTCCTGTCCATATATCTATCCAATTTAACTTTAAACAACATCGAACCTGCCTCAACCACTTCTACTGGAAGCTCGTTCCACACAGCTACCACTCTCTGAGTAAAGAAGTTCCCCCTCGCGTTACCCCTAAACTTTTGCCCTTTAACTCTCAACTCATGTCCTCTTGTTTGAATTTCCCCCTCTCTCAATGGAAAAAGCCTATCCACGTCAACTCTATCTATCCCCCTCATAATTTTAAATACCTCTATCAAGTCCCCCCTCTACCTTCTACATTTCAAAGAATAAAGACCTAACTTGTTCAACCTTTCTCTGTAACTTAGGTGATGAAACCCAGGTAACATTCTAGTAAATCTTCTCTGTACTCTCTCTATTTTATTGACATCTTTCCTATAATTCGGTGACCAAAACTGTACACAGTACTCCAAATTTGGCCTCACCAATGCCTTGTACAATTTCAACATTACATTCCAACTCCTATACTCAATGCTCTGATTTATAAAGGCCAGCATACCAAAAGCTTTCTTCACCACCCTATCCACATGAGATTCCACGTTCAGGGAACTATGCACCATTATTCCTAGATCCCTCTGTTCTACTGCATTCTTCAATGCCCTACCATTTACCATGTATGTCCTATTTTGATTAGTCCTACCAAAATGTAGCACGTCACATTTCTCAGCATTAAACTCCATTTGCCATCTTTCAGCCCACTCTAACTGGCCTAAATCTCTCTGCAAGCTTTGAAAACCTACTTCATTATCCACAACTCCACCTATCTTAGTATCATCTGCATACTTACTCATCCAATTTACCACCCCATCATCCAGATCATTAATGTATATGACAAACAACATTGGACCCAGTACAGATCCCTGAGACACACCACTAGTCACCGACCTCCAATCTGACAAACAGGTATCCACCACTACTCTTTGGGGTCTCCCATCCAGCCACTGCTGAATCCATTTTACTACTTCAGTATTAATACCTAACGATTGAATCTTCCTAACTAACCTTTCATGTGGGACCTTGTCAAAGGCCTTACTGAAGTCCATATAGACAACATCTGCCACTTTACCCTCGTCAACTTTCCTAGTAACCTCTTCAACAAATTCAATAAGATTTGTCAATCATGACCTTCCACGCACAAATCCATGTTGACTGTTCCTAGTCAGACCCTGTCTGTCCAGATAATTATATATACCACCCCTAAGAATACTTTCCATCAATTTACCCACCACTGACGTCAAACTCACAGGCCGATAATTGCTAGGTTTACTCTTAGAACCATTTTTAAACAATGGAACAACATGAGCAATATGCAAATCCTTCGGCACCATGCCCGTACAAAAAGGATGGGTTGCACTTGAATCCAAGGGGGACCAATATCCTGGCGGGGAGTTTTGCCAAGGGTATTGGGGAAAGTTTAGACGAGAATTGCTGGGGGATGGGAACCGAACTGAAGAGATGGAGGAAGGGGTGGTTGGCTCACAAATCGAGAAAGCTTGTAGACAGTGTGAGGGGGCGGATAGGCAGGTGATAGAGAAGGGATGTGCTCAGACTGACGGTTTAAGATATGTCTATTTTAATACAAGGAGTATCATGAACAAAGTAGATGAGCTTAAAACATGGATCAATACTTGGAGCTGTGATGTTGTGGCCATTACAGAGACTGGGATGGCTCAGGGCAGGAATGGCTACTTAAAGTGCCAGGCTTTAGGTGTTTCAAAAAAGACAGGGAGGGAGGCAAACGAGGTGGGGGCACGGCACTGCTGATCAGAGATAGTGTCACGGCTGCAGAAAAGGAGGAACTCATGGAGGAGTTGTTTACGGAGTCTCCGTGGGTGGAAGTTCGGAACAGGAAGGGGTCAATAACTCGACTGGGTGTTTTTTATAGACCACCCAATAGTAACAGGGACATCGAAGAGCAGATAGAAACATAGAAACATAGAAAATAGGTGCAGGAGTAGGCCATTCGGCCCTTCGAGCCTGCACCGCCATTTATTATGATCATGGCTGATCATCCAACTCAGAACCCCGCCCCAGCCTTCCCTCCATACCCCCTGACCCCCGTAGCCACAAGGGCCATATCTAACTCCCTCTTAAACATAGCCAATGAACTGGCCTCAACAGTTTCCTGTGGCAGAGAATTCCACAGATTCACCACTCTCTGTGTGAAGAAGTTTTTCCTAATCTCGGTCCTAAAAGGCTTCCCCTTTATCCTCAAACTGTGACCCCTCGTTCTGGACTTCCCCAACATCGGGAACAATCTTCCTGCATCTAGCCTGTCCAATCCCTTTAGGATTTTATACGTTTCAATAAGATCCCCCCTCAAACTTCTAAATTCCAACAAGTATAAGCCTAGCTGATCCAGTCTTTTCATCATATGAAAGTCCTGCCATCCCAGGAATCAATCTGGTGAACCTAAATAGGGAAACAGATTCTGGAAAAGTGTAATAATAACTGGGTTGTCGTGGTGGCAGATTTTAATTTCCCAAATATTGATTGGCATCTCCCTAGAACAAGGAGTTTAGATGGGGTGGAGTTTGTTAGGTGTGTTCGGAAGGTTTCCTGACACAATATGTAGATAAGCCTACAGGAGGAGAGGCTGTACTTGAACTGATATTGGGAAATGAACCTGGTCAGGTGTCAGGTCTTTAAGTGGGAGAGCATTTAGGAGATAGTGATCACAATTCTATCTCTTTTACCATAGCATTGGAGAGGGATAGGAATGGACAAGTTAGGAAAGTGTTTAATTAGAGTAAGGGGAAATATGAACCTATCAGGCAGGAACTTAGAAGTATAAATTGGAAACAGATGTTCTCAGGGGTATGGCAGAAGTGTGGCAAATGTTCAGGCAATATTTGCATGGTGTACTGCATAGGTATGTTCCAATGAGACAGGGAAAGGATGGTAGGGTACAGGAACCGTACAAAGGCTGTTGAAAATCTAGTCAAGAAGAAAAGAAAAGCTTACGAGAGGTTCAAAAAACTAGGTAATGATAGAGATCTAGAAAATTATAAGGTTAGCAGGAAGGAGCTTAAGAATGAAATTAGGAGAACCAGAAGGGGCCATGAGACGGCCTTGGTGAGCAGGATTAAGGAAAACCCCAAGGCATTCCACAAGTATGAGAAGAGCAAGGGGATAAAACTTGAGAGAGTAGGACCAATCAAGTGTGACAGTGGAAAAGTGCGTATGGAACCGAAGGGGGTAGCGGAAGTACTTAATGAATACTTTGCTTCAGTATTCACTACGGGAAAGGACCTTGGCAATTGTGGTGATGACTTACAGCAGATTGAAAAGCTTGAGCATATAGACATTCAGAAAGAGGATGCGCTGGAGCTTTTGGAAAGCATCAGGTTGGATAAGTCTCCAGGTTCGGATGAGATGTACCCCAGGCTACTGTGGAAGTTGACTGAGGAGATTGCTGAGCCTTTGGCAATGATCTTTGAGTCATCAATGGAGACGGGAGAGGTTCCGGAGGATTGGAGGGTTGCAGATGTTGTTCCCTTATTCAAGAAAGGAAGTAGAGATAACCCAAGGAAATTATAGACCAGTGAGTCTTACTTCAGTGGTTGGTAAGTTGATGGAGAAGATCCTGAGAGGCAGGATTTATGAACATTTGGAGAGGCATAATATGATTAGGAATAGTCAGCATGGCTTTGTCAAGGGCAGGTTGTGCCTTACGAGCCTGATTGAACTTTTTGAGGATGTGACTGAACTCATTGTTGAAGGTAGAGCGGTAGATGTAGTGTATATGGATTTCAGCAAGGCATTTGATAAGGTACCCCTGCAAGGTTTATTGAGAAAGTAAGGAGGCATGGGATCCAAGGGGTCGTTGCTTTGTGGATCCAGAACTGGCTTGCCCACAGAAGGCAAAGAGTGGTTGTAAACGGGTCATGTTCTGCATGGAGGTTGGTCACCAGTGGTGTGCCTCAGGGATCTGTTCTGGGACCCCTTCTCTTCGTGATTTTCGTGGAGGGATGGGTTAGTAAATTTGCTGATGACACAAAGTTTGAGGTGTTGTGGATAGTGTGGAGGGCTGTCAGAGGTTACAGTGGGACACTGATAAGATGCAAAACTGGGTTGAGAAGTGGCAGATGGAGTTCAACCCAGATAAGTGTGAGGTGGTTCATTTTGGTAGGTCAAATATGATGGCAGAAACTGTTGGCAATGTGGAGGATCAGAGAGATCTTGGGGTCCGAGGTTGCGCAGGTTGACTCTGTGGTTAAGAAGGCATACGGTGTATTGGCCTTCATCAACCGTGGGATTAAGTTTAAGAGCTAAGAGTTAACCAATTTCCCCCGGGATCAATAAAGTATGACTATGACTATGACTATGATTACAGCTATATAGGACCCTGGTCAGACCCCACTTGGAGTACTGTGATCAGTTCTGGTCACCTCACTACGGATTTTAGAGAGCTAGTTAGAAAGCTGAGAAGCAATAATTTCTGGATTGCTGCCTGTGCCACGCACCAGTGAGGGTAGGAACAGGATGATGTGGCAAATAAATGCGTGGCTGAGAAGCTGGTCCAGGGGGCAGGGCTTCAGGTTCTTGGATAATTGGGATCTCTTCTGGGGGAGGTATGACCTGTTCAAAAATGACAGGTTGCACCCTGAACCCAAGGGAGACCAATATTCTCGCAGGCTGGTTTGTTAGAGCTGTTGGGGAGGGTTTAAACTAATTTGGCAGGGGCAGTGGGAAATGCAGTGAAGGGACTCAGGATAGGACGGATGGTAAAAAAGTAAAGATAGCGTGCAGTCAGACTGTCAGGAAGGGCAGGCAGGTGATGGGACATAGTCACAGACAACAGGTTGAGTATCAAATCATTAGGGATGCAGAATCAGAAAGGATAGCAAATACAGTACTCAAGGTGTTGTATCTAAATGCACGTAGTATAAGAAATAATGTGGATGATCTTGTTACATTATTACAGTTTGCCAGGTATGATGTTGCGACCATCACTGAATTGTACCTGAAGGATGGTTGTAGTTGGGAGCTGAGTGTCCAAGGTTACATGTTATATCGGAGGGATAGGAAGGTAAACAGAAGGAGTGGAGTGGCTCTGCTGGTAAAGAATGGCATCAAATCAGTAGAAAGATGGGACAAAGGATTAGAAGATGTTGAATCCTTGTGGGTTGATTAAAGAAACTGCAAGGGTAAAAGGACGTTGATGGCAGTTATATTCAGGCCTCCCAACAGTGGCTGGGATGTGGACCACAGTTACAACAGGAAATAGAAAAGGCAAGTCAAAAGGGCAATGTTATGGTAGTTGTGGGAGATTTTAACATGCAGGTCGATTGGGGAAAATCAGGTTGGCAATGGATCTCAAGAGAGTAAGTTTGCTTAATGCCTATGAGATGGCCTTTTACAGCAGTTTGTCGTTAAGCCTACTAGGGGATTGGCTATACTGGATTAGGTGTTCTGTAATGAACCAGAAGCGATTAGGAAGCTTAAGGTAAAAGAATCCTTCGGAACCAATGATCACAATATGATTGTGTTCAACTTGAAGTTTGATAAGGAGAAAGTAAAGTCTGATGTAGCAGTATTTCAGTAGTGTAAGGGAAATTACAGATGTATGAGAGAGGAGTTGGTCAAAGTATATTGGAAGGAGCTGCTGGCAGGGATGTCAGCAGAGCAGCAATGGTGTGCGTTTCTAGGAAAAATGAGGAAGGTGCAGGACATGTGTTTTCTAAATATGAAAAAATACTCAAATGGTAAAATAGTACAACCATGGCTGACAAGAGAAGTCAAAGCTATGGTAAAAGCAAAAGAAAGGGTATACAATAAAGCAAAAGTTAGTGGGAAGATAGAGGATTGGGAAGTTTTTAAAAACATGCAGGGAACAACCAAAAAGTCATTAGAAGGGAAAAGATGAAATATGAAAGCAAACTAGTAAATAATATCAAAGTGGATAGTAAAAGTTTTTTCAAGCATGTTAAAAAAAAACAGAAATGGGAGTGGATATAGGACCACTAGAAAATGAAGCAGGAGAAATAATAACGGGGACAAGGAGATGGCAGATGAACTAAATGAGTATTTTGCATCATTCTTCACAGTGGAAGACACTAGCAGTATGCCTGATGTTGTAGTGTGTGAAAGGAAGAGAAGTGGGCACAGTTACTGTTTCAAAAGAGAAGATGCTCAAAGAACTGAAAGACCTAAAGGTACATATGTCACCCAGACCAGAGGAAATGCACGCTAGGGTTCTGAAAGAGATGGTGTTAGAGATTGTGGTGCCATTAGAAATGATCTTTCAAAAAAATCATTGGACTCTGGCATGGTGCCAGAGGACTGGAAAATTGCAAATGTTTCTCCACTCTTTAAGAAAGGAGGACGGTAATAGAAAGGAAATTATAGACCAGTTAGCCTGACCCCAGTGGTTGGGAAGATGTTGGAGCCAATTGTTAAGGATGAGGTTATGGAATACTTTGTGACACAGGGCAAGATAGGACAAAGTCAACATGCTTTCCTTTAGGGAAAGTCCTGCCTGACAAACCTGTTGGAATTCTTTGAGGATATTACAAGTAGGATAGATAAGGGGAAGCAGTGGATGTTGTACGAGGGATGATTGATAAGTTTGTGGCCTAAGGTAGAAGGAGATGAGTTATTAACTTCAAACTTTCTGCATTATCACTCAAAGAGTTGAACTGCATGTGCATGTAACGAGAGTGTCTTGGACCTCCAGGTGGTCCACAACAGGGGTGATTGATATTCGTGGCCTAAGGTAGAAGGAGATGAGTTATACAGCTCTCGTTACATGCATGTGCAGTTCAACTCTTTGAGTGAAAATGCAGAAAGTTTGAAGTTAATAACTCATCTCCTTCTACATTAGGCCACGAACTTATCAATCACCCCTGCTGTTGACCACTTTCTGGAGGTCCAAGATCCTGACTGCTACAAAGAAGGGATCCTTATGCTCCACAACCACTGGACTAAGTATGTAAATGTAGGAAAAATAAATGTGCTAGGTTTTCTAAAATTGACTCTTTCTACCTTAGTATCAATCTCCCCTTGTATATTTGGACTTTCAGAAGGCCTTTGACAAGGTGCCACACATAAAGCTGCTTACCAAGTTAAGAGTCCATTGTATTAATAATAGGCATCCGATAGTCTCATGAGACCATGGATTTGCACCTTGGAAGGTTCCCAGGGCACAGGCCTGGGCAAGGTTGTATGGAAGACCGACAGTTGCCTATGCTGCAAGTCTACCCTCTCCACGCCACCGATGTTGTCCAAGGGAAGGGCATTAGGATCCATACAGCTTGGCACCAGTGTCGTTGCAGAGCAATGTGTGGTAAAGTCCCTTGCTCAAGGACACACACGCTGCCTCAGCCAAGACTCGAACTAGCGACCTTCAAATCACTAGATGAACGCCTTAACCACTTGGCCACAAGTATTACAGAAAAGTTACTAACATGGTTAGAACATTGGCTGATTGGTAAGAGGCAGTGAGTGGGAATGAAAGGATCCTTTTCTGGTTGGCTGCCAGTGACGAGTGGTGTTCTGCGAGGGTCATTGTTGGGACCGCTTCTTTTTATGCTGTATATCAATGATTTAGATGATGGAATAGATGGCTTTGTTACCAAGTTTGCAGATGATATGAAGATTGGTGGAGGGGCAGGTAGTGTTGAGGAAACAGGTAGGATGCAGAAGGACTTAGACAGATGAAGAGAATGGGCAAGAAAGTGGCAAATGAAATACAATGTTGGAAAATGCATGGTCATGCACTTTGGTAGTAGAAATAAATGTGCAGACTGTTTGTGAAATGGGGAGAGAATCCAGAAATCTGAGATGCAGAGGGATTTGGGAGTCCTTGTGCAGAACACCCAGAAGGTTAACTTGCAGGTTGAGTAAGGGACAGAGGGTTCAGTGAGATGGAGGAACTGAGTGAAATACATGTTAGTAGGGAAGTGGTGTTAGGTAAATTGAAGGGATTGAAGGCAGATAAATCCCCAGGGCCAGATGGTCTGCATCCCAGAGTGCTTAAGGAAGTAGCCCAAGAAATAGTGGATGCATTAGTGATAATTTTTCAAAACTCGTTAGATTCTGGACTAGTTCCTGAGGATTGGAGGGTGGCTAATGTAACCCCACTTTTTAAAAAAGGAGGGAGAGAGAAACCGGGGAATTATAGACCGGTTAGCCTAACATCGGTGGTGGGGAAACTGCTGGAGTCAGTTATCAAGGATGTGATAACAGCACATTTGGAAAGCGGTGAAATGATCGGACAAAGTCAGCATGGATTTGTGAAAGGAAAATCATGTCTGACAAATCTCATAGAATTTTTTGAGGATGTAACTAGTAGAGTGGATAGGGGAGAACCAGTGGATGTGGTATATTTGGATTTTCAAAAGGCTTTTGACAAGGTCCCACACAGGAGATTAGTGTGCAAACTTAAAGCACACGGTATTGGGAGTAAGGTATTGGTGTAGGTGGAGAATTGGTTGGCAGACAGGAAGCAAAGAATGGGAATAAACGGGACCTTTTCAGAATGGCAGGCGGTGACTACTGGGGTACCGCAAGGCTCAGTGCTGGGACCCCAGTTGTTTACAATATATATTAATGACTTGGATGGGAATTAAATGCAGCATCTCCAAGTTTGCGGATGACACGAAGCTGGGTGGCAGTGTTAGCAGTGAGGAGGATGCTAAGAGGATGCAGGGTGACTTGGATAGGTTGGGTGAGTGGGCAAACTCATGGCAGATGCAATTTAATGTGGATAAATGTGAAGTTATCCACTTTGGTGGCAAAAATAGGAAAACAGATTATTATCTGAATGGTGGCCGATTAGGAAAAGGGGAGGTGCAACGAGACCTGGGTGTCATTATACACCAGTCATTGAAAGTGGGCATGCAGGTACAGCAGGTGGTGAAAAAGGCGAATGGTATGCTGGCATTTATAGCGAGAGGATTCGAGTACAGGAGCAGGGAGGTACTACTGCAGTTGTACAAGGCCTTGGTGAGACCACACCTGGAGTATTGTGTGCAGTTTTGGTCCCCTAATCTGAGGAAAGACATCTTTGCCATAGAGGGAGTACAAAGAAGGTTCACCAGATTGATTCCTGAGATGGCAGGACTTTCATATGAAGAAAGACTGGATGAACTGGGTTTGTACTCGTTGGAATTTAGAAGATTGAGGGGGGATCTGATTGAAACGTATAAGATCCTAAAGGGATTGGACAGGCTAGATGCAGGAAGATTGTTCCCGATGTTGGGGAAGTCCAGAATGAGGGGTCACAGTTTGAGGATAGAGGGGAAGCCTTTTAGGACCGAGATTAGGAAAAACTTCTTCACACAGAGAGTGGTGAATCTGTGGAATTCTCTGCCACAGGAAACTGTTGAGGCCAGTTCATTGGCTATATTTAAGAGGGAGTTAGATATGGCCCTTGTGGCTACAGGGGTCAGGGGGTATGGAGGGAAGGCTGGGGCGGGGTTCTGAGTTGGATGATCAGCCATGATCATAATAAATAGCGGTGCAGGCTCGAAGGGCCGAATGGCCTACTCCTGCATCTATTTTCTATGTTTCTATGAGTCGGTGGTAAGGAAGGCAAATGCCATGTTAGCATTCATTTCAAGAGGTCTAGAATACAAGAGCAGGGATGTGATGCTGAGGCTTTATAAGGCACCGGTGAGGCCTCACCTCGAGTATTGTGAACAGTTTTGGGCTCCTCATCTTAGAAAAGATGAGCTGGCATTGGAGAGGGTCCAGAGGAGGTTCTCCATGAACGAAAGTGTTATCATACGAGGCACGTTTAATAGCTCTGGGTCTGTACTCGCTGAAATTCAGAAGGATGAGGGTGATCTCATCGAAACCTTTCGAATGTTGAAAGGCCTGGACAGAGTAGATGTGGAAAGGATGTTTCCCATGGTGGGAGAGTCTAAGACAAGAGAGCACCCTTTCAAAACAGAGATGCGGAGAAATTTCTTTAGCCAAAGGGTGGAGAATTTGTGGAATTTGTTACCACAGGCAGCTGTGGAGGGTGTATTTAAGGCAGAGATTGATAGGTTCTTGATTGGACATGGCATCAGAGGTTACGGGGAGATACCAGGGAACTGGGGTTGAGGAGGAGATAGAAAAAAAGGATCAACCATGATTGCATGGTGGAGCAGACTCGATGGGCCAGATGGCCTAATTCTTCTCCTATGTCTCATGGTATTATGGTCTTATTGCGAGTACTGTGTGCATCTTCAGTCCTGTATTCACCCTTTTTGATTTTGTGCATCTACATTGTATCTTGTCCTGTTGACTGCAATTTTGCCCTATCATCAGCCTCTCCTCACTACACATTACCCCTGTTACTTCATCCTCTGCACGATCAGTCCATTTCCCATTCCCCTGCCAATTTAGTTTAAACCCTCGCAAACAACTCTATCCAACCTGCCCACAGGGATATTGGTCCCCCTCGGGTTCAGGTGTAACCTGTCTCTTTCGTACAGGTCTTAACTTTCCCCAGCAGAGATCCCGATGATCCATAAATCTGAACCCCTACCCCCTTAACCAGTTCCTCAGCCACGCATTCACTTGCCAAATCACCCTATTCTTACCCTCACTGGAACGTGGCGTATTCAGCAATCCAGAGATTCTGCAGGTCCTGTTTCTCAGCTTTCTACCTAGCTCTCTCAAACCTCTCTTCAGGACCTCCTCACATTGTCTACCTACATCATTGGTGCCAGTATGTACCAAGACTTCTGGCTGCTCACCCTCATCCTTGAGAATGCCCAATTCGAGACATCCATGATCCTGGCACCAGGGTTGCAACATACCATCCGGGTGTCTCTATCGTACCCACACTTTGTCTCTGTTCCTCTCACTATGGAATCTCCTATGTGAGCCACAGCACCTGACTCAGTGCCAGAGACCCTGTCACTGTGGTTCCCCTGGTAGGTCATCCCCCTCAACAGGCGTATATGAGGGAACTGGCCACAGATGTACACTGCACTGGCTTCCTTCCAACTGTCACTAGCTCACCAACTCACAAAGGAGGAGCAAGGGAACATCCACAAATTACTGAACTGACCCTCAAAGGAAGAGCGAGACAATATCCATAGATTACTGCGCGGACTGTCAAAGGAAGAGTGAGCCATTTGCTGTGGTATGTCAAAGAGGGAGCTGGAACTCTCAGCTCTTGGAGGAAAAGTTAGGAAAAAAAAGTTAGAAAAGTCATTCAACATTCGATAGGTTGCTATGAGATCCCCACTAATCTTTCTAACCTCCAGTGAGTACAGGCTTAGAGCCATTAAATGCTCCTCATATGTTAACCCTTTTATTCCCAAAATTATTCAGATTAAGAATCAAATTAAAAAGAGACAGGCAGAGAAACACCTTTGATTAGATAAACTGCTATATATTTTTAATTCAACACTGCAGGTCAAATATGTGAACCAAATAAATCTGGAAAATGATCAATAAATTATTTGCAAGTCCAACACAGAATTGTGAACTGCTTCAGCAAGCATTGGAAATTATCTAAACCGTTCACATTGTACCTGAGTTTTGGGCACCAAATGTGCGGTGAGGGTGATACTAATCCCTCCGGTGCTGTGGTTTCCTCCCACTGTCCAAAAAGTTCTGGTCTAAGATGACGCTGTTGAACCTCAGCCACTTCTCGAGGGTGGCCAACGAAACAAGGAAAACAACTAAATACTTTGTTAAACACACGTTTCCTGGCAAACGATCATTTTTCTTTCATATGGGAAGTCTTTGGACTTGGAGGCAACTCAATGTGGCAAAACTGATTCAAGGCAAGGCAATGGGCCCGTCACAAAGAGTGAGGAAGACCTGAGGTTCGATAGTTTGCGTAGAAAGCTGAGTCAAGTCAACAAGGTCCAGACACCAGAGTGTATGCAGGTTCAACTGGACTCGATGTTTGGACAGAGAATTAAGCGCTGTGCTGAATTGAAAAAGTTAGTTACAGGCCAAATCGAGGTGGTGAGGTCTAGGCACCAAAGTGAGCTGATCTGGCTGAACTCGATCTCTGCACGGGTCCAGATTGAAAAGGACAGGGTGTTGGGGCCCAAGGAGAGAGTCAGGCCAGTTCTGATCATTGCTCCAGAAATTGGCTGTTCGCTGAACTATGGGATTTCCTTTGCAAATTTCAGTTCAGAACACTATTTGCTTGCGGCTATTATCTGCATGATGTGTATTTTCTATCTGCACATTGGGTGTTGGACAGTTTTCTTTTTTATATGGGATCTTTTAGGTTTCTTTGTTTCGTGGCTGCCTGTTAGGAGATGAACCTCGAGGTTGTATAACGTATACATACTTTGAACTTTGCACTGGGTAGGCTAATTGGTCATTGTAAATAGTACATGATTAGATTCATCTTCAATAGGGATTGCCAGGGGTTACTCAGTGGGGTGGAAGGGCTCTGTCTCTAAATAAATCTACTTCAGAATGGTCTGGGAGGACCTTCTCCAGAAAGGATTGTTCAGAACTGATCCTTAAAGTGTCCATTTAAAGCAGAGGTTGAAATGTACTCAGTTAGTAAAGGCATCAAAAGTTACAGGGAGGAGGCAGGAGAATAAAGTTGAGGGAGTATTTGCATTTTATATAAGTCCAGAGAAGAAGTATTAATCAAATTTAACAAATTTCAACATTTGAAAAAAAAATCTTTCTATCAGAGTGAAAGAGGAAGTGAGGTGACCTTTGTGATGTATACCAGAAGATGAATAACCCATGAGGATTACACATGTGAGCAAATTAATCTCCTGTATGAGTGAAAACCTCTTTACACAGCCCCATGTGTGTGAGAAATCTTTGGGTAACAGACAAAAAAAAAATGTGTGCAGAAGTAGCTTTTGATCTCATCTTTTGCCAAATCAAAACCACTTTGAGAGTTGACTGCTCCCAGTGATCTCTGCTGAACTGGATTTAACCAAACTGAGTCTCAGCTGCAGTGACCAGCCTTTGAGGAGCACTGAGTACTCTGGGACTGTACTCACTGGAGTTTAGGAGAATGATGAGGGGTCTCATTGAAACCTCAAGAATACTGTATTCAAAGACCTGGGTAGAGTAGATGGAGAGGATGAGAGGGCACAGCCTCAGAATAGAGAGGCGTGCATTTAGATCAGAGAAAAGAAGGGATTCCTTTAGCCAGAGGGTGGTGAATCTGTGAATTCATTGCCACAGTTGGCTGTGGAGGCTGTCATTGGGTATACTAAAAGCAGAAGTTGATAAGTTCTAAATTAGTGAAAGCATCAAAGCTTACAGGAACATTGAAGGTTACATAGAACATAGAAATCTACAACACATTACAGACCCTTCAGCCCACAGTGTTGTGCTGACCATGTAACCTACTCTAGAAACTGCCTAGAATTTCCCTAGCACATAGCCCTCTATTTTTCTAAGCCCCATGTACCTAAGAGGCTCTTAAAAGACCCTATTATATCCGATTCCATCACTGTCGTTGGCAGTGCATTCCACACACCCACCATGCTGTGTGTGGAAAAACTTACCCCTGACAACCCCTGGGTACCTATTCCCAAGCACCTTAAAACATGCCCCCTCGTGTTAGCCATATCAGCCCTGGGAAAAAGCTTCTGGCGATCAATGCCATCATCTTATTCACCCATCATCCTCTGACGCTCCAAGGAAAAAAGGCCAAGCTTTCTCAGCCTATTCTCATAAGGCACACTTTCCAATCCTGGCAACATCTTTGTAAATCTCCTCTGCACTCTATAGTATCCACATCTTTCCTGCAGTGAGGTAACCAGAACTGAACACTGTACTCCAAGCAGGGTCTGACCAAGGTCTTATATAGCTGTAACATTACCTCCTGGCTCTTGAATTCAATCCCATGTTTGATGAATGCTAACAAACCATATGCCTTCTTAACCACAGAGACAACCTGTGCAGCTGCTTTGAGTGTCCTATGGACTCAGACCCAAAGATCCCCCTGATCCTCCACACTGTCAAGAGTCTTAGCATTAATACTATATTCTGAAATCATATTTCACCTACCAAAATGAACCTCCTCACACTATCTGGGTTGAATTCTATCTGCCACTTCTCAGCCCAGTTTTGCATCCAATCAATGTCCCACTGTAACCTCTGACAGCCCTCCAGACTATCCACAACACTCCCAACCTTTGTGTCATCAGTAAACTTACTAGCCCACCCTTCTACTTCTTTATTCAAGTCATTTATAAAAATCACAACGAGTAGGGGTTCCAGAACAGAGACCTACAGAACTCCACTGGTCACCGACCTCCATGTAGAATACGAACCATCTACAACCACCTTCTGCGGGCAAGGCAATTCTGGATCCACAAAGCAAGGACTCCTTGGATCCCAGCCTAATGACTTTCTGAAGGAGACTGGCATGGGGTACCTTATCAAATGCCTTACTTAAATCCATATACACTATATGCACTGTTCTACTTTCATCAGTGATTGTTACATCCTCAAAGATTTCAGTCAGGCTCGTAATGCATGACCTGCCCTTGACAAAGCTATGCTGACTATTCCTAATCATATTATGTCTCTCCAAATGGTCATAAATCCTGCCTTTCAGGATCTTCAACAACTTGCCCACCACTAAAGTCAGACTCACTGGTCTATGATTTCCTGGGTTATCTCTACTCCCTTTCTGTCACAATGAGGCGCTGGGAACAGACCCAAATGCAAGACACAGACACTGAAGTACAAAGAACAGGACTTGATGAGAGTAAGGACATGACTGGATACAGACAAGGAGCAGGGACAAGAACGCAGTCTTGGGCTAGGACATGGACAAGACAGGGAACCCAGACAGGAACTACGCACCAGGAGCCTGGGCTTGGGCTCCGAGCCAGAGACTGGACAAGGATCCAGAACCAGGGTCTTGCCTTGGGCTCAGGCCCCAGAACCAGGCAAGGACATGACATGACTACAGGACAGGACATGGCTGGAGTCTTGGTCTTGGGGCTAGAGCTTGCAGACAGGCTGGGGTCTTGGTCTCGGGGCTTGAAGACCAGATGAGGACATGATGGGGCAAGGGTACTTCAAGGCAACGCCTGGGCAGGACGCAGGACTCTTGGCTGATGGAGGCAAGGGACAGAACCAACCGCAGGGTAACAGCAAACAGCCTGGCTTACTCGACAGAGACAAGGGTCAGGAAGGGACAGAACCAACCGCAGGGAAATGGTAAATGGCCTGGCTTACCCGACAGAGGCAAGGGACAGGAAGGGAGCTAGGTCCAGGGTGGCTCCAAGACTCAAGGCAGCCAGTAACCTCAGCAGGCTATGGAACAGCCAAATCCATATCTCAATAACTGCACTAGCCTTCCACCCATGGGCTGCTCCAAGGAGATCTTGACTAGACAAATCAGCAACTCACACTCAACCCCACGGCTACTTATATTCCAAGCCTTAAGATGGGAATCAGGTGCCTATGATTAACTCAACCAAACAAGGGACAGCTGGAAGATCCGGAGTCTTGAATCCACGGACTGGACCGTGAACCGGAATGCAGATCTCACGGACCGGACCATGATACTTTCTTGAACAAGGGAACAACATTTGCAACCCTCCAGTCCTCCAGTACTTCTCCTGTCCCTATTGATGATGCAAAGATCATCATCAGAGGCTCAGCAATCTCTTCCCTCACTTCCCACAGTAGCCTGGGGTAGATCTCATCCAGTCCCAGTAACTTATCTAAATTAATGCTTTCCAAAAGCTCCAACACATCCACTTTTTTAATGTCTATATGCGCAAGTGTTTCAGTCTGCAGTAAGCCATCCCCACAGTTGCCAAAGTCTTTTTTCCTGGTGAATACTGAAGCAAATATTCATTAAGTACTTCCGCTACCTCCTCCGACTCCATGCACACGTTTCCACTGTCGCACCTGAATGGTCCTATTCTCACATGGCCATCCTCTTGTTCTTCCCATACTTGTAGAATTTCTTAGTGTTTTCCTTAATCCTACTCTCAAAGGCCTTCTCATGGCCCTTTCTGGATCTTTTAATTCCATTCTTACGCTCCTTCCTAGCAACCTTGTAATTTTCTAGAGCTCGAACAGTACCTGGTTTCTTGAACATTTCATAAGCTTTTCTTTTCTTCTTAACTAGATTTCCTACGTCCTTTGTACACCATGGTTCTTTTACCCTACCATCCTTTCCCTGCCTCAATGGAACATACCTATGCAGAACGCCACATTTCCCTGTGCATTTCCTTGAGAACATCTGCTCCCAATTTATGTTCCCAAGTTCCTACCAGATACATCAAATACCCCCCCACCCCAACTAAATGTTTTCCCAAATTGTCTGCTCCTATCGCCCTCCAGCGCTATGGTGAAGGAGATAAGGTTGTGATTAATACCTCCAAAATTCTCGCACACTGAGCGATCAGATACCTGTTTATTTCCCAATACCAGATCAAGTACAGCCTCTGCTCTAGCTGGTTTATCTACAAATTGTTTCAGGAAAACTTCCTGAACACACCTAACAAACTCCACCCCATCTAAACCCCTTGTGCTAAGGATATGCCAATTAATATTAGGAAAGTTAAAACCTCCCATCACAACAACCCTATTATTGTTGCACCATTCCAGAATCTGCCACCCTATCTGCTCCTCGATGTGCTTGTTACTACTGGGGATTCTATAAAAAACACCCAGTAGAGTTCTTGCCCCTTTCCTGTTCCTGACTTCCACCCACACTGACTCAGTAGACCATCCCTCCATGACTTCCTTCTTTTCTACAGTCATGACACTATCCCTAATTAACAATGCCACGCCACCACCTCTTCTGAATCCATTCCTGTTTGTTTTGAAACATGTAAAGCCCGGCACACTCAGCAGCCATTCCTGCTCCTGAGGCATCCAACACCACAGTTCCACATATTTATCCACACTCTAAGTTCCTCTGCCTTGTTTATGACACTCCGTGCATTAAAATAGACACATCTCAAACCATCAGACTGAGTGCATCTTTGCTCTAACACCTGTCTACTTGTGCTCCAACCCTCCCCGTCCTCTGCCTCTTCACTTTGGTTCCCACCCCTCAGCAAGTCCAGTTTAAACCCTCCCCAATAGTCCTAGCAAACCTCCCCGCCAGGATATTGGTCCCCTTCGGATTCAAGTGCGACACGTCTTTTTTGTACAGGTCACACCTGCCCCAAAAGAGGTCCCAATGATCCAGAAATCTGAATCCCTGCCCACTTCTCCAACCCCTCAGCCATGCATTTATCCTCCACCTCATTCTATTCCCATACTCACTGTCACGTGACACAGGCTGCAATCCCGAGATTACTATCTTTGAGGTCCTGCTTCTTAACTTCCTTCCTAACTCCCTGTGTTCTGTTTTCACAATCTCCCCCCCTTTTCTACCTATGTTGTTGGTACAAATATGTACCACGACCTCTGACTGTTCACTTTGCCACCTCATTGAGTACTGAACACTCACCTTCAAGTACTCGACAACCCGGGTTTTCAGTATCATTTATTTATGTGTTTTGTCTCTCTATTTGCTAGTTTGTTTATTTATTATTGCTTCTGTTTTGTTGTATTTGCAGTTGGTTTTCTGCATGTTGATTGTCAGTTTTTGTGAGGGGTTTTTCATTGATTCTGTTGTGTTTCTTGTATTTACTGTGAATGCCCACAAGAAATTGATCTCAGGGTTGAATATGCTGCCATAAGGTCGTAAGATATAGGAGCAGAACTAGACCAATCTGCTCTGCCATTTCATCATGGACGATCCAATTTTCCTCCCTTCTCCCAGAATCCCTTCATGTCCTGACCAATCCAGAATCTATCAACCTCTGCCTTAAATATACATAAAGACTTCCACAGATTCACCACTCCTGGCTAAAGAAATTCCTCCTGCTCTGTTTTAAAAGGATGCCCCTCTATTCTGAGGCCGTGTTCTCTGGTCTTTGACTCTCCCTCCATAAGAAACCCTCTCCAGCCACTCTATCAAGGCCTTTCACTATTCAATAGGTTTCAATGAGGTCACCTCTCATTATTCTGAATTCTAGTAAACACAGGCCCAGAGCCATCAAACGTTCTTCATGTGACAAGCCATTCAATCTTGGAATTATTTTCTTGAACTTCCTTTCGACCCTCTCCAGTTTCAGCACATCCTTTCTAAGGGCCCGAACTGCTCACAAAACTCCAAGTGAGGCCTCACCAGTGCTTTACAAAGTTTCAACATTACATCCTTGCTTTTATATTCTAGTCCTTTTGAAATAAATGCTAACATTCATATATGTACTTTGCTGATAAATTTACTTTGACCTTTATTGTCTTGTGGCAGTTGTACAAATACTATAAGTTACACAAAGGAAATGAACAGTGCAGAGGAACAGTAAACTGTTCCTGGCTTCATTGGCCTTTCACAATCTGATGGTGAAGAGAAAAAACTGTTTCTTTTTGAGAAACTCTATCTTCTTTTATCTTATTATTCAAGTGAAGTTGGACAAGCTCCTTAAAGTTGTCTGAACGCTGCCTTTACTGACTGTCTGTCAGACTCACAATTTTCAAATTTAAGTTCAAGTTTATTGCCACCTGACTGTACATAAATACAACCAAACAAAACAACGTTCCTCCAGACCATGGTGCACCCACACAACATATATCATACACTGCACATAATCCAAAAATACCATAAATGAATGAAATAAATGTAATCAAAGTGCATGCAGTGCACAGCTCAGGTAAAGAGTAAACAGCTCGCTGTCCTGGTGACGAGACCTCGGTGGTGGCAGGGCATTCATTAATCTCACAGCCTGAGGGAAGGAGCTGTTACCCAGTCTGACAGTCCTAGTCCTGATGTTCCTGTACCTCCTTCCCAGTAGTAGATCAAAGAGATTGTAGGATGGATGTTAGGGGTCCTCAACAATGCTTCCAGCCCTTCGTCTGCAACGCTGTTCTGCCTTAACGGCAATTGGTTGGCTTGCGAGTCATTTAAACTCCTGTTACGGGTTTACCATTCAGCTCTTCCACAGATGAAGTGTCATTTGAATTACACCTTCCACCTGTGAACATCAGCTTGTCCATGTCTTCTTGAAGGTTCAAAGCTTGTAAAAATTAAATTTGTAATCAAATGGCCAACTAAATTGATCTCTTCTGCCTACACAATGTCCATATGCTTCCATTTTCCTCACATTAATGTGCCTATCTAAACATCTCTTAAAAATCTCTAATGTATCTGCTTCTACCACCACCCCAGGCAGCACATTCCAGGCACCCACCACTCTGTGTGTGAAAAAAACTTGTCCTTCACATCTCCTTTGAAATTACCCCCTCTCACCTTAAATACATGCCCTCTGGTATTAGACATTGCAACCCTGGGAGATCAATACTCTCTGTCTGCTCTATTTACACCTCTCATAATCTTATAAACCTCTGTCAGATCCCCCCACAGACTCTGCCACCCCAGAGAAAACAACCCTAGTTTCTTCAGCCTCGTGTTATAACACATGCCCTCTGAACTAGGCAGCATCTCAGTAAACCGTCTGCAAAGTCTCAACGTCCTTCCTGTTGCAACCAGAACTGTATGCAATACTCCAGATGTGGCCTAACTAGAGTTCGACCTAACAGAGCTCCCTTCCTGTTTACCTCAGACTTTAGAATTAAGGGAGTCTGTCAGCAAGGAAGTGTTGGATGAGAGGAGGGAAAGGAAGCAAACAATGCTACTCTGATGACTAGAGGAGAGAGAATCAGAATCAGGTTTCATATCACTCGCACGTGTTGTGGAATGTGTTGCTTTGCAGCAGCACTAACTAATAATAAAACACAATAAAAGAATTATATATATATATATATATATATACATATAATTAACAAAGCAGTGCAAAATGAGAGCAAACATAGTGAGGTAGTGTAATGAAATATAGTTACTGTCATGCCTTCTTTGTATTGTATCAATGTGCTGGGCCCAGGATAGATCCTCAGAGATGTAAACACCCATTGTCATCATCACCATTATCATCATCATCATCATCGTCATCATCATCGTCATCATCGTCGTCATCATCATCATCATTGTCATCATCTTCGCCATCATCATCATCATCATCATTGTCATCGTCACCATTATCATCATCGTCGTCATCATCATCATCATCATCATCAGGTGCCGTGCCCAGTTTGACTGCCATGGCCCGCACACTCCTGTTTCGGGTCAAATGGATCAATTCATTGGTATTCATTTCCAGTTCTCTGGCTGCTGTCTCCATCATCATCTGTCTTTGTCTTCATCTTGCTTTCTGTCCTTCAATCTTTCCCATAATTACCGTGCATTCTAACTTCTCTTTCCTAATCACATGTCCAATGAAGTTACATTGCCTTTTCATGATCTCATACATTATTTCTCTTTTTGTGTTTACTCTGTTCATGACATCCTTGTTAGATATTTGTTTCATCCATGATATTCTTTGCATTTTCCTCAAAAACCACATCTCTGCTGCTTCAATTCGTTTCCTCATGTTACTAGATATTGTCCAACATTCTGAGCCATATAACATAACTGGATAAACGTAACATTTCAGTACTCTGAGGCGGGTTGTCATGCCTAGTTTACTATTGGTCAGTATACTCATCATTCTCGTAAAGGTGTCTTTTGCCATCCCTATTCTTCTTTTGATGCATGTCACACCTGCCATCTGATGTCACCCAGCTTCCTAAGTAGCAAAAGTTCTGTACTTGTTTTATGTCTTCCCCATTTATTCTCACCCTGCAGATAGGATTCTCCTTCTTTTTGGATATCACCCTACGTTCTGTCTTTTTGCAATTGATAGATAGACCCATTTTTGCACTTTACTCAATTAAGTTTTGTATTTCTTCCTCCGAACTTGCAATTAACACTGTGTTATCCGCATATCTGAAATTATTGATGTTTTCTCTGCCAACTTTGATTCCCAAGATGTCTCTTATTTTTTGTAATATTGTTTCACTGTACACATTAAATAAATCAGGGGAGAAAACACACCCTTGTCTAACGTCTCTCTTGATTTTCGTAAACTGACTCACTTCTCCATCTATTTTTACAGCAGCAGTTTGTTCCCAGTACAGATTTCTGATTAAGCGGAGGTCTTTCGAATCTAAATTTAGAGTTTCCTGTAATATCTCAAATAACTTATTGTGTTTCACCTTATCAAATGCTTTTGTGTAGTCAATAAAACAAACAAACAAATCCTTTTGCACTTGAATAGCTCGTTCTGATAGTATCCTTAACATCAATATTGCATTTCTTGTAACTTTGTCTTTCACAAAACCACATTGTTCTTTACCTATTTCAGCTTGTATCTTACTTTTAGCTCTCGTCATCAAAATTGTTAGAAATATCCTGGTGATATGACTCATTAAACTTATGGTCCTATGTAGTTCACATTCTATTGCTCCAGGTTTCTTAGGAATAGTGATAAATACTGATTTTTCATCTCTTCTGGTATTATTCCAGTCTCATAAATGTCATTGATTAAATCAGTAAGTTTTTCAATTCCATAATTTTCAAGGGCGATAATTTGTTCAATTACTAATTCATCAGGACCTGCTGCCTTTCCTTTCTTCATCTTATTTCTTGCATTATGAACTTCAAATTTTAAAATACTTGGACCTTCAATGTTCTTAATTTCTGGTTTTTCGCCTCGATCGTCTTCATACAATTCCTGAATATACTCAGTCCATCTGTTCATAATCTCATCTTTTTCCATGATAATGGTACCATCCTTTGCTTTCAAACATCCACCTGCCTGAAGAACAGAGGAGCTTTTTACCAGTGATATTCTTGATTTGTTGATGTAACCTTTTTGGATCAGTAATAGGGATTCTTTCTGGTTGCTCACATTCCTGGTTTAACCATTCTTCTTTGGCTTTTTGACATAAGCTTTTAACTTTTTTATCTAAGGACTTATATTCTATAGGATTTGCTTTCTTCCGTCTCCTTTCTTCCCTTAGATTTTTGATTTCATCTGTCATCCATTTATTCTTTGTGCTTTTTTTCTTTTTTAGGAATCACTGACTTTGCTGATTCTACCAAGGCATCCTTTAGAGAGTTAAACTTCATTTCTGCATGATTGCTATCATCTTCAACAGATTCTATTTCTAGACTTTGAAATCTATTCCTTACTTCAATTGTAAATTTTTGTCTTAAGTTTTCTTCTTTAATTAATTGCAAGTAGTCAGGGGATTGTTCAGGTTTTTGCTTCTTTAGTTTTTTTTAAGTTTTACTGTTACACGACGTACTACTGGGTTATGGTCACTATTACAGTCTGCACCTGGATATGTTTTGCATTGAGTCACTGAGTTTCTAAATCTTTGGTTTATAGTAATAAAGTCAATTTGATTTCTAGTGTTATCACCTGGACTTTTCCAGGTCCAACATCTTGGATGGTTTTTAAAGTAGATATTCATGATGACTTGATTACTCATCCTGCACCATTCTACCCATTTCTCACCTCTTTCATTTCTTTCCCCTAGTCCAAATTTTCCTATTGTATTTCCATCAGCACCTTGTCCTACTTTAGTACCACAGAACCATAGAACATTACAGCACAGAAACAGGCCTTTTGGCCCTTCTTGGCTGTGCCGAACCATTTCTCTGCCTCGTCCCACTGACCTGCACCTGGACCACATCCCTCCATACACCTCTCATCCATGTACCTGTCCAAGATTTTCTTAAATGTTAAAAGTGAGCCTGCATTTATCACTTCATCTGGCAGCTCATTCCATACTCCCACCACTCTCTGTGTAAAGAAGCCTCCTCTAATGTTCCCTTTAAACTTTTCCCCCTTCACCCTTAACCCATGTCCTCTGGTTTTTTTCTCCCCTAGCCTCATTGGAAAAAGCCTGCTTGCATTCACTCTATCTATACCCATCATAATTTTATATACCTCTATCAAATCTCCCCTCATTCTTCTACGCTCCAGGGAATAAAGTCCTAACCTATTCAACCCTTCTCTGTAACTGAGTTTCTCAAGTCCCGGCAACATCCTTGTAAACCTTCTCTGCACTCTTTCAACCTTATTTATATCCTTCCTGTAATTTGGTGACCAAAACTGAACACAATACTCCAGATTCGGCCTCACCAATGCCTTATACAACCTCATCATAACATTCCAGCTCTTATACTCAATACTTCGATTAATAAAGGCCAATGTACCAAAAGCTCTCTTTATGACCCTATCTACCTGTGACACCACTTTTAGGGAATTTTGTATCTGTATTCCCAGATCCCTCTGTTCCACTGCACTCCTCAGTGCCTTACCATTAACCCTGTATGTTCTACGTTGGTTTGTCCTTCCAACGTGCAATACCTCACACTTGTCAGTATTAAACTCCATCTGCCATTTTTCAGCCCATTTTTCCAGCTGGTCCAAGTCCCTCTGCAAGCTTTGAAAACCTTCCTCACTGTCTACTGCACCTCCAATTTTTGTATCATCAGCAAATTTGCTGATCCAATTTACCACATTATCATCCAGATCATTGATATAGATGACAAATAACAATGGACCCAGCACTGATCCCTGTGGTACACCACTAGTCACAGGCCTCCACTCAGAGAAGCAATCCTCCACTACCACTCTTTGGCTTCTTCCATTGAGCCAATGTCTAATCCAATTTACCACCTCTCCATGTATACCTAGCGACTGAATTTTCCCAACTAACCTCCCATGCGGGACCTTGACAAAGGCCTTACTGAAGTCTATGTAGACAATATCCACTGCCTTCCCTTCATCCACTTTCCTGGTAACCTCCTTGAAAAACTCTAATGAATTGGTTAAACATGACCTACCACACACAAAGCCATGTTGACTCTCCCTAATAAGTCCCTGTCTATCCAAATACTTGTAAATCCTATCTCTTAGTACTCCTTCCAATAATTTACCTACTAACAACGTCAAACTTAACAGCCTATAACTTCCCAGATTACTTTTAGAGCCTTTTTTAAACAACGGAACAACATGAGCTATCCTCCAATCCTTCGGCACCTCACCTGTAGATACCAACATTTTAAATATATCTGCCAGGGCCCCTGCAATTTCAACACTACTCTCCTTCAAGGCCCGAGGGAACACCCTGTCAGGTCCTGGGCATTTATCTACTCTGATTTGCCTCAAGATAGCAAGCACCTCCTCCTCCTCGATCTGTATAGGTTCCATGACCTCACCACTTATTTGCCTGATTTCCATAGACTTTTAGGTCTCCCATGACAATAACAATATCTTGAGATTTGCATCCATTCTTTGCTTGCTCAAGCTTTTCATAGAATTTATCTATATCCTCATTTGTTCCATCTGTCGTTGGTACATATACCTGTATAATTGCTAAATCAAATGGTTGTCCTCTGAATCTAACAAGGAACACTCTTTCTGATATTGCCCAGTGTCCTAAAACACTTTTTGCCATGTTTTCATCCATAAGAATTCCTACTCCATTAGTATGGGATTTTCCACAAGAATAAATTATATATATCAATTCCTATATCAAGCAGGAAGATTATACAATGTGATAAATGAAATGGAAAGACTAAAGATTAACATCATGGGAATTAGCCAAGTTCGTTGGATAGGTGCTGGGACATGTCAGAATAGAAATAAAACACTAATTTATTCTTGTAAACACCCAGGAACTTGAAAATGCTCACCCTTTCCTCTACTGATGAGGACTAGTGTGTGTTTTCCATCCAGAAGTCCACAATAAATTCCTGAAGTCCAAAAGACTGGAGAAAAGGGCAAGAATCCAGGAATTCTAACAATAACTTGCTGACTTGTGTAATGAAAACTTGCTTGAGCTGCTCATGGTTGACGAGCTTTACAGGTGATACAGCAGTATTGTGAAACACTTTGCTGACTATTTATTGACAGTATACAGTTGATGTTGGTATAGCCGTAATTTTTAAGCAGGTACAAGACCTGCCTAGTGAGAAATTTGATTTACATCCAAGCTAAATTCAGAATCACACCTGCAATTATTTCTTCATTCCAGTTAAGTGCACAACATACAGTAAGCTGAAAAATATTCTCAGGATTATGGATAAAATGTGGTTCTGTTGCTGCCAAGATATCAAAAACTAGGAGGAGTGGGAGCCATTTGGTACAAAACAATAGGCACAGGATCAGTAGAGTAGGGTACTGAGGAGTGTGGTAGAATAGAGGGATCAGGGAATAGAGTCAAAGGTAGATAGAATCTGAAAGAGAGCTTTTGACACATTGGCATTCTTAAATCAAAGTATTGAGGTAGGATGTCATGCTGAAATTGTATAAAACAACGGTGAGGCCTAATTTGGAGTATTGTGTGCAGTTCTGGTCACCGACGTACAGGAAAGATGTCAGTAAGATTGAAGGAGTGCAGAGAGGATTTACAAGGATGTTGCCGGGCCTGGAGTTGTAGGGAAGGGTTGAATAGACTAGGACTTGTTCCCTGCAGCGTAGGAGAGGGAGGGGAGATTTGACAGAGCTTTACAAAATTGTAAGGACCATAGACAGGGTGAATGCAAGCAGGCTTTTTCCACTGAGGTTGGGTGAGGCTACAACCAGAGCTCACAGGTTAAGTGTGAAAGGTGAAAAGTTTAAGGGGAATATGAGGGGAAATTTCTTCACTCAGAGGGTGGTGTGAGTGTGAACAAACTGCTAGTGCAAGTGGTGGATGCAGGTTCAGAGACGTTTGGATGGGTACATGGATGGGAGGGCTATGCAGGCCCACGGTCCAGGTGTGAGTTGATGGGTCTAGGCAGAATAACAGTTCAGCACAGACTAGATGGGATGAAGGGCCTGTTTGTGTGCTGTAGTGTTCTGTGCATCTGTAGGAGCCACGTATCTATTTTCTGTCTCTATTGCATTTTGTGTGCCACGTTTATTACGGGTAATTCATCACATGGGTTGGGGTGTAGAAGCAAATGAGTATAGTTACATATTCATACTTCGTCTAAATTCAGATCAGTCTAGTTAGAGCCAGTGAGCCAGCCAGAATGATGCCTTTTTGTTGGCCGCTGAAGTCACTAATGCTAATGTTTAGGCCGTTATATCATTATCAGACCGCTTATTTCAATATTTCCCCAGTTTTAGATTTGTCAGTTTTCTTTTGCTGTAAGATGGTTCACCTTTGCCAGTTTCTTACTAAAGGACTGAATGTACTCGTTTGAATTCTGGAACTTTGTTATTGCGGATATTGCATCATACAGTGTCAGCTCCTGTGGACTTGCTCTGTTGTGTCCCACGTTCTGTCCTTGGGGGATATTTGGGGCTTTATGATATTCCAGTAGCTTCAAGGCCAATTGCTTAAAGTGCCCATCCTTCCTGCTGCACCCCATCTGTCTTCCCTCCCTTCTTAACCCACCAGTCTGCAGCTCAGAATCAGAATCAAAAACAGGTTTAATATCACTGGCATATGTCATGGAATTTGTTGTTTTATGGCATAGGAACATAGAAAAACTACAGCACAATGCAGGCCCTTCGGCCCACAAAGCTGTGCTGACATGTCCTTACCTTGGAGCTACCTAGGCTTACACATAGCCTTTGATTTTTCTAAGGTCCATGTACCTATCCAGAAGTCTCTAAAAGGACCCTGTCTCTTCCGCCTCCATCACCACCACCAGCAGCCTATTCCACGCAATCGCCACGCTCTACATAAAAAACTTACCCGACATCTCCTCTGTACCTTCTTCCAAGCACCTTAAAACTATGCCCATTCATGCTAGCCATTTCATCCCTGGGAAAAAAGCCTCTAACTATCCACACGATCAATGCCTCTCATTATCTTACACACCTCTATCAGGTCACCTCTCATTCTCTGTCGCTCCAAGGAGAAAAGGTCAAGTTCACTCAACCTATTCTCATAAGGCATGCTCCCCAATCCAGGCAACATCCTTGTAAATCTCCTCTGCACCCTTTCTATAGTTCCCACATCCTTCCTATAGTGAGGCGAACAGAACTGAGCACAGTACTCCAAGTGGGGTCTGATCAGGGTCCTATATAGCTGCAACATTACCTCTCGGCTCTTAAACTTAATCCCATGATTGATGAAGGCCAATGCACCGTATGCCTTCTTAACCACAGTCAACCAAGATCCCTCTGATCCTCCACACTGCCAAGAGTCTTACCATTAATACTACATTTTGCCATCATATTTGGCCTACCAAAATGAACCACCTCACTCTTATCTGGGTGGAACTCCATCTGCCACTTTTCAGCCCAGTTTTGCATCCTATCAATGTCCCACTTTAACCTCTGACAGCCCTCCACACTATCCACAACACCTCCAACCTTTGTGTCATCAGCAAATTTACCAACCCATCCCTCCACTTCTTCATCCAGGTCATTTATAAAAATCATGAAGAGAAGGGGTCCCAGAGCAGATCCCTGAGGCACACCACTGGTCACTGACCTCCATGCACAATATGACCTGTCTACAACCACTCTTTGCTTTCTATGAGCAAGTCAATTCTGCATCCACAAAGTAATGTCCCCTTGGATCCCATGCGTCCTTACTTTCTCAATAAGCCTTGCATGGGGTACGTTATCAAATGCCTTGCTGAAATCCATATACACTACATCTACTGCTCTTCCTTCATCAATGTGTTTAGTCACATCCTGAAAAAAATTCAGTCAGGCTTGTATGGCACGACCTGCTTTTGACAAAACCATACTGACTATTCCGAATCATATTATGCCTCTCCAAATGTTCATAAGTCCTGCTTTACAGGATCTTTTCCATCAACTTACCAACTATGATGTAAGAATCACTGGTCTATAATTTCCTGGGTTATCTCTACTTACCTTCTTGAATAATGGAACAACATCAGCAACCCTCCAATCCTCCGGAACCTCTCTCATCCCCATTGATGATGCAACGATAAACACTAGAGGCTCAGCAATCTCCCTCGCCTCCCACAGTAGCCTGGGGTACATCTCATCTGGTCCTGGAGACTTATCCTACTTGATGCTTTCCAAAAGCTCCAGCACATCCTCTTTCTGAATGTCTATATGCTCAAGCTTCTCAGTCTGCTGTAAATCATCCCTACAATCGCCAAGATCCTTTTCCATTGTGAATACTGAAGCAAAATATTCATTAAGTATCTCTGCTATCTCCTCCAGTTCCATACACACTTTCCACTGTCACACTTGATTGGTCCTATTTGCTCACGTCTTATCCCTGCCAGGATATTGGTCCCCTTTGGATTCAAGCGCAACCCATCCTTTTTTGTAGAGATCATGCCTGTCCCAAAAGAGGTCCCAATGATCTAGAAATCTGAATCCCTGCCCCCTGCTCCAATCCCTCAGCCACGCATTTATCTTCCACCTCTCTCTATTCCTATACTCACTGTCACGTGGCACAGGCAGTAATCCCGAGATTACTACCTTTGAGGTCCTTCTTCTCAACTTCCTTCCTAACTCCTTGTAGTCTGCTCTCAGGACCTCCTCCCTTTTCCTACCTATGTCGTTGGTACCAACATGTACCACAACCTCTGGCTGTTCTCCTTCCCACTTCAGGATATCATGGACGTGATCAGAAACATCCTGGACCCTGGCACCTGGGAGGCAAACTACCATCCATGTTTTTTCCTGCGTCTATAGAATTGCCTGTCTGAACCCCTAACTATAGAGTCCCCTATCACTACTGCCCTCCTCTTCCTTTCCCTACCCTTCTGAGCCACAGGGCTGGACTCTGTGCCAGAGACACGGCCACTGTTGCTTCCTCCAGGTAGGCCGTTCCCCCCCTAAAGTACTCAAGCAGGAGTAATTATTGTGAAGGGGTACAGCCACAGGGGTACTCTCTAGCCTCTGACTCCTGTCCTTCCCTCTCCTGACTGTTACCCACTTATCTGTCTCCCCAGACCCTGGTGTGACTACTTGCCTATAACTCCTCTCTATCACCTCCTCACTTTCCCTGACCAGACGAAGGTCATCGAGCTGCATCTCCAGTTCCCTAACCCAGCACCTAAGGAGCTGCAGCTCGACGCACCTGGCACAGATGTGGCCCTCTGGGAGGCTGAGAGTCTCCCGGACTTCCCACACCTGACACCCAGTACAGAACATTGGCCTCATAGACATACTTCCTGTTTCTATTCCTCACAGGTAACCTACCTTGCATTAACCCGTCAAAGTTGCTGGTGAACGCAGCAGGCCAAGCAGCATCTATAGGAAGAGGCGCAGTCGACGTTTCAGGTCGAGACCCTTCGTCAGGACTAACTGAAGGAAGAGTGAGTAAGGGATTTGAAAGCTGGAGGGGGAGGGGGAGATGCAAAATGATAGGAGAAGACAGGAGGGGGAGGGATAGAGCCGAGAGCTGGACAGGTGACAGGCAAAAGGGGATACGAGAGGATCATGGGACAGGAGGTCCGGGAAGAAAGACAAGGGGGTGGGTGACCCAGAGGATGGGCAAGAGGTATATTCAGAGGGACAGAGGGTGAAAAAGGAGAGTGAGAGAAAGAATGTGTGCATAAAAATGAGTAACAGATGGGGTACGAGGGGGAGGTGGGGCCTTAGCGGAAGTTAGAGAAGTAGAGAACTAGAGAACTTCCACTAAGGCCCCACCTCCCCCTCGTACCCCATCTGTTACTCATTTTTATGCGCACATTCTTTCTCTCACTCTCCTTTTTCTCCCTCTGTCCCTCTGAATATACCTCTTTCCCATCCTCTGGGTCACCCCCCCTCTTTGTCTTTCTTCCCGGACCTCCTGTCCCATGATCCTCTCGTATCCCCTTTTGCCTATCACCTGTCCAGCTCTCGGCTCTATCCCTCCCCCTCCTGTCTTCTCCTATCATTTTGCATCTCCCCCTCCCCCTCCAGCTTTCAAATCCCTTACTCACTCTTCCTTCAGTTAGTCCTGACGAAGGGTCTCGGCCTGAAACGTCGACTGCGCCTCTTCCTATAGATGCTGCTTGGCCTGCTGCGTTCACCAGCAACTTTGATGTATGTTGCTTGAATTTCCAGCATCTGCAGAATTCCTGTTGTTTGCATTAACCCGTTACCGCCTAAGTCCTGTTGAGCCAAAGCCCTCCTACTCAGTCTACCTTTACTCTGTCACCCCCTACTCTGATGCCCGCTCTATAGAACTGTCTCCTTTTTAAACTCTTCGAGCTGGTCTAACTCGCTGACGTTTGAGTAGGTTATACGATTGGTACAACATTGTGGGCTGAAGGGCCTGTACTGAGCTGGAAGGTTCTGTGTTATATTTTATTTTATTTAGTGGTACAGAGCAGAGTTGTCCCTTCCACCCTTCGAGCCACACGGTGCAACCCCCGACAAACCCAATTAACCCTATCCTCATGACAGGACAACTTACAATAACCCGGTACGTCTTTGGACTGAGGGAGGAAACTGGAGCACCCGGAGACACTCACACATTCCACGAGGAGGACATACAGATTCCTTACAGAAGGACGCCGGAACTTCGGAACGTCCCGCTAACTGCTATGTTACCGTGATGCCTGGATGTTATGTTCTATCAAGCACATTTAATTGTCGTTAAACCATGCTTGAGTACCCATGAGTACTACCAAACCAAACAGCGTTACTCTGGGGCCAAGGTGTACACAGTACCAACAGACACACACAGTACAAGCCACTCATTGCACATAAAAGAACAAGTAAACATGCAGTCTCATAAAAATATATATTTAAATGAAATGCTGAACCAAATGGAACATTATCAATCCTTCTGGTTCCTATTAGTTATTGATGGAGGAATTCACCCTATGTACACTGCTGTGTTCTTTTCATTGACTGTAAGTGAACAAGATCAGCGCAGAGTTGTCCCCAGAATGCGTCTGCCCCGTTTAACCAGAATCCGCTGTATTTCAGAAGCCAAGAGATATGAGAATACTTTTCTGGAGCTGCTGTATGAGACACAACCAGAAAGTTATATATCCAATCACTCAGCCCAGTGCACAAAGGCACCAACAAAAATGCCCTGCTGCTACATGCCCAGGCCTTTCATAGAAACATAGAAACATAGAAAATAGGTGCAGGAGTAGGCCATTCGGCCCTTCGAGCCTGCACCGCCATTTATTATGATCATGGCTGATCATCCAACTCAGAACCCCGCCCCAGCCTTCCCTCCATACCCCCTGATCCCCGTAGCTACAAGGGCCATATCTAACTCCCTCTTAAATATAGCCAATGAACTGGCCTTAACTGTTTCCAGTGGCAGAGAATTCCACAGATTCACCACTCTCTGTGTGAAGAAGTTTTTCCTAATCTCGGTCCTAAAAGGCTTCCCCTTTATCCTCAAACTGTGACCCCTTGTTCTGGACTTCCCCAATATCGGGAACAATCTTCCTGCATCTAGCCTGTCCAATCCCTTTAGGATTTTATACGTTTCAATCAGATCCCCCCTCAATCTTCTAAATTCCAACGAGTACAAGCGCAGTTCATCCAGTCTTTCATCATATGAAAGTCCTGCCATCCCAGGAATCAATCTGGTGAACCTTCTTTGTACTCCCTCTATGGCAAGGATGTCTTTCCTCAGATTAGGGGACCAAAACTGCACACAATACTCCAGGTGTGGTCTCACCAAGGCCTTGTACAACTGCAGTAGTACCTCCCTGCTCCTGTACTCGAATCCTCTCGCTATAAATGCCAGTATACCATTCACCTTTTTCACCGCCTGCTGTACCTGCATGCCCACTTTCAATGACTGGTGTATAATGACACCCAGGTCTCGTTGCACCTCCCCTTTTCCTAATCGGCCACCATTCAGATAATAATCTGTTTTCCTATTTTTGCCACCAAAGTGGATAACTTCACATTTATCCACATTAAATTGCATCTGCCATGAATTTGCCCACTCACCCAACCTATCCAAGTCTCTCTGCATCCTCTTAGCATCCTCCTCACAGCTAACACTGCCACCCAGCTTCGTGTCATCCGCAAATTTGGAGATGCTGCATTTAATTCCCTCATCCAAGTCATTAATATATATTGTAAACAACTGGGGTCCCAGCACTGAGCCTTGCGGTACCCCACTAGTCATCGCCTGCCATTCTGAAAAGGTCCCGTTTATTCCCACTCTTTGCTTCCTGTCTGCTAACCAATTCTCCATCCACATCAATACCTTACCCTCAATACCGTGTGCTTTAAGTTTGCACACTAATCTCCTGTGTGGGACCTTGTCAAAAGCCTTTTGAAAATCCAAATATACCACATCCACTGGTTCTCCCCTATCCACTCTACTAGTTACATCCTCAAAAAATTCTATGAGATTCGTCAGACATGATTTTCCTTTCACAAATCCATGCTGACTTTGTCCAATCATTTCACCGCTTTCCAAATGTGCTGTTATCACATCCTTGATAACTGACTCCAGCAGTTTCCCCACCACCGACGTTAGGCTAACCGGCCTATAATTCCCCGGTTTCTCTCTCCCTCCTTTTTTAAAAAGTGGGGTTACATTAGCCACCCTCCAATCCTCAGGAACTAGTCCAGAATCTAACGAGTTTTGAAAAATTATCACTAATGCATCCACTATTTCTTGGGCTATTTCCTTAAGCACTCTGGGATGCAGACCATCTGGCCCTGGGGATTTATCTGCCTTCAATCCCTTCAATTTACCTAACACCACTTCCCTACTAACATGTATTTCGCTAATGGTAAGACTCTTTGTAGTGTGGAGGATCAGAGGAATCTTGGGGTCCGAGTCCATAGGACACTCAAAGCTGCTGCGCAGGTTGACTCTGTGGTTAAGAAGGCATACGGTGCATTGGCCTTCATCAACCGTGGGATTGAGTTTAATAGTCGAGGGGTAATGTTACAGCTATATAGGACCCTGGTCAGACCCCACTCGGAGTACTGTGCTCAGTTCTGGTTGCCTCACTACAGGAAGGATGTGGAAACCATAGAAAGGGTGCAGAGGAGATTTACAAGGATGTTGCCTGGATTGGGGAGCATGCCTTATGAGAATAGGTTGAGTAAACTCGGCCTTTTCTCCTTTGAGCGACAGAGGATGAGAGGTGACCTGATAGAGGTGTACAAGATGATGAGAGGAATTGACTGTGTGAATAGTCAGAGGCTTTTTCCCAGGGCTGAAATGGCTAGCACGAGAGGGCACAGTTTTAAGATGCTTGGAAGTAGGTGAAGAGGAGATGTCAGGGGTAAGGTTTTTACGCAGAGAGTGGTGAGTGCGTGGAATGGGCTGCCGGCGGTGGTGGTGGAGGCAGATACGATAGAGTTTTTTAAGAGACTCCTGGATAGGTACATGGAGATTAGAAAAATAGAGGGCTATGGGTAAAGCCTAGGTAATTTCTAAGGTAAGGACATGTTTGGCACAGGTTTGTGGGCCGAAGGGCCTGTATTGTGCTGTAAGTTTTCTACGTTTCTATGTTTCTATGCATAATTTTTGTACTTTGACTAGTCCCGCAAGGACCGTAAGGACATAAGACATAGGGGCAGAAGCAGACCATTCAGTCCATTGAGTCTGCTCTGCCATTCCATCATGGCTGATTTATTATCCCTCTCAACCCTATTCTCCTGCAAACTCCCCGTAACCTTTGACACCCTGACTAATCAAAACCCCTATCAACTTCTGCTTTAAGTATTCCAAATGACTTGGCATCCACAGCTGTTTTCTACAGACACTGAAGTTCACCACCTTCTGGCTAAAGAAATTCCTCATTTCTGTTCTAATTGGTGTCCCTGTAATCAGGCTGTGCCCGCTGGTCCTGGGCTCCCCCACTCTCAGAAACATCCACTCTATCTAGGCCTTTCAATATTCGATAGGCTTCAGTGAGACTCCCCTTCATTTCTCTAAACTCCAGTGAGTACAGGCCCAGAGCCATCAAACACTCCTCCTAAGTTAACCCCTTCACTCCCAGTAACCTCCTCTGGACTCTCCAACGGCAGTGTAACTGGTCAGTGAAAATGTCACAGCAGTGCTCAGTCAGGACAGACTGGATCTCTCATCTATGGGTGGAACCAAGGAATAAGAAAGGTCTGACCAGGTTACTGGGGCTACATTATAGACTGTAGAACAGTCCGCGGGATTGAGCAACCAATTTGAAAAGACTGTTGTAAGAAACATAATATTGTTATAATAAGTAATTTTGACTTTCCACATATTGACTTGGAATCCTGTTCTGTAAAAGTATTAGATGGGATAGAGTTTGTTAAATGTGTTCAGGGAAGTTTCCTTAATCAGTATGCAGGTGACAAAAGTTTGTATAGGGGAACACCTTGCATCGAGTGATCATAATGCCATTAATTTCAAAGTAAATGTGCAAGAAGATAGATCTGGTCCATGGATCATGTTTCTAAACTGGAGAAAGTATCTGGTACGTGTAGACTGGAACATGCTGCTTCCTGGCAAAATGTTTCAAAAGTGAAATGGTGAGAGGACAAAGCTTGTATGTACTTGTTAGAATAAAAGGTAAAAACAACAGGTTTAGGGAACCTTGGTTTTCAAATGATATTGAGGCCTGGTTGAGAGAAAAAGTGAGGTGTATTACAGGCTTAGGCAGGTAGGTGCTTATATGGAGTACAAGACATGCATGAGAACACTTAAGAAAGAAATCAGGAGGTTTAAAAGAAGGTATGACACTGCCCTGACAGACAAGCTGAAGGAGAATACTAAGGGATTCTACAGATACATTAAGAGCAGAAGGATTTCAAGGGACAAAATTGGTCCTCCGGAAGATCAGAATGTTAATCTATGCATGGAGCCAAAAGAGATGGGGGAGAGCTGGAATAAATTTTTCCATCTGTGTTTACTCAGGAGATGGACACAGAGTCAAGTCAAGTCAAGTCAGGTCGCTTTTTATTGTCATTTCGACCATAAGCTGCTGGTACAGTACACAGTAAAACGAAACAACGTTCCTCCAGGACCATGGTGCTACATGAAACAACACAAAACTGCACCAGACTATGTGAGAGGCTACACTAGACTACGTAAAACAACATAAAAACTACACTAGACTACAGACCTACACAGGACTACATAAAGTGCACAAAACAGTGCAGGGCAGTACAATAATTAATAAACAAGACAATAGGCACAGTAGAGGACAAATGACAATATAATAATAAATGATGTAGATGTCAGTCTAGTCTCTGGGTATTAAAGAGTTTATAGAAGTGAGGCAAAGAAGCAGTGAGGTCGTGGACCCTGTACAGATTACAGAGGAGAAGGCGTTTGATGTCATGAGGCAAATTAGGGTGGATAAATCCCCAGGGCCTGACAAGGTGTTCCCTCAGACCCTACGGGAGGCAAGTGCAGAAATGGCTGGGGTCCTAGCAGAGATATTGAAATCATCCTTTGCAACAGGAGAGGTGCCTGGGGTTGGAGGATAGCCACTGTTGTTCCGCTGTGTGAAAAAAGACCCTATAGGCCGATGAGTCTGACATCACTTGTGGGAAAGTTATTGGAAGAAATCTAAGGCATTATATTTGAGTATTTGGATAGACATGGACTGATTAGTGATAGACAGCATGGCTTCGTGCATGGTAGGTCATATCTAGCCAATCTTATAGAGTGTTTTGAGGAGGTTACCAGGAAACTCAATGAAAGCAAGGCAAGCAAGGAGGTGTAGGGGCGGGTGGAGCACTTGGTCTGCTTGCAAGGGTAAGTACCAGGAGGGAGATCAGTGGTGAGGGATGAATGGACAAGGGAGTTGTGTAGGGACCAATCCCTGCAGAAAGCAGAAAGTAAGGGAGAGGGAAAGATATGCTTGGTGATGGGATCCTGTTGGAGGTGGGAAAAGTTTCGGAAAATTATGTGCTGGTGGGGTGGTAGGTGAGGACAAGAGGAACCTATCCCTGGTAGAGTGGCGGGAAGATGGGGTAGTAAGAGCAGAGGTGTGTGAAATGGAAGAGATGCGGTTGAGAGCAGCGTTGATGGTGGAGGAAGGGAAGCCCCTTTCTTTGAAAAATGAGAACATCTCCTTCATTCTGGAATGAAAAGCCTCTTCCTGAGAGCAGATGCGGCAGAGAAGGGGATGGCGTGATAGGGTGAGAAGAGGTATAGTCCAGTGTAGCTATGAGAATTAGGTGGTTTATAAAAGATATCAGTAGATAAGCTGTCTCTGGAGAGAGAGACAGAGAGTTCGAGAAAGGGCAGGGAAGTATTGGAAATGGACCAGGTAATTTTGAGGGCAGGATGGAACTTGGAGGCAAGGTTGATGAAATCGAGCTTAGCATGGGTGCAGGAAGCAGCACAAATGCAGTCGTCAATGTAGTATAGGAAAAGTGTGAGATGGTCACCAGTGCAGGCGTAAAACAGACTGTTCCATGTAGCTGACAACAGACAGGCATAGCTGAGACCCATGTGAGTGCCCATGGCTACTTATTTTGCATGAAGGAAGTGGGAGGAACCAAAGAAGAAACTATTCAATGTGAGGACAAGTTCTGCTAGGCAGAGGAGGGTGGTGGTGGAGGGAAACTGGTTGGGTCTGGTTTCCAGAAAGAAACAGATAGCTTTATTGCCTTCCTGATGGAGGATGGAGGTGTTCGATGGTGTCGAGGTGGCAGCAGGGCAGTTTGGGTATCACTCTGTATTCCTGTGCTAAGCCCAAAATAAAGCCTCTTTCTAAAAGGTCTATTTTTACTCCTCAACGTTGGTTAAGTACTCTGTAATTTACTGTCAATTGCACCAGGTTCATAGTTAATCAGCTTCCCCCTGCCTAAATTAAACTAAAAATATATCAACACATAAAGATCTGGTTTCATAAACACAAGATGCTGGAAATCCAGAGCAACACATACAAGATGACAGATGAACCCAGCAGGTCGGGCAGCATCTACAGAAGTGAATAAACAGTCGACATTTCAGGCCAAGACTCTTCATCGGGCTGGAACAGAAGGGGCAAGGTGTCAGAGTAAGAAGGTGAAGGGAGGGGAAGAGGAAAAGCTGTAAGGTGATAGAGGAAGTCAGGTGGATGGGGGAGGTAAATGGCTGGAGAGGAAGGAATCTGATAGGAGAGGAGAGAGGACCAGGTGAGACGAGGACGAGGGAGGTGATAGGCAAATGAGAAGAAGAGGCCAAAGTGGGGAATTGAAAGAGAGGGAAAGGGGAGGGAAAAATATATTTACTGGAAGGATAAATCAATGTTCATACCATCAGAATGGAGGCTAACCCTACCATTCACTATGTAAGTCCTATCATGGTTTGCCTTCCCAAAGTGCCACATCTCTGCTGTCTGCATTAAATTCCACTTGTCACTTTTCAGACCATTTTTCCGCTTGTCCAGATCTCTCTGTAAGCTTTGATATCCACATTCTAACTCTCTGCTAATATTCTAATAATTTGTGTTGACGGAGGCCAGCACACCACGTGAGTACTGTCACAGTACGTCTGCCCCGACAGCTTCCAGCCAAACACCAGTTACCAGGCACTTCTGCATCACCATGGCAACCTCAGCCATTTTGGATTGAACTCCTGACATCTGTTCAATGAAAAGTCCTACAAATGTCGGGTTAAGTTATGATGGCTTCAGGCATCAGGAAACATAAAATCAATTCAAGCTACTCTGCAGACGTTGACAATGTTAGCCTTTTGGCTTAGACCTTTCAGAATAGTTAGATTTGTTCCCTGAAAAGGTTTTGAATTTCTTTAGATGTTTGAGTCAAGAGTCAAGGATGTTAAATGTCATTTCCATCATACAACTGAAAAGGAGAATGAAGTAATTGTTACTCCTGATCCAGCATAGCACAAAAACACAATAAGATAAAGAACACAGTAATTAATAATAGTCATAACACAATAAATATAAATACATCAGGTAGTTTATATTCATAGATTGATTTTATGTCCATAAAGTGACACTCAGCACTTGAGTGTCTGTACCACAAGGTGACTGACAGGAAATGATAAAGTAGTGGTGGTTTTGGGGGTGTGGAGGGGTGGGTTAGTGGGTGGAGGTGTTGATCAGACCTACTGCTTGGGGAAAGTAACTGTTTTTGAGTCTGGTGGTCCTGGTGTGGATGCTACATAGCCTTCTCCCTGATGGGAGTGGGACAAACAGTCCATGAGCAGGGTGGGTGGGATCCTTCATGATGTTACTGGCCTTTTTCCAGCACTGTTCTCTATATATATGTCCTTGATGGTGGATAGGCTGGTGCAGATCATGCATTGGGCAGTTTTGACTATCCAGTATAGAGATGTCCTGCCCATTGTGGTGGGTAGGCTAGTGCCGATAATGAGTTGGGCAGTTTTGACTACCTGTTGTAGAGTGTTCTGTTCATCACAAGACCATGTGTCGTAGGAGCAGAATTAGGCCATTTGAACCTTGAATTTCGTATTGTCAAGGTATATAAAGCTGTAGGGTGATGGGGCTAGTTCCATGTAATTGATGGTTGCCATGGAGACAAGGCTGTTCCTGCACTGTGTGATCTGGGCACGGTGGATGTGGTTTGTAGGTGTGTCGGTTGGCTCGGGAACGCTCATCATGTGACAGCAGAACAACTCCCCAAGCTCACGCTCCAGGGCATGCTTGTCAGCACATGCATCAGGCCTTCTGAGGAACTTTGATTATCATCGGATTCTCTGTGGTTTCAGCTCCTTCCCTCCCAGTGAGAGAATGAGTGAGCTATGGAGACCTCTACTGTGTTTTCTGCTTGATCTGTTTTGATAGTACTTGCTGACTCCCCTTCCACTTGTTGTCAGGAACGTGGTCGGCCTTTAAGATTGTTTAATGTCATTTCCAGCACACAAGTGTGAAGGGGTAAGTGGGAGGAAGTCTTTTCTGATTCCAGTGGCTCACTCCTCCACCGAAGAGGGGAGAGAGGCTATGGCAGTACCAGCCCGCTGCCCAGGACAGCAGAGCCTCCCATATAGGGGAACTCCCTGCTTGCGCACGGCTCAGAATGGGAATTAGAACATAGCCCACTATGTTGTACCAACCTTCTGACCTGCTCTAAGATCAATCTAACCTTTCCTTCCTCATAGCCCTCCATTTCCATCATCCACGAGGAGCATTTAGGCCTGTAGTCGCTGGAGTTTAGAAGAATGGGGAGGGGGAAGGAATTTCGTTGAAACCTATCAAGTACTGAAAGGCTTAGATAGAGTGAACATGTAGAGGATGTTTCCTAGAGAAGGGGAGTTTAGGAGCAGAGGGCACAACTTCAAGATAGCGAGACGTCCATTTTGAACAGATGTTGAGGAGTAATTTCTTTAGCCAGAGGGTGGAGAGTCTGTGGAAATCACTGTCATAGACATCTGTGGAGATCGAGTCATTGGGTATATTTAAAGCTGAGGTTAAAGGATTCTTGTGTAGTCAGGGTGTCAAACGTTACAGGGAGAGGGCAGGAGAATGGGGTTGAGAGGGAAAATAAATCAGCCATGATGGAATGGCAGAGTAGAATCAATGGGCTGAATGGCCTCATTCTGCTCCTATATCTAATGGTCTGATGTGCCTAGCTAAGTTACTTAAATGTCCCTCTCTCTAGCCCAGCCTATCAGGGCATTCCACACACCCACCACTCTCTGTCAAAAAACTTCCCTCTGACATCCCCCTATACTTTCCTCAAATCTATGAAAAAAATGCCCCTTCATATTAACAGTTTCCACCCTGGGGAAAAGTCTCTGCCTGTCCACTCGATCTATGCCTCTTATCATCTTGTACACCTTTATCAAGTCACCTCTCATCTCCCTTCATTCCAAAAGGAAAAGCCCTAGATCACTCAAACTATCCTCATAAGACATGCTTAAAGTTCCAAGTAAATTTATTACGAAGTACATAGATGTCACCATATACAACCCTCAGATTTGCTTTCTTGTGGGCATACTCGGGGCATCAAGGGATATGGTGTATAAGGTTGAATGGGATCTGGGATCAACCATGATGGAATGACGGAGCAGATTCGATGGGCTGAATGGCCTAATTCTGCTCCTATGTCTGATGGTCATAGTCAATAAATCCAGTGACCATGATGGAATCAATGAGAGACCACATCAACAAGGCAGACAACCAGTGCACAAAAGACAACAGACTGTGCAAATATAAAAAGTAAGAAAATAGAAATAATAAAAATAAATAAGCAGTAAATATGGAGAGCATGAGATGAAGAATCCTTGAAAGTGAGTCTATTTGTTGTGGGAACAGTTCAGTGTAAAGCTAACTGACCTGAGGCTCCTGTACCTTCTTCCTGATATCGGCAGTGAGAAGAGAGCATGACCTGTGTGATGGACGCTGCTTTCCTGCGACAACACTCCGTGTAGATGTGCTCAATGATAGGGAGCACTTTACCTATGATCGACTGGGCTGTATCAACTACTTTTTGTAGATTTTTCTGTTCAAGGGCATTGGTGTCTCTTTACCAAGCTGTAATGCAGCCAGTAAATATACTCTCCACCACACATGTTTAGGGCTTTGTCAAAGTATAAGAAAACATGCTAAATCTTCACAACTTTTCATCCTCTCTAAAGCTTCCACATTTTTGACAGCTACACAGCCTCTTCTATGTAGTCTATGGAAAACAGCCCATAACTTCAACCTGCTGTACCTCTGCCCAGGCTGACAGCTGTAGGCTGTTGTACAATGGCTGGCAGGTGGGAGGGGGTGTTGTGGGAGAATGCAGAAGGTGATCAACTCAGGACAAACTTCTCACCATCCATCATCATCAAAGACACCTTCCAGGCCATTCTCTCTTCTCATTATTACCATTGAGTAGAAAGTACCAGGAGCCTCAGGTCCCACACCACCAGGATCAGGAACAGTTATTACCCTCATCCATCAGGGTGAAGGTACAGGAGCCTCAGGTCCCACACCACCAGGATCAGGAACAGTTATTACCCTAAGCCATCAGGGTGAAGGTACAGGAGCCTCAGGTCCCACACCACCAGGTTCAGGAACAGTTATTACCCCTCAACCATCAGGCTCTTGAACCAGAGGGAATAACTCACTCAACTGTTCCGACAACCTATAGACTCGACTCTTCACCTTGTGTTCTTGGTTTTATGTTTTTCATGGCACAGTTTGACTTCTTTTGCGCATCGGCTGTTTGTCAGTCTTTGTTTATGTATAATTTTTCATAAAGTCTATGGTATTCATTGTTTTCCTTTAAATGCTTGCAAGAAAATGTATGTCTAGGTAGGCATATGTTAACATTAATGTGATTGGATCATACACTTACTTGAGCTTTGAACAAGTGACACACAAGTTACACATTCACTTTCCAGTCAGGACTGTGAAGTCAGCAAGGTAGGTATTTGTTCTCTGACAGAGTCAGAGCTGCACCCAATTAACTTCTCAGTTGCTGAATCTTAAATTATTATCCTGGTGTTAAAATCCTCTCAAGTTCAAGTTGAATTGTCATTCCACCTTGCTCATGAATACAGCCACACAGATCACACTACACATACAGTACTGTGCAAAAATCTTACTCACAAAAACGTATATACATAGCTAGGGCGCCTAAGACTTTTGCACAGTACTGTAACTTCAATATACTACTTGCAATTTTCAATTTACATGAAGAACTGAAGACTGGTTCCTGGTTGACTACCTGCTCTATGCCATAACTCCAGAATTCTCCCTAACAGCAAGCATTATTTGGATTTTCAAAAGGCTTTTGACAAGGTCCCACACAGGAGATTAGTGTGCAAACTTAAAGCACACGGTATTGGGGGTAAGGTATTGGTGTGGGTGGAGAATTGGTTAGCAGACAGGAAGCAAAGAGTGGGAATAAACGGGACCTTTACAGAATGGCAGGCGGTGACTACTGGGGTACCGCAAGGCTCAGTGCTGGGACCCCAGTTGTTTACAATATATATTAATGACTTGGATGAGGGAATTAAATGCAGCATCTCCAAGTTTGCGGATGACACGAAGCTGGGTGGCAGTGTTAGCAGTGAGGAGGATGCTAAGAGGATGCAGGGTGACTTGGATAGGTTGGGTGAGTGGGCACATTCATGGCAGATGCAATTTAATGTGGATAAATGTGAAGTTATCCACTTTGGTGGCAAAAATAGGAAAACAGATTATTATCTGAATGGTGGCCGATTAGGAAAAGGGGAGGTGCAACGAGACCTGGGTGTCATTATACACCAGTCATTGAAAGTGGGCATGCAGGTACAGCAGGCGGTGAAAAAGGCGAATGGTATGCTGGCATTTATAGCGAGAGGATTCGAGTACAGGAGCAGGAAGGTACTACTGCAGTTGTACAAGGCCTTGGTGAGACCACACCTGGAGTATTGTGTGCAGTTTTGGTCCCCTAATCTGAGGAAAGACATCTTTGCCATAGAGGGAGTAGAAAGAAGGTTCACCAGATTGATTCCTGGGATGGCAGGACTTTCATATGAAGAAAGACTGGATGAACTGGGCTTGTACTCGTTGGAATTTAGAAGATTGAGGGGGGATCTGATTGAAACGTATAAGATCCTAAAGGGATTGGACAGGCTAGATGCAGGAAGATTGTTCCCAATGTTGGGGAAGTCCAGAACGAGGGGTCACAGTTTGAGGATAGAGGGGAAGCCTTTTAGGACCGAGATTAGGAAAAACTTCTTCACACAGAGAGTGGTGAATCTGTGGAATTCTCTGCCACAGGAAACTGTTGAGGCCAGTTCATTGGCTATATTTAAGAGGGAGTTAGATATGGCCCTTGTGGCTACGGGGGTCAGGGGGTATGGAGGGAAGGCTGGGGCGGGGTTCTGAGTTGGATGATCAGCCATGATCATAATAAATGGCGGTGCAGGCTCGAAGGGCCGAATGGCCTACTCCTGCACCTATTTTCTATGTTTCTATGTTTCTATTAAAGGTATTGAGCTCATCAGGGGGAAAACGGATGGCCATTTACTGTGTGTGCCAAAGACTCTTGCACGGTTGTGTATAGGGTAGCAGTATAGATACAGGTACACAAAATGTATATATAGCCCGAGTCCCTGAGTGACATGTCCTGCAGATTGATGGTGCATGGATAATTGTCGGCAAGAACAAGCTGTCAGCAGTCCACAGATGAATGCACGCACACACGAAGTACACCTCATCTTCCTCTGTGAGTAGAGAAAGGCAGCACTGAGGGAAGGGAGATGACCTCAATCCAGCATGGATGTCACGCCTCATCACCTCCGGCATCTCCTTTCCTAGGCCGCAGCTTGAGGCCTAGTCTCCACTACACCAGAGGCCACGCAGCTGTCCTGCCATCGGTCTCCCCAGTGAACCAGCGAACCGGTTTGCAGTATCCAACATGGTCTTGTGGTGACAAGAAAATTGTCCAAAGCAGTCACGCCGCCTTCGAGTATCGACCCTGAAGCCTTTCCGGCACAGGCAGCATAACGGTCACTCTTCCCTCTCAGCTGCATGGGTGCGCGGCTGCACAGTTACTGAAATGCTCCCGTGCACATAGCATCTGTTACCGCACAACTGGAATTGCAACACTCACAACACGCTGGAGGAACTCAGCAGGTCGGGCAGCATCCGTGGAAACAATCAGTCAACGTTTCGGGCCGGAACCCTTCGTCAGGACTGTAGAGGGAAGGGGCAGAGGCCCTATAAAGAAGGTGGGGGGAGGGTGGAACGGAGAAGGCTGGTAGGTTCCAGGTGAAAAACCATTCAGGGGAAAGATAAAGGGGTGGGGGAAGGGAGGCAGGGAGGTGATAGGCAGGAAAGGTGAAGAAAAATAGGGGAAAACACAATGGGTAGTAGAAGGAGGTGGAACCATGAGGGAGGTGATAGGCAGCTGGGGGAGAGGGCAGAGTGACATAGGGATAGGGGAAGGGGGGGAGGGAATCAACTGGAATTGGACGCAGCTAGAACAAGCTTACAAAATGTGGGAGCTTTTCTTTGTTGTACTGTATTTCAATTAATGAATAAAATCCAAAGTACGTGATTTTTCAGTTTTCTTTCTAAATATTCATAGTATGTATATTACAAAAACATTTAAGGTTCCACGCAGATTTCAGGCGGTGTAAAAATTTCCTGCTCAGAACAATGGTTGGTCCACGCAACTGCAAAATGATTTAGAGGGAACGTTGAAAAGGGTGTACACCAAATCCACCTCCTCCACTATCAAGGAATTCACTGATAGGATAGACTTGCAGTATCCAGAGTTCTTAACACCCAGAAGTGCCTTGTGATCATAAAAAAAGATATTAAAAAAAGACAAATCCACTTTTAGTGGGTCTCTGAGCGGCCACCAGCTTACCCATGTCGGAAACTCTCCCTGTTCGCTGCCTGCTCCATTCCTGGCGTCTGACACCTCCGTCCTGTTCCACAATCCCTCCTGCACTCTGTGACCCTGAGCATCTGGGCGTTAGCTCTGTCTCTGAACAGGGTATTACATGTTGAGTTTGGGTAAAGTAATCCTTTCCTTATCTCACTGCTCAGAATGGACCATGTAGATCGCACTGAGGTCGTCAGAGGAAATATGCACAAGCGCAGGCAACTGGTCTTGAGCATCAGTTCTTTCCCATCTATTCTTCTCTCGCTCCTAGAAAATGGAACCTATTTAAAAGAATCACAGAGCACAGAAACAGGCCCTTCATCCCAAATGACCTAAGCTGAGCAAGGCGGTGAAGAGAAGGTATACAGGAGCAAGATAGGTCAGCTGGTGGGGTGATGTTACAGCAACAACCCCGCACTCAACGTCAGTAAGACCAAGGAATTGATTAGGATCAGGTGATACTAAACCTGATTCTGATTGCAATCCAAGCTGCTCCCGTTTGCCCGTGTTCTGCCCATCCCTCTTACCCTTTCCTATCTATGTACCTGTCCAAGTACCTTTGAAATGGTGATAATGTACCTGCCTCAACCACTTCCACTGGCAGATGGTTCCATACACAAAACACACTTGGGTGAAAACATTGACAATCAGGTTTTTAACTAAATCTCTCTCCTCTCACCTTAAACGTATGCTCTGCAGTTCCTCGTTTTGCAATCTTCGGAAAAAGACTGTGTGCGTTCACCCTGCCTATGACCTTCCTGATTTTATGAACATCTGTAAGACTCTCTCTCAATTTTCTACGTTTCAATAATGCAGGTCCCAATCTGATCAACCTTTCTCCAAACTCAGTTCCTTGAGTCCTGACAACATCCTCGTAAATACCCCTGGGTTCTCTCCAGTTTCAAGTTTAATTGTCATACTTGAATATCCATCAATACAGCATCTGGCACCTTTCTTACAGCAGGCATACAAAACTGATTACAATATTTTGATGCTGCCTCACCAACATCTTGTACACTGCAGCAGCATGTCCAATTCCTGGAATTAATGCCCTGACAGATGAATGGCAGTGTGCCAAAAGCCTTCTACCTCTCTGTGTGCCACACCACTTTCAGGGAAACAGGTACTTGTACTCCTTGGTCCCTCTGTTCTATAACACTTCCCAGCACCATACCAAAGAGGATGCTGTCTAAGTTGCATGCCATCTTGGACAATGTCTCCCATCCACTACATAATGTACTGGGTAGGCACAGGAGTACATTCAGCCAGAGACTCATTCCACCGAGATGCAACACAGAGCATCATAGGAAGTCATTCCTGCCTGTGGCCATCAAACTTTACAACTCCTCCCTTGGAGGGTCAGACATCCTGAGCCAATAGGCTGGTCCTGGACTTATTTCATAATTACTATTTAACTATTTATGATTTTATTACTATTTATTATTTATGGAGCAACTGTAACGAAAACCAATTTCCCCCGGGATCAATAAAGTATGACTATGGTGTGGGACCTGATGGTTGAGGGGTAATAACTGTTCCTGAACCTGGTGGTGTGGGACCTGATGGTTGAGGAGTAATAACTGTTCCTGAACCTGGTGGTGTGGGACCTGATGGTTGAGGGTAATAACTGTTCCTGAACCTGGTGGTGTAGGACCTGATGGTTGAGGAGTAATAACTGTTCCTGAACCTGGTGGTGTGGGACCTGATGGTTGAGGGGTAATAACTGTTCCTGAACCTGGTGGTGTGGGACCTGATGGTTGAGGGGTAATAACTGTTCCTGAACCTGGTGGTGTGGGACCTGATGGTTGAGGAGTAATAACTGTTCCTGAACCTGGTGGTGTGGGACCTGATGGTTGAGGGGTAATAACTGTTCCTGAACCTGGTGGTGTGAGACCTGATGGTTGAGGGTAATAACTGTTCTTGAACCTGGTGGTGTGGGACCTGATGGTTGAGGGGTAATAACTGTTCCTGAACCTGGTGGTGTGGGACCTGATGGTTGAGGGGTAATAACTGTTCCTGAACCTGGTGGTGTGGGACCTGATGGTTGAGGGGTAATAACTGTTCCTGAACCTGGTGGTGTGGGACCTGATGGTTGAGGGGTAATAACTGTTCCTGAACCTGGTGGTGTGGGACCTGATGGTTGAGGAGTAATAACTGTCCCTGAACCTGGTGGTGTGGGACCTGATGGTTGAGGGGTAATAACTGTTCCTGAACCTGGTGGTGTGGGACCTGATGGTTGAGGGGTAATAATTGTTCCTGAACCTCGTGGTGTGGGACCTGATGGTTGAGGAGTAATAACTGTTCCTGAACCTGGTGGTGTGGGACCTGATGGTTGAGGGGTAATAACTGTTCCTGAACCTGGTGGTGTGGGACCTGATGGTTGAGGAGTAATAACTGTTCCTGAACCTGGTGGTGTGGGACCTGATGTTTGAGGGGTAATAACTGTTCCTGAACCTGGTGGTGTGAGACCTGATGGTTGAGGGTAATAACTGTTCTTGAACCTGGTGGTGTGGGACCTGATGGTTGAGGGGTAATAACTGTTCCTGAACCTGGTGGTGTGGGACCTGATGGTTGAGGGGTAATAACTGTTCCTGAACCTGGTGGTGTGGGACCTGATGGTTGAGGGGTAATAACTGTTCCTGAACCTGGTGGTGTGGGACCTGATGGTTGAGGGGTAATAACTGTTCCTGAACCTGGTGGTGTGAGACCTGATGGTTGAGGGTAATAACTGTTCTTGAACCTGGTGGTGTGGGACCTGATGGTTGAGGGGTAATAACTGTTCCTGAACCTGGTGGTGTGGGACCTGATGGTTGAGGGGTAATAACTGTTCCTGAACCTGGTGGTGTGGGACCTGATGGTTGAGGGGTAATAACTGTTCCTGAACCTGGTGGTGTGAGACCTGATGGTTGAGGGTAATAACTGTTCTTGAACCTGGTGGTGTGGGACCTGATGGTTGAGGGGTAATAACTGTTCCTGAACCTGGTGGTGTGGGACCTGATGGTTGAGGAGTAATAACTGTTCCTGAACCTGGTGGTGTGGGACCTGATGGTTGAGGAGTAATAACTGTTCCTGAACCTGGTGGTGTGGGACCTGATGGTTGAGGGGTAATAACTGTTCCTGAACCTGGTGGTGTGGGACCTGATGGTTGAGGAGTAATAACTGTTCCTGAACCTGGTGGTGTGGGACCTGATGTTTGAGGGGTAATAACTGTTCCTGAACCTGGTGGTGTGAGACCTGATGGTTGAGGGTAATAACTGTTCTTGAACCTGGTGGTGTGGGACCTGATGGTTGAGGGGTAATAACTGTTCCTGAACCTGGTGGTGTGGGACCTGATGGTTGAGGGGTAATAACTGTTCCTGAACCTGGTGGTGTGGGACCTGATGGTTGAGGGGTAATAACTGTTCCTGAACCTGGTGGTGTGGGACCTGATGGTTGAGGGGTAATAACTGTTCCTGAACCTGGTGGTGTGAGACCTGATGGTTGAGGGTAATAACTGTTCTTGAACCTGGTGGTGTGGGACCTGATGGTTGAGGGGTAATAACTGTTCCTGAACCTGGTGGTGTGGGACCTGATGGTTGAGGAGTAATAACTGTTCCTGAACCTGGTGGTGTGGGACCTGATGGTTGAGGGGTAATAACTGTTCCTGAACCTGGTGGTGTGAGACCTGATGGTTGAGGGTAATAACTGTTCTTGAACCTGGTGGTGTGGGACCTGATGGTTGAGGGGTAATAACTGTTCCTGAACCTGGTGGTGTGGGACCTGATGGTTGAGGAGTAATAACTGTTCCTGAACCTGGTGGTGTGGGACCTGATGGTTGAGGAGTAATAACTGTTCCTGAACCTGGTGGTGTGGGACCTGATGGTTGAGGGGTAATAACTGTTCCTGAACCTGGTGGTGTGAGACCTGATGGTTGAGGGTAATAACTGTTCTTGAACCTGGTGGTGTGGGACCTGATGGTTGAGGGGTAATAACTGTTCCTGAACCTGGTGGTGTGGGACCTGATGGTTGAGGAGTAATAACTGTTCCTGAACCTGGTGGTGTGGGACCTGATGGTTGAGGGGTAATAACTGTTCCTGAACCTGGTGGTGTGGGACCTGATGGTTGAGGGGTAATAACTGTGCCTGAACCTGCTGGTGTGGGACCTAAGGCACCTGTACCTCTTGCCCAATGGTATTTAAACAACAGACTAGAAGAAAGGCCAAGATACAGTGAATGTAGAAGGGTGATTTCTACAGTGAGGAAAATCTAGGAACAGAGTGCACAGCCTCAGAATAGAGGGGTACGTCTATTTAGAACAGTGGTGATGAGGAATGTCTTTAGAGAGTGTGATGAGTCTGACGAATTGTCTGCTGTGGGAACCAAATCATTGGGTACCATTAAAGTGGACATTTGTAGGTTCTTAGTTATTCAGGGCATGAATGGTGGTAGGGAGAAAGCAGGAGAATGGGGATGAGAGGAAAACTATCCGTCCTGATGGAACGGTGAGAAGCTCAATGAGCTGAACCGCTTCATTCTTTCCCTATGACTTATGGCCTTTGCATAATTGATTTAAAACTAATATATTCACTAACTCTGCCATGGACAATCCCAGGGCTGGGTGTGAAAGGAGGAGGGTTGGACATGGAGCTAGCAACCCCATCCCATTAAAAAACTCAGAGCTGCAGAGACGCCAACAGAAGTTCCGAAGACCTCATCCCTGGGATAGGAAGGAGAAGATGAGCTACACCTGGAGTAATTTGAAAAACTAGCCCAAAACAGAGCTGCTGTCAACAGCTTATGCCCCAATAGGGTAGTGGGCTTAGGCAAACAAATAACTAATATGGTCACTGGTCCCAAACTGCCCCTCACTGATACTCTTATCCTGCCCCATTTCCAGGAGGCAGGAGCTGTGTAGGAAAGCCCTTGGTGTGCATGATGTCATGTTAGCAATCATAGCTGAGATAATTAGCTCCAACAGTCTTCCCACGATATGTGGTGACAGTCATATGGCAACTATGATCTCTGCAGGTGTTGCTCTTGGCAACTGCCCAGAAAAAGTTCTAGCTGAATTATTTTTCTGTTACTGGTAAAACCAACATTTCATGCCCATCCCTTGCTGCCCTTGTCAATCCGGTAACTGTCACAATGGTGAAGAAATATGTCATTGTCCCTTCACTATCACTGGGTCAAAATCCAGAGACAATAAGATGGTGGTAAGGAAGACAGATACAATGTCAGTATTTATTTCAACTTGATTAGAATAAAAAAGCAAGGGTTGGTCAGACCGCACTTGGAGTATTCTGAGTAGATGTGGCCACCTTATCTGAGAAAATATTTCCATATTTATTGAGATACAGCACGGAGTATGCCATCCAGCCCTTCGAGCCAGACTGCCCAGCAATCCCCAATTTAATCCTAGCCCAATACGGGACAATTTACAATTACCAATTAACCTACCAACTGGTACACCTTTAGACTGTGGGAAGAAATCAGAGCACCAAGAGAAAACTCAGAAAGTTTCTGACACAAAACCCACAAAAAAGATATGCTGTCATTGAAAAGCATCCAGAAGATGGGGAACTTTTGAACTGTGAGTGAGATACGTTTGGATGAAGGGTGGGGTACTGTTTGGATGGCGGCTGGGGTACATAGAAACATAGGAAACCTACAGCACAATACAGGCCCTTCGGCCCACAAAGTTGTGCTGAACATGTCCCTATCTCAGAAATTACTAGGGTTACCCATAGCCCTCTATTTTTCCATGTACCTATCCAAAAGTCTGTTAAAAGACCCTATCATATCCGCCTCCACCACCATTGCTGGCAGCCCATTCTACACACTCACCACTCTCTGTGTAAAAAACTTACCCGTGACATCTCCTCTGTACCTACTCCCAAGCACCCTAAACCTGTGTCCTCTTGTGGCAACCAGTTCAGCCCTGGGAAAAAGCCTCAGACTATCAATGCTTCTCATCATCTTATACACCTCTATCAGGTCACCTCTCATCCTCCATCACCCCAAGGAAAAAAGGCCAAGTTCACTCAACGTATTCTCATAAGGCATGCTCCCCAATCCAGGCAACATCCTTGTAAATCTACTCTGCACCCTTTCTATGGCTTCCACATCCTTCCTGTAGTGAGGAGACCAGAACTGAGCACAGTACTCCGAGTGGGGTCTGACTAGGGTCCTATATAGCTGCAACATTACCTCTTGGCTCCTAAATTCAATTCCACGATTGATAAAGGCCAATACACCGTATGCCTTCTTAACCACAGAGTCAACCTACGCAGCTGCTTTGAGCATCCTATGGACTAGGACCCCAAGATCCCTCTGATCCTCCACACTGCCGAGAGTCTTACCATTAATACTATATTCTGCCATCATATTTGACCTACCAAAATAAACCACTTCACACTTATCTGGGTTGAACTCCATCTGCCACTTCTCAGCCTAGTTTTGCATCCTACCAATATCCCACTGTAACCTCTGACAGCCCTCCACACTATCCACAACACCCCCATCCTTTGTGTCATCAGCAAACTTACTAACCCATTCCTCCACTTCCTCATCCAGGTCATTTATAAAAATCCTGAAGAGTAAGGGTCCCAGAAGAGATCCCTGAGGCATACCACTGGTCACCAACCTCCAAGCAGAATGACCTATCTATAACCACTCTTTGCCTTTTGTGGGCAAGCCAATTCTGGATCCATAAAGCAATGCCCCCTTGGATCCCATGCCTCCTTACTTTCTCAATAAGCCTTGCATGGGGTACTTTATCAAATGCCTTGCTGAAATCCATATACACTACATCTACTGCTCTTCCTTCGTCAACGTGTTTAGTCACATCCTAAAAAAATTCATTCAGGATCGTAAGGCACGAACTGCCCTTGACAAAGCCATGCTGACTATTCCTAATCATATTATACCTCTCCAAATGTTCATAAATCCTGGCTCTGAGGATCTTCTCCATCAAGTTATCAACCACTGAAGTAAGACTCACTGGTCTATAATTTCCTGGACTATCTCTACTCCCTTTCTTGAATAAGGGAACAACATCAGCAACCCTCCAATCCTCTGGAACCTCTCCCGTCCCCATTGATGATGCAATGATAATCGCCAGAGGCTCAGCAGTCTCCTCCCTTGCCTCCCACTGTAGCCTGGGGTACATTTCATCTGGTCCCGGCGACTCATCCAACTTGATGTTTTCCAAAAGTTCCAGTACATCCTCCTTCTTAATATTTACATGCTCGAGCTTTTCAGTCCGCTGCAAGTCATCACTACAATCACCAAGATCCTTTTCCGTAGTGAGTACTGAAGTAAAGTATTTATTAGGTACCCCTGCTGTTTCCTCTGGTTCCATACCTGCTGTTTCCTCTGGTTCCATACACACTTTCCCACCATCATACTTAATAGGTCCTATTCTTTGACGTCTTATCCTCTTGCTCTTCACATACTTGTAGAATGCCTTGGGGTTTTCCTTAATTCTGCCCACCAAGGCCTTCTCATGGCCCCTTTTTGGCTCTCCTAATTTCCTTCTTAAGCTGCTCTTGTTAGCCTTATAATCTTCCAAATCTCTAACATTGCCTAGCTCTCTGAACCTTTCGTAAGCTTTTCTCTTCTTCTTGACTAGATTTATTACAGCCTTTGTACACCACGGTTCCTGTACCCTACCATAACTTCCCTGTCTCATTGGAACTCCACACAAATATCCCCTGAACATTTGCCACATTCCTTCCGTACCTTTCCCTGAGAACATCTGTTCCCAATTTATACTCTTCTGCCTGATAGCTTCATAATTCCCCTTACTCCAATTAAACACTTTTCTAACTTGTCTGTTCCTATCTCTCCCCAATGCTATTGTAAAGGAGATAGAATTATGATCACTATCTCCAAAATGCTCTCCCACTGAGAGATCTGACATGTGACCAGGTTCATTTCCCAGTACCAGATCAAGTACAGCCTCTCTTCTTGTAGGTTTATCTACATATTGTGTCAAGAAACCTTCCTGAACACACTTAGCAAACTCCACCCCATCTAAACCCCTTGCATCTTTTGTGCGTGTTGCTTGAAATTCCAGCATCTGCAGATTTCCTCGTGTTTGCATTTTTAAAAGGACAAGAACTACATTATTTGCTGAAAAGGGTTACTTGAGAATCAGGTGAAAAATCCATTTGTGATATTTCATCATCTTATTGTCTTATGGAAGCTCTGCTTGTGGCCAAGAGGTTTACTGGGGTCTCCTTTCCCCTGTTTGTGACAGTGACATGGGGTGTTGCAGACGAAGGGCCCAAAGAATTGTTGAGGGTGCCCACCACCCATCCCACAATCTCTTTGACTCACTACCATCAGGAAGGAGGTACAGGAGCATCAGGACTAGGACTGCCAGACTGGGTAACAGCTTCTTCCCTCAGACTGTGAGACTAATGAATACCCTGTCACCACTGAGGTCACATCACCTGGACAGCGAGCTGTTTACTGTTCACCTGTGCTGCACATGACATGCATTTTAAATATACAGCATTTTATTAACTTATTTATGGTAATATTTTGTTGTATGTGCTCTGTGGGTGCACCATGGTCCAGAGGAAGATTGTTTCATTTGGTTGTATGTATGTACAGTCAGATGATAATAAACTGGAACTTGAAATTTTTCAATGTGTTTGGCTCAATTTCCTAGTGGTGCTCAGCAGACATTAACATTATCGCAAGGCCCTGCTGGAGAATGGTAATATAAAATACTCTGTCCGAGCCATTGGTTCATTGGCAAGACCAACAGTGGCACAGGTGAACGGCCTCAGATGCTGCGTGGACCAGGCTCTCATGCCACTGCATCACCCATTGCAACCGCTCAGGGAAGTGGGACTAGCGTGGAACAGAACGGAGGTATGGCAGGTGCACTGGAATCCATGCTGGACTGGGGGCTGGCCCTGCAGCCCAGCTCTCCTGATAGTGCTGCCCTCCAGTGTTCACTCCCTGGACTGCATTCACCTGCGGCTGCTCGGGAGTGTGATGAGGAACCGCTGCAAGTTTGTTCTTGCGGGAACATGGCTCAGGGACAGCATCCCATGCACCATGAATCTACAGACCATGCCACTCAGGAAACAGGGCTAATATTATTTTTATGGCTGTATGTGCTATCGTTACTGTATGTGCTGTGTGTGACTGTGTTCTGCACCTGGGCCCTTGTTTCATTTAGCTATATATATCTGCATGGTTGAATGATGATTGTACTTGAAGGGTAGATTGAATGTCTGGTCATTAGTGTTTACAACAGCACTGTGTGGGTTAAACTGAGTTGAATGATGATCTCTGGTGAAAATGCTGAATAAATGGCCTCCAAGTTTTTTCAAATTTATTGGAAGGGTCATAAACCGCACTTCTAATTTTTTCCAAATTCAAACACGCCATAGTTTGTTTCATTTGATGTAAGTTGACATTTCCAAACTTGTTTTATCTCTCTGTACTGCTGGTTGAGAGGAGCAGAGTCGTCAACACTAAGCTTTTCTTCTTTCCCATTTTTAAGTTGTTAGTATTGCCCCAGTCTTTAGTTTAGTTGACTAATTCTGTTTAGTTTAGTTTTTTTTGGGATAGGGATTTTTTTCTTTTTTTTTCTTTTTCATGTTTTTTTTCAGTTTTTTTTGCTTTGTATTATTCATTCCTATTCTACACGATTGGGAGTCTTGTCAATTTATACTATTCGGTCTTATAATGATTTATTTTAACTGTAACAATGTATCTCCTACTATTTGTAATATTGTTATGTTACGTTTTCATTCTATGAAATTATTAAAAAGATTGAAAAAGAAAGATGATCTCTGGTGAACGGTCGTCTGCCACAGATGTAGGTGTTTCAGCAGTTCCCACACACGCCCATGTGCTTTCTCTGGAACCAGTTCTGAATATACAACAACAGTGTGATTATTATATAGTGCAAGGTTCAGCTAACCTCAGTCGCAGATTCATAGGCCTGAGTATCACTTCTAGGAACACCTTGTGTTCTGAGTAATCACACATCAATGCTTCCCAGCTCACAGTGTGCAGTGGCTGATTCTTTGTGAGAAACCGATTAAACCCACAGTGCAAGGGGAGCAAGACATCTGTTCCCCATCATTAAACCTTCACTTCACTGGTTTAAAATGTAAGATATAGTCCTCAGCTCCAAGGTTGGCACTCCCGGCCTTCCCTTGAACAAAGTCAAAGTCATCGTATTATCAAAGTACGTAAATGTCACTGTGGATGGGCGGGGTTATGGAGGTGTGCAAGTCAATAGGACTGGGCAGATTACTAGGTTGACATGGACTAGATGGGCCAAAGGGTCTGGTGTAGTGTTCTATGAATCTGTGACCTGGACCATAACATCCCATCTCCTGTACTCGATACTTCGATCTGTGAAGGCCGATGTGTCAAAAGCATTTTTTATGACCCTGGCTACTGCGATGCCACTTTCAATGATTTATGGACCCACATTCCCACATCCTTTTATTCTACTGAACTCTTCAGTGCCCTAATGTTTACTGTACTTTACAAAGGTGCGAGAGACTGTCATCAGAGACTTCTTGTTTGCGATGACTGCGCACTCAACACCAGCACAGAGCAGGAGATGCAGCGTGAAATGGACGGCTTCTCACAAGCCTGCGACAACTTCGGACTCACTATCAGCACCAAAAAGACCGAAGTTATGTACCAGCTTGCCCCAGGAAAGCCACACCAGGAGCCGTGCATCACGGTGAAGGGCCAGAACCTCCAGGCAGTCGACAACTTCACCTACCTGGGCAGCATACTCTCTTGCGCAGTGAACATAGACGCTGAGGTCAACAACACGGTTGTCAAAGCCAGCGCCGCCTTTGGGAAACTCCGTGAGAATGTCTGGGAGCGGAGAGGACTCAGCCTTACCACCAAGCTGAAGGTCTACTGTGCAGTGGTCCTTACCACCCTCCTTTACGCCAGTGAGACCTGGACTGTCTACAGCAGACACGCCAAACAGCTCAACCACTTTCACCTGAGCTGTCTCCGCAGACTCCTCCACATCAGGTGGCAGGACAAAGTCCCCGACACGGAAATCCTGGAAGGAGCTGGGCTCTGCAGCGTCTACACCCTCCTGCTGAAAGCCCAAGCCAGGTGGGCTGGACATGTGGTCAGAATGCCAGACAGCCGATTGCCTAAGCAGCTGCTGTACGGAGAACTGTGTCAGGGCAAGCGCTCAGTCGGGGGGCAGAAGAAACGTTACAAAGACTGCCTCAAAGCGTCCCTCAAAGGCCTGGGTGTCGACATCAACACGTGGGAGACGCTTGCCCTCGACCGTCCAGCTTGGCGCAGCAAGATCACCACAGGAGCCTGTGCAGCTGAAGTCAGGCGCATCATCGAGGCGCAATGAAAGCGTGCTGTGCGCAAGGCCCGAGCAGCACCCACTGCCACGACAGCACCCACTCACTTGTGTCCCACATGTGGGCGAGCCTTCAGGGCCCGGATTGGCCTCATCAGTCACCTCCGGACCCACAGCCACCAATCTCCCATTTGACTTTGAAGCCATGGTCATCTTCGACTACGAAGGACGAACAACAACAACAACTGTTTACTGTGTGAGACGTACAGTGCCCTGGTTGGTCATACTGAAGCACAACACCTCACGCTGTCTGCATTAAAATCCATCTGCCAATTTTCAGCCCATTTTCCAGCTGATGCAGATCCCTCTGCAAGCCATGACAGCCTTCCTCACTGTCCACTACACCCTCAATATAGGTGTCATCCTCAAATTTGCTGATCTAGTTAACCACATTATCATCCAGATCATTGATGCAGACGATTAAAAACAAAGGGTCCCATGATCCTCTCGTATCCCTTTTGCCAATCACCTGTCCAGCTCTTGGCTCCATCCCTCCCCCTCCTGTCTTCTCCTATCATTTTGGATCTCCCCCTCCCCCTCCCACTTTCAAATCTCTTACTAGCTCTTCCTTCAGTTAGTCCTGATGAAGGGTCTCGGCCTGAAACATCGACTGTACCTCTTCCTAGAGATGCTGTCTGGCCTGCTGTGTTCACCAGCAACTTTGATGTGTGTTACAACCACTCTTTGCTTTCTGTTGGCAAGCCAATTCTGGATCCACAAAGCAAGGTCTCCTTGGATCACATGCCTCCTTACTTTCTCAATAAGCCTTACATGGGGTACCTTATCAAATGCCTTACTGAAATCCATATACACTGCATCTACTGCTCTACCTTCATCAATGTGTTTAGTCACATCCTCAAAAAATTCAATCACGCTTGTAAGGCACGACCTGCCTTTGACAAAGACATGCTGACTATTCCTAATGCCTCTTCAAATGTTCATAAGTCCTGCCTCTCAGGATCTTCTCCATTAGATTACAAACCATATATCCCATCTGGACCCAGCGACCTATCTAGTTTAATGCTTTCCAAAAGCACCAGCACATCCTCTTTCTTAATGTCTATATGCTCAAACATTTCAGTCTGCTGTAAGTCATCCCCACAATTGCCAAGGTCCTTTTCCCTGGTGAATACTGAAGCAAAATATTCATTACATACCTCTGTTACCTCCTCTGACTCCATGCACACATTTCTACTATCGCTTCTGATTGGTCCTATTCTACAAGGATCATCCTCTTGCTCTTCACATACTTGTAGAATGCCTTGAGGTTTTCCTTAATCCTGCTCACCAAGGCCTTCTCATGGCCTCTTCTAGATCTCCTAATTTCATTCTGGAGCTCCTTCCTGGCACCCTTGTAATCTTCTAGAACTCTAATTCCTGAACATTTGCCACATTTCTTCCCTGAGAACATCTGCTCCCAATTTATGTTCCCAAGTTCCTGCCTAGTAGCATAATATTTCCCCCTACCCCAATTAAATGTGTTCCCAAATTGTCTGCACCTAACCCTCTCCAGCGCCGTGGTAAAGGAGAGGGAGTTGTGATCACTATCTACAAAATGCTCTCCCACCGAGAGATCTGACACCTGACCAGGTTCATTTCCAGATCAAGTACAGCCTCTCCTCTCATTGGCTTATCTACATATTGTGTCAGGAAACCTTCCTTACAAATTCCACCCCATCTAAACCTCTTGCTGTAAGGAGATGGCAGTCAATATCATGAAAGTTAAAATCTCACATCACAACAACCCTAATATTATTACACCTTTCCAGAATCTGCCTCCCTATCTGCTCCCCGATGTCTCTGTTACTATTGGGGGGGTCTATTAAAAACACCCAGTCGAGTTATAGAAACATAGAACATAGAAAACCAATAGCACAATACAGGCCCTTCAGCCCACAAACCTGCGCTGAGCATGTCCTTACCTTAGAAATTACCTAGGGTTACCCATAGTCCTCTATTTTTCTGAGATCCATGTACCTATCCAGGAGTCTCTTAAAAGACCCTATCGTTTCCACCTCCACCACCGTCACCGGCAGCCCATACCACGCAATCACCACTCTCTGTGTAAAAAACTTACCCCTGACATCTCCTCTGTAGCCACTTCCAAGCACCTTAAAACTGTGCCTTCTCGTGCTAGCCATTGCAGCCCTGGGAAAAAGCCTCTGACTATCCACACGATCAATGCCTCTCATTATCTTATACACCTCTATCAGGTCACCTCTCATCCTCCGTCACTCCAAGGAGAAAAGGCTGAGTTCACTCAACCTATTCTCATATGGCATGCTCCTCAATCCAGGTAACATCCTTGTAAATCTCCCCTGCAACCTTTCTATGGTTTCCACATCCTTCCTATAGTGAGGCGACCAGAACTGACCACAGTACTCCAAGTGGGGTCTGACCAGGGTCCTATATAGCTGCAACATTACCTCTCGGCTCCTAAATTCAATTCCACGATTGATGAAGGCCAATGCACCGTATGCCTTCTTAACCACAGAGTCAACTTGCGCAGCAGCTTTGAGTGTCCTATGGACTCGGACCCAAAGATCCCTCTGATCCTTCATGCTACCAAGAGTCTTACCATTAATACTAAATACATATTTGACCTACCAAAATGAACCACCTCACACTTATCTGGGTTGAACTACATCTGCCATTTCTCAGCCCAGTTTTGCATCCTATCAATGTCCCACTGTAACCTCCAACAGCCCTCCACATTATTCAGAATTGCCCCCTTCCTGGGTCTCAATGCTCCAGAAATCTGTATCCCTGCCCCCTGCTCCAATCCTTTAACTGTGCTTTAATTCGCCACCTCACTCTATTCCTATACTTACTGTTGTGTGGCACAGGCAGTAATTCCGAGATTACTACGGTGAGGTCCTGCTTCTCAACTTCCTTCCTAACTCCCTGTAGTCTGCTTTCAGGACCTCCTGTCTTTTTCTTCCTATATTGTTGGTACCAATATGTACCACGACCTCTAGCTGTTCACCCTCCCTTTTCAGGATATTGTGGACACTTTCAGAAACATCGCAGACCCTGGCACCTGGGAGGCAAACTACCTTCTGCTCGTCAATTTCATCGACTTTACTTCAAACTTCCACCCAGCCCTCAAATTCACTTCCTCTCCCCTTTCTCGATGTCTCGGTCTCCATCTCTGGAGTCAGACTGTCCACTGACATCTTCTACAAGCCCACTGACTCTCATAACTACCTCAACTATACCTCTTCCCACCCCGCCACATGCAAAAATGCCATTCCCTATTCCCAGTTCCTCCGTCTCTGCTGCATCTGCTCCCAGGATGAGGCTTTCCGTTCCAGGACACCTCAAATGTCCTCTTTCTTCAAAGATCGTGGTTTCCCTTCTGCCATCATCAATGATGCCCTCACCCGCATCTCCTCCATTTCCCGCACTTCGGCCCTCACCCCATCCTCCTGTCACCACAACAGGGACAGAATTCCCCTTGTCCTCACCTACCACCCCACCAGCCTCCGGATTCAACACATTATCCTCCGCAACTTCTGCCACCTTCAGCAGGCCCCACCACTAAGCACACCTTCACCTCTCCACCCCTCTCCACTTTCCGCAGGGATCATTCCCTCCACAACTCCCTGATCCACACGTCCCTCCCCACGGATCTCCCACCCAGCACTTATCCCTGTAAGCGTAAGCGCTACACCTGTCTCTACACCTCCTCTCTTGCCACCATTCAGGGCCCCAAACAGTCCTTCCAAGTGAGGCAACACTTCACTTGTGAGTCTGTTGGGGTCATCTATTGCATCCGGTGCTCCCGGTGCGGCCTCCTCTACATCAGTGAAACCCGACGCAGATTGGGGGACCACTTCGTCGAGCACCTCCGCTCCGTCAGCCAAAACAGACAGGATCTCCCAGTAGCCACCCACTTCAACTCTGCTTCCCACTCCCATTCAGATATGTCCATACGTGGCCTCCTCTACTGCCATGATGAGGCTAAACTCAGGTTGGAGGAGCAACACCTCATATACCGTCTAGGTAGTCTCCAGCCCCTTGGTATGAACATAGAATTCTCCAACTTCCGGTAATTCCCTCCCCCTCCCTTCCTCTATCCCTATGTCACTCTGCCCCCTCCCCCAGCTGCCTACCACCTCCCTCATGGTTCCGCCTCTTTCTACTACCCATTGTATTTTCCCCTATTCCTTCTTCACCTTTCCTGCCTATCCCCTCCCTGCTTCCGTGGTGTAGGGGGCAGGGTTTCAGATTTCAGGATCATTGGGACCTCTTCTGGGGCAGGTGGGACCTGTACAAGAGAGACGGGTTACACTTGAACCACAGGGGGACCAATATCCTTTCAGGGAGGTTTGTTAGTGCTATTGGGGAGGCTTTAAACTAGATTTGCATGGGGATGGGAACCAGAGTGCCAGAGCTGACAGTGTGGCTGGGGTGAAAATAAATGATGTTGAAAGTTTAAGCAAATCCGCTGATAGAAAGGTTGTGAGTGGTGGTAAAAATCTTCTGAGGTGTATATATTTCAATGCTAGGAGTATTGCGGGGAAGACGGATGAGTTGAGGGCATGGATTGACACGTGGAATTATGACGTTGTAGCAATTAGTGAAACTTGGCTACAGGAGGGGCAGGACTGGCAGATTAATATTCCAGGGTTCCGATGTTTCAGATGTGATCGAGACAGAGGAATGAAAGGTGGGGGAGTAGCATTGCTTGTTAGGGAAAATATTACAGCAGTGCTCAGGCAGGACAGATTAGAGGGCTTGTCTACTGAGTCCTTATGGGTGGAGCTGAGAAACAGGAAAGGTATGGCCACATTAGTGGGGTTATATTACAGACCACCCAATAGTCAACGAGACTTGGAAGAGCAAATCTGCAGAGAGATAGCAGGCAACTGCAGGAAACATAAAGTTGTGGTAGTAGGGGATTTTAATTTTCCATACATTGATTGGGATTCCCATACTGTTAGGGGTCTAGATGGTTTAGAGTTTGTAAAATGTGTTCAGGAAAGTTTTCTAAATCAATATTTCGAGGGACCAACTAGAGAGGATGCAATATTGGATCTCCTGTTAGGAAACGAATTAGGGCAAGTGACAGAAGTCTGTGTAGGGGAGCACTTTGGTTCCAGTGATCATAACACCATTAGTTTCAATTTGATCATGGACAAGGATAGATCTGGTCCTAGGGTTGAGGTTCTGAACTGGAAGAAGGCCAAATTTGAAGAAATGAGAAAGGATCTAAAAAGCGTGGATTGGGACAGGCTGTTCTCTGGCAAAGATGTGATTGGTAGGTGGGAAGCCTTCAAAGGGGAAATTTTGAGAGTTCAGAGTTTGTATGTTCCTGTCAGGATTAAAGGCAAATTGAATAGGAATAAGGAACCTTGGTTCTCAAGGGATATTGCAACTCTGATAAAGAAGAAGAGGGAGTTGTATGAAATGTATAGGAAACAGGGGGTAAATCAGGTGCTTGAGGAGTATAAGAAGTGCAAGAAAATACTTAAGAAAGAAATCAGGAGGGCTAAAAGAAGACATGAGGTTGCCTTGGCAGTCAAAGTGAAGGATAATCCAGAGAGCTTCTACAAGTATATTAAGAGCAAAAGGATTGTAAGGGATAAAATTGGTCCTCTTGAAGATCAGAGTGGTCGGCTTTGTGCGGAACCAAAGGAAATGGGGGAGATCTTAAGTAGGTTTTTTGCGTCTGTATTTACTAAGGAAGCTGGCATGAAATCTATGGAATTCAGGGAATCAAGTAGTGAGACCATGGAAACTGTACAGATTAAAAAGGAGGAGGTGCTTGCTGTCTTGAGGAAAATTAAAGTGGATAAATCCCCGGGACCTGACAGAGTGTTCCCTCGGACCTTGAAGGAGACTAGTGTTGAAATTGCGGGGGCCCTGGCAGAAATATTTAAAATGTCGCTGTCTACGGGTGAATTGCCGGAGGATTGGAGAGTGGCTCATGTTGTTCCGTTGTCTAAAAAAGGATCGAAAAGTAATCCGGGAAATTATAGGCCGGTGAGTTTCACGTCAGTAGTAGGTAAGTTATTGGAGGGAGTACTAAGAGACAGAATCTACAAGCATTTGGATAGACAGGGGCTTATTAGGGAGAGTCAACATGGCTTTGTGCGTGGTAGGTCATGTTTGACCAATCTGTTGGAGTTTTTCGAGGAGGTTACCAGGAAAGTGGATGAAGGGAAGGCAGTGGATATTGTCTACATGGACTTCAGTAAGGCCTTTGACAAGGTCCCGCATGGGAGGTTAGTTAGGAAAATTCAGTCGCTAGGTATACATGGAGAGGTGGTAAATTGGATTAGACATTGGCTCGATGGAAGAAGCCAGAGAGTGGTGGTAGAGAATTGCTTCTCTGAGTGGAGGCCTGTGACTAGTGGTGTGCCACAGGGATCAGTGCTGGGTCCATTGTTATTTGTCATCTATATCAATGATCTGGATGATAATGTGGTAAATTGGATCAGCAAGTTTGCTGATGATACAACGATTGAAGGTGTAGTAGACAGTGAGGAAGGTTTTCAGAGCCTGCAGAGGGACTTGGACCAGCTGGAAAAATGGGCTGAAAAATGGCAGATGGAGTTTAATACAGACAAGTGTGAGGTATTGCACATTGGAAGGACAAACCAACGTAGAACATACAGGGTTAATGGTAAGGCACTGAGGAGTGCAGTGGAACAGAGGGATCTGGGAATACAGATACAAAATTCCCTAAAAGTGTCGTCACAGGTAGATAGGGTCGTAAAGAGAGCTTTTGGTACATTGGCCTTTATTAATCGGAGTATTGAGTATAAGAGCTGGAATGTTATGATGAGGTTGTATAAGGCATTGGTGAGGCCGAATCTGGAGTATTGTGTTCAGTTTTGGTCACCAAATTACAGGAAGGATATAAATAAGATTGAAAGAGTGCAGAGAAGGTTTACAAAGATGTTGCCGGGACTTGAGAAACTCAGTTACAGCGAAAGGTTGAATAGGTTAGGACTTTATTCCCTGGAGCGTAGAAGAATGAGGGGAGATTTGATAGAGGTATATAAAATTATGATGGGTATAGATAGAGTGAATGCAAGCAGGCTTTTTCCACTGAGGCAAGGGGAGAAAAAAACCAGAGGACATGGGTTAAGGGTGAGGGGGGAAAAGTTTAAAGGGAACATTAGGGGGAGCTTCTTCACACAGAGAGTGGTGGGAATATGGAATGAGCTGCCAGACGAGGTGGTAAATGCGGGTTCTTTTTTAACATTTAAGAATAAATTGGACAGATACATGGATGGGAGGTGTATGGAGGGATATGGTCCGTGTGCAGGTCAGTGGGACTAGGCAGAAAATGGTTCGGCACAGCCAAGAAGGGCCAAAGGGCCTGTTTCTGTGCTGTAGTTTCTATGGTTCTATGGTTCCCCTCCCCTACCCCTTTATCTTTCCCCTTACTGGTTTTTCACCTGGAACCTACAAACCTTCTCCTTCCCACCCTCCCCCCACCTTCTTTATAGGGCCTCTGCCCCTTCCCTCTTCAGTCCTGACGAAGGGTTCCGGCCCGAAATGTTGACTGATCGTTTCCATGGGTGCTGCCCGATCTGCTGAGTTCCTCCAGCGTGTTGTGAGTGTTGCTTTGACTCCAGCATCTGCAGATTATTTAGTGTTTACCATCTGTGTTTCTTGTTCGCGTCAACAGAATGGCCTATCTGTCCCCCTAACTATAGGGTCCCCGATCACTGTTGCCATCCTCTTCCTTTCCAAATGGTTCCCACATGGTGCAAAAGGTTAGGCCCCATGAGATCCAGGACAGTCGGTGAACTGAATCCAAAATTAACTTGGGAATAAAAAATTAAGATGATATCAACAATCTAGCACTCAATGTCAGCAAATCCAGGGAAGTGGTCTGGAAGTTAGGTGAGCACTCACTATAAAACCATTCGGGAAGCTATCCTGGACACGCATCAAAAATTTCACCCTCTCTGAGCCTTTTACACTAAGGCAATCCCAGGTAATATTTGTTCTCCAAATATACACCACTTTTCATTTGTATTCATTACATGAAGCTTAGTGTAAATGCTTCTAATCTTCTGTGATTTCTTAGAAGTTGTGAAATTCTTGGAACTGCAGGGACACGTTCTAACTACCTTGAAGATTGCAAAAAAATAAACTCTGATAACTCCCGAGAACAGGCAGAGCATCACAGTCTGAACAAAGTTTAATGTGCTGTTGTATGAAATGCCTTTGGGAAAACCTTGGCTCATTTTCTGTTACGCTGAATAAAAATGCTGCATAAATCGAGAAAAATGATCCTAAGGACTCAGGGGGGTGACAGTAAAAATTGTAAATCAAATAATGCAATTCTGTAGGGTGCAACCACCATTCCAGCAGGGTGTTTAGCTCTGTATCGGCAGAGGGTCCGGCTTGGCACAGTCCTGTTTTCTTCACATTAGAACTAGTAAGAGGAGTATTTCAAGATTGTTTGAGATTCAAGATTCATGATTGTTTAATGTCATTTCCAGTGCACAAGTGGAAAGGAGAATGAAATAATTTTTATTTTGGATCTGATGCAGCACAAAAAAACACAATTAAGTAAAGAACAGAATAATAATAAAATATAATAAATATGAATACACCAGATAGCTTATGTACGTAGAGTGATTGTATGTCGATAAAGTGACACTAGGCACAGGAGTGTCTGTACATAAGGTGACTGACAGGAAATGATACAGTAGTGGTGGTTGGGGGTGTGGAGGGGTGGGTTAGTGGGTGGAGGTGTTGATCAGACTTACTGCTTGGGGAAAGTAACTGTTTTTGAGTCTGGTTGTGCTGATGTAGATGCTACGTAGTCTCCTCCCTGATGGGAGTGGGACAGACAGTCCATGAGCAGGGTGGGTGGGATCCTTCATGGTGTCACTGGCCTTTTTCCAGCACCTCTCTGTATAAATGTCCTCGATAGTAGGTAGGCTGGTGCTGGTGATGTGTTGGGCAGTTCTGACGACCCATTGTAGAGCTTTCCTGTCTGCCGCAGTGCAGTTTCCATACCCTGCAGTGATATAGCATGTTAGGATGCTCTTTACTGCACATCTGTAGCTTGACGTGAGTACAGATGTACAAAGTCCAGCTCTCTTCAGCCTCTTTAGAAAGCAGAGGAATTGGTGAGCTTTCCTCTTTGTGTAGAGTGTGTTCTGTGACATGAGAAGTTTCTGTGATGTATGAACAGTCTGAGAAAGTGGTGCTAACCTCACTTTACTGAACCAGCCCAGTGATCTGACAAAACAGAATGTTTAATTGCATCTCTTCAGGTTGCAGTCAAGAGCCATCGATCTTTGCCTGTGACTGAAGAATCAGAATCAGGTTTATTATCACTGAAATGTGTTGTGAAATTTGTTGTTTTGCAGCAGCAGTCCATTGTTATACATAAAAATTTTCTACAATATGAACTATATAAAAAACATATAAATACAAAGTGCACACAGTGAGCAAAATAGCGAGGTGCGTCCATGGTTTCATTGTCCATTCTGAAATCTGATGGCGGAGGGGAAAGCAATGTTCCTGAAACATTGAGTGTGTGTCTTGAGGCTCCTGTACCTCCTCCTTGATGGTAGCAGTGAGAAGAGGGCACGTCCTGGGTGATGGGAGTTAATAACGATAGATGCCGCCTTCCTGAGGCATTATCTTTTGAAAGTGTCCTCATGGCGGGGGAGGTTCGTGCTGGCCGAGTTTACAAACCTCTCAGATGACTGCAGTTACACATTCCCCCACGTAATACTGAGTCATTTGGGTTTGGCCCACAGCTTGACAGCTTCTCAACAAGCAGAAACAATAGTTCTGGAGTCTGAAACACAAACTCAATTCAACTAGTCAAGCAGCGTTTGCTGGAAAAAAGGTCACTTGTTTCTGCAGGGCAGATATCTGTTCACCAGACACAACAAAATCAAAGCCAGAGTTCAAATTTATTGTCGAAGTATGTATACCATATACAAACTTACAGGCAGCCATAAAACAAAGAAATACAATAGAATCCATTAAAAAGCCCACACCAAACCAGAAAGACTGACAAACTCCCGATCTGCAAATGGGGACAAATCATACAGGCAGTGAAAACAGGAGTAGAAAATCAAACATAGAACATGAACCGCAGAGTGGCTGAGAGTCAGGTCACAGCTCTGGAGCCCGTTCAGTGCTGAGGCGAGGGTCTATAGCTGCACTCCACAGCTGAGGAGTCAGTTCAGTACTGAGTCGAGTGAAGCAGGTCCATGAGCCCAATGGCCACAGGGCAACAACTGCTCCTGAACCTGGCATCGTGGGTCCCCAGACTCCCGCACATTATACCTGATGGCAGTAACAAGAAGAGAGGGAGACAGGTCAAACACAAACAGACTGCATTGAACACCAGTTTGTTTTCCGCTCGGCTTCAGGGGCCAAGGTGCAAATCACAATACCAACAGCACACAGTACACTGCACACAGCACATATAGTTACAATTTCAAAAGAAAACTTACAGTCACAAAGAGAAAAAAAAATAGCCCAAGTTCCTGAGTGGCATGACCGTAGATTGTGACATGACAAGCTTGTTCTTTCACCAAGCTGCACTGAGCGAGCACAGGAGGGCAGCACTGAGCAAACACAGGAGAGCAGCACCGAGCAAGCACAGGAGAGCAGCACCGAGCAAGCACAGGAGAGCAGCACCGAGCAAGCACAGGAGAGCAGCACCGAGCAAGCACAGGAGGGCAGCAGTGAGGGAAGAGCCAGCCCCCAACCCTGTATGGATTTCTGGCATCTCCTTCGAGGCCCACACAACAGCTGAGTCCGAGCAACGTGGGCCTTGTCCACACACAGCCGAGGCAATACAGACGCCCACTGTCGGTCTCATCAATAAATCAGTGAACTGGGCTTGCAGTATTATACGTTACTGATATCTGACAGGGTCTTGTGATCATAATGAAAATCTTCCCAGATCAGTCATCGCTCTGAGCAGAAAACCCTTACACAGCCTGAAAACTACACAACCCTTAAGATGTTTTTTGCAATATGTATACTATGAATATATTGAATAAAAATTGAAAAATTACATATTTCTGATTTTATTTATTAATTGAAGGGTATAATGAAATACAGTACAACAAAGAAAATCTTTTACGTTTTGTAAACTTTTTCTCATCTGTCTTTACTACAAATGCATTGTCTATACACACAGTGCAGATTAATTTCACACCCAGATGAAAGGTACCTCTTAATCCTCATTATGTCGTCCAAATGTGCCACTTCTGGTCTGTTTCTGGATTTACATTTGCTTGAATTCATAAAACTGAATCCACTTTCGCAGTCAGCACTAGAAGTTTGAAATGCTTCACAGATGTCAACAAGAGTTGACAGTTCTTCAAATTCTTTTTTTCTAAGCATGTAGCTCGACATATCAGATAACTTTCTCAGAAATGACAAATTTGAAATCACAGCAAAGTTTTCATCATAGTTCCTAATAGAAGCTAAGTTATACAACGTTCTCTTTTCCATATTGAAAATTGGTTGCACTGGCAATAGCAACAGTATGAAAAGCTTGCCATGGTCTTTACTGATCATGAGGAAATCTATCAACCAAACGATTACACACACACCGAATGAACTGACTAATAGGCACAGTATCTACATCAGAATTTATAGATCTTTCACTTTGTCACTCCAGTAAATGGCATTGCCAAGATACTGTCACCATTAAATTAGCATAGACTTCAAAATTATATTAGCATAATTTCAAAATTATATCAGCATTACATAAAATTCCAGCTGTGTGGCCACAAATACTGTGTGCACACCCACACAGCTTAGGGGAAACAGTGTCCCAGACAACCATTCTCACCTTTTGTTTTAGCTGTGTACCGTCTTGGTGCGATGGTACGCAAGAAGATCAAGTAGCAACACAACTACGGTATGTAATTGCTATCAGGCAACGAGATGATGAGGTAGTCTTGAAGTATTTGATGTTGTTAGTATCCAGCAGTGACTTGTGATCGTTAAACAGGATGAAAAAATATGCATTTGATTGGAGCCGGTGGTTGATGTATCTCACCATCTTACCACTGCCATCTTATCACTACAGCTACGTACAGGCCCCTCAGTCCACAACATTGTGGCAACCTTTCAATCCACTCCTTCCCTCCCACATATCCCTCCAGCTTCCTTTCATCCATGTGCCTATCTTAGAATCTCTGAAATGCCTTTAAAGGGCTTTACTCTTTGGAGAGAAGGAGGATGAGAGGAGACATGATAGAGGCGTACAAGATAATAAGAGGAATAGATAGAGTGGATAGCCAGCGCCTCTTCCCCAGGGCACCACTGCTTAATACAAGAGGACATGGCTTTAAGGTAGGGGGTGGGAAGTTCAAGGGGGATATTAGAGGAAGGTTTCTTACTCAGAGAGTGGTTGGTGCCTGGAATGCACTGCCTGTGTCAGTGGTGGAGGCAGATACACTAGTGAAGTTTAAGAGACTACTAGACAGGTATATGGAGGAATCTAAGGTGGGGGCTTATATGGGAGGCAGGGTCTGAGGGTCGGCACAACGTGGTGGGCCGAAGGGCCTGTACTGTGCTGTACTATTCTATGTTCTATGTTCTATGCATCTGCCTCTACCAGCACCACTGGCAAGGTGTTCCATGCACCAACCAATCTGTGCACCTCTGACATTCCTCCTCTACTGTCACCAAGTAACTTTATTACCAAGTATGTACATACAGCCTGGGATCTCTTTTCTTACGGGCAATCCCAGTAAATACAAAGAAACACAATGGAGTCAGTGGGGAACTGCACAACCAGGCAGACAATCACTTTCCTTTGATCATTTCCATCTGGGGAAAAAGGCACTGTCGGTCCACTTGATCTATGCCTCTCATCGTATTGTACCTTTGCTCCCACGAGAAAAGCCTGAGCTCACTCATAAGACATGCTCTCCAATCATGGTAAATCTTCTCTGCACCCTCTCTAAAGCTTTCACATCCTTCCTATAATTAGGCAACCAGAACTGAACACAATATTCCAAGTGTGGCTTGACCTGGGTTTTATTGAGCTGCAACATTTTCCTCCCAGCTCTGGAACTCAGCCCCAGACTAGTGAAGGCCAACACTCCATACACCTTCTCAACTACTCTATCAACATGCACAGCAACCTTGAGGATCTACGATGTGGACCTCGAGATCCAACTACTTCTCCATGCTGCCTAGTAACCTGCTGTCCTTATGTTGGTTATCTGTTGTACCCGACGATGACAGGAAAACTGTATGTGAGAGTTTTTAAAAGCCATTGCGCTTGGACAGTTCTGTTCTCTGAACCTCGGAAGTCCAGGTCCAGTGGTACGAGTAGGCATCACAAACTGGGGTTCCTTGTTTGCAGTGGATGACCATGACGTCTTCTGTGCCTTGTCATGGCCTTCGCTCTCCACAGTGCTGCACCTTCCTGGCCATTGGATGTTACTGTAGGCCTCATTCTCCCAATCCACCAGAGCTTCCTTTACATGCTAGGTCAGACATGTCCCTGTCTCCCCTCACCTGGTTTAGCCGGCCTATCGAAGCACTGTACCAGGGTGTAGCCACTGTCACATGCAAACAGCTACTCAGAGACACAGGTGACAGCAGAGTGTCCAATGGGGTCCAAAGCTGCCCCTTCACCAGAAATGCTACCCCTACCTGGACACCCCCATACACTCCAATTAACCCAATGTTCTGCCTTCAAATGACCAGAAGTGTTGGCAAAAGGCTGGGGAAGGGAAGGGTTTCCTGGTGGATCATCAATATTGGAGACAGCTGAAGGGGAGTCCTGGGGGAAGAAGTGGGTATGGAGAAAGACATTGTGGATGGAGAGTCAGACATTAAATAGTGCCTGGAGCCCCAGAGCCAAGAAGTACAAAATCAAGGCGTCTGCTGTGGACAACACTCAAGAGTCAAGATTCAAGATAGTTTAATATAATTTCCTGCACAGAAATGAAAGTCAAACAAAATAATTGTTACTTTGTGTCCAATGCAGCACAAAACAAAACACAATAAGATAAAGAACACGGTTCAAGTTCAAGATCAATTGTCATTCAACCATACGTGAATATCCATGAATACAGCCAAACAAATAGCGTTACTCTGGGGCCAAGGTACCAACAGTCACACATAGCACAAGTAACTTATCACACATTATAGGATATCAGTAAAATATAGTCACACAAAAAATATATCGTCTAAGTCCCTGAGTCCATAAATGTTGCAGCAGTCTGCAATCAAACACATTACAGCTTGTCTTCTGTCAAGTGAACACTGGGGGGCAGCACTGACTCTGGGTTGGATGCCACAGCACACCGCCTCCGGTAGAGCACACCAAGACCAACGCCTCTCTCCTGGGCAGCTCTAAACAGGCGACACCCTCGTCTGAGGCCTAGTCCTCACTACGACTGAGGCCATGGTGCTCCCCTGCTGTCTGCCTATAAATCAGTGCATAGGACGTGCAGCATTCCACATCAACAATGTCCAACAGGGTCTTGCGATCCCTGTTTAACTTTCTGTTAAACTGCACAATACCTTTGCACACCAACTGCTCCAGCACATCTGCAGCACGATCCGCACCAAGTTCAGCTCCTGCCGTTTCTCCGCCAATCGGCAACTCGCTGATGGGGTAGTCGTACACCACTTTCAGTTCTTAATGTCCAGCAGGGTCTTGCGATCGTAAAAAATATGTTTAAAAAGGATAACACCACCTTTGGTTGACTCCATAGAAGCTGCTGCAATCCAAGGTGTGCCATCTAAACACGATAATAAAAAACACAATAAATCTAAATACACGAGACAGCTTACATACATAGACAATTTGTGTGTCCATAAAGTGATGTTAGACTGTACACAAGGTGACTGATGGGAAATAATAAAGCAGGGGTGGATTAGTGGGTGGAGGTGTTGATCAGTGTCACTGCTTGGGGAAAGTAACTGGTTTTGAGTCTGGTGGTCCTGGTGTGGATGCTATGTAGCCTCCTCCCTGATGGGAGTGGGACAAACCGTCCATGAGCAGGGTGGGTAGGATCCTTCATGCTGTTACTGTCCCTTTTCCGGCACCTTTCTCTATATGTGTCCTTGATGGTGGGTAGGCCGGTGATGGTGATGCGTTGGGCAGTTTCGACTACCTGTTGCAGAGATGTCCTGCCCGCCTCAGTGCAGTTTCCAAACCCTGCAGTGATACAGCTTGTTAGGATACTGTCTACTGGACAGCTGTAGAACACTTGGAGGGAGATTGGTGGGAATGGTCAATGTCAGGGATTTGCATCTGGGGAATCAGATGAGAGTCAGTGAAGGGGGAGAAATTAATCTCACAGCTTTCTAAGTTGCAACAGTACACAGAGAAAGGAGCTTAGCTGTCCAATCTACGTTCCTCAACTCACCCTATTACCAACAGAAATTTTGTGCAGTTTTGGGTCCCTTATCTAGGAAAAGATGCGCTGGCATTGGAGAGGGTCCAGAGGAGGTTCTCGAGAACGATCCTGGCTAACGTCTATGATGGATCTGACTGAGTCTACAACTTCCTGCCACTTTTTCTGATTCATAGCAGACAGTGATGCAACCAGAAGGCTCTCCTAGGTACATCTGTAGGCATTTGTCAGCGAGATTTTCTAGGGGAGTATCTCCCTCTGCAGACTGTACGTGAACGCTACATCCCTACTGAGCCTGCTGCCCCACCCTCGAGCAGCAAACACAACTCAGCCTTACTGGAGCCGCACCTATTCTGCGATGATGCATGTGGTTAAGAGATCTGCTGCTATTCAGAAAATTTTTTGATCTTAATCAATTCGGGTTAGCGATTCCTATTTTAGGTAACATTTTTTCCTCCCTCTTTTACGGATCGCGCTTTTCAAACCTGGAAGACTAAGGGTATTTTACGGTTTTTGGATTTATTTTTAGATGGTTCCCTTATGTCTTTTGAACAATTATCTAATAAATATAATTTATCAAGAATACATTTTTTTAGATATTTACAAGTTAGAAATTTCCTAAGTACTATACTTTCTTCCTTTCCAATGCTTCCTCCTACATATATTTTAGATTTGATAATTAACCTCAATCCATGTCAGAAAGGTGCATCGGCTATGATTTATAATATTATTATGAAACTTAGGAAAGCTCCATTTGATAAGATTAGGGTAGATTGGGAACAGGAATTGGGGCTCACCATTTCTGTGGATGATTGGGGGCAGATTTTACAATTAGTTAATACTTCCTCTATTTGTGCTAAACATTCCCTAATTCAATTTAAAGTGGTTCATAGAGCACATATGTCCAAAGATAAGTTAGCGCGTTTTTACTCGCATATTAATCCTTTTTGTGATAGATGTTCGGGGCAGATAGCCTCTTTAACTCATATGTTTTGGTCTTGTCCTACTTTGGAAACTTTTTGGAGAGATATTTTTAATATTATTTCTAAGGTATTAAATATAGATATCTCTCCTCACCCTATTACTGCTATCTTTGGACTTCCTAAAATTTCTAGTAATCTTTCCCCTTCAGCCCGTAGAATGATCGCATTTCTTACTTTAATGGTGAAAAGATGTATTTTACAACATTGGAAAGAGCTTAATGCTCCAACTACCTTTTTTTGGTTCTCTCAGACGATTTTATGTTTGAATCTGGAGAAAATTAGAAGCAACCTTTATGATTCTTCATTTAAATTTGAACAGATTTGGGGACCTTTTATTCGATACTTTCATTTAATGTAATACATACCCTTCTTGTTTTTTTTCACTGTTTTTAATGGAGGTCGGGATTGAGGACGTGATTTTAAGTTTAACTCTGTTTGGTTTCAAGTTAGCCCATTGCTTTGCTTTGCTTTTAGTTAGTTGCACGGTGGGTTTTTTTTTGGGGTTTTTTTTTCTTTTTTTTCCATTGATATATATATAAAATTTAGTATACTATTATGTTATCTTGGTTTTTTATGTTTAAATTACATTGTTTGTAGTATTTTTTTTGGTATTGATACCTTCTGGAATTTTATTATATTTTAACATTGTATTAATGTTTATATGGTTTACCTTTTTGTATACTTATTCAATAAAAAGATTTAAAAAGAAAGAAAAGAGATCTGCTGCTTTGGCAGTGACACAGACCTGCTCGTTACAGGGCAGAGTGTCTGGGAGTTACCTAACATCAGCTTCTGTTTGTGAGCTCCTCCTCTCCGGAAGCTGCGTCTATGCCAGTTTCTTTTCAAAGTTCAAAGTAAATTTATTATCAAAGTACATACAATATATGTCACTATTTACAACCCCGACATCCATTTTCTTGCGGGCATTCCCAGGAAAATAAAGAAAAGCTTTAGCACTTAGGCGCCGGGCCAGATTGAAGCGGTCAGGGTGTCGGGGACTGAGGTGAGCAGCTCGCTGTTCCACGACATTTACTCACGCCGCGCTGAACTGTCGGTGTTTGGCTCTCCTTGTGAATTTCAGTTCAGAATGCTATTTGCTTGTGGTTATTGTTTGCATAATGTTTATTTCTTTCTGCATGTTGGGTGTTTGACAGTCTTCTTTCTTAATGGGCTCTTTTAAGTTTCTTGTTTGGTGGCTGCCCGTGAGGTAATGAAGCTCCGGGTTGTATAATGTGTACACACTTTGATATTAAATGTGCTTGGAACCTTAAACTTTAAAAAAACTATGCATAAGTGGATAAAGACTGGCAAAAAAGAAATATTTGTGCAAATAGTCATAGTCATACTTTATTGATCCCGGGGGAAATTGATTTTCATTACAGTTGCACCATAAATATTTAAATAGTAATAAAATCATAAATAGTTAAATAGTAATTATGAAATAAGTCCAGGACCAGCCTATTGGCTCAGGGTGTCTGACCCTCCAAGGGAGGAGTTGTAAAGTTTGATGGCCACAGGCAGGAAGGACTTCCTATGACACTCTGTGTTGCATCTCGGTGGAATGAGTCTCTGGCTGAATGTACTCCTGTGCCCAACCAGTACATTATGTAGCGGATGGGAGACATTGTCCAAAATGGCATGCAACTTGGACAGCATCCTCTTTTCAGACACCACCATCAGAGAGTCCAGTTCCATCCCCACAACATCAGTGGCCTTACGAATGAGTTTGTTGATTCTGTTGGTGTCTGCCACCCTCAGCCTGCTGCCCCAGCACACAACAGCAAACATGATAGCACTGGCCACCACAGACTCATAGAACATCCTCAGCATCGTCCGGCAGATGTTAAAGGACCTCAGTCTCCTCAGGAAATAGAGACGGCTCTGACCCTTCTTGTAGACAGCCTCAGTGTTCTTTGACCAGTCCAGTTTATTGTCAATTCGTATCCCCAGGTATTTGTAATCCTCCACCATGTCCACACTGACCCCCTGGATGGAAACCGGGGTCACCGGTACCTTAGCTCTCCTCAGGTCTACCACCAGCTCTTTAGTCTTTTTCACATTAAGCTGCAGATAATTCTGCTCACACCATGTGACAAAGTTTCCTACCGTAGCCCTGTACTCAGCCTCATCTCCCTTGCTGATGCATCCAACTATGGCAGAGTCATCAGAAAACTTCTGAAGGTGGCAACACTCTGTGCAGTAGTTGAAAATAAGGAATCAATAGATAGATAGACAGATAACTAGCAGGAGCATGAGTGTGCAGCTTGTGGAATCGGCTGTTTGGCAATACTCTGACCACCTACACATTGTTGACTACGGGCAGAGAAACCGATTGTGATTCCGATTCAGACGCACATTGAAGCATTGAGCGAAATGCATCGTTTGTGTCAACAACCCAGCCAACTTAAAGATGTGCTGGGTACAGGCCACAAATGCCACCACACACACTCATGCCAACAGAGCATGCCCGTAATATTCAGCAGAACAAGACAGGCCACAGCAAGCAACAAAAACAACGGCGGCAAAACAGCAAAAAGCTCTGAGGAAGGGTCTTGGCCTGAAACGTCAACTGTTTATTCATTTCCAGCACCTGCAGAATCTTTTGGCTAGATGAAGAGCAAAAGAAGCCCCTCCTCCTGCCACTCTCCCACACATTTGGCCAGTATCCAGCTTCAAATCAAGACTCCAGGCCTGAATCCAAGTTCAGAACAGATTTCAGGGCCTCCATTGTCCAGGAATTGAATTCATCCCCAGAACAGAACCCCAGGCCTCCATTCTCGGGCCCGATTCGAACTTCAGAACAGGACCCTGAGCTTCCATTCTCCAGGGCCCAAATCCATCTTCAGAACAGAACAGGAGCAGGGCTGCCAGTGACGGTGGTGGAGGTGGGTACAACAGGGTCTTTTAAGAGACTCCTGGACAGGTACATGGAGCTCTGAAAAATAGAGGGCTATGGGTAATCCTGGGTAATTTCTAAAGTAAGTACATGTTCGGTACAGCATTGTGGGCCGAAGGGTCTGTATTCTGCTGTAGTTTTTCTGTTTCTTTTTTTTATCACTAATTTTTTATTGCAACACCAACAAATAACATTCAATACAACCAGTTGCCAATTACATTTTGACTGTTTAACCCAGCCACCCCCCAACCTTCATCACTAACCCCGCTTCACACCTCATCTTCATCCCCACCCCCTCTCCGCTCCTCCCCCGTCCACCCCTCTCTCTTCCCCCATCCCTCTCCCCTCCACCGACCAACTGAATAGCAGTGCATACACAGACAAAGCATTCCCATTTTAACAAAAGATCTTTTAAGGTAGCTATAAAATTTGTCCACATTAAGATTGTGTTTGGTCGTGCATCATTTACTCTTGCTGATGAAAGTTCCAGGTAAGAAATGTCCAAAAATCTCCAAAGCCAGTGAGTATTTCCAACGCTGGACTACAATCTTCTTAGCTGCAGTCAGGCCTGCCAGCCAGACTTTGCGTGTTTTTTCCGTAAGGGAAAGGGGGGGGGTCATCATTTAGAAGATGTACAGCGGGGTCCATTGGTAATCGTACCCCTGTTAGTTCTGTAAGAGTGCTGATAACCTTCCCCCATAAACCAAAAACCCCTGGACATTCCCATACAAGATGTATAAAAGAGCCAACGGTTCCGTGGGGGCAAAATGAGCAATATGGGTCAGGAACCAGTCCCACTTGATGTCTAATTCTCGGTGTTAAATATGCTCTATGACAAAATTTCAAGTGTACATACTGATGATTTGGGTTTTTCGAAGCATCGGCAGCATTATCGCAAATCGCATCCCAGCCTAAGTCTTGTCCCAATTCAGATATGTCCCTATCCCAGGCTTTCATTCCCGATGTGGGCATATAATTCTGGGAGTTTAATTTATCATAGATATATGACACTATCGTCCTGGAGCACTCTGTATTCAATTTAAAATGGGATGGTCCTTTAAATCCGACCCTCAGGGAACACCGTAGGCTTTACAAGCTGATCTTACTCTAAAGTAGAAGAAAAGAGAGTGTTTATCAATATTATATCAAGATATCAGTTCTCGAAAGCTAAGGATAGTACTTGCCCCATTAATATTTTGAAGAGTAGGAATACCTTTATCCTCCCAAGTTCTGTTAATGAACGGTTTCCCCCCTAGATAAAAGATGATTATTGTTCCATAATGGAGATGATTTGCACCATATGCTTTTAAATTTTAGGAATTTTTCTGCTGCTCTAAACACTTGTAGCATATGAGTTAGAATTGGACCGTAATACAAATCACACTTTTTGGTGACATACCTAGAAGGAGAAAGTCCTCCAACCTTATTGGTGCTATTAGCTCTTGTTCTATATTTTTCCAGGACGAAACTTTATCCTCCTCTATCCAATAGCTAAGACTTTTTAATACAAATGCCCAGTGATACAACTTAAAATTTGAACATGCCAATCCCCCATCCGACTTTTTGAATTGTGGAGCTGACCATTTTATATTGGGTCGTTTACCGTTCCAAACATAGCATCGTAGTAAGGAGTCCAGTTTTTGCCAATATCCTGCTGGAGGTGCAAGTGGGATCATTGAGCTGATAAAATTAATGCAGGGTAAGATATTCATTTTAATAACCGATATACGGGCTGGGACTGACGCTGGCAGGTGTCTCCACCTATTAATATCTTCTACTTTTCTCAGAATGAAAGAGTAATTTGTTTTAGCCACAGACGACAGGGAAATATTAACTTTAATACCCAAGTAGAGGACCTCATTTGTAACCTTAATCTGGGGAGGAAGGGACAACTTACTTTTATCCGTATTAATCAGCATCAGTTGCTGATTTTGACAGATTAACTTTGTATCCTGAAAGAAATCCAAATTGCTCCAGTGTTTTTAAAACATAGGGGAGAGTTTGTTGAACATTCGCCATATAAACTAGCGTGTCATCCGCGTAAAGTGATATTGAATGTGATGTTGTACCTGTTGTAATAGGGGAGATCTGCGGAGAGTTTCTAATTAAATGTGCAAGCGGTTCAGTAGATATAGTAAACTTTAAAGGAGACAAAGGGTCCCCTTGTCGTGTGCCCCATCCTATGTCAAATAATTCTGAGAAACCTCCTCCTACACATACCCGGGCTGAAGGATTAGCATACAGTGTTTGAATCATATTGATAAATTCATCGCCGAACTTAGAACTCTCCAAAGATATGGCCATTCAAGGCGATCGAATGCTTTTTCAGCATCTAGAAATAGCAGGCCACAGGCAGGCGAGATTTTATGAGTTGCACTCAGTATGTGTAAGAGCCGGCGAATATTATCAGATGCGAGACGCCCCCTGATAAAGCCCCTTTGTTCTGGGCTAATTATTTTCCCAACTACTGTCTCAAGTCTACTGGTTAAGACTTTGGAAAATATCTTGAGGTCGGCATTTATCAAGGAGATTGGATGGTAATTGGCACACTCCAAGGGGTCCTTACCGGGCTTAGGTATAACTGTGATCAGGGCTGTGTTTAGATCTCTACGGAAAGCGCCATTTCCAAAAGCATAATTTAATGTTTCTAACCATATTGGTCACAAGAATATCCCAAAGTACTAGGTAAAGTTCCACAGGTATGCCATCTATACCTGGCGTACAGCCCTTATTTGTAGCTTTAACTGCTTTAAGTAGCTCATCCAGTGTAATGGGAGAGTCTAGAGTTTTGGTGTCCTCTAATGACAACGCAGAGAGGACCAATCCACTAAAAAAATCAGTGAAGTCATTCTCAGAAGGAACTGAGCCACTTGTATACAGTTCTTTAAAGTAATTGTTGAATGTTATTATTGTCACATGTACTGAAGTGCAGTAGAAAATCTTTCACACAGATCAGATCACTGCAATGTCCAGGGTAGGTAGGATCTTTGATTATGTCCCCTATTTTACCGAGGCAGTGAGAAGTGTGGACAGAGTCCATGGAGGGGGGGCTGGTTTCCGTGATGTGCTGAGCTGTGTCCACAACTCTCTGTGGTTTCTTGTGGTTTCCGTACCAAGCCGTGATGAATCTGGACAGGATATTTTCTATGGTTTATCAATTAGAAATCGGTAAGTGTCGACAGCAACATGCCAAGCTACCTGAGGAAGTAGAGGTGTTGACAAGCATTCTTGACTGTGGCATCTGCATGGCTGCACCCAGACGGGCCTATTGGTGATGTTCACATGTGGGATCTTGAAGCTCTCAACCCTCTTGACGTCAGCACTGTTGATGTAGACAGGAGCAAGTGCACCAACCCTTTCCTGAAGTTAATAACCAGCTATCCACACAGAATGCTGGAGAAACTCATCAGGTCAGACAGCATCTGTGGAAATGAATAATCAGTCAACATTTTGGGCCAAAACCTTTCTTCAGACTGGAAAGGAAGGAGAAAGATGCCAGAATAAGAAGATAGGGGAGAGGGGAGAGGACTGCAAGCTAGACAGTGCTAGGTGAAGCCAAGTGGATGGGGGAAGTTGGATGAAGTAAGAAGCTGGGAGGTGATGGGTGGAAAAGATAAAGGGCTAGAGAAGAAGGAACCTGATAGGACAGGAGAGTGGACGCTGGGTGAAGGGGAGGAGAAGGGGTAGGTAGTGCTGAGGAAACAACGTGAGTCACATTGCAGCAGGACTTAGATGTTTAAAACTGGGCAAAAAAGTGGCAGATGGAATACAGTGTTGGACAAGGCACGCTATTGCATTTTGGTAAAAGGAAAAATAGTGAGGACTATTATCTAAATGGGGAGAAGGTTCAAACATCAGAGGTGCAGAGGGACTTAGGAGTCCTCGTGCAAGATTCCCACAAGATTAATTTATAGGTAGAGTCTGTAGTAAAGAAGGCAAATGCAAAGTTGGCATTTTTTCATGGGGAATAGAATATAAAAGCAAGGAGACAATACTGAGGTTTTACAAGACACTAGTCAGGCTGCACTTGGAGTATTGTCAACAGTTTTGGGCCCCGTATCTCAGAAAGGATGTGTTGTCGAGAATGGTTCAGGGAAGCAGTTGAGGCTTCCTCACTAAATATATTTAAGAAACAGTTAGATAGGTTTTTACATAGTAAGGGAATTAAGGGATATGGGGAAAAGGCAGGTAGATGGAGCTGAGTTTACGGACAGATCAGCCATGATCTTATTGAATGGCGGGCAGGCTCGATGGGTGGAATGGCCTACTCCTGCTCCTATTTCTTATGTTCTTCTGTTCTTAAAATGAATCTCAGGGTTCCATATGGTCTCACAGTCTGGGGGATAAAGCTGTTTCCCATATTAACAGTCGTTGTCTCCTGCCTGATTGTTGGGGGTCAGAGAGATTGCTGGGTGGGTGGGAGGGATCACTGACAATGCTGAGGGCCCTGCATGCTCACTGAGATGTGATATAGCTTGCCAACATGAATTGTTGCTTTAAGGAGGTTGACCTTTCAAATTGCACAATGTGATTCTGCACAGCAGAGGAGTGTCCCAGCATCTCACTGGTTGATGAAATGATTAACTTGTAATAAATAAACCACCATCGTTTATAGAATCAAAATTCAAGATTGAAGATAGTTTAGTGTCACTTCCAGGACACAAGTATAAAGGTGAACAAAATAATTGTTACTCCAGATCTGATGCAGCACAAAAAAACACAATTAGATAAAGAACAAAATAATAAAATAAAAACAAAATAAATATAATTCTGAATCAGAATCAGAATCAGGTTTATTATCACCGGCATGTGACATGAAATTTGTTAACTTAGCAGCAGCAGTTCAATGCAATAGGTAATATACCGCTCCCTGAAGATGTCCGGTGTACTTTCTAGGCTGGTACCCAAGATGGAGCAGCTGAATTTACGACCCTCGGCAGCTTCTTTCAGTCCTGTGCAGTAGCTCCTCCATACCAGACAGTGATGCAGCCTGTCAGAATGCTCTCCATGGTACATCTATAGAAGCTTTTGAGTGTTTTTGTTGACATACTAAATTTCTTCAAACTCCTAATGAAGTATAGTCGCTGTCTTGCCTTCTTTATAACTGCATCGATATGTTGGACAAGGTTAGATCCTCAGAGATCTTGACACCCAGGAACTTGAAACTGCTCACTCTCTCCACTTCTGATCCCTCTGTGAGGATTGGTATGTGTTCCTTCATCTTACCCTTCCTGAAGTCCACAATCAGCTCTTTCATCTTACTGACGTTGAGTGCCAGGTTGTTGCTGCGACACCATTCTACTAGTTGGCATATCTGGCTGCTGTGTGTTCTCTCATCTCCATCTGAGATTCTACCAACAATGGTTGTATCGTCAGCAAATTTATAGATGGTATTTGAGCTGGGCCTAGCCACACAGTCATGTGTATAGAGAGAGTAGAGTAGTGGGCTAAGCACACACCCCTGAGGTGCGCCAGTGTTGATCGTCGGCGAGGGGGAGATATTATCACCAATCTGCACAGGCTGTGGTCTTCCAGTTAGGAAGTTGAGGATCCAATTACAGACAGAGGTACAGAGTTCTGCAACTTCTATCAGGATTGTGGGAATGATGGTATTAAATGCTGAGCTATAGTCGATGAAGAGCATCCTGACATGGGTGTTAGTATTGTCCACGTGGTCTAAGGCTGTGTGAAGAGCCATTGAGATTGTATCTGCCATTGACCTATTGTGGAGTTAGGCAAAATCCAGTGGGTAATCCATACGATAGTTAAGTGATGCTGGGCACAGCAGTGGCTGTTGATAAGGTGACTGGCTGGAAATGATAAAGTAGTGGGGTTCCACATAGGGAGTTAGGTGCTAAGTTAAAGGGCAATACCTGCAGGGTTGTGACCTCAGGATTTTTACCCGTGCCATGTGCTAGTGAGGCCAGAACTAGGAAGATTATACAGTTTAATATGTGGCTAAGGAGTTGGTGTAGGAGAGAGGGCATCAGATTTTTGAATCATTGGTCTCCCTTCCACAGAAGGTGGGACCTGTACAGAGCCAGCTTGCTCCTGAACTGGAGGGAGACTAATATCCTAGTGGGAAGGCTTGCTAATTCTGCATGGTGGGGTTTAAACGAGAGTTGCAGGGGGATGGGAACCAGAGGGCCAGAACAGTTTGTGAAGGCAGATGTTGGTAAGACTTCAGATAAAGTTAGGAATCAAAAGATAGAGCATGGTGCGACAAAATTGATAAGGGTGAATACAGGACTGAAGGTGTTGTGTCTGAATGCGTGCAGAATAACGTTGATGAACTCACAGCACAGTTGCAGATTGGCAGGTATGACGTTGTAGGCATCATGGAATCATGGCTGAAAGATTATAGCTGGGAGCTTAAAGTCCAAGGATAAAGATTGTATCAAAAAGATAGTCAGAAAGGTAGATGGGGCGGTGTTGCTCTGCTGGCAAAAAAAAAAAGAGAAATCAAATTATTAGAATGAGGTGACATAGAGGAAATTCTTTAGCCAGAGAGTGGTGAATCTGTGGAATTTGTTGTCACAGGCAGCTGTGGAGGCCAGGTCTGTATATATATGGCGGAAGTCAATTGATGCTTGATTGGTCAGGACATGAAGGGACACGGGGAGAAGGCAAGAGATTGGGGCTGAGAAGAAAATTGGATCGGCCATGATGAAATGGTGCAGCAGACTAAATAGTTAAGACCAAAATTGGGCCCTTGAAGACAGAAGCGGGTGAATTTAATATGGGGAACAAGGAAATGGCAGACAAGTTGAACAGGTTCTTTGGATCTGTCTTCACTAGGGAAGACACAAACAATCTCCCAGATATAATAGTGGTGGGAAAGATGCAGGAGTCAATTATAAAAGATGAAATTACGACACATCTGGATAGTAGTAACAGGATTGGTCCAAGTCAGCACGGATTTACGAAGGGGAAATCGTGCTTGACTAATCTTCTGGAATTTTTTGAGGATGTATCTATGAAAATGGACAAGGGAGAGCCATTGGATGTAGTGTACCTGGACTTTCAGAAAGCCTTTGATAAAGTTCCACAAAGGAGATTAGTGGGCAAAATTTGGGCACATGGTATTGGGGGCAGAGTACTGACATGGATTGAAAATTGGCTGGCTGACAGAAAACAAAGAGTAGCGATTAACAGGTCCCTTTCAGAATGGCAGGCGGTGACCAGTGGGGTACCGCAGGGTTCAGTGCTGGGACCGCAGCTGTTTACAATATATATTAATGATTTAGATGAGAGAATTAGAAGTAACATTAGCAAATTTGCGGATGACACAAAGCTGGGTGGCAGTGTGAAATGTGAGGAGGATGTTATGAGAATGCAGGGTGACTTGGACAGGCTGGGTGAGTGGGCAGATGCATGGCAGATGCAGTTTGATGTTGATAAATGTGAGGTTATCCACTTTGGTGGTAAGAACAGGAAGGTAGATTATTATCTAAATGGAGTCAAGTTAGGAAAGGGGGAAGCACAACGAGATCTAGGTGTTCTTGTACATCAGTCACTGAAAGCAAGCATGCAAGTACAGCAGGCAGTGAAGAAAGCTGATGGCATGCTGGCCTTCATAACAAGGGGAATTGAGTATAAGAGCAAAGAGGTCCTTTTGCAGTTGTACGGGGCCCTGGTGAGACCGCACCTGGAGTACTGTGTGCAATTTTGGTCTCCAAATTTGAGGAAGGACATTCTTGCTATTGAGGGAGTGCAGCGTAGGTTCACAAGGTTAATTCCCAGGATGACGGGACTGTCATATGTTGAAAGATTGGAGTGACTAGGCTTGTATACTCTGAAATTTAGAAGGCTGAGAGGGGATCTTATTGAAACATATAAGATTATTAAGGGATTGGACACGCTACAGGCAGGAAGCATGTTCCCGCTGATGGGTGAGTCCAGAACCAGAGGCCACAGTTTAAGAATAAGGGGTAGGCCATTTAGAACGGAGTTGAGGAAAAACTTTTTCACCCAGAGAGTGGTGGATATATGGAATGCTCTGCCCCAGAAGGCTGTGGAGGCCAAGTCTCTGGATGCTTTCAAAAAAGAGATGGATAGAGCTCTTAAAGATAGTGGAATCAAAGGTTATGGGGATAAGGCAGGAACTGGATACTGATAGTGGATGATCAGCCATGATCACAGTGAATGGCGGTGCTGGCTCGAAGGGCCGAATGGCCTACTCCTGCACCTATTGTCTATTGTCTATTGACAGTAGTGGCAGTAGAGGCAGATACATTAAGAAACTCTGAGGCAGGCACATAGATGATAGCAAAATGGAGGGCTATGTAGGAAGGGTTAGATTGATCTTAGAGTAGGTTAAAAATCCAACACAACATTGTGGGCTGTGGCCTCTACTATGCTGTAATGTCCTATGCTCTTATATCCTATGTTCTATGTCCAATATTCTATCTTCTATATTCTATGTTTTCTGTCCTATGTCCTATGTCCTGTTTTATGTTTTAAGTCCCATGTCATATGTCTCACGTTCCTCTGTCCTATGTTATATGTGCTATGTTCTGTGTCCCATATTCTATCTCCTATATTCTCCGTCCCATGTCCCATGTCATATGTCCTGTGTCCCGTTCTATGTGCTATGTTTTATGTTCTATAACTGGCTGCTGCCCAGTTCAGGGGCAGGTTGCCAACTATGTTCAGCAAACAGCAATAAAAAGAGCAGACATTTTAATGGCCTTGACTTTTCTTTGGGAATGAAAGGGTCAATGTCTCTATTGGCGTGTGCAGTTACACCGCTCATGTGAGCAGAATTGCTCCTGAGGTTGGCCCGTCTGAATTTTCGGAGTTTGTGGTAAACAGATTGCAGCTGTCCCAGATCAGCATGGGGGGGTGTTCAGCTCCTGCCCGCTTGGGGAATGTGTTTTCCCGCTGGTGCTGTGGTTCAGCTGTTCAACTGAACAGCTGGCATGTGGGAGTGGTGAGGCCGAGCAAGCTCACGGCCAAGGTGGGGCAGATGGGCACTGCCGGCTGGGCACCCAAGGGTCTCTACTCACCCAGACCAAGGGAAATCCACCCACAGGTCACATCACAGAATCTGATCGAGGTTTAATAACAGTGGCGTAGGTCACAAAATCTGTTACCTTGCGGCAGCATACATTACAATACACAAGAGTAAAAAAACTATAAATTACAATAAGAAATATATTTTAAAGATAAATAAGCATTGCAAAAATAGAGCAAAAAATATAGTGAGGTAGTGAACATGGGTTCACTGTCATTCACAAATCTGTACATGGGTTCATTGTCCATTCACAAATCTGATTATGGAGGGAAGAAGCTGTTCCTGAAACATTGAGTGTGTGTCTTCAGGCTCCTGTACCTCCTCCCTGATGGTAGCAATGAGAAGCGGGCATGTCCTGGGTGATGGGGGCCCTTAGTGATGGATGCTGCCTTTTTGAGACATCACCTTTTGAAGCTGTCCTCACTGCTGGAGAAGCTGGTTCCCATGATGGAACTGGCTGAATTTATAACTTACTGCAGCTTTTTCTGATCCTGTGCAGTGGCCCCTCCATACCAGACAGTGATGTAACCAGTCAGAATGTTCTCTACATCTGCAGAGGTCCCCAACTACACAACACAATGCCTTGCACCCCAGAACTAGCTCCCCTCTCAGGCTGCACTACCCAGACCCAGTGAACACTGCCAAGTCCAGAGCCTCCTGGGCAGGCATGGTGTGACATTACTAAGCTCATCAGAAAAAGCAGGATTGAGCTGATTGGCACTTCAGGGGCAGACGGGACTAATTCAGGTCGGCAGCTTTGTCAGCAAGGACCAATGGGCTTGAGGACCACAGTAAAACTCAGAAGGCATCTGGCATGCTGGCCTTTATTAATCTAAGCACTGAGTTCAATAATCAGGAAGTTATGTTGCAGCTTTATAAAACTGTAGTTTGGCTGCATCTGGAGCGTTGTATACAGTTCTGATCACCTCACTACAGGGTGAATGTTGAGGCTTTGGAGAGGGTTACCAGAATGCTGCCTGGTTTAGAGGATGTGTGATAATGAGAGGCTGGACAAACCTCGGTTCTCTCTGGAGTGCCAGAGCTGAGACGAGATCTGATTATGTGCGTGTACAGGGAACTCTGGACAGAGTGCGTGTACAGAGTATGGTGTGTGTACTGGGAACTCTGGACTGTCATAAGGGGGGCGCTGGGAGTGGACCCAAATGCAAGACACAGACACTGAAGTACTAGGAACAGGACCAGGTTTGTCAAGAAAGAAAGGGAAGAAACGACACTGGACATGGACACAGGCCTTGGACGAGACTAGGATTCAGGGCCTGGGCTAGGACTAAGACTAGGAAAGTGGGACCAGGACAAGGAACTTGGAACTAGGTGCCTGGGCTAGGATTCCGAGCCAGAGACTGGACAAGGACCCAAAACCTAAGTCTTGACTCGGGCTCGGATCCCAGATCCAGGCGAGGACAGGACGTGGTTCTTGGACGTGGCTTGGGCAGGATGAGAGACTCCTGGACAGGACGAGGGAACTCCATGGCAGTACGTGTCTCTTGGACTAGGTTTGGCTCAGCTCTTGGACTCAGCTTGGTGAGGCTCTTGGGTATGGAGCCGAGACTCCTCCTTGGAGCGCAAGGCCGGGATGACTGCCGAGGATTCAGATGGGGACGATCGAGCACAGGACAAGGAATCTCCAGCACCAGGCTGAGCAAGGTACTCCTGGGCTGGGCGAGGCACATGGACTGGAAGAGGACACAAAGCTCAGACTTAGACAGGACTGGAACACGGCGCCTGGAACTTGGATCACAGAGCTGGGACCCTTCCTTGGGAACAGGACCTAGGGCTGGGACTCTTCTTTGACACGGACACTGAACACGGGGACACGAAGAGATAGTTCCAAACTCAACGATAGATAGTTCCTCATCTTGGCATGACAAGGTTCCGGTCTCACTCCGGCGGTTGAACTTGACAGGGATGCAGGTGAGGCTTCAGAAGGAAGGGGAAGGGAACAGTCCAGCAGGGAATCCTTGGTTTGCAGAGGTATTTATGTGCCAGCCCAGAACGCGAATCCGGTGCTTCAATTAAAGCACCCAATGGAACAAGGGAAAACAGGAATACCCGGAATAAGGGACGGACGGACTGGACCATGACATGGACAGTGTGTGTGGACTGGCTCTGTGTATGTTGTGTGGTGTTTGTCAAAGAAACTATTCATCAGCCTGAAGGTGCACATTCAACATTTCAGAAACAGCTTCTCCCCTCTGTCATCAGAATTCTGAATGGACAATGAACACTAACTCACTGCTTTCCTTTTTTTTTTGCCCTCCTTTTGCGCTACTTACTTAATATAAAACCTGGTTGTAATTTACAGTTTTTAATTATGTATTGCAATCTACTGCAACTGCAAAACAAGAATATTTATAAAATATACCAGCGATATCGAACCGGATTCTGCAGTATGTGGACAGGGTGTGTGTACGTGTGCTTGTGTGTGGGCAGGGTGCATGTATAGTGCGCCGATACGGTGTGCTGTGTGTACGCAGTAAATGCTACACTGTTGGCAACTGTAAAAGCCGAGTGCAGACTCGGTGTGTGTGAAGAGTGTGCGGACACGATACAGTGTGGGGACATGGTACGTGGAGGGACACGGTACGGTGGTGGGGACACTACGCTGTGCAAACACAGTATGGTATGTGTGAACACAGTGTAGTCTGTGTGGGGACACAGTACATGGTGCAACACAGTACGGTGAGGGGGTACACGGTACAGTGTGGGGGAACGGTACGGTGTGGGGGAACACGGTACAGTGAGGGTACACGGTACGGTGAGGGGGTACACGGTACGGTGTATGGGAATATAGTACGGTGGGTATACATGGTACAGTGTGGGGACACGGTACAGTGTGTGGGGACACGGTATGGTGTGAGGGGAGACAATACGGTGTGTGGGGACGCGGTACGGTGTATGGGAATATAGTACGGTGGGTATACATGGTATAGTGTGGGGGTATGCTGTACGGTGTGTGGGGATACATGGTACGGTGTGTCGATATTTATTCTGATCTTTATTTCATTTTTTGGAACAACCTGGATCAGGCCTTTCCAGTCCTTGGAGCCGCGCTGTGCAGCGACCCACATTCGCCTAATCACTGGGCAGTTCACCCACTGACCGGCCCCTTTGGTCTGTGGGCGGAAACCGGGGCATCTGAGGGAGGGAAGGTATGAAGCTTCTTGCAGAGGGCGTGGGAATTGAACTCTGAGCCCCTGAGCTGTAATAGCATTGCACTAAGCACAACACTAGTGTGTCATGATGTTTGGTACGTCTGTGGGCACTCCCATGCCACAGACTCACCCACCAGCGAGTACTCTGACCCAGTATGGGAACACGGAGGGTGAGGAGGCTGTAGCCTCTGGTTCGAGTGTCTGAAGTGGCTGCTCCTCAGGGTCCGGTTGCAGCTCTGCCTCGCTCCTGATATATGGCCCCCTGTACGGGGTGGGAGTGGGAAAGAGTGAGCGGGATGTGAATTGCTCAGGTCTACTGCCAGGCTTGCTACCAAGATGGCCATTCATGGTTCCAGGTGGCGGCCAGTCCGTGGTTCTGCCTGAGCCGACTGCCAAACCTGCCTCTTGTTCTGGGGTGAGGCCTGTCCCCGAGAGAATCTGCAGTCACTATGGATACACTGAGCGATTTCCGGGATCAGTGAGTCCCCAGGGAGTTGAGAATTTTTGTGTGTTATAGGTAGTAGTAACCATATTTCAATCTGAAATTGTTAACAGTCTTGTAAATCCCTCATGTGGCTATTTTACATGTGAATAAACTCTGCCGTTTCATAAAAAAATTACTTGAACCCCACTGTGCCTCTGGTTGTTACACTGGCAAAGTTCTGGAAGCTTCTCTCAGCACTGCAGTATTTGAGTAAGTGCTTTCTCCATGGTTAAACTGGAAAAGGCGCTTCAAAAGTGCAATGTCACCAAAATCGTGGAGATTCTAATACAGTATGCAGGTAAATTGAGAAAATCAAGTTGGTGCTGATTTTGGATCACAAGAGAGAGAACTTTTAGAATGACTTTGAGATGGCTTTTTAGAGCAGCTTGTGGTTTAGCCCAGTAAGCATTTCTAGACTGGGTGTTGTGCAGAGTGCGACAGTGTACAGGGTGTGGAGAGCACGACAGTGTGTTGATGGTGTGTGTGCGCAGTACAGACACAGGCCAGCAGCACTCAGACCCCATTGAGCAAATTGCCTGTGAGTAACTGCGTTTGTTTTCAAGAATGAAAGGGTTACTGTAAGAGGAAGGTTTGATTGATCTGGTCTGTACTCGCTGGACTTTGGAATAATGGGAGGGGGGAATCTAATTGAAATCTATTGAATATTGAAAAGCCTTGATAGAATGGACATGAAGAGGATCTTCCCTATGGTGGGGGAGTCTAAGACTAGAGGACACAGCCTCAGATTAGAGGGACATCCATTTAGAACGGAGGTAAAGAGAGGTTTCTTTAGCCGGAGGGCAATGAACCTGTGTGAACGGCATACTTGTGGTGTGAACCGTGTCTCAGAGGTGCAGGATTGTTTGGAGTGGTGTGTACAGGCCAAACTGAGGCCCCAGGCCCAAGGCCCCAGGCCCAGGCCCAATAACGGGGACTGAGTCATTGCTGGAGCAGACTCAGGGGCTCTTCTAAGTGGCAGAGCTGAGGCCAAGGGGACTGGCCCATCAGCGAGGAATGAACCACCATTTGGGCAATTTAAGCGTAGGGCTTAGGAAGTTAGTGTGGAAATAGCAGGGGCTCTGACAGAAATATTTCAAATGTCATTAGAAATGGGAATGGTGCCGGACGACTGGTGTATTGCTCATGTGGTTCCATTGTTTAAAAAGGGTTCTAAGAGTAAACCTAGCAATTATCGGTTTGTGAGTTTGACGTCAGTGGTGGGTAAGTTGATGGAAAGTATTCTCAGAGATGGAATATATAATTTTCTGGATAGACAGGGTCTGATTAGGAACAGTCAATATTGATTTGTGCGTGGAAAGTCATGTTTGACAAATCTTATTGAATTTTTTGATGAGGTTACTAAGAAAGTTGACGAGGGTAAAATGGTGGATGTTGTCTATATGGACTTCAGTAAGGCCTTTGACAAGGTTCCACACGGAAGGTTAGTTAGCGAGGTTCAATTGTTAGGCATTAATATCAAAGTAGTAAAATGGATCAGCAGTGGCTGGATAGGAGACGCCAGAGAGTAGTGGTGGATAACTGTGTGTCAGATTGGAGGCCGGTGTGTAGCGGTGTGCCTCAGGGGTCTGTACTGGGTCCAATGTTGTTTGTCATATATATTAATGATCTAGATGATGGAGTGGTAAATTGGATTAGTAAGTATGCAGATGATACTAAGATAGGTGGAGTTGTGGATAATGAAGTAGGTTTTCAAAGCTTGCAGAGAGATTTAGGCCAGTTGGAAGAGTGGGCTGAAAGACGGCAGATGGAGTTTAATGCTGAAAAATGTGAGGTGCTACACTTTGGTAGAACTAATCAAAATAGGACATACATGGTAAATGGTAGGGCCTTAAAGAATGCTTCAGAACAGAGGGATCTAGGAATAATGGTGCATAGTTCCCTGAAGATGGAATCTCATGTGGATAGGGTGGTGAAGAAAGCTTTTGGTTTGCTGGCCTTTATTAATCAGAGCATTGAGTATAGGAGTTGGGATGTAATGTTGAATTTGTATAGGACATTGGTAAGGCCAAATCTGGAGTATTGTGTACAGTTCTGGTCACCAAATTATAGGAAGGATGTCAATAAAATTGAGAGAGTACAGAGGAGGTTTACTAAAATGTCGCCTGGGTTTCATCTCCTAAGTTACAGAGAAAGGTTGAACAAGTTAGGTCTTTATTCTTTGGAGCTTAGAAGGTTGAGGGGAGACTTGATAGAGGCATTTAAACTTATGAGGGGGATAGATAGAGTTGATGTGGATAGGCTTTTTCCATTGAGAGTGGGGGAGATTCAAAGAAGAGGACATGAGTTGAGAGTTAAAGGGCAAAAGTTTAGGGGTAACATGAGGGGGAACTTCTTTACTCAGAGAGTGGTAGCTGTGAGGAACGAGCTTCCAGTAGAAGTAGTTGAGGCAGGTTCGATGTTGTCATTTAAAGTTAAATTGGATAGATATATGGACAGGAAAGGAATGGAGGGTTATGGGCTGAGTGCAGGTCGGTGGGACTAGGTGAGAGTAAGAGTTCGGCATGGACTAGAAGGGCCGAGATGGCCTGTTTCCGTGCTGTAATTGTTATATGGTTATATGGCCAGATTGGAAAGGTCGGGTACGGGCTAAAGTGAGCCGGTGTAGTCCAGTCCGAGGGCGTACTGAAAGCAGACATCCCACCTCTCCTGAAAGTTCCGGGAGTCTCCCGCATATTGATGGAAGCTCCCTGACACCCACAAATTATATACAATATCCTGGAAATTGATTTTTTTGAGAGGGAGAGCGAGAGCTGGAGCTGGAGTGAGAGCAAGCATCCTGATTGGTCTCTCTTTGTGCTAAGTAGACCTATCAGTTTTCTCTGTGGGCGGGCTTTACAGTCGACCTCTGTCTCTCCATCAGTTTCGTGTCCTGCACCGCCATGGCAGAGTGTTTCAAAAAAAGATATAAAATGTACTTCACCCCAGACTACACTAAAGTGTACCCCTACATAATAGGAGTCAAAAATAATGAGTGTTGCTCGCTGCACTGTTTGCAACAGTGACTTTTCAATTGCCCATGGTAGGTTAAAATGTAAAAGACATGTTGAGGTGAGTTTAACAGGTGTCATTTGATCATTAGCATAGCTAATGTTATTTAAGGTTATGGGGAGAAGGCAGGAACTGGATACTGATTGTGGATGATCAGCCATGATCACAGTGAATGGCGGTGCTGGCTCGAAGGGCCAAATGGCCTACTCCTGCACCTATTGTCTGTTGATAATATAAGTACAGAAATAGCAAAAATCTATGCCTGCTCATCAACCAAGACAGCAGCAATTGTGAGCATGGCACTGGAAGCTGAATGTTCAGAGGATCTGTACAGGTTCATCCGGACAGAAAAAAGGCCATACAGAACTTTGGTTGATGAAAGCGACGATATCATGTGTGAGAAGGAATGTGTCATTTTAGCCAGGTACTAGAATGAAACACAGGATTAGGTAACAGTTGGATTTATAGACATGCCAGTGTGCAATGGTGCCAAAGCTGAAAACATATTCAACTGCATTGCATCATCCATGCATGACAAAGGCCTTGAATGGTCTAATTGTGTAGGATTTAGCAGTGACAACTGCAATGTGATGATTGGCAAAAACACCTCTGTCTTATCAAGAGTGAAAGCACAGCCCCTCATATTTACAGCGTTGGCTGTCCAAGTCACCTGGTCAACATTTGTGCCAAAACTGCTGCTAAGGAGTTCTCAATGTCACCTGAAGAACTGCTCATTGACATCTACTACTACTTTGAGAAAAGTTCCAAACGAAGAGAAGACCTAAAACAGTTTCAAGAGTTCTGCAATGTTGCCCAGCAGAGACTATAAAAGCATTGTCCTACATGCTGGCTTTCTTTAGGAAAAGGTTTGGACCATCTGCTCCACCAATGGCCAGCCTTTATTTCATATTTAGAGTCAAAGCGTGAGAATCAGAAGTCATCTCAGATTCAGAAGAGGCTGAAAGACCCCCAAATGAAAATATACACATGCTTTCTCCATAATGTCACACAATGTTTTGACAAACTCAATTTGATTTTTCATCACAAGGCGCCTATCCTCTTCGCGCTGGATTGGAGTGTAGAAGAGCTCCTGCATGACATGGCGAGCATATTTATTGAGCCAAAGGTATTGAGAGAACAGAACATTCAGCAGATAGATGAGAGCAACCCTGAAATTCACCGCCCAGATGAAGAGCTTTTTACCGGGTACCTGGCAAGGAGGCAGTTGCTAAGCGAGGAAGCACAAGAGATCCCCCCCCCCCTTACAAGACAAAGCAGTTCCTCAAAGATGCCAGAGCATTCTATGTCAGGTGCTTTCAAATCATCTTGGAGAAATTCCCAATGAGAGAACAAATCTCGAAAGACCTGTCAGTGGTCGATACAGAGAGCCAAGATGAGGTGAATCCAGAGCAGATTTTGACTTTGGCAGAGAGATTTCCAAATGTGATCAAGGCAGATGCAAGAGAACAGCTTCACTTGGAAGTCCTGGATTATGTCTCAACTAACCTTGAAGGACTGGTGCCAAACTACAAAAGTTTGCCAGTTGATGAGTTCAGGGGGAAGCTGTCCAAAGTAAAATCTGTGATATATATGTGAGTGTGTAAACAGTTTCAATATGTGATCAAATAAATTGTTATGTTCTTTCATCATCAAATGTCCTGTATACATGCACCCTTGGAGGTTGACCTGGGTGGGGGGGGGGAATATGGGGTTGTTGGGGAGCGGGGGTGCTACCTCCCTGAAATGAGTTTTTGCAGGGTGGGATGTCTGTGAAAGAGTAGCGCTGGGCTCTGAGAGCACAGAATAAGCCAATGTTTGGCCAACTGACGCACTGGGCCCGGATGAGGAGGTCAGGGGAGAACGGGCTGGTGTTCAGCTCACACATCTGCGGTGTTTCCTTCTCTCTGCACAGCTGAGGCTGCGGCTGCGGCTGCCTTTGTGACCCTGGACTCACTTTCATCAACTTCAGTTCCATGTGTTACTTGCTTACTTTTATTGTTTTGGATGTTTGACAGTCTTTTTTCAATGGGTTCTTTTGGGTTTCTTTGCTTTGTGGCTGTCTGTGAAGAAACAAATCTCAAGCTTGTATAACGTACACATACTTTGATAATAAATATACCTTGAACTTTGAAATCATTGCTACAGACAGCTGTGGAGGCGAGTCTTTGAGTATATTTAAAGTGGAGGTTGACAGGCTCTTGATTAGTGAGGGTGCCAAAGGTTATGGGAGAAGGCAGGAGAATGGGGTTGAGGGGGATAGTAAATTAGCCACGATGGAATACACAGCAGACTCGATGGGCAGAGTGGCTCACGGTCTTGTTCAGACACAGTGCAGAGTGTCGATGGTCTGTATGGACATACTGACGGGCTTTGTGCATGGGCTGAGTGGGGGGGGATCTTTACACAGTGCAGATGCTAGAATCCCACTGAACCGCGCGCCAGCGAGTATCCCAGCTTGTTCTGGTTGCTGATGAAGGAGAAGACCCCGACATATGTCTCGATAAGGATCGGATGGCCCAGTACCACAGCGCCGTTCGCTCGGCCGGGGACGGGGTCCACCTCGTAGGTCCGTTGGACAGCTTTCGCCAGCTGCTCCTTAAAGCTCTCGAGCTGTGGAGAAGAAACAAGGTGTTCAGAGTGGGAGGCAGTGCACCAGCAACACAACGCAGACAGCTCAGATACTTATCTTATTTCATTTAGAGATTTAGCATAGAATATTCACTGGAACTCCCCGAAATCTATCAAATGGTGAAAGGCTTTGATAGAGTGGATGTGGAGATGATGTTTCCTATGGTGGGAGATTCTATGACCAGAGGGCACAGCCTCAGAATAGAGGGATGTCCTTTTAAAATGGAGATGATGAGGAATTTCTTTAGTGGTGAATCTGTGGAATTCTTTGCCACTTGCGGCTGTCTTTATGTATATATAAGGCAGAAGCCAATAGACTCTTGATACGTCAGGGCATGAAGGGATACGGGGAGAAGGGCTGAGAGGAAAATTGGATCAGCCATGATGAAACGCCAGAGTAGACTTGATGGGCCAAATGGCCTCATTCTGTTCCTGTATCTCATGGTCTGATGGGCCCAGCGACACCCAGTTTAACCTGGTCTAAGCACAGGACAGCTTACAAAGACAAATTTACCTACTAACTGGGACATCTTTGCACTGTTGGAGGAAACCTGAGGAGCAGAGAAAATCCCAGCATCCCCTGGGAGGCCTCCTTACAGATGGCATTAGAATTGAACTCTGAATTCCAACGCCCCGAGTTGTAATAGTGTCGTGCTCACCACGTCATAATCATGGCATAGATCACCGAGTCAGAACACCTAGACTTATGAGAGCAATGTCCCCTTCACAGCACACAGAACATGGAATGCTGCAGTGAAGTCCAGGCCTTTGGCCCACGGTGTCGCACCAACTCTTCCCTCCCACACACCTCTCCATTTTCTATCATCTATGTGCCTAAGAGTCTTGTAAATGTCCCTAATGTATCTGCATCTACCACCATCCCTGGCAGGGCATTACACACACCCAACACCCTTCCTGTTAAAAAAAACTACCTCTGACATCCCCCCCCCCTCTCCAATCGCTTTAAAATTATGCCCCATTGTATTGGGGTCATTTCTGCCCTGAAAAAGTGTCTCGAGCTGACCACTCAGTCTCTGGTTCTTGTACACCTCTACCAAATCACCTCTCATCCTCCTTCACTCCAAAGAGAAAAGCCTAAGCTTGTCAGCCTCTCCTCATAAGACATGCTCTCTAGTCCAGGCAGCATTCAGGTAAATCTCTGCACCCTCTCTGAAGCTTCCACACCCTTCCTATAATGAGGCAACCAGAACCGAGCACAATACTCCCAACTGTGGTCAAACTAATCACTCTCTGTACAGGTCAGAATGGAGCGTCACCCTCACCCCAGCTCCCCACAATGGGTCCATAGTCCCGCAGCCCAAGGCGCATTGACACAGGAGATTCTGCAAAATGCTGGAGGAACTCAGCAGGCCAGGCAGCATCTATGGAAATGAATAAAGAACTGACGATTCAGGCAACACCCTGGTAAGCCTCTTCTGCATCCTCTCCAAAGCCTTGATAGGGCGGTAAGGAAGTAGGGTGTGTCGGGGGATTAAACTCAGGAGCCGTGAGATAATTTTGCAGCTCTGTAAAACTCTGGAGTGACCACATGTGGAATATTGTGTTCAGTTCTGGTCACCTCATTGTAGGAAGCAATGTGAAGCTTCAGAGGGGGTGCAGAAGGAATTTTCCAGGATGCTGCCTGGATTACAGAGCACGTCTTGTGAGGATAGGCTGAGTGAGGTAGACTGAAGAACAATGAGAGGTGGTGGTGGAGATGTACAAGACAAGGAGATCGAGGTTGAGAGGGATAATAAAACAGCCGTGATGGAATGGCGGAGCAGACTCGATCAGCTGAATGGCCCAAGTCTGCTCCTACATATGGTCTGATGAGAATTCTTCCTGTTATGGGGCAACCAGCACTATATACAGTACTCCAGATGCAGCCCAGCTAGAGTTTTAAGAAGCTAATTACTGAATTTTTCAATATCCATTCTCCCTGGTGGCTGCATATAGACCGGGCTGTAATTGTCTTTAATTATGATTGGATTAACTGGTGAGATTTAGCAATTTACAGGTGTTTTTGCTAAAAGCACATGGAGCTCCGGGCATTGCCAAACCTGTAGAAAAGTGAGCCAGTTCATTTAAATACTGTGAGAACTAAATCAAGTTTAGTGACTGTATGCCAACAAAGACATTAGACAGTGATTGTGGGTGATAATTTCATTAAAGCTCGCTTGCCTAAGGTGGAATTCAGAGTGCAGGCTTAAACTGTGGGAACTGGGTGTAACTAAACACTGAACTATTCTTGGCTCTGACTCGGTTGCATCACTGTTAGTCGAGTGCGCTAACACTCTGCCAGGGGCAGAGGCAGCCCCCGCACAGGATCGGAAAAAGCTGTAAACTCAGCCAGCTCCATCAGTGCCACCAGCCTGACCAGCACTGAGAATATCTTCAGAAGGCGTTACCTCGAAAGGGTAGCATCTGTCATTATGGACCCCCATCACCCACACAGGCCCTCTTCTCACTGCTACCATCAGTGTTGGTGCAGGAGCCTGAAGACACACACTCAACGTTTCAGGAACAGCTTCTTCCCCTCTGTCATCACAATTCTGAATGGACAACGAACCCATGAACATAAACTCACTATTTTTTGTTCTCTTTTCACATTACTTAATTTATTTTATTTATTTTAACTTATTTTTTTATTATTGTGTATTGGAATGCCCTGTTGTTGGAAAACAGTAAATTTCATGACACTCAGCGATATTAAACCTGATTCTGAATCCAACCGTCTGATCTGACCCTCTGACACTCAGATCTCACCCTCTGACCCTCTGACACTTTGATCTGACCCTCTGATCTGACCCCCGACACTCTGATCTCACCCTCTCTCACTCTGATCTGACCTCCTGACACTCTGATCTCACCCTCTGACACTCTGATCTCACCCTCTGACCCTCTGATCTCACCCCCTGATCTCACCCTCTGACACTCCGATCTGACCCTCTGATCTGACCCCCTGACACTCAGATCTCACCCTCTGACCCTCTGATCTGACCCTGTGCGAGAGAAACATGGCTAAGCATGTTCTCAGGTGTGTCACTCTCTGTGACACCATCCTCAGGAGTCACAGGTGTACACTCTGTGACACGGTCCTCAGGTGACACACGTGTGCAGTTTATACCTGTGACACTCTCTGTGACTGTGTTTGGGTGACACAGGTGTGCAGTTTACACCTGTGACACTCTCTGTGACGGTGTTTGGGTGACACAGGTGTGCAGTTTATACCTGTGACACACACTGTGACAGTGTTTGGGTGACACAGGTGTGCAGTTTATACCTTTATTTGTGCTTTATAACATTATAGCTTTATTTGTCATGTGTACGTTGAAACAGTGAGATGCATCGTCCTGAGTCAAACTGGTCAGGGTTCTGCTGGGCTGCCTGCGTGCCTCCAGGCTTACCACACTAACGTAGCACGCCGACTACTTATGAAATGCATCCCGTAACGCTTCGGGATGTGTGAGGTCAGCAGGCAGCCTGAGGAAACCCTGATGGTCATGGGGTGAATGTACAGACAGTGACAAGAAGCAAGCCCGGTTTGGGGTTATTGTAGCGATGAGCAGTGTTACTCAGGGCAATACACCACTGGGCCACTCCGATGATGGTTCCAGATTCTCGTGTCACACCATCTACCCTTCATCCAGCACACTTGACATCTCATCTGTTTGAATAAAGTTACTCTCATCTTTCTAAGCTCCAAGTAATACAGACATGAATGTCCAGCCTCTCTCTACAGGACCAGAAGAGTATAAAACAGGAGCAGAATTACTATAAAACAGGAGCAGAATTAACCCATTTGGCTTATTGAGTCTACTCTCCATTTCATTGTGGCTGATTCATTTTACCTCTCAGCTCCAAACCTGCACCCACCACCCCCGTGGTAGATCAAGAATCTATCAACCTCTGCCTTAAATACACATAAAGACTCGGCCTCCACAGCTGCCTGCGGCAAAGAGTTCCACGGATTCACCACTCTCTAGCTAAAGAAATGCCTCCTCATCTCCTTTCTAAAAGGATGCCACCCAATTTGAGGCTGTGTCATCTGGTCCTGAACTCTCCCACCACAGGAAACATCCTCTCCACATCTACTCTATCAAGGCCTTTCAACATTCAATAGGTTTCAATGAAAAATGAATATGGTATATGGAGGAATTTAAGGTGGGGGGTTATATGGAAGGCAGGGTTTAAGGGTCAGCACAACATTGTGGGCCGAAGGGCCTGTACTATGCTGTATTATTCTATGTTCTATGAGATCTCCCTTCATTCTTCTGAACTCCAGTGAATACAGACCCAGAGCCATGAAAAGTTTAACGCTGGAATAATTTTCCTAAACCTTCTTGAACCCACTCCAGTTCCAGCACTAAGGGGCTGAAGACGCCTTCCAATACTTCAAGTGAGGCCTTTCTAGTGCTTTATAATGTCTCAACATCACATCCTCACTTTTATATTCTAGTCCTTTCAAAATGAATGGAAACATCACATTTGTCTTCCTTGCCACAGACTCAACCTACAAATGAACCTTCAGGGAGTCCTGTATAAGGCCTCCCAAGTCCCTTTGCACCTCAGTTTTTTCTGTATTTCTCTCCATTTAGAAAATCGTCAACACTCTCATTTCTTCTACCAAAGTGCATGACCATACACTTCCTGACACTGTGCCACATTTTTTGCCCATTCTTCTAATCTAAATCCTTCAGATCCTCTCTATGTCCTCAAAAGTACCTGCCCCTCCACCTATCTTCATATCGTCTGCAAACTATACAACAATTCCATCATCCAAATCATTGATATATAACGTAAAAAGAATCGGTCCCAACATAGCCCCCTGTGGAACACCACTAGTCACTGGCAGACAACCAGAAAAGACTTCCTTTATTCCCACTTTTTGCCTCCTGCCAATCAGCCACCGCTTTATCCATGCTAGAATCTTTCCTGCAAAACCATGAGTTCATAGCTTGTTAAGCAGCCATCGTTAGCTTGTTTAGCTTGTCATCGTGTCAAAGCCCTCCTGAAAATCCAACCAAATTTCCTTTACAACAGGAATTCTGCAGATGCTGGAAATTCAAGCAACACACATTAAAGTTGCTGGTGAACGCCGCAGGCCAGGCAGCATCTCTAGGAAGAGGTACAGTCGACGTTTCAGGCCGAGACCCTTCGTCAGGACTAACTGAAGGAAGAGTTAGTAAGAGATTTGAAAGTGGGGAGGGGGAGGGTGACCCTCCCCCTTCCGAATTTCCTTTGTCTATTCTGCTTGTTATTTCTACAAAGAATTCCAAGTTTTGTCAGGCAAGATTTTCCCTTGAGGAAACCATGTTGACCATGGCCTATTTTATCATGTGCCTCCAAGTACCCTGAGACCTCATCCTTAATAATCAACTCCAAAATCTTCCCAGCCACTGAGGTCAGGCGAAATGGCCTATAAATTTCTGTTCTTCTGCCTCTCTCCTTCTTGAAGAGTGGAGTGACATTTGCTATTTTTCAGTTTTCTGGGAGAATCTAGTGATTCCAGAAAGATCATTACTAATGCCCCCACTTTCAGAGCCCTGGAGTGTACACCATCTGGTTCTGGGGTGTACACCATCTAATTCAGGTGACTTATCTACCTTCAGACCTTTCAGTGTTCCAAGAACCTTCTCTTTAGTTACGGTAGCTTCACACATTTCATGCTCCCTGACACCTGGGATTTCCACCATACTGCTAGTGTCCTCCACAACGAAGACTGACGTAAAATACTTGTTCAGTTTGACCGCTATTTCGTTGTACCCCATTACCACCTCACCAGCATCATTTTCCAGTAGTCTGACATCCATTCTCGCCTCTCTTTTACACTTTGTGTATCCAAAGAAACTTCTGGTATCCTATTTAAAATCATCAGCTAGCTTACTTGTATATTCCACCTTTACCTTCTTAATGGGTTTATTTGTTGCCTTCTATTGGTATTTAAAAGCTTTCCAATCCTCTAACTTCCCACTAATTTTTGCTCTATTATACGCCCTCTCTTTTGCTTTTATATTGTCTTTGACTTCCCTTGTTAGCCATGGTTGTGTCATCTTGCCTTTGGTATGTATATTTCCTGGGCCTTCCGAATTGCTTTCAGAAATTCCAGCCCTTGCTGCTCTTCCGTCATCCCTGCCAGTGTTCTTTTCCAATCAATTCTGGCCAACTCCTCTCTTTAATTACCTTTACTCCACTGTAATACAGATACATCTGACTTTAGCTTCTCCTTCCCAAATTTCAGGGTGAATTCAATCACATGATGATCACTTCCCTGAAGGGTTCCTTTACCTAAAACTCTGGTTCATCGCACAACACCCAATCCCGAATAGCTGATCCTCCAGTAGGCTCAACCTCGAGCTGTTTTAAAAAGCCATCTCGTAGGCATTCTAGAAATTCCCCCTTTTGGAATCTAGCACCAACCTGATTTTCCCCATCTACCTGCACATTGAAATCCCAAATGACTATTGTAACATTGCCCTTTTGGCATGCATTTTCCATCTCGCATTGTAACTGATAGACTACATCCTTCCTACTGTTTCGGGTCTCTATATTTCTCCTATCAAGGTCCTTTTACCCTTACAGTTCCCTAGCTCTACCCACAATGATTCAACACCTTTCTAATGATTTAATTTCATTTTCTACCAACAAAGCCATGCCACGCCACCCCCTTCCTGCGTGTCCTTTCGATACAATATGTATCCTTGGACATTAAGCTCCCAGCTATAATCTGTACACTGCTTGCTTATTCCAGTTACTGTGCAACTTTTGATGCCCTGACTGATCAGGAACGTAACAATCTCCGCTTTACATATACCCAAAGACTTGGCTTGCACAGTTGCCTTTGGCAATGAATTCCACAGATTTACCTCTGGCTAAAGAACTTTCTCCTCATCTAAATGGACTTCCCTTTATGCTGAGGCTTTGCCCTCTGACCCTGAATTTCCCCCGCTGTAGGAAATATTCTCTCCATGTCCATTCTATTGAGGCCCCCATTCAGTGAGTACAGGCCCAGAGGCATCAAGCGCTCCTCATATGTTAACCTTTGATTTCTGGAATCATTCTCGTGAAGCTCCTCTGGACCGTGTCCAATGCCAGCGCACACTACCGCCAGTGTCTGTAAGGGGTTTGCTGGTTCTCACTATGACCACGTGGGTTTCCTCTGGGTGCTCCAGTTACCTCCCACATGGGTTAGGGTTAGTAAGTTGTTGGCTTACTCTGACAACACCGGGAGTGTGTGATACCTGCGGGCTGACCCCAGCGAAAGCCTTCCACTGAGTTGCACAAACTGACACCTTGAACTCGATATTTCAATGTACATGTGACAAATGAAGCTAATCTTTAGATCCTAAATGGAGTCATAGTCAGAGAACACTACACTAGAGAAACAGGGCCTCAGTCGGCACCTCATCTGGACCACAGCCCCAGACCCATCCCTGTACCTATCCAGATTTCACTTAAACATAGAAACATAGAAAATAAGTGCAGGAGGAGACCATTCGGCCCTTCGAGCCTGCACCGCCATTTATTATGATCATGGCTGATCATCCAACTCAGAACCCCGCCCCAGCCTTCCCTCCATACCCCCTGACCCCGTAGCCACAAGGGCCATATCTAACTCCCTCTTAAATATAGCCAATGAACCAGCCTCAACTGTTTCCTGTGGCAGAGAATTCCACAGATTCACCACTCTGTGTGTGAAGAAGTTTTTCCTAATCTCGGTCCTAAAAGGCTTCCCCTCTATCCTCAAACTGTGACTCCTCGTTCTGGACTTCCCCAACATCGGGAACAATCTTCCTGCATCTAGCCTGTCCAATCCCTTTAGGATTTTATACGTTTCAATCAGATTCCCCCTCAATCTTCTAAATTCCAACGAGTACAAGCCTAGTTCATCCAGTCTTTCTTCATATGAAAGTCCTGCCATCCCAGGAATCAATCTGGTGAACCTTCTTTGTACTCCCTCTATGACAAGGATGTCTTTCCTCAGATTAGGGGACCAAAACTGCACACAATACTCCAGGTGTGGTCTCACCGAGGCCTTGTACAACTGCAGTAGTACCTCCCTGCTCCTGTACTCGAATCCTCTCGCTATAAATGCCAGCATACCATTTGCCTTTTTCACCTTCTGCTGTACCTGCATGCCCACTTTCAATGACTGGTGTATAATGACACCCAGGTCTCGTTGCACCTCCCCTGTTCCTAATCGGCCACCATTCAGATAATAATCTGTTTTCCTATTTTTGCCACCAAAGTGGATAACTTCACATTTATCCACATTAAATTGCATCTGCCATGAATTTGCCCACTCACCCAACCTATCCAAGTCACCCTGCATCCTCTTAGCATCCTCCTCACTGCTAACACTGCCGCCCAGCTTCCTGTCATCCGCAAACTTGGAGATGCTGCATTTAATTCCCTCATCCAAGTCATTAATATATATTGTAAACAACTGGGGTCCCAGCACTGAGCCTTGCGGTACCCCACTAGTCACTGCCTGCCATTCTGAAAAGGTCCCGTTTATTCCCACTCTTTGCTTCCTGTCTGCTAACCAATTCTCTGTCCACATCAATACCTTACCCCCAATACTGTGTGCTTTAAGTTTCCACACTAATCTCCTGTGTGGGACCTTGTCAAAAGCCTTTTGAAAATCCAAATATACCACATCCACTGGTTCTCCCCTATCCACTCTACTAGTTACATCCTCAGAAAATTCTATGAGATTCGTCAGACATGATTTTCCTTTCACAAATCCATGCTGACTTTGTCCGATCATTTCACCGCTTTCCAAATGTGCTGTTATCACATCTTTGATTACTGACTCCAGCAGTTTCCCCACCACTGACGTTATGCTAACCGGTCTATAATTCCCCGGTTTCTCTCTCCCTCCTTTTTTAAAAAGTGGGGTTACATTAGCCACCCTCCAATCCTCAGGAACTAGTCCAGAATCTAACGAGTTTTGAAAAATTATCACTAATGCATCCACTATTTCTTGGGCTACTTCCTTAAGCACTCTGGGATGCAGACCATCTGGCCCTGGGGATTTATCTGCCTTTAATCCTTTCAATTTACCTAACACCACTTCCCTACTAACATGTATTTCGCTCAGTTCCTCCATCTCACTGGACCCTCTGTCCCCTACTATTTCTGGAAGATTATTTATGTCCTCCTTAGTGAAGACAGAACCAAAGTAATTATTCGATTGGTCTGCCATGTCCTTGCTCCCCATAATCAATTCACCTGTTTCTGTCTGTAGGGGACCTACATTTGTCTTTACCAGTCTTTTCCTTTTTACATATCTATAAAAGCTTTTACAGTCAGTTTTTATGTTCCCTGCCAGTTTTCTCTCATAATCTTTTTTCCCCTTCCTAATTAAGCCCTTTGTCCTCCTCTGCTGAACTCTGAATTTCTCCCAGTCCTCAGGTGAGCCACTTTTTCTGGCTAATTTGTATGCTTCTTCTTTGGAATTGATACTATCCCTAATTTCTCTTGTCAGTATGGGTGCACTACCTTCCTTGATTTATTCTTTTGCCAAACTGGGATGAACAATTGTTGTAGTTCATCCATGCAATCCTTAAATGCTTGCCATTGCATATCCACCGTCAATCCTTTAAGTGTCATTTGCCAGTCTATCTTAGCTAATTCACGTCTCATACCTTCAAAGTTACCCCTCTTTAAGTTCAGAACCTTTGTTTCTGAATTAACTATGTCACTCTCCATCTTAATGAAGAATTCCACCATATTATGGTCACTCTTACCCAAGGGGCCTCTCACGACAAGATTGCTAATTAACCCTTCCTCATTGCTCAAAACCCAGTCCAGAATAGCCTGCTCTCTAGTTGGTTCCTCGACATGTTGGTTCAAAAAACCATCCCGCATACATTCCAAGAAATCCTCTTCCTCAGCACCTTTACCAATTTGGTTCACCCAATCTACATGTAGATTGAAGTCACCCATTATAACTGCTGTTCCTTTATTGCACACATTTCTAATTTCCTCTAATACCATCTCCGACCTCACTACTACTGTTAGGTGGCCTGTACACAACTCCCACCAGCGTCTTCTGCCCCTTGGTGTTACGCAGCTCTACCCATATCGATTCCACATCTTCCCGGCTTATGTCCTTCCTTTCTATTGCGTTAATCTCATCTTTAACCAGCAACGCTACCCCACCTCCTTTTCTTTCATGTCTATCCCTCCTGAATATTGAATATCCCTGAACGTTGAGCTCCCATCCTTGGTCACCCTGGAGCCATGTCTCTGTGATCCCAACTATATCATAATCATTAATAACAATCTGCACTTTCAATTCATCCACCTTGTTACGAATGCTCCTTGTATTGACACAAAGCCTTCAGGCGCTCTTTTACAACTCTCTTAGCCCTTATACAATTATGTTGAAAAGTGGCCCTTGTTGATGCTTGGCCTGGATTTGTCGGCCTGCCACTTTTACTTTTCTCCTTACTACTTTTTGCTTCTACCCTCACTTTACACCCCTCTGTCTCTCTGCACTGGTTCCCATCCCCCTGTTGTGAACTAACCTCCTCTCGCCTAGCCTCTTTAATTTGATTCCCACCCCCCAACCATTCCAGTTTAAAGTCACCTCAGTAGTCCTCGCTAATCTCCCTGCCAGGATATTGGTCCCCCTAGGATTCAAACTCTGACGTTGAACCTATACCCACCATTCCTACTGGCAGCATGTCTCAAGCTCTCTCCCCCTGAGTGAAGAAGTTCATCTGAAACATTACACCTTTCTTCCAGAACCACTGACCTCTAGTTCCAGTCTCATCCAACCTCAGTGGAAGAAGCCTGTTTACATTTACCCTGTCTACACCCTCATCATTTTGTATACCTCTATCGATTCTCCCCTATTCAACCTTTCCCTATAACTCAGATCCTCCAGTCCTGACAGTGTCCTTGTAAATTTTTCCTTGTCCATAAGACCATAAGATATAGGAGCAGGAGTAGGCCATTCAGCCCATAGAGTCTGCTCTGCCATTCAATCAGGGGCTGCTCCAATTCTTCCAGCCATCCCCACTCCCCTGCCCTTCACCCCATACCCTTTGACGCCCTGGCTAATCAAGAACCTATCTATCTCTGTCTTAATACACCCAATGACTTGGGCTCCACAGCCACTCGTGGCAACAAATTCCACAGATTTACCACCCTCTGACTAAAGTAATTTCTCCACATCTCAGTTCTAAAAGGACGTCCTTCAATCCTGAAGTCGTGCCCTCGTGTCCTAGAATCCCCTACCATGGGAAATAACTTTGCCATATCTAATCTGTTCAGGCCTTTTAACATTCAGTATGTTTCTATGAGATCCCCCCTCATTCTCCTGAACTCCAGGGAATACAGCCCAAGAGCTGCCAGATGTTCCTCATACAGTAACACTTTCATTCCTGGAATCATTCTCGTGAATCTTCTCTGAACCCTCTCTAATGTCAGTATATCCTTTCGAAAATAAGGAGCCCAGAACTGCACACAATAGTCACGAGTATTGTGGTCTCATAATTGCCTTATAGAGCCTCAACATCACATCCGGCTCTTATGTTCTATTCCTCTAGAAATGAATGCCAATATTGCATTCACCTTCTTCACAACCGACTCAACCTGGAGGTTAACCTTTAGGGTATCCTACACAAGTACTCCCAAGTCCCTTTGCGTCTCTGCATTTTGAATTCTCTCCCCATCTAAATAATAGTCTGTCCGTTTATTTCTTCCACCAAAGTGCACGACCATACACTTTCCAACATTGTTTTTCATTTGCCACTTCTTTGCCCATTCCCCTATACTGTCTAAATCTCTCTGCAGCATACATCAAAGTTGCTGGTGAACGCAGCAGGCCAAGCAGCATCTATAGGAAGAGGTGCAGTCGACGTTTCAGGCCGAGACCCTTCGTCTTGGCCTGCTGCGTTCACCAGCTACTTTGATGTATGTTGCTTGAATTTCCAGCATCTGCAGAATTCCTGTTGTTTGCGTTTAAAATCTCTCTGCAGGCTCTGTTTCCTCAACACTATTCACTCCTCCAACTATCTTTGTATCATTGGCAAATTTAGCCAACCGGTCTATTAATCCCATAATCCAAATCATTGACACACATCCTAAAAAGCAGCAGTCCCAACACCGACCCCTGTGGAACTTCACTGGTAAATTGCAGCCAGCCAGAATAGGATCCCTTTATTCCCACTCTCTGTTTTCTGCCGATCAGCCAATGCTTCACCCATGCTAGGAACTTCCCTGTAATTCCATGGGCTCTTATCTTGCTAAACAGCCTCATGTGCGGCACCTTGTCAAAGGCCTTCTGAAAATCCAAGAACACCACCTCTACTGCATCTCCTTTGTCTGCCCTGCTTGTAATTTCCTCAAAGAATTGCAGTAGGTTACTCAGGCAAGATTTTCCTCTCAGGAAACCATGCTGATTTTGGCCTATTTTGTCAGGTGCCTCCAGGTATTCGTAATCTCATCCCTAACAATCGATGTCAGGCTAACAGGTCTATAGTTTCCTTTCTATATAAAAATATAAGAGCACGACTTCAGGATTGAAGGACGTCCTTTTAGAACTCAGATGTGGAGAAATTACTTTGGTCAGAGGGTGGTAAATCTGTGGAATTCGTTACCACGAGTGGCTGTGGAGGCCAAGTCATTGGATGCATTTAAGGCAGAGATGGATAGGTTTTTGATTAGCCAGGGCATCAAAGGGTATGGGGTGAAAGCAGGGGAGTGGAGATGACTGGAAGAATTGGATCAGTCCATGATTGAATGGTAGAACAGACTCGATGGACTGAATGGCCTAATTCGGCTCCTATATCTTATGGTCTTTTGTTCTTAGGGTCTTATGGTCTTTCTGCTGCCTCCCACCCTTCTTAAATAGCAGAGTAACATTTGCAATTTTCCAGTCATCCAGTACAATGCCAGAATCTATCCATCCTTGAAAGATCATCGTTAATGCCTCTGCAATCTCTCCAGCTACTTCCCTCAGAACCCCAGGGTGCATTCCATCAGGTCCAGGAGATTTATCCACCCTCAGTCATAATTTTCACTGCACACACTTCACTTCCCTGACACTCTTGAATATCCGGTGTACGGCACATGACTTCCGCTGTGAAGGCTGATGCAAACTACACATTCAGTTCCTCTTCTATCTCTGCATCTTTCATTACAATATCTCCAGCTTATTGATATCTTTCCTTGCACCCTCATCCTTTCCCACCATTAAGGACATTTTCTTGAGGCAGAGGTGGTGCCTCAAGAGGTTGCATTCGACATTAAGGACCCTCGGCTAATGATCTGTCTCAGACCATTCCCCCCCCTCCTTAAGCCCACTAGTACCTCACAGACCCTCCCCACCCTGCCTGAGCCCACTAGTACCTCTCAGACCCTTCCCTCCCTGTCTGAGGTCCCTAGTACCTCACAGACCCTCCTCTCCTTGTCTGAGGTCCCTAGTACCTCACAGACCCTCCTCTCCCTGTCTGATCCCACTAGTACCTTACAGACCCTTCCCTCCCTGCCTGAGGTCCCTAGTACCTCACAGACCCTCCCCTCCTTGTCTGAGGTCCATAGTACCTCACAGACCCTTCCCTCCCTGTCTGATCCCACTAGTACCTGTCAGATCCTTCCCTCCCTGTCTGAGGTCCCTAGTACCTCACAGACCCTTCCCTCCGTCTGATCCCACTAGTACCTCACAGACCCTTCCCTCCTTGCCTGATCCCACTAGTACCTCACAGACCATCCCCTCCTTGTCTGAGGTCCCTAGTACCTCACAGACCCTTCCCTCCCTGTCTGAGGTCCCTAGTACCTCACAGACCCTTCCCTCCCTGTCTGATCCCACCAGTACCTCACAGACCCTTCCCTCCCTGCCTGAGGTCACTAGTACCTCTCAGACCCTTCCCTCCCTATCTGATCCCACTAGTACCTCACAGACCCTTCCCTCCCTGCCTGAGGTCACTAGTACCTCACAGACCCTTCCCTCCCTGCCTGAGGTCACTAGTACCTCACAGACCCTCCCCTCCCTGTCTGAGGTCACTAGTACCTCACAGACCCTTCCCTCCCTGCCTGAGGTCACTAGTACCTCACAGACCCTTCCCTCCCTGTCTGAGGTCCCTAGTACCTCACAGACCCTTCCCTCCCTGCCTGAGGTCACTAGTACCTCACAGACCTTCCCCTCCCTACCCGAGCTCACAAGTACCTCACAGACCCTTCCCTCCCTGACTGAGGTCACTAGTACCTCTCAGACCCTTCCCTCCCTGCCTGAGGTCCCTAGTACCTCACAGACCCTTCCCTCCCTGCCTGAGCCCATTAGTACCTCACAGACCCTCCCCTCCCTGCCCGAGCTCACAAGTACCTCACAGACCCTTCCCTCCCTGCCTGAGCTCAATAGTACCTCACAGATCCTGGTGAACATATCATCGGCTCCTTTAACCGGGTGTTCAGTGAAGGTTGTATACGGAATGTCATTGCTCCAGGGATTCCAGCGGGAGAAGAAATCAGCCTCTCGCAGTTTGTCCCAGTGAACCCGCAGACCATGGCCCTCCTTCCTGTCAGGAGAGAAGAAGAGAGCTCTGTGATACATTCCCAGAGAGCACAGTGGTGGGACCATGCTTCACAGCCAGCTTGGCATTCATTCTGAGAGGGCTGGAAAATAAAAGCAAAGAGTGGGGATAAGTGGGGGTCAGCTGCTGGTGACTGGTGCCGTTCTCCAGGGATTGGTGTTGGGACCACTGCTTTTTGCAGAATTGATGGCTTTATGGTCAAATTTGCATATATTATGAAGATGGGTGGAGGGGCAGGTAGTGTTGAGGAAATAGGGAGGATGCAGAAGGACTTGGACAGATTAGGAGAATGGGCAAAGAAGTGGCAGATGGAATACAGTGTTGGGAAGTGTATGGTCATGAACTTTAGTAGAAATAAAGGCATAGGCTATCTTCTAAACAGGGAGAAAATTCAGTTATCTGAGGTGGCAGTCCTTGCAACGGGACTTGGCAGTCCTTACAACACACATCAAAGTTGCTGGTGAACGCAGCAGGCCAGGCAGCATCTCTAGGAAGAGGTACAGTCGACGTTTTGGGCCGAGACCCTTCGTGAGTCCTGACTGAAAAACAGTTACTTTCCCCAAGCAGTAAGGCTGATCAACACCTCCACCCACTAACCCACCTCTCCACACCCCCAACCACCAGTATTTTATCATTTCCTGTCAGTTACCTTATGTACAGACACTCCTGTGCTGAGTGCCACTTTATGGACATACAATCAATGTATATAAACTGCCTTATGTATTTATATTTATTGTGTTTTTATTATTATTGTATTATTTATCTTTTTTTTGTGCTGCATCGGAATCTGTAGTAACAATTATTTTGTTCTCCTTTACACTGTGTACTGAAATGACATTAAACAATCTTGAATAAACGCTAACCTTGGTAATGACACTTTCCTGTTGAGAACATACAGTAGATGCTAGTTCTGTTGCGTTCTGATCCAAGCAATTTAGTAAGGGTTTGCCTTCTCCTTCCCTATCTTCCACTGTCAATGTCAGGTCAGAGCAACACCTCATACTCCGTCTGGGTGGCCTCCAACCTACTGGCTTCCACATCCATTTATCCAACTTCCAGTATATTCTCTACCTTTACCTGTCGCAATTTTACACTCTTCTTTCTGGTTGCCCTCCGACCGCTTCTCCTCTCCTCACCTGTCTATCACTGCCCCTGGTGCCCCCTTCCCTTTCTCCCGTGGTCCTCTCTCCTCTCCTATCAGATTTTATCTTCTCCAGCCCTTTACCATTTCCACCCATCACCTCCCAGCTTCTTACTTTCTCCCCTCCCATCCACCCAGCTTCACCTATCACCTTCTTGCTTGTTCTCCTTGCTCTGGCTCCACCTTCTAATTCTGGCATCTTCCCCTTCCTTTCATGTCCCGATGAAGGGACTCCGTCTGCAACGTTGACTGAGACTTTCATTTCCAGAGAGGCTGCCTGACCTGCTGAGTTCCTCCTGCATTTTAAGACATAAGATAAAGGAGCAGAATTTTGCCCATTGAGTCTACTCTGAACTCTCATTATGGCTGCTCCCTTTTTTCTCTCAAACTTCTGTCTTCCCCATTTCTCCCTTCGTGCCCTGACCAATCAAGAAGCTATCAATCTCTGCTTCAAATATACATAAAGACTTGGCCTCCACAGCTGCCTGTGCAAGGGATTCCACAGATTCATCACTGTGGCTGAAGAAATTCCTCCTCATCTCCGTTCTAAATGGACATCCCTTTATTTTGAAGCTGTGTGCTCTGGTCCTAGACTTCCCCACCATAGGAAACATCCTCTCCACATCCACTCTGTCAAAGTCTTTCAATTGTGAGGGGATCCAGGAGTGCCCCTATTAACGGTTTGAAGAGAGACATTCATCATTGATGGTTTGTTTGGAAAGGAGAGAGAGACGAGATCAACGGTTGGACTGTCACTTTAAGGCATTGGAAGTAACTTTGGATTTCTACTGAGTTTGGAGTTGGAGGCAGCACCGAGCAGCTCGAAGGTTGCTATGGTGACCAAAGGCAGGTTGTTGATATTTCTTCAAGGACTTGTTGCCTGTTTGTGCATTTCTTTGCAGGCAAAGGAAGGAGGGACTCTTTGAATGACAGGTGATGCTCAGCCTGGTGAAATAAATAGGAGGTCAGATGATACAGACCTCAGACACATGATCTGGACACTGAATGAGCATTGTTGTGCCCGCAGAGAAAGTGGGTTTTGGAGGATCAATCAGGCGGATTGATCCAAATTGCTATTCCAGTTTGAGGAGAAGGGGTTGACTGGTGGGGAGTTGTCTATGCGTCCACCCTTGCCGGGGTGATAGCTCCACCACAGGAAAACCGGTCCCCCCGGTTAAAGTCACAGTCGGTGACTTTTAAAGGATTTCGGAGGACGACAAGAAGATCGATGGCATCAGCTCACCTGAAGACTCAACTCTCTCTCTCTCTCCCCATCACTACTCAACTAAATACCACGAACTGAACTTAACTCAACATCGTAAGACTGTATCTTTTTACCCCTAGACTTAAAGAAGCTTTTCATACTTATATATTCCACACTTACTTTTATATATAATCATTGCTAACCTGTTTGATTTATCTACGTTTATATTACTGTATTGCGTAGTTACTAATAAATACTATTAGTTAATAGCAATACTGGACTCCAAAGTGTTTTCCATCTCTGCTGGTTCTTTATTCCCGTCAGGGGGTACGTGACACAATATTCAATAGGTTTCAATGAGATCTCCCTTCATTATTGTAAACTCCAGTGAATACAGGCCCAGAGCCATCAAACACTCCTCAAATGACAATCCTTTCATTCACTTTCCTGTGCTACTCAGTATCAAACCAGCCTTCAACATGCCAGGCACAAAATCACAGAACACTAGTCCCTTCAGCCCATCTAGTCTGTGTTGAACTATTATTCTGCCCAGTCCCATTAAACCCACTTCCATTGGCATCTCCTTCCACTCTCTCACCACCCTCTGAGTGAAGTAGTTCCCCCTCATGTTCCCCTTAAACATTTCACCTTTCATCGTTTTAATGAGGCCCTCTGTTGGTTGTGGACAACTATGGATGTTGCATCCCAACTGTCTACGCGACACACAACACAAGGCAGTGTGACATGGAGACCGAGCTGTTGCCCATGTCACAGGCTCTCCACCTTCACACAGCTGATGGGTCTCAAGGAACAACAGAGACTGCTACAGGCTGGCACTGGCAGTGCCCGTCAGCATCTGCCTTAGGGACTCCTTCCCCATGAGTGGATAAAGGCACAAGGGCAGCAGAGGTTTGACGTCAGAGTTCTGCTGCTCCTAGATGAGCTGCCAAACTCGGCTAATGAGCCTCATCTGCCTGAAGTGACAGGTTTTAAGGCAGCAGTCACCAGCCTTTGCCCCTTCTCCTGTCAGTACAAACGGTTAAGCCACACCTGAAGGCCAGGAGCCGGATTTGGTTGTCAGAGGCTATCTGAGACACACGTCACTGGGAGTGTTTAATAGGTGGTGGGAGCTTGTCCCCATTAGCACCCCCAGGTATGACAACCTTAAGGAACCATCACCTTTATAACATCCCATCCCACCCCCCACACTCAGAGTACAAAGACCTATTCACATTAACATCTCAACCTGTTTGCTCTCTGCGCTTGCTCCCCACACCTTTTGATATCCCACCCTCTTCTTGCTGACCTGTGCCAGTTTGCTGTACGGTTGTGTTGGATGGGTGGGGAGGCGGTTACGAGCAGCAGAGGGTGGAGCACAGTAGCTACACCCTTCACCCTGGGGGACCGCAGTGTGACACGTGTTTGGAAATGAGAGGCCGGGCCTCGTTCTGCCTCACAAACTGTTGTGATCAGATTTCACTAATAGGTCTGTTTTTGCTGAAGCTGCCAATAGTCTTAAGTAATGTAACATCAGCGATTAGTCTCAGTGGGTCTCTGCCCCAGAGGCACAGGCGTGAGTCTCCCTCCAATCCTCCACTTCCTTCACACCCTTGGCAGACAATAGCGAGATCCCATGGCTGAGTGAGCTGAGACATACCACCATTCCAAGGCATTCGCTCAGACTCTATCTGCGTCTACAGTCTGTTGCTGTGTCTACCTTAGTCACTGACAGTCTGTCTGTGTCTGTCTGACTGTCTGTCTCTCTTTGTCCCCCCCCACCTCCTTCTCTCTCTCTGTCTCCCTCTCAGCCCCAGTCTGCTCCACCATTCCATCATGGTTGATTTAATAGTCCTCTCAACCCGACTCTCCTGCCTTCTCCCTGTAACCTTTGATGCCCAGACTAATCAAAAACCTATTAAGCTCTTTACAAAAATGTACAAAATGACAGCCCCCACAGCCATCTGTGGCAATGAAGTCCACATATACTTATACTTTATAGTCGCCAAACAATTGATACTAGAACGTACAATCATCACAGCGATATTTGATTCTGCGCTTCCCACTCCCTGGATTACAAATCGATAGTAAATATTAAAAATTTAAATTATAAATCATAAATGGAAAATAGAAAAATGGAAAGTAAGGTAGTGCAAAAAAACCGAGATGCAGGTCCGGATATTTGGAGGGTATGGCCCAGATCCGGGTCAGGATCCGTTCAACAGTCTTATCACAGTTGGAAAAAAGCTGTTCCCAAATCTGGCCGTATGAGTCTTCAAGCTCCTGAGCCTTCTCCCGGAGGGAAGAGGGACGAAAAGTGTGTTGGCTGGGTGGGTCAGCAACAGAGTTCACCACCCTCTGGCTAACGAGAGTTCTCCTCATTCCTGCTCTAAAGGGATGTCCTTGTACCCTGAGTCCAGGCTCCCACACTGTAGGACGAATCCACTCCAACCCACTCGATCTAGATTGAAAGCAAGTTTTCTGCAGACCAGAGAGAGACTAGAATGATTGAACGGTAGTGGTGAATAACACCTCACTTCCTCCAATGAGAGAGAGGTCTGTCATCTGGGCTGGCTGTTCCTGAGTTCCAACACACACAGACAAGTGTCTTCACTCTAAAGGTTGTCAGTCTTCAGTATTCCTTCCTGTGCCTTCTCCATTTCAAGTGTGAGGGGTTGCACTTTGGGAGGACCAACTAGGGTAGAACTTACACAGTGAGCAATGGGGCACAGAGGAGCATGGTATGACAGAGGGATCTGGGAATACAGATCCATTATTCACTGAAAGTGGTGTCACACGTAGACAGGGTCATAAAGAAAGCTTTTGGCACATTGGCCTTCATAAGTCAATGTATTGAGTACAGGAGTTGGGACGTTATGCTGAAGTTGTATAAGACATTGGTGAGGACTAGTTTGGAGTGTTGTGTGCAGTTTTGGTCATCTGCCTACAGGAAGGATGTAAGCAGGGTTGAAAGAGTACGGAGAAAATTTACAAAGCTGCTGACAGGACTGGAGGACCTGAGTAACAGGGGAAGGTTGCGTGGGTTGGAACGTAGGAAAATGAGGGAAATTTGATAGAGGTATACGGAATGCTGAAGGCTGTAGATAGGGTAAATGCAAGCAGGCTTTTCCCACTGACGTCGGGTGAGAATAGAACTAGAGGTCATGAGTTAAGAGTGAAAGGGGAAAAGTTTAAGGGAAACATGAGGGGGGTTTCTTCACTCAGAGAGGTAGAGTGGAGGTGATGAATGTGGGCTTGATTTCAACGTTTAAATAACATTTATAAAAGTACATGAATGGTAGGTGTATGGAGGGCTGTGGGATGAGACAGGACAATATTTTGGCATGTATGCGACTTATAGAAAAGTACAGCACAGAAGCAAGCCCTTCGGCCCATCTAGTCCATGCCAAACCAGTTAAACTACCTACTCCCATCGACCAGCACCAGGACCATAGCCCACCATACCCGTACCATCCATGTACCTATCCAACCTTCTCTTAAATTTTGGCATCATGCTCACATGTACCACTTCCGCTGGCAGCTCACTTCTCTGTCTGAGTGAAGAGGTTTCACCTCATCTTCTCATAGAAACATAGAAATCTACAGCACATTACAGGCCCTTTGGCCCACAGTGTTGTTCCAACCATGTAACCTACGCTAGAAGCTGCTAGAATTTCCCTACCACATACCCCTCTATTTTTCTAAGCTCCGTGTACCTATTCAAGAGTCTCTTAAAAGACCCGATTGTATCCACCTCCACCACTGTCGCCGGCAGCCCATTCCACACACTCACCACTCTCTGTGTGGAAATCCCCCTTGTACCTACTTCCAAGCGCCTTAAAACTAAGCCGCCTTGTGTTAGCCATTTCAGCCCTGGGAAAAAGCCTCTGGCTGTCCCCACAATCAATGTTTGTCATCATCTTATACACTTCTGGTGCTCCAAGGAGAAAAGGCCAAGTTCACTCAACTTATTCTCATAACGCATGCTCTCCAATCTCCTTTACACTCGCTCTATGGTTTCCACATCCTTCCTGTAGTGAGGTGACCAGAACTGAACACAGTACTCCAAGTGAGGTCTGATCAAGGTCTTATATAGCTGTAACATTACCTCACAGCTCTTGAACTCAATCCCATGGTTAATGAATGCCAATACACAGTATGCCTTCCTAACAACAGTCAACCTGCACAGCAGCTTTGACACAGTCCCCAAGATCTCGCTGATCCTCCACACTGCCAAGAGTCTTACCATTAATATTATATTCTATCTTCAAATTTAACCTACCAAAATGTATCACTTCACATTTATCTGGGTTGAACTCCACCTGCCACTTCTCAGCCCAGTTCTGCATCATCCTATCTATGTCCCGCTACAACCTCTGACAACCCTCCAGACTATCCACAACACCCCCAACCTTTGTGTCATCAGCAAACTTACTAATCCACCCTTCTACTTCCTCACTCAGGTAATTTATAAAAATCACAAAGAGGAGGGGGTCCCAGAACTGATCCCTGAGGCACACCACTGGTCACCAACCTCCATGCAGAATATGAACCATCCAGAATCACCCTTTGCCTTCTGTGGGCAAGCCAATTCTGGATCCACAAAGCAAGGTCTCCTTGGATCCCATGCTTCATTACTTTCTGAATACTTTCTTGATGGGGAACCTTATCAAATGCCTTACTGAAATTCGTATACACTACATCCACTGCTCTACCTTCATCAATGTGTTTTGTTACAATCTCAAAGAATTTAATTAGGTCTGTAAGGCATGACCTGCCCTTGTCAAGCCATGCTGACTATCCCTAATCAGATTATGTCTCTCCAAATGCTCATAAATCCTGCCTCTCAGGATCTTCTCCAACAACCTGCTCACCACTGAAATCAGACCTACTGGTCTGTAATTTCCTGGGTTATTTCTACTCCTTTTCTTGGACAAGGGAGCAACATTTGCAATTCTCCAATCCTCCAGTACTTCTCCATCCCAATTGATGATGCAAAGATCATCACCAGAGGCTCAGAAATCTCCTCCCTCTCTTCCCACAGTAGCCTGGGGTACATCTCATCTGGTCCCGGTGGCTTATCTAACTTAATGCTTTTCATAGTCATAGTCATACTTTATTGATCCCAAGGGAAATTGATTTTCGTTACAGTTGCCCCAACCAAGAATAGAGTATAAATATAGCAATAAAAGCTCCAGCTTCAAAAGCACCAGCGCATCCTCTTTCTTAATGTCTATACACCCAAGCCTTTCAGTCTGCTGTAAGTCATCCCCATAGTTGCCAAGGTCCTTTTCCCTGGTGAATACTGAAGCGAAGTATTCATTACGTACCTCTGCTACCTCCTATGGCTGCAGGCACACATTCCTACTATCGCTTCTGAGTGGTCCTATTCTCACATGGCTTATCCTTTTGCTCTTCACATACTTGTAGAATGCCTTGGGGTTTTCCTTAATCCTGCTCATCAAGGCCTTCTCATGGTCCCCTCTGGCTCTGCTAATTTCATTCTTAAGCTCCTTCCTAGCAACTTTGTACTTTTCTAGAGCTCTTTCTTGAACCTTTCGTAAGCTTTTCTTTTCTTCTTAACTAGATTTCCTACATCCTCCATGCACCATGGCTCTTTTACCCTACCATCCTTTCCCTGTCTCAATGGAACATACTTATGCAGAACTCCATGTAAGTGTTCCCTGAACATTTGCCACATTTCCCTGTGCATTTCCCTGAGAATATCTGCTCTCAACTTATGTTCTCTAGTTCCTGCCCAGTAGCCTCATATTTCCCCCTACCCCAAATAAATGTTTTCCCAATTTGTCTGCTCCTATCCCTCTCCAGCAATATGGTGAATGAGATAGAGTTGTGATCACTACCTTCAAAATGCTCTCCCACCAAGAGATCTGACCTCTGACCAGGTCCATTTCCCAATACTAGATAGAAACATAGAAAATAGGTGCAGGAGTAGGCCATTCGGCCCTTCGAGCCTGCACCACCATTTATTATGATCATGGCTGATCATCCAACTCAGAACCCCGCCCCAGATCAAGTACAACCTCTCCTCTAGTTGGCTTATCTACATATTGTGTCAGGAAACTTTCCTGAACACACCTAACAAACTCCAGCCCATCTAAACCCCTTGCTCTAAGGAGATGGCAGTCAATATTAGGAAAGTTAAAATCACCCATCACAACAACCCTACTATTATTGCACCGTTCCAGAATCTGCCTCCCTATCTGCTCCTTGATGTCCCTGTTACTACTGGGGGGGGGGGGTGGTCTAGAAAAACACCCAGTAGAGTCATTGCCCCCTTCCTGTTTTTGACTTCTATCCACAATGACTCAGTAGACAATCCCTCCATGACTTCCTCCTTTTTTGCAGTCGTGACACTATCTCTGATCAGCAGTGCCACGCCCCCACCTCTTTTGCCTCCCTCCCTGTCCTTTCTGAAACATCTAAAGCCTGACACACACAGCAGCCATTCCTGCCCCTGAGACATCCAAATGTCCTAGTTTCACCTGTTGAGCTACGCTCTAAGTTCACCCACTTTGTTTATGATACTCCTTGCATTAAAATAGACACATCTCAAACCATTTGGCTGAGTGCATCTTTGCTCTATCATCTACTTCCTTCCTCACAAACTCCCTACAGGCTGTCTCTACTTGTGCGCCAACCTCCCCGTCCTCTGCCCCTTCACTTCGGTTCCCACCTCCCTGCAAATCTAGTTTAAACCCTCCCCAATAACATGAGCAAACCTCCCTCCCAGGATATCGGTTCCCTCCAGTTCAGGTGCAACCCATACCACTTGTACAGGTCACTCCTTTCCCAGAAAATGTTCCAATCATCCAAGAACTTGAAACCCTGCCCCCTGGACATCTCCTCAGCCACTCAATTATCTGCAGTATCTTCCAGTTCTGACCTTCCCTAGCTCGTGGCACCGGGAGTAATCCAGAGACTACCACCTTGGATGTCCTGCTCTTTAGCCTCCTTCCTAATTCCCTAAACTCACCGCGCAGGACCCCTACCCCTCTCCTGCCTATGTCACTGGTACCAACATGTACCACGACCTCCAGCTGCTCACCCTCTCCTTCAAGAATATTCTGCAACCCCTCAGAGACATCCTGGACCCTAGCACCCAGGAGGCAACACACTATCCTGGCGTCTCTTTTGCTGCTGCAGAATCTCCTATCTGTCCCCCTAAATATCAAGTCCCCTATGACTATATCTCCACCTGACTTCACCCTACCATTCAGAGCCACCCACAGTACTATTGATCTGGCTGTTGCTGCCTTGCCCAGATAGGTCATCTCCCCATCAGTATTCAAAGGGGTAATCCTGTCACTGAGGGGAATGGCCCCAGGGGGACCCTGCACTGACTTCCTTCTCCATTTACCTGTCTCAGTGCTCACCCACCCACTCCCCGAATTCTGCACTCTGGGTGTAACCACCTGCTTAAAAGTTGTATCTATCCATTGTTGCCCTTGAACATTTCATCTCTCACACTCTACCCATGACCTCTGGTTGTAGTCCCACCCAACCTCAGTCGTAAAAGCCTGCCTGCATTTACACTCTCTATACTCCTCATAATTTTGGATACCTCTATCAAATTTCCTCTCAAGCTCTGCATAACAAGGATAAAGTTCTAACATATTCGATCTTTCCCTACAACTCAGGCCTTCAAGTCCCAGTAACATCCTTGTAAATTTTTTCTGTACTCTTTCAACCTCATTTACATCTTTCCTTTAGGTAGGTGACCAAAACTGCACACAATACTCCAATTAGGCCTCACCAATGTCTTACACAACTTCAACATAATATTCCATCTCCTGTACTCAATACTTTGATTTATGAAGGCCAATGTGCCAAAAGTTTTCTTTTCAACCCCAACTACCTGCGCCACCAGTTTCAATGAATTCTGGATCTGTATTCCCAGATCTTTTGTTTTACCGCATTCTTCAGTGCCTTACCCTGGCTAGGCCTACCAAAGTGCAAAACCTCGCAATTGTCTGCATGAAATTCCATCTGCCATTTTTCAGCCCATTTTTCCAGCCGGTGCAGATCCCACTGCAAGCTCTGACAGTCTTCCTCGCTGTCCACTACACCACAAACCTTGGCATCATTCGCAAATCTGCCGATCCAGGTCGTTGACAAACAATAAAGGACCCAGTCTGATCCCTGTGGTACATGACTAGTCACAGGTCTTCAGTCAGAGTGACAACCCTCTGCTACCACTCTCTGTCTTCTCCCGCACAGTCAGTGTCTATTCCAATTTACTACCTTATCCTGAATGCCCAGTGACTGAACTTTCCTGACCAGCCTCCCATGCTGGACCTTGTCAAATGCCTCGCTAAAGTCCATGTAGACAACATCCACTGCCTTGCCTTCATCCACTTCCCTGGTAACCTCCTCGAAAAACTTCATAAGATTGGTTAGATCTATCTTGCAACATCTATGAAGGGTTTTGGACCGGGTAAGAATTTTGGACCGAGACCCCTCATCGGAACTCCAGAGGAAGTTCAAGAGAACGATTCCATGAAGGAGAGGAATGGTGCATTTGTTGGTTCTGTGCCTGTACTCACTGGAGTCTGTATATTCATGGTCATTCACAGGTTTTTCATTATCTATTGCAATATACTGCCCCCGTAAAACAACAAATTTCACAACATGCGACCTGATTTTGAATGAAGCTTCCCCACCGTAGATGCTATCTAACCTGCTGAGTCTGGGTACATTATGGCTGTTTCTTCAGATTTCCAGCATCTGCAGAACCTCCTGTATTTATAACTTGGCTCCGCAGTCTCAGAGGGCAGGGCCATGGAGACATGTTTGAAAACAGAAAGGGCAGCTGAGGGTGTCAGGAACTGGCAGCCCTCCACTGGAGCTCTATTACTCTGTTTGCTCACCACACACAAACACGGCCCGTGGCACTGAGGTGTAAACTGTCGGAAGGCCAGGCACTGCAATCTCATCTATTAGGGAGGGGGGGAGGGGGAGAGGGGCTGTGTGTTTATATGTGTGTGAGTATGTGTAAGTGTGTGTGTGTGTGTGTGTGTGTGAGATAGTGTGTGTGTGAGACAGAGAGTGAGAGAGTGAGAAAGAGTGAGGGTGTGTGTGAGTGTGTGCGTGTGGGCGTGCACACACACACTTACACATATACAGGGATCTGACAATGGCTTTCCCAGCCTTGTTCTGACAGCCGGAACGTTGGCCGGCCAATGGTCAGTGGTGTCACCTTTCCCCCGCAGCACCCCTGGGTGCTCCCCTTCAATCCCAGTGGAGATTCCACATCTCCCACACCTGATAGTTGTTGTTCACCCTGAAACTTTCCCAATCCAGGAAAAGCTGGAAATAGCCAACAGGTCAGGGAGTGGGAACAGGAGCAGGATTAGGCCTCTCAGCCCAGTGAGCTGGCTCGCCATTCTAACATGGCTGATCTCTACCCCATTCTCCTGCCTTCTCCCATAACTCTTGACGCCCTGACTAATGAAGAACCTATCAATCTCTGCTTTAAGTATAACCAATGACATGGTCTCCACAGCTGGCTTTGGCAATGAATTCCACAGATTCACCACCCCCTGGCTAAAGAAATACCTCATCTCTGTTCTAAATGGCCGCCCCTCTATTTGGAGGCTGTTCCCTCTGGTCCCAGGTTCCCCCACTACAGGAAATATCCTTTCCACATCCACTCTATCTAAGCCTTTCAATATTCAAAAGATTTCAATGAGATCCCCCCTCATTCTTCTAAACTCCATGGGTACAGGCTCAGAGCCCAAGTACTCCTTCAAGGAACCCTTTCTCTCCTGGAATGACTCCGTGAACCTCCTCTGGGCCATTTCAATAACAGCATATATTTTCCATGACAAGGGGCCCAAAATTCCTCACAGTACTCCAAGGGCAGTCAGACCAGTCCTTTACAAAGCCTCAACATCAGATCCTTGCTCTTTCCTCATCCTGTCTTGTCAGCAGGAACATTGCCGGCCAGCAATGAGCAAAGTCATCCTTTCCTCAGCACCCCTGGGTGCTCCCCACCAATCATAGACCTACCTCTGTTCTCCACATACCCGATCTTCTCTGCAGCCTTTAAACCAGAGTGGAGATTCCAGAACTCCCACTCCTGACAGTAGTTCCTTGCCCTGAATATGGAGGGCCAGAAGCACCCATCCCACAATCTCTTTGACCCACTACCATCAGGAAGGAGGTACTGGAACATCGGGACTGTCAGACTGGGTAACAGCTCCTTCCCTCAGGCTGTGAGACTAATGAATACCCTGTCCCTCACTCAGACAGTGAGCCCTCCTGTATCCACACCAGACTCTCTGTACCGGTCAGTCCCTCTGTATCCACACCGGGCTCTCTGTACTGGTCAGTCCCTCTGTATCCACACCAGACTCTCTGTAATGGTCAGTCCCTCTGTATCCACACCGGACTCTCTGTACCAGTCAGTCCCTCTGTATCCACACCGGACTCTCTGTACCGGTCAGTCCCTCTGTATCTCCACCAGACTCTCTGTACTGGTCAGTCCCTCTGTATCCACACCAGACTCTCTGTACCGGTCAGTCCCTCTGTATCCACACCAGACTCTCTGTACCAGTCAGTCCCTCTGTATCCACACTAGACTCTGTGTAATGGTCAGACCCGCTGTATCCACACCAGACTCTCTGTATCGGTCAGACCCGCTGTATCCACACCAGACTCTCTGTACTGGTCAGTCCCTCTGTATCTACACCAGACTCTCTGTACTGGTCAGTCCCTCTGTATCCACACTGGACTCTGTGTAATGGTCAGACCCGCTGTATCCACACCGGACTCTCTGTACCGGTCAGTCCCTCTGTATCTCCACCAGACTCTCTGTACTGGTCAGTCCCTCTGTATCCACACCAGACTCTCTGTACCGGTCAGTCCCTCTGTATCCACACCAGACTCTCTGTACCAGTCAGTCCCTCTGTATCCACACCAGACTCTCTGTACTGGTCAGTCCCTCTGTATCCACACTAGACTCTGTGTAATGGTCAGTCCCTCTGTATCCACACTGGACTCTCTGTACTGGTCAGTCCCTCTGTATCCACACCGGACTCTCTGTACTGGTCAGACCCTCTGTATCCACACCGGACTCTCTGTACCAGTCAGTCCCTCTGTATCCACACCAGACTCTCTGTACCGGTCAGTCCCTCTGTATCCACACTGGACTCTCTGTACTGGTCAGTCCCTCTGTATCCACACCGGACTCTCTGTACTGGTCAGACCCTCTGTATCCACACCGGACTCTCTGTACTGGTCAGACCCTCTGTATCCACACCAGACTCTCTGTACCAGTCAGTCCCTCTGTATCCACACCAGACTCTCTGTACCGGTCAGTCCCTCTGTATCTACACCAGACTCTCTGTACTGGTCAGTCCCTCTGTATCCACACTGGACTCTCTGTACTGGTCAGTCCCTCTGTATCCACACCAGACTCTCTGTACCGGTCAGTCCCTCTGTATCCACACCAGACTCTCTGTACCAGTCAGTCCCTCTGTATCCACACTAGACTCTGTGTAATGGTCAGACCCGCTGTATCCACACCAGACTCTCTGTATCGGTCAGACCCGCTGTATCCACACCAGACTCTCTATACCGGTCAGTCCCTCTGTATCCACACCGGACTCTCTGTACCGGTCAGTCCCTCTGTATCCACACTGGACTCTGTGTAATGGTCAGACCCGCTGTATCCACACCGGACTCTCTGTACCGGTCAGTCCCTCTGTATCTCCACCAGACTCTCTGTACTGGTCAGTCCCTCTGTATCTCCACCAGACTCTCTGTACCGGTCAGTCCCTCTGTATCCACACCAGACTCTCTGTACCGGTCAGTCCCTCTGTATCCACACTGGACTCTCTGTACTGGTCAGTCCCTCTGTATCCACACCGGACTCTCTGTACTGGTCAGACCCTCTGTATCCATACCGGACTCTCTGTACTGGTCAGTCCCTCTGTATCCACACCGGACTCTCTGTACTGGTCAGACCCTCTGTATCCACACTGGACTCTCTGTACTGGTCAGACCCTCTGTATCCACACCGGACTCTCTGTACTGGTCAGTCCCTCTGTATCCACACCGGACTCTCTGTACTGGTCAGACCCTCTGTATCCACACTGGACTCTCTGTACTGGTCAGACCCTCTGTATCCACACCGGACTCTCTGTACTGGTCAGACCCTCTGTATCCACACTGGACTCTCTGTACTGGTCAGACCCTCTGTATCCACACCGGACTCTCTGTACTGGTCAGTCCCTCTGTATCCACACCGGACTCTCTGTACTGGTCAGACCCTCTGTATCCACACCGGACTCTCTGTACTGGTCAGTCCCTCTGTATCCACACCGGACTCTCTGTACTGGTCAGACCCTCTGTATCCATACCGGACTCTCTGTATCGGTCAGATCCACCACCTTGATCACTGACTTCAGTGACCCTGGGCCTGCGGTCGGCAGTCAGCAATGAGTCTATCTGTAATGCAGCATCGCCCTCAGCTGGCAGCTCTGCAGTATGACAGGAGTGAATCTCCACAGCACTGAGGACACCTCATCTTCAATCATGGGTGCCCCCATCACCCAGGACATGTCCTCTGTTCATTGATACCGACAAGGAGATGGTACAGGAGCCTGAAGACACACACTCAGATTCAGGGGCTTCTCCGTCTCCACCATCAGATCTCTGAATGGGCAATGAACCCATTACTTGTTTGCCTCTTTTTGCAATAGTTATTTAATTTGACATTTTTTATATATGTGTGTTTGTGATGTGTATATATATCTCTTACTGTAATTCATAGATTTTATTATATTGTATTGCTGCTGCAAAACAACAAGTTTCGTGACATATAACCTGGCTGTGATTCTGAAACTTGTTGAATATTTAAAGGTCTCGATAGAGTGGGTGTGGAGAGGATGTTTGCTATAGTGGGAGAGTCCTAGGACCGGAGGGCACAGCATCAGAATGGAGGGATGTCCATTTGGAACAGAGATGAAGAGCAATTTCTTCAGTCAGACGGTGGAGAGTCTGTGGAGGCTGCAGAGGCCAAGTCACTGGGTATTTTAAAAGCAGAGTTTGATTGCTTGTTGATTAGTCAGGCTGTCAAAGGTTACGGGGAGAAGGCAGGAGAATGGGGTTGAGAAGGATAGTAAATCTAGCATGGTGGAATGGTGGGGAAGACTCAATGAGCTGCATGGCCTCATTCTGCTCCCAGGTTTTATGGTTTGACCATCTATAGACTAACAAGAGTTCTCCTGAAAGTATTTGCAAGAACATTGCTTCTTTAGAAACCTTTCCACTGATGTATCAGAGTACATTCCCACAATGTAAAGTGCCCTACTTTGAGGCTCGGTTACATGACAGAAATTGTTGTCTGCCTGTCCTCGTCCCCTACCTCTAATGGATCACCCCGCCCCACCCTGTCCCGTATCGACCCGTCCCGTATCGACCCGTCCCACCTCACCCCCTCCCATACCCACCCTGTCCCGCCTCACCCATCCCTTCCTGTTCCGTCCTGTGCCAACCCGTCCAGTACCAACCCCTACCGACCCATCCCGACACACCCCGTCCCTTCCTGTTCCGTCCTGTAGCGACCTGTGCCACCCTGCCCCGTAACAACTTGTCTCATCCCGCTCCACCTGCCCCATCCCATCCAGCTCGACCAGCCCATAACAACCTTCCCCCCCCTTTCCTGTACCAACCTGTGTTGCCCCACCCCACCACCCCCATACCAACCTATCCAACCCCCATCTCGCTCTGTCCTGTCTTGTCACACCCTTTCCTGTCCCATACCAACCTGTCCTGCCACACCTCACCCTGTACCAACCTGTCCTGTACCATCCTGTCCCATCCATTCCTGTACTAACATGTCACATCCCACCCCACTTGTCCCATTCTATACCGACCTGTCCAGCCTAGCTTGTCTTGGCCTGTCCTGTCCCACTCTGTCTCGTCCTGTCCTTGCCCACCCCAACCCACTCATCCCACTCCACCCCAGCCTGTCCAGTCCCAACCCTACCTGTCACACCACGTCACCCCAACCTGTACCAACCCGTCCTGTCACACCTCACCCTGTACCAACCGGTCCTGTCACACCACACCCTGCACCAACCTGTCCTATCTTGTCCTGTACTGATCTATCCTGCAACAGCCCACTCCATCCCGAAGCATCCTGTCCTACACCAACCAGTCCTGTCTCGCCCTACCCACCCTGTCTCATACCGACTTCTCCTATACCAATCAGTCCCATCCCGACCCGTCTGGTCTCACCCTCTCCCATACCAATCTGTCCCATCATGACCCTTTTGATCCCATCCTCTCCCATACCGACTTCTCCCATACCAATCAGTCCCGTCCCGACCCGTCTGGTCCCGCCCTGTCTCATACCGACTTCTCCCATACCAATCTGTCCTGTACCGACCCGTCTGAACATAGAACATAGAATAGTACAGCACAGTACAGGCCCTTCGGCCCACAATGTTGTGCCGACCCTCAAAACCTGCCTCCCATATAACCCCCCACCTTAAATTCCTCCATATACCTGTCTAGTAGTCTCTTAAACTTCACGAGTGTATCTGCCTCCACCACTGACTCAGGCAGTGCATTCCACGCACCAACCACTCTCTGAGTAAAAAACCTTCCTCTAATATCCCCCTTGAACTTCCCACCCCTTACCTTAAAGCCATGTCCTTTTGTATTGAGCAGTGGTGCCCTGGGGAAGAGGTGCTGGCTATCCACTCTATCTATTCCTCTTATTATCTTGTACACCTCTATCATGTCTCCTCTCATTCTCCTTTTCTCCAAAGAGTAAAGCCCTAGCTCCCTTAATCTCTGATCATAATGCATACTTTCTAAACCAGGCAGCAACCTGGTAAATCTCCTCTGTACTCTTTCCAATGCTTCAACATCCTTCCTATAGTGAGGCGACCAGAACTGGACACAGTACTCCAAGTGTGGCCTAACCAGAGTTTTATAGAGCTGCATCATTACATCGCGACTCTTAAACTCTATCCCTCGACTTATGAAAGCTAACACCCCATAAGCTTTCTTAACTACCCTATCCACCTGTGAGGCAACTTTCAGGGATCTATGGACATGAACCCCGAGATCCCTCTGCTCCTCCACACTACCAAGTATCCTGCCATTTACTTTGTACTTTGCCTTGGAGTTTGTCCTTCCAAAGTGTACCACCTCACACTTCTCCGGGTTGAACTCCATCTGCCACTTCTCAGCCCACTTCTGCATCCTATCAATGTCTTTCTGCAATCTTTGACAATCCTCTACACTATCTACAACACCACCAATCTTTGTGTCATCTGCAAACTTGCCAACCCACCCTTCTACCCACACATCCAGGTCGTTAATAAAAATTACGAGAAGTAGAGGTCCCAGAACAGATCCTTGTGGGAGACCACTAGTCACAATCCTCCAATCTGAATGTACTCCCTCCACCACCACCCTCTGCCTTCTGCAGGCAAGCCGATTCTGAATCCACCTGGCCAAACTTCCTGGATCCCATGCCTTCTGACTTTCTGAATAAGCCTACCGTGTGGAACCTTGTCAAATGCCTTACTAAAATCCATATAGATCACATCCACTGCACTACCCTCATCTATATGCCTGGTCACCTCCTCAAAGAACTCTATCAGGCTTGTCAGACACAATCTGCCCTTCACAAAGCCATGCTGACTGTCCCCGATCAGACCATGATTCTCTAAGTGCCCAGAGATCCTATCTCTAGGAATCGTTTCCAACAGCTTTCCCAGCACAGACGTAAGGCTCACTGGTCTATAATTACCTGGACTATCCCTACTACCTTTTTTGAACAAGGGGACAACATTCGCCTCCCTCCAATCCTCCGGTACCATTCCCGTGGACAACGAGGACATAAAGATCCTAGCCAGAGGCTCAGCAATCTCTTTCCTCGCCTCGTGGAGCAGCCTGGGGAATATTCCGTCAGGCCCCAGGGACTTATCCGTCCTAATATATTTTAACAACTCCAACACCTCCTCTCCCTTAATATCAACATGCTCCAGAACATCAACCTCACTCATATTGTCCTCACCATCATCAAGTTCCCTCTCATTGGTGAATACCGAAGAGAAGTATTCATTGAGGACCTCGCTCACTCCCACAGCCTCCAGGCACATCTTCCAACCTTTATCTCTAATCAGTCCTACCTTCACTCCTGTCATCCTTTTGTTCTTCACATAACTGAAGAATAATTGAAGTCTGATCCCGCCCTGTCTCATACCGACTTCTCCCATACCAATCAGTCCCGTCCCGACCCGTCTGGTCTGGCCCTGTCCTGTACCGAACTGTCCTGCTCACTCCATGCCACCCATCCTGTACTGATCCGTCCTGACCCGCCCTGTCCCGCACCACCCGTCATGTCTGTACCGACTTGTCACGCCTTGCTCTGACTTGTTCCAACCTGTGCTGTTCCATCCCTACTGTCTCGCCCCATCCCATCCCAAACTGCTCCACCCAGCCTCATACAGTCCCATAGCAACCTCCCAACTTCTCGTCATCCCATCCTGCCTGTCCTGCCGTGTGTGTGTGCGTGCGTGCTTCTGCAAGCGCGTGTTTGTGTATCTATGCGCGTGTCTGTCTGTGTGTGTGCGTGTGTCTCTGTCTCTGTGTTCTGTGTCTGTCTCTGAGTATCTGCATTTCTCTGTCTGTGTGACCCAGTCTGAATGTCTGCATCTGTCTGTGTCTGAGTATCCGAGTGTGTCCGTGTATCCTATTCCGACCTCACTCCCTCCAAACGCTGGGCTCTCCATTCCCTCCGCACTAATCCTGACCTCACCATCAAACCCGCAGATACGGGAGGTGCTGTAGCAGTCTGGCGAACTGACCTCTACCTTGCTGGGGCCCAGCGACAACTCTCAGACACCTCCTCTTCCTTACCTCTTGAACAGGACCCCACTAAGCAACACCAGGCCATTGTCACCTACACCATCACCAACTTACTAACTCTGGGGATCTCTCATTTACTGCCACCAATCTCAGTTTCCACACCCTGCACATCCCATTTCTACCTCCTACCCAAGACACACAAACCCATTTGTCCAGGTAGATCCATTGTCTCAGATTGTTCCTGCCTCACTGAACTCATATCAGCTTACCTCGACTCTGTTTTATGCCCCCAGTTCAGTCCCTTCCTACCTACATCTGTGACACCTCACACTCTTGATCTTTTCAAGGATTTCAAGTTCCCTGGTCTCCATCATCTTATTTTCACTATGGATGTCCAGTTCCTGTACACCTCCATCCCCACCAGGAAGGCTTTAAAGCTCTGTTTCTTTCTGGATACCAGACCCAACCAGTTCCTCTCCACCACCACTCTCCTCTGTTTGGCGGAACTTGCCCTCACTGTAAATAATTTCTCCTTTGGCTCCACCCACTTTGTGCAAAAGGAGTAGCCATGGGCACTCACATGGGTCCCAGCTCTGCCTGTCTGTTTGTCAGCTACGTGGAACAGTCTATGTTCCAAGCCCGTACTGGTGACCATCTGCACTTTTCCTACGCTACATCGATGGCTGCATTGGTGCTGCTTCCTGCACCCGTGCTGAACACACCGACTTCATCCACTTTGCCTCCAACTTCCACCCTGCCCTCAAATTTACCTGGTCCATTCCTGACACCTCCATCCCCTTTCTCAATCTCTCTCTCTATCTCTGGAGAGAGCTTATCCACCGATGTCTATTGTAAACCCGCAGACTCTCACAACTACCTGGACTACAACTCATCCCACCCTGCTACTTGAAAAAAATGCGATCCCCTTCTCTCAACTCCTCTGTCTCCGCCGCATCTGCTTTCAGGATGAGACTTTTCATACTAGAATGAAGATGTTCTCCTTTTTCAAAGAAAGGGGCTTCCCTTCCTCCACAGTCAATGCTGCCTTCAACCACATCTCTTCCATTTCACATATGTCTGCTCCTACCCCATCCTCCCGCCACACTACCAGGACAGCACATAATTCTCCATAACTTCTGCCATCTCCAACGGGCTCCCACCACAAAGCACATCTTTCCCTCCCCTTACTTTCTGCAGAGATCACTTGCTATGTGACTCCCTTGCCAATTCATCCCTCCCCACTAATCTCCCTCCTGGCACTTATCCTTGCAAGCAGAACAAGTGCTACACCTGCCCCCTACACCTCCCTCCCTCACTACCCTTCAGGGTTTCAAACAGTCCTCCCAGGTGAGGCGACACTTCACCTGTGAGTCTGTTGGGGTCATATACCATATCTGGTGCTCCCGGTTCAGCCTCCTGTATATCGGTGAGCTCTGAAGTAGATTGGGAGACCGCTTCTCCAAGCATCTACACTCCGTCTGCCAGAACAAACGGGATCTCCCAGTGGCCGCCCATTTTAATTCCACTTCCCATTCCAATATGTCTATCCATGGCTTCCTCCACTGTCGTGATGAGGCCACACTCAGGTTGGAGGAACAACACCTTATATTCCGTTTGGGTAGCCTCCAACCTGATGGCGTGAACATCGATTTCTCAAACTTCCAGTCATGCGTTCCCCCCCTCCCCCCTCTCCATTTCCCATCCCTCTCCTTTTCCTCTCTCACCTTATCTCCTTGCTCGCCCATCGTCTCCTTCTGGTGCTCCTCCCCACTTTTACTTCTTCCATGGCCTTCTGTCTCTTTCACCAATCAACTTCCCAGCTCTTTACTTCATCCCTCCCCCTCCAGGTCTCACCTATCACCTTGTGGTTCTCTCTCCCCTCTCCAACCCCCACCTTTTAAATCTGCTCCTCAGCTTTTTTCCTCCAGCCCTGCCAAAGGGTCTCGGCCTGAAATATCGACTGTACTTTTTTCCATAGATGCTGCCTGGCCTGCTGAGCTCCTCCAGCAGTTTGCGTTGTTACTCAGATTTCCAGCATCTGCAGATTTTCTCTTGTTCGTGTATATGCCTGTCTCTGTCTGTGTGTCTGGGTGTTTGGGTGTGTCTGTATGTGCGTCTGTGACTGTGTGTGTGTCCGTGGCTGTGTCTGTGTGTCAGTGACTGTGTCTGTAGTTCTGTGAATGTGTGTGTCTATGGCTATGTCTGTTCATGCGTGTGTGTCTGTGTTTGTTTTTCTGTGTGTGTGCGCGTGTGCATGTGTGTCTCTTTGTGTGTGTGTCTGCGAGTGTGAGTTCACTCTCTAGCTTCTGATTTCCCTCCCCAGGGAAAAGACTGTGTGCACTTACCTTATCTTACCCACCCGTCCTTACAGTCACCACTCAGCCTCCTTTGATTGATGGAATAAAGCTCCCGTCTTTCCCATCTAACTCGGGTCTTCAAGTCCCAACCCCATTCTCAGAAATCCTCTCAGTACTTTTCTATTTTAATGATGTCCTTCCGGTAGTAAACCATTACAGAAACCACTGCGTGTGCAGAGCCTCACCGATACCTCGCACAATTTCAACATAACGTCCCACCATTTGTACTCAGTGTGCTAACTGATGAAAGGGGGCTGAGGCAAATGCCTTCCACTGCACCCTGTCCAACCGAAACTTCATGTTCAGTACTCCATTCATCTCTCCGGGACCAAAAGGGTTAATCTATGAGGAGTGTTTGAGGGCTCTGGGCCTGTACTCACTGGGGTTTAGAAAAATTTGGGGGGGATCTCATTGAAACCTACAGAATTTTGAAAGGCCTAGACTGAGTGGATGTGTTTCCTATAGTCGGGGAGTCTAGGACCCAAGGGCAAAGCTGAGAATAGAGGGATGTCCACTTAGAACAGAGATAAGAAGGAATGTCTTTAGCCAGAGGGTGGTGTATCTGTGGAATTCATTGCCACAGATGCTTTGGAGGGCAAGTCATGGAGTGTATTTAAAAGAGAGGTTGACAGATTCTTGATTAGTCAGGGTCATGGGGAGAGTGGGGTAGAGGGGACCATAAATCAGCCGTGATGGAATAGCAGAGCAGACTCAATGGGCTGAATGGCCTAATTCTGCTCCGATGTCTACTGTCCATTAGCTTTAAGAAAATTACAGAGAACGATAGGTCTGGTCCCTGGGTTCAGATTCTAAAGTAGTAAGAGGGAAAATTTGAGAGTACAGAGTTTGTATGCACCTGTCAGAATATAAAGCAAGGATAACAGCCTTGATTTTTTCGAGATACTGAGGGCCTGGTTAAGGAGGAGTACACCAGGGATGGACAAGCAGGAACAAATGAGGCCTGAGGAAATCCAAGAGAACACTTGGGGGAAATACAGAAGTCCAAAAGGAGGCATGAGGCTGTCTAGCAGACAAGGTGAGGAAAATCCACCCTCTGTGGATAAACGGTCCTCTGGGAGATCAGACTGGAACCAAAAGAGATGGGTGAGATTTTCAATGGATTTTTTCCATCTGCATTTACTCAGGAGACAGACACTGAGTCAATAGAAGTCAGGCAAAGCAGCAGTCAGGTCATGGACCCTGTGCAGATTACAGAGGAGATGTTTACTGTCTTGAGGCAAATTAAAGTGGATAAGTCCCCAGGGCAACGTGTTCCCTGGAACTCTGTGGGAGGCAAGTGCAAAAACTGATGGGGCCCTAGCAGAGATATTTAAATCATCCTTCGTGACAGGTGAGGTACCAGAGGATTGGAGGACAGCCAATGTTGGTCCACTGTTTAAGAACAGCTCTAAAAATAAACTGAGAAATTATAGGCCTGACATCAGTAGTGGGAAAGTCATTAGAAGGTATTCTAAGGGACCATTTATATGAATATTTGGATAGACATGGACAGATTAAGGATAGTCAGCATGGTTTTGTGTGTGGTAGGTCATGTCTAACCAATTTTATAGAGTTTTTTTGAGGAAGTTATCGGGAAAGTTGATGAAGAAAAGGCAGTGGATGTTATCTACATGGACTTAAATAAGGCCTTTGACAAGGTCCCACACAGGAGGTTGGTTAAGAAAGTTCAGTCACTCGGTATTCAGGGTGAGGAAGTAAATTGGATTAGACATTGGCTTTGTTGGAAGAAGCCCAAGAGTAGTCACAGATCATTGCCTCTCTGACTGGAGACCTGTGACTAGTGGTGTGCCACAGGAATCGGTGCTGGGTCCTTTGCTCTCTGTTGTCTATATCAATGATCTGGATGATAATGTGGTAAGTTCAATCAGCAAATTTGTGGATGACACAAAGATCGGGGGCATAGTGGACAGTGAGGAAGACTGGCATGGCTTTCAGAGCAGCTTGCGGTTGAGCCCCACTAAGAGATCAGCTGTTCCCGATCGGGCATTGTGCAATGAACTGAAATTCATTAGGGAGCTTAAGGTAAAGGATCCCTTAGGAGTCAGTGATCATGAGATGGTAGAATTCATCCTGCAATTTGAGAAGGAGAAGCTAAAGTCAGATGTATCAGTATTACAGTGGAGCAAAGGGAATTACAGAGGCAGGAGAGAGAAGCTGGCCAAAGTTGATGAGAAGGTAACACTAGCAGGGTGATGGCACAGCAGCAAGTGCTGGAATTTCTGAGAACAATTCAGAAGGTACAGGAGAGGTTGGTTAGGGAGAGCGAGGAAGTGATATAAAGGAGTTATAGGCAGGTGGTCACACCGGGGCCACAGGAGACAGAGAAGTGGGTCACAGTCAGGAGAGGGAAAGGGAAGAGTCAGGTAATACAGAGTACCTCTGTGCTGTCCCCCTTGACAATAAGTACTCCTGTTTGAGTACTGTTGGGGGGGACAGCTTACCTGGGGGAAGCAACAGTGGCCGTGCCTCTGGCACAGAGTCTGTCCCTGTGGCTCAGAAGGGTAGGGAAAGGAAGAGGAAGGCAGTAGTGATAGAGAACTCTATAGTTAGGAGGTCAGACAGGCGATTCTGTGGACGCAGGAAAGAAACTCGGATGGCAGTTTGCCTCCCAGGTGCCAGGGTCGGGGATGTTTCTGATCACGTCCACAATATCCTGGAGTGGGCAGGTGAACATGAACAGCCAGAGGTTGTGGTACATATTGGTACCAATGACATAGGTAGGAAAAGGGAAGAGGTCCTGAAAACAGACTACAGGGAGTTAGGAAGGAAGTTGAGAAGCAGGACCACAAAGGTAGTAATCTCAGAATTACTGCCCGTGCCACGCAACAGTGAGTATAGGAATAGAGTGAGGTGGAGGATAAATGTGTGGCTGAAGGATTGGAGCAGGGGGCAGGGATTCAGATTTCTGGATCATTGGGCCCTCTTTTGGGGCAGGTTTGACCTGTACAAAAAGGACGGGTTACACTTGAATCCCAGGGGGACTGATATCCTGGCGGGGAGGTTTGCTAAGGCTACTGGGGAGAGCTTAAACTAGAATTGTTGGGGGTGGGAACCGAATTGAAGAGACTGGGGAAGAGGAGGTTGGCTTAAAAATAGAGAAAGCTTGGAGACAGTGTGTGAGGGAGGATACGCAGGTGATAGAGGAGGGACGTGCTCAGACCGAAGGTTTGAGATGTGTCTATTTTAACGCAAAGAGTGTTGTCAACAAAGCAGATAAACTTAGAGCGTGGATCAGTACTTGGAGCTATGATGTGGTGGCCATTACAGAGACTTGGATGGCTCAGGGACAGGAATGGTTACTTCAAGTGCCGGGTTTTAGATGTTTCAGAAAGGACAGGGAGAGAGGCAAATAAGATGGGGGCGTGGCACTGTTGATCAGAGATAGTCTCACAGCTGAAGAAAAGGTGGACGCCATGGAGGGGTTGTCTACGGAGACACTGTAGGTGGAGGTTAGGAACAGGAAGGGGTTAATAACTTTACTGGGTGTTTTTTATAGGCTGCCCAATAGTAACAGGGATATTGAGGAGCAGATAGGGAAACAGATCCTGGAAAGGTGTAATAATAACAGACTTGCCGTAATTTCCCAAATATTGATTGGCATCTCCCTAGAGCAAGGGGTTTAGATGGGGTGACATTTGTTAGGTGTGTTCAGGAGGGTTTCTTGACACAATATGTAGATAAGCCTACAAGAGGAGAGGCTGTACTTGATTTAGTATTGAGAAATGAACCTGGTCAGGGGTTCTGTAGATTTTGTTCCCTTATTGAAGAAAGGGAGTAGAGATAGCCCAGGAAATTATAGACAAGTGAGTCTTACCCTCAGAGGTTGGTAAGTTGATGGAGAAGATCCTGAGAGGCAGGATTTATGACCATTTGGAGAGGTATAATATGATTAGGAGTAGTCAGCATGGCTTTGTCAAAGGCAGGTCATACCTTACGAGCCTGATTGAATTTTTTGAGGATGTGACTAAACACATTGATGAAGGTAGAGCAGTAGATGTAGTGTATATGGATTTCAGCAAGGCATTTGATAAGGTACTCCATGCAAGGCTTATTAAGGAAGTAAGGAGGCATGGGATCCATGGGGACACTGCTTTGTGTATCCAGAACTGTCTGAATGGAGGTCGGTCACCAGTGGTGTGGTTCAGGGATCTGTTCTGGGACCCTTACTCTTCGTGATTTTTATAAATGACCTGGATGAGGAAGTGGAGGGGTGGGTTAGTAAATTTGCTGATGACACAAAGGTTGGGGGTGCTGTGGATAGTGTGGAGGCCTGTCAGAGGTGACAGTGCGACATCGATAGGATGGAAAACTGGGCTGAGAAATGGCCTGCTGTGTTCACCAGCAACTTTGATGTGTGTTGCTTGAATTTCCAGCATCTGCAGAATTCCTGTTGTTTGAGAAATGGCAGATGGAGTTCAACCCTGATAAGTGTGAAGTGGTTCATTTTGGTAGGTCAAATATGATGGCAGAACATAGTATTAATGATAACACTCTTTTAACAGTGTGGAGGATCAGAGGGATCTTGGGGTCTGAGTCCACAGCATCCTCAAAGCAGCTGTGCAGGTTGACTCTGTGGTTAAGAAGGCATACGGTGTATTGGCCTTCATCAATCGTGGAATTGAATTTAGGATCTGAGTGGTAATATTGCAGCTATATAGAACCCTGGTCAGACCCAGCTTGGAGTACTGTGCTCAGTTCTGGTCGCCTCACTACAGGAAGGATGTGGAAGCCATAGAAAGGGTGCAGAGGAGATTTACAAGGATGTTGCCTGGATTGGGGAGCATGCCTTATGAGAATAGGTTGAGTGAACTCGGCCTTTTCTCCTTGGAGCGATGGAGGATGAGAGGTGACCTGATAGAGGTGTATAAGATGATGAGAGGCATTGATCATGTGGGTAGTCAGAGGCTTTTTCCCAGGGCTGAAATGGTTGTCACAAGAGGACACAGGTTTAAGGTGCTGGGGAGTAGGTACAGAGGAGATGTCAGGGGTAAGTTTTTTGACTGAGAGAGTGGTGAGTGTGTGGAATGGGCTGCCGGCAACGGTGGTGGAAGCGGATACGATAGGGTCTTTTAAGAGACTTTTGGATAGGTACATGGAGCTTAGAAAAATAGAGGGCTATAGGTAAGCCTAGTAATTTCTAAGGTAGGGACATGTTCGGCACAACTCTGTGGGCTGAAGGGCTTGTATTGTGCTGTAGGTTTTCTATGTTTCTGTGAAAGATACAGCCCAAGGAAGAAGTAACAACAGCAGGCAATTTAAAAAGCCATAAGGAAAGAAAACATGATATATGACATTAAACTAGCCAATAATATCAAAGATGATACCATAAAGAATAAAAGAGAGGTGAGAGTCGATATTGGACCGCAAGTGATGATGCTGGAGAGGTAGTAATGGGGGACAAATTGATTAAGTATTTTGTGTCAGCCTGTCCTCACTGTGGAAGACACTAGCAGTATGCCGGAAGTTTAAGAGTGCCAGGGGATACAGAAGTGAGTGAAGTTGCCATTACGAGAGAGAAGTTGCTTGATAAACTGAAAGGTTTGAACCGAGATGAATTATCTGGATCAGATGGGCTAGACCCAGGGTTAGAAGTCAACCAGAATCAGGTTTAATATTACCGGCATATGTCATGAAATTTGTTATTCGAAATTTGCAGCAGCAGTACATTCCAATACATAATAATAGAAAAAAACTGTGAATCACAAGACCCACACACACACACATATACAGTATAGTTAAATTAAGTAGTGCAAAAATAGAAATAAAAAAGTAGTGACGTAGTTCATGGGTTCATTCAGAAATTTGATGACCTAGGGGAAGAAGCTGTTCCTGAATCACTGAGTGTGTGCCTTCAAGCTCCAGTGCCTCCTTTCTGATGGTAGCAGTGAGAAGAGGACATGTTCTGGATGATGGGGGTCCTTAATGATGGATGCCAGCTTTGAGGCATCGCTCCTTGCCGATGTTCTGGATACTACGGAGGCTAGTGCCCATGATGGAGATGACTAAGTTTACAAGTCTCTGCAGGTTACTTTGATCCTGTGTAGTAGCCCCCACCCCCCTATAGCAGACAGTGGTGCAGCCAGTCAGAATGCTCTCTATGGTGTCATCTTACCCTTTCTGAAGTTCTCAATCAGTTCTTTGGTTTTACCGACGTTGATGCGACACCATTCTAAGTATATTTTGTTTATAACTAGCTGATACCTCACTCCTGTATGCCTTCTCATCACCATCTGAAATTCTGTCAACAACAGTTGTATGGTCAGCAAATTTATAGATGGCATTTGAGCTGTGCCTAGCCACACAGTCAGGGGTGAAGAGAGAGTAGAGCAGTGGGCTAAGCATACATTCCTGAGGTGCTTCAGTCAGCGAGGTGGAGATGTTATTTCTGATCCACACATGTGGTCTTCTGGTGAGGAAGTCGAGGATGCAGTTGCAGAGGAAGCTACAGAGGTCCAGATTTTGGAGCTTTTTGATCAGAATTGTAGGAATGAATGTGTTAGTCACTGGGCTAACTGTCAATAAACAGCATCTGGATATATTTATTTTGTATTAGACAATAGGTGCAGGAGTAGGCCATTCGGCCCTTCGAGCCAGCACCACCATTCACTGTGATCATGGCTGATCATCCACAATCAGTATCCAGTTCCTGCCTTATTCATAACCTTTGATTCCAGTATCTTTAAGAGCTCTATCCATCTCTTTCTTGAAAGCATCCAGAGACTTGGCCTCCACAGCCTTCTGGGGCAGAGCATTCCATATATCCACCACTCTCTGGGTGAAAAAGTTTTTCCTCAACTCCGTTCTAAATGGCCTACCCCTTATTCTTAAACTGTGGCCTCTGGTTCTGGACTCACCTATCAGCGGGAACATGCTTCCTGCCTCCAGCGTGTCCAATCCCTTAATAATCTTATATGTTTCAATAAGATCCCCTCTCAGCCTTCTAAATTCCAGAGTATACAAGCCCAGTCGCTCCAATCTTTCAACATATGACAGTCCCGCCATCCCGGGAATTAACCTTGTGAACCTACGCTGCACTCCCTCAGTAGCAAGAATGTCCTTCCTCAAATTTGGAGACCAAAACTGCACACAGTACTCCAGGTGTGGTCTCACCAAGGCTCTGTACAACTGCAGAAGAACCTCTTTGCTCTTATACTCAACTCCCCTTGTTATGAAGACCAGCATGCCATTAGCTTTCTTCACTGCCTGCTGTACTTGCATGCTTGCTTTCAGTGACTGATGTACAAGAACACCCAGATCTTGTTATGCTTCCTCTTTTCCTAACTTGACTCCATTTAGATAATAATGTGCCTTCCCGTTCTTACAACCAAAGTGGATAACCTCACATTTATCAACATTAAACTGCATCTGCCCACTCACCCAGCCTGTCCAAGTCACCCTGCATTCTCATAACATCCTCCTCACATTTCACACTGCCACCCAGCTTTGTGTCATCGGCAAATTTGCTAATGTTACTTTTAATTCCCTCATCTAAATCATTAATATATATTGTAAACAGCTGTGGACCCAGCACTGAACCCTGCGGTACCCCACTGGTCACTACCTGCCATTCTGAAAGGGACCCGTTAATCGCTACTCTTTGTTTTCTGTCAGCCAGCCAATTTTCAATCCATGTCAGTACTCTGCCCCCAATACCATGTGCCCTAATTTTGCCCATTAATCTCCTATGTGGGACTTTATCAAAGGCTTTCTGAAAGTCCAGGTACACTACATCCACTGGCTCTCCCTTGTCCATTTTCATAGTTACATCCTCAAAAAATTCCAGCAGGTTAGTCAAGCACGATTTTCCCTTCGTAAATCCATGCTGACTCGGACCAATCCTGTTTCTGCTATCCAGATGTGTTGTAATTTCATCTTTTATAATTGAGTCCCACATCTTTCCCACCACCGACGTCAGGCTAACCGGTCTATAATTCCCTGTTTTCTCTCTTCCTCCCTTCTTGAAGAGAGGGACAACATTAGTCACCCTCCAATCCACAGGGACTGATCCTGAATCTATAGAACATTGGAAAATGATTACCAATGCATCCACAATTTCTAAAGCCACCTCCTTAAGTACCCTGGGAGGCAGACCATCAGGTCCCGGGGACTTATCAGCCTTCAGACCCAACAGCCTATCCAATGCCATTTTCTGCCTAATATAAATTTCCTTCAATTCATCCATTACCCTAGTCTTTTGGCCACTATTACATCTGGGAGATTGTTTGTGTCTTCCCTAGTGAAGACAGATCCAAAGTACCTGTTCAACTCATCTGCCATTTCCTTGTTCCCCACAATAAATTCACCCACTTCTGTCTTCAAGGGCCCAATTTTGGTCTTAACTATTTTTTTCCTTTTCACATACCTAAAGAAGCTTTTACTATCCTCCTTTATATTCTTGGCTAGTTTACCTTCGTACCTCATTTTTCTCCATGTATTGCCTTTTTAGTTACCTTCTGTTGCTCTTTGAAAGTTTCCCAATCCTCCGGCTTCCCACTCGTCTTTGCTATGTTATACTTCTCTTTTATTTTTATACTGTCCATTACTTCCCTTGTCAGCCACTGCCTCCCCTTACTCCCCTTAGGATCTTTCTTCCTCTTTGGAATGAACTGATCCTGCACCTTCTGCATTATTCCCAGAAACACTTGTCATTGCTGTTCCACTGTCATCCCAGCTCGGGTATTGTTCCATTGAACTTTGGCCAGCTCCTCCCTCATAACACCAAAGTTCCCTTTGTCCAACTGTAATACTGACACTTCTGAGTTCCCCTTCTCCCTCTCAATTTGTAGATTAAAATTTATCATATTATGGTCACTCTGTCCTAATGGCTCCTTTACCTCGAGGTCCCTGATCAAATCCGGTTCATTGCACAACACTAAATCTAGAATTGCATTCTCTCTGGTAGGCTCCAGTACAAGCTGTTCTAAGAATCCATCTCGGAGGCACTCCACAAACTCCCTTTCTTGGGGTCCAGTACCAACCTGATTCCTCCAGTCTACCTGCATGTTGAAATCCCCCATGACAACTGTAGCATTACCTTTGTGACATGCCAATTTTAACTCTTGATTCAACTTACACCCTACATCCAGACTACTGTTTGGGGGCCTGTGGATAACTCCCATTAGCGTCTTTCTACCCCGAGAATTTCTCAGTTCTATCCATACTGACTCTACGTCTCCTGATTCTATGTCCCCCCTCGCAAGGGACTGAATATCATTCCTCACCAACAGAGCCACCCCACCCCCTCTACCCATCAGTCTGTCCTTTTGATAGGACGTATACCCTTGAATATTCATTTCCCAGGCCCTGTCCACTTGAAGCCATGTCTCTGTTATTCCCACAACGTCATACTGACCAATTTCCAACTGAGCCTCAAGCTCATCCACTTTATTTCTTATACTCCGTGCATTCATATATAATGCTTTTAATTCATTACTCCCCTCACCTCCCATATCAATTCCTATTTCACTTGGCCATACTGTACAATCCCTTCTTGAGCTTTCTGCTCCGTTGATTCTGTTGTCTTTCTTAACCTTTCTTATTCTCACTTTCCCTTTAACTCCATCCTTATGTTTCCAGTTTGTCCCCTCCCCCCCACTACTTAGTTTAAACACACCCCTGTTGCAGTGGCAAACCTGCCTGCCAGAATGCTGGTGTCCCGCTTATTAAGGTGTAAGATTGTCCAAAAAGATGTGGCTGAAGAGTTTGTGTAGTTTGTGGAGGCATTAATTATGATCACTAGATTCTGGCATGGTTCCAGAGACTGGAAAATTGCAAATGTCACTCAATTTTCAACAAGGGAGAGCAGAAGAAAGAAAATTACAGGCCATTTAGTCTGACCTCATTAGTTGGGATGACGTTGGAGACCATTGTCAAGGACGAGATTTCAGAGATTTCATAGGATGGTTTCTAAAGGAGAAATCTTGCCTGACAAATCAGTTGAAATTCTTTACAGAAATAACAAGCAGGATAGACAAAGGGGAATTGCATAATGTTGTGTACTTGGATTTTCAGAGGGCCTTTGACAAGGTGAGGCTGCTTAACAAACTACGAGCCCATGGTATTACAGGAAAGATACTAGAATGGCTGACTGGCAGGAGGCAAAGAGTGGGAATAAAGGGAGCCTTTTCTGGATGGGTGCCAGTGACTAGTGGTGTTCCACAGGGGTCAGTGCTAGAGCGGTTTCTGTTTACGCTATACATCAACGATCTGGATGCCAAAATTGATGGGTTTGCGGGTGATACAAATATAGGTGGAGGGGGAGGCAGTTCCGAGGAAGTGGAGGAGGAATGAGAATCAGGTTTAATATCACCAGGGTATGTCATGAAATTTATTAACTTTGCTGCAGCAGTACGATGCAATACATGACAACCAAACAAAAAACTGAATTACATTAATATATATGTATATTAAACAGATAAATAATACCAAAAAAACAGAAATTTACAAAAAAAAAGTAGTGAGCTGGTGTTCATGGGTTCGATGTCCATTCAGAAATCAATGGCAGAGGGGAAGAAGCTGTTCCTGAATCGCTGAGTGTGTGCCTTCATGCTTCTGTACCTCCTACCTGACGGTAACAGTGAGAAAAGGGCATGCTCTGGGTGGTAGGAGAATAGGCAAAGAAATGACAGATGGAATACAGTGTTGGGAAGTGTATGTTCATGCACTTTAGTAGAAGAAATAAAAGTGTACACTATTTTCGAAATGGAGAGCAAATTAAAAAATTCTGAGGTGTAAAGGGACTTGAGAGGGCTTGTGCAAAATTTCCTGAAGGTTAATTTGCAGGTTGAGTCTTGGTGAGGAAGGCAAATGCAATGTTAGCATTCATTTCAAGAGGACCAGAATATAAAAGCAAGGACGTAATGTTGAGGCTTTATAAGGCACTCCTGAGGCCTGACTTGGAGTATTGTGAGCAGGTTCGGCCCCCTACCTAAGATGTGCTAGCATTGGAGAGTGTCCAGAGGAAGTTCACAAGAATCATTCCAGGATTGAAAGGGTTAATGTACGAGCAGCAATTCTAGTTCCGGGCTTGTACTTCCTGGAATTTTGAAGAACAACAGGGGATCTCATTGGAACCTACTGATTGTTGAAAGGCCTATATGGATTGGATGAGGACGGGATGTTTCCTATAGTGGGATAGTCTATGACCAAAGGATATACCCTCAGAATAGAGGGATGTCCATTTAGAACGGAGATGAGGAAGAATTTCTTTAGCCAGAGGGTGGTGAATCTGTGGACTTCATTGCCACAGGCAGCTGTGGAGGGCAAGTCATTGGGTATATTTAAAGCGGAGGTTGATAGTTCCTTGATTAGTCAAGATGTCAATTGCTATGGGCAGAAGGCAGGAGATTGGGGCTGAGAGGGAACTGGATCAGCCATGATAAAATGGTGGAACAGACTCGATGGGCCAAATGGCCTAATTCTGCTCCTATGTCTTACGGTCTTATAGGAAAGGGCCAGTAATATCATGAAGGATCCCACCTACCCTGTTCATGGACTGCTTGTCTCACTCCCAACAGGGAGGAGACTATGTAGCATCCACACCAGGACCATCAGACTCAAAAACAGTTACTTTCCCCAAGCAGTAAGACTGATCAACACCTCCACCCACTGACCTACCACTCCACACCCCCAACCACCACTACTTTATCATTTCCTGTCAGTCACCTTGTGTACAGACACTCCTGTGCCTAGTGTCACTTTATGGACAATCAATCTATGAAAAGAAGCTATCTTATGTGTTTATATTTATTGTGCTTTTATTATTCTGTTCTTTATCTTACTGTGTTTTTTAATGCTGTATCGGATCCAGAATAACAGTTATTTCATTTTCCTTTACACTTGTGCAATGGAAATGACATAAAACAGTCCTGAAGATGAAGCTTACCTGCTGATGGAGTATTCCGGAAAGGTGAGCTGGCCATAACAGATCTTGTCTATGTAGTTGAGGGGAACCTTGCGACACCACTGGAAATTCAGCATCACAAAATCGTACTTACAGATGACCAGTGACTTTTCAGTGATCATCACAATGCGCTCCTTCTCGTTGTTCCAGTGATCCACCCTGCAACGACACCAGGTATCGGCAATGACAGGACCGTACCCCAGGTATCGGCAATGACAGGACTGTACCCCAGGTACAGACAACGACGGGACCGTACCCCAGGTACAGACAACGACGGGACCGTACCCCACGTATCGGCAATGACAGGACTGTACCCCAGGTACAGACAACGACGGGACCGTACCCCAGGTATCGGCAATGACAGGACTGTACCCCAGGTACAGATAACGACGGGACCGTACCCCATGTATCGGCAATGACAGGACTGTACCCCAGGTACAGATAACGATGGGACCGTACCCCACGTATCGGCAATGACAGGACTGTACCCCAGGTACAGACAACGACGGGACAGTACCCCAGGTACAGACAACGACGGGACCGTACCCCAGGTATCGGCAATGACGGGACCGTACCCCAGGTATCGGCAATGACGGGACCGTACCCCAGGTACAGACACCGACGGGACAGTACCCCAGGTATCGGCAATGATGGGACCGTACCCCAGGTATCGGCAATGACGGGACCGTACCCCAGGTATCAACAATGCCGGACCGTACCCCAGGTACAGACACCGACGGGACAGTACCCCAGGTATCGGCAATGACGGGACCGTACCCCAGGTATCAACAATGCCGGACCGTACCCCAGGTACAGACACCGACGGGACAGTACCCCAGGTATCGGCAATGACGGGACCGTACCCCAGGTATCGGCAATGACGGGACCGTACCCCAGGTATCAACAATGCCGGACCGTACCCCAGGTACAGACACCGACGGGACAGTACCCCAGGTATCGGCAATGACGGGACCGTACCCCAGGTATCAACAATGCCGGACCGTACCCCAGGTATAGACAACGATGGGACAGTACCCCAGGTATCTGCAATGACGGGACAGTACCCCAGGTATCGGCAATGACGGGACAGTACCCCAGGTATCAACAATGCCGGACCGTACCGCAGGTACAGACAACGACGGGACCGTACCCCAGGTACAGACACCGACGGGACTGTACCCCAGGTATCGGCAACGACGGGACCGTACCCCAGGTACAGACAACGACGGGACTGTACCCCAGGTACAGACAATGACAGGACTGTACCCCAGGTATCGGCAACGACGGGACCGTACCCCAGGTACAGACAACGACGGGACTGTACCCCAGGTACAGACAATGACAGGACTGTACCCCAGGTATCGGCAACGACTGGACCGTACCCCATGTACTAACAGGACTGTACCCCAGGTTCTTGCTCTAAGGGACATCAAGGACGCGAGTTTCTCCGAGGAATGTCAGAGATGTGTGTTTCAAGTTTAAGTTTCATAGTCATTGAAGCATACATGAATATAGCCAAACAAAACAGTTACGTCAAGGCGCAAAACACAGTACCGACAGTCACACATGGTACAAGGCACGTATAACATGTATAATTATGATGGCAGAAAACACACAATCACAGAAAAAATCAGAATGTAGCTCGAGTCTCTGAGTGCAAGACCAATGATGTGGAGTGGGGCATTTTTGTGCAGGTCCATAGCTGCCTGAAAAGGTCACACAAGTAGAAAAGACGTACAGCTTTTATCAGCTGGGTTGTCAAGTAGAAGTCATGTTGCAGGTCATTAAAGCTCAGCTCAGGCCACACCTGGAGTATTGCGTGCAGTTCCGATCACTCTATTACGGGAATGATGTGGAGGCCTCGGAGAGGATGCAGAAGAGGTTCACCCGGATGCCGCCTAGCTCCAAGGAGAGGCTGGGATGTTCTCTCTGGAGCATCAAAGGGTGACGGGAGATCTGTCTGACATTGTCAGAGGTAGAGATGTAGTCCATTTCCTGGGGTGGAAATGTCAGTTCACTGTCCTCGTGACGAGACCTCAGTGGTGGCAGGGTATTCATTAGTCTCACAGCTTGAGCTTAACGTGAGAAGGGGGAAGTTTCAAAGTACAAGGTGAGTATTTCATTTTCACAGGGAGTGGGAGGTGATGCCAGGCTGGTGGTGCAATCAGACACAAGGGCAGGTGTGAGCAAGTATCGCGTCTACCTGCAGTGGCATTAGGTGACTTTCTCCACAGCCTCAGAATTGAGGGGCGTCCACTTAGAACAGAGATGAGGAGGAATTCCTTTGGCTAGAGGGTGGTAAATCTGTGGAAATCATGTCATTGGGTTTGTTCAAAGCAGAGCTTGATAGGCTCATGATTAGGATGCTAAAGGTTACAGGGAGAAGGCAGGACAATGGGGTTGAGAAGGATTATAAGACAGACATGATAGAATAGTGGTGCAGACTCCATGGGCTGAATGGCCTAATTCTTCTCCTATGACTGGTGGACTTACGATTCACTCAACGTCAGGAATTGCGAAGAGTTGATTATTGACTGTACGAGGAGCAAATTGGAGGTCCCTAAGCCAGTCCTCATGAGGAGATAATGTCAGCAACTTTAAATTTAAATTTCTCAGCATTACCACATCAGAGCAGCTTGTTGCAAGTGCCATCACCAAGAAGGTAAACCCTTCTTAAAGATTCAGCACATCATCAAAACAGGATTTTTCAAAAGGGAGGAGGAGATGACGCCGCGACAGCAGCACGCGCGGCCTCTCCGGTGATGAATATCTGTTACAAGTAGGGGACCGTGCACAATCTGATTTGATGGAGACAGACGTGAGAATACGGAGGAACACCTGGAAAACTTCTGAAATGCCCGCTTCGCTGTCGCTGCTACTGTGTGGTAACCGGAATCTCTGGAGCAGAAGGCCCCAAAACCTGGGCTTTGCTTGTTTCAGCAGCCGGGGCTAGGTCGAAGGTGCTCGGCAGAGGATGGCGCTCGGGAGGCTGTATCGGAGGGACTGGTCGGAAGCTCGAAGTTTTCGGATGGACGGACTCAGTGTCGGTTGCTTCCAAGGCATTGGCAAGTTGACGGTTCCTGGAGGTTTATGGCAGGGAGTTTCTCCCTTTTGCCGCCTGCTATCAGGGACTTGGGGAGTCGATCGACTCGGGGACTTATGAGACTTTATTTACCGTGCCCATGGTTTGTTCTTCATCAAATTATGGTATTGCTTTGCACTGCTGTAACTGTATGTTATAATTATGTGGTTCTGTCAGTGTTAGTCTTTGGTTTGTCCTGTTTTCACACCGGAGGAACGTTGTATCATTTCTTAATGCATGTATGCATTTCTAAATGACAATAAAAGAGGACTGAGTGATCTCATAATCCAAACATCTGTGGATGCACAGTGGAGAGCACCCTGACTGACTGGAAGACGGCCTGATATGGAAACAGCAATGCAGGAGTGATAATGTCTATGGAAAATGGTGGATACAGGCCAGTCCATCACAGTATTCAGCATCCTACCATCAGCCTGTGTCAAGGATGCCTGGTGCTGTTCCTTTGGGACCATGACACAGCTGGGTAGAACTGGGATGTAGCCACCATTTTCTTTATACAATCAAATGAAACAATGTTCATCCAGACCACGAAACAAAGTGTACCCACAAACCACCTATCACATACAGCACAATAGACAATATTACCATAAACAACTTCATAAAATATAATTCAAAATGCATGTAGTGCAGTGCACAGCTCAGGTAAACAGCAAACAGTTCACTGTCCGAGTGAGGAGACCTCGGTGGTGACAGGGTAGTCATTAGTCTCTCAGTCTGAGGGAAGGAGCTGTTACCCACTCTGAAGGTGAGTCTGGGGGCAGATCGGTCATTCTCACAGAGAGACGCACTACGTACCAGGCTGTTCACCTGACTGAGATGCTCCCATCAGCCATTTTAATTTATGGACAATTTCCAGCAGCTGGCTAACCTAGTAACCTGCACACCACTGGAATGTGGGAGGGGACTGGAACACCCAGTCATGGGGAGAGTATGCAGACTCCACATAGACAGCACCAGGGGTCAGGGTTGGAGTAGAGACCACAAACAGAGGGTATGTTGTTGGAAGTGCCCACCGCACGCTGGACTGAACTCTCGTCTTGCGGCAGACAGCTGTTCAGTGAGGTGGGGTGAGAAATGATACACAGACCATGTGTGTGATGTGTCAGTACTCACTCTGTCAGCAGCCAATTGCTTTGTAGTGGTCCATCTGTCTGTGGGTCTATCTGGGCCTGGATGTCAGCCAAGGCCTGCTCAAGCATTCCAGGCTGGAAGAAAGAGAAGAGTGCACCAACGTTAGTGACTGGCTTAGGGAGGGAGGCCTGTTTTGCCAGTTGGCCTGCATTCTACACCGTGAGCAAGTCAGGTCACTATTCTGTGCACAGGTAGATCCCAGGAGTGGCTGTCAGCGACAGTCCAGTTGATCTGACTTCCGGTGAGCATACACAACGGCACTCGATAAACCTGAGAAGAAAAGCCATAGGGGACGATTGTTACATAGAATGTAACAGTACAGTACAGGACCTTTGGCCCACGATGTTGTGACAATTGTTACTACTCCAAGGTGAATCTAACCCTTGCATCTTCATAACCATCCATTTGCCTATCTAAGGGTCTCTGAAATGCCCCTAATGAATGTGTCTCTACCCTGGCAGGCACCCACCAGTCTCTGTGTGAAGAACTCACCTCTGATATCCCCCTATACTCTCCTCCAATCACTTTAAAATTATGTCCTCTCATATTAGCCATTTCCACCCTGAGAAAAAGTACCCACTGTCCACTCGATCTATGCCTCTTATCATCTTGTACACCTCTATCTCCTCCGTCACTCCAAAGAGAAAAGTCCCTCCTGAACCTATCCTCATATGTGTATGCTCTCTAATCCAGACAGCCTCCTGGTAAATCTCCTCGGCACTCTCTCTAAACCTTCCACATCCTTCCTATATGAGGCAATCACAGCGTAAGTGTGGTTTGACCTGTGTGTTATAGAGCTACAACATTACCTCCCGCCTCTGGAACTCAGCCCCAGACTAATGAAGGCCAACAAGCCATACACCTTCTCAACTACTCTATCAACATGCACAGCAACCTTGAAGGAGATATGGACGTGAACCCCAAGATCCCTCTGTTCCTTCACACCATTAAGAATCCTGCCATTAACCCTGCACTCTGACTTCAGCTGCAACCTTCCAAAGTGAATTAATCCACACTTTTCTGGATTGAACTCCATCTGCCACTTCTCAGCTCTGCATCCTGTCAATGTCCTGTTGTAACCCACAACAACCTTCCACACTGTCCACACAACCAACAGTAAGTCATTTGCAAACTTACTAACCCGCCCTTCGCTTTTTCATCCAAGTTATTTATAAAAATCACAAACAGCAGGGATCCCAGAACAGATTCCTGCGTAACGCCACTAGTCACTGACATTCAGACAGAATACACTCTGGGTACAAACAATTTCTATCTTCTCTGGGCAAGTCATTTCTGAATCAACACGGACGTTCCCTTGAATTCCATGCCTCCTGACTTTCTGAATGAACCAAGTTGTAGATTTATGTATATTAAGGGAAGTGAGGGTATATCAGGTAACCTCTAGGTTATCTTTCACATACAGCAATGGAGTAGGCCTCCATGTCTTCTGACCAAGGATGATTCCAGGTATGAAAGGGTTAACATATGAGAAGCTTGTGATGGCTCTGAAAGGCGTAGACAGAGTAGACGTGGAAAGGATGTTTCCCATGGTGGGGGAGTCTAGGACAAGAGGACACAGCCTCAGGATAGAGGGGTGCCCTTTCAAAAGAGATGCGGACAAACTTCTTTAATCATAGGGTGGTGAATTTGTGGAATTTATCACCACAGGCAGCTGTGGGGGCCAGATTGTAGGGTGCATTTAAGGCAGAGCTTGATAGGTTCTTGATTGGACACAAGGTTAAGAGGAGAACACCAAGGAGTGGGGTTGAAGAGGAGAAAAAAGGATCAGCCATGATTAAATAGCAGAGCAGATTCGATGGGCTAAACGGCCAATTCTGCTCCCATGTCTTATGGTGGTAATAGAGGGGATGTGGGGAGGATGTTTCCCATCGTGGGTGAGTCTAGGACCAGAGGGCACATAGCAGATTAGACTAGAGGAACATCCATTTTGAGCAGAGATGAGAAGGAATATTTTCAGCTAGAGGGTGGTGGATCTGTGGAATTCTTTGCTAGAGACAGCAGTAGAAGCCAAATCACTAGATACATTTAAGGCAGAGCTTAACAGGTTCTTGATTAATCAGGGCACCAAAGGTTACAGGGAGAGGATAGGAGAATGGGGTTGAGAGGGATAATAAATCAGCCATGATGGAATGGCAGACCAGACTTGATGGCTGACAGGCCTAATTCTGCCTTCGCGTCTGATGATCTGATAGTCTTGTTACTACCCCAGGCTCTGCTCTTAAGAGTTTCAGATACATGATGCAAAGGTACACAGCTGACGAACCCCAGTGCCATATATCCATATCCAGGCATTTGATATTTCTTTTGAATGAACTCAGCCACTCTCTAGCCTGAACATGGAATATAGAACAGTACAGGCCCTTCGGCCCACAATGCTGACTTTTTAAATTTTCTCTAAGATGGATCCCTTCCACATGGCCGTCCATTTTTCTATCATTCATGTGCCCACCTAAGGGTCCCTTAAATGTCCCTGGTATATCTGCCTCCTCCACCACCACCCAGAGCATCACGTTCCACACACCCACCACTCTCTGTGTAAGGAACCTACCTCAAACATCCCTCCTAAACTTTCCCACAATTATCTTGAAATTACTTATAAATTTTATTTGGCAATACAGCTTGTAACAGGCTCTTCCATCCCTCTGAACCGTACAAGACAGCAACCCATCAATTTAATCCTAGCCGAATCAGGGGATAATTTACGATGACCAAGTAACCTACTAACCAGAACGTTTGACCTGTGGGAGGAAATGGGACCAGACAAAGGGAACCCATGTGTTTATGGGGACAATGTACAAACTTTCTTACAGAGGTCACTGGAATTGAACTCCGAACTCCGACCTCCGACACTCCAAGCCGCAGTGGCATTGCGCTAACTGCCACACCACCACGGTGCTCCCTGGTATTAGCCACTTCCATCCTGGGAAAGATTTCTGAAGATTCAGCCCACTCTCAGTGATGAAAGTGTTGATTTCAGACCTGAGCCTACCGCCCCTCGTGACCCCCAATCCTTGTGTCTCAGGCAGACAATCTCTCTCCCTATATTGAGACGCTTATTGTAGCCGAGAACTTAGCAAGTTTCACCAAGGATCACAATTCCATCTCCTTGACCACAGCATTGGAGAGGGATAGGAACAGACAAGTTAGGGAAATGTTAAACTGGAGTAAGGGGAAATATGAGGCTATCAGGCAGGATTTTGGAAGCATAAATTGGAAAGAGATGTTCTTAGGGAAACGTACGGAAGAAATGTGGCAAATGTTCGGGGGATACGTGCGTGGGGTTCTGCATAGGTACATTCCAATAAGACAGGAAAAGGATGGTAGGGTACAGGAACCATGGTGTACAAAGGCTGTTGTAAATCTAGTCAAGAAGAAAAGAAGAGCTTACGAGAGGTTCAAATCAAAGGTGATGATAGAGATCTAGAAGATTATAAGGCTAGCAGAAATTAGGAGAGCCAGAAGGGGCCATGAGAAGGCCTTGGCGGACAGGATTAAGGAAAACCCCAAGGCATTCTATAAGTATGTGAAGAGCAAGAGGATAAGACATGAGAGAATAGGACCAATCAAGTGTGACAGTGGAAAAGTGTGTATGGAACCTGAGGAGATGGCAGAGGTACTTAATGAATACTTTGCTTAGTATTCACTACGGAAAAGAATCTTAAGTGTTTGTAGTGATGACTTGCAGCAGACTGATAAGCTTGAGCAAGTAGCTATTAAGGAAGAGGATGTGCTGGAGCTTTTGGAAAGCATCAAGTTGGATAAGTCACCGGGACCGGGCGGGATGTACCCCAGGCTACTGTGGGAAGCGAGGGAGGAGATTGCTGAGCCTCTGGCAATGATGTTTGCATTATCAATGGGGATGGAAGAGGTTCTGGAGGACTGGAGGGTTGTGGATGTTGTTCCATTATTCAAGAAAGGGAGTAGAGATAGCCCAGGAAATTATAGGCTAGTGAGTCTTACTTCAGTGGTTGGTAAGTTGATGGAAAAGATCCAGAGAGGCAGCATTTTTGAACATTTGGAGAAGCATAATATGATTAGGAGGAGTCAGTATGGCTTTATCAAAGGCAGGTCGTGCCTTATGAGCCTGATTGAATTTTTTGAGGATATGACTAAACACATTGATGAAGGTAGAGCAGTAGATGTAGTGTATATGGATTTCAGCAAGGCATTTGATAAGGTACTCCATTCAAGGCTTCTTGAGAAAGCAAGGAGGCACGGGATCCAAGGTGACATTGCTTTGTGGATCCAGAACTGGCTTGCCCACAGAAGACAAAGAGTGCTTGTAGACAGATCACATTTTGCATGGAGGTCGGTGACCAGTGGTGTGCCTCAGGGATCTGTTCTGGGACCCCTACTCTTTGCGATTTTTATAAATGACCTGGATGAGGAAATGGAGGGATGGGTCAGTAAATCTGCTGATGACACAAAGGTTGGGGATGTTGTGGATAGTGTGGAGAGCTGTCAGAGGTTACAGCGGGACATCGATAAGATGCAAAACTGGGTTGAGAAGTGGCAGATGGAGTTCAACCCAGATAAGTGTGAGGTAGTTCATTTTGGTCAGTTAAATATGATGGCAGAATATAGCATTAATGGCAAGACTCTTGGCAGGGTGGAGGATCAGTGGGATCTTGGGGTCTGAGTCCATAGGACATTAAAAGCTGCTGTGCAGGTTGACTCTGTGGTTAAGAAGGCGTACGATGCATTGGCCTTCATCAATTGTGGGATTGAGTTTAAGAGCCGAGAGGTAATGTTGCAGCTATATAGGTCCTGGTCAGACCCCACTTGGAGTACTGTTCTCAGTTCTGATCACCTCACTACAGGAAGGACGTAGAAACCATAGAGAGGGTGCAGAGGAGATTTACAAGGATGTTGCCTGGATTGGGGAGCATGCCTTATGAGAATAGGTTGAGTGAACTCGCCTTTTCTCCTTGGAGCAACAGAGGATGAGAGGTGACCTGACAGAGGTGTGTAAGATGATGAGAGGCATTGATCGTGTGGATAGTCAGATGCTTTTTTCTAGGAATAAAATGGCTATCGTTAGAGGGCATAGTTTTAGGATGCTTGGAAGTAGGAACAGAGGAGATGTCAGGGGTAAGTTCTTTTTACGCAGAGAGTGGCGAGTGCGTGGAATGGGCTGCTGGTGACGGTGGTGGTGGCGGAAATGATAGGGTCTGAAGAGACTCCTGCATGGATACATGGAGCTTAGAAATATCGAGGGCTATGAGTAAGCCTAGGTAGTTCTAAGGTAAGGACATGTTCGGCACAGCTCTGTGGGCTGAAGGGCCTGTATTGTGCTGTAGGTTTTCTATGTTTCAAGGTTCTCTCTGGTTCTCTCAGAGGACATAAAATACAGAACAGTACATCACTTTCCAATTTCCCCTGGGATCAATAAAGTATGACTATGACTATCACAGGATCAGCAATGTTGAGCCGACCAATTAAATTAGTAAACAAATGGCCAACCAAACGAATCCCTTCTGCCAACAAAGTGTCCATTCCTTCCATTTTCTTTGCATTGATGAGCCTAGCTAAGCGAATTTTTAATGTCCTTGATGTACCGGCTCCTACCACCACCCCAGGCACCCACCACTGTGTAGAAAAAACACTTGCCCCTCACATCTCCTTTGAAAACCTCTGATATAAGACATTTCATCCCTAGAAAAAAGATGCAGCTCCCCACTAGCACCCTCCTTCTAACCCTCTCACCGAATCTCCGCAATGCTCACTGCTCAGGTCACCTCTGACCCTAACCCAGATCACCCTTGACATCAGCACACCTTGAACCCTGACCCCAATCACCCTTGACCTAGGTATAATTGTACCCTGACCCTGATCACCCCTGAACTAGGCACACCTCGGACCCTGACCCCGATCACCCCTGACCTCAGCATAATTGGACCCTGACCCACATCACCCCTGACCTCGGCACACCTTGAACCCTGACCCACATCACCCCTGATCTAGGAATATTTGGACCTTGACCCCGATCACCCCGATCCCAAGAACATAAAACCCAGGAGCAGAATTAGGCCATTTGACCCATCCAGTCTGCTTCACCAGTCCTTCATGGCTAATTTATTATCCCTCTCAGCCCCATTTTCCTGCCTTCTCCCTGTAAACTTTGACACCCTGACTAATCAAGAACCCACCACCTTCCACTTTAAATATACTGAATGATTTGCCCTCCATAGCCCCCTGTGGCAGTGAATTAGACAAATTCACCACACTCTGGCTAAAGAAATTCCTCCTCATCCCTGTTCTAAATGGACGTCCCTCTATTCTGAGGCTGCTTCCTGCTCCTAGGAAACCTCTATAGGAAACATCCTCTCCACATCCACTCTATCCAGGCCTTTCAGTATTCACTGAGACCCCTCTCATTCTTTGAAACGCCAGAGAGTACAGGCCCAGAGCCATCAAACACTTAACCCTGCCCCGGGTCATTGCTACCCAGATCACCCCTGACACCGTGACCCTCGCCCAGATCACCCCTGGCCTTGACCTAGGTCAGCCCGACTTTGAATTCCGATTACTGTACCCGGAGCACGAAGAACTTCCTGAGCCTGGACTCTCGTGGGACAGCAGCGGGTCCCGGGTTCGGGGCCGCCTTCTGTTCGGTCCCGCCCGGCGCAGGTGGGTTCAGCCCCGGCGTCGGGGACTCGCCTGCATCCCAGTCAGACTTCATGGGATCCCGAGATTCAGAGCAGGGAGGGTACACCAACTGTCGAACAGTCTTCGGGCGAGTCCGACCGATGCGCCTGTTCCGTGTCCCGCAGGTGCGTATGCCCAGGGGTCCCGACCGCTGTACCTGTCGTGGAGGTGCCGGAGAGTGCAGGTGGAGAGCCGGGGGACGGGGGGACGGGACGGGAACAGCGCAGGTCTGGTTGTTTTGTTCCTCAATCTGCCTATTTCCTTGTTCCTGGTTTGCTTCGGGGCGGGACGTCGCGGCCGAGGTGCGACAACGGACAGAGAGGAGCGGTTACAACTGCAGGGAGCGGCGGCGAAGAGGGGCGCAGGTGAGCGGTGCCCACGCCCAGCAGGTCGGGCAGCGTACGTGGAGCCTGAAGCAGAGGTTATAGTCAATTTACCGGGCGCCCTTGACTAACAACCTCGTGGGGCATTGAGTTCACGCTGCCAGTGAGCGTCCCGACAACCCGTCTCTCCCAAAATACGTACTGCCCTTAAAACCACCGCTCTAGTTTAGACAAGTAGAGACTCGCTGACAGCTCCCAAACCGCCGCCCCGATGGTGGAGCTATACTGCACGCAAACAAGCCTTCCAGCCCTCCTTGTCTATGCTGACCAAGGTGTTTAGCCCATACTTTAAACCTTACCTATCCTTGTACCGTCCAAGTATCCTTCAGATTTTGTTAATCAGCTCTGACAGCTTGTTCCATTATGGGTGGAAAAGGTTGCCCCAGGCCCCTGTTAAATGTCTCCCCTATTACCTTAAACTTCTGCCTTCTAGTTTTCAACTGCCCACCTTGCCTACATTTCTCCTAATGGTTATGATCACAACCACTCACCCTAACACTAATCCTATGCTCCTTAATGCAAATATCTAATCAGCCAATCATGTGGCAGCAACTCAATGTATAAAAGCATGCAGACAAGGTCAAGAAGTTCATTCTAAGTCCAAATACATGATTTTTAGCTTTAGAAGGAAGATTCCTGATTGTGAATTGTGTCTATTTGATTCTCCACTAGAAAAAGTCAAAGTATTCAAGGTGTCTGGTTTGATGAAAGAAGCGGGTGAATTTATTATGGGGAACAAGGAAATGGCAGATGAGTTGAACAGGTACTTTGGATCTGTCTTCGCTAGGGAAGACACAAACACCTCCCAGATGTAATAGTGGCCAAAGGACCTAGGGTAATGGATGAATTGAAGGAAATTTATATTAGGCAGGAAATGGTGTTGGATAGGCTGTTGGGTCTGAAGGCTGATAAGTCCCTGGGACCTGATGGTCTGCATCCCAGGGTACTTAAGGAGGTGGCTTTAGAAATTGTGGACGCATTGGTAATCATTTTCCAATGTTCTATAGATTCAGGATCAGTTCCTGCGGATTGGAGGGTGGCTAATGTTGTCCCTTTTTTCAAGAAGGGAGGAAGAGAGAAAACAGGGAATTATAGACCAGTTAGCCTGATGTCGGTGGTGGGAAAGACGCTGGAGTCAATTATAAAAGATGAAATTACGACACATCTGGATAGCAGTAACAGGATTGGTCCGAGTCAGCATGGATTTACGAAGGGAAAATCGTGCTTGACTAATCTGGAATTTTTTGAGGTTGTAACTATGAAAATGGACAAGGGAGAGCCAGTGGATATAGTGTACCTGGACTTTCAGAAAGCCTTTGATAAAGTCCCACATAGGAGATCAGTGGGCAAAATTAGGGCACATGGTATTGGGGGCAGAGTACTGGCATGGATTGAAAATTGGCTGGCTGACAGAAAACAAAGAGTAGCGATTAACAGGTCCCTTTCGGAATGGCAGGTGGTGACCAGTGGGGTACCGCAGGGTTCAGTGCTGGGACCGCAGCTGTTTACAATATATATTAATGATTTAGATGAGGGAATTAAAAGTAATGTTAGCAAATTTGCCGATGACACAAAGCTGGGTGGCAGTGTGAAATGTGAGGAGGATGTTATGAGAATGCAGGGTGACTTGGACAGGCTGGGTGAGTGGGCAGATGCAGTTTAATGTTGATAAATGTGAGGTTATCCACTTCGGTGGTAAGGACGGGAAGGCAGATTATTATCTAAATGGAGTCAAGTTAGGAAAAGGGGAAGCACAACGAGATCTAGGTGTTCTTGTACATCAGTCACTGAAAGCAAGCATGCAAGTACAGCAGGCAGTGAAGAAAGCTGATGGCATGCTGGCCTTCATAACAAGGGGAATTGAGTATAAGAGCAAAGAGGTCCTTCTGCAGCTGTACAGGGCCCTGGTGAGACCACACCTGGAGTACTGTGTGCAGTTTTGGTCTCCAAATTTGAGGAAGGACATTCTTGCTATTGAGGGAGTTCAGCGTAGGTTCACAAGGTTAATTCCCGGGATGGCGGGACTGTCATATGTCAAAAGATTGGAGTGACTGGGCTCGTATACTCTGGAATTTAGAAGGCTGAGAGGGGATCTTATTGAAACATAAGATTATTAAGGGATTGGACACGCTGGAGGCAGGAAGCATGTTCCCGCTGATGGGTGAGTCCAGAACCAGAGGCCACAGTTTAAGAATTAGGGGTAGGCCATTTAGAACGGAGTTGAGGAAAAACTTTTTCACCCAGATCGTGGTGGATATATGGAATGCTCTGCCCCAGAAGGCTGTGGAGGCCAAGTCTCTGGATGCTTTCAAAAAAGAGATGGATAGAGCTCTTAAAGATAGCGGAATCAAAGGTTATGGGGATAAGGCAGGAACTGGATACTGATAGTGGATGATCAGCCATGATCACAGTGAATGGTGGTGCTGGCTCGAAGGGCCAAATGGCCTACTCCTGCACCTATTGTCTATTGAAAGACTTACTTGGAGGGTTCATATAGATAAAACAATTGGAAAGTGTGAGAAAGTTTTCAGTGTTATGAGAAGTATTGCTGGATGTGACTGGGGAGCAGGGCAAGAAACTATGTACTTGATATATCTAGCTATGATTAGATCAGTTATTGATTATGGTTGTATTGCTTATGGTTCTACTGCTACGGCGGTGCTTGGAAAACTAGACACTGTGCAGTCCAAAGCACTTAGACACTGTTGTGGAGCTTTTAGAACAACATCAGTCCCGGCATTATGTGTGGAGATGGGAGAAGTGCCTCTACATTTAAGATGAGTTCAGTTGGGGCTGCAGTATTGGGCAAAACTAAATGGATTCAATCACAGCTGTCCATCAAGTGTCTTTTGCAGGGGAAGTCGGAGCGCCAAAGTAAAATTAAAAGATATCCATTTTTAGATTTTGTTAATAACTGGGCTGTGAAATTGAAACTGACTGAGGAAGACATAGTTGACCAAATTTGCTTGCCACCCTTTTTGGCTCTTTCCAGAACCAGAAGTAGACCTATTCCTCCTTTTCCAGCTTAAAGGAAGCAGAGCAATTTCATCAGCTTTGATCACAAATGAATATTTAAATAATAAATGGGGATCTTACCTGAAGATTTTTACTGATGGCTCAGTGGACCCAGAGAGCAGTAGGGCAGGATTTGGGATGTATGTGTCTCAACTTGGAGTTAAGATTGGTCACTGGGTTTCAGATGGTGTTTCTGTCTTTGCAACAGAATTATTAGCAATCCTCTGGGCCTTATGGTGGATAGAAGACTCTCGACCACGTAGGGTTATCATCTGTTCGGATTCTGCTGCTGCCTTAGAGGCTATAAAAGGGAATGAATCAAAAGCTCATCCTTACATAGTTATTGAGATTCTCTTAGTGTTGTTTAGAGTAGGGAAGATGGGTTGTGCAGTTAGATTTTCATGGATACCTGGGGATGCTGGGGTGGAGGGAAATGAAATTGTGGATGGCATTGCAAAGTCTTCCTTACAGAGCAGGCAAGTAGAAATTAGAGTTCCCCTAGGCAGAGCAGAATTGAGAAGTAGGATTAAAAAAGGTATCGAGAAGAAGTGGCAGGAGGATTGGAAAAATGAATTAAAGGGCAGGTATTATTTTTCTAGTCACCCACTAGTTAAAAATGTCTCAGACTGTTACCTTTTAAATCATAGAGATATGGTGAAATTTACAAGACTTAGGTTGGGGCATTGTGGGCTAAACTATTATTTATAGATAATAGGAAAACATCCTACTGGATTATGTGACTGTGGTAGTCCAGAGACAGTCCAGCATGTTTTGCTGAGCTGTAACCGATATAAAATTGAAAGATGTTGTTCAAGAGGCTATGTGGCTTAAATTTATTTTTGGTTTTCTAGTAAATCTTTATTTGGTCATCAAGAGAATCAACATCTGATTGAAGAGTATTATTCAGTTTATACGTGAGACTAGGTTGTATTCGAGAATTTGAGTTCCTTGAAGTTCTATAATTAATTATACATCCTGCAGAGGGCAGTCATATGCCTAGATGCGTCTAAACAGCCAGAAATAGGAGAAGAAGAAGAGGTTCATTTGTTGTTCAGACCAAACATCAGAATTGGGAAGAAATGTGATGCAAGTAACTTTGACTGTGGAATGATTGTTGGTGCCAGACGGGGTGGTTTGAGTATCTCAGAAACTGCTGATCTCCTGGGATTTTCACACAACAGTCTCTAGAGTTTACAGAGGATGGTGTGAAAAACAAAAAAAAATCCAGTGAGTGGCATTTCTGTGGGTGAAATTGCCTTGTTAATGAGAGAGGCCAGAGCTCAATGACCAGGCTGACAGAAAGGTAACAGTAACTCAAATAAACCACGTGTTACAACAGTGCTGACAGAGAACCACCTCTGAACGCCCAACACACGGAAACTTGAAGTGAATGTGCTACAGCAGCAGAAGATCACGAACACACACAGTGGCCACTTTACTAAGTACAGGAGGTTCTTAATAAAATGCCCTGAGTATCACAGTATGCAGTATCACAGGCTGTATATTTAGGTCACCATCACCCCGCACCCACCATCAACACCACGTCCCCACCCAGCACCCATCATCCACACCCTGTCCCCACTCAGCACCCACTACCCCCACCCCATCCCCACTCAGCACCCAATACCCCCACCCCGTCCCCACTCAGAACCCACCACCCCCACCCATCCTCACTCAGCACCCAATACCCCCACCCCCATCCCCAGCCAGCACCCAATACCCCCACCCCCATCCCCAGCCAGCACCCACCACCCCCACCCCCATCCTCAGCCAGCACCCACTACCCCACCCCATCCCCACTCAGCACCCAATACCCCCACCCCGTCCCCACTCAGAACCCACCACCCCCACCCATCCTCACTCAGCACCCAATACCCCCACCCCCATCCCCAGCCAGCACCCACCACCCCCACCCCATCCCCAGCCAGCACCCACTACCCCCACCCCATCCCTGGCCAGCACCCACCATCCCCACCCCATCCCCACCCAGCACCCACCATCCCCACCCCATCCCCACCCCGCACCCACTACCCCCACCCCCATCCCCACTCAGCACTCAATACCCCCACCCCCATCCCCACCCAGCACCCATCATCCACACCCCGTCCCCACTCAGCACCCACTACCCCCACCCCCATCCCCACTCAGCACCCACTACCCCAACCCTGTCCCCTCCCAGCACCCACCACCCCCACCCCCATCCCCACCCCGCACGCACTACCCCACCCATCCCCACTCAGCACCCACCACCCCAACCCCATCCCCAGCCAGCACCCACCACCCCCACTCGGTCCCCACCCAGCACCCATCATCCACACCCCATCCCCACTCAGCACCCACCACCCCCACCCCGTCCCCACCCCGCACCCAAAACCCCCACCCCCATCCCCAGCCAGCACCCACCATCCCCACCCCATCCCCACTCAGCACCCACCACCCCCACCCCCATCCCCAGCCAGCACCTACCACCCCCACCCCATCCCCACCCCGCACCCACTACCCCACCCCATCCCCACTCAGCACCCAATACCCCCACCCCATCCCCACTCAGCACCCACCACCCCCACCCCATCCCCACTCAGCACCCAATACCCCCACCCCCATCCCCAGCCAGCACCCACCACCCCCACCCCATCCCCAGCCAGCACCCACTACCCCCACCCCATCCCCAGCCAGCACCCACCACCCCCACCCCATCCCCAGCCAGCACCCACTACCCCCACCCCATCCCTAGCCAGCACCCACCATCCCCACCCCATCCCCACCCAGCACCCACCATCCCCACCCCATCCCCATCCCGCACCCACTACCCCCACCCCCATCCCCACTCAGCACTCAATACCCCCACCCCCATCCCCACCCAGCACCCATCATCCACACCCCATCCCCACTCAGCACCCACTACCCCAGCCCTGTCCCCTCCCAGCACCCACCACCCCCACACCCATCCCCACCCCGCACGCACTACCCCACCCATCCCCACTCAGCACCCACCACCCCCACCCCATCCCCAGCCAGCACCCACCACCCCCACTCGGTCCCCACCCAGCACCCATCATCCACACCCTGTCCCCACTCAGCACCCACCACCCCCACCCCGTCCCCACCCCGCACCCAATACCCCCACCCCGTCCCCACCCCGCACACACTACCCCACCCCACCCCCACTCAGCAACCACCACCCCCACCCCGTCCCCACCCCGTCCCCACCCAGCACCCACCACCCCCACCCCCATCCCCACCCCGCACGCACTACCCCACCCATCCCCACTCAGCACCCACCACCCCCACCCCATCCCCAGCCAGCACCCACCACCCCCACTCGGTCCCCACCCAGCACCCATCATCCACACCCCATCCCCACTCAGCACCCACCACCCCCACCCCGTCCCCACCCCGCACCCAATACCCCCACCCCCATCCCCAGCCAGCACCCACCATCCCCACCCCATCCCCACTCAGCACCCACCACCCCCACCCCCATCCCCAGCCAGCACCTACCACCCCCACCCCATCCCCACCCCGCACCCACTACCCCACCCCATCCCCACTCAGCACCCAATACCCCCACCCCATCCCCACTCAGCACCCACCACCCCCACCCCATCCCCACTCAGCACCCAATACCCCCACCCCCATCCCCAGCCAGCACCCACCACCCCCACCCCATCCCCAGCCAGCACCCACTACCCCCACCCCATCCCCAGCCAGCACCCACCACCCCCACCCCATCCCCAGCCAGCACCCACTACCCCCACCCCATCCCTAGCCAGCACCCACCATCCCCACCCCATCCCCACCCAGCACCCACCATCCCCACCCCATCCCCATCCCGCACCCACTACCCCCACCCCCATCCCCACTCAGCACTCAATACCCCCACCCCCATCCCCACCCAGCACCCATCATCCACACCCCATCCCCACTCAGCACCCACTACCCCAGCCCTGTCCCCTCCCAGCACCCACCACCCCCACACCCATCCCCACCCCGCACGCACTACCCCACCCATCCCCACTCAGCACCCACCACCCCCACCCCATCCCCAGCCAGCACCCACCACCCCCACTCGGTCCCCACCCAGCACCCATCATCCACACCCTGTCCCCACTCAGCACCCACCACCCCCACCCCGTCCCCACCCCGCACCCAATACCCCCACCCCGTCCCCACCCCGCACACACTACCCCACCCCACCCCCACTCAGCAACCACCACCCCCACCCCGTCCCCACCCCGTCCCCACCCCGCACCCAATACCCCCACCCCCATCCCCAGCCAGCACCCACCATCCCCACCCCATCCCCACTCAGCACCCACCACCCCCACCCCCATCCCCAGCCAGCACCTACCACCCCCACCCCATCCCCACCCCGCACCCACTACCCCACCCCATCCCCACTCAGCACCCAATACCCCCACCCCATCCCCACTCAGCACCCACCACCCCCACCCCATCCCCACTCAGCACCCAATACCCCCACCCCCAGCCAGCACCCACCACCCCCACCCCATCCCCAGCCAGCACCCACTACCCCCACCCCATCCCCAGCCAGCACCCACCACCCCCACCCCATCCCCAGCCAGCACCCACTACCCCCACCCCATCCCTAGTCAGCACCCACCATCCCCACCCCATCCCCATCCCGCACCCACTACCCCCACCCCCATCCCCACTCAGCACTCAATACCCCCACTCCCATCCCCACCCAGCACCCATCATCCACACCCCATCCCCACTCAGCACCCACTACCCCAGCCCTGTCCCCTCCCAGCACCCACCACCCCCACCCCCATCCCCACCCCGCACGCACTACCCCACCCATCCCCACTCAGCACCCACCACCCCCACCCCATCCCCAGCCAGCACCCACCACCCCCACTCGGTCCCCACCCAGCACCCATCATCCACACCCCGTCCCCACTCAGCACCCACCACCCCCACCCCGTCCCCACCCCGCACCCAATACCCCCACCCCGTCCCCACCCCGCACGCACTACCCCACCCCATCCCCACTCAGCACCCACCGTCCCCACCCCGCACCCAATACCCCCACCCCCATCCCCAGCCAGCACCCACCATCCCCACCCCATCCCCACTCAGCACCCACCACCCCCACCCCCATCCCCAGCCAGCACCTACCACCCCCACCCCGCACCCACTACCCCACCCCATCCCCACTCAGCACCCAATACCCCCACCCCGTCCCCACCCAGCATCCACCACCTCCCAGTCCCCACCCAGCACCCACCACTAAGCACATCTTTCCCTCACCCCCCCTGCATTCCGCAGGGATCACTCCCTACACAACTCCCTTGTCCATTCTTCCCCCCCATCCCTCCCCACTGATCTCCCTCCTGGCACTTATCCGTGTAAGCGGAACAAGTGCTACACATGCCCTTACACTTCCTCCCTTACCACCATTCAGGGCCCCAAACAGTCCTTCCAGGTGAGGCATCGCTTCACCTGTGAGTCGACTAGGGTGATATACTGCATCCGGTGCTCCCGATGTGGCCTTTTATATATTGGTGAGACCCGACGCAGACTGGGAGACCGCTTTGCTGAACATCTATGCTCTGTCCACCAGAGAAAGCAGGATCTCCCAGTGGCCACACATTTTAATTCCACGTCCCATTCCCATTCTGACATGTCTATCCACGGCCTCCTCTACTGTAAAGATGAAGCCACACTCAGGTTGGAGGAACAACACCTTATATTCCGTCTGGGTAGCCTCCAACCTGATGGCATGAACATCGACTTCTCTAACTTCCGCTAAGGCCCCACCTCCCCCTCGTACCCCATCTGTTACTTATTTTTATGCACACATTCTTTCTCTCACTCTCCTTTTTCTCCCTCTGTCCCTCTGACTATCCCTCTTGCCCATCCTCTGGGTCACCCCCCCCCCTTTGAGGAGAGAGGGAGAGAGAAACCGGGGAATTATAGACCGGTTAGCCTAACGTTGGTGGTGGGGAAACTGCTGGAGTCAGTTATCAAGGATGTGATAACAGCACATTTGGAAAGCGGTGAAATCATCGGACAAAGTCAGCATGGATTTGTGAAAGGAAAATCATGTCTGACGAATCTCATAGAATTTTTTGAGGATGTAACTAGTAGAGTGGATAGGGGAGAACCAGTGGATGTGGTATATTTGGATTTTCAAAAGGCTTTTGACAAGGTCCCACACAGGAGATTAGTGTGCAAACTTAATGCACAAGGTATTGGGGGTAAGGTATTGGTGTGGGTGGAGAATTGGTTAGCAGACAGGAAGCAAAGAGTGGGAATAAACGGGACCTTTTCAGAATGGCAGGCGGTGACTAGTGGGGTACCGCAAGGCTCAGTGCTGGGACCCCAGTTGTTTACAATATATATTAATGACTTAGATGAGGGAATTAAATGCATCATCTCCAAGTTTGCGGATGTCACAAAGCTGGGTGGCAGTGTTAGCTGTGAGGAGGATGCTAAGAGGATGCAGGGTGACTTGGATAGGTTGGGTGAGTGGGCAAATTCATGGCAGATGCAATTTAATGTGGATAAATGTGAAGTTATCCACTTTGGTAGCAAAAATAGGAAAACAGATTATATCTGAATGGTGGCCGATTAGGAAAAGGGGAGGTGCAACGAGACCTGGGTGTCGTTATACACCAGTCATTGAAAGTGGGCATGCAGGTACAGCAGGCAGTGAAAAAGGCGAATGGTATGCTGGCATTTATAGCGAGAGGATTTGAGTACAGGAACAGGGAGGTACTACTGCAGTTGTACAAGGCCTTGGTGAGACCACACCTGAAGTATTGTGTGCAGTTTTGGTCCCCTAATCTGAGGAAAGACATCCTTGCCATAGAGGGAGTACAAAGAAGGTTCACCAGATTGATTCCTGGGAAGGCAGGACTTTCATATGAAGAAAGACTGGATGAACTGGGCTTGTACTCGTTGGAATTTAGAAGATTGAGGGGGGATCTGATTGAAACGTATAAGATCCTAAAGGGATTGGACAGGCTAGATGCAGGAAGATTGTTCCCGATGTTGTGGAAGTCCAGAACGAGGGGCCACAGTTTGAGGATAGAGGGGAAGCCTTTTAGGACCGAGATTAGGAAAAACTTCTTCACACAGAGAGTGGTGAATCTGTGGAATTCTCTGCCACAGGAAACAGTTGAGGCCAGTTCATTGGCTATATTTAAGAGGGAGTTAGATATGGCCCTTGTGGCTACAGGGATCAGGGGGTATGGAGGGAAGGCTGGTGCAGGGTTCTGAGTTGGAGGATCAGCCATGATCATAATAAATGGCGGTGCAGGCTCGAAGGGCCAAATGGCCTACTCCTGCACCTATTTTCTATGTTTCTATACTTACTGTCACATGGCACAGTCCGCAATCCCAAGATTACTACCTTTGAGGACCTGCTTCTCAGCTTCCTTCCGAACTCCATCAATTCTGCTTTCAGGACTTCCACCTTTTTCTACCTATGTCGTTGGTATCAACATGTACCACGACCTCTGGCGCTCACCCTCCCATTTCAGGATATTTTGGACATGTTTAGAAACATCACAAACCCTGGCACCTGGGAGGCAAACTACCACCTCTGCTTCTTTTTTGTGCACACGGAATCATCTATCTGTCCCCCTAACTATAGAGTCCCCTATTACTGCTGCCATCTTCTTCAGTTCCCCACCCTTCTGAGCCACAGAGCCAGTGGCACAGCCACTGTTACTTCTCCCAGGTAGGTCATCCCCCCAGACAGCACCTGTTGTTAAGGGAACACCACAGGGGCGCTCTCCACTTCCTGATGCCCTCTTTCCCTCCCTGATGATGGTCACCCACTTATCCTCTGGCCCCAGGGTGACTACCTGCCTGTAGCTCCTGTCTATCACCTGCTCACTCTCCCTCACAAGCCGAAGGTCATGGAGCTGCGGCTCCAGTTTCCGAACTGGGTCTCCGAGGAGCTGCAGCTTGATTACGTGGTGCAGGTGTGGCCATCAGGGAGGCTGGAAGTCTGACACTCAGAACAGAACACTGGCCTCACAGTCATACTCACTATTCTTGTTCGAAGGGGAAAAGAAAAACCTACTTCGCCTGGACCCGTCCTCGCTGAAGCCCTGATGAGCCAAAGCCCTACTAATCTGACTTACACTACTCCAACCACTGCTCCTTCGACAACTGCTCCACTAGACAGTGTCTGTCTTTTATTTTGGAGATTTCTCAGCGGGGTCCTTGTGTGATGATGAGCTACTGCGTCTGCACACTTCTCTCTGATGTGTGCGAAACTTACTCTGTCTCTTCGAATCAATTGGTCCACCGCTAATGAGACTGGGCAAGTTCCACAGTGAAGTCATATGCAAAGTCCCCATTAAGTTCATCTGCCATTTCTTTGTCCCCCATTACTACCCCACCAGCATCATTTTCCACTGGTCCAATATCAACTCTCGTGACCCTTTTAATCTTTATATAACTGAAAAAAACTTATGGTATCCTGCTTTATATTATTGGCTAGTTTGCTCTCATATTTCAACTTTTCCCTTCCTATAGATGTTTTAGTTGCCTTTTCTTGGATTTTTAAAGCTTCCCAATCATCCAACTTCCCATTCACTTTTGCTGCCTTATATGCCCTTTCCTTGGCTTTTATGCAGTCCTTGACTTCCCTTGTCAGCCATGGTTGCCTACCCCTGCCAGGTGAGAATTTCTTCTTCTGAGGGACATACCTATCCTTGTGAACTATTCCCAGAAACTTCAAACATCTCTGCTCTGTCGTCATCCCCAACAGTATCCTCCTCAAATCCACCTGGGCCAGCTCCTCTCTCATGCCTCTGTAATGCCATACTGATGCATGTGAGTTATGCTTCTCCCTCTCAAGTTACAGTATGAATTCAATCGTATTATGATCATTGATTCCTTTACAGTAAACTCCCTAATAAGATCTGGTATATTATTCAACTCCTAATCTAGGATAGCCTTCTCCCTATGTAGGCACAAACACAATATGCTCTAGAAAGCCAGCTGGTAGGCATTTAACAAATTCCCTCTCTTGCGATCTGACTCCAACCTAATTTTCCCAATCCCCTTGCATATTAAAGTCCCCCATTTCAATTGTGACATTGCCCCTATTACATGCCTTTTCCAGCTCCCTTTGCAAGCTCAACACCTGAAAGAGGTGGCTGAAGAGATTCTGGAGGCATTAGTAATCCTTCAAGAAACTCAGCAGGTCGGGTAGCATCAGTGGAAACGAAGGACTACTACCCATTGTTTTCCTGCCTATGACGTTGATGCCTCCCCTCCCCCACCCCTTTGTCTTTCAAATTACTGGTCTTTCAACGGAGCCTACAAGCATTCTTCAAATCCTTTCCCCTCCTTCATTCTTCAGTCCTGACGAAGGGTTCCGGCCTGAAACGTCGACGCATCGTTTCCACTGATGCTGCCTGACCTGCTGAGTTCCTCCAGCGTACTGTAAGTGTTGCTTTGATTCCAACATCTGCAGATTATTTTGTGTTTAGTAATCCTTCAAGAATCAGTAGATTCCGGAGGAATGGAAAATTGCAAATGTCACTCCACTTTTTAAGAAGGGAGAGAGGCAGAAGAAAGGAAATAATAGGCCGGTAGCCTGACCTCAGTGGTTGGGAAGATGTCCGAGTTGATCATTAAGGATGAGATTTTGAAGTACTTCATATTATGAGACACTCCCAACCACACCAACTTCTAACATTTAAACACTCTTACTCTCCAGAATATGGATTGCTGACGCAGCCTCTATAAGGCTTAAGACATTCCCATTGATTGATAATCAATACTTGAAAATGGGTTCTGTGCTTAATCGCAAGCCTTCCTGTTGAGTTCATCTAGCATTTGTTTTGTGCTCAGTTCTGGATCCTTGCTTTGGATACTCTGCCATTGGGGTCCAAGCCATCCTCGTCAAGGACTCTTGTCACAGTACAATTAAGCCAACATGCACCCAGCGGGGTGTTGGAGTCTGTCGTGCACGGTGACCAGCCACAGCAAAGCTGCTTGCAGACAGAGCCCGAAGACTCAATCACCTCCAGGTAGCCTCTGGTCAACCTTTGCAGGGAAGTAGCCAGAGTCACTTGGGAAAGCCGGTCGGTCCCGTTCCAGAGCCAATACATCTTCCAACCCCAGAGTGATTTGATGGTAACCTGGGTACTTTCCGCAACTTCCACGTTAGTGTTCGAACTTCAGCCTTGCCGGTTCCCTTCGGAGCATGGAAAAGTGGCCTCATTATCTCTCTCCTGACTGAAGGAGCCATGGCCTGGGCCACCACTTGTTGGGAACACAGGCTGGAGATCTGCCCGGATTCTGAGGAATTCAGGACAGCCATGACGAAAGTGTTTCATCACCCTGCCAGAGCCAGTCGAGCCTCAGACTGCCTGATGAAGATTAGACAGGAGGGACCATCAATAGCCAACTACACGATCTTGGCCCGGGAGAAGTGTTGGAACGGGGAGGCCTTGGCCACACTGTACTGCCACAGACTCCGAGATAAACTGAAGAATGCCCTCACCTTGGGAGAGCCAGCAGAGAACTTGGAGGTTCTCACCAACCAGTCCATTTGTCTTGAAAACTATCTGGCAGAGCGAAAGGGTCCAAGCCCAGTCCCCACCCATCGCAGTTCTACTTCTCACCCATCACAGTTCCACTCCCCAGCCCCAGGCCATGACCAGCCCGTCACCTGCTCAAGATCCAGTCAATCCTATTCAGGTCGGTGGCACTGGACCCTCCACTGATCAGTCGTCCTGGCGTTGGAGTCAATGTCGCCGCTTTTACTGCAGGGAAGCAGGTCTGAATTTGCAGCCACCCAGCTAAGACTGTCCAGTGTCAAGAGAACTGTGGCAGTAGCAGCCACTACTCCCAATCCCACAGATTCTCATTTCATGCTGAAGGTGGAGTTCGCCTGGGATAAGAACTCGAGGCAGGTGAGGGCTTTTGTGGACTTGGGGGCAGCGGGTAATTTTCTGGATTTGGAAACTGCCCGTTGGTTTGACATACCACTGGAAGAGCTGAGTCAATCCTCACCTGCAAATGTCCTGGACAGCCCACTGCTACGTTCTAGGCTGATCCATCAACAGACTGTGGTTTTGCAGATGAGGATAGGGGATCATGTGAAAGACATTAGTTTCTACATTATTGACTCTCTGCTCATACCCCGATCCTCGGGTACACTTGGCTGTCCCAGCAGAACCCATCCGTGGACTGGAGGGAGGGGAGAATCATTGCTTGGTCCAGTCATTGTAAGAGGCTTTGTCAAGAGTATGGTGTTCAGACACCCAGACTCCCTAGTGACCAATGACCAATGAGCAGGCTTCAGTGCCAGGGAACCTGAGACCTTCTGGAGACCTAGTTCAGACTTCAAGAGCGGACAAGCCAGTTCTGGCCAATGGGACAGTGCGAGTCCTGACACAGACTAGCTGGAATCCCACAGAAACTAAAGAGACGGAATTTCTAGGTCAGGAGATGTCTGAACTCTCTGGGAGACTCGCTGAAGGGACCCAGCCACCAGATCTCGAGGAAGGGAAAGACTCCTTTACACTGATCCTTGAAGCCTGTTTGCAGAGATGCAAGAACCCTCTGTAACGCCTCGCTGTCGTTGCCACTGGATACAGATGGGGAGTCGGACTCTGATTTGGACACTGTTTCCATGGATGAGCTTTCTGAGCTCTGAGTTGAAATCCCCTCTGTTCAGAAGGACATAGGGGAAGGCCTCGACTCTTCCAGCATACCAACATGATGACCTGCTGTCCCATACTCGTCCTCCGTGGGGTCATTTGCACACATTCTCAGGCCCAGAGGGAAGCACCACAGAGGAGTATAGAAAGGAAGCTCTTGCCACTGGCTTCATTCTGCCCTCCACTTCACCAACTAGTGCAGGTTTCTTCTTCATAGAAAAGAATGATGGGAGCCTGCAGCCATGCCTTGGTTACAGGGGATTAGACAGCATAACATCCAAGAATCACTAGTCCCTTCTTCTTCTTATGAATACGGCTTTCAAGAAATTCCAAGGGGTGAGGACATTCACAATATTAGACCTTCGAAGTGCTTACAATCTGGTCTGTATCAGGGAGGGCGATGAGCGGAAGATGGCATTCAATACACCGACAGGGCACAGCAAGTACCAGGTCATGCCCCTTGGCCTTGTAAGCGTCACAGCTGTTTTCCAAGCTTTATAAATGACGTCCTCCAGGATACTTTCCATAAGTGTGGCTTCATCTACTCAGATGATATCCTAATCTTCTTGAAGTCCATGGAGGAGCAACTTGCTCATGTCAGGGACATTTTAAAGAGGCTACTTTATGACAAGTTAGAGAAGTCCGAGTTTCATGTGATGACTGTTTCATTTTCGGGTTTTGTCATCTCCAGCAGTAATTGCAAAATAGACCCTCTCAAGATCCAGCCAGTCAGAGACCCGCGGTCTGGTAACTTCCACCAGAAGTTCATCAGGAACTTCAGCTCAGTGGCAGCTCTGCTGCCGACCCTAGCTAAGAAATCCATGGCCACACGCAAAATGCTGGAGGAACTCAGCAGGCCTGGCAGCATCTGTGGGAAAGAGGACAGTTGATATTTCAGCCTAGACCCTTCAGCAATCCTGATGATTAATACGGCTTTTTTACAGTGAAGTTTCATGTAGATGTGTTCAGTGGTTGGGAGGGTATTACCTGTGACATACTGAGCTGAATCCATTGCCACGTCAGCCGTAGTGCAGCCAGTCAGCACACTTTCCACCTGGCATCTATAAACGTTTACCAAGGTTTTTAGTGACATGCCTAATCACCTGAGGAAGCAGATGCACTGTCGTGCTTTCTGTCCAATTATATTTATATAATGGATCCAGGACAGGTCCTCTGAGATGGTGATGCCCAGGAATTCAAAGTTCCTGATCCTCTCCACCCCTGATCCTTTGATTACTGGCTCAGGGACCTCTGATTTCCCTCTCCTGGGGTCAACTGTCAGTCCCTTGGTCTTATTGACATTGAGGGAGAGGTTGTTACTATTAGATTCAAAGATTCAAGATTCAAAAAACTTTATTTTCATTCTAACCATGCATCAGCTCTGCAGGGCAGAATGAGACAGCGTTTCTCAGGGGCAGTGCAATCATAACATAACAAAGGCAACACTAAATAATAAACATAGCAATAAATAGTAAAACACAACAGCCACATGTCAGTTTAAATCAGTTATAAGTGTCCAGTGCAAGTTAAAAGTGTCTAAAGCAGAGTCAGGTGGAGCAGCTATTTAGCAGTCTGACTGCCTGTGGGAGGAAGCTGTTTAGTAGCCTTGTGGTTTTAGTTTTGATGCTCCTGTAACATTTGCCTGATGGCAGAAGAACAAACAGTTCATGGAGAGGGTGTGAGGGGTCTTTAATGATGTTCCGTGTCTTCTGGAGGCATCGACTCTGAAAGAGGTCTTGGACAGAAGGTAGGGAGACCCCAATAACCTTCTACTCAGCCAAATCTTCCGTCTCCCTCCTGTGTACTGATACATCTCCACCTTTGATACGGCCCACAACAATGGTGTCATCAGCAAACTTGTATATGGTGTTGGAGCTGTACCTAGCCACACTGTCATATTCGTAAGCAAGTAGAGCGGGGGGGGGGGGAGCACACAGCCCCGTGGTGCTCCCCTGCTGATGAGGTCCTGGAGGAAATTTTTTTGCCAATCCAAGGTCTGCATGGAGAAAATCCAGAATCCAATTGTACAAGGGGGTACTGAGGCCCAGGTCTTGGAGGTTACTGATTAGTTTTGAGGGGATAATGGTATTAAATGCTGAGCTACAATCTCTAAACTCAATAATCTCAGAGAGTGACATCACTGTCACTCTCTGACAGTGGTGTCTGAAAAGAGGATGCTGTCCAAGTTGCATGCCATCTTGGACAATGTCTCCCATCCACTACATAATGTACTGGGTGGGCACAGGACTACATTCAGCCAGAGACTCATTCCACCGAGATGCAACACAGAGCATCATAGGAAGTCCTTCCTGCCTGTGGCCATCAAACTTTACAACTCCTCCCTTGGAGGGTCAGACACCCTGAGCCAATAGGCTGGTCCTGGACTTATTTCCTGGCATAATTTATATATTACTATTTAACTATTTATGGTTTTATTACTATTTAATTATTTATGGTGCAACAGTAACGAAAACCAATTTCCCCCGGGATCAATAAAGTATGACTATGACTATGACTAAAGAGCATCCTGATGTATGAGGTATGCACCTTTCAAAGTTTTCAAAAGGTGTTGCACATGAGGCTGCTTAACAAGATAAAACCCCATAGCTGACTGGCAGGAAGCAAAATATGGGGATAAAGGGGCCTATTCAGATTGGTTGTTGGTGACACCAAGTCTGATCTGACATTCTTTCATGGCTGGTTTACTATCCTTCTTAGTCCCAGCTGACTGGCTTCTCCCCATAACCTCTGATGCCCTGACTGATCAGGAACCTATCAACCTTGGTTTTAAATATATCTAAGTACCTGGACCCCACAGCTGACTGTGGTAATGAATTCCACAGACATATCACACTCTGGCTAAAGAACCTCCTCATCTCCACTCTAAATGGACATCCCTCTATTCTGAGGCTGTGCCTTCTGTTCCGAGACTCTGCATCTGTAGGAAACAGTTGGAACCATTGTATAGGTTTCAATATTTAACAATTTTCAATGAAATCCTGCCCCCCAGCTCAGATGGAAACAATATTAATCAGTTTTCAATGAGATCCCCCCATGGATCTGTTGAAAACAATATTTGAAAGGTTTCAATTGGATTCTCCCACCCACCCCAGAACAGTAAAGTTTGCTACCGCCCCGATTTACACAGATAAATATTCCACACATTATCTCAACAACCTTGCCAACTTGCCCTGCCCTCTTCAAATATTCCTCACCAACGCACTTAGGCACATAAAACAGAACTATCTGAATTGCACTACCTCTTCATGCCTGCATTAAACAGACAGTGCCTCCAGTTACTCCTGTCCCCTTGAATCCTCCTAGCTTCAAACACACTATTTAGATAGATAGATAGATAGATAGATAGAACAGTACAGCACAGTACAGGCCCTTCGGCCCGTAATGTTGTGCCAACCCTCAAACCCTGCCTCCCATATAAGCCCCCATATACCTGTCTAGTAGTCTCTTAAACTTCACTAGTGTATCTGCCTCCACCACTGACTCAGGCAGTGTACTCCACACACCAACCACTCTCTGAGTAAAAAACCTTCCTCTAATATCCCCCTTGAACTTCCCACCCCTTACCTTAAAGCCATGTCCTCTTGTATTGAGCAGTGGTGCCCTGGGGAAGAGGCGCTGGCTATCCACTCTATCTATTCCTCTTATTATCTTGTACACCTCTATCATGTCTCCTCTCATCCTCCTTCTCTCCAAAGAGTAAAGCCCTAGCTCCCTTAATCTCTGATCATAATGCATACTCTCTAAACCAGGCAGCATCCTGGTAAATCTCCTCTGTACCCTTTCTAATGCTTCAACATCCTTCCTATAGTGAGGTGACCAGAACTGGACACAATACTCCAAGTGTGGCCTAACCAGAGTTTTATAGAGCTGCATCATTACATCGCGACTCTTAAACTCTATCCCTCGACTTATGAAAGCTAACACCCCATAAGCTTTCTTAACTACCCTATCCACCTGTGAGGCAACTTTCAGGGATCTGTGGACATGTACCCCGAGATCTCTCTGTTCCTCCACACTACCAAGTATCCTGCCATTTACTTTGTACTCTGCCTTGGAGTTTGTCCTTCCAAAGTGTACCACCTCACACTTCTCCGGGTTGAACTCCACCTGCCACTTCTCAGCCCACTTCTGCGTCCTATCGATGTCTGTCTGCAATCTTTGACAATCCTCTACACTATCTACAACACCACCAACCTTTGTGTCATCTGCAAACTTGCCAACCCACCCTTCTACCCCCACATCCAGGTCGTTAATAAGAATCACGAAAAGTAGAGGTTCCAGAACAGATCCTTGTGAAACACCACTAGTCACAATCCTCCAATCTGAATGTACTCCCTCCACCACCACCCTCTGCTTTCTGCAGGCAAGCCAATTCTGAATCCACCTGGCCAAACTTCCCTGGATCCCATGCCTTCTAACTTTCTGAATAAGCCTACCGTGCGGAACCTTGTCAAATGCCTTACTAAAATCCATATAGATCACATCCAATGCACTACCCTCATCTTAATGCCTGGTCACCTCCTCAAAGAACTCTATCAGGCTTGTTAGACACGATCTGCCCTTCACAAAGCCATGCTGACTGTCCCTGATCAGACCATGATTCTCTAAATGCCTATAGATCCTATCTCTAAGAATCTTTTCCAATAGCTTTCCCGCCACTGATGTAAGGCTCACGGGTCTATAATTACCCGGACTATCCCTACTACCTTTTTTGAACAAGGGGACAACATTCGCCTCCCTCCAATTCTCTGGTACCATTCCCGTGGACAACGAGGACATAAAGATCCTAGCCAGAGGCTCAGCAATCTCTTTCCTCGCCTCGTGGAGCAGCCTGGGGAATATTCCGTCAGGCCCCGGGGACTTATCTGTCCTAATGTATTTTAACAACTCCAACACCTCCTCTCCCTTAATATCAACATGCTCCAGAACATCAACCTCACTCATATTAACCTCACTCATATTGTCCTCACCATCATCAAGTTCCCTCTCGTTGGTGAATACCAAAGAGAAGTATTCATTGAGGACCTCGCTCACTTCCACAGCCTCCAGGCACATCTTCCCACCCTTATCTGTAATCGGTCCTACCTTCACTCCTGTCATCCTTTTTTTCTTCACATAATTGAAGAATGCCTTGGGGTTTTCCTTTACCCTACTCGCCAAGGCCTTCTCATGCCCCCTTCTTGCTCTTCTCAGCCCCTTCTTAAGCTCCTTTCTTGCCTCCCTATATTCCTCAATAGACCCATCTGATCCTTGCTTCCTAAACCTCATGTATGCTGCCTTCTTCCATCTGACTGGATTTTCCACCTCACTTGTCACCCATGGTTCCTTCACCCTACCATTCTTTATCTTCCTCACCGGGACAAATTCATCCCTTACATCCCGCAAGAGATCTCTAAACATCGACCACATGTCCGTAGTACATTTCCCTGCAAAAACATTATCCCAATTCACACCCGCAAGTTCTAGCCTTATAGCCTCATAATTTGCCCTTCCCCAATTAAAAATTTTCCTGTCCTCTCTGAGTCTATCCTTTTCCATGATAAGGCCCGGGAGCGGTGGTCACTGTCCTGACAAGTTTTGTGTCAATTACACACAATTAAATAGTACTCTCTGTACCCAATAAATGGCAGTAAATGCTGGCATCGCCATATTATCCTGTCGATCAATAAACAGAAATTCGGTGGCTTTTGCAACACACACAAAATGGTGGAGGAACTCAGCATCTGCGAAAATGAGTAACAGTCGACGTTTCAGGCTGAGACTGGAAAACCGAGGGGAGGTGGAGAGTTGTAGGGTGGATCTAGGGAGGGAAGGTGATGGGCAGAACAGAGAATGGGAGAGTGGTTAGGTGCTGTCTGAAGCTGGGAGGTACCGGGTGGGGGTGGCAAAGGACTGAAGGTGTTGCCAGTTTGGGGTAGAGTTACTCGTTTGCCTGGGGAGGCTGGTAAGAATGAATCTGTGTGACACCAGCCTACAAGGTGGCAGGGCAGTCCTGTGGTAGACGATACACACAAGGTTCTGCAGATGCTGGAAATCTAAAGTAACACACACAAAATGCTGGAAGAACTCAGCAGGTCAGGCAGCATCTGTGGGAAGGGATAAACAGTGAATGTTTCAGTCCAAAACCCTTCTTCAGGACTGGAGAGGAAGGTGAGCTCAGAGGGAAGTGAGGACTGTAGATTCAGATTGAAATTTATTTGTCACATGTGAGTCAAAACACACGGTGAAATACATTGTATGTGGTGGGAGGGGGGGATGGAGAACAAGCCAGAAGATGATAGGTGAGACTACGTGGGCAGGAGAGGAGATGAAGTACGAAGCCGGGAGGTGATAGATGGAAAAGTGAAGGGCTGGAGAGGAAGGAATCTGATAGGAGAGGACAGAAAGGGAAGGAGGGAGGTGATAGGCAGATGAGGAGAAGAGAGAAGAGACAGAGAGGGGAATTGAACAAGAGGGAAGGGAGAGGGAAGAAAATTACCAGAGGAAAAATGGATGTTCATGCCATCAGGTTGGAGGCTACCTAGATGGAAAATGAGGTGTTGCTCCTCCACCTGGAGACTGGCCTCATCGTGGCAGAAGAGACGAGTCAGGGATAGGAATTAAAGTGGTTGGCCACTGGGAGGTCCCACATTTTGTGAGTGGAGTGGAGGTGCGTAGTAGTGTAGCAGTCGGTACAATACTACTACAGATGGGTGCATTGCAGTTTATCAGTCCCTTCCAATGACTGTGTGCGTTTTGCCTGGGTGCTCTGGTTTCCTCCTACAGTCAGAAGTAACTTGGTAGGCTAATTGGTCATTGTAAATTGTCTTGGGCCAATGGGCCTGTTCTGTACTGTACCCCTGAGTAAATCAATCAATCAATAATGGAGCAGACAGCTGGAGACTTCCCTTCCCTGGGTGGTATGGCTAATTTGAGAGGGCAAAATGACAAGATGATTGGAGTAAGTGCAATGTATGGGGAGTATCAGAGGTTTTTTATCAACACACAGAGTAGTAGGAGCGTTCCAACCTCACTCCTTCCGAACTCTCGGCTCTCCACTCCCTCTGCATTAACCCTAACCTCACCATCAAAGCCACAGGTGGCGGGGTACTGTAGTAGTCTGGGGGACTGACCTTGCTGAGGCCCAGCGACAACTCTCAGACACCTCCTCTTACTTTCCCCTTGAACAGGACCCCGCTAAGGAACACCAGGCCATTATCTCTCACACCATCACCAACCTTATTGACTCTGGGGATCTCCTGTCCACCGTCACCAACCTCAGTTCCCTCACCCCACACCTCCTATTTCTACCTCCTACCCAAGGTACACAAAGGCAGGTAAACCCATTGTTTCAGCTTGTTCCTGCCCCACTGAACTCATATCAGCTTACCTCGACTCTGCTTATACTCCCGGTTCAGTCCCTTCCCAACTCATCCGTGACACCTCACACACTCTTGATCTTCGCAATGATTTCAAGTTCTCTGGTCCTGAGCATCCTACTTTTACTATGGATGTCCAGTCCCTGTACACCTCCATCCTCCATCAGGAAGGCAATAAAGCTCTCGGTTTCTTTCTGGACACCAGACCCAACTAGTTTCCCTCCACCACCACCCTCCTCCGCCTAGCAGAACTTGTCCTCACATTGAATAGTTTCTTCTTTGGCTCCTCCCACTTCCTTCATGCAAAATAAGTAGCCATGGGCACTCACATGGGTCCCAGCTCCGCCTGTCTGTCAGCTGTGTGGAACAGTCTATGTTCCAAGCCTGTACTGGTGACCATCTGCCCCGCACTTCTCCTACACTACATCGATGACTGCATTGGTGCTGCTTCCTGCACCCGTACTGAACTCACCGACTTCATCCACTTTGCCTCCAACTTCCACCCTGCCCTCAAATTCACCTGGTCCATTCCTGACACCTCCATCCCCTTTCTCAATCTCTCTGTCTCTATCTCCGGAGACAGCTTATCCACCGATGTCTATCGTAAACCCGCAGACTCTCACAACTTACATCAAAGTTGCTGGTGAACGCAGCAGGCCAAGCAGCATCTATAGGAAGAGGCGCAGTCGACGTTTCAGGCCGAGACCCTTCGTCAGGACTCTCACAACTACCTGGACTACACCTCGTCCCACCCTGCTACTTGTAAAAATGCCATCCCCTTCTCTCAATTCACCTGTTTCCATTTCAGAACAAAGGAGATGTCCTCCTTTTTCAAAATAGGGGCTTCCCTGCCTCAGCTGCTGCCTTGAACCACATCTCTTCCATTTCACGCGCGTCTGCCCTCACCCCATCCTCCTGCCACTCCACCAGGCATAGGGATCATCTCACCCTCACCTACCACCCCACCAGCCTCCACGTCCAGCACTTAATTCTCTGTAATTTCTGTCATCTCCAACAGCATCCCACCACCAAGGCCATCTTTCTGCTCCCCCTACTTTCTGCTTTCCACAGGGATGCAACCTACGTGGCTCCCTTGTCCACTTGTCCCTCCCCACTGATCTCCCTCCTGGCACTTATCCTTGCAAGCTGAACAAGTGCTGCATCTGCCCCTACACTTCCTCCCTCACTACCCTTCAGGGTCCTAAACAGTCCTTTCAGGTGAGGTGACCCTTCACCTGTGAGTCTGTTGGGGTTATCTATTGTATCCGGTGCTCTTGGTGAGGCCTCCTGTAATTCAGTGAGACCCGACGTAGATTGGGAGACTGCTTAGCCGAGCACCTGTGCTCTGTCTGCCAGAAAAAAATGGGATCTGCCAGTGGCCACTCATTTTAATTCAAATTCCCATTCCCATTCTGACATGTCAATCCATGGCCTCCTCTACTTTGTGATGAGGCCACACTCAGATTGGAGGAGCAACACCTTATATTCCGTCTGGGTAGCCTCCAACCTGATGGCATCAACATCGACTTGTCAAACTTCTGGTTATATTCCCCTGCTGCTCCTTCAGCATTCCCATTCCCTTTTCCCTCTCTCACCCTATCTCCTTAACTGCATATTACATCCCTCTGGAGGTCTTCCTGCTTTACTTTCTTCCATGATCTTCTGTGCTCTCCAATCCGATTCCCTCTTTTCCAGTCCTGTACCTCTTTCACCCATCAACTTCCCAGATGTTTACTTCCCCCCTCCCCCTCCCAGTTTCACCCATCACCTTGTGTTTCCTCCTCCCCTCCCACCCTTCTAACTCTGACTCCTCGTCTTATTTTTCTCCAGTCCTGCCGAAGGGTCTCAGCCCGAAACGCGACTGTACTCTTTTCCACAGATGCTGCCTAGCCTGCTGAGTTCCCCTAGCATTTTGTGTGTGTTGCTCGGATTTCCAGCACCTGCAGATTTTCTCTTGTTTGGAGCATGGAACATGATGCCAATGGTGGTGGTACAGCCAGATCGATGACAGACTGATAACAAACTGATAGGCACATGAAGGATAGGAAATAGGAGGGAAGGCTTAGACTGACCTTCAGGTAAGACCCTAAAACCATATGACATAACAGAATTAGGCCATTCATCCCATCGAGTCTGTTCCGCCATTCCATCATGGCCGATTTATTATCCCTCTCCTGCCATCTTCCTGTAACCTTTGACACCTTGACTAATCAAGAACCTATCAACCTCTGCTTTAATCACACTCAGTTGGCCTCCACAGCTGGCTATGGCAATGTATCCCACAGATTCACCACCCTTTAGCTAAAGAACGTAGGACAGGGTGGGCACAACATTATGGGCTGAAGGGCCTGTACTGCTCTCTGTCTTGTGTTCTTTGGGAGTTAGACAGAGGGCCTTGCATTTATAAAATACTTTAGATCCAGTTGTTCAGGTGCGAGGGATGGAAGCCTTCAGCCTGCAGAGAGAGTTCGGGGTCAGTAGGGGGCAGTGCAGGCCAAGGCACTGAGCCGGAGTCGGGACAGAGCTCCGGAAAGGCCAGTAGAACAGAGTCTGCCTGTCATTGCCTCTCCGATATTGCAAAGTAGCTATTAAATTTGAGACCTTCAGCCTGGGAAATCTGATTCTTTTTGGCAACACCCACTAAATTTTGGAGGCATCAGGCAGCATCTATGGAAATGAATATACTTTTGGTATTGTTGTGTTGTTAAGAAGGTGTATGGTGTGTTGGCATTCATCAACCGTAGAATTGAGTTTAGGAGCCAGGAGGTAATGTTACAGCTATATAAGACCGTGGTCAGACCCCACTTGGCGTACTGTGCTCAGTTTTGGTCACCTTACTACAGGAAGGAGGTGGATACTATAAAGAGAGTGCAGAGGAGATTTACAAGGATATTGCCTGGATTGGGGAACATGCCATATGACAGTAGGTTGAGTGAACTTGGCCTTTTCTCCTTGGAGCGACGGAGGATGAGAGGTGACCTGATAGAGGTGTATAAGATAATGAGAGGCATTGATCGTGTGGATAGTCAGAGGCTTTTTACCAGGGCTGAAATGGCTAACACGAGGGGGCATAGTTTTAAGGTGCTTGGAAACAGGTACTGAGGGGATATCAGAGGTAGATTTGTCACACAGAGAGTGGTGGGTGTGTGGAATGGACTGAAATATCCAACTAGGAATGGAGACTGGAATTAAAGCGGTTGGCCACTGGGAAATCTTGCTTTTTGTGAATGGAGCAAATGTGCTCGACAAAGCAGCCCTCCAATCTATGTTGGGTGTCAGCAATGTGATTTCCAGCATCTGTAGAATCTCTTGTGTACAGGAACAGTGAGTGCATGTTCACTGGGTGGACGGTATGGATTCCACTGCAAAATACTAGAACCTTGGCCAAGCCTGCAGCCACTCACACAAACTGCTTGGTGGATTTCCCATATAAAACCTCAAAAGAGTTCTGTAAGATAAAATATGTACAATCCTTTTTAATTGGATAATAAATCACAAAAAATGACTCTGTTTTCTTTTCCTCCGTCTCAAGACTTTCCAACAATCCCTTTGTGCTCTTCTTGGCTTCTGCTACAAGTTTATTTGAAATCTTACAAAACTCAGTCCAACTGGTATTCAAATATTTAATTGCGAACTTTCTAAACTTCATCTTTTAATCACTTCATATAAACAATGTCCTTGTGACGATGTCCCTGTCAATAAGAAACAACAATGTTTATGACCAGCAATGTGTATGACAGTACAGGACAGACAGAGTCAAACTCCCCTTACGCCGTCCCATCACATACCCTCGGGGTCAGACACAGAGTCAAACTCCCCCTATACCATCTCATCACACACTCCCGGGGTCAAAGACAGAGTGAAGCTCCCCCTACACCGTCTCATCACACACTCCCGGGGTCAGACGCAGAGTGAAGCTCCCTCCACACCGTCCCATCACACATTCCCGTGGACAGACACAGAGTGAAACTCTCCCTACACTGTCCCATCACACAGTCCCAGGGTCAGACACAGAGTGAAACTGCCCCTACACTGTCCCATCACACACTCCCGGATTCAGATGCAGAGTGAAACTCTCCCTACACCGTCCCCTCACACACTCCCAGGGACAGACACTGTACCATTATACAGTTCGGGGACAGACACGGACTGAAGTTCCCCCCACACCGATCCTTCACACACTCCTACAACCAGACACAGATTTGTCTCTTTCCCCATGACAATACAAAATATATTTGAACTATGATCGCTGCTACCGAAATGCTGCCACACAGATTCACTCTGAGCAGAACTTCCCCTCCCTCCCTTGGGTTTGTTACATTTGACAAAGTTGTGAAGTGCTGTAAAAATTCAGTACTCCCTGTAACTCTCCTTCTTGGGTTTTAGTTTGCTGGTTGAAAACTTCGTTCACAACTCACTGAAGTATTCAATCTTGCCACTCTCTCTAATGAAAAGCTTCTGAATCATTCTCTGTTTGAAGAAGCGACCCAATTCTCTCTGGTCCTCACCACTCAAATTGCTTTGTAAACCGGCTAACCTTCCTTTTATGTTGTTCTCCATCTCGTTTGGAATTGTCAGAATCAGAATAGGATAACTCATTACTGTGGTGGTTAGCAGTACCAGTGGCCGCTCTCTCTATACATTCCCAGTGTGACTACGTGGGTTTCCCTTCACAGTCCTGAGATGTACTAGTTAACTGGTCTTTGTAAATTTCCTGTGATTAGGCTGGGGTAAAATCGAGGCTTGCTGGGCGCTGTGTCTCAAAGGGTAGAGAGGCCTCTTCCACACTGTATCCCGAAATAAATAAAATTAAATACAGAGATGGATAGATAAATAAGATTGCAATAAATACATAAATTGCAATAAGAAATGTATATGTAAAAAAATGAAAACAAACAAAATAGTGAGGAAGTGTTCATGGGTTCATTGTTTGTTCAGAAATCTGATTATGGAGGGAAGAAGCTGTTCCTGAAACACTGAGTGTGTGTCTTCAGGCTCCTCTACCTCCTCCCTGATGGCAGCAATGAGAAGAGGGCATGTCCTGGGTAATGGGGTCCTTAATGTTGGATGCCAGCCTTCGAGGTATCACCTTTTGAGGATTTCCTCGATGCTGGGGAGGCGAGTGCCCATGAGGGACTTGGCTGAGTTTACAGCTTTTTCCGCTCCTCTGCATACCAGACAGGGATGTAACACATCTGCATGCTGGCCAGCGTCTGTCCTTCCTCAGACGGTTTCAGTAACAAAAGGGCTTCCAGTCCCTGGATCCTCACGTCTTCCCCCTTTCTCATTCACTACTGATTGTCTGCTTTCTCAACCCTTTCGCCATCTTCCTGTGGGAGCTTGTTCCTTCTGCCCCAGCGTGTGCATCTGGGAGCAGGAATCTCCGGGAAATCTTCCCACCAGAACTGGCAGCTCACCACTGAGGACAGGGAAGGAATGCTGAGCATTTTTTACACCATATTTCTGGAAGGAGGCTACTTCAACCTTGTTTGACCTGTTTGAAAATTACAACTGCTTTGCATTAGAGTGCAGCCTCCGAGTAAACAATGTGGAGGTCCAACTCCAGCCTCCCATGAGGAGTTCACCCTCCCACCACGTGAGCAGACGCAGTCTCTGAGTAAACAGGTCAGGCTGATCGGCAGGGATCACACACACCCACCTGATCAGAAACCTGTCAAAACGGAGCCGGCCTCAGCTCCCCATCGAGATTACCATACGAGCAATGTATGATGGCTCTGGGCCTGTACTCGCTGAAATTCAGGAGAATGAGGGGGATCTCAAAGAAACCTATCAAGTATTCAAAGGCCCAGATGGAGTGGAGTCCAAGTCACTGGGAATATTTAAAGTGGAGGTTGATAGGTTCTTGCTTAGTCGGGTGTCAAGGGTTACAGGGAGAAGACAGGAGAACAGGGTTGAGAGGGACAATAAATCATCCCTGATGGAATGGTGGAGCGGACTTGACTGGCTGAATTCTGCTCCCATGTTTTATGGTCTGGGGGTTCTTTTTAGGTGTGTGGGATTGTTTGAGTTAGTGGTCAGGATGGGGTTTCGGAAAGGGATGGGGGGTTAGTGGTCAGGTTGGGGTTTAGGGACAGTGATGAGGGGAGTTAGTGGTCAGGTTGGGGCTTAGGGTCAGTGAGGGGAAGTTAGTGGTCAGGTTGGGGTTTGGGACAGTGATGAGGGGAGTTAGTGGTCAGGTTGGGGCTTAGGGTCAGTGATGGGGGAGTTAGTGGTCAGGTTGGGGTTTAAGGACAGTGATGAGGGGGAGTTAGTGATCAGGCTGGGGTTTCAGACAGTGATGGGGGAGTTAGGGGTCAGGTTGGGGTTTAGGGACAGTGATGATGGGAGTTAGTGGTCAGGTTGAGGTTTAGGGACAGTGATGAGGGGAGTTAGTGCTCAGGTTAAGGTTTAGGGACAGTGATGAGGGGAGTTAGTGCTCAGGTTGAGGTTTAGGGACAGTGATGAGGGGAGTTAGTGCTCAGGTTGAGGTTTAGGGACAGTGATAAGGGGAGTTAGTGGTCAGGTTGGGGTTTCGGACAGTGAGGGGGAGTTAGTGGTCAGGTTGGGGTTTAGGGACAGTGATGGGGGAGTTAGTGGTCAGGTTGAGGTTTAGGAACAGTGATGAGAGGAGTTAGTGGTCAGGTTGGGGTTTAGGGACAGTGGGGGAGTTAGTGGTCAGGTTAGGGTTGAGGGACAGTGATGAGGGGAGTTAGTGGTCAGGTTGGGGTTTAAGGGCAGTGATGGAGGGATTTCGTGGTCAGGTTGGGGTTTCGGACAGTGATGGGGGAGTTATTGTTCAGGTTGGGGTTTAGGGGCAGTGATGGAGGGAGTTAGTGGTCAGGTTGGGGTTTAGGGACAGTGATGGGGGAGTTAGTGGTCAGGTTGGGGTTTTGGACAGCGATGAGGGGAGTTAGGGGTCAGGTTGGGGTTTAGGGACAGTGATGAGAGGAGTTAGTAGTCAGGTTGGGGTTTCGGACAGTGATGGGGGAGTTAGTGGTCAGGTTGGGGTTTAGGGACAGTGATGGAGGAGTTAGTGGTCAGGTTGGGGTTTAGGGACAGTGATGAGGGGAGTTAATAGTCAGGTTGGGGTTTTGGACAGTGGTGGGGGAGTTAATAGTCAGGTTGGGGTTTAGGGACAGTGATGAGGGGAGTTAGTGGTCAGGTTGGGGTTTTGGACAGTGATGGGGGAGTTAGTGGTCAGGTTGGGGTTTCGGACAGTGGTGGGGGAGTTAATAGTCAGGTTGGGGTTTAGGGACAGTGATGAGGGGAGTTAGTGGTCAGGTTGGGGTTTTGGACAGTGATGAGGGGAGTTAGTGGTCAGGTTGGGTTTTGGGACAGTGGTGGGGGAGTTAATAGTCAGGTTGGGGTTTAGGGACAGTGATGAGGGGAGTTAGTGGTCAGGTTGGGGTTTTGGACAGTGATGGGGGAGTTAGTGGTCAGGTTGGGTTTTGGGACAGTGATGGGGGAGTTAGTGGTCAGGTTGGGGTTTCGGACAGTGATGGGGGAGTTAGTGGTCAGGTTGAGGTTTAGGGACAGTGATGAGGGGAGTTAGTGGTCAGGTTGGGTTTTGGGACAGTGATGGGGGAGTTAGTGGTCAGGTTGGGGTTTCGGACAGTGATGAGGGAGTTAGTGGTCAGGTTGAGGTTTAGGGACAGTGATGAGGGGAGTTAGTGGTCAGGTTGGGTTTTGGGACAGTGATGGGGGAGTTAGTGGTCAGGTTGGGGTTTCGGACAGTGATGAGGGAGTTAGTGGTCAGGTTGAGGTTTAGGGACAGTGATGAGGGGAGTTAGTGGTCAGGTTGGGGTTTAGGGACAGTGATGGGGGAGTTTAGTGGTCAGGTTGAGGTTTAGGGACAGTGATGAGGGGAGTTAGTGGTCAGGTTGGGGTTTTGGACAGTGATGAGGGGAGTTAGTGGTCAGGTTGAGGTTTAGGGACAGTGATGAGGGGAGTTAGTGGTCAGGTTGGGTTTTGGGACAGTGATGGGGGAGTTAGTGGTCAGGTTGGGGTTTCGGACAGTGATGAGGGAGTTAGTGGTCAGGTTGAGGTTTAGGGACAGTGATGAGGGGAGTTAGTGGTCAGGTTGGGGTTTAGGGACAGTGATGGGGGAGTTTAGTGGTCAGGTTGAGGTTTAGGGACAGTGATGAGGGGAGTTAGTGGTCAGGTTGGGGTTTGGGACAGTGATGAGGGGAGTTAGTGGTCAGGTTGAGGTTTAGGGACAGTGATGAGGGGAGTTAGTGGTCAGGTTGGGGTTTAGGGACAGTGATGGGGGAGTTTAGTGGTCAGGTTGAGGTTTAGGGACAGTGATGAGGGGAGTTAGTGGTCAGGTTGGGGTTTGGGACAGTGATGAGGGGAGTTAGTGGTCAGGTTGGGGTTTTGGACAGTGATGGGGGAGTTAGTAGGTTGGGGTTTAGGGACAGTGATGGGGGAGTTAGTGGTCATGTTGGGGTTTAAGGACAGCGGGGAAGTTAGTGGTCAGGGGGTTTAGGGACAGTGATGGGGGAGTTAGTGGTCAGGTTGGGGTTTAAGGACAGTGGGGGAGTTAGTGGTCAGGGGGTTTAGGGACAGTGATGAGGGGAGTTAGTGGTTATGTTGGGGTTTAGGGACGGATGAGGGGAGTTAATTGTCAGGTTGGGGTTGAGGGACGGTGATGAGGGGAGTTAGTGGTCAGGTTAGGGTTGAGGGACCGTGAGGGGGGGTTAGTGGTCAGGTTGGGGTTTTGGAAAGGGATGAGGGGAGTCAGGTTGGGGTTTAGGGACAGTGATGAGAGGAGTTAGTGGTTAGGTTGGGGTTTCAGACAGTGATGAGGTGGGGTTAGTGGTCAGGTTGGAGTTTAGGAACTGTGGTGGGGGAGTTAGTGGTCAGGTTAGGGTTGAGGGACAGTGAGGGGGGGTTAGTGGTCAGTTTGGGGTTTCGGAAAGGGATGAGGGGAGTTAGTGGTCAGGTTGGGGTTTAGGGACTGTGAGGGGGAGTTAGTGGTCAGGTTGGTGTTTAGGGACAGGGATGGGGGGAGTTAGTGGTCAGGTTGGTGTTTAGGGACAGGGATGGGGGGAGTTAGTGGTCAGGTTGGTGTTTAGGGACAGGGATGGGGGGAGTTAGTGGTCAGGTTGGGGTTTAGGGGCAGTGATGGGGGATTTAGTGGTCAGTTTGTGGTTTCGGACATTGATGAGGGGAGTTAGTAGTCAGGCTGGTGTCCAAATTTGAAAACTCTTTAAGTTGAAAGTGAGCCATCCTTGGGAACAAACTTTGGGCTGGTATGCTTTTTAGATGAACTCCAGCAGGTACAAGGACCGGTGAACACCCATGGCTGGCAGGTGCCGGCACTGTCAGAAAACATGATGGACCAGTGATCTGGAGCACAAGGTCTGACTTTCCGGTCCCAACACCGGCCAGTCTCGAGCTCAAGGCCTCGAGTTCAGAGTCCTGGTGGTTCTTGTTGTGTATTTATTATTTCAGTAAGTTTTGAGTAATATTGAAAATATATTTTTGATTAAACATTCTTGGTTTGTTTAATAATTCATTAGGAGTTATATGTAAAAGTATGTGAATGGCGTACATCATCATGCCACCGTGTCATAAAGTAAATACAAAACATAACAGTTCTGATGAGGTGTCTTTAAAATGAACCCAAGATGAATATCTACCTGTTGAAGCACAGCAAGATGTTCAAGTTTTGAAAAAAGTGCAGCATGCTTTCTTTGCGAGAGGAAAAGGCGGTCGTTAAAAAAAGGCAGAAAATGGTTGAATTCATGGGTTCATAAGCAGGGAGTATGGGTGATAATAATCATAAATAAAGAAGCAGAAATGGCTGGCTACGTTGGAAAGATAGATGCATTTGATTGCATAGGAGTTAACATAGAACATAGAATAGTACAGCAAAGTAAAGGCCCTTCGGCCCACAATGTTGTGCCGACCCTCAAACCCTGCCTCCCATATAAACCCCCACCTTAGATTCCTCCATATACCTGTCTCGTAGTCTCTTAAACTTCACGAGTGTATCTGCCTCCACCACTGACTCAGGCAGTGCATTCCATGCACCAACCACTCTCTGAGTAAAAAACCTTCCTCTAATATCCCCCTTGAACTTTCCACCCCTTACCTTAAAGCCATGTCCTCTTGTATTGAGCAGTGGTGCCCTGGGGAAGAGGCGCTGGCTATCCACTCTATCTATTCCTCTTATTATCTTGTACACCTCTGTCATGTCTCCTCTCATCCTCCTTCTCTATAAAGAGTAAAGCCCTAGCTCCCTTAATCTCTGATCATAATGCATACTTTCTAAACCAGGCAGCATCCTGGTAAATCTCCTCTGTGCCCTTTCCAATGCTTCCACATCCTTCCTATAGTGAGGTGACCAGAACTGGACACAATACTCCAAGTGTGGCCTAACCAGAGTTTTATAGAGCTGCATCATTACATCGCGACTCTTAAACTCTATCCCTCGACTTATGAAAGCTAACACCCCATAAGCTTTCTTAACTACCCTATCCACCTGTGAGGCAACTTTCAGGGATCTGTGGACATGTACCCCGAGATCTCTCTGTTCCTCCACACTACCAAGTATCCTGCCATTTACTTTGTACTCTGCCTTGGAGTTTGTCCTTCCAAAGTGTACCACCTCACACTTCTCCGGGTTGAACTCCACCTGCCACTTCTCAGCCCACTTCTGCGTCCTATCGATGTCTGTCTGCAATCTTTGACAATCCTCTACACTATCTACAACACCACCAACCTTTGTGTCATCTGCAAACTTGCCAACCCACCCTTCCACCCCCACATCCAGGTCGTTAATAAAAATCACGAAATGTAGAGGTCCCAGAACAGATCCTTGTGGGACACCACTAGTCACAATCCTCCAATCTGAATGTACTCCCTCCACCACGACCCTCTGCCTTCTGCAGGCAAGTCAATTCTGAATCCACCTGACCAAACTTCCCTGGATCCCATGCCTTCTAACTTTCTGAATAAACCTTGGAACCTTGTCAAATGCCTTACTAAAATCCATATAGATCACATCCACTGCACTATCCTCATCTATATGCCTGGTCACCTCCTCAAAGAACTCTATCAGGCTTGTTAGACACAATCTGCCCTTCACAAAGCCATGCTGACTGTCCCTGATCAGACCATGATTCTCTAAATGCCTATAGATCCTATCTGTAAGAATCTTTTCCAACAGCTTTCCCACCACAGACGTAAGGCTCACTGGTCTATAATTACCCGGACTATCCCTACTACCTTTTTTGAACAGGGGAACGACATTCGCCTCCCTCCAATTCTCCGGTACCATTCCCGTGGACAACAAGGACATAAAGATCCTAGCCAGAGGCTCAGCAATCTCTTCTCTCGCCTCGTGGAGCAGCCTGGGGAATATTCCGTCAGGCCCCGGGGACTTATCTGTCCTAATGTATTTTAACAACTCCAACACCTCCTCTCCCTTAATATCAGCATGCTCCAGAACATCAACCTCACTCATATTGTCCTCACCATCATCAAGTTCCCTCTCATTGGTGAATACCGAAGAGAAGTATTCATTGAGGACCTCGCTCACTTCCACAGCCTCCAGGCACATCTTCCCACCTTTATGTCTAATCGGTCCTACCTTCACTCCTGTCATCCTTTTTTTCTTCACATAATTGAAGAATGCCTTGGGGTTTTCCTTTACCCTACTTACCAAGGCCTTCTCATGCTCTTCTCAGCCCCTTCTTAAGCTCCTTTCTTGCTTCCCTATATTCCTCAATAGACCCAGCTGATCCTTGCTTCCTAAACCTCATGTATGCTGCCTTCTTCCTCCTGACTAGATTTTCCACCTCACTTGTCACCCATGGTTCCTTCACCCTACCATTCTTTATCTTCCTCACTGGGACAAATTTATCCCTTACATCCCGCAAGAGATCTCTAAACATCGACCACATGTCCATAGTACATTTCCCTGCAAAAACATTATCAAATTCACACCTGCAAGTTCTAGCCTTATAGCCTCATAATTTGCCCTTCCCCAATTAAAAATTTTCCTGTCCTCTTTGATTCTATCCTTTTCCATGATAATTATAAAGGCCAGGGAGCGGTGGTCACTGTCCCCCAGATGCTCACCCACTGAGAGATCTGTGACCTGACCCGGTTCATTACCTAGTACTAGATCTAGTATGGCATTCCCCCTGGTTATTGTAGACTAAGTGAATTGAACAATATTTTGAAGCAAATGGAATAGCCAATGAGAAGCAAATGCCAGTTTTTGAGTGCATTGGGTTTGGAGGCAGACAGTTTGCATAGAAGTTTATCTGCTCGAACCAAGGCCATGAGCCTTGCTAGTGCTGGAATATTTAGAAATGAAAACATTGTTGATTGCAGAATGCTTTAGATTTCATAAACAAAATCAAAAGGAAAAGGAATGGATTTCAGCATATGTGGCTGAATTGAAGAGATTCTTTGAGCATTGCCAGGCTTAATTATGCACTACAAGGTAGTTTAGTTTGTTGAATCATACAAGAGAACATTCAAAAACAGCTCCTAACTGAAGTACAACTTACATTGAGCAGTTGAAATAGCTGTATCAATGGAAACAGCAGCCAGAGATACAAATGAGTTGCAATTAGGACTAAAAGTGAGGGTGAACAAAATTGCACCATCTAAATAGACAGTGGCTGAGACTTGGGCTTTTTTTGCTGTTGTCATTTTGCTTCCTTCATGCTGTATTTTGTGCTGTCCTGTGTTCTGGACGTGCTATGTTGGCAGTGGAATGTGTGGTGACACCTGCAGTTTGCCCCCAGCTCATGATTCGGTCCTGTTGATTGTTAATGTGAGTGAACTGAACTGAAAACATGGATGTGGACATGAGGATGGAATACCAGCCTGCATTTTAATGCCGGGTGGGAGAAACCAACACATCTGGGACCCAGACCCCATTGAGGTGGGGAGGGGAACCGCCAGAGCCTGGGGCTTGATGGGTTAATTTGGTGGGGAAAACTATGCAGCCAGGACCATGATCCTGCGTCTGCAATGGGTTGAGTGGAGGGGCTCAGGGTGAGTGAGGGAGAAACTCTCCACTGTGGTGGGCAATGGTGGATATGGTACTGAAAAACTGGTGACTGGAGAGTGACAATGGTAAACTCTGACTACCGGAATATTCTAGAAGAAAGGAGAAGCTTCAGACCAAGGGCGTGATTTTATCAGTGACAGTAGAAGATTTCTGAAAAAGCTTACAGTTCAAAGTAAATTTATTCTCAAAGTATGTATATGTTACCATGTACAACCCCGAGGTTTATTTTGTTTCCAGCATTCACAATAGAACAAAAAATACAACAAAATCAGTTTAAAAACTACGCTCAAAACAACGACTGTACTAATGAAGACAAACTGAGCAAGTATAATAAGTAAATAAATAATAATGAGAACGTGAGTTGGAGAGTTCTGGACAGTAAGTCCATGGGTTGTAGAATCGCATCTCACACATCAACCAACACGGGGATTGTTTGCACACTGACGTAGAGAGGAACCAGACCAGGGCAGAGGCTTCTTGTGCCCCTGCTGTGGCGGCCAGAACTCTGCCCGAGAGGTGCCGCGGGCCTAGAGTTGGTCTGTGCTCTTTACCATGTCCTGATTAGCGTGATGCTACTGCAGCTCGGGGCATCAGAGTTCCAAGTTCAGAGTTCAATCCCAACGTCCTCGGTACCTCCTCCCCATGGGTCTCCGGTTTCCTTCCACCGTCGAAAGACGTACTGCATAGGTTAACTTGTCATTGTTATTTGTCCCGTGACTAGGCTCAGATTAGATCAGTGTTGCCAGCATTTCCTGAAGTGCCATGGTTCAGTGGGTCAGTAGGGCCAGCTGTGCGCCCTATTGCTGAGTAAATAACTACAGGAGAGATAGATGTAAAGGAGATCTGACTCAAAAACAGAGCAGTGGAGATGATTCAGTGGTGAATGACGGCAAAGTAACAAGCCACGAGGACCATAAAACAATACTCGACATTAGCAGGGAGTGTGAAAACTTGGAGCAACTGGCTGAGGCCAGCTGGTTTGATGAGTGAACCAGGACTGCGGGGTTAAATAGGCTGCAGGTGATGTGTCTGCATGAGAGGTACGTGAATCCTTTTAGCTGGGTGGAGACTGGGAGGGGCCTGATTGTGCTTGCTCGGAGGTGTCAGGGGAGCAGGTCTGTCAATTTGTTGGCCGAGTACCCACAGCCCGGGAGAGCTCAGGAACAAGCATGCAGACATAATTGACACACAATACTCTTAATAAGGTCCAGGCCATTTGACCCACCAAGTTTTGCTGACTTTATCCTACTCCAAGATTGTAATCTTCCCCTTCCACAAAGACCTCTAGATTTCTATCATCCATGTGCCTATCTAAGAATCTGTTAAATGTCCCTATTGTATCTGCCTCTAGCACCACCCCTGGCAGGGCGTTCTATGAACCTACCACTCTGTGTAAAAAACCTGCCTCTGACATCCCTTATACTTTTCTCCAATTACCTTAAAATTATGCCCCCTCTGACTCAGTCTGTGCAACATAATCTTGTACACCTCTATCAAGTCACCCCCTATCCAAAGAGAAAAGCCCTAGCTTACTCAGCTATCATTATCAAACATGCTCTCTAATCCAGGCAGCATCCTGGTAAACAATGTTCCCTCTGATTTTCTTTTACAGCTGAGCAGACCACCCATTGTTCTGAGCAGGACATTTTTACTTTGAAAATTGTGTGGCAAGTCTTATTTCTGTAATATTGACAGCAAACAAACACAAATTATAAGTAAATAATGTCAGGTAGTCAAAACAACTAACAGGGACACTGGCAAAAATAAAATGTTTTGACTAGATGGCGTCGGCGTTCAGCGACCTGGAGGTTTATTAACAATGAGTTACTGACTTCCATTCAGTGTTTATTGTTACAATTTGCAACAATGTTGTACTTAAAATACTTACAATGTAAATATGTTGAAGCTCTAAAATGTTTCTAAGTAAAGGTTGTGAAGTTTCTTATTTAGAAAATTTATGGATTGTACTCATTACACATGATTAATTACAAAGAATTCCACAATTAATATAGATTTCAAAATTATATTAACATAATATATAAGAAAATTCCAGCTGCTTAGCAGCAAAGACTATGTGCGTGAGAGTATTCCAGTTACTGTGTGGCTGGCAGCTTACAGCTGTCTGCTCTACACCTCCTCACCCAAACTTTCCTGGTAAGACATGCTCTCAAATCCAGGCAGCATCCTGGTAAATCTTGATAAATAACAAAGAGGGAGAGACCCTATGGCATTTCTAGCCCTCCCATTGACACTCACATGCTGGGGGGCAGTGTCTTCCATGCTGGTGTGGAGCAGTGGTTCTGGCCACCAGGATTAGAGATGCCAGAATGTGCAGTTGTTAGAACCCTGGACAATGTGAAGCATGGGTCATCTTCTGGCAGGGACTGGCAGTTTCTGAAGGGGGCTAAGCAAATGGCAGCAGAATTAAATAAATTCAATTTAATTTATTTCATTCAGAGCAACAAGACGTAACAGGCCTGTCAACCCAACGAGCCTGCCCCACACAATTAAACTCCCATATTCAAAAGATGTCTGGGTTAGAGTTAGTGAGTTGTGGACATGCTATGTTGACGCCAGAATTGTGGCAAAATGTGGCTAGCTTCCCCGGCCATCCTCGGCTGTGTTGATCGTTGACCCAAAAAGACGCATTTCACTGTTTGTTTCAACGTACATGTGGTAAATAAAGCTCATCTTTAACCTACAAGCCAATATGCCTTTGGAATGTGGGAGGAAACCGGAGCACCCAGGAAACGAAGGTGGTGATGAGGAGAACGTACAGACACTGGCCAAATTGAACCCAGGTGGCAGGCGCTGCTAACCGCTGCACTACTGCGCCACACCGAAAGAGTGCTGGAAATCTGATATCAAAAGAGGAAATGCAGTAAAGCTGTGGACTCGATGGGAAGAATGGTCTCCTTTTAACGGTGCTATGATTGTGGAAACACTCACTGTGTGAGGTAGCGTCCGTGGCGGGAGAGCCCGCGCGTTGCAGCTCGAATGGCTCACGGATGATAGAAAAATGGAGGCTATGTGGGATGGAAGGGTTAGATTAATCTTGGAGAAGGGTAAAACTTTGGCACGAAATCATGGGCTGAAGGGCCTGTACCGTGCTGTAGTGTTCTGTATTGAGAGGGTGCAGGAGAGGTTCACCAGGGGGCTGCCTGGTTTAAGGGGCGTGAGCTATAACAAGAGGATGGACAAACTTGGGTTGTTTTCTCTGGAGTGGCAGTAGCTAAGGGGAGATCTGATAGAGGTTTAAAGTCAAATTTATTATCAGAGAACATAAATGTCACCCTGAGATTCTTTCCTTGTGGGCATACTTAGCGAATCTATAGAACAGTAACTGTAAACAGGATCAATGAACAACAAACTGTGCCAATGCAGATATAAATAACGACCAATAAACAAGTCAAATCAAGTGAAGCCAAGTCAAATTTATTGTTATTTAACTATATACAGATATATATAATGTATATAGAAATGAGATAATGTTTCTCTGGCCCAGGGTGTAAAGCATGGTAGTACACATAACACACGATAACTTGTAAAATCTATGGATGAATCACATATAAATAACAAACTAAAGTACATTAATTTTAAATAATGGAAGGTACGGAACAGATTAACCAGTGACACTTCAAATACAATGCGGCAGGGTGTTCAGAAGCCTAATGGCCTGGGGGAAGAAACTGTTTCTTGTGTACCTCATCTGTTTCTGACAAGCATGAAATAATATTTTAGAAGAGTCCTTAATGAATGTAGTTGTGTGCTTTTGTTCAAGAGCCTGATGGTTGAGGGCTAGTAACTGTTCCTGAACCTGGTGGTGTGAGTCCTGAGGCTCCTGTACCCCCTTCCCGATGGCAGCAGTGAGAAAAGAGCATCACCTGGGTGGTGAGGATCTTTGATGATGGATGCTGCTTTTCTACGGCAACGTTTCATTAGCTGTGTTCAATGGTACCCTTACATATGTGATGTCCATTATAAGATTACGAGGGGCATAGACAGAGAGTATCTTTTCCAGAGGGCATGTATTTAAAGTGAGAGCGGGTAATTTCAAAGGGGATCTGAGGGGTGTTTTTTACATACTGAGAATGGTGAGTGTCTGAAATGTGCTGCCTGGGGTGGTGGGAGAGGCAGATACATTAGAGACTTGAAAGACGTTAAGATAGACACAGGAATGTGAGGGAAATGGAGGGATATGGACATTGTGTGGGCTGAAGAGATTAGTTTAGATGGCTATTGTTTATTAATTTAATTGGTTTAGCACAACACTCTGGGCTGAATGGTCTGCCCTGTGTGTACATTTCTGTGTTCTACATTATATGTTCTCATTTCTCAGATGAGTTTTATTTCAGATTTTCAGTGCCTGTATGTTTTCATTCTGTCCTGTTCACCCTCTGACAGGATATTGGTTAAAGCTCTCGCCATTCTGCAGTCTCTACACTGCCAATGTGATCGTTTTATTTAACAAACGTTTCCCTTGGTGTTTCAGGAACACGTTACCACAGAGTTTCACTTCCTGAGGAACTAACTCCGGTCTCTGAGGGACAAGATTTACCCTTTCCCCTTCCCCCTTCCCCCTTCCCCATGACTGCCTGGCATCGCGATGTGCATGACTGCAAGTAACCTGCGTGTGCGTGTGTGTGTGGGAACGTGTAAATGTGTAGTAGTGAATTAATGACCCTGTGTGAGTGAGTGAGTGAGAAAGTGCACATGATTGTGAGGGAATGTGTGCAATGCGTGTGTGGGGAAGTGTGCCTGCAGTGGTCTGTGTGTGAATGGGTGAGTGTGTGTTTGTGCAAGTGTATGTGTGTGCTGTGTGCGTTGCTGTAATTGTGTGAGTGTGCTGTGTGTTAAAGTGTGTGAATATGCTCTGTGTGTGTGAGTGTGTGTGCACTATGTGTGACTGAGTGTTCTGAGTGTGAGTGTGTGTAGCATGAGGGTGAATGTGAGTGTGTCATGTGAACTTGTGAGTCTGTAAGTGTGAGTGTGCTGAGAGTCAGTGGGAGTGCAGTTCCTGAACTGCTGGCTGCCTCTGTGGCTGGAGATGTTTTTCATGCTCGACTCTTAACAGTGGCTCTGCCAGAACACTCTGTTCTCTGGGACCACGCCAGCAACTGCTCCACTTACGGTCACATCAGACCGAGGCGCAGAGTGCTGTTTGTGTGTGTGTGTATGTGTCTGTGTGTGGAAATGCTGTGAGCTAAATTTAACAACCCTCCCTTCCAGCTGGCAGTATGCCCAGGTCCCTCAAACACTGAACTCTTCCAGTTGAAGGTTCTGTCTGGCTGGTTTTGTGTTTCATTCCATTCCACTCGCTCTCTGCCTCGCTGCTGAGGTTGTATAACAAAATATAATCCCTTTAAATGTTGAAAATGTTTTTTGAAGGACAGGATTCACGCACACACTCCGTGCGCTGATCCTCGAAGGGCAACACCACCGCCGTTCCTGCATGTTTCAGCAATACCAGTGACCACAAGCAGGAACTGGGCAGGCGGCCACCAGCAGGGCAGAGACGGTACAGGTCACCTGGATTCACCCCGAGCTGCCGGGGAAATCGCTGCAGGAGCGGTGGGCGTACACAAGATAGGGCAGGAGGGAGGGTCACACTGTGGGAGGGGTGGTACCGAGGGAGGGTCACACTGTGGGAGGGGCGGTACTGAGGGAGGGTCACACTGTGGGAGGGGTGGTACCGAGGGAGGGTCACACTGTGGGAGGGGTGGTACCGAGGGAGGGTCACACTGTGGGAGGAGTGGTGCCGAGGGAGGGTCACACTGTGGGAGGGGTGGTGCCGTGGGAGGGTCACACTGTGGGAGGGGTGGTACTGAGGGAGGGTCACACTGTGGGAGGAGTGGTGCCGAGGGAGGGTCACACTGTGGGAGGGGTGGTGCCGTGGGAGGGTCACACTGTGGGAGGGGTGGTGCCGTGGGAGGGTCACACTGTGGGAGGGGTGGTACCGAGGGAGGGTCACACTGTGGGAGGGGGTGGTACCGAGGAAGGGTCACACTGTGGGAGGGGTGGTGCCGAGGGAGGGTCACACTGTGGGAGGGGTGGTGCCGAGGGAGAGTCACACTGTGGGAGGGGTGGTGCTGAGGGAGGGTCACACTGTGGGAGGGGTGGGACTGAGTGTGGGTTACTGTGGGAGGGGTGGTACCGAGGGAGGGTCACACTGTGGGAGGGGTGGTGCTCTGGGAGGTTCGTTATTGTGGGAGGGGTGGTACCGAGGGAGGGACACACTGTGGGAGGGGTGGTGCTGAGGGAGGGTCACACTGTGGGAGGGGTGGTGCCGAGGGAGAGTCACACTGTGGGAGGGGTGGTGCCGAGGGAGAGTCACACTGTGGGAGGAGTGGTGCTGAGGGAGGGTCACACTGTGGGAGGGGTGGTGCCGAGGGAGAGTCACACTGTGGGAGGGGTGGTGCTGAGGGAGCATCACACTGTGGGAGGGGTGGTGCTGAGGGAGGGTCACACTGTGGGAGGGGTGGTGCTCTGGGAGGTTCGTTATTGTGGGAGGGGTGGTACCGAGGGAGGGACACACTGTGGGAGGGGAGGTACTGAGAGAGGGTCACACTATGGGAGGGGCGGTGCTGAGGGAGGGTCACACTGTGGGAAGGGTGGTACCGAGGGAGGGACACACTGTGGCAGGGGGTGGTACCGAGGGAGGGTCACACTGTGGGAGGGGTGGTGCTGAGGGAGGGTCACACTGTGGGATGGGTGGTACTGAGGGAGGGTCACACTGTGGGAGGGGTGGTGCTGTGGGAGGGTCACAATGTGGGAGGGGTGGTGCTGAGGGAGGGTCACACTGTGGGAGGGGTGGTACTGAGTGTGGGTTACTGTGGGAGGGGTGGTACCGAGGGAGGGTCACACTGTGGGAGGGGTGGTGCTGAGGAAGCGTCACACTGTGGGAGGGGTGGTGCTGTGGGAGGGTCACACTGTGGGAGGGGTGGTACTGAGTGTGGGTTACTGTGGGAGGGGTGGTACCGAGGGAGGGTCACACTGTGGGAGGGGTGGTGCTGAGGAAGCGTCACACTGTGGGAGGGGTGGTACTGAGGGAGGGTCACACTGTGGGAGGGGTGGTACTGAGGAAGGGTCACACTGTGGGAGGGGTGGTACTGAGGGAGGGCCACACTGTGGGAGGGGTGGTACTGAGGGAGGGCCACACTGTGGGAAGGGTGGTACTGAGGGAGGGTCACACCGAGGGAGGGGTGGTACCAAGGGAGGAACACACTGTGGGAGGGGGTGGTACTGAGGGAGGGTCACACCGAGGAAGGGGTGGTACCGAGGGAGGGTCACACTGTGGGAAGGGTGGTACCGAGGGAGGGACACACTGTGGCAGGGGGTGGATCCGAGGGAGGGTCACACTGTGGGAGGGGTGATACCGAGGGAGGGTCACACTGTGGGAGGGGTGGTACTGCAGGAGGGTCACACTATGGGAGGGGTGGTGCCGTGTGAGGGTCACACTGTAGGAGGGGTGGTGCTGAGGGAGGGTCACACTGTGGGAGGGGTGGTACTGAGTGTGGGTTACTGTGGGAGGGGTGGTACCGAGGGAGGGTCACACTGTGGGAGGGATGGTGCTGAGGGAGCGTCACACTGTGGGAGGGGCGGTGCTGAGGAAGGGTCACACTGTGGGAGGGTCACACTGTGGGAGGGGTGGTACCGAGGGAGGGTCACACTGTGGGAGGGGTGGTGCTGAGGGAGGGTCACACTGTGGGAGGGGTGGTGCTGTGGGAGGGTCACACTGTGGGAGGGGTGGTACAGAGTGAGGGTCACACTGTGGGTGGTGGTGGTACTATGGGAGGTTCGTTATTGTGGGAGGGGTGGTACCGAGGGAGGGTCACACTGTGGGAGGGGGTGGTACTGAGGGAGCGTCACACTGTGGGAGGGGTGGTACTGAGGGAGGGCAACACTGTGGGAGGGGTGGTACTGAGGAAGGGTCACACTGTGGGAGGGGTGGTACTGAGGGAGGGCCACACTGTGGGAGGGGTGGTACTGAGGGAGGGCCACACTGTGGGAGGGGTGGTACTGAGGGAGGGTCACACCGAGGGAGGGGTGGTACTGAGAGAGGGTCACACTGTGGGAGGGGGTGGTACCAAGGGAGGAACACACTGTGGGAGGGTGTGGTACTGAGGGAGGGTCACACCGAGGAAGGGGTGGTACCGAGGGAGGGTCACACTGTGGGAGGGGCGGTACCGAGGGAGGGTCACACTGTGGGAGGGGTGGTACCGAGGGAGGGTCACAATGTGGGAAGGGTGGTACCGAGGGAGGGTCACACTGTGGGAGGGATGGTGCTGAGGAAGGGTCACACTGTGGGAGGGTCACACTGTGGGAGGGGTGGTACCAAGGGAGGGTCACTGTGGGAAGGGTGGTACCGAGGGAGGGCCACACTGTGGGAGGGGTGGTACTGAGGGAGGGTCTCACTGTGGGAGGGGTGGTACTGAGGGAGGGCCACACTGTGGGAGGGGTGGTACTGAGGGAGGGTCACACTGTGGGAGGGGAGGTACTGAGGGAGGGTCACACTGTGGGAGGGGTGGTGCCGTGGGAGGGTCACACTGTGGGAGGGGTGGTACTGAGTGTGGGTTACTGTGGGAGGGGTGGTACCGAGGGAGGGTCACACTGTGGGAGGGGTGGTGCTGAGGGAGGGTCACACTGTGGGAGGGGCGGTGCCGAGGGAGGGTCACACTGTGGGAGGGGTGGTACAGAGGGAGGGACACACTGTGGCAGGGGGTGGATCCGAGGGAGGGTCACACTGTGGAAGGGGTGATACTGAGGGAGGGTCACACTGTGGGAGGGCTGATACTGAGGGAGGGTCACACTGTGGGAGGGGAGGTGCTGAGGGAGGGTCACACTGTGGGAGGGGTGGTACTGAGTGTGGGTTACTGTGGGAGGGGTGGTACTGAGGGAGGGTCACACTGTGGGAGGGATGGTGCTGAGGAAGGGTCACACTGTGGGAGGGGTGGTACCGAGGGAGGGTCACTGTGGGAGGGGTGGTACTGAGGGAGGGTCACACCGAGGAAGGGGTGGTACTGAGGGAGGGTCACACTGAGGGATGGTCACACTGTGGGAGGGGTGGTACCGAGGGAGGGTCACACTGTGGGAGGGATGGTGCTGAGGAAGGGTCACACTGTGGGAGGGTCACACTGTGGGAGGGGTGGTACCGAGGGAGGGTCACTGTGGGAGGGGTGGTACCGAGGGAGGGCCACACTGTGGGAGGGGTGGTACTGAGGGATGGTCTCACTGTGGGAGGGGTGGTACTGAGGGAGGGTCACACCGAGGAAGGGGTGGTACTGAGGGAGGGTCACACTGAGGGAGGGGTTGTACTGAGGGAGGGTCACACTGTGGGAAGGGGTGGTACTGTGGGAGGTTCGTTATTGTGGGAGGGGTGGTACTGAGGGAGGGCCACACTGTGGCAGGGTTGGTACTGAGTGAGGGTCACACTGTGGGAGGGGTGGTACTGAGTGTGGGTTACTGTGGGAGGGGTAGTACCGAGGGAGGGTCACACTGTGGGAGGGGCGGTGACGAGGGAGGGTCACACTGTGGGAGTGGCGGTGACGAGGGAGGGTCACACTGTGGGAGGGGTGGTACTGAGGGAGGGTCACACTGAGGGAGGGGTGGTACTGAGGGAGGGACACACTGTGGGAGGGGTGGTACTGAGTGTGGGTTACTGTGGGAGGGGTGGTACCGAGGGAGGGTCACACTGTGGGAGGGGTGGTGCTGAGGGTGCGTCACACTGTGGGAGGGGTGGTGCTGTGGGAGGGTCACACTGTGGGAGGGTTGGTACCGAGTGAGGGTCACACTGTGGGTGGGGGTGGTACTATGGGAGGTTCGTTATTGTGGGGGGGGTGGTACCGAGGGAGGGTCACACTGTGGGAGGGGGTGGTACTGAGGGAGCGTCACACTGTGGGAGGTGTGGTACTGAGGGAGGGCAACACTGTGGGAGGGGTGGTACTGAGGAAGGGTCACACTGTGGGAGGGGTGGTACTGAGGGAGGGCCACACTGTGGGAGGGGTGGTACTGAGGGAGGGCCACACTGTGGGAAGGGTGGTACTGAGGGAGGGTCACACGAGGGAGGGGTGGTACTGAGAGAGGGTCACACTGTGGGAGGGGGTGGTACCAAGGGAGGAACACACTGTGGGAGGGGGTGGTACTGAGGGAGGGTCACACCGAGGAAGGGGTGGTACCGAGGGAGGGTCACAATGTGGGAGGGGTGATACCGAGGGAGGGTCACACTGTGGGAGGGGTGGTACTGAGGGAGGGTCATACTGTGGGAGGGGTGGTGCCGTGGGAGGGTCACACTGTAGGAGGGGTGGTGCTGAGGGAGGGTCACACTGTAGGAGGGGTGGTGCTGAGGAAGGGTCACACTGTGGGAGGGTCACACTGTGGGAGGGGTGGTACCGAGGGAGGGTCACTGTGGGAGGGGTGGTACCGAGGGAGGGCCACACTGTGGGAGGGGTGGTACTGAGGGAGGGTCTCACTGTGGGAGGGGTGCTACTGAGGGAGGGTCACACTGAGGGAGGGGTTGTACTGAGGGAGGGTCACACTGTGGGAGGGGTGGTACGGAGGGAGGGTCACACTGTGGGAGGGGAGGTACTGAGGGAGGGTCACACTGTGGGAGGGGTGGTGCCGTGGGAGGGTCACACTGTGGGAGGGGTGGTACTGAGGGAGGGTCACACTGTGGGAGGGGCGGTGCCGAGGGAGGGTCACACTGAGGGAGGGGTGGTGCTGAGGGAGGGTCACACTGTGGGAGAGGTGGTACCGAGTGAGGGTCACACTGTGGGAGGGGGTGGTACTGTGGGAGGTTCGTTATTGTGGGAGGGGTGGTAGCGAGGGAGGGTCACACTGTGGGAAGGGGTGGTACTGTGGGAGGTTCGTTATTGTGGGAGGGGTGGTACTGAGGGAGGGCCACACTGTGGCAGGGTTGGTACTGAGTGAGGGTCACACTGTGGGAGGGACTGTACTGAGGGAGGGACACACCGAGGGAGGGGTGGTACTGAGAGAGGGTCACATTGTGGGACGGGGTGGTACTGTGGGAGGTTCGTTATTGTGGGGGGGGTGGTACCGAGGGAGGGTCACACTGTGGGAGGGGTGGTACCGAGGGAGGGCCACACTGTGGGAGGGGTGGTACTGAGGGAGGGTAACACTGTGGGAGGGGCGGTACTGAGGGAGGGTCACATTGTGGGAGGGGTGGTGCCGTGGGAGGGTCACACTGTGGGAGGGGTGGTACCGAGGGAGGGTCACACTGTGGGAGGAGTGGTGCTGAGGGAGGGTCACACTGTGGGAGGGGGTGGTACCGAGGGAGGGTCACACTGTGGGAGGGGTGGTACCGAGGCAGGGTCACATTGTGGGAGGAGTGGTGCTGAGGGAGAGTCACACTGTGGGAGGAGTGGTGCTGAGAGAGGGTCACACTGTGGGAGGAGTGGTGCTGAGGGAGAGTCACACTGTGGGAGGGGTGGTACTGAGTGTGGGTTACTGTGGGAGGGGTGGTACCGAGAGAGGGTCACACTGTGGGAGGGTTGGTGCTGAGGGAGGGTCACACTGTGGGAGGGGTGGTGCTTTGGGAGGTTCGTTATTGTGGGAGGGGTGGTACCGAGGGAGGGACACACTGTGGGAGGGGGTGGTACCGAGGGAGGGTCACACTGTGGGAAGGGTGGTGCCGTCAGAGGGTCACACTGTGGGAGGGGTGGTACCGAGGGAGGGTCACACTGTGGGAGGGTTGGTGCTGTGGGAGGGTCACACTGTGGGAGAGGTGGTACCGAGTGAGGGTCACACTGTGGGAGGGGGTGGTACTGTGGGAGGTTCGTTATTGTGGGAGGGGTGGTACTGAGGGAGGGCCACACTGTGGCAGGGTTGGTACTGAGTGAGGGTCACACTGTGGGAGGGACTGTACTGAGGGAGGGACACACCGAGGGAGGGGTGGTACTGAGAGAGGGTCACATTGTGGGAGGGGGTGGTACTGTGGGAGGTTCGTTATTGTGGGAGGGGTGGTACCGAGGGAGGGTCACACTGTGGGAGGGGTGGTACCGAGGGAGGGCCACACTGTGGGAGGGGTGGTACTGAGGGAGGGTCACACTGTGGGAGGGGCGGTACTGAGGGAGGGTCACATTGTGGGAGGGGTGGTGCCGTGGGAGGGTCACACTGTGGGAGGGGTGGTACCGAGGGAGGGTCACACTGTGGGAGGAGTGGTGCTGAGGGAGGGTCACACTGTGGGAGGGGGTGGTACCGAGGTAGGGTCACACTGTGGGAGGGGTGGTACCGAGGCAGGGTCACATTGTGGGAGGAGTGGTGCTGAGGGAGAGTCACACTGTGGGAGGGGTGGTGCTGAGGGAGGGTCACACTGTGGGAGGGGTGGTACTGAGTGTGGGTTACTGTGGGAGGGGTGGTACCGAGAGAGGGTCACACTGTGGGAGGGTTGGTGCTGAGGGAGGGTCACACTGTGGGAGGGGTGGTGCTTTGGGAGGTTCGTTATTGTGGGAGGGGTGGTACCGAGGGAGGGTCACACTGTGGGAGGGGTGGTACCGAGGGAGGGTCACACTGTGGGAGGGGTGGTACTGAGGGAGGTTCATTATTGTGGGAGGGGTGGTACCGAGGGAGGGACACACTGTGGGAGGGGGTGGTACCGAGGGAGGGTCACACTGTGGGAGGGGTGGTGCCGTGCGAGGGTCACACTGTGGGAGGGGTGGTACCGAGGGAGGGTCACACTGTGGGAGGGTTGGTGCTGTGGGAGTGTCACACTGTGGGAGGGGTGGTGCTGTGGGAGGGTCACATTGTGGGAGGGGTGGTACCGAGTGAGGGTCACACTGTGGGAGGGGGTGGTACTGTGGGAGGTTCGTTATTGTGGGAGGGGTGGTACCGAGGGAGGGTCACACTGTGGGAAGGGGTGGTACTGTGGGAGGTTCGTTATTGTGGGAGGGGTGGTACCGAGGGAGGGTCACACTGTGGGAGGGGTGGTACTGAGGGAGGGCCACACTGTGGGAGGGGTTGTACTGAGGGAGGGACACACCGAGGGAGGGGTGGTACTGAGAGAGTGTCACATTGTGGGAAGGGTGGTACCGAGGGAGGGACACACTGTGGGAGGGGGTGGTACTGAGGGAGGGTCACACCGAGGGAGGGGTGGTGCTGAGGGAGGGTCACACTGTGGGAGGGGTGGTAACGAGGGAGGGCCACACTGTGGGAGGGGTGATACCGAGGGTGGGTCACACTGTGGGAGGGGTGGTACTGAGGGAGGGTCACTCTGTGGGAGGGGAGGTACTGAGGGAGGGTCACACTGTGGGGGAGGTACTTTTAAAGGAAATCTTTTTTTCCTTTTTTGCCATGTTTATTTTTTATATTTTATTTTCCTGGTTGCACTTTATCCCAGTGTAAAGCACTTTGAACTGCATCACCTGTATGAAACGTGCTCTGTAACTCAGTCATTATGGTTACTAATATCTGCTCTGAAGTAATGACATCTCTTCCGAGAAGGACCCAGCTACAAACCTTCCCTTCCCGCCTGACAATTTCTAGGTGTGGGTGCTTTTCTCTAAAAGTATGACAAGCTGCCTGTTTTCATTATCTAAACCTTCACTTCTTACATTTGTTGGATTAGACTGTTATTTTCTATAGTTTATATTTGTTATAACTACTAATGTACAGCATATAACTGTTAGCATGCTTGCTAGATTCTTCAGTGTCTGCCCTTGTGCTTACGTTGGTGTGATTTTGGAAACACCTTTATTTGAACAGGGGCTATCTGATGGGCTGTGAACGTGAATGATCGTTTTTTTATCTATGGGTCCAAAAAGAGCTGACCGTGAGGCACCATCATCTTTTTCTGCTGCTTATACCTCCATCACTGTCCCTTTCACTTCTCTTTGTTCTATTAACGCTTAATAAAATCATCTTGAAGCAACAAGTCTTGTGCCATAAGACAGGAGCAGAATTAGGCCATTCGGCCCATTGAGTCTGCTCCACCATTCCATCATGGCTGATTTTTTTTATTCCTTTCAATCCCATCCTCCTGCCTTCTCCCTGTAATCTTTGACACCCCAACTAATCACGAACCTATCAATCTCTGCTTTAAATATACCAAATGACTCGGCCTCCACAGCCGACTGTGGCATTGAATTCCACAGATTCACCACTGTTTGTCTAAAGAAATCCCTCCTCATTTGTTCTAAATGGTTGTTCCTCTATTCTGAGGCTGAACCCTCTGGTCCTAGACTCCTCCACTATAGAAAACATTCTTCCTATATGCACTCTATCTAGGCCTTTCAATACTCCCAGTGGCGAACCATTTCAATTCCTATCCTCATTCCTGTTCTGAGATGTTGATCCATAGCCTCCTCTTCTGCTAAGATAAGGTCACTGTCAGGTTGGAGGAGCAACTCTTCAATTCTGTCTAGGTAGCCTCCAACTTGATGGCATCAACATCGATTTCTCCCTTTGCTAATTTTTTTCCTATCCCCTTTCCCTCTTTTTCTATTCCCCATTCTGGCCTTTCACCTCTGCTCACCCGCCTATCACCTCCTCCTGGTGCCCTCATCCCTCCTTTTCTCCCGTGGTCCACTCTCCTCTCCTATCAGATTCTTTATTCCCCAACCTTTTACCTTTTCTACCCATCACCTCCCAGCTTCTTACTTCATCTCCCACCCCACCCACATGGTTTCACCTGTCACCTTCTCGCCTGTCCTCGTTCCTCTCCACCTGCCCCCGTCTGCATCTTTCCCCTTGCTTTCCAGCCCTGATGAAGGGTCTCAGCCTGAAATGTCTACTGTTTATTCATTTCCATTGATGCTGACTGACATGCTCAGCTCCTCCAGTATTTGGTGTGGGCTATTCTTTCAATATTCAATAGGTTTCATTGAGATGCCCAGAACCATCAAACACGCCTTATACATTAACCCACGCAACACACATCAAAGTTGCTGGTGAACACAGCAGGCCAGGCAGCATCTGTAGGAAGAGGTGCAGTCGATGTTTCAGGCCGAGACCCTTCGTCAGGACTAACTGAAGGAAGAGTGAGTAAGGGATTTGAAAGTTGGAGGGGGAGCGGGAGATCCAAAATGATAGGAGAAGACAGGAGGGGGAGGGATGGAGCCAAGAGCTGGACAGGTGATAGGCAAAAGGGGATACGAGAGGATCATGGGACAGGAGGTCCGGGAAGAAAGACAAGGAGGGGGGTGGGGGACCCAGAGGATGGGCAAGAGGTATATTCAGAGGGACAGAGGGAGAAAAAGAGTGAGAGAAAGTATGTGTGCATAAAAATGAGTAACAGATGGGGTACGAGGGGGAGGTGGGGCCTTAGCGGAAGTTAGAGAAGTCGATGTTCATGCCATCAGGTTGGAGGCTACCCAGATGGAATATAAGGTGTTGTTCCTCCAACCTGAGTGTGGCTTCATCTTTACAGTAGAGGAGGCCGTGGATGGAAATGTCAGAATGGGAATGGGATGTGGAATTAAAATGTGTGGGCACTGGGAGATCCTGCTTTCTCTGGCGGACAGAGCATAGATGTTCAGCAAAGTGGTCTTCCAGTCTGCATCCGGTCTTGCCAATATATAAAAGGCCACATCGGGCGCACTGGACGCAGTATATCACCCCAGTCGACTCACAGGTGAAGTGTTGCCTCACCTGGAAGGACTGTTTGGGGCCCTGAATGGTGGTAAGGGAGGAAGTGTAAGGGCATGTGTAACACTTGTTCCGCTTACACGGATAAGTGCCAGGAGGGAGATCAGTGGGGAGGGATGGGGGGGACGAAGGGACAAGGGAGTTGTGTAGGGAGCGATCCCTGCGGAACGCAGAGAGAGCGGGGGAGGGAAAGATGTGCTTAGTGGTGGGATCCCGTTGGAGGTGGCGGAAGTTACGGACAATAATATGTTGGACCCAGAGGCTGGTGGGGTGGTAGGTGAGGACCAGGGGAACCCTATTCCTAGTGGGGTGGCGGAAGGATGGAGTGAGAGCAGATGTACGTGAAATGGGGGAGATGCGTTTAAGAGCAGAGTTGATAGTGGAGGAAGGGAAGCCCCTTTCTTTAAAAAAAGGAAGACATCTCCCTCGTCCTAGAATGAAAAGCCTCATCCTGAGAGCAGATGTGGCGGAGACAGAGGAATTGCGAGAAGGGGATGGCGTTTTTGCAAGAGACAGGGTGAGTAGAGGAATAGTCCAGATAGCTGTGAGAGTCAGTAGGCTTATAGTAGACATCAGTGGATAAGCTGTCTCCAGAGACAGAGACAGAAAGATCTAGAAAGGGGAGGGAGGTGTCGGAAATGGACCAGGTAAACTTGAGGGCAGGGTGAAAGTTGGAGGCAAAGTTAATAAAGTCAACAAGTTCTGCATGCGTGCAGGAAACGCTCTGTCCGCCAGAGAAAGCAGGATCTCCCAGTGGCCACACACATTTTAATTCCACACCCCATTCCCATTCTGACATGTCCATCCACGGCCTCCTCTACTGTAAAGATGAAGCCACACTCAGGTTGGAGGAACAACACCTTATATTCCGTCTGGGTAGCCTCCAACCTGATGGCATGAACATCGACTTCTCCAACTTCCGCTAAGGCCCCACCTCCCCCTCGTACCCCATCTGTTACTCATTTTTATGCACACATTCTTTCTCTCACTCTTTTTCTCTCTCTGAATATACCTCTTGCCCATCCTCTGGGTCCCCCTCCCTCCTTGTCTTTCTTCCCGGACCTCCTGTCCCATGTCCTCTCGTATCCCTTTTGCCTATCACCTGTCCAGCTCTTGGCTCCATCCCTCCCCCTCCTGTCTTCTCCTATCATTTTGGATCTCCCCCTCCCCCTCCAACTTTCAAATCCCTTACTCATTCTTCCTTCAGTTAGTCCTGACGAAGGGTCTCGGCCTGAAACGTCGACTGCACCTCTTCCTACAGATGCTGCCTGGCCTGCTGCGTTCACCAGCAACTTTGATGTGTGTTGCTTGAATTTCCAGCATCTGCAGAATTCCTGTTGTTATACATTAACCCTTTTATTCCTGGAATCACTCTCGTGAACCTCCTTTGCATGCTCTCTAATGCTCGCGTCCTGGACGAGGTGTCGACCAAAGAAACCAATACCCGGTGCACTTTTGTGTAACTTTTGGAATAATGCACACCTCAGAAATGTTTGTGATTGTAGGTAAACTTTTATTGTGAATAGAAATCTCAGCAGAACATCAGGGGCCAGGAAATGGACTGGAATTCTTAGCCCCTCAGAATCAAAAGTAGAAAAGCGTTGCAAATAAGCATGTTGTTTTACGATGAATTAATACAGTCACTAGTGAATGGCAAAGCAAAAGACATTACTTTAAGTGCTTTATATAAAGTGTTTCATTTTCTGTAAAAATATCAACCAACTCATCTGAATCAGACTTTAACTGCACTCTGTTGCTTCTCTGTGATGTCTGGCCCCTCTCCTGACCCTGGCTTGAGCTCAGAGTCACTGTCAGGAAACAACACTGAACAATCTGAAATCTTACTCACAAGCTGTTGTGTAGCATTGAACTGAAGACCAGCTCTCGGAGCTTCACTCGTACCTCGGATTAAAACCCTGAACCATGGGAAACTCAAACATAGCAACGCACACTCTGCAGGAAGAACTCACTGGGTCAAGTAACGAGAACATCTTCAAAAGAAACACCTCAAAAAGGAGGCATCCATCGTCAAGGAGCCCATCACCCAGGGCATGCCCTCTTCTCATTGCTACCGTCAGGGAGGAGGTACAGGATTCTGAGGACTCACACTCAGTGTTTCAGGAACAGCTTCTTCCCTTCACCATCAGATTTGTGAATGACAGTGAACCCATCAACACCACCTCACTACTTATTTAATTTAATTAATTTTCTTCTTATTGTAATTTAGAGTTTTATTATTATACATTACAATGTACCGCTGTCACATAACAACAAATGATATGAAACCTGGTTCGGATTCTGACGGTTTGTTTGTGACACTGTTGAAGCTTTGGGTCACAATATGGTATCTGAAACAGTCAGTGTCTTTCTCTCCACAGACGCAGCTTGACTCCCAAGTTCGCCGCGTCAGTCTGTGCGTTGATGCAGGTCACTCTCCTGGCTACCTTCTGCCTCAAGGTGAATAAAACTTGAAGCATATAATAAAACAAATTTAGCTCCAGCTAACTGTGCGATTTGGTGCAAGGTGCTAGTTGTTCAGAAATATTTAATGTGGAATTAAAGATGTTACAAGCGGACAACTGCAGACAGCCACGGTCTGAAGCTGGAACTGTGCAAAGACTGCTTCACCTCTACACCACCCCTCCACCTCTTACAGATCAGTTTCACATAATCACAGCTGATTAGAGATACATAAATGTAATAATTGTGCTTATAAAGTGTTTTAGGCATTAATATTTAGTTAAAGCAATAATGTTTATTTAGTCGCCGTATCTGAAGTCGACACAACAGGTTCAGGCTAAAGTCACTATGGTCAGGTCTGGCGTTACTGAGGGCCCGGTAACAGAACTCAGTGTCTGTCACATTCCTGAAACAAAACTTGTAAACTGATTGATTTATCACCTAGGCACTGAATTCATTGACTGTAGTTACTGTGTACTGATTTGACAGATATGCAGTCACTGAGCACTGAATTCACAGCACAGTGACAAGGCACTGAATCTGCTTATTGTGCAATCACTGGCACTGATTTCATGATGTGCAGTTACCGGACAGTGATTTCATTAATTGTGTAGTCACTGGGCACTGATTTGACAGTGTGCAGTCATTGGGGAGTGATTTCACAGTGTGTGCAGTCACTGGGCAGTGATTTCATTAATTGTGTAGTCACTGGGCACTGATTTGACAGTGTGCAGTCACTGGGTAGTGATTTAATTGTGTGCAGTAAACGAGTGCTGATTTGACACTGTGCAGCCACTGGACAGTGATTTCATAGTGTGTGGAGTCACTGGGAAGTGATTTCACTATGCGTGCCATCACTGGGCACTAAATTCACTGTGTGTACAGTCAGTGGGAACTGAATTCACTGTGTGTACAGTCATTGGGCACTGAACTCACTGTGTGTACAGTCATTGGGCACTGAACTCACTGTGTGTAGTCAGTGGGCACTGATTTCACTGTGTACAGTCAGCGGGCACTGAACTCACAGTGTGTGCAGTGATTTTGCACAGTCTGTAGTCACTGGCTAGTGAGTTCCAGAGCACAGTGATGCTGCAGTCCAGCAGGTGGCAGAATGAAGCCATGGCGACCACAGCATGCTGAGTTCAGACAAGGTGAGTGGAAACACAGCCAAGGGAACAGCCTCCCGCAGACACACCCGTTTATATAATGATTGTCGCAGCAAACAACTGTCATTTTATTACATAGATACCAATAACCCAGCCTCTCTCACATGCACCAACTCCCAGAGTAATTACAGAGGTCTGAATATAGTAGAAAAGAAAGTAGGAGAGATTCATGAGGCAGAGGATGAAAGATGGTCCACCAGTGGGAGCTAGGACCCAGCAATAAATCACAACTTACAAATCTGCAGCCAATGTCTGTTCTGCTGGTGTCTGAGCAGTTCCTTACCCTTTACAGCTCGTACCCCGCTGTTAGTTATTTTTTGGAATACAGCATGGAACAGGCCTTTTCATCTCTTCAAGCCGTGCCCCCAGCAATTCCCCGATTTAACCCGAACTAATCACGGGAAATTTACAATGATCAATTAACTGACTAACCGTATGTCACTGGACTGTGACTGGAAACTGCAGCATCCAGAAAAACCCACGCTTTCTGCAGGACAGCCGGAGACTTCTCCTCCAGATGGTAAAGGGGGTTTAATTTTAAGGTGAATGGAGGATATTATAGGGGGGTGTCAGAGGTAAGTTTGTTTTATGAAAAGTGGTGAGCGTATGGAATGCACTTCCAGGATTGGTGGTGGAGGCAGATACATTAGAAATATTTAAGAGACTCATAGATTGGAACATGGATGATAGAAAAATGTTGTATTATGTAGGAGGGGAAGGTGAGATTGATCTTGGAGTAGGTTAAAAGGTCAGCACAACATCATGGGCCCAAGTGGCTGGACTGTGCTTTAATGTCCAATAATCGATGGATGTATGTCCATAGTAGTCTGAAAATTGACACACGAGTACATAGGGTGATAAGAAAGCGTTTGGTAGGCTTGTTTTCACAGGCTGGGGCACCACGTCTGAGTTGTACAGTCACATGAGTAACAGCCAGGGGCCCTGTTTCTGCATGGTCATTACAGACAGGTGAGTCAAAGCCCCTGTTTGTTCATGGTCATTACGGACAGGTGAGTCGAAGCCCCTGTTTCTCCATCATCATCACAGTCAGGTGAGTCGAAGCCCCTGTTTCTCCATCATCATTACAGACAGGTGAGTCGAAGCCCCTGTTTCTCCATCAGCATTACAGACAGGTGAGTTGAAGCCCCTGTTTCTTCATGGTCATTACGGACCAGTGAGTCAAAGCCCCTGTTTCTGCATGGTCGTCGCAGACAGGTGAGTCGGAGCCCCTGTTTCTGTGTCGTAAGGTTTTTGTGAGTCTGAAGGGAACCGGGATTCTGCTCCTTTCTGGTCTGACACTCAGGGAGATACTTTCAGAGTGTTATGTCAGCGCCTCTAAAGCACAATACTAACAATGGTGCCTCCAGCCTGTGGAGTATGTTGAAGAATCAGGAAAATAGAATATTTGGAATAATCAGAAAATGTCCCGGTAAGTGTTGGCATCCCAAAATATGAGGAACAGGAATGGTTTACAAAACTGGCATCAAAGTAGATTGAAAATTCAAAAATATGAGGTGCAAAGGGACTTGGGAGTCCTAGTGTAGGATTCCCTGAAGGTTAACTGGCAGGTTGGGTCGGTGGTAAGGAAAGCAAATGCGATGTTTGCATTCTTTCCCGGAGGAATAGAGCACAAAAGCTGGGATATAATGCTGAGCCTTTATAAGCCGTTGGTCAAATGACACTTGGAGTATTGTGACGAATGGCCTGGGCCTGAAACATTGACTGTTTATTCCTTTGCATGGATGCTGCCTGACCTGCTGAGATCCTCCAGCATTTTGTGTGTATGTGTGTATCTTGGATTTCCAACATCTGCAGATTTTGGGGTATCGTGAGCAGTTTTGGGCACATTACCTAAGAAAAGGGTGGCAGGATGGAGATGTGTTTCCACCAATGGAGGTGTAAGGCACTCCATCCCTCCGTTAGCCTACAGGTCACCCTTGGGCAAGTTGTAACCCCCCCCCCGCCCCCCAGTGGATATATATGAAGAGGTGGTGCATATCTCCAGCCCTGGTGTGTGACCACTGACACCAGGCAGATGATCTCTGAAGTGTATTGATAATAACTGGAGTCATCCATCTTGTAAAGACACTGGCCAGTAGAAGGCAGTGTCAAACCACATGTGAAGAAACATTTTCCAAGAACAATCACGGTCATGAAACCACGATCGCCTGTGTCATATGACATGGCGCATACAGTAAAGCTGCTGCTGATGATCTAAGCAAAGATACAATGGTGTTGGAGACGGTCCAGAGACGGTTCATGAGAATGAAAGGGAGGGCGGTGTCTCGCTGAAACCTATCAAATATTGATAGGCCGTGTGGAGATGGAGAGGATGTTTCCTATAGTGGGGGAGTCTAGACCAGAGGACACAGATAGAGTGGATGTGGAGAGGATGTTTCCTATGGTGGGGGAGCCTAGGACCAGAGGACACAGGTAGAGTGGGTGTGGAGAGGATGTTTCCTATAGTGGGTGAGTCTGGGACCAGAGGACACAGATAGAGTGGATGTGGAGAGGATGTTTCCTATAGTGGGGGAGTCTAGACCAGAGGACACAGATAGAGTGGATGTGGAGAGGATGTTTCCTATGGTGGGGGAGCCTAGGACCAGAGGACACAGGTAGAGTGGGTGTGGAGAGGATGTTTCCTATGGTGGGGGAGCCTAGGACCAGAGGACACAGGTAGAGTGGGTGTGGAGAGGATGTTTCCTATAGTGGGGGAGTCTGGGACCAGAGGACACAGATAGAGTGGACGTGGAGAGGACGTTTCCTATAGTGGGGGAGTCTCGGACCAGAAGGCACAGCCTCAGAATAAAGAATAAGGAGGAATTTCTTTAGCCAGGGGGTGGTGAATCTGTGGAATTCTTTGCCACAGACAGCTGTGGAGGCTAAGTCATTGGGTATATTTAAAGAGCAGTTTGATGGGTTCTTGATTAGTCAGGGTGACAAAGGTTACGGGGTGAAGGCGGGAGAATGGGATTGAGAGGGATAATAAATCAGCAACGATGGAATGACAGAACAGACTCGATGGGCCAAATGGTCTAATTCTGCTCCTATGTTTTATGATTTTATACTATATATATACTGCATGGCTTGGGAATGTCCTGGATTTGGGAATGTGGTGGCTAGACTTGTAGTCCTTTTAAAGATTTGCAAATGTCTGATGAAGAACCATGAATTGGACAGTCACCCACAGAGAGTTGTAAAGTGTGCCAGAGTTAGCTAGTGTTATTATCAGATTTAAATTGAATTGGGAAGTATTTTTACTTGGTTTGAATGGACTGAGGTCACGTTGATGTAGGCTCTGATGTAAGACACACACAATCAATAAACATTATTACTTTGTGACGCTGGCATTATCCCAGTTCCAAATACAATACTAATTCAGTTTGCATAATCCAATCATGAAAGATGAAGAAGAATTTGTTTTTGCGTAAAGTTCAGGTCCCTGAGGGGCTCTCTGTGGGTGATCTGTCAAGTAACTGTCCAATCTGCACTCCCTGCTGAACTTTGTAACCTCCTCCTCCCCACTGTGTATGTATCAGGAGCGTTGTGTGCTGGGGCAGGACTGCATACGTCACTCTTGGAGGAGCTCGGCCATCCTCTGACATTGCCACAACACTGACTGTGGACTTCAGCAAGGGCAAGTTGAGAGAATATGCACCAGTCCTCATCGAGGCATCAGAGTGCAAAGGGTGAGCACTTGCAAGTGTCAACATCTCTGAAAATCTGTCCTCAGCCCAACATATTGATGCAATTACAAAGGCGGCACAATAACATCTATATTTCATTAGGAGTTTGGGGAGACTTGGGTGTCATAAGGACTCTCGCAAATTTCTACAGGTGTACTGTAGAGAGGATTGGAAAAAGCTGTAAACTCAATCATCTCCATCATGGGCACCGGCCTCCCCAGCATCCAGGACATCTTCAAAAGAAATGCCTCAAAAAGGCGGCATCCATCATTAAGGAGCCCCATCACCCAGGACATGTCCTCTTCTCATTGCTATCAGGATAGAGGTGGTACAGGTTCCTGAAGACACACAATGATTCAGGAACAGCCTCTTCCCCTCTGACATCAGATTTCTGAATGGACAACGAACTCTACCTCATTATTTTTTTCTTTTTTTGCTCTCATTTTTCACTTATTTGATTTCAATATATTTCCTATTGTACTTTTAGTTTTGATTATACTGCTGCAAATTTCACGGCATACGTCAGTGATATTAAACCTGATGTGATGTCACGGAGCAGGAGCTGAGGTTCCGGATGGTGAGTACTTGAACGTTACTTACGGAGGGGTGTTGTTGCACAGATCTGACACACTAACATGGGCACTGGCCGACACAGGAGGCTGTGTAGAGTGGTAGGCCTCAGGCTAACTCCGACCAGGAGGAACTCCATAGCAACGTGTGCAGGCCTCAACCAGACAAATTGAGGACGGCACTCTTGTAAGGAATCTCCTTCCACTCTTCAGGAAATGTATGAAGCAGTCAGAATCCTTCTCCTCACTGAGGGCCAGTTTTACTCAATACCATTGTAAATGTGAGCGAGGGTTTCTCTCTCTGGAGGGAAGGAGGATAACAGGTGACTTGATAGAGGTGTACCGAATGATAAGAGGCATGGATTGAGTGGGCAGCCGTAGACTTTTACCCAGGGTGAACATGGCTAATACAAGGGGGTCTGATTTTAAGATGATTGCAGGAAAGTTCAGGGGGGATGTCAGAGGTAAGGTTTTTACACAGAGAGTGGTTGGTGAGTGGAACGCGATGCCAGGGGTGGTGGAGAGGCAGGTACAAGAGACTCTCAGATAGGCTCATGGATGATAGGAAAATGGAAGGTTACGTGGGAAGGAAAGGTTTGGGTTATCCCGGAGTAGGCTAAAAGTTCAGCATAACATCATGGGCCAAAAGACAAGAGATTCTGCAGATGCTGGAAATCCAGAGCAACACACACAAAATTCTGGAGGAACTCAGCAGGCCAGGCAACACCTGTGCCAATAATCGTTGACAGTTTATTCATTTCCACAGATTCTGCCTGACCTGCTGAGCTCCTCCAGCATTTTGTGTGTGTTGCAGTGCAGAGATGGCAGTTTAGATCTGATCTTGGTTGAATTCTGTCAGCCCAAACTATCACATCACATGTGGGAAGAAGGGGAGAGCACAGAATTTCAATGATCTCACCCAGGAGGGAAAGGGGAGGGGGGTCATTCACACCTTGAGCTCGCAGTACCATGGAACAATACCGAAATTGTTCCTGTGCCCCAAATCTGCATTCATGAGAAAGATCTAGGGTTAACGTGAGAGAAGCATTTGATAACTCTGGGCCTATACTCCCTGGAGTTTAGACGAAAGGGGGATTTCATTAAAAGCTATCAAACTTTGAAAGCCTTAGAGGACATTGAGAGGATATTTCCTATAATGGGGGAATCTAGGACCAGACGGCACAGCTTCAAAATAGAGGGGCGTCCATTTAGAACAGAGGTGAGGAGGAATTTCTTTAGCCAGAGGCTGGTGGATGTGTGGAATTCATTGCCACAGGGGGCTGTGGAGGCTAAGTCATTGGGTACATTTAAAGTGGGGGTTGCCAGGTTCTTGATTAATCGGGGAGTCAAAGGTTATGGGGAGAAGGCAGGAGAATGGGGTTGAGAGGGATAATAAATAGAGTTGTTGTCAAGGGGGATTTCAACTTCTCCAATATAAACAGGGACCTTCTTAGTGTAAGGCACTTAGATGGGGCAGAATTTGTTAAGTATATCCAGGAAAGTTTCGTAAGTTAGTATTAGTCCAATGAGAGGAGACGTTCGGATAAGCAGATGGATATAAGAAGGATGGAGGGATATGGACATGGTGTAGTGTTTGGGTGGCTTTGATCTGCTGTTTAGCCGGCTCAGCACAATACCCTGGGCCAAATGCTGATCCCTGTGCTGTACTCTTCTATCTTCGAAATCAGCTATGATGAAATGGCAGAGCAGACTCGAGGGATCGATTGGCCTAATTCTGCTCCTATGTTTTAAGGTCTTTCTAGGCCTTTCAAAATTCAATAGGTTTCAATGAGATCTCCCCCCCGCCCCACAATTCTTTGAAACTCCAACGAGTACAGGCCCAGAGCTGTTAAACATCCCCATACATTAACTTCAACATTTCCGGACAATGAGATCTTGACCTCAACCAAGTTCCCTGCATCGTCTCTGCAGCTGGTACGCCCAACTTTCCTCATGACAATCTGCAGAAATTCTCCTTCCAGAATGTTCTTAACAAGTCTGGGCTCTCAGTGGTGCCTCTGCATTTGCTTATTTACAATGTCCGGCTATTTAGTCTTATTGCAAAGCAGATTCCCAGAGCTAAAAAAAGGTTACTTTAGTCATTTATAGAGAGCCAGAGGTAAATATTATTCCTTCCTGTACAAACACAAAGCGAGAACGCCTGGTCCCATTTTTATCCGACTCTGCTGTTCAGTCAACAGCTCAACCTAGTGAGCACGGAAGAGCGGGTGGAGGGAGGACCGAGGGGGGGGGAGGAGGGGTGGGGGGAGTGGCAGGGAGAGGGAGAGAGAGAGAGACAGAGATAGTTTAGAGAGACAGACGGAACGTGAGAGACTGAATGTCATGGCAATCTACAGAGAGGGCTGGTGCACGTGGATGAAGGCCCCACAACGAGACATGGCAGGATTGTTCACCTGCTTGACTGGTGCTCCCCACCTGTTTAGCTGTTTAACCGTGCCTGTCCTATACAATGACAGCTCTGGCCAGTGAGAGACCTCGAACTGGCAGACAGCGCAAGCGAAGGTCATCAGAAGGTGAAAGCGTAAAGAATGCGCTGCTGGAATATCTTTGGTAGGATTGTCGGCCCCAGCAGGATGCAGGGGTCCTGCTGGTCAGTGGGCTCACAGGTCAGTGGTGGCCTTGGCAGACAGAAGCTGGATGCGCCTGGCGTTGCAGGATTTGCAGTAGATGTGTCCATCCAGGGGGTAACATCCTTGTGTGTCACCGTCGGAGAGCAGGGTGCCACAGTCCTGAGGAAACAAATACCAGGGCATCAGAAAGAGACAGGCGTCAGTAAAAGATGGGTGAAAGTCCTCCAAGACGTCACAGAGATATATGTAACCGAAACAAGTCCATCTGCCTAACTCGTCCATGCCAACCTGAGCTAGCTGTATTTACCGGCATTAAAAGTACAAATTTCAAAGTTCAAAGTAAATTTATTATCAAAGTGCATATTTGGGAGGACCAGCCAGAGTAGATCTTACACAGTGAATGAACAGTTGGGCACTGAGGAGTGTTGTAGATCGAGGGATCTGGGAGTACAGAGCCATAATTCTTTAAAAGTGGCATCACAGGTAGATGGGGCCATAAAGAGACCTTTTGGCATATTGGCCTTCATAAAGCAATGTATTGGAGATGGGATGTTTTGATGAAGTTGTATAAGGCGTTGGTCAGGTCTAATTTGGACAATTGTGTGCAGGTTTGCTCACCTACCTACAGAAAAGATTAAACAAGGTTGAAAGAGTATAGAGAAAATTTACAAGGATGTTGTCGGGTCTGGAGGACCTGAGTTATAAGGAAAGACAATGGGTTAGGATCTTATTCTTTAGAACGTAGAAGATTGAGAGGAGATTTGATGGAGGTATGCATAATTATGAGGGGTATAGATAGGATAAACACAAGCAGGATTTTCCCACTGAGATTGGGTGGGAATAAAACCGGAGGTCATGGGTTAAGGGTGAAAAGTGAAATGTTTAAGTGGAACATGAGGGGGAACTTCTTCACTCGGAGGGAGTTGAGAGTGTGGAACAAGAAGTCAGCACAAGTGGTGGATGTGGGTTCGATTTCAACATTTAAGACAAATGTGGATAGATACATGGATAGCAGGGGTATAGTCCAGGTGCAGGTCGATGGGAGTAGGCAGATTAATGGTTCAACATGAACTAGATGGGCTGAAGTGCCTGTTTCTCTGCTGTAGAGTTCTATAATTATGTCATTATATACATTTTCTTGCAGGCTGTAACAGTAAGTACAAAGAGCCATTAGTAATAAATAAATACATGATAAATATCAAGAAGATGAGATGAAGAGTCTTTGAAAGTGAGTCCATAGGTTGTGGCAACAGTTCAGTGTTGGGGTGTAACGTTGAGTGATGTTCTCTCCTCTGGTTCAGGATTTGATGGTTGAGGGGTAATAATAGAGCCCTGTGGAACAGCACCAGTCACCAGCAGCCGGTCAGAAAAGGCTCCCTTTAATTCACACTCTTTGCTTCTGACATTCAACAACTGCTTTATCCATGCTAGAATCTTTCCTGTAATATTATGGGCTCATAGTTGTTAAGCAGCCTTCTTAAAATCAAAAGTCAAAGGCCTTCTGAAAATCCAGGTACACAACATTAACAAATTCTCCTTTGCCTAACCTGCTTGTTATTTCTTCAAAGAATTCCAACTGATTTGTCAGGCAAGATTTTCCCTTGAGAAAACCATGCTGATTACAGCCTATTTTATCATGTGCCCCCAAGTACTGAGACCTCATCCTTAATAATTGACTCTAACATCTTCCCAACCACTGAGGTCAGACTAACTGGCCTATAATTTCTGTTCTTCTGCCTCTCTCCTTTCTTGAAGAGTGGAGTGACATTTGCAATTTTCCAATTTTCCGGATCCATTCCAGAATCTAGTGACTCCTGAAAGATCATTATTAATGCCTCCACAATCTCTTCAGTCACCTCTTTCACAACCATGGGGTGTCTACCATCCGGTCCACCTTATGAGAATAGGTTGAGTGAACTCAGCCTTTTCTCCTTGGAGCGGCGGAGGGTGAGGGGTGACCTGATAGAGGTGTATAAGATGATGAGAAGCATTGATCGTGTGGATAGTCAGAGGCTTTTTCCCAGGACTGAAATGGCTAACATGAGAGGCACAGTTTTAGGGTACTTGGAAGCTTGGAGATGTCAGGAGTAAGTTTTTACATAGAGAGTGGTGAGTGCGTGGAATGGGCTGCTGGCGATGGTGGTGGAGGCAGATACGATAGGGTCTTTTACGAGACTCCTGGATAGGTACATGTATCTTAGAAAAATAGAGGACTGTGGGTAACCCGAGGTAATTTCTAAAGTAAGTACATGTTCGGCACAGCCTTGTGGGCCGAAGGGCCTGCATTGTGCTGTAGTTTGCTATGTTCTATGTTTCTAACCACTGATGTCAGACTGACTGGCCTATAGTTTCCTTTCTTCTGCCTCTCTCCCTTGAAGACTGGAGTGATATTTGCAATTTTCCAGTCTTCCAGAACCATGCCAGAGTCTAGTGACTCCTGAAAGATCAGTACTAATGCCTCCACAATCTCTTCAGTCACCTCTTTCATAACCGTGGGGTGTACACCAACTGGTCCAGGTGACTTATCTACCTTCAGACCTGTAAGTTTCCCAAGAACCTTCTCCCTAGTAATGGCAACCTCACACACTTATGACTCCTGACTCTCTCGAACATCCACCACACTGGTTGGGTCTTCCACAAAGACTGATGCTCCAGAGAAAAAACAGTTCCTTTCCCCAAGCAGTAAGGCTGATCAACACCTCCACCCGCTTAGCCCACCCCTCCACACCTCCAGCCACCACGACTTTATCATTTCCTGTCAGGGGTCGGTGTTGGGGCTGTTTCTCTTTACATTGTAAGTCAGTGATTTGGATGATGAAACTGACAGCTTTGTGGCCCAGTTTGTGGATGATGTGAAGATAGCTGGAGGACCAGGTTGTTTTGAGGAAGTAGAGAGGCTATAGAAGGACTTAGACAGATTAGGGGAATGGGCAAAGAAGTGACAGATGAAATATAGTGTCAGGAAGTGTATGGTCATGCACTTTGGTAGAAGAAATAAAAGCATACACCATTTTCTAAACAGGGAGAAAATGAGAAAGTCCTAGGTGCACAGGGATTTGGGAGTCCTTGTGTAGGATCTCCTGAAGGTTAATTTGCAGGTTGAGTTGGTGGTGAAGAAGGCAAATAGAATGTAAGCTTTCATTTTGAGAGGATGTAATGCTGAGGCTGTATAAGGTATGAGTGAGTCCTCACTTGCAGTATTGTGAGCAGTTTTGGGCACCTTATTTAAGAAAGGATCAGTCTACAAGCCATGCCACTCAGGGACTTGGGCGATATTTTTTTGTGACTGTATGTTTCTCTGCTATTGTGACTGGATGTGCTGTGTGCTGTGTGATGTTGGTGCTGTGCTTCGCTCTTGGCCTCGGAGGAACACGGTTTTGTTTGGCTGTATTCGTGCGCATGATTGAATGACAATTAAACTTAAACTTGAAGTTCATAGTAGTGCTCTTATGTCTGATGGCCTTTTGGTCAACGTACCTCACAGCGATAACACTGGACATGGAAATCACGGTCGAGAGCCACGATGCGCACTGTTTCCTCCTGACCCTCAGCAGGCATGATGGGTTCAGCACACACAGAGCAGCGTGGAGCGAACTTCCTGCAGGGGTGACAGACAGCAGGTTAAAGCATAGAGTGGAGCTCAGCGGGTTGCTACCTTGGGCACCACGGTAGCATGGCGGTCAGCGCAACGCAGTTACAGCTTGGAGCGTCAGAGTTCTGAGTTCAACCCCGGCGTCCCTTTTATGGAGTCTGTTTGTTAAAGGTTTGTTTGGAGTTTGTTTGGTAAAAGGAACAATAGCGTGGACGATTTCCTAAATGGGGAGAAGGTTCAAACATCAAAGGTGCAGAGAGACTTAGGAATCCTCGTCCAAGACTCCCAGAAGGTTATTTTACAGTTGAGACTGTGGTGAAGAAGTCAAATGCAATGTTGGCATTTATTTCAAGGGGGATAGACTATAAAAGCAAGGAGATAATGCTGAGCCTTTATAAGACACTAGTCAGGCTGCATTTAGAGTATTGTCATCAGTTTTGGGCCCCAAATCATGGAAAAAGATGAGATTATGAACAGATGGACTGAGTATATTCAGGAATTGTTTGAAGACGATCGAAGTGAAAAACCAGAAATTAAGAAAAACATTGAAGGTCCAAGTATTTTAAAATCTGAAGTTCATAATGCAATAAATAAGATGAAGAAAGGAAAGGCAGCAGGTCCTGATGAATTAGTAATAGAACAAATTATTGCCCTTGAAGATTATGGAATTGAAAAAGTTACTGATTTAATCAATGACATTCATGAGACTGGAATAATACCAGAAGAGATGAAAAAAATCAGTATTTATCACTGTTCCAAAGAAACCTGGAGCAATAGAATGCGAATTACATAGGACCATAAGTTTAATGAGTCATATCACCAGGATATTTCTAACAATTTTGATGACGAGAGCTAAAAGTAAGATACAAGCTGAAATAGGTAAAGAACAATGTGGTTTGTGAAAGACAAAGGTACAAGAAATGCAATATTGATGTTAAGGATACTATCAGAATGAGCTATTCAAGTTCAAAAAGATTTGTTTGTTTGTTTTATCGACTACACAAAAGCATTTGATAAAGTGAAGCACAATAAGTTATTTGAGATATTATAGGAAACTCTAGATCCAGATTTGAAAGACCTCCGCCTAATCAGAAATCTGTACTGGGAACAAACTGCCGCTGTAAGAATAGATGGGGAAGTGAGTCAGTTTATGAAAATCAAGAGAGGTGTTAGACAAGGGTGTGTTTTCTCCTCTGATTTATTTAATGTGTACAGTGAAACAATATTACAAAAAATAAGAGACACCTTGGGAATCAAAGTTGGTGGTGAAAACATCAATAATTTCAGATATACAGATGACACTGTGTTAATTGCCAGTACGGAGGAAGAACTACAAAACTTAATTGATATAGTTGTTGAAGAAAGTACAAAAATGGGTCCATCTATCAATTGCAAAAAGACAGAATGTATGGTGATATCCAAAAAGAAGGAGAATCCTATCTACAGGCTGAGAATAAATGGGAAAGACAGAAAACAAGTACAGAACTTTTGCTACTTAGGAAGCTGGGTGACATAAGATGGCAGGTGCGACATGGACATCAAAAGAAGAATAGAGATGGCAAAAGACACCTTTACGAGAATGAAGAGTATACTGACCAATACTAAACTAGGCATGACAACCCACCTCAGAGTACTGAAATGTTACGTTTATCCAGTTATGTTACATGGATCAGAATGTTGGACAATATCTAGTAACATGAGGAAACGAATTGTAGCAGCAGAGATGTGGTTTTTGAGGAGGATGCAAAGAATATCATGGACGAAACGAATATCTAACGAGGATGTCATGAACAGAGCAAACACAAAAAGAGAAATAACGTATGAGATCATGAAAAGGCAACGTAACTTCATTGGACATGTGATTAGGAAAGAGAAGTTAGAATGCACGGTAATTATGGGAAAGATTGAAGGGAAGAAAGCAAGAGGAAGACAAAGACAAATAATGATGGAGACAGCAGCCAGAGAACTGGAAATGAATACCAATGAATTGATCCACTTGACCCAAAACAGGAGTATGTGGGCCATGGCAGTCAAAGCTCAAACTGGGCACAGCACCTGATGATGATGATGATGATGATGATCTCAGAAAGGACATGTTGTCATTGGAGAGAGTCCAGAGGAGGTTCATGAGGATGACTCCAGGAATGAAGAGGTTAACATATGAGGAACAGTTGGCAGTTTTGGGCCTGTACTCACTGGAAATTAGGAGAATGCAGAGAAATCTCATTGAAACCTACTGAATGTTGAAAGAACTAGATAGGGTGGATGTGGAGAAGATGTTTCCTATAGTGGGGTTATCCAAACTAGAGGGAACAGCTTTAAAACTGAGGGGTGACCCTTTAGAACAGAGTTGAGGAGGATTTTTAAAAATGACCTGGATGAGGAAGTGGAGGGATGGGTTAGTAAATTTGCTGATGACACAAAGGTTGGGGGTGTTGTGGACAGTGTGGAGGGCTGTCAGAGGTTACGATGGGACACTGATAGGATGCAAAACTGGGCTGAGAAGTGGCAGATGGAATTCAACCCAGATAAGTGTGAGGTGGTTCATTTTGGTAGGTCAGATATGATGGCAGAATATAGTGTTAACGGTAAGACTCTTGGCAGTGTGGAGGATCAGAGGGATCTTGGTGTCCGAGTCCATAGGACACTGAAAGCTGCTGTGCAGGTTAACTCTGTGGTTAAGAAGGCATATGGTGTATTGGCCTTCATCAATCGTGGAGTTGAATTTAGGAGCAGAGAGGTGATGTTACAGCTATATAGGACCCTGGAGTACTGTGCTCAGTTCTGGTCGCCTCACTACAGGAAGGATGTGGAAACCATAGAAAGGGTGCAGAGGAGATTTACAAGGATGTTGCCTGGATTGGGGAGCATGCCTTATGAAAACAGGTTGAGTGAACCTGGCCTTTTCGCCTTGGAGCGATGGAGGATGAGAGGTGACCTGATAGAGGTGTATAAGATGATGAGAGGCATTGATTGTGTGCATAGTCAGAGGCTTTTTCCCAGGGCTGAAATGGTTGCCACAAGAGGGCACAGGTTTAAGGTGGTTGGGAGTAGGTACAGAGGAGATGTCAGGGGTAAGTTTTTTTATGCAGAGAGTGGTGAGTGCGTGGAATGGGCTGCCGGCAACCGTGGTGGAGGTGGAGACGATAGGGTCTTTTAAAAGACTATTGGATAGGTACACGGAGCTTAGAAAAATAGAGGGCTGTGGGTAACCCTAGTAATTTCTGAGGTAGGGACATGTTCAGCACAACTTTGTGGGCCAAAGGGCCTGTATTGTGCTGTAGATTTTCTGTGTTTCTATGATTTTTTTTAAGCCGGAGAATAGTGAATCTGTGGAATGCTCTGCCACAGACTGCGGTGGAGACCAAGTCCATGTGTATATTTAAAGCGGAAGTTGATAGTTTCTGATTGGTCAGGGCATCAAAGGTTATGGTGAGAAAGCATATGAATGGGGTTGAGCGGGATCCGGGATCAGCCATAATGGAATGGCAAGGCAGACTTGATGGGCTGAATGGCCTAATTCTGCTATGTTTTATGGTCTGCTCTCTGTGAACACGTGGATTTCTTCTGGGTGCTCTGGTTTCCTGTCACAGTCCAAAGATCTACCATTTGGTAGGTTAATTGGTAATTGTAAACTGTCCTGTGATTAGGCAAGGGTTAAATATGTGGGTTACTGGGCAGTGCAGCTCGAAATGCCAAAAGGGCTTATTCTACGCTGTACCGTCAGCTCCACACTTACTGGTACCAACAGATGCACACTCTGTGCAAACAGTCATGGTCACAGTAGTGGGAGCTTCAGGGACCGGTTCTCAGTTCACCTCACAGAGGGCATGGGCCTCTTATCAAAGAAAGGATGTGCTGACATTGGAGGTTCATGATAATAATCCCAGAAATGAAATGGTTAACAGCTGAGGTGCATTTGATGGCTCTGGGCCTGTATTCGCTGGAGTTTAAAAGAATGAAGGGGGATGTCATTGATATCTACCAAATATTGAAAGGTCTAGATAGAGTGGATGTAAGGAGGATGTTTCCAATAATGGGTGGGTCTAGGATCAGAGGGCACAGCCTTAGAATAGATGGACATCCATTTAGAACAGAGATCACAAGGAGTTTCTTTACCAGAGGGTGATGAATCTGTGGAATTCATTGCCACAGATGACTGTGGAGGCCACGTCTTTGGGTATATTTAAAGCAGATCTTGACAGGTTCTTGATTAGTCAGGGCATCAAAGGTTATATGGAGAGGGCAGGAGAATGGGGTTGAGAGGGATAATAAATCAGCCATGATGAAATAGCGGAGCAGACCCAATGGACCAAATGACCTAATTCTTCTCCTATGTCTTAAGGAATACTGGTGTCTATCATTTAAGAACTCAATGTTTTCCCAATGATATTAAATGCATTAGAAATGCAGATTCATCCACCAACATAGGGGACATATTTATCCAGAGAGAGTTGGCAACATCAGGGATTGTACTCCAGGGAGAGTCGGTGTATCTGGGACTCTACCTGAGGGAGAGTCGGTACATTAGAGACTGCATCCCAGGGGAGAGTTGGTATATCAGCAAATGTACCTCGGGCAAAGTTAGTACATCAGGGACTGTACCCCCAGGGAGAGTCGATACAACGGGACCTTGTGCAAGATCTGGTCTCTGGTTTGTCTTCCTTCCTGAGGGATATTGGTGAGGAGGGGAGGGCAGATGGAACTGACAGGGTGGGGGCTGTGTCCTGTAACTTGGTGAAATAGGAGCCAGAAACTGTGCACAAACATTTCACATGTCTCAGATCCCAGTTGCTGGTCTGGTAGAGACGACCTTTATTCGTCACAAATGCATCAAAACAGAGTGAAATATGTTGTTGGTGACAATGCCCAAAACAGGCTAGTGATGTGCTGGGGCAGCCCACAAATAACCGTCATATTTCCAACACCAGCATTTTGCCCACAGTGCACGAACACAACCCTGTTACAGCTGTCAATTCCAGAGTCCTCTCCAAGCAAGTTGGTACTTTCCTTCCGGTGCATGCGTGGCTTTGCTCTGTGTGCTCTGCTTTCCTCCCAGAACTGATCAGTTGGTCACTGTAAATCAGGTTTGGGTTAAATTAGTGGGTTTCTGGATGAAGCAGCCCGAAGGGCCTCTTCTGTTCTAAATAAATTGGGGCGTAGAGATAGAGTAAATGCAAGCAGGCTTTTTCCAGCCAGCTTGGGTAAGACTAGAACGAGAGGTCATGGGTTAAGGGTGAAAAATGAATGTTAAAGTGGAACATGAGGGAAATCTTGTTCACTCAGGGTGGTGACAGTGTGGAGAATGAATTGATCATACAGACTGGAACAGGAATTGGTCGTACAGACTGAAGCAGAAATTGAACTCAGACTGGAACAGGAATTGATCATACTTTATACTTTATTGTCACCAAATAATTGATACTTTAACGTACAATCCTCACAGCGAAATTTGATTCTGCGCTTCCCGCTCCCTGGATTACAAATATTAAATATTAAAAATAGTAAAAATTGGTAAATAATAAAAATTTAAATTATACATCATAAACCAAAAATAGAAAAATAGAAAGTAAGGTAGTACAAAAAAACCGAGAGGCAGGTCCGGATATTTGGAGGGTATGGCCCAGATCCGGGTCAGGATCCGTTCAGCAGTCTTATCACAGTTGGAAAGAAGCTGTTCCCAAATCTGGCCGTCTGAGTCTTCAAGCTCCTGAGCCTTCTCCTGGAGGGAAGAGGGACGAAAAGTGCGTCGGCTGGGTGGGTCGTGTCCTTGATTATCCTGGCAGCACTGCTCCGACAGCGTGCGGTATAAAGTGAGTCCACAGATGGAAGATTGGTTTGTGTGATGTGCTGCGCCGTGTTCACAATCTTCTGCAGCTTCTTTTGGTCTGGGACAAGACAATTTCCATACCAGGCTGTGATGCACCCTAGAAAAATGCTTTCTACGGCGCATCTATAAAAATTAGTGAGGATTTTAGGGGACAGGCCAAATTTCTTTAGTTTTCTCAGGAAGTAAAGGCACTGGTGGGCCTTCTTGGCAGTGAACTCTGCTTGGTTGGACCAAGTCAGGTCATTTGTGATATTGACCCCGAGGAACTTAAAAGTTTTTGACCTGTTCCACTTGCGCACCACCGATGTAAATTGGGTCCTGTGGTCCGCTACTCCTTCTGAAGTCAACAACCAATTCCTTCATCTTGCTGACGTTGAGGGATAGGTTATTGTCTTTGCACCATGCCACCAGGTTCTTAATTTCCGCTCTGTACTCAAACTCATCATTACCGAGATACGGCCTACAATTGTTGTGTCATCAGCAAACTTATATATTGAGTTCGATGGAAACTAGGCTACACAATCATGGGTGTACAGTGAGTACAGCAGGGGGCTGAGTACACAGCCTTGTGGGGCACCGGTGCTCAGAATGATTGCAGAGGAGAGCTTGTCCCCTATTCTTACAGCCTGGGTCCTGTCTGTGAGGAAGTTGAAGATCCAGCTGCAGATCTGAGTGCTAAGGCCCAGGTTCCGGAGCTTAGGAATCAGTTTATTTGGAATGATGGTATTAAAGGCAGAGCTGTAGTCAATGAAAAGGAGCCTTACGTATGTGTCTTTATTCTCCAGGTGTTCTAGGGAGGAACGTAGGGCCAGAGAGATGGCATCTGCCATTTACCTGTTGCTCCAGTAGGCGAATTGCAAAGCGTCGAGGTTGACCGGTAGGCTGTGGTTGATGTGTGCCATAACCAATCATTCGAAGCACTTCATAGCAATTGATGTCAGAGCCACAGGTCAATAGTCATTCAGACATGCCACCTTGCTCTTCTTCGGCACTGGGATTATCGTTGCCTTCTTAAAACATGAGGGGATCTTAGACTGAAGCAAGGAGCAGTTGAAGATGTCAGCAAACACTCCAGCTAGCTCGCTTGCACAGGCCCGGAGAACCCGTCCTGGGACGCCATCTGAGCCCGTCGCCTTCCTTGGATTTATCTTCAGGAAGGCCCTTCTAACGTCCTCCTCGGTGATGATGAATCTCGATGCCACCAGGTCTGGTTCATCCGGAGGGAGCGGGATGCTCCTCTTCTGTTCGAATTTTGCGTAGAATACGTTAAGTTCATCAGGAAGAGAAGTGCCACAGTTATTGATATTCCCAGCCTTTTCTTTGCGCCCAGTGATCTCACTTAGACCCTGCCATAGTCTACTGGCATCCCTCTGGTTAGCCTGGGCTTCCTACTTGGCTCAATATTGCCTCTTGGCGCCCTTAATGGCTTTCCGGAGTTCACACCTGGATTCCGTGTAGTGACTGGTATCCCCGGACCTAAAAGCCACAGCTCTAACCTTTAATAGGGACTTGACCTCATAATTCATCCAAGGTTTCCGGTTAGGGAAAACCTGGATCGTCTTGCGAGACACACAGTCCTCCGTGCATTTCCAGATAAAGTCTGTAACAGCTCATCGAGGTCAGCTGCCGAGTCCTTGAATACTAACCAGTCCACCGATTCAAAGCAGTCACGGAGGACCTCATCCGTTTCCTCCGTCCAATGCGACACTACTTTTGACACCATGACCTCCGGATTCAGTTTCTGTTTGTAAGCCGGGAGGAGAAGTACGGCCTGATGGTCCGATTTTCCGAAGTGAGGTTGTGGGAGGGAATGGTAGGCATCCTTGACTGCTGTGTAGCAGTAGTCAAGTATATTTCAGCCTCTAGTGGGGCAGGAGACGTGAATTAGACAGGAATCATGCAGAGAGGAGCAGGAATTGAATGTACAGACTGGAACAGGAATTGGTCACACAGACTGGAACAGGAATTGATCGTACAGACTGGAGCGGGAATCGATCGTACAGACTGGAGCAGGAATCGATCGTACAGACTGAAACAGGAATCGATCACACAGACTGGAGCAGGAATCGGTCGTACAGACAGGAACAGGAATTGATCACACAGACTGGAGCAGGAATCAATTGTACAGACTGGAGCAGGAATCGATCGTACAGACTGGAGCAGGAATCGATCGTACAGACTGGAACAGGAATTGATCACACAGACTGGAGCAGGAATTGATCGTACAGACTGGAGCAGGAATCGATCGTACAGACTGGAACAGGAATTGATCACACAGACTGGAGCAGGAATTGATCGTACAGACTGGAGCAGGAATCGATCGTACAGACTGGAACAGGAAACGATCACACAGACTGGAGCAGGAATTGATCACACAGACTGGAGCAGGAATTGATCGTACAGACTGGAGCAGGAATCGATCGTACAGACTGGAGCAGGAATCGATCACACAGACTGGAGCAGGAATCGATCGTACAGACTGGAATGGGAATTGATCACAGACTGGAGCAGGAATCGATCGTACAGACTGGAGCAGGAATCGATCGTACAGACTGGAGCAGGAATCGATCGTACAGACTGGAGCAGGAATCGATCGTACAGACCGAAACAGGAATCAATCACACAGACTGGAGCAGGAATCGATCGTACAGACTGGAGCAGGAATCGATCGTACAGACTGGAATGGGAATTGATCGTACAGACTGGAGCAGGAATTGAACTCAGATTGGTGAATTAAAGTGTAACACTGACAGCTACGCTGCGGTGCTGCCACTGTGGTACTCGTTGTTGCAGTAATTGTCCATCTTACAGTAGCTGTTCATCAAAAGCCGCTCCCTCGTTCCCGCTAGGGATCGGCCTGTTTAAGGAGCACTGCAGCCCCTCCCACTAGCTCCGTGTAGCACAGAAACCATGTGCTGTCTGGGTCGCAATGCCGTGGAAGCAGTGAACATCAGAGTGTGCTGCAGTGCAGAAGTCTCGAGCACACACTTCGGATTAGTATTCGCCGCAGTGTTTACCTTTGGTGTGTGTCTTGTCCTGCCACTTCACACACTCCGTTTGGATAAGCATTTGTAACTAAGTGTAACTTGAAGGCTTCACTGAATACCTGATGTCTGTCTTGTCCTCTAAATAAATAATGAACATACTTACCGAGAGTGAGTGTGAAACGTGTAAAGCTGGTTGCCAGAGAAGCGGCTGGTGGCTGCGGTACTTACTTGTGGAAGTCCTGGATGCAGTGGATCTGGTTGCTGGAGTCCACAGTGAAGGGGATGCCGTCCAGACTGCGGTGACACACCACACAGGTGAAGCACTGTGGGTGAAAGGCCCGGCCGGTCGCCCGAAGGATGCGCTCCATGATCGGCTTCGAGCAGACGCTGCACTGCTCCAGAGTGCTCTGTGCAGGAGAGAACACCCACTCAGAATCACAGAACATTACCGCACAGTACACACCCTTCGGCCCACGAAGTTAGGTCAAACTTTTAACCTGCTCCCTTCTCTCTCACATACCCCTCCATTTTTCCAGCATTCATGTGTCTATCTAAGAGTGTCTTAAATGTGCCTAATGTATCTGCCTCAAATTTCACCAAGTGTCGACTGAAAGAGGAAACCACAGGTCCGTCAGCCAGATCTCTTTGGGGAAATCAGACGTGGAGAGGGTCAGCATCTTTAAATTCCTTGCTGTTATTATTTCAGAGGGCCTGTCCTGGGCCAGCACATAACTGCCATTATGAAGAAAGCACAGCAGCTCATCTACTTCCTCAGGAATTTGTGAATATTCAGAATGTCATGTAAAACTTTCACTAATTTCAATAGACATGGTAGAAAGTGCACTGACCGGTTGCATCAAGGCTTTGTGTAGCAACAGCGATGCCTGTGAATGGAAAAGCTGAAGGAAGTAGTGGATACAGCCCAGTCCTTCACAGGTGAAGTCCTCCGCACCATTGAGCACATTGACAAGAGACGCTGTCACAGGAAAGCAGCATCCACCATCAGGGATCTCCCAGCATCCCAGACCCATATCAGCAAGTTCAGAAACAATTATCACCCCTCAAACATCAGGCTGTTGAACCAGAGGGGATAACTTCACTTAACTTCCCTCACCCCATCGCTGAACTGTTCCCACAACCTATGGATTCACCTTCAACGACTCTTCATCTCATGTTCTTGATATTTACAGCTTATTTATTTATTACTATTACCCTTTTTTCTCACTTTTCTATTTGCAGAGTTTGTGGTCTTTTGCAGATTAGCTGTTTGTTCTGTTGGGTGAGGTCTTTGACCAGATGATCATAAGACCTAGGAGCAGAATTAGGCCATTCAGCCCATCGAGTCTGCTCGGCCATTCCATCATGGCTGATCCCGGATCCCACTCAACCCCATACATCTGCCTTCTCGCTATATCCTTTGATGCCCTAACCAATCAGGAAACGACCAAATTCTGCCTTAAGTATATGCACAGACTTGGCCTCACCACAGTCTGTGGCAGAGCATTCCACAGATTCAGTACTTTCCGGCTAAAAATATTCCTCCTTACCTCTATTCTGAATGGTCACCCCTCGATTTTGAGGCTGTGCCCTCTAGTTCTGGATATCCCACCATAGGAAATATCCTCTCCACCCTATAAAGTCCTTTCATTGATTCCATTGTGTTTCTTTATTACGAATGCCTGCCAGAAGGTTGTATATGGTAATATACATCTACTTTGATAATAAATTTACTTTCAACTTTGATCTATGGCCTCCACAGCTGCCTAGGGCCTTCAGTTTCTTAGACCATAAGAGCATAAAGTACAGGAGCAGAATTAAGCAATTTGGCCCATCAAGTCTGCTTCACCAATTGATCATGGCTGACCCAATTTTCCTCTCAGCCCAAATCTCCTGCCTTCTCCCTGTGACCCTTCATGCTCTGACCAATCAAGAGTGTATCAACCTCTGTCTTAAATATACATAAAGACTTGGGTTCCACAGCTGCCTGCGGCGAAGAATTCCACAGATTCATCACTCTGAGAGAAATTCCTCCTTGTCTCTGTTCTAAACAGTCGCCCCTCTATTCTGAGGCTGTGTCCTCTGGTCTTAGACTCTCCCCCCATAGGAAACATCCTCCCCACATCCACTCTATCAAGGCCTTTTGTTATTTGATAGGTTTCAATTAGGTCACCCTTCATTCTTCTGAATTCCAGTGAATACAGGCCCAGAGCCATCAAACACTCTTCATATGACAAGCCATTCAATCCTGGAATCATTTTTGTGAACCTCCTTTGAACCCTAAACACTAGAAGACACTAGACAGTAGAATACTACAGCACAGTACAGGCCCTTCGGCCCTCAGTGTTGTGCCGACCCATATATTCCTTTAAAAAACGTACTAAACCCTCACTACCCCGTAACCCTCTATTTTTCTTTCATCCATGTGCCTGTCCAAGAAGCTCTTAAATACCCCTAATGTTTTAGCCTCCACCACCATCCCTGGCAAGTCATTCCAGGCACCACAACCCTCTGTGTAAAAAACTTACCCCTGATGTCTCCCCTAAACTTCCCTCCCTTAACTTTGTACATATGCCCTCTGGTGTTTGCTATCCGTGTCCTGGGGAACAGGTACTGGCTATCCACCCAACCTATGCCTCTCATAATCTTGTAGACCTTGATCAAGTCCCCTCTCATCCTTCAGTTTCAGTACATCCTTTCTAAGATAAAGGGCCCAAAACTGCTCACAATACTCCAAGTGAGGCCTCACCAGTACTTTCTAAACTTTCAACATCATATCCTTGTATTTATATTCTAGTTCTCTTGAAATAAATGCTAACATTGCATTTGCCTTCCACACCAAAAAAGCAATCTGCAAATTAACCTTCAGGGAACCCTGCACAAGGACTCCCAAGTCCTTTTGCGCCTCAGATTGAATTTTCTTTCATTTAGAAAATCATCTATGCTTTCATTTCTTCTACCAAAGTGCATGACCATACACTTCCCGACACTGTATTCCATCTGCCACTTCTTTGCCCATTCTCCTAATCAGTCTAAGTTAATAGACAATAGACAATAGGTGCAGGAGTAAGCCATTCGGCCCTTCGAGCCAGCACCACCATTCACTGTGATCATGGCTGATCATCCACAATCATTATCCAGTTCCTGCCTTATCCCCATAACCTTTGATTCCGCTATCTTTAAGAGCTCTATCCATCTCTTTCTTGAAAGCATCCAGAGACTTGGCCTCCACAGCCTTCTGGGCCAGAGCATTCCATATATCCACCACTCTCTGGGTGAAAAAGTTTTTCCTCAACTCCGTTCTAAATGGCCTACCCCTAATTCTTAAACTGTGGCCTCTGGTTCTGGACTCACCCATCAGCGGGAACATGCTTCCTGCCTCCAGCGTGTCCAATCCCTTAATACTCTTATATGTTTCAATAAGATCCCCTCTCAGCCTTCTAAATTCCAGAGTAAACAAGCCCAGTCGCTCCAATCTTTCGACATATGACAGTCCCACCATCCCGGGAATTAACCCTGTGAACCTACACTGCACTCCCTCAATAGCAAGAATGTCCTTCCTCAAATTTGGAGACCAAAACTGCACACAGTACTCCAGGTGTGGTCTCACCAGGGCCCTATGCAACTGCAGAAGGACCTCTTTGCTCTTATACTCAATTCCCCTTGTTATGAAGGCCAGCATGCCATTAGCTTTCTTCACTGCCTGCTGTACTTGCATGCTTGCTTTCAGTGACTGATGTACAAGAACACCTAGATCTCGTTGTGCTTCCCCTTTTCCTAACTTGACTCCATTTAGATAATAATCTGCCTTCCCGTCCTTACCACCGAAGTGGATAACCTCACTTTTATCCACATGAAACTGCATCTGCCATGCATCTGCCCACTCACCCAGCCTGTCCAAGTCACCCTGCATTCTCATAACATCCTCCTCACATTTCACACTGCCACCCAGCTTTGTGTCATCCTTTTGAGGCCCCTCTGCTTCCTCAAAACTTCCAGCCCCTCCACCTACCTTTGTATCATCTGCAAACTTCGCCATAAAGGAATCAATTCCGTCATCCAAAACACTGACATATAACAGATCTCTGTGGAACACCACTAGTCACCGGCAGCCAACCAGAAAAGGCTCCCTTTATTCCCACTCTTTGCCTCCTGCCAATCAGCCACTGCTTTATCCATGCTAGAATCTTTCCTGTAATACCATGGGCTCGTAGCTTGTTAAGCAGCCTCATGTGTGGCACCTTGTCAAAGGCCTTCTGAAAATCCAAGTACACAACATCAACCAATTTTCCTTTGTCTACCCTGCTTGTTATTTCTTCAAAGAATTCCAACAGATACGCCAGGCAAGGTTTTCCCTTGAGGAAGCCACACTGACCATGGGCCCCAAGTACCCTAAGATATCATCCCTAATAATTGAATCCAACATTTTCCCAACCAAAAAACTAGGTAATAATAGAGATCTAGCAGGTTATAAGGCTAGCAGGAAGGAGCTTAAAAATGAAATTAGGAGAGCCAGAAAGGGCCATGAGAAGGCCTTGGTGAGCAGGATTTAAGAAAACCCGAAGCCATTCTACAAGTATGTAAAGAGCAAGAGGATAAGACATGAGAGCATAGGACCAATCAAGTGTGACAGTGGAAAAGTGTGTATGGAACTGGAGGAGATAGCTGAGGTACTTAAGGAATACTTTACTTCAGTATTCACCATGGAAAAGGATCTTGGCGATTGTAGGGATGACTTACAGCGGATTGAAAAGCTTGAGCATATAGACATTAAGAAAGAGGACGTGTTGGAGCTTTTGGAAAGCATCAAGTTGGATAAGTCTCCAGGACCAGATGAGACGTATCCCAGGCTACTGTGGGAGGCAAGGGAGGAGATTGATGAGCCTTTGGCAATGATCTTTGCATCATCAATGGGGATGAGAGCGGTTCCAGACGATTGAGGGGTTGCAGATGTTGTTCCCTTATTCAAGAAAGGGAGTAGAGATAGCCCAGGAAATTATAGACCAGTGAATCGTACTTCAGTGTTTGGTAAGTTGATGGAAAAGATTTTGAGAGGCAGGATTTATGAACATTTAGAGAGACTTAATATGATAAGGAATAGTCAGCATGGCTTTGTCAAGGGCAGGTCATGCCTTACGAGCCTGATTAAATTTTTTGAGGATGTGACTACACACGTTGTTGAAGGTAGAGCAGTAGATGTAGTGTATATGGATTTCAGCAAGGCATTTGATAAGGTACCCCATGCAAGGCTTATTGAGAAAGTAAGGAGGCATGGGATCCAAGGGGACATTGCTTTGTGGATCCAGAACTGGCTTTCCCACAAAAGGCAAAGTGTGGCTGTAGACAGGTCATATTCTGCATGGAGGTTGGTGACCAGTGGTGTGCCTCAGGGATCTGTTCTGGGACCCCTTCTCTTTGTGATTTTTATAAATGACCTGGATGAAGTAGTGGAGGGATGGGTTAGTAAATTTGCTGATGACACAAAGGTTGGGCCTGTTGTGGATAGTGTGGAGGGCTGTCAGAGGTTACAGTGGGACATCAATAGGATGCAAAACTGGACAGAGAAGTGGCAGATGGAGTTCAACCCAGATAAGTGTGAGGTGGTTCAGCTTGGTAGGTCAAATATGATGTCAGAATATAGTATTAATGGTAAGACTCTTGGCAGTGTGGAGGACCTGTGGGATCTTGGGGTCCGAGTCCATAGGACACTCAAAGCTGCTGCGCAGGTTGACTCTGTGGTTAAGAAGGCATACAGTGCATTGGCCTTCATCAACCGTGGGATTTACAAGGATGTTGATTGGATTGGGGAGCATGCCTTATGAGAATAGGTTGAGTGAAACTTGGCCTTTTTTCCTTGGAGCGACAGAGGATGAGAGGTGACCTGATAGAGGTGTATAAGATGATGAGAGGCATTGATCCTGTGGACAGTCGGAGGCTTTTTCCCAGGGCTGAAATAGCTAACAGGAGAGGGCACAGTTTTAAGGTGCTTGGAAGTAGGTACAGAGGAGATCTCAGGGGTAAGTTTTTTACAACGAGAGCAGTGAGTGCATGGAATGGGCTGCTGGCAAAGGTGGAGAAGGCTGATACGATGGGGTTTTTTAAGAGACTCCTAGATAGGTACATGGAGCTTAGAAAAATGGAGGGTTATGGGTAACCCTAGGTAATTTCTAAGGTAAGTACATGCTTGGCACAGCATTGCGGGCTGAAGGGCCTGTATTATGCTGTAGGTTTTCTATGTTCTCTGTTTCTAACCATGATGTCAGACTAACTGGCCTATAGTTTCCTATAGTTCTCTCCCTTGAAGAGTGGAGTGACATTTGCAGTTTTCCAGTCTTCCAGAACCATTCCAGGATCTAGTGATTCTTGAAAGATCATTACTAATGCCTCCACAATCTCTTCAGCCACCTCTTTCAGAACCCTGGGGTGTACACCATCTGGTCCAGGTGACTTGTCTACCTTCTCTTAATAATGGTAACTTCACACACTTTATGCTCCCTGGCACCTGGAACATTCACCATACTGCTAGTGCTTTCCACAGTGACGCTAAATACTTATTCAATTCGTCCACTATTTCCTTTTCCCCAAGTACTACCTCTCCAGCATCATTTTCCAGCAATCTGATATACACTGTTGCATCTCTTTTACACTATATGTAGCTGAAGAAACTTTTGGTATCCTGTTTAATATTGTTGGCTAGCTCACTTTTGTATTCCATCTTTACCATCTTCATTATTTTTTAGTTGCTTTCTGTTGGTTTTTAAAAGCTTCCCAATCCTCTAACTTCCCAACTATTTTTGCTCTATTATATGCCCTTTCTTTGGCTTTTATGTTGCCTTGACTTCTCTTGTTAGCCATGGTTGTGTCATTTTGCCTTTAGAATACTTCTTACCCTTTGTTATGTATATATATTGTGCTTTTTGAATTGCTTCCAGAAATTTCCGCTATTGCTGTATTGCTGTCATCCCTGCCAGTGTTCTTTTCCAATCAATTCTGGCCAACTCCACTGTCACGCCTATGCATTTCCCTTTACATCACTGTAATACTGATACGTCTGACTTTAGCTTTTCCTTCTCAAATTTCAGGATGAATTCAATCATATTATGATCATTTACCCCTGAGAGGATACCTTTTCCCACATCCCAAAGACGTATGGGTTGGTAGGTTATCTGGTTGATGTAGGAAGACTGTTAGGGTGTAAGTGAGTGCTGTCAGAGTTGAGTGGTGAATGGGTTAGAACATAGAACACTACAACACTCACTTTCAAATAGAGATAGCTTGGAGACAGTGTGTGAGGGAGGATAGGCAGGTGATAGAGAAGGAACGCACTCAGACCGACGATTGAGATGTGTCTATTTTAACGCAAGGAGTATTGTGAAAAAAGAGGATGAGCTTAGAGCGTGGATCAGTACTTGGAGCTGTGACGTGGTGGCCATTTCAGAGACCTGGATGGCTCAGGGACAGGAATGGTTACTTCAAGTGCCGGGTTTTAAATGTTTCAGAAAGGACAGGGAGGGAGACAAAAGAGATGGGGGCATGGCACTGTTGATCAGAGATAGTGTCATGGCTGCAGAAAAGGTGGACGTCATGGAGGGATTGTCTACGGAGTCTCTGTGGGTGGAGGTTAGGAACAGGAAGGGGGCAATAACTCTACTGGGTGTTTTTTATAGACTACCGAATAGTAACAGGGATATTGAGGAGCAGATAGGGCAACAAATCCTGGAAAGGTGTAATAATAACAGAGTTGTCGTGGTGGGAGATTTTAATTTCCCAAATATCAATTGGCATCTCCCTAGAGCAAGGGGTTTAGATGGGGTGGAGTTTGTTAGGTGTGTTCAGGAAGGTTTCTTGACACAATATGTAGATAAGCCTATAAGGAGAGGCTCTTGATTTGGTATTGGGAAATGAACCTGTTCAGGTGTCAGATCTCTCAGTGGGAGAGCATTTTGGAGATAGTGATCACAATTCTATCTCCTTTACAATAGCATTGGAGAGAGATAGGAACAGACAAGTTAGAAAAGCATTTAATTGGAGTAAGGGGAATTATGAGGCTATCAGGCCTCATAATTGGAAGCTTAAATTGGAAACAGATGTTCTCAGGGAAGGTACGGAAGAAATGTGGAAATGTTCAGGGGATATCTGTGAGGGGTTCTGCATAGGTATGTTCCAATGAGACAGGGAAGTTATGATAGGATACAGGAAAACTGTGTACAAAGGCTGTAGTAAATCTAGTCAAGAAGAAAAGAAAAGCTTACGAAAGGTTCAGAGAGCTAGGTAATGTTGGAGATCTAGAAAATTATGAGGGTAACAGGAAGGAGCTTAAGAAGGAAATTAGGAGAGCCAGAAGGGGCCATGAGAAGGCCTTGGCAGGCAGGATTGAGGGAAAACCCCGAGGCATTCTACAAGTATGTGAAGAGCAAGAGGATAAGACATGAAAGAATAGGACCTATCAAGTGTGGCAGTGGGAAAGTGTGTATGGAACTGGAGGAAATAGCAGAGGTACTTAATGAATACTTTACTTCAGTATTCACTATGGAAAAGGATCTTGGTGATTGTAGTGATGACTTGCAGCGGACTGAAAAGCTTGAGCATGTAGATATTAAGAAAGAGGATGTGCTGGAGCTTTTGGAAAGCATCTAGTTGGATAAGTCACTGGGACCGGATGAGATATACCCTAGGCTAGTGTGTGAGGTGAGGGAGGAGATTGCTGAGCCTCTGGCAATGATCTTTGCATCATCAATGGTGACGGGAAAGATTCTGGAGGATTGGAGGGTTGCGGATGTTATTCCCTTATTCAAGAAAGGGAGTAGAGAATAGCCCAGGAAATTATAGACCAGTGAATCGTACTTCAGTGTTTGGTAAGTTGATGGAAAAGATCTTGAGAGACAGGATTTATGAACATTTGGAGAGGTATAATATGATTAGGAATAGTCAGCATGACTTTGTGATGGGCATATCGTGCCTTAGGAGCCTGAATGAATTTTTTGAGTATGTGACTAAGCAGATTTATGAAGGAAGAGCAGTAAATGTAGTGTATATGGATTTCAGCAAGGCATTTGATAAGGTACCCCATTCAAGGCTCATTGAGAAAGTAAGGAGGCATGGGATCCAAGGGAACATTGCTCTGTGGATCCAGAACTGGCTTGCCCACAGAAGGCAAAGAGTGGTTGTAGACTGGTCATATTCTGCATGGAGGTCGGTGACCAGTGGTGCGCCTCATGGATCTGTTGTGGGACCCTTACTCTTCGTGATTTTTATAAATGACCTGGATGAGGAAGTGGAAGTGGAGGGATGGCTTAGTAAGTTCACTGATGACACAAAGGTTGGGGGTGTTGTGGATAGTGTGGAGGGCTGTCAGAGGTTACAGTGGGACATTGATAGGATGCAAAACTGGGCTGAGAAGTGGCAGATGGAGTTCAACCCAGGTAAGTGTGAAGTGGTTCATTTCAGTAGGTCAGATATGATGGCAGAATATAGTATTAATGGTAAGATTCTTGGCAGTGTGGAGGATCAAAGTGATCTTGGGGTCCGAGTCCATAGGACACTCAAAGCTGCTGCGCAGGTAGTCAGAGGCTTTTTCCCAGGGCTAAAGTGGTTGCCACAAGAGGACACAGGTTTAAGGTGCTGCGGAGTAGGTACAGAGGAGATGACAGTGGTAAGTTTTTTACGCAGAGAGTGGTGAGTGCGTGGAATAGGCTGCTGGCAACGGTGGTGGAGGTGGATACGACAGGGTCTTTTAAGAGACTTTTGGATAGGTACATGCAGCTTAGAAAAATAGAGGGCTATGGGTAACCCTAGGTAATTTCTAAGGTAGGGACATGTTTGGCACGGCTTTGTGGGCTAAAGGGCCTGTATTGTGCTGTAGGTTTTCTATGTTTCTATGTTTGTAGCACACTACAGAGCCTACAGCTCACAATATCATGCTTACTCTGTGATCAATCTAAACCTTTCCTCCTGCATACACTCCACATTTCTATTATCCATCTGCCTATCCCTGGCTGGGCTTTCCACTCACCTATCACTCCGTGTACAGAGCAGACCCTGTCATTTCCTGATACTTTCCTCCACTCACCTTAGATTCTAAGGCTTAGAACTGTTCCCCCTCGTAATTAGCCATTTCTGATCTGGGGAAAATGGCTCTGGCTGTCCATCCGATATATGGCTCTTACCATCTTCTGCACCTCTCAAGTCATCTCTCACCCCCCTTCACTCCAAAGGGAAAACCCCTGGCTCACTCAGCCAATCCTCATAAGACACGCTGTCCAATCCAGGCAGCATCCTGATACTGTAATTCTCTTCTGCACCTTCCCTGAAACTTCCACATCCTTCCTATAGTGACTAACCACAAGTGTCTAACTTTCTGTGCATCCATATTGTTGAATGATCAAGACAAGCATGGCAACATTACCTTCAGTACTGGCTGAAAGCTAAATTTATTTAATAAAGCAAAGGAAGTTGTTCAACAAAGATTTAATTAGATGTGATCAGTCGGTGAGCAAACTCTAACAGCATGTTTCCTAGGAGTTGGTGAGAATTAATGTAATGAGATTGGGCAACGTGACTGTTCCAAGTTGGTAGATTGAACAAGATGGGGCAACAGTAAAAGGGATGAAAGAAAACAGAAGTCAATAAAGTAAAGAATTTACCCTTCAGGGAAAGAGCTTGAATTAACACATAACATCTGAAGGTGATTGGAAAAGAAAAACTAAAACAATAGACAGGAGAAATTGTCCTTCCATTGATGTGGAAAGTACAAATGCAGATTCATCAGCAACTTTCAAAAGAACTGAAATAATCAGGGAGCACTGAACACAGAACAGTACGGTACAGGATCAGGCCATTTGGCCCACAATGTACAGCACAGGATCAGGCCATTCGGCCCACAATGTACAGCACAGGATCAGGCCATTCGGCCCACAATGTACAGTACAGGATCAGGCTACTCGGCCCACAATGTACAGTACAGAGACAGACCCTTTGTCCCATAACGTACAGCACAGGAACAGGCCCATTGGCTCGCTATGTTGTGACGAACCAATTAAATTTGTAATCACATGGCTAACTAAACTAATATCTTCTGCCTACACAATGTCCCTATCCTGTCTAAACCTCTCTAAAAAGTCTCTGTCCTGGGCCAATCCTTTAGCCTTTCAAGGTGTGGCTCATCGAAGGTCTTTCCTTTCCCAGGGAAGAGCCTCTGTTGGCCTTTCTGAGGCTCGGGGCTTTTATGGGCGGGATTGCTCGCCCCATGCCAACCCTTCTCTTTTTGGGACAGTCCATGGCAGAGTTGCACACCAGTCTGTTTGCAGTTTAATCTGTGAGAGATGGAGGTGACATCAGATCCTCTGTATCTGTACCCAGGGCTGAAGAGACTGCACTCTGTTCTTGAGGCTTTGCTACCCTTGAGAAGGTGAAGAACTCCCTTAGCTGGTTGTTTCAGAGAACATTGAAATATTCAGCTTGGTTTCTCTGGGCAGATGGGGCTCATCAGCTATGGTTGGCAGCTCACCTTGAAGGAAAACTCTGATCTCAAATGTCTGCTGCCAAGCACCTAAACCCACTCATGGGGAAGGCTTTGGGAGTAAACCCCAAGGGAAAAATCCACCCTAGGCAGTCCTACACTGAGTTCAACACTGCTGGCAATTCCTGTGATGCCGCTGGTGCCAAACAGTATCAGCGTCTGCCGTTTCTTTTGTCCCAACATATTGATGTAGTTACAGAGAAGGGCGGTCAGGGCTACACTTGATAGGGAGATTGGGTATGTCAACAAATACACTCAAAAACCTCTACAATTGTACCCTGGAGAGCATTCCGACAGGCTGCATCACTGTCTGGTATGGAGGGGCTACTGAACAGGACTGAGGGGAGCTGCAGAGGGTTGTAAATCTAGTCGGCTCCATCTCGGGCACTAGCCTACAAAGTACCCAGGACAGCTTCAGGGAGTGGTATCTCAGAAAGGCAGCGTCCATTATTAAGGACCTCCAGCACCCAGGGCATGTCCTTTTCTCACTGTTACCATCAGGTAGGAGGTACAGAAGCCTGAAGGCACACACTCAGCGATTCAGGAACAGCTTCTTCCCCTCTGCCACTGGATTCCTAAATGGACATTGAAGCTTTGGACACTACCTCACTGTTTTAATATATATTATTTATGTTTTTGCACAATTTTAATCTATTCAATAGGCATATACTGTAATTTATTTATTATTATTGTTTTTTCTCTCTGCTGGATTATGTATTGCAGTAAACTGCTGCTGCTAAGTTAACATATTTCACGTCACATGCCGGTGATAATAAACCTGATTCTGATTCATCGGCTGTGTGGAGAGGAAGCCTGCTGTATGGGCAACAACTTTCTCTCCATATTTTACTGGCCAGCCTTGCACGCTGGCTTGACAGTTAGGACGCAACATCCATGGTTGAGCCCAAACAACAGAGGGCCTCTCTGGGTGGGGATTCTCAGGCTGGATAAGTGCACCTGAGGGGGTTGCAGCCACTGGTTGTACTTCAGCCCCGCGCACTCAGTACAGGGGGGATACGAGTCACTCAGGATCTACAGCTGGGCTTGCTCCTGGGCCTGCCCAAGACAGCCATTCATGGATCCAGACTACGGCCAGTCAAAGACCCCGCACGATCCAAATGCCGAACTTGGGCCTCTCCGGGGTTAGGTTAGTGTCTGGGTGTCCTTGGAGAGGGAGCAGGTGGACACCAGTAGCAATTGGTGGTTAGGATAGAATAGCAAGAGAAAATTAAAGGAAGGCAAGGCCAAGTGCAGCAGCCATCGTCTGAATGCTCACCTTCAGTCTTCATCGAACAGAGGCTTCAGTCGAGAGCAAAGCAAAGGAAAGAAAAGTTCAAGTTCTTTTTCCCTTCCCTTCTTTATGCCTGCTCAACTGGGACAATAGGGATGCCAGAATAGTGAAATGCTCCTCTTGCGGGATGTGAGAAGGCAAGGAGACCTCCAGTGTCCCTGATGACTACAACCGTGATAGGGGATTCACAAGTTAGGGGAACGGACAGGATGTTCTGTGCGCCAGAACGAGATTCCCAGATTGATGTTGGCTCCTGTGTGCCAGCGTCCAGGATATCTCAGATCGAGTTTTCAGCATTCTTAATTGGGAGGGATAACAGCCAGAAGTCATGGTCCATGTAGTACCAACAACTTGGGTAGGACGAGTGATGGGGTTCTACATAGGGAGTTCAGGGAGTTAGATGCTAAGTTAAAGAGCAGGATCTCCAGGGTTGTGATCTCAGGATTGCTACCCATGCCACGTGCTAGTGAGGCCCGAACTGTATGATTATACAGTTTAATACGTGGCTAAGGAGTTGGTGGAGGAGGGAGGGCATAAGGTTTTTGGATCTTTGGGCTCTCTTCCAGTGAAGATGGGACCAGTACAGAAGGGTCAGTTTGCACTTGCACTGGAGGGGGACTAATATCCTAGCAGGAAGGTTTGTTAATGCTGCATGGTGGGGTTTAAACTAGAGTTGCAGGGGGATGGGAACCAGAATGCCAGAACAGTTAGTGGAGAGGTTGTGGAGGCAGATGTTGGTGAGACCTCAGACAAAGTTAGGAATCAAAAGGTTGAGCATGGTGCGACTGGTGCCCTGAGCTGCAAGAGGTATCATAGGGAAGGCAGGTAGCAGTGCTGAAGAAGAGGTAGCTGGTTTACAAACAGAGGTAATGTGTAGTGAGGAGAGGCTGGTGACAGGGCAAAATTACAGTCAGCAGGATGAGTTGCAACGTAAAAGGCAGACAAAATAGAAAAGGGTGAATACAGGACTGAAGGTGTTGTATTTGAATGTGCGCAGTATATGGATAAGGTAGATGAACTTGTAGCACAGTTGCAGACTAGTAGGTATGATGTTGTAGGCATCACTAAATCATGGCTGAAAGAAGATTATAGCTCGGAGCTCAGTGTCCAAGGATACAGGTTGTATCAAAAGGACAGGTGGTAAAGCAGAGGGGACAGCACTGCTCTGTTTTAAAAAAAAGAAATCAAATCATTAGAAAGAGGTAATATAAGGTCAGAAGGTATTGAATCATTGTGGATAGAACTAAGGAACCGCAAGGGTAAAAAGATCCCGATGGGATTTGTATACAGCCCCCCAAACAATAGTAAGGATATGGTCTACAAATTACATTGCGAGATGGAAAATGCATGCCAAAAGGGTAATGTTACAATAGTCATGGGGGATTTCAATATGCAGGTAGATTGGGAAAATCAGGTTGGTGCTGGATTCCAGGAGGGAGAATTTCTAAAATGCCTACGAGATGGCTTTTTAGAGCAGCTTGTGATTGAGCCCACTAAAGGATTGGCTATTCTGGATTTAGTGTTGTGCAATGAACCAGAATTGATCAGAGAGCTGAAGGTAAAAGAACCCTTACGGACAGTTTATCACAATACGATGGAATTCACCCTGAAATCTAAGGAGAAGCTTAAGTCAGATGCAACAGTATTACAGTGGAGTAAAAGGTATTACAGAAACATGAGAGAGGAGCTGGCCAGAATTGATTGGAAAAGGACACTGGCAGGGATGATGACAGAGCAGCAATGGCTGGAATTTCTGGAATCAATTTGGAAGGCACGGCATATATACATCCCAAAGAGGAATAAGTATTCTAAAGGAAAGATGACACAACCATGGCTAAAAAGATGTCAAAGCCAAAATGTAAGCCAAAGAGAGGACATATAATAAAGCAAAAAAAAAGTGGGAAGTTAAGAGGTTTGGGAAGCTTTAAAAACCAACAGAAGGCAACTGAAAAAGTTATTAAGAAGGTAAAGATGGAATACCAAAGTAAGCTAACCAATAATATTAAAGAGGATACCCAAAGTTTCTTCAGATGCATAAAGTGTAAAAGAGAGGCGAAAGTGGGTATCGGACCACTGGAAAACAATGCTGGAGAGATAGTAATGGGGAACAATGAAATGGTGGACAAACAGAGTAAGTATTTTCAATCAGTCTTCACTGAGGAAGACATTAGCAGCATGGTGGGAGTTCCAGGAGTCAGGGGGTCTGAGGTGTATAAAGTTACCATAACTAGAAAAAGTTCTTGGGAAACTGAAAAGTTTGAAGGTAGATAAGCCACTTGGAGCAGATGGTGTACACCCCACAGTTATGAAAGAGACGGTTGGAGAGATTGTGGAGGCATTAGTAATGAACTTTCAAGACTAACTAGATTCTGGAATGGTTCTGAAGGCTGGAAAATTGCAAATGTCATTCCACTGTTCAAGAATGGAGAGAGGCAGAAGAAAGGAAATCATAAGCCTGTTGGTCTGACCTCAGTGGTTGGGAAGATTTTGGAGTCGATTGTTAAGGATGAGGTGTCAGAATACTTGGAGGCGCATGATAAAATAGGCCATAGCCAGCATAGTTTCCTCAAGGGAAAATCTTGCCTGACATATCTGTTGGAATTCTTTGAAGAAACAACAAGCAGAATAGACAAAAAGAATTGGTTGATGGTGTGTACTTGGATTTCCAAAAGGCCTTTGACAAGGTGCCACAGATGAGGTTGCTTAACAAGCTACAAACCCATGGTATTACAGAAAAGAATCTAGAATGGATAAAACAGTGGCTGATTGGCAGGAGGCAAAGAGTGAGAATAAAGGGAGTTTTTCTGACTGGCTGCTGGTGACTACTGGTGTTCCACAAGGGTCAGCAATGGGATAGATTCCTTTTATGTTATATGTTAGTGATTTGGATGATGGAATTGGTGGCTTTGTTGCAAAGTTCGCAGGCAATATGAAGATACAGCCTCTCTTTTACACAACCAATCACCTCATTCGGATCCTTACACACCCAGTCACCTCATTCAGATCCTTACACACCCAATCACCTCATTCAGAGCCTTACACACCCAATCACCTCATTGGCAGCCTTACACACCCAATCACCTCATTCAGATCCTTACACACCCAATCACCTCATTCAGATCCTTACCCACCCAATCACCTCATTCACAGCCTTAAACACCCAGTCACCTCATTCACAGCCTTACACACCCAATCACCTCACTCACAGCCATACACACCCAATCATCTCATTCAGAGACTTATACACCCAATCACCTCATTCACAGCCTTACACACCTAATCACCTCATTCACAGCCTCAACCACCCAATCACCCCATTCACAGCCTTACACACCCAATCACCTCATTCAGAGCCTCACACACCCAATCACCTCATTCACAGCCTTACACACCTAATCACCTCATTCACAGCCTCAACCACCGAATCACCTCATTCACAGCCTTACACAGCCAATCACCTCATTCAGAGCCTTACACACCGAATCACCTCATTCACAGCCTTACACACCTAATCACCTCATTCACAGCCTCAACCACCCAATCACCTCATTCACAGCCTTACACAGCCAGTCACCTCATTCAGAGCCTTACACACCCAATCACCTCATTCAGAGCCTTACACACCCAATCACCTCATTCAGAGCCTTTCACACCCAGTCACCTCATTCAGAGCCTTACACACCCAATCACCTCATTCAGAGCCTTTCACACCCAGTCACCTCATTCAGAGCCTTACACACCCAATCACCTCATTCAGAGCCTTACACACCCAGTCACCTCATTCACAGCCTTACACACCCAATCACCTCATTCACAGCCTTACACACCCAGTCACCTCATTCACAGCCTTACACACCCAATCACCCCATTCACAGCCTTACACACCCAGTCACCTCATTCACAGCCTCAAACACCGAATCACCTCATTCAGAGCCTGACACACCCAGTCACCTCATTCAGATCCTTACACACCCAATCACCTCATTCAGATCCTTACACACCCAGTCACCTCATTCAGAGCCTTACACACCCAATCATCTCATTCACAGCCTTACACACCCAGTCACCTCATTCAGAACCTTACCCACCCAATCACCTCAATCAGATCCTTACCCACCCAATCACCTCATTCACAGCCTTACACACCCAATCACCCCATTCAGAGCCTTACACACCGATTCACCTCATTCAGATCCTTACACACCCAATCACCTCATTCACAGCCTTACACACCCAATCACCTCATTCACAGCCTTACACACCCAATCACCTCATTCACAGCCTTACACACCCAATCACCTCATTCAGATCCTTACAAACCCAATCACCTCATTCAGAGCCTCAAACACCCAATCACCTCAATCAGATCCTTACACACCCAATCACCTCATTCAGAGCCTTACACGCCCAATCACCTCAGTCAGAGCCTTACACACCCAGTCAGCTCATCCACAGCCTCAAACACCCAATCACCTCATTCACAGCCTCAAACACCCAATCACTTCATTCACAGCCTTACACACCCAATCACCTCATTCACAGCCTTACACACCCAATTATCTCATTCAGATCCTTACACACTCAATCACCTCCACAGCCTTACACACCCAGTCACCTCATTCAGATCCTTACACACCCAATCACCTCATTCAGATCCTTACCCACCCAATCACCTCATTCACAGCCTTACACAGCCAATCGCCTCATTCAGAGCCTTACACACCCAATCACCTCATTCAGAGCCTCAAACACCCAATCCTCTCATTCAGATCCTTACACACCCAATCACCTCATTCACAGTCTTACACACCCAATCACCCCATTCAGAGCCTTACATACCCAATGACCTCATTCAGAGCCTCAAACACCCAATCAGCTCATTCAGATCCTTACACACCCAATCACCTCATTCACAGCCTTACACACCCAGTCACCTCATTCACAGCCTTACACACCCAATCACCTCATTCACAGCCTCAAACACCCAATCAGCTCATTCACAGCCTCAAACACCCAATCACCTGATTCACAGCCTTACACACCCAGTCACGTCATTCACAGCCTTACACACCCAATCACTTCATTCAGAGCCTTACACACTCAATCATCTCATTCAGATCCTTACCCACCCAATCACCTCATTCACAGCCTCAAACACCCAATCACTTCATTCACAGCCTTACACACCCAATCACCTCATTCACAGCCTTACACACCCAATTATCTCATTCAGATCCTTACACACTCAATCACCTCCTTCACAGCCTTACACACCCAATCACCTCATTCACAGCCTTACACACCCAGTCACTTCATTCAGATCCTTACACACCCAATCACATTACTCAGATTGGGAGACCGCTTTGCCGAGCACCTATGCTCGGTCCACCAGAAAAATGGGTCTCCCGTTGGCCACCAAGTTTAACTCCACTTCCCATTTCAATTCTGATATGTCAGTCCATGGCCTCCTCCACTGTCGCAATGAAGCCACACTCAGGTTGGAAGAACCGCACCTTAGATTCCATCTGGTAGCCACCAATCAGATGGCATGAACATTGATTTCTTCAGCTTCCAGTAATGCCCCTATCCCCTTCACCATTCTCCATTACCGTTTCCCTCTCTCACCTTATCACCTCCCCCGGGTGCTCCTCCCCCTTTTCTTTCCTCCATGCCCTCTGTCCTCTCCTATCAGACTCTACCTTCTCCAGCCCTATCTACAGCACAATACAGGCCCTTCGGTCCACAATGTTGTGCTGACCATATAACCTATTCTAGAAACTGCCTCGAATTTCCGTATCATATAGCCTTCTATTTTTCTGAACTTAATGTACTTATCTGAGAGTCTCTTAAAAGATCCTATTGTATCTGCCTCCACTATCATCACCGGCAGTGCATTCCATGGACCCTCCACTTAGTGTGTGAAAGTTACTGCTGACACCCCCTCTGTACCTACTTCCAAGCACCTTAAATCTATGTCCCCTTGTGTTAGCCATTTCAGCCCTGGGTAAAGCCTCTGTCTATCCACACGATCAATGCCTCTCATCATCGTATACACCTCTATCAGGTCACCTCTCATCCTCCATCACTCCAAGGAGAAAAGGCCAAGTTCACTCAACCTATTCTCATAAGGCATGCTCCCCAATCCAGGCAACATCCTTGTAAATCTCCTCTGCACTCTCTCTCTATATTATCCACATCCTACCTGTAGTGAGGTGACCAGAACTGAACACAGTACTCCAAGTGCAATCTTACTAAGATCTTATATAGCTGTAACATTAGCTCACGGCTCTTGAACTCAATCTCATGGTTGATAAATGCCAACACACCACATGCCTTCTTAACAACACTGTCAACCTGCACAGCAGCTTTGAGTGTCCTAAGGACAAGGACCCCAAGATTTCTTTGATCCTGCACACTGCCAAGAGTCTTACCTTTAATACTATATTCTGTCTTCAAATTAGACCTACCAAAATGAACCACTTCACACTTATCTGGGTTGAACTCCATCTGCCACTTCTCAGCCCAGTTCTGCATTCTATCGATGTCCCACTGTAACCTCTGACAATCCTCCAGATTGTCCACAACACCCCCACCTTTGTGTCATCAGCACGCTTTACTCACCCACCCTTCTACTTCCTCATCCAGGTCATTTATAAAAATTACAAAGTGGAAGAGTCCCAGAACAGATCCCCGTGGAACACCACTGATCACTGATCTCCATGCAGAATACGAACCACCTACAACCACCATTTGCCTTCTGTGAGCAAGCCAATTCTGGATCCACAAAGCAAGGTCTCCTTGTATACCATGCCTCCTTACTTTCTGAATGAGCCTTGCATGGAGAACCTTATCAAATGCCTTACTGAAATCCGTATACACTACATGGCTGTGGAGGCAAAGTCTTTATGTATACTTAAGGCAGAGGTTGATAGATTCTTGATTGGTCAGGGCATGAAGGTATATAGAGAGAAGGCAGGAGATTTGGGCAGAGGGGGTTATGATGAAATGGCAAGCAGACTCAATGGGCTAAATGGCGTAATTCTGCTCCTTTATTTTATGGACTTTTCACTTTGAGAAGAGGATGCGCTGAAGCATTTGAAAAGCATTAAGTTGGATAAGTCGCTGAGACTGGATGAGATGTACCCCAGGCTACTGCGTGAAGCAAGGGAGGAGATTGCTGACCCTCTGGCAGTGATCTTTGCATCATCAATAGGGACGGGTGAAGTAGTGGAGGATTGGTGGGTTGCAAATGTTGTTCCCTTTTTCAAGAAAGGGAGTAGAGATAACCCAGGAAATTATAGACCAGTGAGTCTGTCTTCAGTGGTGGGCAAGTTTTTGGAGAAGATCCTGAGAGGCAGGATTTATGAAAATTTAGAGACATATTCTGATTAGGGATAGTCAATATGGTTTTGTCAAGGGCAGGTCGTGCCTTATGGGCAGGACTGAATTCTTTGAGGATGTAACAAAACACTATGAAGGTAGAGCAACATACATCAAAGTTGCTGGTGAATGCAGCAGGCCAGGCAGCATCTATAGGAAGAGGTGCAGTCGACGTTTCAGGCCGAGACCCTTCGTTAGGACTAACTGAAGGAAGAGTGAGTAAGGGATTTGAAAGTTGGAGGGGGAGGGGGAGATCCAAAATGATAGGAGAAGACAGGAGGGGGAGGGATAGAGCCGAGAGCTGGACAGGTGATAGGCAAAAGGGGATACGAGAGGATCATGGGACAGGAGGTCCGGGAAGAGAGACGGGGGGGGGTGACCCAGAGGATGGGCAAGAGGTATATTCAGAGGGACAGAGGGAGAAAAAGGAGAGTGAGAGAAAGAATGTGTGCATAAAAATGAGTAACAGATGGGGTACGAGGGGGAGGTGGGGCCTTAGCGGAAGTTAGAGAAGTCGATCTTCATGCCATCAGGTTGGAGGCTACCCAGACGGAATATAAGGTGTTGTATGAAGGTAGAGCCTTGTATTTCTTCCATCAATGAAATTCCCAGCTGTTAACTTCAGCCCTCCCCACCCTCCCCAGTTTTACCTATCGCCTTGAGACCCTTCCTCCCCTTCCCCCGACCCCTCATCTGTTTTGTTCAGTTCTGATGAGGGGTCTGAGCCTGAAATGTCAACTGTACTGTTTTCCACAGATGCTGCCTGGCCTACTCAGTTCCTCTAGGATTTTGTATGTGTTGCCAGGCCATTCGGCCCATTGTGTGTGCTCCACATTTCCATCATGGATGATTTATTTTCTCTCTCAACCCCATTCTCCTGCCTTCTTCCCGTAGCCTTTGATGCCTTGGCTAATCAAGAACCTATTAACACCCACTGTAAATTCACCAAATGACTTGGCTTCCACAGCCGTCTGTGACAATGAATTCCCCAGATTCACCACCCCCTGAATAAAGGAGTTCCTCACCTCTTTTCTAATGCGATGTCCCACTACTCTGAAGGCAGTGCCCCCGGTCCAAGACTCTCTACGAAACATCCTCTCTATCTAGGCCTATCAATATTCGATAGATTTCAGTGAGATCTCTCCTCATTTTTCTAAACTCCAGTGAGTACAGGCCCAGAGCCATCAAACGCTCCTCATACCTTACCATTTTTATTCCTGGATTCATTCTCATGAAACTCCTCTGGACCCTCCCCAACTGTAACACATCATTTCTTAGATAAGAGGTCCAAAACTGTTGACAATACTCCAAGCGCAGTCTGACCAATGCCTTATAAAACCTGAACATTACATCCTTGCTTTTAGACCATAAGACCATAAAACGCAGAATAAGGCCATTCAGCCCTCTGAGTCCACTCCGCCATTCCATCATGCTGATCCAGGATCCCACTCAACCCCTTACACCTGCCTTCTCGCCCAATCCTTTGATGCCCTGATTGACCAGGTAATAATCAATTTCCACCTTAAATATATAATACAGACTTGGCCTCCACTGCAGTCTGTGGCAGAGCGTTCTATAGATTTACTGCTTTCTGGCTAAAATAATTCCTCCTTACCTCTGTTCTAAATGGTTGCCCCTCAATTCTGAGGCTGTGCCCTCTAGTTCTGGATATCCACACCATAGAAAACAATTCTCTCCACATCCACCCTATCTAGTCTTTTCAACATTCGGTAGGTTTCGATGAGATGCCCTTGCATTCTTCCAAACTCCAGTGGGGTACCGCAAGGCTCAGTGCTGGGACCCCAGTTGTTTACAATATATATTAATGACTTGGATGAGGAAATTAAATTCAGCATCTCCAAGTTTGCGGATGTCACGGAGCTGGGCGGCAGTGTTAGCTGTGAGGAGGATGCTAAGAGGATGCAGGGTGACTTGGATAGGTTGGGTGAGTGGGCAAATTCATGGCAGATGCAATTTAATCTGGATAAATGTGAGTCTATCCATTTTAGTGGCAAAAACAGGAAAACAGATTATTATCTGAATGGTGGCCAATTAGGAAAAGGGGAGGTACAACGAGACCTGGGTGTCATTATACACCAGTCATTGAAAGTGGGCATGCAGGTACAGCAGGCGGTGAAAAAGGCGAATGGTATGCTGGCATTTATAGCGAGAGGATTCGAGTACAGGAGCAGGGAGGTACTACTGCAGTTGTACAAGGCCTTGGTGAGACCACACCTGGAGTATTGTGTGCAGTTTTGGTCCCCTAATCTGAGGAAAGACATCCTTGCCATAGAGGGAGTACAAAGAAGGTTCACCAGATTGATTCCTGGGATGGCAGGACTTTCATATGAAGAAAGACTGGATAAACTGGGCTTGTACTCGTTGGAATTTGGAAGATTGAGGGGGGATCTGATTGAAACGTATAAAATCCTAAAGGGATTGGACAGGCTAGATGCAGGAAGATTGTTCCCGATGTTGGGGAAGTCCAGAACGAGGGGTCACAGTTTGAGGATTAAGGGGAAGCCTTTTAGGACCGAGATTAGGAAAAACTTCTTCACACAGAGAGTGGTGAATCTGTGGAATTCTCTGCCACAGGAAACAGTTGAGGCCAGTTCATTGGCTATATTTAAGAGGGGGTTAGATATGGTCCTTGTGGCTACGGGGATCAGGGGGTATGGAGGGAAGGCTGGGGCGGGGTTCTGAGTTGGATGATCAGCCATGATCATAATAAATGGCGGTGCAGGCTCGAAGGGCCGAATGGCCTACTCCTGCACCTATTTTCTATGTTTCTATGTTTCTATTTTCTTAAACAACAGAACAACATTGGCCATCTTGTAATCTTCTGTTACCATTCTATTGCTGAGGATAATTTAAGTATCTCTGCTTGGGCCCCAGCCATTTTGCACTTGCCTCTTGTAGGGTCCGAGGAAATACCTTGCAGGCCCAGCCCACCTAATTTGCCTCAGGACAGCAAACTCCTCCTCCTCTGTAATCAGTATATGGTCCATGAAAATGATGCTGCTTTGCTTCAGTAAATGCAAAAATCATTTAAGATCTTGCCCTTCTTTTGGCTCCGCACATGGATAACCATTCTGATATTCCAGGGACCAATTTTTTTCCATCCAATCCCTTTGCTTTCAACATGTCTGTAGAATCCCTTGTTAGGGCAATGTCATACCTTCTTTTAGCCTTCCTGTTTTCTTGCTCTTGCATTTCTTATACTCCTTAACACCTCATTTGTTCCTACCTGCCTATAACTGTTATGTATCTCCTTTTTTCCTTAACCAAGGCCTTAATATCTATTGAAAACTATGATTCCCTATACATGTTACAGCATCATCGAAACCATAGAACATTACAGCACAGAAACAGGCCTTTTGGCCCTTCTTGGCTGTGCCGAACCATTTTTCTGCCTCGTCCCACTGACCTGCACCTGGACCCTATCCCTCCATACACCTCCCATCCATGTACCTGTCCAAGATTTTCTTAAATGTTAAAAGTGAGCCCGCATTTACCACCTCGTCTGGCAGCTCATTCCATACTCCCACCACTCTCTGTGTGAAGAAGCCCCCCCTAATGTTCCCTTTAAACTTTTCCCCCTTCACCCTTAACCCATGTCCTCTGGTTTTTTTTTTCTCCTCTTGCCTCAGTGGAAAAAGCCTGCTTGCATTCACTCTATCTATACCCATCATAATTTTATATAATTTTCCCAGAATCCTGAACCTCCTCTGGACTCTCTCCAATGCCAACACATCCTTTCTGAGATATGGGGCCCAAGACTGTTGACAATACTCCAAATGTGGCCCTGACTAGTGTCTTATAAAGGCTCAGCATTATCTCCTTTCTTTTATATTCTATTCCCCTTGAAATTAATGCCAATTTTTCCTTTCTTTACCACAGACTCTGCCTGGAAATTTAACTTCTGGGAGTCTTGCATGAGGACTCCTAAGTCTCTCTACACCTCTGATGTTTGAACTTTCTCCCCATTTAGATACTAGTCCACACTATTGCTCCTTTTACCAAAATGCATCATCATACATTTTCCAACACTGTATTCCATCTGCCACTTCTTTCCCCATTCTTGCAATTTGTCTAGGTCCTGCTGTAATTGCATTGCTTCTTCAACACTACCTACCCCTCTGCCTATCTCCGTATCATCTGCAAACTTTGCCATAAAGCCACCCAATCCATTATTCTAAATCCTTGTCGAACAATGTGCAAAGTAGCAGTCCCAATAGTGAGGAACTCCACTAGTCACTGGCAACCAACCAGAAAAGGCTCCTTTTCTTCCCACTCGCTGCCTCCTGCCCGTCAGCCATTCCTCTATCCATGCCAGTATCTTTCCTGTAACACCATAGGATTTTATCCTGTTAAGCAGCCTCATGTGTGGTACCTTATCAAATGCTATCTGAAAATCCAAGTAAATGACATTCACTGTCTCTCCTTCGTCCACCCTGCTTGTTACTTCCTTGAAGAACTCTAAGAGATTTGTCAGCAAGATTTCCCTTCACAGAAACCATGCTGACTTTGATTTATTTTATCATTAGTCTCCAAGTACCCCGAAACCTCATAATTAATAATAGACTCCAACACTTTCCCAACCACTGATGTTAAGCTAACTGGTGTATAATTTCCTTTCTTTTGCCTTGTAACATTTCCAATCTCTTAGTCCTCTGAAAACAACGCCAGAATCAAGTGATTCTTGAAACATCATGACGAATGCATCCGTTATCTCTTCAGCAACATCTCTCAAGACATTGGGATGTAGTCCATCTGGCCCAGGTGACTTAACCACTTTAAGACCTTTGTGTTTTCCCTTACATAGAATATAGAATAGCACAGCACAGTACAGGCCCTTCGGTCCACAATGTTGTGCCGACCCTCAAACTCTGCCTCCCATATAATTTCACTAATGTATCTGCCTCCACCACTGACTCAGGCAGTGCATTCCACACACCAACCACTCTCTGAGTAAAAAACCTTCCTCTAATATCCCCCTTGAACTTCCCACCCCCTACCTTAAAGCCATGTCCTCTTGTATTGAGCAGTGGTGCCCTGGGGAAGAGGCGCTGGCTGTCCACTCTATCTATTCCTCTTATTATCTTGTACACCTCTTAGTAATAGCATTGGCACTCACTTCTGCTCCGTGACACTCATGGACCTCTGATACAATGCTAGTTTCTTCCACAGTGAAGACAGATGCAAAGTACCCATGAAGTGCATCTGTCATTTCTTGGTCCCCCATTACCTCCTCACCAGCATCATTTACCAGTGGTCCAATATCAACTCTCACCTCCATTTTAATCTTATATAGCTGAAAAAAATATTTTCTGTATTCTAGTCCTGTTGAAATGAATACATTTGCCTTCTTCACCACCGACTCAACCTGCAAGTTATCCTTTAAGGAATCCTGCACAAGGACTTCCAACTCCCACCGCACTTCAAGAACCTGGAGTATTTTCAACTCAGCACCAATCAGCTCCCTGGGAAACATAGGAGGGGCATCATTTGAGTATCGGAGGGGCATAATTTTTAAGGTGTTTGGTGGAAAGTATAGGGGAGATTCAGAGGGTATTGTCACATGTCGTGATAAGTGAAAAGTGTGTCTTACATACTGCTGATATGGATCAGATCATTACACAGTGTACTGAGGTCGAACAAGCAGAGAAGGCACAGTGCAGGTAGACAAAAAAGTGCAGTATCTTCATGAATAGATTGTCAGGTCGAGTTCACTTTATTGTCAGAGGGAACCATTTAATAGTCTGACAACGGTGGGGAAGAGGATGGCTGTGAGCCTGGAGGTACGTGCTTTCAGGCTTTTGTATCTAGTGCCTAATGGGAGCGGGGATAAGACAGAATATCCTGGTTGGACGTGGCCTCTGATTATCTTGGCTGCTTTACTGTGGCAGACAGAAACATAGAAACATAGATCCGAGGGGACATTGCTTTGTGGATCCAGAACTGGCTTGCCCACAGAAGGCAAAGAGCGGTTGTAGACGGGTCATATTCTGCATGGAGGTCGGTGACTAGTGGTGTGCCTCAGGGATCTGTTCTGGGACCCCTACTCTTTGTGATTTTTATAAATGACCTGAATGAAGAAATGGAGGGATGGGTTAGTAAATTTGCTGATGACACAAAGATTGCGGGTGTTGTGGATCGTGTGGAGGGCTGTCAGAGGTTACACCGGGACATTGATAGGATGCAAAATGGGCTGAGAAGTGGCAGATGGAGTTCAACCCAGTTAAGTGTCAGCTGGTTCATTTTGGTAGGTCAAATATGATGGCAGATTATAGTATTACTGGTAAGACTTGGCAGTGTGGAGGATCAGAGGGATCTTGGTGTCCGAGTCCATAGGACACTCAAAGCTGCTGCGCAGGTTGACTCTGTGGTTAAGAAGGCGTACGGTATATTGGCCTTCATCAACCATGGGATTGAGTTTAAGAGCCAAGAGGTAATGTTACAGCTATATAGGACGCTGGTCAGACCCCACGTGGAGTACTGTGCTCAGTTCTGGTCGCCTCACTACAGGAGGGATGTGGAAGCCATAAAAAGGGTGCAGAGGAGATTTACAAGGATGTTGCCTGGATTGGGGAGCATGCCTTATGAGAATAGGTTGAGTGAACTTGGCCTTTTCTCCTTGGAGCAACGGAGGATGAGCGGTGACCTGATAGAGGTGTATAAGATGATGAGAGGCATTGATCATGTGGATAGTCAGAGGCTTTTTCTCGGGAATGAAATGGCTAGCATGAGAGGGCACAGTTTTAAGTGCTTGGAAGTAGGTACAGAGGAGATATCGGGGTAAGTTTTTTTACGCAGAGAGTGGTGAGTGTGTGGAATGGGCTGCCGGTGACGGTGGAGGAGGCGGATACGATAGGGTCTTTTAAGAGACTCCTGAATAGGTACATGGAGTTTCGAAAAATAGAGGGCTATGGGTAACCCTAGGTAATTTCTCAGGTAAGGACATGTTTGGCATAGCCTTGTGGGCTGAAGGGCCTATATTGTGCTGTAGGTTTTCTATGTTTCTATGTTTCTAAGACCAACAGCACAATACAGGCCCTTTGGCCCACAATGCTGTGCCAAACATGTACTTACTTTAGAAATTACCTCGGGTTACCCATAGCCCTCTATTTTTCAAGGCTCCATGTACCTATCCAGGAGTCTCTTGGAAGACCCTATCGAATCCATTTTACAGGTAGAGCAGTTGCCATATCAAGAAGTGCAAATTAATATAGGTAAACTTGCATTGGCCTGACGGAAGAAATGGGCACCTCTTCTTTATCCATTCTGGCCCTATATGCAACTCCGATCCTAGATATCATATCTGACCCTAAACTTCCCATTCCAATCAGACAGGAGGCTGTCTAGCAACCATGCCAAGATCACCAGACTCAAATACAGTTCCTTTCCCCAAGCAGTAAGGCTGATCAACTCCTCCACCCATCAACTCCTCAACCCGCCCCCCCCACACCCCCAACCACCACTACTTTATCATTTCATGTCGGTCACCTTATGTACAGGCACTCCTGTGTCTAGTGTCACTTTATGGACATACGATCAATCTATGAATATAAACTGTCTTATATATTTATATTTTTTGTGTTTTTATTATTATTGTCTTTTTTTGTGCTGCATCGGATCTGGAGTAACAATTATTTTGTTCTCCTTTACATTTGTGGCCAGGAAATGACATTAAGCAATCATGAAGTGTTGCCAGTACCATTCACACTTTCAAGATGGATAATTTAAAAAATATTGCAGCAGTTGTTAAAAGGGGGACGAATAAAAAAAACTCCTGCCAGCATGTTAACCCAGAACCTCAGAAATACAGCTTCCAAACCATAGTTCGTCCACAGTCCGATCTATAAAAAGATCTGTATAAATATAGTTCAGATTGCAAAGGAAAATCTGGCATGCACTTTACAGTATCCAGTGGTCAGAGCACTTAAACTGTTGTGGGGGGTTCACTCTGTGAGGTGTGATTCCTCTGCAAAAGAGTTATGTTTGGCTTCACTGAGTTATAAAAAGGAGTGTGGAGATTTTCAGTATTTGCCTAGGTTTATATCTCACTTATTTTAGAACACAGAACAGAACAGTATTTGGCCCACAATTAATCAAATGGCCAACTAAACTAATCCCCTCTGCCTACACAATGTTCATATCCCTCCAATTTCCTCACATTCATGTGTCTATCTAAACGTCTCTTAACTACCTCCAATGTTTCTGCTTCTACCATCACCCCAGGCAGCTCATTCCAGACACCCACCACTCTCTGTTAAAACACTTGCACCTCACATCTCCTTTCAAATTATCCCCTCTCGCCTTAAATATATGTCCTCTGCTATTAGACGTTACAACCCTGAGAAAAAGATTCTGTCTGTCTACTCTAGTAATGGCTCTCATTATCTTATAACCCTCTGTCAGATCTCTCCCCAGCCTCCGCCTCTCCAGAGAAAACAACCCAAGTTTGTCCAACCCCTCACTACAGAACAGGCAGCATCCTGGTAAACCTTTTCTGCACCCTCTCCAAAGCCTCAATGTCCTTCCTACATATATAGATTAGGCATTTTCATGGGCGAAGGCAGGCTTTAAAGTGTCAAACGCCAAACTGTTTTGTTGAGCTGGTTGATATGTTCTGTCTGTTAAAAGGTTCAAAACTTGACGTAAAGCAAATAAAATGGGGGAGCTGAGAGCTGGCAGCTCCTCAGCTGCCGGGATCCAAATGTGTAAAGTGGAGATTGAAGCAAGGCAGTGACAGATGTTCTGAGAGTTTAAAGGATGTGGAACAAAGGGCATCTGGGCTAACTAAGCTCAAACATTTACAGAGATTCCACTTCATTGGGACACATCAGTACCAGTACATTTTGGCCCAATTAGCCAAAGTCTCATCCAAATAGTTAAAAAGGTATAAAAAGACAAACTAGCAGGCAAATAATCTACTTAAATGAAATACAGAACAAATTAGAATACTACCATATTGCTATAAAACTGTGTGGTTGTTCCTTTCTGCGCCTTGTGGCACATCAGGTGGCAACCTTGCTGCTTGTTTAGCACTTGGCTGTTTTTAACGAGGCCGAGTTGCTAACTCAACGCGGAACCCAACACGGATGGGAAGCCTGCAGGGCGCTGGCCGGATTTGAACCTGGGAACACTTGCTGGGTCCAGCGCGGATACCACTACATCACCAGCCGGTTAAATAAAACTGTGTATTGGTTCCTAATAGTTATCGACGGAGGAATTCATCCAGTGTACAGTGCTGCACCCTGTACGTTGTGTACACTGCTGTACGCTGTTGATTGACTGTAAATGAACAAAATCAGTGCAAACATTAAGTGCAGATAATGGGCTGCCTTCATACAATGCTTTTGACTATCACATCCACCAAATCTTCATTTTCATTGTAACTTTCAACATGACTGTCAATACCTTTAAATTCTTTGTAATTCTTAACTTGTTGAATTGGTGAAATTGTTTCACTGACTTTCTGGCATCTTCAAGCCTGACTGCTTGAAATCGTGGAGAGCAAAACAGTTCTGAATTGTCTTGCTGCTTACTTATCGGTAGCTATCAGTGACACAAATCACTGCTCTTTGAACACAACAATATGCATCTAACATGATTTAAAACTGATTGCTCTGTATACGGTGCGGAGTCTAATGGCCACACGAGTCCTATTGACTGACACTAGTTAGGAACTGCTGGGCAACAGTCTCCTGTCCCAGTTAAGTGGCATAGTGTCCCAAATAAATGAAGGGAATCCTGGATACTTCCTTGATTCGTTTTTTTAAGAGTTGTCTGAAATAAGTGGATGCCCCGATTAACCAATGGCCCAATTAACTGAAAATCCACTGTACCCTCAAAGACATATCACATCCGAGACCATCAGACCACAGGTGCAGAATTAGGCCATTCAGGCCATTGAGTGCACTCCGCCATTCCACCATGGCTGATCCCGGATCCCACTCAACCCCACACACCTGCCTTCTCGCCATATCATTTGATGCCCCAACCGATCAGGAAACTATCAACTTCCGTTTTAAATAAACCCACAGACTTGGACTCCACCGAAGTCTGTGGCAGAACATTCCACAGATTCACTATTTTCTGGCTAAAATAATCCCTCCTTACCTCTGATCTCAAAGGTCACCCCTCAATTTTGAGGCTGTGCCCTCTAGTTCTGGATACTCGTACCATAGGAAACATCCTCTCCACATCCACCCTATCTAGTCCTTTCAACATTCCGTAGGTTTCAATGAGATCCCTCGCATTCTTCTAAATTCCAGTGAATACAGACCCAAAGCTGTCAAACATTCCTCATGTGTTAACCACTTCATTCCCCCCAATCATCCTCATGAGCCTCCTCTGGACTCTCTCCAATGACAACCCATGCTTTCTGAGATACAGGGCCCAAAACTGTTGACAATACTCCAAGTGCGGCCTGACCAGTGTCTTATAAAGGCTCAGCATTATCTCCTTGTTCTTATGTTCTATTCCCCTTGAAATAAATGCCAACATTGCATTTGCCTTCTTTACCACAGACTCAACCTGTAAATGAACCTTCTGGGAGTTTTGCACAAGGTCACCCAAGTCCCCCTTTGCCTCTGATGTTTGAACCTTCTGCCCATAGTCCACACTATTGCTCCTTTCATCAAAATGCATTATGGTACATTTCCCAACACTGTATTCCATCTGCCACTTTTTTGCCCATTCTTCCAATTTGTCTAAATCCTCCTACAATTGCATTGCTTCCTCAGCACTACCTACCCCTCCACCTATCATCGTATCATCTGAAAACTTTGCCACAAAGCCATCAGTACTATTATTTAAATCACCGACAAACAATGTGAAAGGTAGCAGTCCCAGTATTAACCCCTGAGGAACACCACTAGTCACCGACAGCCAACCAGAAAAGGCCCCTTTATTCCCACTCCCTGTTTCCTGCCGGTCAGCCATTCCACTATCCATGCCAATATCCTTCCTGTAACACCATTGGACTTTATCTTGTTAAGCAGCCTCAGGTGTGGCACCTTATCAAATGCCTTCTGAAAATCCAAGTAAATGACATCCACTGCCTCTCCAAATGGAAAAGAGGAAAGAGAGGAATGTGACAGTGGATGGAAAGAGAGAGTTGGAGCTGGAAGGCTGAGGGATAATACAATACTGTAAAAGATTCAAGATTGTTTCATGTCATTTCTAGTAAACAAGGTAAAGGAGAATGAAATAATTGTTACTCTGGATACGATGCAGCACAAAAAAACACAACAAGATAAAGAACACAATAATAACAAAAATACTGAAAATATCAATACATAAGATAGCTGATTACCTCACACGTCTTGCACTGATTGCTAGGTAAATTGGTCTAACAACAGAATGATACTCACATATAGACTTGCAGTATCGTGAGCAGTTTTGGGCCCCTTATCCAAGAAAAGATGTGCTGGAATTGGACAGGATCCATAGAAGGTTCATGAGAATGATTCCAGGAATGAAAGGGTTAATATATCTGGAATGCTTGAGGGTTCTGGGCCTGCACTCACTGGGGTTGACAAGAATGAGAGGGATCTCATTGAAACCAATCGAATATTGAAAAGCCTAGGTAAGTGGATTTGGGGGGAGTCTAAGACCAGAGGACACAGCCTCAGAACAGAGGGACCTTTATTTAGAACAGAGATAAGGAGAATTTGCTTTAGTCAGAGGGTGGTGAATCTGTGGAATTTATTGCTACAGAGGCCAGTTCATTGGGTATATTTAAAGGGGAGGTTGATAGGTTCTTGATTAGTCAGGTCAGGAAAGGTTATGGGGAGAAGGCAGGAGAATGGGGTTGAGAGGGATAATAAATCAGAACTTGAGTTGTAGGAAAGGATTGAATAGGTTAGGACTTTATTCTTCAGAGTGTAGAAGATTGAGAGGAGATTTGATAGAGGTATACAAAATTATGAGGGATATAGATAAGGTAAATGCAAGCAAGCTTTTTCTACTGAGGTTGCATGAGACCAGAACGAGAGGTCATGGATTAAGGATGAAAGGTGAAATGTTTAAGGGGAACATGAGAGGGAACTTCTTCAGTCAGAGAGTGGTGAGTGTGTGGAACAAGCTGCCAGGAGGTGACAATGTGGGTTTGATATCAACATTTAAGAGAAGTTTGAATAGGTACATGGATGGGAGGGGTGTGGGAAATCTTTCTGGTGCTGGGAAAAAAGACACTGACTACCAATCCTATCTACGGATGGGAGGGGTGTGGGAAAAAGACATTGACTACCAATGCTGTCTCTGTCATTCATAGTTTTACAAACCTCTCTAGCATCACCTCCATTTCCTTGTAAAAGTATTCAGCTCCAAACCCTTTGTTCACATAAATGAGTATACAACCAGGGGTTTTGATCAATTTAACTGAGAATTTTTAATTGCGAATCACATGCTCCTTCCTTTTCACAGTAGAGCCCAAAAACAGGGAAAACTGTAAAGCATAAAAAACTAAAAATTCAAAAGCTGAAATGTCAGCAGCTCAAGGGTATTCATCCCTTTGCTCAGCACTTAGTTGAACTACCTCTCATAACCATTACAGCCAGTATTCTTTTTGGATAAGTCTCTATTAGCTTTGCACAACACGACGCCAGGTACCCCGTCACTATGGTGGAGGTGGCATCATGCCAGGTACCCCGTCACTATATAAAGTATGGTGGAGGTGGTATCATGCTTTTTGGTTGTTTTTCAGCAGCAAGGACTGGAAATCTGGTCAGGATTGATGGGAAGATGACTATTGCTAAATACAGAGAGGTCCTGGATAAAACCCTGCTAGCATCTGCCAGAAATCTTAAACTGGGAGGAAGTTCGTCTTTCAGTAGGGCAATGATCCAAAGCACATTGCCAGAGTGTGGATCATGGAGTGGCTTCAAATGAAGACAGTTGATGTCCTTGAGTGGCCCAGTCAGAGTGCTGACTTAACCCGATTGAATATCTCTGGCAAGCCCTCAAGGTTGCTGTCCAGCACTGCTCCCCAATTAACCTGGCACAGCTTGTCACTACCTTCAGGAAGGAGGTACAGGAGCATCAGGACCAGGACTGTCAGACTGTGAGACTAATGAATACCCTGCCACCACCGAGGTCTCGTCACTAGGACTGCGAGCTGTTTACTCTTTACCTGTGCTGTTTTCTGCATGTATTTTGAATCATATTTTATTATTTATGGTAATATTTTGTTTTATGTGCTGTGTATAATATACGTTTTAGACCAAAAGACCATAAGACGTAGGAGCTGTATTAGGCCATTTGGCCCATCGAGTCTGCTCTGCCATTCAATCATGGCTGATCCTTTTTTCCCCTCCTCAGCCCCACTCCCCCACCTTTGATACTGTGTCCAATCAAGAATCTATCAATCTCTGCCTTAAATACACTCAATGACCTGGCCTCCACAGCTGCCTGTGGCAACAAATTCCACAAATTCACCACCCTTTGGCTAAAGAAATTCCTCTACATCTCTGTTTTAAATGGACGCCCCTCTATCCTGAGGATGTGCCCTCTTGTCCTGGACTCTCCCATCATGGGAAATATCCTTTCCACGTCTATTCTGTCTTGGCATTTCAGCATTCTCAAGGTTTCAAAGAGGACCCCCCCCCCCCACCATCCTTCTAAATTCCAGCTAGTTTAGACCAAGAGCTATCAAATATTCTATCATATGATAACTCTTTCATTTCTGGAATGAACCTTCTGAACCGCCTTTGCACTCTCTCCAATGCCAGTACATCTTTTCTTAGATGTGGAGCCCAAAACTGTACACAATACTCGAGGTGAGGCCTCCCCAGTGCCTTATAAAGCCTCAGTATCACATCCCTGCTTTTGTATTCTAGACCTCTTGAAATGAATGCTAACATTACATGTGTCTTCCTCACATTGATTTCTACTACCGAAGTGCATGACCATGCATTTACAACATTGTATTTCATTTCCCATTCTCCTAATCTGTTTAAGTCCTTCTGCAACCTACCTGTTTTCCTCAACACTACCTGCCCCTCCACCAATCCTCGTGTCATCTACAAACTTGGCAACATAGCCATCTATTCCATCACCTAAATCATTGATATACAGTATAAAAAGAAACAGGCCCAAAGCCAATCCCTGCAGATCACCACTAGTCACTAACAGCGAACCAGAAAAGGATCCTGTTATTCCCACTCACTGCCTCCTACCAATTGGCCGATGTCCTAACCATGCCAGTAACTTTCCTGTAATACCATGGGCTCTCAACTGATAAGCAGCCTCATGTGTGGCACCTTGTCAAAGGACTTCTGAAAGTCCAAATATATAACATCCACTGCATCCCCTTTATCTATCCTACTTGTAATCTCCTCAAAAAAATTCCAACAGGTTCATCAGGCAAGCCTTTCCCTGAAGGAAACCACGTTGACTTTGCCCTATCTTGTTCTGCATCACCAAATGCTCATAACCTCATCCTTAAAATTGACTCCAACATCTTCCCACTACTGAGGTCAGGCTAACTGGTCTAGAATTCCTTTCTGCTGCCTTCCTACTACAAACCTCATTTCCAGAAAAGTTGGGATATTTTCCAAAATGCAATAAAAACAAAAATCTGTGATATGTTAATTCACATGAACCTTTATTTAACTGACAAAAGTACAAAGAAAAGATTTTCAATAGTTTTACTGACCAACTTAATTGTACTTTCTAAATATACACAAAATTAGAATTTGATGGCTGCAACACACTCAACAAAAGTTGGGACAGAGTTAAAATAAGATTGAAAAGTGCACAGAATATTCAAGTAACACCGGTTTGGAAGACTCGACATTAAGCAGGCTAATTGGTAGCAGGTGACGTATCATGACTGGGTATAAAAGTAGCGTCCATCAAAGGCTCAGACTTTGCAAGCAAGGATGGGTCGTGGCTCACCCCTTTGTGCCAAAATTCGTGAGAGAATTGTTAGTCAGTTCAAAAGGAACATTTCTCAACGCAAGATTGCGAAGATTTAGGTCTTTCAACATCTACAGTACATAATATTGTGAAAAGATTCAGAGAATTCAGAGACATCTCAGTGCGTAAAGGGCAAGGTCGGAAACCACTGTTGAATGTGCGTGATCTTTGGGCCCTCAGGCGGCACTGCCTAAGAAACCGTCATGCTACTGTGACAATTATAGCCACCTGGGCTCGGGAGTACTTCGGAAAACCATTGTCACTCAACACAGTCCGTCGCTGCATCTAGAAATGCAACTTGAAACTGTATTACGCAAGGAGGAAGCCATATATCAACTCTATGCAGAAACGCCGGCAAGTTCTCTGGGCCTGAGCTCATCTCAGATGGACTGAACGACTGTGGAACCGTGTGCTGTGGTTAGATGAGTCCACATTTCAGCTAGTTGTTGGAAAAAACAGGCGTCGAGTTCTCCGTGCCAAAGATGAAAACGACCATCCAGATTGTTATCAGCGAAAGGTGCAAAAGCCAGCATCTGTGATGGTATGGGGGTGCATCAGTGCCCACGGCATGGGTGAGTTGCATGTATGTGAAGGTACCATTGACTCTGAAAATGAATGGCGCATCATGAAGAGGAGAATCAGACAACGGAGACCATGGACTGTTGAGCAGCTGAAGTGTTATATCAAGCAAGAATGGACAAAATTTCCAATTGCAAATCTACTGCAATAAGTATCGTCAGTTCTAAAATGATTAAACAGTGTTATTAAAAGGAAAGGTGATGTAACACAATGGTAAACATGCCTCTGTCCCAACTTTTGTTGAGTGTGTTGCAGCCATCAAATTCTAAATTTGTGTATGTTTACAAAATACAATTAAGTTGGTCAGTAAAACTATTGAAAATCTTTTCTTTGTACTTTTGTCAGTTAAATAAAGGTTCACGTGAATTAACATATCACAGATTTTTGTTTTTATTGCATTTTGGAAAATATCCCAACTTTTCTGGAAATGGGGTTTGTATTTTAAAGGAGGGTGGGTATACCATGGTCTGGATGAATGTCGTTGCATCTGGTTGTATATGTGTACAGTCAGGTGACTATAAACTTGCCTGTGGTCTAGAGGAATGTTGTTTCGTTTGGTTGTATATGTGTACAGTCAGGTGACTATAAACTTGCCTGTGGTCTAGAGGAACGTTGTTTCGTTTGGTTGTATATGTGTACAGTCGGGTGACTATAAACTTGACTGTGATCTGGAGGAACGTTGTTTCGTTTGGTTGTATATGTGTACAGTCAGGTGACTATAAACTTGCCTGTGGTCTAGAGGAACGTTGTTTCGTTTGGTTGTATATGTGTACAGTCGGGTGACTATAAACTTGACTGTGATCTGGAGGAACGTTGTTTCGTTTGGTTGTATATGTGTACAGTCAGGTGACTATAAACTTGACTGTGGTACGGAAGAACGCTGTTTCGTTTGGTTGTATATGTGTACAGTCAGGTGACTATAAACTTGACTGTTGTACGGAAGAATGTTGTTTTGTTTGGTTGTATATGTGTACAGTCAGGTGACTATAAACTTGACTGTGGTACGGAAGAACGCTGTTTCGTTTGGTTGTATATGTGTACAGTCAGGTGACTATAAACTTGACTGTTGTACGGAAGAATGTTGTTTTGTTTGGTTGTATATGTGTACAGTCAGGTGACTATAAACTTGACTGTGGTCTGGAGGAACATTGTTTCGTTTGGTTGTATATGTGTACAGTCAGGTGACTATATTGACTGTGGTCTGGAGGAACGCTGTTTCGTTTGGTTGTATATGTGTACAGTCAGGTGACTATAAACTTGACTGTGGTCTGGAGGAACGTTGTTTCGTTTGGTTGTATATGTGTACAGTCAGGTGACTATATTGACTGTGGTCTGGAGGAACGCTGTTTTGTTTGGTTGTATATGTGTACAGTCAGGTGACTATAAACTTGACTGTGGTACGGAGGAATGTTGTTTTGTTTGGTTGTATATGTGTACAGTCAGGTGACTATAAACTTGACTGTGGTCTGGAGGAACGCTGTTTCGTTTGGTTGTATATGTGTACAGTCAGGTGACTATAAACTTGACTGTGGTCTGGAGGAACGTTGTTTCGTTTGGTTGTATATGTGTACAGTCAGGTGACTATATTGACTGTGGTCTGGAGGAATGCTGTTTTGTTTGGTTGTATATGTGTACAGTCAGGTGACTATATTGACTGTGGTCTGGAGGAACGTTGTTTCGTTTGGTTGTATATGTGTAGTCAGGTGACTATATTGACTGTGGTCTGGAGGAACGCTGTTTCGTTTGGTTGTATATGTGTACAGTCAGGTGACTATAAACTTGACTGTGGTCTGGAGGAACGTTGTTTCGTTTGGTTGTATATGTGTACAGTCAGGTGACTATATTGACTGTGGTCTGGAGGAACGCTGTTTTGTTTGGTTGTATATGTGTACAGTCAGGCGATGATCACACTGCAGAGAGTGCGGCAATGGAGACAGCGGCTTGGGCTGCCTGGTGTGTCTCCTTCCCCCACACCCACACAGCATGAACAGTTGTCTTGCACTCACAATGTAGCAGGGCTCACAGTAAGACCTCTTCTCCACCGCGTAGAAGGCCTGTCCTCGCAGCTTGTGGCCACAGGTCACACAGGTGAAGCAATCCACGTGGAAGACTTGGTCCATGGCGGTACAGCCAGCTCCATCCCCAATGACACTCTCCCCACAGCGCACACACTGGCCTGCAAAAAGACAGTTTGCCATAAATACGGCAGCCTGGCATGGGACAATCAACACAAGGAACTGTCCTCTTTCCCATTTTATTTATTTATCTCATGTTGGGAAAACTCACGCAGTCATGTGGGGGAATGTACAAAGTTCTTCCAGAGGCACTGGAATTGAACTCTGAACTCCGGAATATTGTGCTTCCGTGGCACCTGAGTTGATAGCTACAGCTCCATATAACCCAGCAACAGTACATCTCATTTGTCCTCTTTTCTGCTTATTTATTTACATTTTTACAATTCTTGTTGAAACCTCTAGTCATTTTTTTATGTATGGTTCTGAACAACACATTTCACGATATATGTCAGTGATAATAAAGCTGGTTCTGATTCCGAATCGGACACCTTCTGGCCCAATGAGCCTGCACCGTTCAATTGGATTCAGAATCAGAACCAGGATAAGTATCAATGGTTGGCAGGGATTAGATGGACCAGAGGCTGGTTTCTGTGCTGAGCTTTGCCATGACTCTATCACTAGTAAATGTTGTGAAATGTGTTGTTCTGCAGCAGCTGTACAGTGCAACCTATAATAAGGTAACTATAATTACAATGAGAAAAATATATTAAAAATTAAAATTAAGTACTATAAGTTGTGCAAAAAGAGGGAAAATAGTGAGGTAGTGTCCATGGGTTCATCATCCATTCAGAAATCTGAGGCTGCTCCTGAATCGTTGAGTGTGTCTTCAGGCTCCTGGACCTCCTGCTTGATTTCAGCAATAAGAGGGCATGTCCTGGGTGATGATAGATTTTTGAAGCATCGCTGTGTGAAGGTGCCCTCATTACACCCATGTGATCAACCTGTATGTACTCGGACTGGAGCACCCGGAGCAAACCCACGCAGTCACAGCGAGAACGTACCAACTCCTTACAAACTGCAGTGGGAACTGAAGACTTGTTAGAGCAATGCACTACAGTACAGCTCACCTTCTCTGTGCTCTCTCCATGAAACTCTGTCACAGGACATCGAACATCATAACACAGCAGAAGCCCTTCAGCCCACAATGCTGTGCCAAACATTTAACCTGTTCAAAAGTCAGGAAGTTATGTTGCAGCTTTATAAAACTCTAGTTTGGCCACATCTGGAGTATTGCACACAGTTCTGGTCATTCCACTACAGGAAGGATGTTGAGGCTTTGAAGAGGGTGCAGAAGATACCAGGATGCTGCCTGGATTAGGGGGCACGTGCTATAACGAGAGGCTGGACAAACTGGGGTTGTTTTCTCTGCAGCAGTGGAGGCTGAGGGAGGATCTGATAGGGATTCATAAGGTCATGAGAGACATAGATAGGGTAGACAGATACTATCTTCCTCCCAGGGTTGAAATGTCTAATACCAGAGGGCATGTATTTAAGGAGAGAGGAGGTAAATTCAAAGGAGATGTGAGAGACAATTTTTTTACACAGAGGGTGCTGGGTGTCTGGAATGCATATTTAATTTTACTGACAACACCACTGTTATTGGCCAAATCAAAGGTGGTGACAAATCAGCATATAGGAGGGAGATTAAAAATCTGGCTGAGTGGTGTCATACCAAGCTCTCACTCAATGCCAGCTAATTATTGAGTTCAGGAGGAGGAAACCAGAGATCTGTGAGCCAGTCCTCATTGGCGGAGAGGATCAGCAACTTTAAATTCCTCGAAATTATCATTTCAGAGGCTGTGCCCTGGGCCAAGTCGTAAGTGCAATTATGAAGAAAGCACGGCAGCACCTCTACTTTATTACAAACTTGAGAAGATTTGGCATGACATCTAAAACTCTGACTAACTTCTATAGAGGTGTGGTGGACAGTATATTGACTGGTTGCATTATAGCTTGGTATGGAACCATCAATGTCCTTGTATGAAAAATCCTACAAAAAGTCGTGGATACAGCCCAGTCCATCACAGGTAACATCCTCACTATCATTGAGCACATCTACACGAAGTGTCGTTGCAGGAAAACAGCATCCGTCAGCAAGGAGACAACCACCACCCACCACCGCCTAGGTCATGCTCTCTCCTCACTGCTGCCATCAGGAAGAAGGTACAGGTGCCTCAGGACCCACACCATCAGGTTCAGGAACAGTTGTTACCCCTCATCCATCAGGCTCCTGAACCAGAGGGGATAACTTCACTCAACTTCACTTGATGCATCACTGAAGTGTTCTCACAACCTATGGACTCATTTCACAGACTCTTCATCTCACGTTCTCTATGATATTGCTTATTTACACTATTATTACTCTTTCTTCTTTTTCTTTTGTTGCACAGATTGTTGTCTTTTGCACACTGATTGGTTGTCAGTCCAGTTGGGTGCAGTCTTTCATTGATTTTATGATGTTTCTTGGATTTACCGTGTATGCCCACAAAAAAACACAAATCTCAGGGCTGTATATGGTATCATATATGTACTTCGATAATACATTTATTTTGAACTTTGAATGCACTGCTGGGGTGCTAGAGGCAGATACACAGAACACTACAGCACATTACAGGCCCTTCGGCCCACAACATTATGCTGACCATGTAACAAACTCTAGAAGCTGCCTGAAATTTCCCCACGCACAGCCCTCTATCTTTATAAGCTCCATATACCTAGCTAAGAGGCTCTTAAAAGACCCTATTGTATCTGCCTCCACCACCATCGCCAGCAGTCCATTCCACGCACCCATCACTCTCTGTGTGAAAAACCTACCTCTGATATCCCCTCAGATCTATTTCCAAGCACTTTCAAACTATGCCCCCACGTGTTAGCCATTTCAGCCCTGGGAAAAAGCCTCTGACTATCCACATGATCAATGCCTCTCATAATCTTATACACCTCTATCAACTCACCTCTCATCCTCCGTCGCTCAAAGGAGAAAAGGCCAAGTATCCTCAACCTATTCTCATAAGGCATGCTCTCCAATCCAGGCAACATCCTTGTAAATCTCCTCTGCACTCTCTCTATAGTACCTACATCGTTCCTGTAGTGAGGTGACAGAACTGAACACTGTACTCCAAGTGGGGCCTGAGCAAGATCTTATATACCCATAAAATAACCTCATGGCTCTTGAACTCAATCCCATGGTTGATGAATGCCGACACACCATACGCCTTCTTAACAACACTGTCAACCTGTGCAGCTTTGAGTGTCCTATTGACATAGACCCCAAGATATCTCAGATCCTCCACACTGCCAAGAGTCTTACCATCTATATTATATTCTGTCTTCAAATTTGACCTACCGAAATGAATCACTTCACACTTATCTGAGTTGAACTCCATCTGCCACTTCTCAGCCTAGTTCTGCATCCTAACAATGTCCCTCTGTAACCTCTGACAATACCCCAGACTATCCACAACACCCCCACCTTTTGTGTCATCAATAACCCACCCTTCTACTTTTTCATCCAGGTCATTAATAAAAATCACAAAGAGGAGGAGGTCCCAGACAGATCCCTGAGGAACACCACTGGTCACCGACCTGATGCAGAGAACGAACCATCTACAACCACCCTTTGCCTTCTGTGGGCAAGCCAATTCTGAATCCACAAAGCAAAGTCTCCTTGGATCCCATGCCTCTTTACTTTCTGAATGAGGAACCTTATCAAATGCCTTACTGAAATCCATATACACTATATCCACTGCTCTACCTTCATCAATGTGTTTTGTTACTTCCTCAAAGAATTCAGTCAGGCTCATAAGGCATGACCTGCCCTTGTCAAGCCATGCTGACTATCCTTAATCAGATTATGTCTCTCCAAATGCTCATAAATCCTGCCTCTCAGGATCTTCTCCAACAACTCGCCCACCTCTGAAGTCAGACTCACTGGTCTACAATTTCCTGCGTTATCTCTACTCCCTTTCTTGAAAAGGGAACAACATCTACAACCCCCCAATCCTCTGGAACCTCTCCTTTCCCCATTGATGATGCAAAGATCATCGCCAGAGGCTCAGCAATCTTGTCCCTCGCTTCCCACAGTAGCCTGGGGTACATCTCATCCGGTCCCGGTGACTTATCTAACTTAATGCCTTTCAAAAGCTCCAGCACATCCTCTTTCTTAATTTCTATATGCTCATATACATCAGGGACTATTAAAAGATGTTTAGATAGTCACATGAATGTGAGGAAAATGTATATAGACATGGTGAGGTCAGAAGAGATTACTTTAGTTGGCCTTTTGATTACAAATTTAAATAGTTTGGCACAACATTTTGAGCCGAAGGCTGTTCTATGATACTGTTCTATGTTCCAAGTACCCTTTGATCAATCTAACCCTTCCCTCCCACGTAACTCTCCACTTTTCTATCATCCGTGTGCCTATCTAAGAATCTGTTCAATGTCCCTATTGTATCTGCCTCTCCCATCACCCCTGGCAGGGTGTTCCATGCACCCACCACTCTCTGTAAAGCACTTATACACAGTGGCCATTGTATTACATACACCTGCTCAATGCAATTATATAGTCAGCTAATCATTTGCCAGCAACTCAATGCATAAAAGCATACAGACATGGTCAAGAGGTTCAGTTGTTGTTCAGGCCAGACATCAGAATGGGAAGAAATGTGATTCAAGCGACTTTGAACATGGAATAATTGTTTGTGTCAGATGGGGTGGTTTGAATATCTCAGAAACTGATCTCCTGGGATTTTCAGGCACAACCATCTCTAGAGTTTACATAGAATGGTGCGAAAAGCAAAAAACATCCAGTGAGTGACAGTTCTGTGGGCAAAAAACGAGAAAGGTCAGAGGAGAATGGCCGGACTGGTTCAAGAATGATAGGAAGGTGACAGTAACTCAGATAAACAAGCATTACAACAAGCATGCTGAACAGCATCTCTGAACTCATTGAAACCCATCAAATGTTGAAAGGCCTAGATAAGAGTGGATGTGGAGAGGGAGACCAGAGGGCTCAGCCTCAGAATAGAGGGACGTCCACTTAGAACAGAGATGAGGAGCAATTCCTTTAGCCAGAAGGTGTTGAATGTGTAGAATTCATTGCCATGGACAGCTGTGGAGGCCAAGTCATACTTAAAGTTGGTAGGTTCATGATTAGTCAGTGCATCGAAGTTTACGGGGAGAAGGCAGGAGAATGGGGTTTAGAGGGATAATAAATCAGTCATTTTGGAATGGGGAAGCAGACTTAATGGGCTGAATGGTCTAGCCCTGCTGCTTATCTGATTGGTCTCACGGTGACTTCAGCTTCCCTGGTCGGCCAATAATAGACTGGTCTCCAGCAACACAAACTGGCAAACAGCTGAAGCGTTCTCCCTAGAAACACTGGAACACTGCCAGACCACGGAAGTGTCTTGGAAAAACATTCCTGACTTGGAAAAGTGCAGTGGTTGAGAGAATCCAAGCTCTGCAGCAGCCCTGGCAGCCACTTCCCCTCTTGGCAGAGGTAGCCAGCTGTGAACTGAAAGCACACGAAGTTCCACCCCACCCTAACCAATCCTTACAGGAGCACCATCGAGAGTGTCCTGACCAGCTTCATCACCGTCCGGTACGGGAATTGCAAGACATCTGACAGCAAGTCCCTGTAAGGGACTTCCTCCAAACTAAAGGTGTAGCTATGGGCACCCGTATGGGTCCTAGCTGTGCCTGCCTTTTTGTTGGGTTTGTGGAACAATCTATGTTCCGTGCCTATTCTGGTATCTGTCCTCCACTTTTCCTTCACTACATCAACGACTGCATTGGCGCTGCTTCCTGCACGCATGCAGAACTCATTGACTTTATTAACTTTGCCTCCAACTTTCACCCTGCCCTCAAGTTTACCTGGTCCATTTCCGACACCTCCCTCCCCTTTCTAGATCTTTCTCTCTCTGTCTCTGGAGACAGCTTATCCACTGATGTCTACTATAAGCCTACTGACTCTCACAGCTATCTGGACTATTCCTCTTCTCACCCTGTCTCTTGCAAAAACGCCATCCCCTTCTCGCAATTCCTCCGTCTCCGCTGCATCTGCTCTCAGGATGAGGCTTTTCATTCTAGGACGAGGGAGATATCTTCCTTTTTTAAAGAAAGGGGCTTCCCTTCCTCCACTATCAACTCTGCTCTTAAACGCATCTCCCCCATTTCACGTACATCTGCTCTCACTCCATCCTCCTGCCACCCCACTAGGAATAGGGTTCCCCTGGTCCTCACCTACCACCCCACCAGCCTCCGGGTCCAACATATTATTCTCTGTAACTTCCGCCACCTCCAACGGGATCCCACCACTAAGCACATCTTTCCCTCCCCCGCTCTCTCTGCATTCCGCAGGGATCGCTCCCTACGCAACTCCCTTGTCCATTCGTCCCCCCCATCCCTCCCCACTGATCTCCCTCCTGGCACTTATCCATGTAAGCGGAACAAGTGCTACACATGCCCTTACACTTCTTCCCTTACCACCATTCAGGGCCCCAAACAGTCCTTCCAGGTGAGGCAACACTTCACCTGTGAGTCGACTGGGGTGATATACTGTGTCCGGTGCTCCCGATGTGGCCTTTTATATATTGGCGAGACCCGACGCAGACTGGGAGACCGCTTTGCTGAACATCTACGCTCTGTCTGCCAGAGAAAGCAGGATCTCCCAGTGGCCACACATTTTAATTCCACATCCCATTCCCATTCTGACGTGTCTATCCACGGCATCCTCTACTGTAAAGATGAAGCCACACCCAGGTTGGAGGAACAACACCTTATATTCCGTCTGGGTAGCCTCCAACCTGATGGTATGAACATCGACTTCTCTAACTTCCGCTAAGGCCCCACCTCCCCCTCGTACCCCATCTGTTACTTATTTTTATGCACACATTCTTTCTCTCACTCTTTTTCTCCCTCTGTCCCTCTGAATATACCTGTTGCCCATCCTCTGGGTCCCCCTCCCTCCTTGTCTTTCTTCCCGGACCTCCTGTCCCATGATCCTCTCGTATCCCCTTTTGCCTATCACCTGTCCAGCTCTTGGCTCCATCCCTCCCCCTCCTGTCTTCTCCTATCATTTTGGATCTCCCCCTCCCCCTCCAACTTTCAAGTCCCTTACTCACTCTTCCTTCAGTTAGTCCTGACGAAGGATCTCGGCCTGAAACGTCGACTGCGCCTCTTCCTATAGAAGCTGCTTGGCCTGCTGCGTTCACCAGCAACTTTGATGTGTGTTGCCTGAGTCCCTGTAAGGGATTGTGAGGATGCTGAGAGGATCACTGGGGTCTCTCTTCCACCCAGTAGAGATGTTTATCAGGAAGGCTGCATACGCAGGACCTTTAGCATTGTCAATGACCCCCTCATCTGTCCAACAATCTCTTTGACCCCCAACAATTAGGTAGGGAGGTACTGTAGCATTAGGACAAGGACTGTTAATACAGGAAACAGCTTCTTCCCCCAGGCTGCTGATCTCCTGTCAACACCCATGTCTTGTCATGTATGAAGTGCCAGTAGCATTATACTGCTTACTTTTTATCTTGTTTCATAAATGCATCCTAATATTGTAAATTTATTTGTGGTAATATTACTTCACGTGTTGTCTGTGAGCTATATGTACACTTTGGTCCCGAGGAACGTTGCTTCATTTGGCGGTATACATGTGTCCAATCGAATGACAATAAACTGAACTTGAACTTGACCTTTCACAACAGGAGAAAGTGTATCAATAAACAGCTGCAGTTCTCTGAGGGAACAGCCAGATGCGGCTGCCGTGCCAAACATCATTCAGTGACAGAGGGCCAGGTACAGGATTGTTCATCTGAGGTGGAATCCAACTATTGTGATCCATTCATCCTGTCAGCAGCCCTCTGTCTGGGACACAGCACAGCCACAGTCCAGGACTCAGGACCCAGGACCCAGTGCTCAGTGGATCAAAGTGACACCGGGACAGCTTCTGTGAACAGGCAAATGGTGCATCTCAGCAACATCCCCACATTCAGGGTACAGTGCCAGACAGTTTTGTCAGCAGTACACCTTCTGTTGCCTTAGACCTCTGTCAGTCTTAGACACATACAGTATCAACATTGAACCTGTATCTTGTTGGACCCGTGTCCGTGTTGCAGACACATTGGTATTGGACCCATCCGTGTGACATGTGTCAGTGTTGGATCAGTCGCCATGTTGGACCTGTGTCCGTGTTGGACCTGTGTCAGTGTTGGACCCGTGTCAGTGTTGGACCCGTGTCCCTGTTTGACCTGTGTCCGTGTTGGACCCGTGTCAGTGTTGAACCCGTGTCCGTGTTGGACCCGTGTCAGTGTTGGACCCGTGTCCCTGTTGGACCTGTGTCCCTGTTTGACCCGTGTCAGTGTTGGACCCGTGTCAGTGTTGGACCCGTGTCAGTGTTGGACCCGTGCCTGTGTTGGACCCTTGTCCGTGTTGGACCCGTGTCAGTGTTGGACCCGTGTCAGTGTTGGACCCGTGTCAATGTTGGACCCGTGCCTGTGTTGGACCCTTGTCCGTGTTGGACCCGTGTCAGTGTTGGACCCGTGTCAGTGTTGGACCCGTGCCTGTGTTGGACCCTTGTCCGTGTTGGACCCGTGTCAGTGTTGGACCCGTGTCAGTGTTGGACCCGTGTCAGTGTTGGACCCGTGTCAATGTTGGACCAATGCCTGTGTTGGACCCGTGCCTGTGTTGGACCCGTGTCCCTGTTGGACCCGTGTCCCTGTTGGACCCATGTCCGTGTTGGACCCGTGTCAGTGTTGGACCCGTGCCCGTGTTGGGCCCGTGTCAGTGTTGGACCCATGTCCGTGTTGGACCCGTGTCAGTGTTGGACCCGTGCCCGTGTTGGGCCCGTGTCAGTGTTGGACCCGTGCCCGTGTTGGGCCCGTGTCAGTGTTGGACCCGAGTCAGTGTTGGACCCGTGTCAATATTGGACCCGTGTGCGTGTTGGACATGTGTCGGTATTGGACCTGTGTCAGTGTTGGACCTGCATCCCTGTCGGACCTGTGTCCGTGTTGGAGCCGTGCCAGTGTTGGTCTTGTATTCATGTCGGACCTGTGTCCGTGTTGGAGACGTGCCAGTGTTGGTCTTGTATTCATGTTGGGTCTGTGTCCGTGCTGGACCCATGCCAGTGCTAGACCCGTGTCATGTCGGAACTATGCTGGGGGATGGGAACCAAACTGTAGAGACGGAAAAAAAGGTGGTTGTCTCACAAATAAAGGAAGTTTGTAGACAGTGCGAGAGGGACGATAGGCAGGTGACAGACAAGGGATGCGCTCAGACCGATGGATTGAGATGTGTCTATTTTAATGCAAGGAGTACTATGAAAAAAGCGGATGAGCTTAGAGCATGGATCAGTACTTGGAGTGATGATGATGTGACCATTACAGAGACTTGAATGGCTCAGGGACAGGGTTTAGATGTTTCAGAAAGGACAGGGAGGGAGGCAAAAGAGGTGGAGGTGTGGCACTGTTGATCAGAGATAGTGTCACGACTGCAGAAAAGGTGGACGTCATGGAGGGATTGTCTACGGAGTCTCTGTGAGTGGAAGTTAGAAACAGGAAGGGGTGAATAACTCTACTGGGTGTTTTTTATAGACCACCCAATAGCAACAGGGATATCGAGGAGCAGATAGGGAGACAGATTCTGGAAAGGAGTAATAATAACAGGGTTGTTGTGGTGGGAGATTTTAATTTCCCAAATATTGATTGGCATCTCCCTAGAGTGAGGGGTTTAAATAGGGTGGAGTTTGTTAGGTGTGTTCAGGAAGGTTTCTTGACACAATATGTAGATAAACCTACAAGAGGAGAGGCTGTACTTGATCTGGTATTGGGAAATGAACCTGCTCACATGTCAGGTCTCTCAGTAGGACAGCACTTTGGAGATAGCGATCATAATTCTATCTCCTTAGAAGTTAGGGAAACGTTTAACTGGATGGAGTAAGGGGAAATATGAGGCTATCAGGCAGGAACTTGGAAGCATAAATTGGAAACAGATGTTCTCAGGGAAACGTACGGAAGAAATGTGGCAAATGTTCAGGGGATATTTGCGTAGGTACGTTCCAATGAGACAGGGAAAGGATAGTAGGGTACAGGAACTGTGGTGTACAAAGGATGTTGTAAATCTAGTCAAGAAGAAAAGAAGAGCTTACGAAAGGTTCAAAAAACTAGGTGATGATAGAGAGCTTGAAGATTATAAGGCTAACAGGAAGGAGTTTAAGAATGAAATTAGGAGTGCCAGAAGGGGCCATGAGAAGGCCTTAGCAGACAGCATTAAGGAAAACCCCAAGGCATTCTACAAGTATGTGAAGAGCAAAAGGATAAGGCGTGAGAGAATAGGATCTATCAAGTGTGACAGTGGGGAGTTGTGTATGGAACCGGAGGAGGTAGCAGAGGTACTTAATGAATACTTTGCTTCAGTATTCACTATGGAAAAGGATCTTGGTGATTGTAGGGATGACTTGCAGCGGACTGAAAAGCTTGAGCATGTAGATATTAAGAAAGAGGATGTGCTGGAGCTTTTGGAAAGCATCTAGTTGGATAAGTCACTGGGACCGGATGAGATATACCCTAGGCTAGTGTGCGAGGTGAGGGAGGAGATTGCTGAGCCTCTGGCAATGATCTTTGCATCATCAATGAGGACGGGAGAGGTTCCAGAGGATGGGAGTGTTGCAGATGTTGTTCCATTATTTAAGAAAGGGAGTAGAGATAGCCCAGGAAATTATAGACCAGTGAGTCTTACTTCAGTGGTTGGTAAGTTGATGGAGAAGATCCTAAGAGGCAGGATTTATGAACATTTGGAGAGATATAATATGATTAGGAATAATCAGCATGGCTTTGTCAAAGGCAGGTTGTGCCTTACAAGACTGATTGAATTTTTTGAGGATGTGACAAAACACATTGATGAAGGTAGAGCCATAGATGTAGTGTATATGAATTTCAGTACGGCATTTGATAAGAATCCCGATGCAAGGCTCCTTCAGAAAGTAAAGAGGCATAGGATCCAAGGAGACATTGCTCTGTGGATCCAGAACTGGCTTGCCCACAGAAAACAAAGGGTGGTTGTAGACGGATCATATTCTGCATAGAGGCCGGTGACCAGTGGTGTGCCTCAGGAATCTGTTCTGGGACCCTACTCTTTGTGATTTTTTTAAATGACCTGGATGAGGAAGTGGAGGGATGGGTTAGTAAATTTGTTGATGACACAAAGGTTGGGGGTGTTGTGGATAGTGTGGAGGGCTGTCAGAGGTTACAGTGAGACATTGATAGGATGCAAAACTGGGCTGAGAAGTGGCAGATGGAGTTCATCCCAGATAAGTGTGAGGTGGTTCATTTTGGTAGGCCAAATATGATAACAGAATATAGCATTAATGGCAAGACTCTTGGCAGTGTGGAGGATCAGAGGGATCTTGGGGTCCAAGTCCATAGGACACTCAAATCTGCTACGCAGGTTGACTCTGTGGTTAAGAAGGCATAGATGCATTGGTCTTCATCAATCGTGGGACTGAGTTTAAGAGCCAAGAGGTAATGTTGCAGCTATATAGGACCCTGGTCACACCCCACCTGGAGTACTGTGCTCAACTCTGGTCGCCTCATTACTAGAGGGATGTGGAAGCCATAGAATGGGTGCAGAGGAGATTTACAAGGATGTTGCCTGGATTGGGGAGCATGCCTTATGAGAATAGGTTGAGTGAACTTGGCCTTTACTTCTTGGAGTGACAGAGGATTGGAGGTGACTTGATAGAGGTGTACAAGATAATGAGAGATATTGATCGTGTAGATAGTCAGAGGCTCTTCCCCAGGGCTGAAATGGCTAGTATGAGAGGGACACACATCAAAGTTGCTGGTGAACACAGCAGGCCAGGCAGCATCTCTAGGAAGAGGTACAGTCGACGTTTCAGGCCGAGACCCTTCGTTGAAGGGTCTCAGCCTGAAACGTCGACTGTACCTCTTCCTAGAGATGCTGCCTGGTCTGCTGTGTTCGCAACCAACTTTGATGTGTGTTGCTTGAATTTCCAGCATCTGCAGAATTCCTGTTGTTTTAGTATGACAGGACATGGTTTTAAAGTGCTTGGAAGCAAGTACAGAGAAGACGTCAGTGGTAAGATTTTTATGCAGAGAATGGTGAGTGCGTGGAATGGGCCGCTGGCATCAGTGGTGGAAGCGGAGATGACAGTGTCTTTTAAGAGACTCTTGGATGGATACAAGGAGCTTAGAAAAATAGAGGGCTATTTGTGCGTGGAAGGTCATGTTTGACAAATCTTATTGAATTTTTTGAAGAGGTTACTAGGAAAGTTAACGAGGGCAAAGCGGTGGATGTTGTCTATATGAAATTCAGTAAGGCCTTTGAAAAGGTCCCACATGGAAGGTTGGTTAGGAAGGTTCAATCGTTAGGTATTAATACTGAAGTAGTAAATGGATTCAGCAGTGGCTGGATGGGAGATGCCAGGGAGTGGTGGGGGATAACTGTTTGTCAGATTGGAAGTCGGTGACTAGTGGTGTGCCTCAGGGATCTGTGGTGGGTCTAATGTTATTTGTCATATACATTAATGATCTGGATGATGGGGTGGTAAATTGGATGAGTAAGTATGCAGATGATACTAAGATAGGTGGAGTTGTGGATAATGAAGTAGGTTTTCAAGACTTGGAGAGAGATTTAGGCCAGTTAGAAAAGTGGGCTGAAAGATGGCAGATGGAGTTTAATGCTGATAAATGTGAGGTGCTACATTTTGGTAGAACTAATCAAAATAGGACATGCATGGTAAATGGTAGGGCATTGAAGAATGCAGTAGAACAGAGGGATCTAGGAATAATGGTGCATAGTTCCATGAAGGTGGAATCTCATGTGGATAGGGTGGTGAAGAAAGCTTTTGGTATGCTGGCCTTTATAAATCAGGGCATTGAGCATAGGAGTTGGGATGTAATGTTGAAATTGTACAAGGCATTGGTGAGGCCAAATTTGGAGTATAGTGTGCAGTTTTGGTCACTGAATTATAGGAAAGATGTCAACAAAACAGAGAGAGTACAGAGAAAATTTACTAGAATGTTACCTGGGTTTCATCACCTAAGTTACAGAGAAAGGTTGAACAAGTTGGTTCTTTATTCTTTGGAATGTAGAAAGTTGAGGGGGGACTTAATAGAGGTGTTTAAAATTATGAGGGGGATAGATAGAGTTGACTTGGATAGGCTTTTTTCCATTGAGAATGGGGGAGATTCAAACAAGAGGACATGAGTTGAGAGTTAAAGGGCAAAATTTTAAGGGTAACATGAGGGGGAACTTCTTTACTCAGAGAGTGGTAGCTGTGTGGAACGAGCTTCCAGCAGAAGTGGTTGAGGCAGGTTCGATGTTGTCATTTAAAGTTAAATTGGACAGATATATGGACAGGAAAGGAATGGAGGGTTATGGGCTGAGTGCAGGTCGGAGGGACTAGGTGAGAGTAAGAGTTCGGCACAGACTAGAAGGGCCGAGATGGCCTGTTTCCGTTCTGTAATTGTTATATGGTTATATGATAAGCCTAAGTAGTTCTGAGGTAAGGACACGTTCGGCACAACTTTGTGGGTCAAAGGGCCTGTATTTTGCTGTAGGTTTTCTATGATTCTATATTTCTAACAATCTGTAATGGTGTAACAAGATCACCCACTTCATTTCTTATACTCTGTGCATTGAGATAAAACACTTTGAGTATTACATTTGCTACACTTTTTGATTCTGCATCCCTTATGCACTGATAGTCACCCTGCTCACCTCAATTATGTCCTGTCATCTGCCTGCCATTCCTGACAGTATGACTGCACATTATCTTTACTTTTTTATCATTTGTCCTACCCTGAGTGTCTTCACTCTGGTTTCCACTCCCACCCCACCGCCAAATCAGTCTAAATTCTCCCCAACAGATCTACCAAATCTGCCCATGAGAATATTGGTCCCCTCAGGTTCAGGTGCAGCTTGTCACTTTTGAACAGGTCATACCTCCCCCAGAAGAGATCCCAGTAATCCAAGAACCTGAAGCCCTGCCCCCTGGACCAGCTTCTCAGCCACGCATTTATTTGCCACATCATCCTGTTCCTACCCTCACTGGCACGTGGCACAGGCAACAATCCAGAAATTACGACCCTGGATGTCCTGCTTCTCTGCTTTCTATCTAGCTCTCTAAATTCTTTTCTCAGGACCTCTTTGCTTTTCCTTCCTATGTCATTGGTACCAATATGTACCAAGATATTTGGCCGCTCTCCCTCTCTCTCCAAAATACTGTGGATATAGCGTGTGACATCCCTGACCCTGGCACCTGGGAAGCAACTTACCATCTGTGTGTCCTGTTCATGTCCACAGAGTCTCCTGTCTGTTCCCCTGATTATTGAGTCCCCTGTCACTACCACTCCCTTCTTCGCTCTCTTTCCCTTCTGCCCTGTGGACCTATGCTCAGTGCCAGTAAGCTGGTCTCTGTGGCATTCCCCTGGAAGGTTGTCCCCCAGAACAGTATCCAAAGCGGTACACTTATTTTTGAGGGGAATGGCCACAGGGTGCTCTGCACTAACACAAGTGCCTATTCACATTTCCATTCCTCCTGACAGTCACCCAGCTACTCACCTCCTGCAACTTCGGGGTGACCACTTCCCTGTAACTCTGATTGATTATCTCCTCACTCTCCTGTACAAGCTGAAGGTCAACCAGCTGCTGCTCCAGATCCCTAACACAGTCTTCGAGGAGCTGCAGCCGGATGCACTTCACGCAGATGTCGTTGCCCGGAGACCGATCTCCCAGGACTCCAGCATCCGGCACGAAGAACACACAACGGCCATTTACTACACTAGGTACGGTAAGAGAAAACGAAAAGGAACCTTAACAGAAGCTTACCCAGAGCCAACACCTCTTTCCAGCCAAAACCTCCTCTGAACCAAAGCCTGACACTCCTCCTCTCACCACTGGCCTACTCCCAACAATGGTCGCCCTGCATGTCCTTTCTGTACTTTTAAACAAATGTCGCTGACCTGCAAAAAACCTGGTCACTGTGGCTTGCTCCTGCTGCTGATTGGACTGTGTCTATGTTGCACCTGTGACCATGTTGGACCCGTGTCCATGTTACACCTGTGTCAATGTTAGACCCATATCCGTGTTGGACCCGTGTCCGTGTTACACATGTGTCAATGTTAGACCCATATCCGTGTAGGACCCATGTCTGTGTTACACCTGTGTCAATGTTAGACCCATATCCGTGTTGGACCCGTGTCCGTGTTACACATGTGTCAATGTTAGACCCATATCCGTGTAGGACCCATGTCTGTGTTACACCTGTGTCAATGTTAGACCCATATCCGTGTTGGACCCATGTCCATGTTACACATGTGTCAATGTTAGACCCATATCCGTGTTGGCCCTGTGTCCATGTTGGACCCGTGTCAGTGTTGGACCCGTGTCTGTGTTGGACCCGTGTCAGTGTTGGACGTATATCCATGTCAGAATCATGCTGGATACTGCCTAGATTAAAGAACATGTCTCTCGAGAATAGGTTGAGTGAGCTTGGGCATTTCTCTTTGGAGTGAAGGACGGTGAGAGGTGAGTTAATAGAGGTGGATAGGGTGGTAAGAGGGCAGATTGAGTGGAAAGCCAGGGTGTCCCAGGGTGTAAATGGCTTATGTGAGGGAAGTATCGGAGGGTTGTCAGAGATAGAGTTACCATGTGAGGAACGTCTGGCTGCTCTTGGTCAGTATTCCCTGGGACGCAGGAGAATGAGGGGGGATCTTATAGAAACATTCCCATTGTTAAAAGGCCTGAACAGATTAGCAATGGCAAAGTTATTTCCCATGGTAGGGGAGTCTAGGACAAGAGGGCACGACTTCAGGATTGAAGATATCCATTTAGAACAGAGAGAAGAGAGATGCGGAGAAATTTGTTGCCAACAGAGGCTGTGGAGGCCAAGTCATTGGGTGTGTTTAAGACAGAGATGGATAAGTTCTTGGTTAGCCAGGATACGAGGAGAAGGCAGGGGAGTGGGGATGACTGGAAGAGTTGGATCAGCCCATGATAGAATGGTGGAGCAGACTCGATGGGCCAAATAGCCTACTTCTGCCCTTATAATTTATGGTCTTTGCACAGAGAGTGGTGGCTGTATGGAACACACTGCCGGGGTGGTGCTAGAAGCAGATACATTAGGAGTGTTTAAGGCACTCTTAGACAAGTGCACGGACTGTAAAAAATAAGAGATACTGAGAGAAAGTCAAACTTGTTATTTTAGATCGTGGTTAGACAAGCTTTCGGATGGTTCTCTTTACCAAAGTAATCATCAGATGGTGGATGGTCCATATCATACAACATCTTCTTCGTGAGACGGTCCAGCTCATCCTCTGGTCTGGCCACAGGGATATTTGGTGCAGGAGCCGGAGCTGGAACCAGATTCTGAACTGGAACTGGAGCCGGGGCTGAAACGGGAGCCGGAGCTGGAATAGGAGCCGAAGGCTGGTAGACATTCTGAAAGAAAGAGAAGATTTTATTGTCAGCTGACTGAACATATATACAACTAAATGAAACAATGTTCCTCTGGACTATGGTGCACCCACACAACATCTATCACTCACAGTGCATAAAATAAAATATAATTCAAAATGCATGTAGTACGCAGTACAGATAAACAGTAAACAGGAGAAGGCTGAGGAGAGGGAAAAAAATGATCAGCCATGATTGAATGGCGGACCAGATGGGCCCAATGGCTGAACTCAGCTGCTATGTCTTATGGTCTTTTGGTCTAAAATATATATTACACATGTAAGGGGTTTCTTCTTTTATGTTACTGTGTAGTCTAATTAAAATGGCTTCTTTGTTATAGAAAATAGGTGCAGGAGTAGGCCATTCGGCCCTTCGAGCCTGCACCACCAATGTTATAATTGAAATGGCTTCTTTGTTATGTTAACTGCTGAGAAAGTCCTCCCGCTAGTAGTTTGCTTGGATTATGTTACTGATAAGAGGAGGAACAAACCAATTGGTATAGATGTTATTCTTTCTGTGTGTCTGTAAGTTATTGTGATGCGCGGGTTTTTTGGGCAGAAGGCAGGAGAGCGAGACAAAGGATGAACAAGGTGCTGTGAGTCCGCTAACGGGGTCGGACCCCGCGCAGGAGTCCGAAGTCCAGGGTGTTCGGCGAGGAGAGGAGACAGAAGTGGACTTGTCTGGTCGACCACTGTTGTTGGTCCCAGGCGGCAGGCCGAAGTAGTCTGAGGGGATCGCAAGGGAAGAAGGAGGGTCCCGAGCTCCAACTGTTTGTGCACGTAGAGATTGAACTTTGATAAGTGTGGCGCCTTTTATTTTCCTTTTATATTTTATTGTCTATTAATTATATAGTTCCAGTAATATCTATAAACTGTAAATCATTTAATCGTATCTGGTGTATTTTCTGTTATTTGGGGGGGGGGGGTACATCACACAGCATCCACACAAACTATTACCCAGTTTGGTGGGGCCGAGGGCTGTTTCCCTAGATGACAGCGAGCTGAGCGACTCTGAGGCTGGCCAGGGGGGGTTATACACACAGCATGTAAAACAAAATATTACCATAAATAAGTTAATAAAATATGATTCAAAATAAATGCAGTCCGCAGCACAAGTAAAGAGTAAACAGCTCGCTGTCCGAGTGAGGAGACCTAGGTGGTGGCAGTGTAATCATTAGTCTCACAGCCTGAGGGAAGGAGCTGTTACCTAGACCTGATGCTCCTAAACCTCCTTTCTAATGATAGTAGGTCAAAGAGCTTGTGGGATGGGTCTGCAATGCTCCCGGTAAATATTACAAAAAAGGTATGAGGGAAACCCCGGTGACCCTCCCAGTGAAAGTGTATGTCCAAGAATTCATCACCAACTAGAACCTCATCCAGCAGCTGTCCATCAGCGGGCCCACAAATTTCTACAGATGTACCAGATGGAGAGCATTCTAACTGGTTGCATCACTGTCTGGTATGGAGGGGCCACTGCACAGGATCGGAAAAAGCTGCAGAAGGTTGTAAACTCAGCCAGCTCCATCATCGGCACCAGTCTCCCCAGCATCGAGGACATCTTCAAAAGGACCTGGACCCATTGCAATTTGCCTATCGCCACAATAGGTCAACGGCAGACACAATCTCAATGGCTCTCCACACAGCTTTAGACCACCTGGACAACACAAACACCTACTGTATGTCAGGATGCTGTTCATCGATATAGCTCAGCATTTAATACCTTCATTCACTCAATCCTGATTCAGAAGTTGCAGAACCTGAGCCTCTGTACCTCCCTCTGCAATTGGATCCTTAACTTCTCAATCAGAAGACCACAATCTGTGCAAATTGATGATAACATCTCCTCCTCACTGACGATCAACACTGGTGCACCTCAGGGGTGTGTGCTTAGCCCACTGCTCTACTCTCTCTATACCCATAACTGTGTGGCCAGGCATAGGTCAAATACCACCTATAAATTTGCTGATGATACAACCATTGTTGGTAGAATCTCAGGTGGTGATGAGAGGGCGTACAGGAGTGAGATATGCCAACTAGTGGAGTGGTGCCACAGCAACAACCTTGCACCCAACATCAGTAAGATGAAAGAGCTGATTGTGGACTTCAGGAAGGGTAAGACGAAAGAACACATACCAATCCTCACAGAGGGATCAGAAGTGGAGAGAGTGAACAGCTTCAAGTTCATGGGTGTCAAGATCTCTGAGGATCTAACCTGATCCCAACATATTGATGCAGTTATAAAGAAGGCAAGACAGCGGCTATACTTCATTAGGAGTTTGAAGAGATTTGGTATGTCAACAAATACACTCAAAAACTTCTATAGATGTACCGTGGAGAGCATTCTGACAGGCTGCATCACTGTCTGGTATGGGGGGGGGGCACTGCACAGGACCAAAGGATGCTGCAGAGGGTTGTAAATTTAGTTGGCTTCATCTTAGGTACTAGCCTACAAAGTACCCAGGACATCTCCAAGGAGCGGTATCTCAGAAAGGCTGCGTCCATTATTAAGGACCTCCAGCAGCCAGGGCATGCCCTTTTCTTATTGCTACCATCAAGGAGGTGGTACAGGAGCCTGAATACACAAACACAACATTTCAGGAATAGCTTCTTCGCCTCTGCCATCGCTTATCAGCTTTCTGAATGACGATAAACCAATAAGCACTACCTCACAATTTTCTTCTTCTCTGCTCTCTTTTTGCTCTACTTATTTATGTCTACTTATTTACAGTGCCTATAAAAGTATTCACCGTCCCTTGAAGTTTTCATGTTTTATTGTTTTACAACATTGAATCACAGTGGATTTAATTTGGCTTTTTTTGACACTGATCAACAGAAAAAGACTCACGTCGGAGTGAAAACAGATCTCTGCAAAGTGATCAAATTAATTAAAGAAATATAAAACACTAAATAACTGATTGCATAAGGATTCGCTCTTTTACATGACGCACCAAATCAACACTAGGGCTGCCAACTGGTTTTAGAAGTCATATGATTAGTTAAATGGAGATCACCTGTGTGCAGTCAAGGTGTTTTAATGGATTGTAGTACAATACACCTGTATCTGGAAGGTCCAACTGCTGGTGAGTCAGTATCCTGGCAAAAACTACACCATGAAGACAAAAGAACACTCCTAGCAACTCTGTGAAAAGGTTATTGAAAAGCACAAGTCAGGAGATGGATACAAGAAAATTTCCAAGTCACTGAATATCCCTTGGAGTACAGTTAAATCAATCATCAAGAAATGGAAAGAATATGGCACAGCTGTAAATCTGCCTAGAGCAGGCCATCCTCAAAAACTGAGTGACTGTGCAAGAAAAGAACTAGTGAGGAAAGCCACCAAGAGATCTATGACAACCCTGCAAGGAGTTACAAGCTTCAGTGTCTGAGATGGGAGGGACTGTGCATACAACAACCTGCCCAGGTGCTTTATCAGTTGCAGCTTTATGGGAGAGTGGCAAAGAGAAAGACACTGTTGAAAAAAAACTCACATGAAATCTCAGCTAGAGTTTGCCAGAAGGCATGTGGGAGACTTTGAAGTCAGCTGAGAGAATTGATATTTGGCCATCAGACTAAATGCTATGTTTGATGTGAGCCAAACACTGCACATCATCAAAAACACACCATCCCTACCATGAAGCATGGTGGTGGCTGCATCGTGCTGTGGGAATGGTTCACTGCAGCAGGCCCTGGAAGGCTTGTGAAGGTAGAGGGTAAAATGAATGCAGCAAAATACAGGGAAATCCTGGAGGAAAACCTGATGCAGTTTGCAAGAGAGCTGTGAATTGGGAAAAGATTTGTTTTCCAGCAAGACAATGACCCCAAGTAGAATGCCAAAGCTACACAGAAGTGGCTTAAAAACAACAAAATTAATGTCCTGGAGTGGCCAAGTCAGAGTCCAGACCTCAATCCAATTGAGAATTTGTGGCTGGAATTGAAAAGGGCTGTTCACTCACAATTCCTATGCAACTTGACAGGGCTTGAGCAGTTTTGTAAAGAAGAATGGGGAAAAATTGCCGTGTCCAGATGTGCAAAGCAGATAGAGACCTATCCACACAGACTCAAGGCTGTAATTGCTGCCAAAGGTACATCTACTAAAGACTGACTTGAAGGGAGTGAATACTTCTGCAATCAATTATTTTGTGTTTAATTATTGTAATATATTTAGATCAATTTGTAGAAATTTGTCACTTTGACATGAAAGAGTTATTTCTATTGATTGGTGTCAAAAAAGCTAAATTAAGACCACTGTGATTCAATAAAACATGAAAACTTTTGGTGGGGGTAAATACCTTTTATAGGTATTGTAGAGTGGAGAGGGTGGTTCCTATAGTAGGGAAAGCACTGTATATTTATCATTGTAATTTATTGTTTTATTATTATGTGTTGTAATGTACTGATGTCACAAAACAACAAATTTCACAGGGTAATGCAAACAGGCTTTTCCACATGTTGGGTGAGGTTACAACTGAGTTAAGGGGGAAAGGTGAACTGTTTAAGGGGAACATGTGGGGAAACGTCTTCACTCAGAGGGTGCAGAGAGTGTAGAATGAGCTGCCACTGGAAATGGTGAATGTGGCTTGGATTTCAACATTTAAGACTAGTTTGGATAAGTACCTGGATGGGAGGGGTATAAAGTGAAAAGAGGAAATATGGGGACAAACTAGCCAATAATATAAAGCAGGATACTGAAAGTATTTTTCAGTTATATAAAGAGTAAAAGGGAGGTGACAGTTGATATTGGACCACTGGAAAATAATGCTGGTGAGCTAGTAATGGGGGACAAAGAAATGGCAGATGAACTTATGGGTATTTTGCATCTGTCTTCACTGTGGAAGAAACTAGCAGTGTGCCAGAGGTCCGTGAGTGTCAGGGAGCAGGAGTGAGTGCCATTGCTATTACTGAGGGAAAACACAAAGGTCTTGAGGTGGATAAGTCACCTGGACCAGATGGACCACATCCCAAAGTCCAAGGAGAGGTTGCTGAAGAGATAACAGATGCATTGGTCAAAATCTCTCAAGAATCACTTAAAGATTGCAAATGTCACTCCATTCTTTAAGAAGGGAGGAAGGCAAAAGAAAAGAAATAAGAGAAACATAGAAAATCTACAGCACATAACAGGCCCTTTGGCTGACAATGTTTTACCGAGCATGTAACCTACTCTAGACGTTGCCCAGAATTTCCCAACCGCAGAGCCCTCTATTTTTCTAAGCTCCACGTACCTATCTAAGAGTCTCTTAAAAACCCTATTGTATCTGCCTCCACCACCTTTGCTGGTGATGCATTCCACGCACCCATCACTCTCTGTGTGAAAAACTTACACTGACATCCCCCCTGTACTTACTTCCAAGCACCTTAAAACTATGGCCCCTCGTGTTAGCCATTCCAGCCCTGGGGAAAAGCCTCTGACTATCCACACGACCAATGCCTCTCATCATCTTATACTCCTCTATCAGGTCACCTCTCATCTTCCATCGCTCCAAGGAGAAAAGGCCAAGTTCACTCAACCTATTCTCATAAGGCATGCTCCCCAATCCAGGAAACATCCTTGTCAATCTCCTCTGCACTCTCTCTACAGTATCCACATCCTTCAGCCTAACCTCAGTGGTTGGGAAAATGTTGGAGTCTATTATTAAGGATGAGGTTTCGGGGTACTTGGAGACTACCGATAAAATAAGTCAAAGTCAGCATTGTCTCTGGAAAGGGAAATCTTGCCTGACAAATCTGTTAGAGGTCTTTGAGGAAGTAAAAAGCAAGATGGACAAAGGAGAGGCAGTGGATGTCATTTACTTGGGTTTTCAGAAGCAACTTGATAAGGTGCCACACATGAGGCTGTTTAACAGGGTAAAATCCTATGGTATTACAGGACAGATACTGGCATGGATAGAGGACTGGCTGGCAGGCAGGAGGCAGCGAGTGGGAATAACAATGCTTGCCTCCCTGAAAGTGGCAACACAGTTCAAAGGGTGGTTCAGAAGCCTATGACATGCTTGCTATTATTAGTCAAGGCACTGAGTTTAATAATCAGGAAGTCATGTTGCAGCTTTATAAAACTCTAGCTGGGCTTCCTCTGACCGTTCTGGCCACTCCACTATAGGAAGGTTGTCAAGGCTTTGGAGAGGGTGCAGAAGAGGTTACCAGGGTGCTGCCTGGATTAGAGGACATGTGCTATAACGAGAGGTTGGACAAACTTGGGTTGTTTTCTCTGGAGCAGCGAAGGCTGAGGGGAGGTCTGACAGAGGTTTATAAGGCTTTGAGAGGCAAAGATAGAGTAGACAGACAGTATCGATCTCCCAGGGTTGAAATGTCTAGTACCAGAGGGCATGCATTTAAAGTGAGAGGGGGTAATTTCAAAGGAGATGGGAGGGGCAAGCTTTCTTTACATGCAGAGTGGTGGGCACCTGGAGTTCCTGTGCTGTACTGTGAGGGGAGGCAAAATGAGAAGGCAGACAGTGAGGTAACAGGAATCTGAAAAGCAACTAATGATCAATAATGAAAGGAAATGTTTTGTTCTGCAGCCTTGTTGGGGAAGGGGGTTGTTGTCAGGGGTAACTTGTCTGAACAAGGCGGGTAACCGGTAAGTGGAAATGACCAATAACAGAGAGATGGAGTGACATTGCATGAACACTGACATGCAGTATGAGATCAGCTCCTGCAGAAGCCAGCACTGATTCAGACACAAACTTCTGATAATGACACCACCCCCCCTTCACCATTCCCCATCCCCTTTTCCCTCTCTCAACTTATCTCCTTGCCTGTCCATTGCCTTCCTCCAGTGCTCCTCCCTCCTTTTCTTTCTGTCCTCTCCTATCAGACCCCCCCCCTTCTTCAGCCCTGTATCTTTTTTGCCAATCAGTTCCCTCCCTGCTCTTTACTTCATCCCTCCCCTTCGTGGTTTCACCTATCACCTTGTGTTTCTCTATCCTCCCCCAGCTTCTAATTCTATTCCTCATCTTTTTTTCTCTAGTCCTGCTGAAAGGTCTTGGCCTGAAATGTCAGCTGTACTCTTTTCCCTAGATGCTGCCCGGCCTGCTGAGTTCCTCCAGCATTTTGTGTGTGTTGCCTGGATTTTCAGCATCTGCAGATTTTCTCCTGTTTGTGATCCTATCTCCTGTACTCAGTACTTTGATTTATGAAGGCCAATATGCCAAAAGCTCTCTTTACGACTCTATCTAACTATGAAGCCACTTTCAGCAAATTATGCACCTGTATTCCCAGATTTCTTTGTTTAACCACAGTCCTCAGTTCCCTACCGTCCACTGTGTAAAATTCCAACTCCTACCCTGCCCTCAAATTTACCCGGTCCATTTCCGACACCTCCCTCCCCTTTATTGATCTCACTGTCTCTGGAGACAGCTTATTCACTGATGTCAATTATAAACCCACGGACTCTCACAGCTACCTAGATTATACCTCTTCCCACCCTGTTACTTGTAAAAATACAATCCCCTTCTCTCAATTCCTCCATCTCCACTGAATCTGCTCTCAGGATGAAGCATTTCATTCTAGAATAAAGGAAATAGTCTCCTTTTTCAAAGAAAGGGGCTTCCCTTCCTCCACCATCAACGCTGTCCTCAACCACGTCTCTTCCATTTCACGCACGTCTGCTCTTACCCCATCCTCCCTCGGATAGGGTTTCTCTTGTCCTCACCTACCACCTCACCAGTCTCTTCGTCCAGCAATACAGTAATTCTCCAAAACTTCTGCCATTCCAACAAGATTTCACCACCAAGCACATCTTTCCCTCACCCCACCCCGACGTTCTGCTTTCCATAGGGATCGCTCCCTACGTGACTCCCTTGTCCATTTGTTCCCCCCCCCACTGATCTCCCACCTGGCATTTATCTTGCAAATGGAACAAGTGTTACACTTGCCCCTATGCCTTCTCCCTCACTACCATTCAGGACCCTAAATCCAGGTGAGGTGACACTTTATCTGTGAGTCTGTTGGGGTTATATACTATGTTCAATGCTTGCGGTGTGGCCCCCTGTATATCGGTGAGACACAATGTAGATTGGGAGACCGTTTCACTGCGTCCCAATGCTCCGTCTGCCATAAAAAGTGGGATTCCCAGTGGCCATCCATTTTAATTCCATTTCCCATTCCCATTCCGATATGTCTATACATGGCCTCCTCTACTGTCGTGATGAGGCCACACTCAGGTTGGAGGAACAATACCTTGTATTCCATTTGGGTAGCCTCCAACCTGATGGCATGAACATCGCTATCTCAAACTTCCAGTACTACCCCCCAAACCCTCTCCTTCACCATTTTCCACCCTTTTCCCTCTATCACCTTATCTCCTTGCCTGCCCATCACCTCCCTTTGGTGCCCCTTCCCCCTTTTCAGCCATTCAGCCCATCGAGTCTGCTCCGCCATTCCATGATGGCTGATCCTGGATCCCACTCAACCCCATACACCTGCCTTCTCGCCATATCCTTTGACACCCTGACCGATCAGGAAATAATCAACTTCCGCCTTAAATATACGTACGACCTTGGCCTCCACCAGAGACTGTGGCAGAGCATTCCACAGATTCACTATGCTCTGGCTAAAAAAAAATCCTCCTTACCTCTGTTCTAAAGAGTCGCCCCTCTATTTTGAGGCTGTGCCCTCTAGTTCTGGATACCTCCACCATAGGAAACATCCTCTCCACATCCACCTTATCTAGTCCTTTCAACATTTGGTAGGTTTCAATAAGATCCAATTGCATTCTAAATTCCAGTAAGCACAGGCCCAAAGCTGCCAAATGCCCTTCATATATTAACCCCTTCATTCCTGGAATCATCCTCATGAACCTCCTCTGGACTCTCTCCAATGACAACACATCCTTACAGAGACATGCAGCCCAAAACGGTTGACAATACTCCAAATGCAGCTGGACCAGTCTCTTATAAAGCCTCAGCATCATACACCTCCGATCCTTACACACCTCCATTCCCCATCAAGAAGGCCTCAAAGCCCTCTGCTACTTTCTGGACAATAGACCTCACCAGTTCCCCACCACCACTACCCTCCTCCGGTTGGTGGAACTGGTACTCACACTTAATAACTTCTCTTTTGGCTCTTCCTACTTTCTTCAGACCAAGGGTGTAGCTACGGGCACTTGCATGGGCCCCAGCTATGCCTGCCTCTTTGTTGGTTATGTGGAACAGTCTGTGTTCCGAACCTATCCTGGTAATGCTCCCCAACTTTTCCTTCGCTACATTGACGACTACATTGGTGCTGCTTCCTGCACCCATGCTGAGCTCATCAATTTCATCGACTTTACTTCTAACTTCCACCCAGCTCTCAAATTCACTTGGTCTATCTCAGACACTTCTCCCCCTTTCTTGATCTCTCGGTCTCCATCTCTGGAGACAGCCTGTCCACTGACATCTTCTACAAGCCCACAGACTCTTACAACTACCTCAACTATACCTCTTCCCACCCCGCCACATGCAAAAATGCCATTCCCTATTCCCAGTTCCTCCGTCTCTGCCGCATCTGCTCCCAGGATGAGGCTTTCCGTTCCAGGACACCTCAAATGTCCTCTTTCTTTAAGGATCGTGGTTTCCCTTCTGCCATCATCAATGATGCCCTCACCCGCATCTCCTCCATTTCCCGCACTTCGGCCCTCACCCCAGCCTCCTGCCACCACAACATGGACAGAGTTCCCCTTGTCCTCACCTACCACCCCACCAGCCTCCGGATCCGGCACATTATCCTCCACAACTTCCGCCACCTTCAACAGGACCCCACCACTAAGCACATCTTTCCCTCTCCGCCCCTCTCTGCTTTCCACAAGGATCGGTCCCTCCGCAACTCCCTGATCCACACGTCCCTCCCCACAGATCTCCCACCCAGCACTTATCCCTGTAAGCGCAAGTGCTACACCTGTCCCTACACCTCCTCTCTTGCCACCATTCAGGGCCCCAAACAGTCCTTCCAAGTGAGGCAACACTTCACTTGTGAGTCTGTTGGGGTCATCTATTGCATCCGGTGCTCCCGGTGCGGCCTCCTCTACATCGGTGAAACCCGACGCAGATTGGGGGACCGCTTCGTCGAGCACCTCTGCTCCATCCGCCACAACAGACAGGATCTCCCAGTTGCCACCCACTTCAACTCTGCTTCCCACTCCCATTCAGATATGTCCATACATGGCCATGATGAGGCTAAACTCAGGTTGGAGGAGCAACACCTCATATACTGTCTAGGTAGTCTCCAGCCCCTTGGTATGAATATAGAATTCTCCAACTTACGGTAATTCCCTCCCCCTCCCTTCCCCTATCCCTATTTCACTCTGCCCCCTCCCCCAGCTGCCTACCACCTCCCTCATGGTTTCGCCTCCTTCTACTACCCATTGTGTTTTCACCTATTCCTTCTTCACTTTTCCTGCCTATCACCTCCCTGCCTCCCTTCCCCCACCCCTTTATCTTTCCCCTTACTGGTTTTTCACCTGGAACCTACCAGCCTTCTCCTTCCCACCCTCCCCCCACCTTCTTTATAGGGCCTCTGCCCCTTCCCTCTTCAGTCCTGACGAAAGGTTCTGGCCCGAACCGTTGACTGATCATTTCCACGGATGCTGCCCGACCTGCTGAGTTCCTCCAGCGTGTTGTGAGTGAAGCCTCAGCATTATTTCCTTGCTTTTATATTCTATTCCCCTTGAAATAAATGCCAATTTTTCCCTTCTTTACCACAGACTCAACCTATAAATTAACCTTCTGGGAGTCTTGCATGAGGACTCCTAAGTCCCTCTGATGTTTGAACCTTCTCCCCATTTAGATAACAGTCTGCACTATTGTTCCTCTTACCAAAATGCATCGTTATACTTTTCCCAACACTGTATTCCATCTGCCATTTTTTTTGCCCATTCTTCCAATTTGTCTAAGTTCTTTTTTTCTGTAATTTATTTTTTTATTGAATTTCATCATCAAACAAACATTTCCATAAGATGTATTTCAGATACTGTACATATATATCATATAATCATATTTGTCACAAATCTCCACATAATATTTATCTGAGGTATACACTTATAGAAAGGAGAGGAAAGAAAAAACAATCGAAAGAAGAAAACTACGTACGAAGTAGGGAGTGATCTTTTTTTTACAACATATTTATTGGCTTGTGAGAATAAAATCAGGCCTGTGAGGTGTTATGCAGTTAAACCATTTTTTCCAGCATTAATAAAATTGTTCCAACTTATGATTAACAGATGCTGTTATCTTCTCCATTTTGTAAATGTCCATTGTAATTTCCATCCATACATTTAAAGTTGGGCTCTCCTGTGATAACCATTTCCTGGTAGGAGTCTTTTTACCAGCCACCAGCAGTATATTCATTAAATATTTATCTCTTTTCAACCATTCTTGAGGTATATACCCAAAGTATATGGTCTTACTGTCTAAGGGTATTTCATATTTAAAGATGTCTTGTAGGGCATTATGTATCCCACTCCAATAGTCTTTGATAACGGGGCATTCCCAGAAAATGTGATAATGGTTTGCATTTTGATTTCCACAATTTCTCCAGCAAACAGGGGGGTTGTTATCATAATGGGATTTCTGAGAAAATATCTTATCAAGTTTTTCCACCTGAACACCCTCCATTTCTGTGAACTGGTACACTTCCATTGATACCTCCATATTATTGTCCATTCTTCCTCAGATATTATTATCCCTCCTTCCTTCTCCCATTTTGTTTTAATGTATGAAATCGAATGTGTTTTAAGATTTGACAGACCCTTATACACGCTTGAAATTATTCTACTACTGTTGTCTGAATTATATGCGTTTCTAAATAGCTCTATCAGACATGTACTTGCCTTGGTTACATTTTTAACAGTCCTATTAACATACTGTCGCATCTGTAAATACTGGTAAAAGTCTTGGTTTTCTAGTAAGTACTTCTCTTTGAGCATTTCAAAACTGAACAGTGTTTCTCCTTTCATTATATTGCAAATAGCTGTTCAGTCCTTAAATCTAGCATCCAGTTTATTTGGTGTAAAATCCGAGTCATATGCACACCATCTAAGATTTGCAATGTCTCTCTCCAGTTTAGATTCTTTTATAATAGTTTTCCATATTTTAAGTGTTTATTTCACCCACGGGTTGTCAATATTACTTATGTAACTCTGTAGGTTGTTATCAGCCAAAATTGCCTGTATGGGGATGGAAAGTATCCTCTCCTCAATGTTTTTCCATTGAGTGTCATATGATGGGTTGCACCAGCATATCACAGCTCTCAACTGTGCTGCAAAATAATAATCTATAAGAGAAGGTAGGCCCCATCCCCCCTTTCCCTTGGCTAATTGCTAAGTTTTGAGACAAACCCTAGGCCTTTTACCCTGCCATCTATATCTTGATAGCATCTTGTTCCATTCATTGAATTGATTTTGGTTAATCTCTATTGGTAGGGTCTGAAAGAGATATAGTAGTCTGGGCAGTATATACATTTTAACAGATTCAATCCTTGAACTGAGACCAAGAAAAGGAATTAGGTTCCACCTTGTTATAGCTTCCTTAATTTTTTTATATATTGGCTGATAATTGCATTCTGATAATTTTGCCAAATCTTTTGGCATAATGATGCCCAAATATTTGACAGACTCTGTTTGCCTTGCCCAAGGATACCTACTTTCAAATTCTCTTGGTGGACTATAGTTATATGAAAGTAGTTGGGTTTTACCTAAGTTGATCTTGTATCCTGATAATTAGCCATATTGTTCAAAGGATTGCATCAATTTAGGTAAAAAGTCTGTTGGTTGCCCTGGATAGATCAAATGTCATCCGCGTAACAGGCCAATTTATGCTCTGTCCAATTTGTCTAAGTCCTGCTGCAATCACATTGCTTCCTCAGCACTACCTACCCCTCCACCTATCTTTGTATCATCTGCAAACTTTGCCACAAAACCATCAATTCCATTATCTAAATAACTGACAAACAATATGAAAAGTAGTGGTCCCAATACTGACCCTGATTGGCTGCCAGTGACCACTAGTCACTGGCAGCCAACCAGAAAAGGCTCCTTTTATTCTCACTCGCTGCCTCCTGTCTGTCAGCCATTTCACTATCCATGCCAATATCTTTCCTGTAACACCATATGATTTTATCTTGTTAAGCAGCCTCATATGTGGTACCTTATCAAATACTATCTGAAAATGCAAGTAAATGACATCCACTGCCTCTCCTTTGTCCACCCTGCTTGTTACTTCTTTGAAGAACTTTAACAGATTGGTCAGGCAAGATTTCCCTTCACAGAAACCATGCTGACTTTGACTTATTTTATCATTAGTCTCCAGGTACCTCAAATCCTCCTCCTTAATAATAGACTCCAACACTTTTGCAACCACTGAGGTTAGGCTAACTGGCCTATAATTTCCTTTCTTTTGTCTGCATCCCTTTTTAAAGAGTGGAGTGACATTTGCAATTTTCCAGTCCTCCGAGGCATGCCAGAATCAAGTGATTCTTGAAAGATCATGACCAATGCATTCATTATCTCTTCAGCAACCTCTCTGAGGACTCTGGGATGTAGTCCATCTGGTCCAGGTGACTTATCCACCTTAAGACCTTTGAGTTTGCTGAGCATATTTTCCTTTGTAACAGCAATGGCACTCGCTCCTGCTCCCTGACACACTGCTAGTGTCTTCCACAAATGCCTCACTAAAGTCCATGTAGACAACAATCATTGCCGTGCCTTCATCTACTTTCCTGGTTACTTCCTCAAAAAACTATATAAGGTTGCCATGCTGACTATCTTTGATCAATTTATGTTCATCTACTTTATATCTGGTCCTTTGGAATACCTTCCAATAATTTTCCCACTGCTGATGTCAGGCTCCAGTGTATAATTTCCTGGTTTATGTTTAGAGCCTTTTTTAAACAGCAGAACACAATTGTCTGTCCTCCAATCCTCTGGCACCTCTCCTGTCACTAAGGATGACTTAAATATTCCTGCTAGGGACTTGGTAATTTCTGTACTTGCCTCCCGTAGTGTCCGAGGGAACACCTTGTCAGGCCCTGGGCATTTATCCACTCTTAATTTGTCTGATGATAGCAAACACCTCCTTCTCTGCATTCTGTATGACGGTCCTTGAAACTGATGCTGCTTTGCCTCACTTCTGTAGATTTTGTGTCCATCTCCTGAGTAAATACAGTTGTAAAAAAATCCATCTCAGACTTCACCCATCTATGTTGGCTCTAGACACAGATTACTGTTCTGATCTTCAGTGTTGTGCAGGTGCTGGTGTTGGCCCTCGGTTTTGTGAAATTTTCCACGCTGAGTGCTGTGAAGGTGCCTGTCAGTTTAGTTCATTAAATTGCTCTCAGCAGTGGTAGGTAGATAGCCAGCTAATCGGTATAATGAAAACTATTACACTCACATGGAGCTTGGCACAAACAAACATGGCATACAAAATCATGTCAGCATTGCCATCAGTGTCATCTCTTTAGTTAATGAGCAGCTTGTTAAATTGTCAGACTACACAGGGAGCAGTTACCCGGACCAGCTGCCTCTGTGTTACTCAGACATGTTACCCTTTCTTCTTACACAACATAAATGTGCTTCTCTGGGAAATCTCCCAAATGATACGAGTGCCGACTAGGCTACTAAAAGATATTTCACTTAGACCTTTAGAGTATAAGACATAGAACCACAAGACCATCAGATGTGGAAGCAGAATTAGGCCATTCAGCCCATCAAGTCTGCTCCTCCACTCTAACATGGCTGATTTATTATCCCTCTCAATGCCATTCTCCAGCATCCTCCCTGTAACCTTTGACACCATGACCCTGACTAATCAAGAACCTATCAACTTTCGCTTCAAATATTCCCAATGACCTGACCTTCACAGACTTCTGTGGCAATGAATTCCACAGTTTCTCCACCCTCTGGCTAAAGAAATTCCTCCTCATCTCTGTTCTAAATGGATATCCTTCTATTCTGAGGCTGTGCCCTCTGGTCCTAGATTCCCGCACTATAGGAATGTCCTCTCCACATGTTTTCAAAGTACATTGCTTATCAAAGAACATATAAATTATACAACCTTGAGATTCGTCTGCTTACAGGCAGCCACAAAGCAAGAAACCCAAAAGAACCCATTTAAAAATTAATAAAATTGAGACCAACGTCTGAAGCGCAGAGAAAGGGGAACAGGTCATGCAAACAATGGAATCGAGCCACAATATTCCGAACCAAAACGAGTCCTTACATCTTTCTTTCTCACATAATCCAAATCTGTTTTTCCAGGAAATCTTCCAACTGGTTGGACAAGCCCCACCCATGACTAGGCTACTAAACACAATGAGTACTTGCTCTCTGTTTGCTGAGCTTTGCACTTCGGAAATGAGTTAAATCGCCCAGGTCTCAGAGGAGTGCTGGAGTCGAGCCAAGGAAAGGATGCTTGCTTACCTTGGGTGGCTGTTGAAATGCTGGTGGTGCCGGTGCAGGTTCCATGGTGGATGCCTTCTTGGAGGGGCCAGGTTGACGATAGGTACTGTGTGCAGGAGCAGAGGGGTTGTAGGCGACCTCTGGCCTCCAGGGATGCTGATTGCCATAGGCTGGCTCTCCCACGTAGCCTCCTCCATACCCTGGTGCCACCGGCTGGGTGTCCTGATAGTGGGATGGCGAAGGGGTGTAACCGTAACCTGGGTCGGGGTACTTTGCCGGTGTAGCTCTGTAGCCCGGGTCCAGGGAACGAGGCGGTGTGTTGAACTGCTGCTGAGGTGGAGGAGGAGGAAGAGGGGGAGCGGGGGCCAGCTCTGGGCCTGTTGGCTGGGAACCCGGCGGCAAGAAGTTGGGATTGGGCTGTGCAGTTTTGACCTGGATGTTGAAGGCAGGCTGGGAGGACGTGGAGGCCGTGGTGTAGGAGGCTGGCACGGGCTGTGGCGGGTTCTTCGCAGAGAGAGCAGGGGCCAAGCTTGGAGAAGTGTGAGGCTTGCTAGCTGCCTTCTTGGTGGCGGTCAGTAGTGGTTGGGCGGGAATGACCATCCTCTGGTGTCCGATCACTGGACTGTGGGCGGCGGTGGTGACTGGGCCTTGGATGGCTGAGGGGGTGCTGCTCGTGACTCCATGGCTCTGAAACAGAAGCAGGGAGATGATAAGGGACAGGCAGTTCATGTAATGGCGGCTATGATCAGTGGTGTTGTCCAGCACAGTGATCAAGTCCACACATGCATGCACACACACACACACACACACGCACGCACACACACACACACACACACACACACACACACACGCACGCACACGCTAGAGTCTGCATTAAAATATAAATTAGTTTATTATTGTCGGATGTACTTAAGTATAGTGAATGACCTGTCTTGTATACTGTTCAGACAGATCAATTCTTTATACAGTGCATTGAAATAGAACAAGGTAGAATTAAGCAAAGTAACAGCTCAGTATAGAGTAGACGGTCCGAAAGCCTGTTTCTGTGCTGTATGACAATGCAGTATTTACATATTAGTACAAAGTACAGACCTGCCTTCATACCGTGCTTTTGATGATTGAACATAGAACAATACAGCACAGTGACAGGCTACTAGGCGTGAGTCCCAGTTCTCCTGTACCCATGCAGGGTACAGACAGCTCCCGTACCGGGGCAGGGTACGGACAGCTCCCGTACGGGCGCGAGGTACGGACAGCTCCCGGTTCTCCCGTACCGGCGCGGGGTACGGACAGCTCCCATACCGGGGCGGGGTATGGACAGCTCCCGGTTCTCCTGTATGGGCGCGAGGTACGGACAGCTCCCGGTTCTCCCGTTCCGGCGCGGGGTACGGACAGCTCCCGTACTGGCACGAGGTACGGACAGCTGTCGGTTCTCCCGTACCGGCGAGGGGTACGGACAGCTGCCGGGGCTCCCGTACCTGTGCGGAGTATAGAGCACTTGCACCAGTCCCCCGAAACGCAGGGAGCTCTCCTCACACAGTAGTCAGTAACCTGACTATTGATGCAGAGTGTGGTTGAAGACTCTTGGCACCGTGTGAATCACCTGCAGCATTTACTGTGTGTCAGGAAGATAATCCATGTCCACGCGTACATGGCCAAGCTCCCTCATTATCTCATTATCCTTCCACTGAACATTCCAGAAATCAATCTGAAATCCATCCTTCATTGTCTAAGGCCAATGTCATTACCCTGAGGTGAATAGGTCAAGGTTGCACATGGTACGATTTTCCCAAAGGGCTCTTGAGGAAGGAGAAAGGGATTTATTTATGTGCAGAATAGGTCATGCTGTTCCAGCAACCCACAACCCCAAAGCCCAATCATGGAACAATTTCCAACATCTATACGATATGTCTGGGGTAGGAAACCAGAGCACCCAGGCAAAACCCACACATCTGTCACCTGGGGCAAAACCCACGCATTGTGTCACCTGGGCAAAACCCACACATTGTGTCACCCGGGCAAAACCCACACATTGTGTCACCCGGGGCACAACCCACACATCTGTCACCCGGGCAAAACCCACACATTGTGTCACCCGGGGCACAACCCACACATCTGTCACCCGGGCAAAACCCACACATTGTGTCACCCGGGGCACAACCCACACATCTGTCACCCGGGGCACAACCCACACATCTGTCACCCGGGCAAAACCCACACATTGTGTCACCTGGGGCACAACCCACACATCTGTCACCTGGGCAAAACCCACACATCTGTCACCCGGGGCACAACCCACACATCTGTCACCCGGGCAAAACCCACACATTGTGTCACCCGGGGCACAACCCACACATCTGTCACCCGGGCAAAACCCACACATCTGTCACCCGGGGCACAACCCACACATCTGTCACCCGGGCAAAACCCACACATTGTGTCACCCGGGCAAAACCCACATATTCTGTCACCAGAGGACATTACAGAAGGGTGTCAGAATCGAACTCCAAACACTGGAATGCTCCGAGCTGATTTTGCATTATGCTAACTGCTAAGTTATTGAGGTGTAAATTTACAGAGATCACAACCTGTCACACTAATGTGAGTAGGCCTTCATAAATCAGACTATTGAGTATAGGGTGTGATGTAGAAGTTGTATAAGACATTGAGGGTTAATTAGGAGTATTGTGTGCAGTTTTGGTCACCTACTTACAGGAAAGATGTCAGTAAGATTGAAAGAGTGCTGAAATAATTCACAAGGATGTTGCCAGTACAGTATTTGAGGACCTGAGATATGAGGAAAGATTGAATCAGTTAGGACTGTATTCTTGAGAATGTCGAAGATTGAAAGGAGATTTGATAGAAGTATGTGGAATTATGTGGCAGGATACTTGGTAGTGTGGAGGAGCAGAGGGATCTGGGGGTACATGTCCACAGATCCCTGAAAGTTGCCTCACAGGTGGATAGGGTAGTTAAGAAAGCTTATGGGGTGTTAGCTTTCATAAGTCGAGGGATAGAGTTTAAGAGTCGTGATGTAATGATGCAGCTCTATAAAACTCTGGTTAGGCCACACTTGGAGTACTGTGTCCAGTTCTGGTCACCTCACTATAGGAAGGATGTGGAAGCATTGGAAAGGGTACAGAAGAGATTTACCAGGATGCTGCCTGGTTTAGAGAGTATGCATTATGATCAGAGATCAAGGGAGCTAGGACTTTACTCTTTGGCGAAAAGGAGAATGAGAGGAGACATGCTAGAGGCATACAAGATATTAAGAGGAATAAATGAGAGTGGATAGCCAGCGCCTCTTCCCCAGGGCACCACTGCTCAATACAAGAGGACATGGCTTTAAGGTAAGGGGTGGGAAGTTCAAGGTGGATATTAGAGGAAGGTTTTTTACTCCGAGAGTGGTTGGTGAATGGAATACACTGCCTGAGTCAGTGGTAAAGGCGGATACACTAGTGAAATTTAAGAGACTACTAGACAGGTATATGGAGGAATTTAAGGTGGGGGGTTATATGGGAGGCAGGGTTTGAGGGTCGGCACAACATTGTGGGCCGAAAGGCCTGTAATGTGCTGTACTATTCTGTGTTCTATTATGAGGAATGTTGATAGGGTAAATGCAACCAGGCTTTTCTACTGAGGTTGGGTGAGATTAGAACGAGAAGTCAGAGGTTAAAGGTGAAAGATGAAATGTTTTAGAGGAACATGAAGGGAAAATTCTCCATTCAGAGTGTGGAGAGAATGTGGAACGAGCTGCCAGCACAAGTAGTGGAGATGGGTTCGGTTTCAACATTTAACAGAAGTTTGGATAAGTACGTGGATGGAAGGGGTATGGAGGCCTACGGTCCCAGTGCAGGTCAATGGGAGTAGGCAGTTTAAATGTGAGCAGCCTTAATGACCATCGCCCAGTAGCACTCACATATGCAGTGATGAAATACATTGAGAGGTTGGCCATGACTGGACCGAACTCCTGCCTCAGCAAGGACCTGGACCCATTGCAATTTGCTTCTTGTCACAATTCAAAAAGCGATGACTCAGATGGGCGCCATCAGTCATTAAGGACCCACCTCACCCAGGACGTGCCCTCGTCTCATTGCTACCATCAAGGAGGAGGTACAGGAGTCTGAAGACGCACACTCAATATCTCCCGAACAGCCTCTTCCCCCTGACATCAGATTTCTGTATGGACATTGAACCCATGAACAGTACCTCACTATTCTTACTTTTTTTTTTGCTCTACTTAATATATAATAAATACATTTAAAATGTGTGTGTGTGTATATATATGTAATAAAATAAGAAAAGAAACACAGAAAACCTACAGGCCCTTCGGCCCACAAAGTTGTGCCAAACATGTGCCTACCTTAGAAATTACTAGGCTTACCCACAGCCCTCTATTTTTCTAAGCTCCATGTATCTATCCAAAAGTCTCTTAAAAGACCCTATCATATCCACCTCCACCACCGTTGCCGGCAGCCCATTCCACGCACTCACCACTCTCTGATTGAAAAAACTTACCCCTGACATCTCCTCTGTACCCACTCCCCAGCACCTTAAACCTGTGTCCTCTTGTGGCAACCATTTCATTCCTGGGAAAAAGCCTCTGACTATCCACACGATCAATGCCTCTCATCATCTTATACACCTCTATCAGGTCACCTCTCATCCTCTGTCACTGCAGTGGTGTGCCTCAGGGATCTGTTCTGGGACCCTTACTCTTCGTGAGTTTTATAAATGACCTGGATGAGGAAGTGGAGGGATGGGTTAGTAAGTTTGCTGATGACACAAAGGTTGGAGGTGTTGTGGATAGTGTGGAGGGCTGTCAGAGGTTACAGCAGGACAACGATAGGATACAAAACTGGGCTGAGAAGTGGTAGATGGACTTCAACCCAGATAAGTGTGAAGTGGTTCATTCTGGTAGGTCAAATATGATGGCAGAATATAGGATTAATGGTAAGAGTCTTGGCAGGGTGGAGGATCAGAGGGATCTTGGGGTCCGAGTCTATAGGACCCTCAAAGCAGCTGTGCAGGTTGACTCTGTGGTTATGAAGGCATACAGTGTATTGGCCTTCATTAATTGTGGAATTGAATTTAGGAGCCGAGAGGTAATGTTGCAGCTATATAGGACCCTGGTTAGACCCCACTTGGAGTACTGTGCTCAGTTCTGGTCACCTCAGTACAGGAAGGATATGGAAGCCATAGAAAGGGTGCAGAGGAGATTTACAAGGATGTTGCCTGGATTGGGGAGCATGCCTTATGAAAGCAGATTGAGTGAACTCGGCCTTTTCTCCTTGTAGTGACGGAGGATGAGAGGTGAATTGACAGAGGTGTATAAGATGACGAGAGACATTGATCGTGTGGATAGTCAGAGGCTTTTTCCCAGAGCTGAAGTGGTTGCCACAAGGGGACACAGGTCTAAGGTGCTGGGGAGTAGGTACAGAGGAGATGTCAGGGGTAAGTTTTTTACGCAGAGAGTGGTGAATGGGTGGAATGGGCTGCCGGCAACAGTGGTGGAGGTGGATACGATAGGGTCTTTTAAGAGACTTTTAGTTAGGTACATGGAGCTCAGAAAAACAGAGGGCTACAGGGAAGTCTCGTAATTGCTGAGGTAGGGACATATTCGGCACAACCTTGTGGGCTGAAGGTCCTGTATTGCGTTATGTTTTCTATGTTTTTAACTACCTAGGCTTTACCAATAGCCCTTTATTTTTCTAAGCTCCTTGTATTCATCCAGGAGTCTCTTAAAAGACCCTATTGTTTCCGCTTCCACCACTCTCTGCGTAAAAAAAGTTACCCCTGACATCTCCTCTGTACCTACCTCTAAGCACCTTAAAACTATGCCCTCTATTGCTAGCCATTTCAGCCCTGGGAAAAAGCCTCTGACTATCCACACGATGAATGCTTCTCATCATCTTATACCCCTCTATCAAATCACCTCTCATCCTCCATCACTCCAAGGAGAAAAGGCAGAGTTCACTCAACCTATTCTCATAAGGCATGCTCCCCAATCCAGGCAACATCCTTGGTTGTTTTGTCTGGAGTGACCGAAGCTGAGGGGATATGTGACAGAGGTGTATAAGATCGAGAGTCATAGATAGGATAGACAGACAGTATCTTTCTCCCAGGGTTTAAATGTCTAATACCCAACAGCGTGTATTTAAGACCATAAAACACAGGAGCAGAATTGGGCCATCTGGCCCATCGAGGCTGCTCCACCATTCCATCATGGCTGACCTCTTTTTCCTGTTTCTTCCTCAACACCAGTTCCCAGCCTTCTCCCTGTAACCTTTGATGCCAAGTCCATCAAGAACCTACCAATCTCCCAACAACTTGGCCCCCACAGCTGCATGTGGCAACAAATTCCACAATTTCACCACACTTAGACTGAAGAAATTTCTCCACAACTCTGTTCTGAAGGGGCGCCCCTCTATCCTGAGGGTGTGCCCACTTGTCCTAGACTCTCCCACCATGGGAAACATCCTTTTCACATCTAATCTGTCTAGGGTTTTCAACATTCAAAAGGTTTCAATGAGATCCCCCCTCATCCTTCTGAATTCCAGCAAGTACAGATCCAGAACCAAAAAACAATCTTCGTATGATAACCCTTTCATTTCCAGAATCATCCTTGTGGTCTCACCAGTGCCTTATAAAGTCTCAGCATCACACCCCTGCTTTTGTTTTCTAGTCCTCTAGAAAAGAATGCGAACATGGCATTTGCCTTCCTCACCACCAACTCAACCTGCAAGTTAACCTTCAGGGTGTTTTGTACAAGGACTCCCAAGTCCCTCTGAATCTCACTCCTTTTATTCCCACTCGCTGCCTCCTACTAATCAGCCAATTCTCTAACCATGTTAGTAACTTTCCTGTAATACCATGGGATCTTAGCTTGATAAGCAGCCTCATATGTGGCACCTTATCAAAGGCCTTCTGAAAATCCAAATATATAACATCCACTACATCCCCTTTATCTATCCTACATGTAATCACATCAAACAATTTCAACAGTTTCGTCAGGCAGAATTTTCCCTGAAGGAAACCATGCTGACTTGGTACTATCTTGTCCTGTGTCACCAGTTACTCCATCATATTCACTACAGAAAAGGATCTTGGTGATTGTAGGGATGACTTGCAGTGGACTGAAAAGCTTGAGCATGTAGATATTAAGAAAAAGGATGTGCTGGTTCATTTGGAAAGCATCAAGTTGGATAAGTCACCAGGACCGGACAGGATGTACCCCAGACTACTGTGGGAAGCGAGGGAGGAGATTGCTGAGTCTCTGGCAATGATCTTTGCATCATCAATGTGGACGGGAGAGGTTCCGGAGGATTGGAGGGTTGCGGACGTCGTTCCCTTATTCAAGAAAGGGAATAGGGATAGCCCAGGAATTTATAGGCCAGTGAATCTTACTTAAGTGGTTGGTAAGTTGATGGAGGAGATCCTGAGAGGCAGGATTTATGAACATTTGGAGAGGTATAATATGATTAGGAGTAGTCAGCAAAGCTTTGTCAAAGGAAGGGCGTGCTTACGAGCCTGATTGAATTTTTTGAGGATGTGACTAAACACATTGATGAAGGAAGAGCCGTAGATATCGTGTATATGCATTTTAGCAAGGCATTTGATAAGGAACCCCATGCAAGGCTTATTGAGAAAGTAAGGAAGCATGGGATCCAAGGGGACATTGCTTTGTGGATCCAGAACTGGCTTGCCCACAGAAGGCAAAATGTGGTTGTAGACGGGTCATATTCTGCATGGAGGTTGGTGACCAGCGGTGTGCCTCAGGGATCTGTTTTGGGACCCTTTCTCTTTGTGATTTTTTTTGTAAGTGACCTGGACAAGGAAGTGGAGGGATGGATTAGTAAATTTGCTGATGACACAGAGGTTGGGGGTGTTGTGGATAGTGTGGAAGGTTGTCAGAGGTTACAATGGGACATTGAAAGGATGCAAAACTGGGCTGAGAAATGGCAGATGAAGTTCAACCCAGATAAGTGTGAGGTGGTTCATTTTGATAGGTCAAATATGATGGCAGAATATAATATTAATTGTAAGACTCTTGGCAGTGTGGAGGATCAGAGGGATTTTGGGGACTGAGTCCATAAGACATTCAAAGCTGCTGTGCAGGTTGACTCTGTGGTTAAGAAGGCATACGGTGCATTGGCCTTCATCGACCGTGGGATTGAGTTTAAGAGCCGAGAGGTAATGTTGCAGCTATACAGGACCCTGGTCAGAACCCAATTGGAGTACTGTGCTCAGTTCTGGTCACCTCACTACAGGAAGGATGTGGAAACCATAGAAAGGGTGCAGAGGAGATTTACAAGAATGTTGCCTGGATTGGGGACCGCTGCCTTATGAAAACAGGTTGAGTGAACTCGGCCATTTCTCCTTGGAGCAATGGAGGATGAGAGGTGACCTGATAGAGGTGTAGAAGATAATGAGAGGCCTAGGAGAGCCATTTTATTAAAGTGGAAGGATTCTAATCCACCTACGGTCTTTTACTGGCTCTCTTCCATCATGTCCTGTTTAAGTTTAGAGAAAACAAGAAGTCGGACATTTGATACATCCTTTAAATTTGAACAAATATGGCAAACTTTTATCCAATATTTTCATTTAATTTGATTTAATACTCTTTCAAATTTTTTTTTCGAGGTTTTAGATTTGATCAGAAAGTTTTTCTCTCCTCTTTTTTTGGTTGTATCCTCAAAATGGACTGCCCAATCACTTTTTTTTTGTTTTGTTTGTTCTTTTTTTTTCTCGTATAGTGGGTTTTTTTTCCTCTCTATTTAAAACCCAATTTTTTTTCCTTTCTCCTTTTAACTGGTAAGAGGAGAATTGTTATTTTCTTTTTTTTTATTATATATTTTATACGTTTAATAATATCTATGATTTTGACAGTGTCTATTTTAATTTTGGTTACTGATATATGTATTTGAACTAATGATTGTATTTGATTGTATCTATGTTTTTTTAAATCAATTAAAAGATTAATAAAGAAAGAAAGAAGACAATGAGATGCATTGATCGTGTGGATAGTCAGAGGCTTTTTCCAGGGCTGAAATGGCTAGCACGAGAGGGCATAGTTTTAAGGTGCTTGGAAGTAGGTGCAGAGGAGATGTCAGGGGTAAGTTTTTTATGCAGAGAGTGGTGTGTTCGTGGAATGGGCTGCTGGCGGCGGTGGTGGAGGAGGAAACGATAGGGTCTTTTACGAGACTCCTGGATAGCTACGTGGAGCTTAGAAGAATAGAGGGCTATGGGTAAAGTCTAGGTAGTTCTAAGTTAGGGACATGTTCGGCACAGCTCTGTGGGCTGAAGGGCCTGTATTGTGCTGTAGGTTTTCTGTGTTTCTATGTTTCTATGTTACCTCGTCCTTAACAATTGAATCTAACATCTTCCCAACCACTGAGGTCAGGTTAACTGGTCTATAATTTCCTTTCTGCTGCCTTCCTCCTTTCTTAAACAATGAAGTGAGATTTGCAATTTTCCACTCCTCTTGCATCATGCCAGAGTCCAATGAGTTTTGAATGATTATTTCTAATGCCACCACCATCTCTAACGCGACCACTTTCAGAACCCTAGGGTGCAGTTCATCTGGTCCGGGTGACTTATATACGTTTTGGTCTTTCAGCTTTTTGAGCACCTTCTCTCTTGTAACAGTAACTGCACCCACTTCTCTTCCTTCAAACACTACAACATCAGGCACACTGCTAGTGTCTTCCACAGTGAAGACTGACGCAAAATACTCATTTAATTCATCAGCTATCTCCTTGCCTCCGCTATTATTTCTCCTGCCTCATTTTCTAGTGGTCCTATATCCACTCTCGTTTCTCTTTTATTTTTAACATGCTTGAAAAAACTTTTACTATCCACTTTGATATTATTTGCTAGCTTGCTTTCATATTTCATCTTTTCCCTTTTAATGATTTTTTAGTTGCTCTGTGTAGGTTTTTAACAACTTCCCAATCCTCTATATTCCCACTAATTTTTGCTTTGTTGTATGCCCTTTCTTTTGCTTTCACAATAGCTTTGACTTCCCTTGTCAGCCATGGTTGTACTGTTTTACCATTTGAGTATTTTTTCATTTTTGGAATACACATGTCCTGCACCTTCCTCATTTTTCCCAGTAATGCACGCCATTGCTGCTCTGCTGACATCCCTGCCAGCAGCTCTTTCCAATTTACTTTGACCAACTCCTCTCTCATAGATCTGTAATTTCCCTTACACTACTGAAATACTGCTACATCAGACTTTACTTTCTCCCTATCAAATTTCAAGTTGAACACAATCATATTGTGATCACTGGTTCCTAAGGGTTTTTTTTACCTTAAACTCCCTAATCGCCTCCAGATCATTACATAACACCCAATCCAGTATAGCCGATCTCCTAGTAGACTCAACGACAAACTGCTCTAAAAGGCTATCTTTTAGGCATTCAACTCTCTTGAGATCCATTACCAACCTGATTTTCCTGATCGACCTTTAAGGTGTTATTTAAGGTGAGAGGTGGTAATTTCAAAGGAGATATGAGGGGCAAGTTTCTTACACAGAGAGTTTTTGCATCCACTGTGATGAAGGACGTGGTGCCCATTGCCCAGTGACACTTACATCCACTGTGATGAAGCGTTTTGCGAGGTTGGTGATGAACATACTATCTCCTGCCTGAGAAGTGCCTACCGGCACAACGAGTCCACAGCAGATGCCATTTCACTGGCTCTTCACTGAACCCTGGAACATCTGGACAGCAAAGGCACATACATCAGGTCAATCTTCTTCAGATCTAGCTTGATATTCAGTACTATCATCCCTCAAAAGTGATCAATGATCTTCAAGACCTTGGCTTCAATACATCCTTGTGTAATTGGATCCTCAATTTCTTCACAGTTAGTTCAATTGGTACTAACATCCCCTCCACAATCTCCATCCACACAGGTGCACTAGAAGACTGTGAGCTTATTCAGCTGCTTGACTCGCTTTACACTTACGACTGTGAGGCCAAGCACAGCTCCAATGACATACTGAAATTTGCTGACAACACCACTGTCGTGGGCTAAATCAAAGATGGTGATGAATCAGCATACAGGAGGGAGATTGTGGTGCCAGAACAGAACCTCTCACTCAGTGTCAGCAAGACCAAGGAGCTGATCATTCACTTCAGGAGGAGGACACCAGAGGTCGATGAGCCAGTCCTCATTGGGGAAGAGAGGTGAGAGGATCAGCAACTTTAAGATCCTGAGTGTTATCATTTCAGAGGGTCTGTCCTGGGACCAGCACGTCTGCAATCGAATGCCTGCAATTGCGAAGAAAGCACGGCAGCACTTCTACTTCCTTAGAAGTTTGTGAAGATTTGGATTGACGTCTGAAACTTTGACAGATGTGCGGTAGAGCATATACTGACTAGTTACATCACAGCCTGGTACGGAAACACTCATGCCCTACAAAAGAAAAAGCCTACAAAGTGTCCTGGATGCAGCTGAATATATCCATCATCAAGGACCCCCACCACCCACGCCATGTTCTCTTCTAACTGCTGCCGTCAGGAAGTGGGTACAGGAGCCTCAGGTCCACATCACCAGGTCCAGAAACTGTTATCATCCATCAACCTTCAGGCTCTCGAACCAGAGGGGATAACTTCACTCAATTTCACTCGCCCCAACACTGAACTGTTCCCACAACCTATGGGCTCTTCACCTAATGTTCTCAATATTTATTGCTTATTTATTATTATTATTATTATTATTATTTGCATAGTCTCTTGGTTTTGCATATCAGTTGTTTGTCCGTCTTGTGTGCAGTCTTTCATTGATGCTATTGTGTTTCATTGTATTTACCGTGAATGCCTGCAAGAAAGACAATTTGAGGGTGGTGTATAGAATTCTAGACAGGTACAGTGCAGGAACAGGCCACACAGGCCATCTAATCCATACCAAAACCATTTAAACTGCCTATTCCCATCAACCTGCACTGGGACCATAACACCCCATACCCCTACTATCCATGTACGTATCCAAACGTCTTTAAACATTGACATCGAGCTCACATGCACCACTTGTTCTGGCAGCTCATTCCACTTTCATGACTCTCTGAGTGAAGATGTTTCTCCTGATGTTCCCCTTAAACTTTTCACCTTTCACCCTTAACCTGTGATCTCTGGTTGTGGTCCCACCCAACCTCAGTGGAAAAAAGGTTCTGGCCCAAAACGTTGACTGTTTCCCTTTTTCCACAGATGCTGCCTGGCCTTCAGAGTTCCTTCAGCACTTTGTGTGTGTCTGGATTTCCAGCATCTGCAGCTCTTCTCATCTCAGTGGTAAAAGTCTGCTTGCATTTACACTATCGATACCCTTCATAATTCTGTATACCTCTATCAAATCTCCCCTCATTCTCTTACACTCCAGCCAATAAAGTTCTAATCGATGCAATCTTTCCTTATAATTCAGATCCTCCAGACCCAACGACATCCTTGTAAATTTTCTTTGTACTCTTTCAATCTTGTTTACATCTTTCCTGTAGTTACAGTCGGTGAGCAGGACTGCGCACAATACTCCAAATTAGGCGTCACCAACATCATATAAACTTCAATATAACATCCTCAACTCAATACCTGTTTTATGAAGGCCAATGTCTCTTTTTGGCCGGATCTGCTTGTGACCACTTTCAATGAATTATGGACCTGTATTCCCAGATGCCTTTGTTCTACCACACTCCTCAGTGCCCTTCCGTTCACCGTGTAAGACCTACCCTTGTTGGTCCCACCGAAGTGCAAAGCCTCACACTTCTCTGCATTAAATTCCATCAGCCATTTTTCAGCCCATTTTTTCCAGCTGATGCAAATCCCTCTGCAAGCCATGATAGCCTTCCTCACTGTCCACTACACCCCCAATCTTGGTGTCATCCACAAATTTGCTGATCCAGTTAACCACATTTTCATCCAGATCATTGATGTAGATGACAATCAATCCAGTGCGGATCTCTGCAGCACACCACTTGTCACAGGTCTCCAGTCAAAGAGGAAACCCTCTACTACCACTCTGACTTCTCGCACAATGACAATGTCTAATCCAATTTACCAACTCATCTTGAATGCCAAACGACTGAACTGATTTGACCAACCTCCCATGTGAAACATTGTCAAAGGCCTTGCTAAAGTCCATGTAGACAACATCCACTGCCTTGCCTTCATCCACTTTCCTGGTAACTGGTTAGACTTGACCAATCGCACATGAAGTCATGCTTACTATCCTTAATCAGTCCGTGTCTCTCCAAGTACTTATACATGCAGCCCCTTACAATACTTTCCAATAAGTTACCCACTACTGATGTCAGACTCACCAGCCGATAATTTCCTGCTTTATGTTTAGAGATTTTAATCTGACTGTAAAAGCTTTTATAGATATGTAAAAAGGAAAAGACTGGTAAAGACAAATGTAGCTCCCCTACAGACAGAAACAGGTGAATTGATTATGGGGAGCAAGGACATGGCAGACCAATTGAATAATTACTTTGGTTCTGTCTTCACTAAGGAGGACATAAATAATCTTCCAGAAATAGTAGGGGACAGAGGGTCCAGTGAGATGGAGGAACTGAGCGAAATACATGTTAATAGGGAAGTGGTGTTAGGTAAATTGAAGGGATTGAAGGCAGATAAATCCCCAGGGCCAGATGGTCTGCATCCTAGAGTGCTTAGGGAAGTAGCCCAAGAAATAGTGGATGCATTAGTGATAATTTTTCAAAACTCATTAGATTCTGGACTAGTTCCTGAGGATTGGAGGGTGGCTAATGTAACCCCACTTTTTAAAAAAGGAGGGAGAGAGAAACCGGGGAATTATAGACCAGTTAGCCTAACGTCGGTGGTGGGGAAACTGCTGGAGTCAGTTATCAAAGATGTGATAACAGCACATTTGGAAAGCGGTGAAATCATCAGACAAAGTCAGCATGGATTTGTGAAAGGAAAATCATGTCTGACGAATCTCATAGAATTTTTTGAGGATGTAACTAGTAGAGTGGATAGGGGAGAACCAGTGGATGTGGTATATTTGGATTTTCAAAAGGCTTTTGACAAGGTCCCACACAAGAGATTAGTGTGCAAACTTAAAGCACACGGTATTGGGGGTAAGGTATTGATGTGGATGGAGAATTGGTTAGCAGACAGGAAGCAAAGAGTGGGAATAAACGGGACCTTTTCAGAATGGCAAGCGGTGACTAGTGGGGTACCGCAAGGCTCAGTGCTGGGACCCCAGCTGTTTACAATATATATTAATGACTTGGATGAGGAAATTAAATGCAGTATCTCCAAGTTTGCGGATGACACGAAGCTGGGCGGCAGTGTTAGCTGTGAGGAGGATGCTAAGAGGATGCAGGGTGACTTGGATAGGTTGGGTGAGTGGGCAAATTCATGGCAGATGCAATTTAATCTGGATAAATGTGAGGCTATCCACTTTGGTGGCAAAAACAGGAAAACAGATTATTATCTGAATGGTGGCCAATTAGGAAAAGGGGAGGTGCAACGAGACCTGGGTGTCATTATACACCAGTCATTGAAAGTGGGCATGCAGGTACAGCAGGCGGTGAAAAAGGCGAATGGTATGCTGGCATTTATAGCGAGAGGATTCGAGTACAGGAGCAGGGAGGTACTACTGCAGTTGTACAAGGCCTTGGTGAGACCACACCTGGAGTATTGTGTGCAGTTTTGGTCCCCTAATCTGAGGAAAGACATCCTTGCCATAGAGGGAGTACAAAGAAGGTTCACCAGATTGATTCCTGGGATGGCAGGACTTTCATATGAAGAAAGACTGGATAAACTGGGCTTGTACTCGTTGGAATTTGGAAGATTGAGGGGGGATCTGATTGAAACGTATAGAATCCTAAAGGGATTGGACAGGCTAGATGCAGGAAGATTGTTCCCGATGTTGGGGAAGTCCAGAACGAGGGGTCACAGTTTGAGGATTAAGGGGAAGCCTTTTAGGACCGAGATTAGGAAAAACTTCTTCACACAGAGAGTGGTGAATCTGTGGAATTCTCTGCCACAGGAAACAGTTGAGGCCAGTTCATTGGCTATATTTAAGAGGGGGTTAGATATGGTCCTTGTGGCTACGGGGATCAGGGGGTATGGAGGGAAGGCTGGGGCGGGGTTCTGAGTTGGATGATCAGCCATGATCATAATAAATGGCGGTGCAGGCTCGAAGGGCCGAATGGCCTACTCCTGCACCTATTTTCTATGTTTCTATGTTTCTATTTTCTTAAACAACAGAACAACATTGGCCATCTTGTAATCTTCTGTTACCATTCTATTGCTGGGGATAATTTAAGTATCTCTGCTTGGGCCCCAGCCATTTTGCACTTGCCTCTTGTAGGGTCCGAGGAAATACCTTGCAGGCCCAGCCCACCTAATTTGCCTCAGGACAGCAAACTCCTCCTCCTCTGTAATCAGTATATGGTCCATGAAATTGATGCTGCTTTGCTTCAGTAAATGCAAAAATCATTTAAGATCTTGCCCTTCTTTTGGCTCCGCACATGGATAACCATTCTGATATTCCAGGGACCAATTTTTTTCCATCCAATCCCTTTGCTTTCAACATGTCTGTAGAATCCCTTGTTAGGGCAACATCCTTGTAAACCTTCTCTGCACTCTTTCAACCTTATTAATATCCTTCCTGTAATTTGGTGACCAAAACTGCACACATTACTCCAAATTCAGCCTCACCAATGCCTTATACAGCCTTAACATAACATTCCAACTCTTATACTCAATACTTTGATTTATAAAGGCCAATATACCAAAAGCTCTCTTTACGACCCTATCTATCTGTGATGCCACTTTTAGAGAATTTTGTATCTGTATTGCCAGATCCCTCTGTTCTACTGCACTCCTCAGTGCCTTACCGTTTACCTTGTATGTTCTATCTTGGTTTGTCCTTCCACAGTGCACTATCTCACACTTATCTGTATTAAACTCCACCTGCCATTTGTCAGCCCATTTTTCCAGCTGGACCAAATCTATCTGCAAGCTTTGAAAACCCTCCTCACTGTCCACTACATCTCCAATTTTTATATTATCAGCAAATTTGCTGATCCAATTCACCACATTATCATCCAGATCATTGATATAGATGACAAATAGCAATGGACCCAGCACTGATCCCTGTGGCACACCACTAGTCACAGGCCTCCACTCAGAGAAGCAATCCTCCACTACCACTCTGGCTTCTTCCATTGAGCCAATGTCTAATCCAATTTACTACCTCACCATGTATACCTCGTGACTGAATCTTCCTAACTAACCTCCCATGCGGGACGTTGTCAAAGGCCTTACTGAAGTCCATGTAGACCGGGGTCCCCAACCCTTTTTTTCACCGCGGACCGGTTTAATATTGACAATATTCTTGCGGATCGGCTGACAGGGGGGCGGGGAGGGGATGTTAATCATGACCGGAATATAGGTGAAACTATAAGTCACTTATAAGTGGCTAATAATACACTCAATTTCGTTTCTAAAAGGGTTTATCTAACAAATTTAATATTAAACTCACAGCGCATATTTTCCTCTTATGAATATAGTGATAAGTCAATTATAAGTCACTTCTAAGTCAATAGCATCATAACATTTTAAGTAACGTTTGGATATTAAACACACAGTGCATATTTTCCTCATATGAACATATAAAATCATTGCAACACACCAATATCGCTGAATCAGTGGGCGCCTTGGGCTTATTTCCCTGCAATAAGACGGTCCCATCGAGGGGTGATGGGAGACAGTGATCCTCGAAGGGGGTTCCTTATGTCCAGTCTATTCCGCAATTTAGTTTTCGTTGCATTCATTGCAGAAATTCCTGCTTTGCAGAGATATGATGTTGGAAATGGAAGCAACGTTTTCAGTGCTTTCGTGGCTATCTCAGGAAAGTGAGCCTTGACTTTGATCCAGAATGCCGGCAGAGATGTTATGTCAAACATACTTTTCAGCCCACCGTCATTTGCAAGCTCGAGGAGTTGATCTTCCCGCGCTGACATGGATGATTCACCGGGGACATTCACAAATGGGTCACGGACCCATTCCTTTGCATGTCTTGGGTCATTTGCGGTTGGGAAGTAACGCTCGAATTCTGTCGACAGCGCAGTTAGGTGATCGCGCACCAGCTGTGAGAAAGATGGTGCAACCTCAGTCTCTCCCAAAGTTCCAGCTAATGTTGGGAACAAGTCAAATATGCCGGTGTCCATTCGCCGTCCCCACAGTTCCAGTTTGGCTTTGAAAGCAGACACTTTATCTGCCAACTTGAAGACAGTTGTCATTCTCCCCTGAAGCGACAAATTGAGTTCATTGAGCAGGTTGAATGTCACACAGATAGCCACTCAGTAGACGCTCTCAGAGCAGCAGCATTTGTGGAGGTGGTGGCTCTCCGCACTTGCTTCTGTCTCGCTTGCTCAGGTTTTTTCCTCTCAAAAAACTCAGCGGGTTTGTCCTTAAGTGCAGGGTGCTTGGACTCAGGGTGCCGAAGCAGTTTTGAGGGCTTCATTGCCTCATTGGACAGCTTGTCTCCACATACCACACACAGGGGGCTTGGAGCGTGCGAGTCACCGATCGTAAAAGAGCCATATTTTATGTACGATTTGTTGTATTTTCAGTTGAAGGAAGCTTTCTTTTTTTTTGCAGTCTCTGCGTTATCATCATTGTTAGGCCTTTTATGTCCTCTTCCACCTCTTCCAAAGAAACTCGCAAGTGACATTTGTTTTTCCCTCTCACTGACTGATGACCTCGCGTACATTCAAGTTCAACAGTGGATGTGACAGGGAATGAGGAAAGGTGCAGCTGACTCATATCGCTTCATACCGCCAAATAATATAATTTCCTCGCGGCCCGGTAACACATGCTTTGCAGCCCGATGGTTGAAGACCACTGACGTAGACAACATCCACTGCCTTCCCATCATCCACTTTCCTGGTAACCTTCTCGAAAAACTCTAATAGATTTGTTAAGCATGACCTACCACGCACAAAGCCATGTTGACTCTCCCGAATAAGTCCTTGTCTATCCAAATACTGGTAGATCCTATCTCTCAGTACTCCTTCCAATAATTTACCTACTACTGACGTCAAATTTACCGGCCTATCATTTCCCGGCTTACTTTCAGAGCCTTTTTTAAACAACAGAACAACATGAGCTATTCTCCAGTCCTCCGGCACCTCACCCGTAGATACCGACATTTTAAATATATCTGCAATTTCAACACTAGACTCCTTCAAGGTCTGAGGGAATACCTTGTTAGGTCCTGGGGATTTATCTACTCTGATTTGCCTCAAGATAGCAAGCACCTCCTCCTCTTCAATCTATATAGGTTCCATGACCTCACTACTTGTTTGCCTTATTTCCATCGACTCCATGCCAGTTTCCTTAGTAAATACAGATGCTAAAAAAACCATTTAAGATCTCCCCCATTTCTTTTGGTTCCATACATAGCCAACCACTCTGATCTTTAAGAGGACCAATTTTATCCCTTACTATCCTTTTGCTCTTAATATACCTGTAGAAGCTCTTTGGATTGTCCTTCACCTTGACTGTCAAAGCAACCTCATGTCTTCTTTTAGCCCTCCTGATTTCTTTCTTAAGTATTTTTTTGCACTTTTTATACTCCTCAAGCACCTTATTTGCTCCCTGATTCCTATACATGTCATACAACTCTCTCTTCTTCTTTATCAGAGTTCCAATATCCCTTGAGAACCAAGGTTCCCTGTTCTTATTCACTTTGCCTTTAATCCTGACAGAAACATATAAGCTCTGCACTCTCAAAATTTCTCCTTTGAAGGTTTCCCACTTACTGATCACATCCTTGCCAGAGAACAACCTGTCCCAATCCACGCTTTTTAGATCCTTTCTCATTTCTTCAAATTTGGCCTTTTTCCAGTTTAGAACCTCAACCCAAGGACCAGATCTATCTTTATCCATGATCAAGTTGAAACTAATGGTGTTATGATCACTGGAACCAAAGTGTTCCCCTACACACACTTCTGTCACCTGTCCTAACTCATTTCCTAATAGAAGATCCAATATTGCATCCTCTCTAGCTGGTACCTCTATATACTGATTTAGAAAACTTTCCTGAACACATTTTACAGACTCTAACCTGTCTAGACCTTTAACAGTATGGGAATCCCAATTAATCAATATGTGGATATATATCTTTACCTTTTATTCTGACAGGCACATACGAGCTTTGTACTCTCAAAATTTCATTTTTGAAGGCCTCTCATTTACCATGTACACTTTGCCAGAAAACAGCCTGTCTCAATCCACACTTCCCAGATCATTTTTGATACCATCAAAATTGGCCTTTTTCCAATTTAGAATCTCAAACTGTGGACCAGATCTATCTTTTTGCATATTTTCTTTGAAACTAATGGCACTGTGATCACCAGATGCAAAGTGTTCCCCTACTCAAATTTCTGTCACCTGCCCTGTCACATTCCCTAACAGCAGATCCAGATCATGCTCTCTCATTGGGACTTCCACATACTGACGAAGGAAGCAATCCTGAACACGGTTGACAAACTCTATCCCATCTAGCCCTTGTACAGTATAGGGCTCCCACTCAATATGTGGAACTTTAAAATCACCTACCATAACAACATTATGTTTCTTGCAACAGTCTGCAATCTCTCTACAAATTTATTTGTCTAAATCTCTTGGACTGTTGGGTGGTCTGTAATATAGTCCCATTAATGTGCTCATACCTTTCTTATTTCTCAGTTCCACCAATTAGGTCTCTCCATTCGAGTTCCTCAGTCTGTCCTGATGGAGCACTGCTGTAACATCTTCCCTGACTAGTAGTGCCACCTGTCCTCCTGCAAAGCTGCAAATGGTTGTAAATCCGGTCATCTTCATCTTGGGTACCAGCCTACAAAGTACCTAGGACATCTTCAGGGAGCGGTGTCTCAGAAAGGCAGTGTCCATTATTAAAGCCCCCAGCACCCAGGGCATGCCCTTTTCTCACTGTTACCATCAAGTAGGACGTACAGAAGCCTGAAGGCACACACTCAGCGATTCAGGAACAGCTTCCTCCCCTCTGCCATCCGATTCCTAAATGGACATTGAACCCTTGGACACGATCTCATTTTTTAAAATATGTAGTATTTCTCTTTTTTGCACGTTTTTAAAATCTATTTAATACACGCATACTGTAATTAGAACAATAGAACCATAGAAACGACAGCACAGAAACAGGCCTTTTGGCCCTTCTTGGCTGTGCTGAACCATTTTCTGCCTAGTCCCACTGACCTGCACACGGACCATATCCCTCCATACACCTCCCATCCATGTATCTGTCCAATTTATTCTTAAATGTTAAAAAAGAACCCGCATTTACCACCTCATCTGGCAGCTCATTCCATATTCCCACCACTCTGTGTGAAGAAGCCCCCCCTAATGTTCCCTTTAAACTTTTCCCCCCTCACCCTTAACCCATGTCCTCTGGTTTTTTTCTCCCCTTGCCTAAGTGGAAAAAGCCTGCTTGCATTCATAGAAACATAGAAAATAGGTGCAGGAGTAGGCCATTCGGCCCTTCGAGCCTGCACCGCCATTTATTATGATCATGGCTGATCATCCAACTCAGAACCCAGCCTTCCCTCCATACCCCGTGACCCCTGTAGCCACAAGGGCACTCTATCTATACCCATCATAATTTTATATACCTCTTTCAAATCTCCCCTCATTCTTCTACGCTCCAGGGAATAAAGTCCTAACCTATTCAACCTTTCTCTGTAACTGAGTTTCTCAAGTCCTGGCAACAACCTTGTAAACCTTCTCTGCACTCTTTCAACCTTATTTATATCCTTCCTGTAATTTGCTGACCAAAACTGAACACAATACTCCAGATTCGGCCTCACCAATGCCTTATACAACCTCATCATAACATTCCTGCTCTTATACTCAATACTTCGATTAATAAAGGCCAATGTACCAAAAGCTCTCTTTACGACCCTATCTACCTGTGACGACACTTTTAGGGAATTTTGTATCTGTATTCCCAGATCCCTCTGTTCAACTGGACTCCTCAGTGCCTTACCATTAACCCTGTATGTTCTACCTTGGTTTGTCCTTCCAACGTGCAATACCTCACACTTGTCAGTATTAAACTCCATCTGCCATTTTTCAGCCCATTTTTCCAGCTGGTCCAAGTCCCTCTGCAGGCTCTGAAAACCTTCCTCACTGTCTACTACACCTCCAATCTTTGTATCATCAGCAAATTTGCTGATCCAATTTACCACATTATCATCCAGATCATTGATATAGATGACAAATAACAATGGACCCAGCACTGATCCCTGTGGCACACCACTAGTCACAGGCCTCCACTCGGGGAAGCAATTCTCTACTACCACTCTTTGGCTTCTTCCATCGAGCCAATGTCTAATCCAATTTACCACCTCTCCACGTATACCTAGCGACTCAATTTTCCTAACTAACCTCCCATGCGGGACCTTGTCAAAGGTAATTGATTTACTTATTATTATTATTTTTTCTTTTTTTCTCTTCTATATTATGCATTGCATTGAACTGCTGCTGCTAAGTTAACAGATTTCACATCACATGCCGGTGATAATAAACCTGATTCAGGTTCTTTAATCCTGCACTGTCGCGTCTAAAACAACAACACTGAGCTGCCACACCAGCCTCTCTTGCAATCAAGTCTCAGTAATGGCTACAATATCATAATTCCAGGTGTTGACCCACACCCCGAGCACTTCCACCTTGCTTCCAATACTTTTTGCATTGAAATAATTCCTGACTTTGTCTGAGGTCTTACCAACATCCGTCTGCACAACCGCTCCAATCAACTGTTCTGGCATTCTGGTTGCCATCTCCCTGGAAGCCTAGTTTAAACCCCACTGTGCAACATTAACAAACCTTCCTGCTAGGATATTGGTCCCCTACCAGTTCAGGTACAAACTGTCTCTCTGTACAGCTCTTACCTTCCTTGGAAGAGAGCCCAATGATCCAAAAATTCTGATGCCCTCCCTCCTACACCAACTCCTTAGCCATGTATTAAACTGTATAATCTTCCTAGTTCTGGCCTCACTGGCACTTGGCATGGGTAGCAATCCTGAGATCACAGCCCTGAATATCTTGCCCTTTAACTTAGCACCTAACTCCCTGAACTCCCTATGCAGAATCTCGTCACTTGTTCTACCCATGTCATTGGTACCTACATAGACCACGACTTCTTGCTTTTCGCTCTCCCACTTACGAATGCTGAGGACTCGATCCCAGACCGAGATATCCCAGACCTTGGCATCCGGGAGGCAACAAACCATCCAGGAATCACGTTCTTGCCCACAGAACCTCCTTTCTGTTCCCCTAACTAACGAATCCCTACCACCACAGCTTGTCTCTTCTCCCCACTTCTCTTTTGAGTCATAGAGCCAGACTCAGTGCCAGAGACCTGACCACTGTAACTTTCCTCGGCTAGGTCATCCACCCCACCCCACCCCGTGCCCCTCCCCAACAGTATTCAAGCTGTTGTTGAGGGGGATGGTCACAGGGGTACTCTGCACCGGCTCTTTAACCCTTTCCCCTTTCCTGACTGTCTTGTATCCTACGCCATGGGTGTAACTACCTCTCTATATGTCCTATGGAGTTGTAAAATTAGTCATCTTCACCATGGGTACTAGTCACAGTAGTATTCAAGACATCTTCAGGAATCAGTGCCTCAGAAAGGCGGCATTCAGTATTAAAGAGCCCCATCACCCAAGACATGCCCTTTTCTCACTGTTACCATCAGGTAGGAGGTACGGAAGCCTGAAGGCACACACTCAGCGATTCAGGAACAGCTTCTTCCCCTCTGCCATCCGATTCCTAAATGGACTTTGAACCCATGAACAGTGCCTCACTTTCTTTATTATTTCTTCTTTTGTACTTCTATTTTTAAATTTAGCTATTTGCTATTTAATATATATGAGATATATAAATATATACGTATTTACTGCAACTTATTTATTTATTTCTACGTTATCATGTTTGCATTGAAATGCTGCCACTAAGTTAACAAATTTCATGACATATGCCGGTGATGTTAAACCTGATTCTGATTCTGTCACCCCACAGCCGCCCGAACAACCCAGAGCTCATCCAGTTCCAGCTCCAACTCCTCAACACGGATTGTTAGAAGCTGCAGCTGGATGCACTTCTCGCAGTTGTAATGCTCAGGGATACTGCAATCTCCCTGCCTTCCCACATCCCACAGGATGAGCATTGCACTATCGGACCTGGCATCTCTGCAGTTCTAACTGAGTAAATGCAAAGGGGGAAAACACACTATACCTACAGCTTTGTTTGCCTTCTCTGACTGAAGCCTCGAAGAGCTCAAGCCTCAAATTCTCCACTCTAATTCTGCCACTCCAACGATGGCAGCCCTGCTTGCCCTTGCCTTACCTTAATTTGTTCTTGCTAATCAATCCCAAATGCTCAAAGCTCCAAAGCTGCCACGAGTCATTGGCTTTTCTACTTGATTAGTGAATTACATCTTCTCAGGCTATTGGTCTCTTTGATTGGCTAATGCCCAAAACTCTAAAACTGCTGCGAGTCGCTGCGTTTTCATATATATGTTGACATATAGGTAATTTGATAATAAATTTACATTGAACTATATAAGGTCCTACTGAATCAGCCAAGGTCTCCACCCTCAGTAGTGTGTCCCAGGTAAAAACTAGGATCACAGAAGAACTATTGGACCCTTTAAGAAAAGATACACCGGCATTGGAGAAAGTCCAGAGAAGGCTCATGAGAATGATCCTAGGAATGAAAGGGTTAATGCATGAGGAGCATTTCATGTCTCCCTAATGCATAGCCCTCTATTTTTCGAAGCTCCATGGCTCTTAAAAGACCCTATTGTATTCGATTCCACCACCATCACCGGCAGTGCATTCCACGCACCCACCATTCTCTGTGTGAAAAACTTACCCCTGACATCCCTTTGGTACCTATTTCCAAACACCTTAACACTATGTCCCCATGTGCTAGCCATTTCAGCCATGGGGAAAAGCCTCCGATTATCCACAAGATCAATGCCCCTTAACATCATATACTCCTCTATTAGGTCACCTCTCATCCTCCGTTGCTCCAAGGAGAAAAGGCCAAGCTCACTCACCTATTCTCAAAAGGCATGCTCCCCAATCCAGGCAACGTCCTTGTAAATCTCCACTGCACCTTTTCTATAGTTTCTACATCCTCCCTGTAGTGAGGTGACCAGATCTGAACACAGTACTCCAAGTGGGGTCTCACCAAGGTCTTATATAGCTGCAACATTACCTCATGGCTCTTGAACTCAATTCCATGGCTGATGAATAGCAACACACTATATGCCTTAACAACACTGTCAACCTGAGCAGCAGCTTTAAGTGTCCTATGGACACAGACCCCAAGACCTCGCTGGTCCTCCACACTGCCTAGAGTCTTACCATTTATATTATATTCTGTCTTCAGATTGGACCTACCAAAATGAACCACTTCACACTTATCTGGGTTGAACTCCATCTGCCTCTCCTCAGTCCAGTTCTGCATCCTATTGATGTCCCGCTGTAACCTCTGACTATCCACAGACAACCCTCCAGGCTATCTACAACACCCTCCTTTGTGTCATCAGCAAAATTACTAACCCACCCTTCTACTTCCTCATCCAGGTCATTTATAAAAATCGCGAAGAGTAAGGGTCCCAGAACAGATCCCTGCGGAACACCACTGGTCACCAACCTCCATGCAGAATATGACCCGTCTACAACCACCCTTTGCTTTCTGTGGGCAAGCCAGTTCTGGATCCACAAAGCAATGTCCCCTTGGATCCCATGCCTCATTACTTTCTCAATAAGCCTTGTATGGGGAACCTTATCAAATGCCTTGCTGAAATCCATATACATTATATCCACTGCTCTACCTTGATCAATGTGTTTTGTTAAATTCTCAAAGAATTCAGTCAGGCTCGCATGGCACGGCCTGCCTTTGACAAAGTCATGCTGACTATCCCTAATCAGATTATGATTAAATCCTGCCTCTCAGGATCTTCTCCAACAACTTGCCCACCAATGAAGTCAGACGCACTGAACTATAATTTCTTGGTTATCTCTACTCCCTTTCTTAAACAAGTGAACAACATTTGCAAGCCTCCAATTCTTCGGTACTTCTCCCGTCCCTCTTGATGATGCAAAGATGATGCAAGAAGTTTAGAAGAATGAGAGGCGATTTCATTGAAACCTTTCAAATACTGAAAGGCTTAGACAGTGTGGATGTGGAGAGGATATTTCCAATAGTGGGGAGTCTTGTACCAGAGGCTCAGCCTCAGAATAGAGGAACATCTATTTTGAACAGAGATGAGGAGGAATTTCTTAAGCCAGAGGGTGGTGAATCTGTGGAATTCACTGCCTTAGGCAGCTGAGGAGGCCAAGTCATTGGGTATATATAAAGCAGAGCTTGATAGGTTCTCAGTTAGGCAGGGTGTCACAGGTTATGGGAGAAGGCAAAAGAACTGGATTGAGAGATATAATAAATCAGCCATACATTTAACATTGCAATGTTACAATTTGAAACAGGCCTTTGTCGAGGTACAGTCCACTAACAACAAAGATTTCGGGAACATGCAGCACTTGGTCAATTACAGTCTGCTTCCCCCCGCTCTCGAACACTGATCTGAAACATAGTCCGGACAGAATCAAATCTTCACTTTCTCAGTTACAATCCGCTTCTCCCCACTCTCTAACACCGATCTGAAACATAGTCCAGTCAGGTCAAATCTTCACTATCTCAATTACAATCCACTTCTCCCCGCTCTCTAACACCGATCTGAAACATAGAACATAGAACTTAGAATAGTACAGCACAGTACAGGCCCATCAGCCCACAATGTTGTGCTGACCCTTAAACCCTGCCTCCCATATAACCCCCCACCTTAAATTCCTCCATATACTTGTCTAGTAGTCTCTTAAACTTCACTAGTGTATCTGCCTCCACCACTGACTCAGACAGTGTATTCCATGCACCAACCACTGTCTGAGTAAAAAAACCTTCCTCTAATATCCTCCTTGAACTTCCCACCCCTTACCTTAAAGCCATGTCCTCGTGTATTGAGCAGTGGTGCCCTGGGGAAGAGGCGTTAGCTGTCCACTCTATCTATTCTTCTTAATATCTTATATACCTCTATCATGTCTCCTCTCATCCTCCTTCTCTCCAAAGAGTAAAGTCCTAGCTCCCTAAATCACTGTTCATAATCCATACTCTCTAAACCAGGCAGCATCCTGATAAATCTCCTCTGTACCCTTTCCAATGCTTCCACATCCGTCCTATAGTGAGGTGACCAGAACTGGACACCGTACTTCAAGTGTGGCAAAACCAGAGTTTTATAGAGCTGCATCATTATCTCACAACTCTTAAATTCTATCCCTCGACGTATGAAGGCTAACACCCCATAAGCTTTCTTAACTACCCTATCTACCTGTGAGGCAACTTTCAGGGATCTGTGGACATGTACCCCCAGATCCCTCTGCTCCTCCACACTACCAAGTAACCTAGATTTTACTTTGTACTCTGCCTTGGAGTTTGTCCTTCCAAAGTGTACCACCTCACACTTCTCTGGGTTGAACTCCATCTGCCAATTCTCAGCCCACTTCTCAAGAACTCTATCAGGCTTGTCAGACACGACCTGCCCTTCACAAAGCCATGCTGACCGTCCCTGATCAGACCATGTTTCTCTAAATACCCATAGATCCTATCTCTAAGAATCCTTTCCAACAGCTTTCCCACCACAGACGTAAGGCTCACTGGTCTATAATTACCCGGACTATCCCTACTACCTTTTTTGAACAAGGGGACAACATTTGCCTCCCTCCAATCCTCCGGTACCATTCCCGCGGACAACGAGGACATAAAGATCCTAGCCAGAATCTCAGCAATCTCTTCCCTCACCTCGTGGAGCAGCCTGGGGAATATTCCGTCAGGCCCCAGGGAGTTATCCGTCCTAATATATTTTAACAACTCCAACACCTCCTCTCCCTTAATATCAACATGCTCCAGAACATCAACCTCACTCATATTGTCCTCACCGTCATCAAGTTCCCTCTCATTGGTGAATACCGAAGACAAGTATTCATTGAGGGCCTTGCTCACATCCACAGCCTCCAAGCACATCTTCCCACCTTTATCTCTAATCAGTCCTACCTTAACTCCTGTCATCCTTTTGTTCTTCACATAATTGAAGAATGCCTTGGGGTTTTCCTTTACCCTACTCTCCAAGGCCTTCTCATGCCCCCTTCTTGCTCTTCTCAGCCCCTTCTTAAGCTTCTTTCTTGCTTCCCTATATTCCTCAATAGACCCATCTGATCCTTGCTTCCTAAACCTCATGTATGCTGCCTTCTTCCAGCTGACTAGATTTTCCAACTCACTTGTCACCCATGGTTCCTTCACCCTACCATTCTTTATCTTCCTCACCGGGACAAATTTATCCCTAACATCCTGCAAGAGATCTCTAAACATCGACCACATGTCCATAGTACATTTCCCTGCAAAAACATCCCAATTCACACCCGCAAGTTCTAGCCTTATAGCCTCATAATTTGCCCTTCCCCAATTAAAAATTTTCCTGTCATCTCTGATTCTATCCTTTTCCATGATAATGCTAAAGGCCAGGGAGCGGTGGTCACTGTCCCCCAGATGCTCACCCACTGAGAGATCTGTGACCAGACCCGGTTCATTACCTAGTACTAGATCTAGTATGGCATTCCCCCTAGTCGGTCTGTCAACATACTGTGACAGGAATCCGTCTTGGACACACTTAACAATCTCTGCCCAATCTAAACTGTTGGATCTAATCAGGTGCCAATCAATATTGGGGAAGTTGAAGTCACCCATGATAACAACCCTGTTATTTTTGCACATTTCCAAAATCTGCCTCCCAACCTGCTCCTCTGTATCTCTGTTGCTACCAGGGGGCCTATAGAATACCCTCAGTAGAGTAACTGCTCCCTTCCTGTTCCTGACTTCCACCCATACTGACTCAAAAGAGGATCCTGCTACATTACCCACCCTTTCTGTAGCTGTAATAGTAACCCTGACCAGTAATGCCACCCCTCCTCCCCTTTCCCCCCTCTCTAACCCTTTTAAAGCACTGAGATCCAGGAATATTAAGAATCCATTCCTGCCCTGGTGCCAGCCAAGTCTCTGTAATGGCCACTACATCATAATTCCATGTATGTATCCAAGCTCTCAGTTCATCACCTTTGTTCCTGATGCTTCTTGCATTGAGGTACACGCACTTTAGCCCTTCTACCTTACTACCTTTACATCCTTTATTCTGCTTCTTTTTCCTCAAAACCTCTTTGTATGTTAGATCTAGCTTTACTCCATGCACTTCTTTCACTGCTCTATCGCTCCAGGTCCCATCGCCCTTGCAAATTAGTTTAAACCCTCCCGAACCATGCTAGCAAACCTACCTGCAAGGATATTGCTACCCCTCGAGTTCAGGTGCAACCCATCCAATCTGTACAGGTCCCACCTTCCCCAGAAGAGATCCCAATGATCCAAAAATCTAAAACCCTGCTCCCTGCACCAACTCCGCAGCCACGCATTCTACTGCCATCTCCTCCAATTCTTACCATCACTGTCACGTAGCACTGGCAGCAATCCTGAGAACGCCACCCTTGAGGTCCTGTTCTTCAGCCTTCTGCCTAGTTCCCAAAACTCACACTTCAGGACCTCATCCCTCTTCCTGCCTATGTCGTTGATACCAACATGTATCACGACTTCTGGTTGCTTTCCCTCTTGTACCAGGATGTCGTACCCGGTCAGAGACATCCCAGACCCTGGCACCTGGGAGGCAACAAACCATGTGGGTGTCCTTCTCATGTCCACGAAATCTCCTGTCTGCTCCCCTGACTATAGAGTCTCCAATGACGACAGCTCTCCTCTTCTCCGTCCCATCCTTCTGCACCACCAGGTCAGACTCAGTGCCGGAGGCCCTGCCACCATGGCTCACACCTGGTCGGTCGTCCCCACCAACAGTAGCCAGGACAGTAAACTTATAATTCAGGGGAATGGCTACAGGGGTGCTCTGCACTACCTGTCTGCTCACCTTCGCTTTCCCCCCTCTGACTGTCACCCAACGACCTGCTTCCAGCAGCCTAGGTGTGACTACCTCCCTGTAGCTCTCATCTATGACTGCCTCATTCTCCCTTATGAGTCGAAGGTCATCCAGCTGCTGCTCCAGATTCCTTACACGGTCTTTCAGATCGCCCAGCCATATGCAATTCTGGCAGATGTGACTCTGCAGGAGAGGGGAGTTCCCCCAAGACTGTGACAGCTCACATGAGAGGCACATCACCGTCTCAGGAGGCATTGTAAAGCCTAACTGGGAGCAAGCTCGTCCTCCGCCTCTTCTCGTTGAAGCCTCTCGAGTCAAAGCCTCAAAGCTCCACTCCTTCACTGGCCCACTCACTCACTGGCCGCTTTCCACATAGTCCAGTCAGGGTCAAATCGACACTTGGTCAATTACAATCCGCTTCTCCCTGCTCTCTAACACCGATCTGAAACATAGTCCGGTCAGGGTCAAATCTTCAGCAACTGCCTTTTTCTGCAGTGGATGAGATGCTTCCTGTACTCAACAGTTCGTAGTAACATTATGTCCAAGTTTCATCGTGTGCGAAGAAATTAAACAGATGGAAGCTGATTACCACTCTAGCAAACGCCTGTAAAAGCAACACTTCACAGAATTAGTCACACACCTCATAAATCTATCGTCAAGTGACTGCAGTGAGTCTCTGCAGGGTAATGGAAGCTCAAATCCCTTCCAAACAAGAGATCATGGAGGGGTAGAGGCTGAACCCACAGGCACAAGGGCAGATTGTAAACAGGTGGCAGGAGAAACTACAACAGGAACCAACAGAGTTTAGGAGGATCAGAGACAGAGGGGAGGAAGAGAAGAGTCAATGGTCAATGGACAGGGGGACATAAAACTTGTTTAGGTGTGTAAGAGATGGGGAGAGAAAGAGATTTGAAGAGGGAGAGTCAACAGAGGAACAGAATGTCTCTGTGTGTGTGATTTGAGGTGAGACAGAAAAATAGGGAGGGAGGGAGAGTGGAAGGGGAGAGAGAGAGGGAGAGGGAAGAGGACAAGTCAATGAACAGGGGGACAGAAAGCATTTGTGTGGGAGGGAAAGTGAGAAAGAAATGGAAGAGACGGAGAAGGAAACTATGCTCAGAGAGCAGGGTGGCACGGTTAGCTTACTGCCTTACTGTGCCAACAACCTGGGTTGAATTCACGTTGCTGCCTTTCAGGAATGTTTACATTCTCCTCGTGACCATGTGGATTTCCTCTGGGTGTTCTGGTTTCCTCCCACAGTCCAAATATTTCACAGTGAGGACATACAGACTCTTTACACAGGATGCCAGAACTGAACTGTCAACTGCAATAGTTCTGCGGTAATTGCTACGCTAACCATGGTGACCTACCTCTGACAACAACTTCCACTCTCATCCAATTACTTTTCAATGACAACTTCACGTCTACACTTCTAACGTCACTCAACCTCACTCACCCCAACACTGAGCTGTTCCCACAACCTATGGACTCATTTTCAAGGTCTCTTCATCTCATGTTCTCATTATTTATTGCTTATTTATTTATTATTATTTTGTTTTCCAAGTCACTCAATATCTCTTGGAGTACAGTTAAGTCAATCATCAAAAAAATGGAAAGAATAAGGCACAGCTGTAAATCTGCCTAGAGCAGGCCGTCCTCAAAAACTGAGTGACTGTGCAAGCAGACTAGTGAGGGAGGCCACCAAGACATCTCTGGAGGAGCTAAAAGCTTCAGTGGCTGAGATGGGAGAGACTGCACATGCAACTGTTGCCCAGTTGCATCACCAGTCGCAACTTAGAGGGAGAGTGGCAAAGAGAAAGACACTGTTCAAAAAAAAATCACATGAAATCACAGCTAGAGTTTGCCAGAAGACGTATGGGAGACTCTGAAGTCAACTGGAAGAAGGTTCTATGGTCTGATGAAACCAAAATTGAGCTTTTTGGCCATCAGACTAAACGCTATGTTTGATGTAAACCAAACACTGCACATTATCAAAAACACACCATCCCTACCATGAAGCATGGTGGTGGCTGCATCGTGCTGTGGGAATGCTTCACTGCAGCAGGCCCTGGAAGGCTTGTGAAGGTAGAGGGTAAAATGAATGCAGCAAATGCAGGGAAATCCTGGAGAAAAACCTGATGCAGTCTGCAAGAGAGCTGCGACTTGGGAGAAGAATTGTTTTCCAGCAAGACAATGACCCCAAGCATAAAGCTACATTGGAATGGCTTAAAAACAACAAAGTTAATGTCCTGGAGTGGCCAAGTCAGAGTCCAGATCTCAATCCAATTGAGAATTTGTGGCTGGAATTGAAAAGGGCTGTTCACTCATGATCCCCATGCAATCTGACAGAGCTTGAACAGTTTTGTAAAGAAGAATGGGGAAAAGTTGCAGTGTTCAGATGTGCAAAGCTGATAGAGACCTATCCACACAGACTCAAGGCTGTAATTGCTACCAAAGATGCATCTACTAAATATTGACTAGAAGGGAGTGAATACTTATGCAATCAATTATTTTGCATTTAATAATTGTCATAAATTTACACCAATTTGTAGAAATTTGTTTTCACTTTAACACAAAAGAGTCTTTACTGATGATCAGTGTCAAAAAAGCTGAATTAAATCCACAGTGATTCAATGTTGTAAAACAATAAGTCATGAAAACTTCCCGGGGGGGGGTGAATACTTTTTATAGGCACTGTAGAGTGGATATGGAGAGGATGTTTCCTATAGTGGGGGAGTCTAGGACCAGAGGGCACAGCCTCAGAATCGAGGATGTCCATTTAGAACAGAGATGAGGAGGAATTTCATTAGCCAGTTGGCGGTGAATTTATGGAATTCATTGCCACAGATGGCTGTGGAGGTCGTCATTGGGTATATTTCAAGTAGAGGTTGATAGGTTCTTGAGTATTCAGAGCATCAAATATTATGGAGAGAAGGCAGGAGATTGTGGTTGAGAGGGAAAATAAATCAGCCATGGGAACAGCAAAGTGGACCTGATGGGCTGAATTGTCTAATTCTGCTCCTATGTCTTGTGGTCTACAAGTTCAAGTTCAGCTATTCAATCATACCAATGAATACAACCAAACGAAACAGCATTCCCACAGGGTTAAGATGCAAAATACAGTACCAACAGTCACATACAGCACAAGGCACATATAGCACATGTGAGACAGCAGTAAACATACAGGTCACACAAATATGTAATCTAGCCCAGATCCCTGAGTGCCATGTCCTGCAGAGTGATGGTGCATGGATGTTGTTGGCACGAACGAGCCCTCATCAGACCACAGATGAATGTAACCGCGCAGCACGAGGGCCAAGTCCGGACTGCAGCCTCCCACCATCGCTCTCACCGGTGAACCAGCTTCTGTGCAGCTAGAGGGGATCCAGGTTATTTGGCATCGCATTCAGTGCAGACGTGATGGACTGGAGGGCTGTTGTGTGTTCTGTGTTCTAATCTCAGAGGCTGCCCATCATGGGGAGTAGAACGGTGTCCTGTGCAGATGATACCAAGATTGGTGGAGTTGTGGATAGTGTAGAAGGCTGGCAATGAATACAGCACGATACAGGTCAGTTGCAGAAGTGGCAGGTGGTGTTTAACCCAGCCAAATGTGAAGTTTTGCCCCGTGGTAAGTCAAATGTAAACCAACGTCCATTGTAAAGGGCAAGGCCTTTAATAGTCCTGATGAGCTGAGGGATCTAGGGCTCCAAGTTCATAACTCCATGGAAGTGGTTACATAGGTTGATAGAGTGGATAAGAAGGCATTTGGCATGTTTGCCTGCATTAGTCCAGACATTGAGTTCAAAAGTCAGCAAGTTATATTGCAGCTTTACAGAACTCTAGTTGGGCTGCTTCTTGACTATTGTGCACAGTTCTGGTCACCCCATTATCGGAAGGACGTTGAGGTTTTGAAGAGGGTGCAGAAGAGGTTCACCAGGATGCTGCCTGGATTAGAGGGTGTGTGCTATCATGAGGAGTTGGATAAATTTGGGGTGTTTTCTGCAAAGTGGCAGAGTTTGAGGGAGAGGTGTAGATAGAGTGGACAGACAGTATCCTTTTCCGAGTGTTGTAATATCTAATACCAGCGGACATGTATTTAAGGTGAGAGGGGGTAATCTCAAGGGAGATGTGAGGGGCAAGTTTTTTTGCACAGAGAATGGTGGGTGTCTGGGATGCGCTGCTTGGGGTGGTGGTACAGACTTCCCAGAGACGTTTAGATAGATACATGCTACTACATCGACTCAGGCCTAGGGGGCCGGCGTCGGGCACGATGAAGGACTCTCCACTTCTCCCTCTCCCTCAACAATTCATCTACATTAGCCGCACCACTATACATAATGTAGATACATGAATGTGAGGAAAATGGAAGGATACGGACATTGTGTAGGCAGAGGAGATGAGTTTAGTTGGCCATTTAATCGGTATAGCACAAGATTGAGGGCCGAAGAGCCTGTTCCTGTGCTGTACTAGTTTGTGTTCTATGTATCAGTACTGAGGGTAAGGGACACACGTGGCTAACCACGGCTGAGTTAACTGGACAGGAATAGTTCCATCCCAGCACTTAGTTACCTGGAGACGACACGCACCAGAGAATGTGGCAATCACCAACAATCAGCAACAGGAGAGGACTCTCACAGCAATAAATGCTCCAAAACAAAGTCGGAGCGTTCAATCCTCATAAAAGGTTTAATTATCTGAATTACTGCCAGAATAATCTAGCAATATCCTGAAGCATCATCATTAAAAACCCCTAAATACCCAGCACAACTTGTCCAAAAAGACAGCTGAAATATTTGACCAGTTTAATCAGGTAATTTACAAACATCTCAGGCTCTAACCTTTCACCCATTTCCCAATCCGTCACAATATTATTTTCAGATCACATGCTGAACCACTGAACAGCAAAGGAGTGTTCAACTAATGTCTACCTGCCTACTCTGTCCCTGCACAGGAACTGAGAAATGAGACAATGAGGAGAGATTTTACTCTGTATCTGACCCGTTTTGTCCCTGCTCAGGGACTGTGGGGAAAGATCATTACTCTGTCCCTACCCTGGGATTGTTCCTACCTGGAGAATAAAGATGCATATGTAAGGCTCCTTTTCATTGACTACAGCTCTGCCTTTAATACCATCATTCCAAATAAACTGATTCCTAAGCTCCAGAACCTGGGCCTTAACACTCAGATCTGCAGCTGGATCTTCAACTTCCTCACAGATAGGACCCAGGCTGTAAAAGTAAGGGACAAGCTCTCCTCTACAATCACTCTGAGCACCGGTGCCCCACAAGGCTGTGTACTCAGCTCCCTGCTGTACTCACTGTACACCCATGATTGTGTAGCCAAGTTTCCATCAAACTCAATATATAAGTTTGCTGATGACACCACAATTGTAGGCCGTATCTCGGGTAATGATGAGTTTGAGTACAGAGAGGAAGTTAAGAACCTGGTGGCATGGTGTGAAGACAATAACCTATCCCTCAACGTCAGCAAGACGAAGGAATTGGTTGTTGACTTCAGAAGGAGTAGCGGACATCGGTGGTGCGCAGGTGGAACAGGTCAAAAGCTTTAAGTTCCTCAGGGTCAATATCACAAATGACCTGACTTGGTCCAACCAAGCAGAGTCCACTGCTAAGAAGGTCCACCAGCACCTTTACTTCCTCAGGAAGCTAAAGAAATTTGGCCTGTCCCCTAAAACCCTCACTAATTTTTATAGATGCACCGTAGAAAGCATTCTCTAGGGTGCATCACAACCTGGTATGGAAGTTGTCCTGTCCAAGACCGGAAGAAGCTGCAGAAGATCGTGAACACAGCCCAGCACATCACACAAACCAATCTTCCGTCCTTGGATTCACTTTACACCGCACGCTGTCGGAACAGTGCTGCCAGGATAATCAAGGACATGACCCACCCAGCCAACACAATTTCGTCTCTCTTCCCTCCGGGAGAGGCTCAGGAGCTTGAAGACTCATACAGCCAGATTTGGGAATAGCTTCTTTCCAACTGTGATAAGACTGCTGAACGGATCCTGACCTGGATCTGGGCCGTACCCTCCAAATATCCGGACCTGCCTCTCGGTTTTTTTGCACTATATGTTTTCCCTTTTCCATTTTCTATTTATGATTTATAATTTAAATTTTTATTATATTTACTATTGTTTTGTACTCCAGGGAGTGCGAAGCGCAGAATCAAATATCGCTGTGATGATTGTACGCTCTAGTATCAATTGTTTGGAGACAATAAAATAAAGTTTAAAAATGAAGTAAAAGTACTGGGACAGTGTGATGGGCCAATGGGGAGAGATCTTTACTCTGTCCCCACCCTGGGACAGTGTGATGGGCCAGTGGGGAGAGACCTTTACTCTGTCCCCACCCTGGGACAGTGTGATGGGCCAGTGGGGAGAGATCTTTACTCTGTCCCTACCCTGGCACAGTGTGATGGGACAGTGGGGATGGGCCAGTGGGGAGAGATCTTTACTCTGTCTCTGCACTCGGATAGTGTGATGGGACAGTGGGGAGAGATCTTTACTCTGTCCCCACCCTGGGACAGTGAGATGGGATCTTTACTCTGTCCCCACCCTGGGACAGTGGGGATGGGCCAGTGGGGAAAGATCTTTACTCTGTCTCTGCACTGGGATAGTGTGATGGGACAGTGGGGAGAGATCTTTACTCTGTCTCTGTACTGGGACAGTGTGATGGGACAATGGGGAGAGATCTTTACTTTGTCCCCACCCTGGGACAGTGGGGATGGGCCAGTGGGGAGAGATCTTTACTCTGTCTCTGCACTCGGATAGTGTGATGGGACAGTGGGGAGAGAGCTTTACTCTGTCCCCACCCTGGGACGGTGGGGATGGGCCAGTGGGAAGAGATCTTTACTCTTCCCCACCCTGGGACAGTGGGGATGGGCCAGTGGGGAGAGATCTTTATTCTGTCCCTGTACTGGGACAGTGTGATGGGCCAGTGGGGAGAGATCTTTACTCTGTCCCCATCCTGGGACAGTGAGATGGGACAGTGGGGAGAGATCTTTACTCTGTCCCCATCCTGGGACTGGTAAACATGTCAGCTGGCCCACACTGTCCATGCCAACAAGAAGTGCTGATGACACAAAAACTACTGATGCTTGCAGTCAGAAATATCGTCAGAGTTGTAGAGTTTAAAGTTCAAAGTACATATATTATCAAAGTACGTGTACTATATACAGCCGTGAGATTCGTCTCCTCAGACAGCCACCAAGCAAAGAAACCCCATAGAACCCATTAAAAAAAGACCATCTACCAGCCTATGTGCAAAAAAAAGGAACACATTGTGCAAACAATAAAAATAAGCAAATAACATTCAGAACTTCAGTTTACAAAACTGAGTCCACAGTGATGAAGTCAGTTCAGGAGCCTGTTAGTTGCAGGCCACATCCCCAGTTCTGTGCAGAGATGAGTAACCCTCGCTGAGCGGTGAGCTGAACCTGTCCCTCACCTCTGGGCCTGACACCCTGACCTTTTTAATCTGGCCTGCACTCAAACTGGCCAAACCTTGAGCCATTCCATGCTCTCAGCCCCAGGCCTGAGAGTGTATCAAAGTGGCACAGCCCAGGCCCAGCCATCTCGATTTTGGCCTGTACCGACCTATCGCATCTGGCCTGGTACTTAAATTGGCAGAGTGAAATAGTTAAACAGTGAGGAGGTTGTTCAAAGAATTCAGCAGGATATAGTGGGAAATATTGTTAGGGAATATTCTAGGGTTATGAGCTATTCACACTATCGTATTGTAAATACTGCAAGCAGTAAATAGAAGTTAAAAGCACACTTTGCAGATAAACAATACTGTCTGTCAGAGATATGGTTTAAAAATGGTGACCAGGAGATGTTTGCATCTGCATCTGTTGTCACTGATAATAAAATAAAATAATTAAATAACTGGGCACAGAACAGGCTCACTCTTATGACTCAAACATATCTGTTCTACTTGTGCACAAGAAGAGCCTGGTCCCTGCCATCCACATTGTTCTGAAGCCAGGACAGAAAACTGCTATTTTTATACAGAATTGGTTTATCAGTTATGGATACTAACCATTTGGGAAATTGTGTATGTTTCAATTCATTACTTGCAAGATCAATCGCCATTCACAATGGAGATGTTAAAAGTCAATGGAAACTTCAAACTGCTAACCGATGAAGTTACTAAACCAATTGTCCCTCAGCTTTTTGACAAAGCTACTTCTATTACAAATTCAAACCTCTACACTTGGGTGCAATCATCTTACAAAGCAAAAGACCAGAAAAATCAGAACTAATATACATGAAACTAACATAGTCCCATCCTCATCAAGGATCGCATTTAACTCCCCCGCCCCCACATTAACTGTCCAAAAATATTTCCGTATTACCTGTAGATGCCGCGTGTAAGCTGCCCGGGCTACCCCTGAACATTGCCAGGCAGTCATCCTTGAGTTTGGCCGCGTACAGCCACAGTCGTCCTTGCATGGATATTGCCTAACTGCAATTCCCACACATCAGCCAATGTGAACATAATGGGATTGTGTTAATTGCTTGCATGAATCCAGGTAACTATGGGTTTCGTCTGTTTTCTGTTGTCAGAAGCTGTTTGAATATCTGTGCTAATTATTTCCTCCCAACAAAGGAGTTTTAACTTTCAGAGGTGTCATCAATTGCAGTGTGTTTCCACTGGAAATTTGTACGTCAGAGGAACCATAGACCTCTATTTTTCTAAGCTCCATTTACCTGTCCAGGAGTTTCTTAAAAGACCCTATCGTATCAGCCTCCACCACCGTCGCTGGCAGTCCATTCCATGCACTCACCACTCTGCGTAAAAAACTTACCCCTGACATCTCCCTGTGCCTACTTCCAGGCACCTTAAAACTGTGCCCTATCATGTTAGCCATTTCAGCCCTGGGAAAAAGCCTCTGACTATCCACACAATCAATGCCTCTCATTATCTTGTACACCTCTATCAGGTCACCTCTCATCCGCCGTCGCTCCAAGGAGAAACGGCCGAGTTCACTCAACCTATTCTCATAAGGCATGCTCCCCAATCCAGGCAACATACTTGTAAATCTCCTCTGCATCCTTTCTATAATTTCCACATCCTTCCTGTAGTGTGGTGACCAGAACTGAGCACAGTACTCCAAGTGGGGTCTGACTAGGGTCCTATGTAGCTGCAACATTACCTCTCGGCTCCTAAACGCAGTCCCATGATTGATGAAGGCCAATGCACCGTATGCCTTCTTAACCACACAGTCAACCTGCACAGCAGCTTTGAATGTCCTTTGGACTCAGACCCAAAGATCCCTCTGATCCTCCACACTGCCAAGAGTCTTACCATTAATACTATATCATATTTGACCTACCAAAATGAACTACCTCACACTTATCTGGGTTGAACTCTGTCTGCCACTTCTCAGCCCAGTTTTGCATCCTATTGATATCTCACTGTAACCTCTGACAGCCCTCCACACTATCCACAACACTCCCAACCTTTGTATTATCAGCAAATTTACTAACCCATCCCTTCACTTCCTCATCCAGGTCATTTACAAAACTCACAAAGAGAAGGGGTCCCAGAATAGATCCCTGAAGCACACAACTGGTCACCAACCTCCATGCAGAATATGACCCGTCTGCAACCACTCTTTGCCTTCTGTGAGCAAGCCAGTTCTGGATCCACAAAGCAATGTCCCCTTGGATCCCATGCCTCCTTACTTTCTCAATAAGTCTTGCATGGGGTACCTTTTCAAATGCCTTGCTGAAATCCATATGCACTACATCTACTGCTCTACCGTTATCAATATGTTTAGTCACATCTTCAAAAAATTCAATCAGGCTCATAAGGCACGACCAGCCTTTCCTGGGCTATTTCTACTCCCTTTCTCGAATAAGGGAACAACATCTGCAACCGTCCAATTCTCCAGAACCTCTCCTGTCTCCATTGATGATGCAAAGATCATTGCCAGAGACTCAGAAATCTCCTCCCTTGCCTCCCACAGTAGCCTGGGGTACATCTCATCTGGTCCCGGAGACTTATTCAACTTGATGCTTTACAAAAGTTCCAGCACATCCTCTTTCTTAATGTCTATATGCTCAAGCTTTTTAATCCACTCTAAGTCATCCCTAAGATCGCCAAGATTCTTTTCCATTGTGAATATTGAAGCAAAATATTCTTTAAGTATCTCTGCTATCTCCTCTGGTTCCATACACACTTTTCCACTGTCACACTTGATTGGTCCTATTCTCTCACATCTTAACGTCTTGCTCTTCACATACTTGTAGAATGCCTTGGAGTTTTCCTTAATCCTACTCAACAAGGCCTTCTCATGGCACCTTCTGGCTCTCCTAATTTCATTCTTAAGCTCCTTCTTGCTAGCCTTATAATCTTCTAGATCTCTATCATTATCTAGATTTTTGAACCTTTCATACCTTTCGTAAGTTTTTCTATTCTTCTTGACTAGATTTTCAACAACCTTTGTACACCACGGTTCCTGTACCCTACCATCCTTTCCCTGTCTCATTGGAACGCACCTATGCAGAACCCAGGCAAATATCCCCTGAACATTTGCCACATTTCTTCCGTACGTTTCCCTGAGAACATCTGTTCCCAATTTATGCTTCCAAGTTCCTGCCTGATAGCTTCATATTTCCCCTTACTCCAATTAAACGTTTTCCTAACTTGTCTGTTCCTATCCATCTCCAAGGCTATGGTAAAGGAGATAGAATTGTGATCACTATCTCCAAAATAGCCGGCTGGTGGCGTAGTGGCATCAGCGCTGGACTTCGGAGCAAAGGGTCCCAATTTCGAATCTGGCCAGCTTCCTTGCACGCTTTCCATCTGTGCTGGGTTGAGCATCGAGCTAGCTACTCAGCCTCGTAAAAATAAGAAAGCCTGCCAAACAATTGCCATCATGACGGCATCCCGATGACTCCACTCGGAGTTAAGGGCTTTCTTCTTCTTCTTCATCTCCAAAATGCTCTCCCACTGAGAGTCCTGACACCTGACCAGGTTCATTTCCCAATATCAGTTCAAGTACAGCCTCTCCTCTTGTAGGCTTATCTACATATTGTGTCAGAAAACTTCCTTAAACACACCTAACAAACTCCACCCCATCTAAACCCCTCACTCTAGGGACTTGCCAATTGATATTTGGGAAAATAAATCTCCCACCACGACAACCCTGTTATTACACCTTTTCAGAATCTGTCTCCCAATCTGCTCCTCGATGTCCCTGTTACTATGGGTGGTCTATGAAAAACACCCAGTAGATTTATTGACCCCTTCCGGTTTCTAACTTCCACCCACAGAGACCCAGTAGACAATCCCTCCATGACTTCCTCCTTTTCTGCAGCCGTGACACTATTCCTGATCAACAGTGCCACGCCCCCACCTCTTTTGCCTCCCTTTCTGAAACATAAAAAGTAACCATTCCTGCCCCTGAGCCATCCAAGTCTCTGCAAAGGCCACAACATCCACACTCTAAGCTCATCCGCATTGTTCATGATGCTTCTTGCATTAAAATACACACACCTCAAACCATCAGTCTGAGCGGATCCCTTCTGTATCACCTGCCTATCCTCCCTCTCGTACTGTCTACAAGCTTTCTCTATTTGTGAGCCAACCATCCCTTCAGCTGTCTCTTCAGTTCGGTTCCCACCCCCAGCAATTCTCGTCTAAACTCTCCCCACAGCTTTAGCAAACCTCCCTGCCAGGATATTGGTCCCCCTCGGATTCCTCCAGCACCCAGGGCAGCCCTTTTCTCATTGTTACCATCAGGAAGGAGGTACAGAAGCCTGAAGGCTCACACTCAGCGATTCAGGAACAGCTTCTTCCCCTCTGCCATCTGATTCCTAAATGAACATTGAATCTTTTGACACTACCTCACTTTTTTTTAAACATACAGTATTTCTGTTTTTGCACTTTTTAAAAAACTATTCAATATACGTAATTGATTTCTTTGTTTATTTATTATTATTATTTTATTTATTATTCCTGTTTTTCTCTCTGCTAGATTATGTATTGCATTGAACTGCTGCTGCTAAATTAACAAATTTCGCATCACATGCCAGTGATAATAAACCTGATTCTGATTCAAGTGCAACCCGTCCTTTTTGCAGGGGTCACACCTGCCCCAAAAGAGGCCCCAATGATCCAGAAATCTGAATCCCTGTCCCCTGGTCCAATCCCTCAACCATCCATTTATCCTCCACCTCACTCTATTCCTGTACTCACTGTCACACGGCACAGGCAGTAATCCCGAGATTACTAACTTTGAGGTCCTGCTTCTCAACTTCCTTCCTAACTCCCTGTAGTCTGTTTTCAGGACCTCCTCCCTTTTCCTACTTATGTCGTTGGTACCAATATATAGCACAACCTCTGGCTGTTCACCTTCCCACTTCAGGATATTGTGGATGTGATCAGAAACATCCCGGACCCTGGCACCTGGGAGGCAAACAACAACCCTATTACTGCCACCTTCTTCCTTTCCCTACCCTTCTGAGCCACAGGGCCAGACTCTGTGCCAGAGGCGCGACCACTATTGCTTCCCTCATGTAAGTTGTCCTCCCCCAACAGTACTCAAACAGGAGTACTTATCATTAAGGGGGACAGCCACAGGGGTACCCTCTAGTATCTGACCCTTGCCCTTCCTTCTCCTGACTGTGACCCACTTATCTGTCTCTTAAGGCCCCAGTGTGACTACTTGCCTATAGCTCCTCCCTATCACCTCCTCACTTTCACTGACCAGACGAAGGTCATCGAGCTGCATCTCCAGATCCCTAGCACGGTCCCTAAGGAGTTGCAGCTTGATGCATCTGGCGCAGATGTGACCTTCCGGAAGGCTGGAAGTCTCCCAGACTTCCCACATCTGACACCCAGTACAGAACACCAGTCTCACAGACGTACTTCTTGTTTCTATTCTACACGGGTAACCTACCTCGTCTTGACCTGTTACCGCTGAAGCCCTGTTGAGCCAAAGCCCTCCTACTCTGTCTACCTCTACTCTGTCACCCGCTCCTCCGAAGCCCACTCATAATGGTCACTATGACTTTTACTTAAACTTGGATGGTGTTAAGTAATGGAAAACCTTGATAGAGTGGATGTGGAGAGGATGTTTCCTATGGTGGGAGAATCTAAGACTAACACAACCTAAAAATAGAGGGGCATCCATTTAGAATAGAAATGAGGAGAGATTTTGCCAGAGAGTGGTGAATCTGTGGAATTCTGGAATCAATTTGGAAGGCACAGGATATACCCAAAAGAGGAAGAAGTATCAAAGATGTCACAACCGTGGCTAACAAGAGAAGTCAAAGCCAACATAAAAGCTGAAGAGAGGGCATATCTGAGTCTGAGGCTTCCAGTCGGTCAGAGTTGACCATGGTGTTGTGTTCTAACTGTCTAGATGTGCAAGCCTGGGCAGTATAACATGGAGAGCAAGCTCCCCCTTTATCACATCTGATGAACCCAAAGGAACGGCAGAGACTGAGACAGTTTGGTACCAGCAATGCCGCAGGAATTGTCAGACAACATTGAATTTAATGTGGGACTGCCTTAGGAGCTCCAGCTCTGTACTTTTCCCTCAGGGTTTACTCCCAAAGCCTTCTCCATGAGTGGGTATAGCTACAAGGCAGTGAAGGTTTGAGATCAGAGTTTTCCTTCTCCAGGATGAGCTGCTGACCACGGCTGATGAGCCCCATCTGCCCGAAGTGACTGGTTTTAAGGCCCCAGTAACCCAACTTTGCCCCTTCTCCTGCCAGTAGAAATGCTTCCACCAGGCTTAGTAGCTAAGCCACACGTGAAGGCCAGGAGCTGGACTTGGTTATCAAAGGCTACGTGAGGAACGAGCCATTGGGAGCATTTAATAGGTTGTGAGAACTTGTCCCCATTAAGGCTATAACAACCTTAAGAGGGCATATAACAGAGCAAAAATTAGTGGGAAGTTAGAGGAATGGGAAGCTTTTAAAAACCAACAGAAGGCAACAAAAACGTCATTAAGAAAGTAAAGATGGAACATAAAAGTAAGCTAGCCAATATATTAAACAGGTTACCAAAAGTTTCTTCAGATACATAAGGCGAGAGTGGATATCGGACCACTGGAAAACAATGGTGGAGAGGTAGTAATGGGGGACACACTGGGTGGATGAACTAAATAAGTACTTTGTTTCAGTCTTCACTGTTCAAAACACTGGCCAAATGGCTGAAGTTCCAGGTGTCAGGGGTCATGAAGTGTATGAAGTTACCATAACTAGAGAGAAGGTACTTAGGGAAACTGAAAAACCTGAAAGTAGTTAAGTCACCTGAACGAGATGGTGTACATCTCAGGGTTCTGAAAGAGGTGGCTGAAGAGATTGTGGAGGCATTAGACCATAAGACCATAAGACACAGGAACACAATCAGGCCATTAGGCCCATCGAGTCTGCTCCGCCATTCAATCATGGCTGATCCTTTTATCCCCTCCTCAGACCCACTACCCGACCTTCTCCCTGTACCCTTTGATACTGTGTCCAATCAAGAACCTATCAAACTCTGCCTTAAATACATCCAACAAACTGGCCTCCACAGATGCCCATGTTAATAAATTCCACAAATTTGCCACCCTCTGGCGAAAGAAATATCTCCACATCTTTGTTTTAAATGGACACCCCTCTATCCTAAGGTTGTGCCTCTTGTCCTAAACTTCCCCACTATAGAAAACATCCTTTCCACATCTAATCTATCTAAGCCTTTCAACATTTGAAAGGTTTCAATGAGATCCCCCCTCATCCTTCTAAATTCGAGCGAGTACAGACCCATAGCTATCAAATGTTCCTGGTATGATAACACTTTCATTCCCGGAATCATCCCTGTGAACTTCCTCTGAACCCTCTCCAATGCAGCACATCTTTTCTTCGATGAGGTGCCCAAAACTGTTCAAGTTTCAAGAAGACAACCTCGCCCTCAATGTCACAAAAACAAAGGAGCTGGTTGTGGATTACAGGAGGAATGGAGACAGGTTAACCCCTATTGACATCAATAGATCTGGGGCTGAGAGGGCAAACAACTTTAAGTTCCTCAGCATCCACATCACCGAGGACCTCACGTGGTCTGTACACACCAGCTGTGTGGTAAAAAGGCACAACAGCGCCTCTTTCACCTCAGGCACTTGAGGAAGTTTGGTATGGGCCCCCAAATCCTAAGAACTTTCTTCAGGGGCACAACAGAGTGCATCCTGACTGGCTGCATCACTGCCTGGTATGGGAACTGTACCTCATTGCAGGACTCTGCAGAGAGTGGTGTGGACAGCCCAGCACATCTGTAGTTGTGAACTTCCCATGATTCAGGACATTTCCAAGGACAGGTGTGTAAAAAGGGCCCAAAGGATCATTGGAGACCTGAGTCACCCCAACCACAATCTACTCCAGCCGCTACTATTCGGAAGACAGTACTGCAGCATAAAAGCCAGGACCAACAGGCTCCGGGACACCTTCTTCCACCAGGCCATCAGACTGATGAACTCACGCTGATTTGAGTGTACTCTATATTACATTGACTGTTCTATTTATTATAAATTACTATGATTGCACATTGCACATTTAGATGGAGATTTTTATTCCTCGTGTATGTGCAGGATGTAAGAAATAAAGTCAATTCAATTCAATACTCAAGGTGAGGCCTCACCAGTGCCTCATAAAGACTCAGCATTACATCCCTGCTCTTGAAATTAATGCTAACATTGCACTTGCCTTCCTCACTGCCAACTCTTCCTTTAGAGTGTTCTGCCCAATGACTCCCAAGTCCCTTTGCATATCAGATTTTTGGATTATCTCCCCATTTAGAAAATAGTCCACACACTTATTTCTACTATCAAAGTGCATGACAATGCATTTTCAACATGTATTTCATTTGCCACTTTCTTGCCCATTCTCCTAATCTGTCTAAGTCCTTCTGCAGCCTACCTGTTTCCTCAACACTACCTGCCCCTCCACCAATCTTCAGATCATCTGCAAACTTGGCAACAAAGCCATCTATTCCATCATCTAAATCACTGACATACAGCAGAAAATGAAGTTGTCCCAACACTGACCCCTGTGGAACACCACTAGTCACTGGCAGTCAACCAGAAAAGGATCCTTTTATTCCCACTTGCTGCCTCCTACCAATCAGCCAATGCTCTAACCATGTTAGTAACTTTCCTGTAATACCATGGGCTCTTAACTTGGTAAGCAGCCTCATGTGTGGCACCCTGTCAAAGGCTTTCTAATGTCCAAATATACAACATCCACTGCATCCCCCTTTATCTATCCTACATGTAATCTCAAAGAATTCCAACAGGTTCGTCAGGCAAGATTTTCCCTTCAAGAAACCATTCAATCTTTGTCCTATCTTGTCCTGTGACACCATGTGCTCCATAACCTCATCCTTAACAACTGGCTCCAACATCTTCCCAAACACTGAAGTCAGGCTAATTGCTCTATAATTTCCTTTCTGCTATCTTCCTTCTCTCTTAAAGAGTGGAGTGATATTTGCAATTTTCCAGTCCTCTGGCACCATGCCAAAGTCAATGACTTCTGAAAGATCACTACTAATGACACCACAATCTCCACCACTACATCTTTCAGAATCCTAAGAAGCAGTTCTTCTGGCCCATGTGACTTAGGTATCCTTAGGTCTTTCAGCTTTTTGAGCACCTTCTCACTTATAGGAGTAACTGCACTCACTTCTCTTCCCTCACACCTTTCAACATCCAGTACATTGCTAGCGTCTTCCACAGTGAAGACTGATGCAAAATACCCATTTAGTTCATCTGCCATCTCCTTGTCCCCTATTATCATTTCTCGGGTTCATCGTCGTCGTGGCTATCCCTTGAGGTCGAGGATGATGGTCTTCGTTCCGTACAGTGCGAAGACGCCTGTGCGTGTATTTGTTTAACGTGTACTTGATGTTGCACTCCAAGAAGCACACGATACTTCACAAATCAACCAACTGATTCCAATGGCATGGAAACCACGACGATTGGAGCTGATGGATTTGTTGCAGCCTTCGTCCGCCTTCACAGCCATTGAGGTCAAAGTAACTTCGTCCACCTGTTCCACCTTTGAGGCCTTGGTTGGATTGTTCTTTGTCAGGGACCTCACCCTCGACCTTACCACCATGAGTGACCCTACCAGGAGCATAGCTCCAGACGGCATTGCTCTCAGGATCACAGGACCACACAAGCTTCTCCACCACGACAAGGTGACAATCCACAGAGAAGCTCGGGCCCATAGCGGTACTATATCCACTCTCATCTCTCTTTTATATTTTACTATCCACTTTGATATGGTTTGCTTGCTTGCTTTCATACTTCACCTTTTCTCTTCTGATGATTCTTTTAGGTTATTCTCAGTAGGGTTTTAAAAGCTTTCCAATTTCTGCCTTTCCACTAATTTTTGCTTTGTTGTATGCCCTCTCTTTTCCTTTTACATTAGCTTTGACATTCCTTGTTGGCCACGGTTGTACTATTTTGCCATTTGAGTAATTCTTTGTTTTTGGAAAATACTTCTCCTGCACCTTCCTCATTTTTTCTAGAAACTCACACCATTGCTGCTCTGCTGTCACCCCTACCAGCACCTCCATCCAATTTACTTTGACGAACTCCTCTCTCTCATACCACTGTAATTTACCCTTCACTCTACTGAAATACTGCTATATCAGACACAACTTTCTCCCTATCAAATTTCAAGTTGAACTCAATCATATTGTGATCACTACCTCCTAAGGTTTCTTTAACCTTAAGCTCCCTAATGACACACAATCCAGTATAGCAGATCCCTAGTAGGCTCAATGACAAATTGCTCTAAAATGCCACCTTGTAGGCATTCAACAAACTCACTTCCTTCATAATGATCTCATTAGAAATGATCTTTCAAAAATCACTATTTTCTGGAATGATTCCAGAAGACTGGAAAATTGCAAATATCACTCCACTCTTCAAGTAGGGATAAAGGCAATTATAGGCCATTTAGTCCTTTCTCAGTGGTTGGAAAGATGTTGGAGTTGATTATTAATGATGAGGTCTCAGGAATTTGGAGGCACATGATAAAATAAGCTGTAGTCAGTATGGTTTCCTCAAGGGAAAATATTGCCTGACAAATCTTTGAAGAAATTGGGTGGAGCTGAAAAACAGGAAAGGTATGGCCACATTAGTGGGATTGTATTACAGACCACCCAATAGTCAACGAGACTTGGAAGAGCAAATCTGCAGAGAGATAGCAGGCAACTGCAGGAAACATAAAGTTGTGGTAGTAGGGGATTTTAATTTTCCATACATTGATTGGGACCCCCATACTGTTAGGGGTCTAGATGGTTTAGAGTTTGTAAAATGTGTTCAGGAAAGTTTTCTAAATCAGTATATAGAGGGACCAACAAGAGGGGATGCAATATTGGATCTCCTGTTAGGTAATGAATGAGGGCAAGTGACGGAAGTCTGTGTAGGGGAGCACTTTGGTTCCAGTGATCATAACACCATTAGTTTCAATTTGATCATGGACAAGGATAGATCTGGTCCTAGGGTTGAGGTTTTGAACTGGAAGAAGGCCAAATTTGAAGAAATGAGAAAGGATCTAAAAAGCGTGTATTGGGACAGGTTGTTCTCTGGCAAAGATGTGATTGGTAGGTGGGAAGCCTTCAAAGGGGAAATTTTGAGAGTGCAGAGTTTGTATGTTCCTGTCAGGATTAAAGGCAAATTGAATAGGAATAAGGAACCTTGGTTCTCAAGGGATATTGCAACTCTGATAAAGAAGAAGAGGGAGTTGTATGAAATGTATAGGAAACAGGGGGTAAATCAGGTGCTTGAGGAGTATAAGAAGTGCAAGAAAATACTTAAGAAAGAAATCAGGAGGGCTAAAAGAAGACATGAGGTTGCCTTGGCAGTCAAAGTGAAGGATAATCCAAAGAGCTTTTACAAGTATATTAAGAGCAAAAGGATTGTAAGGGATAAAATCGGTCCTCTTGAAGATCAGAGTGGTCGGCTTTGTGCGGAACCAAAGGAAATGGGGGAGATCTTAAATAGGTTTTTTGCGTCTGTATTTACTAAGGAAGCTGGCATGAAATCTATGGAATTGAGGGAATCAAGTAGTGAGACCATGGAAACTGTACAGATTAAAAAGGAGGAGGTGCTTGCTGTCTTGAGGAAAATTAAAGTGGATAAATCCCCGGGACCTGACAGAGTGTTCCCTCGGACCTTGAAGGAGACTAGTGTTGAAATTGCAGGGGGCCCTGGCAGAAATATTTAAAATGTCGCTGTCTACGGGTGAAGTGCCGGAGGATTGGAGAGTGGCTCATGTTGTTCTGTTGTTTAAAAAAGAATCGAAAAGTAATCCAGGAAATTATAGGCCGGTGAGTTTAACGTCAGTAGTAGGTAAGTTATTGGAGGGAGTACTAAGAGACAGAATCTACAAGCATTTGGATAGACAGGGGCTTAATAGGGAGAGTCAACATGGCTTTGTGCATGGTAGGTCATGTTTGACCAATCTGTTGGAGTTTTTCGAGGAGGTTACCAGGAAAGTGGATGAAGGGAAGGCAGTGGATATTGTCTACATGGACTTCAGTAAGGCCTTTGACAAGGTCCCACATGGGAGGTTAGTTAGGAAAATTGAGTCGCTAGGTATACATGGAGAGGTGGTAAATTGGATTAGACATTGGCTCAATGGAAGAAGCCAGAGAGTGGTGGTAGAGAATTGCTTCTCTGAGTGAAGGCCTGTGACTAGTGGTGTGCCACAGGGATCAGTGCTGGGTCCATTGTTATTTGTCATCTATATCAATGATCTGGATGATAATGTGGTAAATTGGATCAGCAAGTTTGCTGATGATACAAAGATTGGAGGTGTAGTAGACAGTGAGGAAGGTTTTCAGAGCCTGCAGAGGGACTTGGATCAGCAGGAAAAATGGGCTGAAAAATGGCAGATGGAGTTTAATACTGACAAGTGTGAGGTATTGCACGTTGGAAGGACAAACCAACGTAGAACATACAGGGTTAATGGTAAGGCACTGAGGAGTGCAGTGGAACAGAGGGATCTGGGAATACAGATACAAAATTCCCTAAAAGTGTCGTCACAGATAGATAGGGTCATAAAGAGAGCTTTTGGTACATTGGCCTTTATTAATCGAAGTATTGAGTATAAGAGCTGGAATGTTATGATGAGGTTGTATAAGGCATTGGTGAGGCCGAATCTGGAGTATTGTGTTCAGTTTTGGTCACCAAATTACAGGAAGGATATAAGTAAGGTTGAAAGAGTGCAGAGAAGGTTTACAAAGGTGTTGCCGGGACTTGAGAAACTCAGTTACAGAGAAAGGTTGAATAGGTTAGGACTTTATTCCCTGGAGCGTAGAAGAATGAGGGGAGATTTGATAGAGGTATATAAAATTATGATGGGTATAGATAGAGTGAATGCAAGCAGGCTTCTTCCACTGAGGCAAGGGGAGAAAAAAACCAGAGGACATTGGTTAAGGGTGAGGGGGGAAAAGTTTAAAGGGAACATTAGGGGGGGCTTCTTCACACAGAGAGTGGTGGGAGTATGGAATGAGCTGCCAGACGAGGTGGTAAATGCGGGTTCTTTTGTAACATTTAAGAATAAATTGGACAGATACATGAATGGGAGGTGTATGGAGAGATATGGTCCGTGTGCAGGTCAGTGGGACTAGGCAGAAAATGGTTCGGCACAGCCAAGAAGGGCCAAAAGGCCTGTTTCTGTGCTGTAGTTTCTATAGTTTCTATGGAAATAACAAGCAGGGTAGACAAAGGAAAATTGGTTGATGTTGTGTACTTGAATTTTCAGGAGGCCTTTGACAAGGTGCCACACATGAGGCTGCTTAATAAGCTGTGAACCCATGGTATTACAGGAAAGATTCTAGAATGGATAAAGCAGTGGCTGATTGGCAGGAGGCAAGGAATGGGAATAAAGGGAGCCTTTTCTGACTAGCTGCCAGTGACAAGGGGTCTGTGTTGGGAACGATTCTTTTTATGCTATATGTCGTTGATTTGGATGATGGAATTGATGACTTTGTTGCAAAGTTTGCAGATAATATGAAGATAGTTGAAGGGGCAGATAGTTTTGAGCAATTAGAGAGGCTACAGAAGGACTTAGACAGATTAGGAGAATGGGCAAAGAAACGGCAGATGCAATACAGTGCTGGGAAACCTAGAAACATAGACTCCCTACAGCACAATACAGGCCCTTTGGCCCACAATGCTGTGCCAAACATGTACTTACTTTAGAAATTACCAGTGGTGTACCTCAGAGATCTGTTTAGGGATCCCTAAACAGATCTCTGAGGTACACCACTGGTCACCGACCTCCATGCAGAATATGACCCGTTTACAACCACTGTTTACCTTCTGTGAGCAAGCCAGTTCTGGATCCACAAAGCAATGTCCCCTTGGATCCCATACCTCCTTACTTTCTCAATAAGTTTTGCATGTGGTAACTTATCAAATGCCTTGCTGAAATTTTCATCAATATGTTTAGTCACATTCTCAAAAAATTCAATCAAGCCCATAAGGCACGACCTGCCTTTGACAAAGCCATGCTGACTGTTACTCATCCTATTATGCCTCTCCAAATGTTCATAAATCCTGCCTCTCAAGATCTTCTCCATCAACTTACCAAAGTTGGAAGTGTAAGGCTTGACCTTTGATAGAAGAAATTAAAATTTTGACTATTTTCTAAATGGAAAGAAAATATAAATAACTGAAACACAATGGGACTTGGGAGTCCTTGTGCAAGATTCCGGAAAGGTTAATTTGCAGGTTGAGTCTGTGGTGAGGAAGACAAATGCATTGTTGGCATTTGTTTCAGAGGACTAGGATATAAAAACAAGGACGTAATGTTGAAACTTTGTAAAACACTGGTGAGGCCTCACTTGAAGTATTATGAGCAGGATTGAGAAAACAACCCAAGTTTGTGCAGCCTCTCACCAGGATTCAGCATCCTGTGAATCTCTTCTGCACCCTCTCCAAAGCTTCAACATTCTTCCTCTAATGGGGTAACCAGAACTGTATGCAATATTCCAGATGTGGCCTTACCAGAGTTTTATAAAGCTGCAACATAACTTCCTGTTGTTTGAACAATGCTTGTCTAATAAAGGGAAGCATGCCAAATGCCTTCTTAACCACCCTGTCAACTGTATAGTCACTTTCAGGGAGCTATGAACATGGACCCCTAGATCCCTCTGCTCATCAACACTGTTGAGGGTCTCGCCTTTAACAGTGTACTGTCTGTTTACATTTGACCTACCAAGTTGCAACACTTCCCATTTGTCTGGTTCAAACCCCATAGCATTGGGCCCACTCCATCGTCAAAAGGTTGAGTGGATGACTTTTTTGTTACCGTTCTACTGCTCTCAACAATGCTGCATCCTCTCTGTTGGCTCCTGTCCTGGAGAACTTGCTTTTGGCAACACCGCACGTCTCGCTTTGAGTAACAACCTGTCACGTACCCGCTCGTCAGTGCACCAGGCTGGCGTCAGCATTCCCTGGCAGACTCGGTGCTACTTACCTGGCGAGGTCGAGGCTGGTACGGGGAGCTGCTCTCCAGGTCGGCCAGGATGCTGGTCAGTGAATCGATCTCTGCGTCCAGACTCGAGCGCCTTTCCTCCAGGGTCTTCTTCCCCGTCTGAAAGAACAGCAACAGGTCAGTTCGCAGGCAGCAACTAAACCTCCTCATCCTCAGACTGGGAGGCCACACAAGCCCATCTATCTTTTGCATCATAGTAGTTAATCAAACCATAGAAACATATGGTACTGAAAGTTTAAACATTCAAGATTCAGGATTGTTTAGCGTTACTTCCAGTACACAAGTGTAAAGGAGAACAAAAAAATTGTGACTCCGGATCCAATGCAGTACAAAAAAAACATAGTAATATAAAACACAATAACTATAAATACATAAGACAGCTTATACAGTATACATAGATGGAATGTATGTCTATAAAGTGACACTAGGCACAGGAGTGTCTGTACATAGGGTGACTGACAGGAAATGATACAGTAGTGGTGGTTGGGGGTGTGGAGGGGTGGGTTAGTGGGTGGAGGTGTTGATCAGACTTACTGCTTGGGGAAAGTAACTGTTTTTGAGTCTGGTGGTCCTGGTGTGGATGCTACACAGTCTCCTCCCTGATGGGAGTTGGACAAACCGTCCATAAGCAGGGTGGGTGTTACTGGCCCATTTCCGGCACCTTTCTCTATATTAAACAGATGCATGAACAGTGTTGAGATCAAGACCGTTGAGACCCTCAAGCTCCAAAGAGTGAATGTCATTCTGTGCCAGCCAAGAAAGCTTATCAATGCCTCGACTTCTTCAGGAGGCGAAGAAAATTTAGCAAGTTAGAATCAGAATCAGAATCAGGTTTAACAGCCCTTTCTCCCACAGCTCACTCTCCTATCCTGTCATATTCCTTCTTCTCCAGCCCTTTACCTTTTCTACCCATCACTTTCCAGCTTTTTACTTCACCCCCTCTCCCTCACCCCTGGCTTGTCCTCCTAACCTCCTCCCCCACCTTCTTATTCTGGTTTCTTCCCCCTTCCTTTCCATTCCTGATGAAGGGTCTCAGTCTGGAACGTCAACTGTTTATTGATTTCCATAGATGCTTCCTGATCTGCAGATTTCCTCTGGCATTGTGTGTGTGTCTCTAGATAAAATGTTGTCTGTTGACAGGCTATGGATGTCATCAGTATTACAGATGAGGTGATGGAGTACTTGGTGACACAGCACAAGACAGGACAAAGTCAGCATGGTTTCCTTAAGGAAAAATCTCCCCTGACGAACCTGTTGGAATTCTTTGAGGAGATTACAAGTAGGATTGATAAAAGGGATGTAGTGGATGTTGTATATTTGGACTTTCAGAAAGCCTATGACAAGGTGCCACACATGAGGCTGCTTACGGAATTAAGGGCCAATGGTATTACAGGAAAGTTAATAGTATGGTTACAGCATTGGCTGATTGGTAGGAGGCAGCGAGTGGGAATAAAAGGATCCTTTTCTGGTTGGCTGCAAGTGACTAGTGGTGTTCTGCAGGGTCAGTGTTGGGACTGTTTCTTTTTCTGCTGTATATCAACGATTTAGATGATGAAATAGACGGCTTTGTTGTCAAGTTTGCAGATGATGTGAAGATTGGTGGAGTGGCAGGTAGTGTTGAGGAAACAGGTCGGATGCACAAAGACTTAGACAAACTAGGAGAATGGGTAAGAAAGTGGCAAATGAAATACAATGTTGGAAAATTCATGGTCATGCACTTTGGTAACAGAAATAAATGTGCAGACTATTTTCTAACTGAAAGAAAATCCAAAATCTGAGACGCAAAAGGACTTGGGAGTCCTTATGAAGAACACCCTAAAGGTTAACTTGCAGGTAGAGTTGGTGAGGAAGTCAAATGCCATGTTAGCATTCATTTCAAGAGGTCTGGAAAACAAGACCAAGGATGTGATGCTGAGGCTTTATAAGGCACTGGTGAGGCAGTTTTGGACCCTTCACCTTAGAAAAGATTTGCTGGCATTGGAGAGGGTCCCGAGGAGGTTCACAAGGAAAATTCTAGGAATGAAAGGGTTATCATATGAGGGGCATTTGATAGCTCTGGGTCTCTGCTCTCTGGAATTTAGAAGGATGGGGGGTGGGGAGGGTATCTCATTGAAACCTTTTGAATGTTGAAAGGTCCAGACAGAATCGGTGTGGAGAGGAGTGTCTAGGACAAGAGGGCACAGCCTCAGGATAGAAAGGCTCCTTGTCCAAACAGATGCAGATAAATTTCTTTAGCCAAAGGGTGGTGAATTTGTGGAATTTATTCCCACAGTTAGCTGTGATGGCCAGGTCATTGGGTGTAGTTCAGGCAGAGCTTGATAGATTTTTGTTTGGACATGGCATCAAAGGTTACGGGGAGAAGGCTGGGGAGTGAGGCTAAGGAGGGGAGAAAAGGATCAGCCATGATTGATTGGCAGAGCAGACTCGATGGGCCAAAAGGCCTAATTCTGCTCCCATGTCTCACGGTCTTATGGCCAGTGAAACACAGACCACATCACTGAGTTCACACTAAACAAAAACAGCTTTCAGCAAACGAGGTATCATAAAAATCAAATTTCAAAATGTGTTTAGAGGAATTGATTTGTAGGAATTTACTTGTCTATGAAAAGTGAGTTCCACTTGCACTTTGCTTAACTAATCCACTGACAGCAGACAAAATCCCCAGTGACAGCTAGGATGTGAATGTTGGTAGATTGCAGATGGAGCGGAATATGGACAAGGAAGAATATCCTCTAAGGATAGATCATGATGTAAAGCACCAGGAAGGTGATTCATAGACTCACTGAGTCACAAAACACTACAGCACAGAGACAGACCCTTCAGCCCATCTAGTCTGTGCCCTTTTCCATGGGCCACTCTCCTCTTCTTTTCCAGCTATTTACCTTTCCCAACCACCTAGCTGCACCTATCACCTTCCAGCTAGACCTCCTTCCCCTTCCCCACCTTTTTATTCAGGCATCTCCCCCCTTCCTTTCCAGTCCTGATGAGGGGCCTCGGCTTGAAACATCAACATCCATAGATACTGCCTGACCTGCTGAGTTTCTCCAGTATTTTGTGTGAGTTGTTCAGTGGAAAAAAGCCTGCCTGCATTTACCCTATCTAAACTCCTCATAATTTTATATACCTCTATCAAATCTCCCCTCATTCTCTCATGCTCTAGGGAATAATCTCCTAACCTACTCAATCTTAGACTACAAAGTCATAAGACCTAGGAGCAGAATTAGCCCATTCAGCCCATCGAGTCTGTTCCACCATTCATCATGGCTGATCCTGGATCCCACTCAACCCCATTCATCTGCCCTCTCACCATATCCTTTGAATCCCTGACCAATCAGGAAAATATCAACTTCCATCTTAAATATACACACAGACTTGGCCTCCACCGCAATCTGTGGCAGAATGTTCCACAGATTCACTACTCTGGCTAAAAAAATTCCTTCTTACCTCATTTCGAAAAGGTCGCCCCTCGATTTTGAGTCTTTCCCTCTAATTCTGGATACCGCCACCATAGGAAACATCCTTTCCACATCCACCCTGTCCAGTCCTTTGAACATTCAGTAGGTTTCAATGAAATCCCCCTGCATTCTTCTAAATTCTTGTGAGTACAGGGTCAAAGTGGCCAAACGCTCTTCATATGTTAACCCCTTCATTCCCAGAATCATCCTCATGAACCTCCTCTGGACTCTCTCCAATGACAACACATCCTTTCTGAGATATGGGGCCAAAACTGTTGACAATACTCCAAGTACAGCCTGACTAGTGTCTTATAAAGGCTCAGCATTATCTCCTTGTTTTCCTATTCTATTTTCCTTGAAATAAATGTCAACAATGCATTTGCCTTCTTTACTACAGACTCAACCTGTAAATTAATCTTGTGGGAGTCTTGCACGAGGACTCCTAAGTCTCTCTGCACCTCTGATGTTTGAACCTGCTCCCTATTTAGATAATAGTCCGCACTATTGTTCCTTTTACCAAATTGCAATAGCATGCAAGAAGGACAAGACTGCGCAGGCGCATGATGTAGACAGGACAGTGCGGAGAGTTTACAAAGTAAGGTTATTTCCAACGGCTGTCTTTTGGATTGGGACAAGCAGAGCGGCTTGGCAGCTGAATTCTGAAGGAAGGCAGTTTTTTTAAAAACTTCTTCGAGTGCAAGAAGGATGAGACTGCGCAGGCGCGTGATGTAGACAGGAGAGTGCGGAGAGTTTAAAAAGGAGACCACCCTATACAGCGGGCAGCGGTCGGAGTGGGCAGCAGAGTGTAGGGCTTTGGCTTCAAAGGGCTTCGGCGGTAATGGGAAGAGGCGAGGGCGAAGCACCAACTCTATTTTTTCCCCTTGGTGAATCGGCCCGGACAGACAGAGGAACAGCAGAGCTCTCACAGCTAACGGTACGAGCTAACCGTTTAAAAAGTTCGTCTGTTTGGCGAGGTAAGTGGGTGAGTAGATTTATTTTTCCTGTTTCATTCCTGTAGAATTAGGTAGCCTGCCTGCAGGGTTAGTGCTTTGTTCAGGGTGTCGGATGTGGGAATCCTGGGAGACCTGCAGCCTCCCTGATGGCCACATCTGCCCCAGGTGCACCGAGATGCAGCTCCTCAGAGACCGGGTTAGGGATCTGGAGCTGCAGCTTGATGACCTACTGCTTATCAGGGAAAGTGAAGAGGTGATAGACAGGAGCTACAGGGAGGTAGTCATCCCTAGGCTACAGGGGTCAGAAAACTGGGTCACTGTCAAGAGAGGGAAGGGAAATGCCCGGATAGTGGAGAGCACCCCTGTGGCTGTCCCCCTCAGCAACAAGTATCTTGTTCTGGATACTGTTGAGGGGGATGACCTGAAAGGGGACGCCCACCTGACTGGGTCTCTGGCACTGGGCCTGGTGCTGTTGTGCAGGAGGGAAGGAGGGAGAAGAGGAATGCGGTAGTCATAGGGGATTCCATAGTCAGGGGAACAGACAGGAGATTCTGTAAGCCTGATAGAGATACCCGCAGGGTGTGCTGCCTCCCAGGTGCCAGGGTACGGGATGTCTCGGATCGGGTCGGATTCCAATATTGAAAGGCATGGACAGAGTGGATGTGGCAAAGTTGTTTCCCATGATGGAGGAGTCTAGTACGAGAGGGCATGACTTAAGGATTGAAGGGCGCCCATTCAGAACAGAAATGCGAAGAAATTTTTTTAGTCAGAGGGTGGTGAATCTATGGAATTTGTTGCCACGGGCGGCAGTGGAGGCCAAGTCATTGGGTGTATTTAAGGCAGAGACTGATAGGTATCTGAGTAGTCAGGACATCAAACGTTATGGTGAGAAGGCGGGGGAGTGGGACTACATGGGAGAATGGATCAGCTCATGATAAAATGGCAGAGCAGACCCGATGGGCTGAATGGCCAACTTCTGCTCCTTTGTCTTGTCTTATGTCTTATGGGTCCAGAATATTCTAAAGGGGGAGGGTGAGCAGCCAGTTGTCTTGGTACATGTTGGTACCAATGACATAGATAGGAGAAGGGAGGAAGTCCTGAAGAGAGATTTCCAGGAGTTAGGAAGGAAGCTGAGAAGCAGGACCTCCAGGGTAGTAATCTCGGGATTGCTACCTGTGCCACGTGCTAGTGAGGGCAAGAATAGTAGGATCAGGCAGATGAATGTGTGGCCGAGAGACTGGTGCAGGGGACAGGGCTTCAGATTCTTGGATAATTGGGATCTCTTCTGGGGGAAGTATGACCTGTTCAAAATGGACAGGTTACACCTGAACCCGAAGGGGACCAATATCCTGGCAGGAAGGTTTAATAGAGCTGTTAGGGAGGGTTTAAACTAATTTGGTAGGGGGACGGGAACCGGAATGATAGAGCGGAGGAAGAGGAAAACAAAAATAAATCTAAGATAGTGAGCAGTAAAGATATCAGGAAAGGCAGGCAGGTGATGGGGCAAATTTGTAGCCATTGAGATGAGTTGCAGTGCAATAAAGTTGCTGTGCACTCAAAGCAAAAAGTACCAAATACTGGTCTTAAGGTGTTATACTTAAACACATGCAGCATAAGGAATAAGGTGGATGATCTTGTCGTACAGCTACAGATTGGCAGGTATGATATTGTGGCCATCACTGAGACGTGGCTAAAGGATGCATGTCTCTGGGAGCTGAACACCCAAGGATACACGGTGTATCGGAAGGATAGGAAGGTAGGCAGAGGGGGAGGCATGGCTTTATTGGTAAGAAATGATATCAAATCATTAGAAAGAGGTGACATAGGATCAGAAGGTGCAGAATCTTTATGGGTTGACCTTAGAAATTGCAGGGGTAAAAGGACCCTGATGGCAGTTATATACAGGCCTCCTAACAGCTGTAGTGATGTGGACTAAAACTACAACAGGAAATGGAAAAGGCTTGTCAGAAGGGCAGTATTATGATAACTGTGGGGGATTTTAACATGCGAGTGGATTGGGAAAATCAGGTCGGCACTGGATCTCAAGAGAGAGAATTTGTAGAATGTCTGCGAGATGGCTTTTTAGAACAGTTTGTTGTTGAGTCCACTAGGGGATCGGCTGTACTGGATTGGGTATTGCGTAATGAACCAGAGATGATTAGAGAGATTGAGGTGAAGGCACCCCCAGGAGGCAGTGATCATAACATGATTGAGGTCACTGTGAAATTTGAAAAAGAGAAGCCGAAATCTGATGTGTCGGTATTTCAGTGGTGTAAAGGAAATTACAGTGGCATGAGAGAGGAACTGGCCAATGTTGACTGGAAAGGGACACTGGCGGGAAAGACGGCAGAGCAGCAGTGGCTGGAGTTTATGTGAGAAGTGAGGAAGGTGTAAGACAGGTATATTCCAAAAAAGAAGAAATTGTCAAATGGAAAAAGGATGCAACCGTGGCTGACAAAAGAAGTCAAAGCCAAAGTTATAGCAAAGGAGAGGGCATACAAGGAGGCAAAAATTAGTGGGAAGACAGAGGATTGGGAAGTTTTGAAAAGCTTACAAAAGGAAACTAAGAAGGTGATTAAGAGGGAAAAGATGAACTATGAAAGGAAGCTAGCAAATAATATCAAAGAGGATACTAAAAGCTTTTTCAAGTATATAAAGAGTAAAAGACAGGTGAGAGTAGATATAGGACCGAAAGAAAATGATGCTGGAGAAATTGTAATGGGAGATAAGGAGATGGCGGAGGAACTGAACGAGTATTTTGCATCAGTCTTCACTGAGGAAGTCATCAGCATTATACCTTATACTCAATGGTGGCAGGGAAGAGAAGTGTGCACAGTCACAATTACGACAGAGAAAATACTCAGGAAGCTGAATAGTCTAAAGGTAGATAAATCTCCCGGACCAGATGGAATGCACCCTCGTGTTCTGAAGGAAGTAGCTGTGGAGATTGCAGAGGTATTAGCAGTGATCTTTCAAAAGTCGATAGATTCTGGCATGGTTTTGGAGGACTGGAAGATTGCAAATGTCACTCCACTATTTAAGAAGGGGTCAAGGAAGCAGAAAGGAAATTATAAACCTGTTAGCTTGACATCGGTGGTTGGGAAGTTGTTGGAGTCGATTGTCAAGGATGAGGTTACGGAGTACCTGGAGGCATATGACAAGATAGGCAGAACTCAGCATGGATTCCTTAAAGGAAAATCCTGTCTGACAAACCTATTACAATTTTTTGAGGAAATTACCAGTAGGCTAGACAAGGGAGATGCAGTGGATGTTGTATATTTGGATTTTCAAAAGGCCTTTGACAAGGTGCCACACATGAGGCTACTTAACCAGATAAGAGCCCATGGAATTATGGGAAAGTTACATACGTGGATAGGGCGTTGGCTGATTGGCAGGAAACAGAGAGTGGGAATAAAGGGATCCTATTCTGGTTGGCTGCCGGTTACCAGTGGTGTTCCACAGGGGTCCGTGTTGGGGCCGCTTCTTTTTACATTGTACATCAACGATTTGGATTATGGAATAGATGGCTTTGTGGCTAAGTTTGCTGACGATATGAAGATAGGTGGAGGGGCTGGTAGTGCTGAGGAAACAGAGAGTCTGCAGAGAGACTTGGCTAGATTAGAAGAATGGGCAAAGAAGTGGCAAATGAAATACAATGTTGGAAAGTGTAAGGTTATGCACTTTGGCAGAAGAAATAAATGGGCAGACTATTATTTAAATGGAGAGAGAATTCAAAGTTCTGAGATGCCCTCGTGCAGGATACCCTTAAGGTTAACCTCCAGGCTGAGTCGGTGGTGAAGAAGGCAAATGCAATGTTGGCGTTCATTTCTAGAAGAATAGAGTATAGGAACAGGGATGTGATGTTGAGGCTCTATAAGGCGCTGGTAAGACCTCATTTGGAGTATTGTGGGCAGTTTTGGGCTCGTTATCTGAGAAAGGATGTGCTGACGTTGGAGAGAGTTCAGAGAAGATTCACTAGAATGATTCCGGGAATGACAGGGTTAACATATGAGGAACGTTTGTCCACTCTTGGACTGTATTCCTTGGAGTTTAGAAGAATGAGGGGAGACCTCGTAGAAACATTTCGAATGTTGAAAAGCATGGACAGAGTGGATGTGGCAAAGTTGTTTCCCATGATGAGGGAGTCTAGTACGAGAGGGCATGACTGAAGGATTGAAGGGCGCCCATTCAGAACAGAAATGCGAAGAAATTTTTTTAGTCAGAGGGTGATGAATCTATGGAATTTGTTGCCACGGGCAGCAGTGGAGGCCAAGTCATTGGGTGTATTTAAGGCAGAGATTGACAGGTATCTCAGTAGCCAGGGCATCAAAGGTTATGGTGAGAAGGCGGGGGAGTGGGGCTAAATGGGAGAATGAATCAGCTCATGATAAAATGGTGGAGCAGACTCGATGGGCCGAATGGCCGACTTCTGCTCCTTTGTCTTATGGTCTTATGGAAACAACTTTCCTGCCTCTATCTTATCTATCCCTTTGATAATTTTATATGTTTCTATAAGATCTGCCCTCTTTCTTCTGAATTCCAGCGTGAACAGTCCCAGGCAACTCAATTTCTCCTCATAGTCTAACCCCCTTATCTTTGGAATAAACCCGGTGAACCTTCTCTGCACCACCTCCAAAGCCAGTATATCCTTCTTCAAGTAAAGAGACCAGAACTGTATGTAGTGCTCGAGGTGTGGGCTCACCATTACCCTGTACAGTTGCAACATAACCTCCTTGCTCTTAAATACAATCCTTCTTGCAATGAAGGTCAACATCCCATTTGCCTTCTTGATAGCCTGCTGCACCTGCAAACCAACCTTTTGTGATTCATGCACAAGTATTCCCAAGTCCCTCTACACAGCAGCATGCTGCAATTTTTTTTACCATTCAAATAATAATCTGCTCTTTCAATTTTCCTTCCAAAGTGGATGACCTCACATTTACCAACATTGTATTCCACCTGCCAGACCTTTGCCCACTCACTTAACCTATCTATATCTCTCTGCAGACTCTCCTTATCTTCTGCACAATTTGCTTTACCAATCAATTTAGTATCATCAGCAAACTTAGATACACTACACTCTGACCCCTCTTCCAGATGGTTAATGTATATTGTGAACAATTGTGGGCCCAGCACTGACCCCTGCGACACACGACTCACCACTGATTGCCAACTAGAGGAACACCCATGTATTCCAACTCTCTGCTTTCTATTGGTTAACCAATCAACTTTCCATGTTAATACACCACCCCTAATACATCATCCCCAACTCTATGCATCCTTATTTGATGGATAAGTCTTTTAGGTGGTGTCTGAAAAGAGGATGCTGTCCAAGTTGCATGCCATCTTGGACAATGTCTCCCATCCACTACATAATGTACTGGTTGGGCTCAGGAGTACATTCAGCCAGAGACTCATTCCACCGAGATGCAACACAGAGCATCATAGGAAGTCCTTCCTGCCTGTGGCTATCAAACTTTACAACTCCTCCCTTGGAGGGTCAGACACCCTGAGCCAATAGGCTGGTCCTGGACTTATTTCCTGGCATAATTTACATATTACTATTTAATTATTTATGGTTTTATTACTATTTAATTATTTATGGTGCAACTGTAACGAAAACCAATTTCCCCCGGGATCAATATGACTATGACTATTATGTAGCACCTTATCAAACTCCTTGTTAATTTGGCCCAGAACTGTGCTCAGTTCTGGTCGCCTCACTACAGGAAGGATGTGGAAGCCATAGAAAGGGTGCAGAGGAGATTTACAAGGACGTTGCCTGGATTGGGGAGCATGCCTTATGAGAATAGGTTGAGTGAACGCGGCCTTTTCTCCTTGGAGCGACGGAGGATGAGAGGTGACCTGATAGAGGTGTATGAGGTGACCTGATAGAGGTGTACAAGGTAAAGATAAAGTATGGGGAGCTTGTTTTTTGAGAGATATTGAGACCTTGGTCAAGACTTGTACTTGTTACATACACCTGTTAAGGTACATTCTCCAGATACCTTATAAGGTACCCGTAGAGGCATTGATCGTGTGGATAGTCAGAGGCTTTTTCCCAGGGCTGAAATGGTTGCCACAAGAGGACACAGGTTTAAGGTGCTGGGGAGTAGGTACAGAGGAGATGTCAGGGGTAAGTTTTTGACTTAGAGAGTGCTGAGTACGTGGAATAGGCCGTCGGCAACGGTGGTGAAGGCGGATACAATAGGGTCTTTTAAAAGACTTTTGGATAGGTACATGGAGCTTAGAAAAATATAGGGTTATAGGTAAACCCGGTAATTTCTAAGGTAAGGACATATTCAACACAGCTCTGTGGGCCGAAGGGCCTGTATTGTGTTGTAGGTTTTCTTTGTTTCTAATCCTTTTACTTCTAACATCTATAGAATCCCTTAGAATTCTGCTTCAACTTCTGTGCAAGAGCAACTTCATGCCTTTTAGCCTTCCTGATTTCTTTCTTAAGTGTTCTCTTGCATTTCTTATACTCTATAAGCACCTCATTTGTTCCTACCCGCAATATGCATCTCTTTTTTTCTCCTTTCTCCATGAGAGAAAGGCCATGAAGTACCAGCCCTTAGTGCAGGAGTGTAAAGACAAGGGATGGCAGGCATGGTTGTTCCCTGTGGAGATCGGCTGCAGAAGTTTCCCAGCCCAATCAGCATGGCCGTTGTTGTCAGCTCTGGGCCTGGACGAAAGGAGCAAAAAACAAGTAGCTCGTAGGATGGGGGAAGAGGCAGAACGAGCCTCTTGTTGGATTTGGAGTAGGTGAGAGGAGGGACGCTGGAAACCAGGAGCAGATGGGCAGTGATTTGGCCACCACTGCCGGCCCACCAACTGGAGAGTGTCGTGGTTAAGGGTCGAAACACTCTGTGAAGGTTGGGAACCACCTGATGACATCTGCTCCTGGCTGAAGGCTACGGTTACCTTATAAAGTATCTGGAGAATGTACCCTAACAGGTGTATGTAACAAGTACAAGTCTTGACCAAGGTCTCAATATCTCTCAAAAAACAAGCTCCCCATACTTTATCTTTACCTTGTGTTCTGACAGTTATGTACAAAGTTTGTACTCTCTCTGACAAGCACATTCAAGCTTTGTACTCTTTTTGTATTTTGTGAGTCTGTGGAATTCATTGCTACTGATGGCTGAGGTGCCAAATCATTGAGTATATTTAAAGTGGAGGTTGATAGGTTCTTGGTTAATCAGGACTTCAAAGGTTACAGGGAGAAAGCAAGAGAATGGGGTTGAGAGGGATAATAAATCAGCCATGATGGAATGAAAGAGCAGATTTGATGGGCTAACAGGCCTCATTCTGCTCTATGTCTTATGGTTTGATTGAACATCATCTACAGTGTGTGGAAGAGTTCTCTAACTTGACCGCACTCCGTGTCCACTCACTCCCAGCCAGGCATCTCCTCACCTGCACATCAGAAGATGTACTCGATTCATTCTGGTCCAATGTGGGTGGAGGGGGGAACTCCGCAGGGATCTGGCTCAGTCCTTCGACACTTGGAGGGGGCGGTGGAAACTCTCCTGTAGGAAACAATCAAATTCAAACATCACTGATGTCCATACTACTGGCTCCATAAATGCCTTCCCAACACACAGGGCAGGTTCTCTCTTCATCCTGACCACTGAACAAGTGACAGCGATCACAGACGTGGTGTTCTGATGCACAGAAGAAACCACCCTCACATACTGCATCACTGCATGTGAGGGGAATTGCACTGCCGGGGACAGGAAAGCTCTACAACGGGGATCAGGTCAGAATCAGCTTGCATATCACCAGCGTGTGTGGTGACATTTGTTGTTTTCCAGCAGCAGTACATTGCAATAGCTAATAATAAAAAACTAAAAATTACAGTAAGAAATACATATATAAATTTAAATTAAATAGAAAGAGAGGGGAGAAATATAGTGTTAGTGTAAATGAGCCCATTACCCATTCAGAAACCTGATGCTGGAGGGGAAGAAGCTGTTCCTGAAACGTTGAATGTGTGTCTTCAGGCTCCTGTACCTCCACTTTGATGGTAACAATGAATCTCAGGGTTGTACGAGGGGTGATTGATAAGTTCGTGGTCTAAGGTAGGAGTCAATTTTAGAAAACCTAGCACATTTATTTTTCAACATAGTCCCCTCCTACATTTGCACACTTAGTCCAGCGGTCGTGTAGCATACGCATCTTGGACCTCTAGAAAGTGTCCACAGCAGCGGTGATTGATAAGTTTGTGGCCTAAGGTAGAAGGAGATAAGTTATACAGCTCTCGTTACATGCACACGCAGTTCAACGCTTTGAGTGGTTGTGCAGAAAGTTTGAGGTTAATAACTCATCACCTTCTACCTTAGGCTACAAACTTATCAATCACCCCTGATGAGTTATTAACTGAGATAGTGATAGTGTCATGGCTGCAGAAAAGGTGGACGTCATGGCGGGGTTGTCTACAAAGTCTCTATGGGTGGAGGTTACGAACAGGAAGGGACCAATAACTCTACTGGGTGTTTTTTATAGGCCGCCCAATAGTAACAGGGATATTGAGGAGCAGATAAGGAAACAGATTCTGGAAAGGTGTAATAATAACAGAGTTGTCGTGATGGGAGATTTTAATTTCCCAAATATCGACTGGCATCTCCCTAGAGCAAGCGGTTTAGATGGGGTGGAGTTTGTTAGGTGTGCTCAGGAAGGTTTCCTGACACAATATGTAGATAAGCCTACAAGAGGAGAGACCGTACTTGATTTGGTATTGGGAAATAAACCTGGTCAGGTGTCAGATCTCTCAGTGGGAGAGCATTTTGGAGATAGTGATCATAATTCTATCTCCTTTACAATAGCATTGGAGAGAGATAGGAACAGACAAGTTAGAAAAACATTTAATTGGTGTAAGAAGAATTATGAGGCTATCAGGCAGGAAATTGGAAGCTTAAATTGGGAACAGATGTTCTCAGGGAAAAGTACGGAAGACAGGTGGCAAATATTCAGGGGATATTTGTGTGGAGTTCTGCACAGGTACGTTCCAATGAGACAGGGAAGTTATGGTAGGGTACAGGAACCGAGGTGTACAAAGGCTGTATAAGTCTAGTCAAGAAGAAGAGAAAAGCTTACAAAAGGTTCAGCGAGCTAGGTAATGTTAGAGATCTAGAAGATTATAAGGCTAACAGGAAGGAGCTTAAAAAGGAAATTAGGAGAGCCAGAAGGGGCCATGAGAAGGCCTTGGCGGACAGGATTAAGGAAAACCCCAAGTATGTGAAGAGCAAGAGGATAAGACGTGAAAGAATAGGACCTATCAAGTGTGACAGTGGGAAAGTGTGTATGGTGCCGGAGGAAATAGGAGGGGTACTTAATGAATACTTTACTTCAGTATTCACTATGGAGAAAGATCTTGGTGATTGTAGAGATGACTTGCAGCGGACTGAAAAGCTTGAGCATGTAGATATTAAGAAAGAGAATGTGCTGGAGCTTTTGGAAAACACCAAGTTGGATAAATTGCCGGGACCGGATGAGATCCACCTTAGGCTACTGTGGGAGGCAAGGGAGGAGATCGCTGAGCCTCTGGCGATGATCTTTGCATCATCAATGTAGATGGGAGAGGTTCCGGAGGATTGGAGGGTTGCGGATGTTGTTCCCTTATTCAAGAAAGTGAATAGAGATAGCCCAGGAAATTATAGACCAGTGAGTCTTACTTCAGTGGTTGGTAAGTTGATGGAGAAGATCCTGAGAAGCAGGATTTATGAACATTTGAAGAGGTAGAATATGATGAGTAACAGTCAGCATGGCTTTGTCAAAGGCAGGTCTCGTAATGCAGGTAAACGCCTTACGAGCCTGAATGAATTTTTTGAGGATGTGACTAAACACATTGATGAAGGAAGAGCAGTAGATGTAGTGTATATGGATTTCAGCAAGGCATTTGATAAGGTACCCCATACAAGGCTTATTGAGAAAGTAAGGAGGCATGATATCCAAGGGGACATTGCTTTGTGGATCCAGAACTGGCTTGCCCACAGAAGGGAAAGAGGAAGTATGGGATACAGAGAGAGATGATGAGAATTAATCTAACGGAATTGGGGGTGCAGGAATTCACATTAAAAGGGCTGCTGGGCATGGGTGAGAGAGCACAGGTCAGGGTATTTTTAGCTTTCTTAAGGGGTACAGGGGTTTTTTATAGGATATGATGGATAAGCAGGAATAGGGTAGGATGGCCAAAGATGGGAGGATAAAGTGCAAGTTAGGGTATGTGTGTGTGTGTGATTGAGTGAAGTGATTTAGAATGTAAGTCTATTGCACACTCCAGAGCAGAAGGTGGCAGTAATGCACCATTAAGCTGGGTGCCAACTGCCATAAAACAAGACAGAGAAGAAGAGGAAGAAGAAGCCAAAGAGTGGTTGTAGACACCAAGGTCATATTCTGCATGGAGGTCTGTGACCAGTGGTGTGCCTCAGGGATCTGTTCTGGGACCTTTACTCTTCCTGACTTTTATATATGACCTGGATGAGGAAGTGGAAGGATGGGTTAGTATGTTTGCCGATGACACAAAGGTTGAAGGTATTGTGGATGGTGTGGAGGGCTGTCAGAGGTTACAGCAGGACATTGATAGGATGCAAAACTGGGCTGAGAAGTGGCAGATGGAGTTCAATCCAGATAAGTGTGAAGAGGTTCATTTTGGTAGGTGAAATATGATGGCAGAATATAGTATTAATGGTAAGACTCTTGGCAGTGTGGAGGATCAGGGTGATCTTGGGGTCCGAGTCCATAGGATGCTCAAAGCAGCTGTGCATGTTCACTCTGTGGTTAAGAAGGCATACGGTGTATTGGCCTTCATTAATCGTGGAATTGAATTTATGAGCCGAGAGGCAATGTTGCAGCTATATAGGACCCTGGTCAGACCCCACTTGGAGTACTGTGCTCAGTTCTGGTCACCTCACTACAGGAAGGACGTGGAAACCATAGAAAGGGTGCAGAGGAGATTTACAAGGATGTTGCCTGGATTGGGGAGCATGCCTTATGAAAACAGGTTGAGTGAACTCGGCCTTTTCTCCTTGGAGCGACGGAGGATGAGAGGTGACCTGATAGAGATGTATAAGCTGATGACAGGCATTGATCATGTGGATAGTCAGAGGCTTTTTCCCCAACGGCTGAAATGGCTGCCACAAGAGGGCACAGGTTTAAGGTGCTGGGGAGTAGGTACAGAGAAGGTGTCAGGGGTAAGTTTTTTACTCAGAGAGTGGTGAGTGCGTGGAATGGGCTGCCGGCAACGGTGATGGAGGCGGATACGATAGGGTCTTTTAAGAGACTTCTGGCTAGGTACATGGAGCTTAGAAAAATAGAGGGCTATGGGTAAGCCTAGTAATTTCTAAGGTAGGGACATGTTCGGCACAACTTTGTGGGCCAAAGGGCCTGTATTGTGCTGTAGGTTTTCTATGTTTCTATTTTCTATTACAATCATGTGTGTGTGCACATGTGTGTGTGTCTGTGTCTGTGTGTGTCAGTGTGAGTGTGTGTATGTGAGGTATGTGTCTGTGTGTGTGTGTGTGTGCGCGTGCGTGTGAGTGTGTGTGCGTGCGTGTGAGTGTGTATGTGTGTGTGTGTGTGACTGTCAGTGTGTAAGTGAGGTGTGTGTGTGTGTACACGCACATGTATGTCTGTGTGTGTGTGTGTGTGTGTATGAGGTGTGTGTGTGTATGGGGTGTGTGTGTGTGAATGGGGTGTGTGTGTGTGTGTGTGTATGTGGTGTGTGTGTGTATGGGGTGTGTGTGTGTGAATGGGGTGTGTGTGTGTGTGTGTGTGTGTATGAGGTGTGTGTGTGTATGGGGTGTGTGTGTGTGAATGAATGGGGTGTGTGTGTGTGTGTGTGTGTATGAGGTGTGTGTGTGTATGGGGTGTGTGTGTGTGAATGGGGTGTGTGTGTGTGTGTGTGTGTATGAGGTGTGTGTGTGTATGGGGTGTGTGTGTGTGAATGGGGTGTGTGTGTGTGTGTGTGTGTATGAGGTGTGTGTGTGTATGGGGTGTGTGTGTGTGAATGGGGTGTGTGTGTGTGTGTGTGTGTGTATGAGGTGTGTGTGTGTATGGGGTGTGTGTGTGTGTATGGGGTGTGTGTGTGTGAATGGGGTGTGTGTCTGTGTGTGTGTGTGTGTGTGTGTGTGTGTATGGGGTGTGTGTGTGTGAATGGGGTGTGTGTGTGTGTGTGTGTGTGTGGGGCGTGCACGCGACAGAGAGAGAGAGAATGTGTGTCCTTTACCACTGTCTCCCTGGTGTGTCCAGGTTTGCTTGGCCAGATGACTCTAGAGCTTATTTACAGTCCTCGACAGAAATGTAGAAATGTTCAGGCACAGTCCACAACTATGTGTCTGTTCTTTACTGTTTGAGAACTGATGGCTTTCTGATTCATTCTGTGCCCAATTAAATCTGACAGCTCGCCTGGACATATGCCCTGTGTTATGTTAGATGCCTTGAAACCATTTTCCCCACTAAAGAACAGCAAGTTCCACTGGAGCTATTTAAGCAATGTGAGCATCTGCAGCCTGGAATCACCGACTGTTATTTTCCTGAGAAGGCAGCAATGTCCTTTGAAAGTAGAGGCCAGAACTAGATGTACTGCATGTCTTGGCCTCACTGAAAACTTGGATTGCGTTGAACACTGGATCCTTTAAGCACTGTGACCCAAAGAGCAGAAAATATTAGAAGCTGAGACGACATCCAAAGTGACTCACCACTCAGTGATGCCCCACTCCTCCTTACCTCTCTGGATAACAGTACAGTCCACCCCATGTACTATCACAGACAATTCAGTCCCAACAGTGCAGTCCAAGCCAGCTAACAACACAGGATTTCCATTCCCAACAGCATTGTCCACCCCATGTACCATCACAGGACATTCACTCCTAACCGTACAATACACCCATTTTTTTCTTCAGGGGTTTCATCGAGGTGCGACTGCGCAAGGGTGTAGTTGTCAGTGAGTTAAACCGGTGGGAAGAATTTTAAAAATAGTCAGCTTTATAGAGCGAACATCAGGGTAGAGAGGATCAGAGAAGGAAGGCTTTGGCTCAACAGGGCTTCAGCGATAACGGGTCGAGGCGAGGTAATTTACCTGTGAGGAATAGAAACAGGAAGTTTGTCTGCAAGGCCGGTGCTCTTACCGGGTGTCGGATGTGGAGTGTCCAGGAAACGCCCAGCCTCCCGGACAGCCACATCTGTGCAAGGTGAGTCGAGCTGCAGCTCCTTAAGGACCAGGTTAGGGAACTGGAGATGCAGCTAGATGACCTTTGATCAGGGAAAGTGAGAAGGTGATAGAGAGGAGCTATAGGCTATGGAGAGGGCCCTGGTGAGACAGAGAAGTGGGTAACAGTCGGGAGTGGGAAGGGCAGGAGTCAGATGCTAGAGAATACCCCTGTGGCTGTCCCCCTTAACAATAAGTACTCCTGTCTGAGTACAGTTGGGGGGGACGGCCTACCTGGGGGAAGCAACAGTGGCCGTGCCTCAGGCACAGAGTCTGGCCCTGTGGCTCAGAAGGGTAGGGAAAGGAAGAGGATGGCAGCAGTGATAGGGGACTCGATAGTTACAGGGTCAGACAGGCAATTCTGTGGATGCAGGAAAGCAACATGGATAGCAGTTTGCCTCCCAGGTGCCAGTGTCCGGGATGTTTAAGATCGCTTCAGTGATATCCTGAAGTGGGAAGGTGAACAGCCAGAGGTTGTGGTACATATTGGTACCAACGACATAGGTAGGAAAAGAGAGGAGGTTCTGAAAACAGATTACGGGGAGTTAGGAAAGAAGTTGAGAAACAGGACCACAAGGGTAGTAATCTCCGGATTACTGCCTGTGCCCGTCCACAGTGAGTATAAGAATAGAGTGAGATGAAAGACAAATGCATAGCTGAGAGATTGGAGCAAGGGGCAGGAATTCAGATTTAAAACATAGAAACATAGAAAACCTACAGCACAATACAGGCCCTTTGGCCCACAATGCTGTGCCGAACATGTACTTATTTTAGAAATAACCTCGGGTTACCCACAGCCCTCTATTTATCTAAGTTGCATGTACCTATCCAGGAGTCTCTTAAAAGACCCTATTGTATCTGCCTCCACCACCGTCACCAGCAGCCCATTCCATGCACTCACCTCTCTCTGAGTAAAAACCTTACCCCGACATCTCCTCTGTACCTACTTCCAAGCACTTTAAAACGGTGTCCCCTCGTGTTAGTCATTTCAGCCCTGGAAAAAAGCCTCTGACTATCCACATGATCTATGCTTCTCATCATCTTATAGACCTCTATCAGGTCACCTCTCATCCTCCACCGCTCCAAAGAGAAAAGGCCAAGTTCACTCAACCTATTCTCATAAGGCACGCTCCCCAATCCAGGCAACATCCTTGTAAATCTCCTTTGCACCCTCTCTATAGTTTCCACATCCTTCCTGTAGTGACATGATCAGAACTGAGCACAGTACTCCAAGTGGGGTCTGACCAGGGTCCTATATAGCTGCAACATTACCTCTTGGCTCTGGAACTCAATCCGTATGCCTTCCTAACCACAGCGTCAACCTGCGCAGCAGCTTTGAGTGTCCTATGGACACTATGTGAGGGAGCAGAAAGGAAACTATAGACCTGTTAGCCTGATATCAGTGGTTGAGAAGTTGTTGGAATCGATTGGTAGGAATGAGATTAGGCGTACCTGGAGGCACATGACAAGATAGGCCAAAGCCAGCAAGGATTCCTGAAAGGAAAATCCTCCCTGACAAACCTACTGCAATTCTTTGAGGAAATTACAAGCAGGTTAGACAAAGGAGATGCAGTACATAGAACATAGAACATTCAATAGTACAGCACAGTACAGGCTCTTCGGCCCATAATGTTGTGCCGACCCTCAAACCCTGCCTTCCATATAAGCCCCCAGCTTGGATTCCTCCATATACCTGTCTAGTAGTCTCTTAAACTTCACTAATGTATCTGCCTCCACCACTGACTCAGGCAGTGCATTCCACGCACCAACCACTCTCTGAGTAAAAAACCTTCCTCTAATATACCCCTTGAACTTCCCACCCCTTACCTTAAAGCCATGTCCTCTTGTATTGAAGCAACACACATCAAAGTTGCTGGTGAACGCAGCAGGCCAGGCAGCATCTCTAGGAAGAGGTGCAGTCGACGTTTCAGGCCGAGACCCTTTGTCGCGAAGGGTCTCGGCCTGAAACGTCGACTGCACCTCTTCCTAGACATGCTGCCTGGCCTGCTGCGTTCACCAGCAACTTTGATGTGTGTTGCTTGAATTTCCAGCATCTGCAGAATTCCTGTTGTTTTCCTCTTGTATTGAGCAGTGGTGCCCTGGGGAAGAGGCGCTGGATATCCACTCTACCTATTCCTCTTATTATCTTGTACACCTCTATCATGTCTCCTCTCATCCTCCTTCTCTCCAAAGAGTAAAGCCCTAGCTCCCTTAATCTCTGATCATAATCCATACTTTCTAAACCAGGCAGCATCCTGGTAAATCTCCTCTGTACCCTTTCCAATGCTTCCACATCCTTCCTATAGTGAGGTGACCAGAACTGGACACAATACTCCAAGTGTGGCCTAACCAGAGTTTTATAGAGCTGCATCATTACATCGCGACTCTTAAACTCTATCCCTCGACTTATGAAAGCTAACACCCCATAAGCTTTCTTAACTACCCTATCCACCTGTGAGGCAACTTTCAGGGATCTGTGGACATGTACCTCGAGATCCCTCTGCTCCTCCACACTACCAAGTATCCTGCCATTTACTTTGTACTCTGCCTTGGAGTTTGTCCTTCCAAAGTGTACCACCTCACACTTCTTCGGGTTGAACTCCATCTGCCACTTCTCAGCCCACTTCTGCATCCTACCAGTAGATGTGGTGTACTTGGATTTTCAGAAGGCCTTTGACAAGGTGCCACACATGAGGCTGCTTAGCAAGATAAGAGCCCATGGAATTACAGAGAAGTTACTAGCATAGGTGGAGCATTGGCTAGTCGGCAGAAAACAGAGAGTGGGAATAAAGGGATCCTATTCTGGTTGGCTGCACGTTACCAGTGACGTTCATCAAGGGGTCGGTGTTGGGACCGTTTCTTTTTACGATGTATGTCAATGATTTGGACTACGGTATTAATGGGTTTGTGGCTAAATTTCCTGATGATACAAAGATAGGTGGAGGAGCAGGTAGTGTTGAGGAAACAGAGAGTCTGCAGAGAGACTTAGATAGTTTTGGGGAATGGGCGAAGAAGTGGCAAATGAAATACAATGTTGGAAAGTGTATGGTTATGCACTTTGATGGAAGAAATAAACAGCCAGACTATTATTTAGATGGGGAGAGAATTCAAAATGCAGGGATGCAAAGAGACTTGGGAGTACTTGTGCAAGATATCCTAAAGGTTACCCTCCAGGTTGAGTCAGTTGTGAAGAAGGCAAATGCAATGTTGACATTCATTTCCAGAGGTATAGAATATAAGAGCAGGGATGTGATGTTAAGGCTCTATAAGTCATTCGTGAGACCACACTTGGAGTACTGTGTGCAGTTTTGGGCTCCTTATTTTAGAAATACTGACATTGGAGAGTGTTCAGAGAAGATTCATGAGAATGATTCCAGAAATGAAAGGGTTACCGTATGAGGAATGTCTGGCAGCTCTTGGGCTGTATTCCCTGGAGTTCAGGAGAATGAGGGGGGATCTCATAGAAACATTCCAAATGTTAAAAGGCCTGAACAGATTAGATATGGCAAAGTTATTTCCCATGGTAGAGGATTCTAGGACAAAGGGGCACGACTTCAGGATTGAAGGACGTCCATTTAGAACTGAGATGCAGAGAAATTACTTTAGTCAGAGGGTGGTAAATCTGTGGAATTTGTTGCCACAAGCCACTGTGGAGGCCAGGTCACTTGGTGTATTTAAGGTAGAGATAGATAGGCTCTTGATTAGACAGGGCATCAAAGGGTATGGGCTGAAAGCAGGGGGGTGGGGATGGCTGGATGAAGTGGATCAACCTATGATTGAATGGCGGAACAGACTCCATTGCCGAATGGCGTACTTCTGCTCCTACATCTTATGGTCTTATAAGCTCAGACCCTAAGATCCCTCTGATTGTCCACACTGCCAAGAGTCTTACCATTAATACTATATTCTGCCATCATATTTGACCGACCAAAATGAACCATCTCATGCTTATCTAGGTTGAACTCCATCTGCCACTTCTCAGTCCAGTTTTGCATCCTATTGATGTCCCACTGTAACCTCTGACAGCCCTCCACACTATCCACAACACACCCAACATGTGTCATTGGTAAATTTACTAACCCATCCTTCATCCAGGGCATCTAAAAAAAAATCACAAAGAGAAGGAGGTCCCAGAACAGTTCCCTGATGCACACCACTGGTCACCAACCTCATGCAGAAGATGACCACTCTTTGCCTTCTGTGGGTGCCAGTTCTGGATCCAGAAAGCTAGGTCTCCTTGGATCCCATGCCTCCTTACTTTCTCAATAAGCCTTGCATGGGGTACCTTATCAAATGCTTTGTTGAAATTGATATACACTACATGTACTGCTTTACCTTCATCAACGTGTTTAGTCACATCCTTGACAAAGCCATGCTGACTGTTCCTAATCATATTATGCCTCATGAAATGTTCATAAATCCTGCATCTCAGGATCTTCTCCATCAACTTACCAACCACTGAAGTAAGACTCGCTGGTTTATAATCTCCTGGGCTATCTCTACTCACTAGAATTGCTGGAGGATGGGGACCGAACTGAAGAGACGGAGGAAGGGGCGGTTGGATCACAAACAGAGAAAGCTTGTAGATAGGGTGAGAGGTTGGAGAGGCAGGTGATAGAGAAGGATGCGCTCAGATTGATGGCTTGAGATGTGTCTATTTTAATGAAAGAAGCATCATGAACAAAGCGGATGAGCTTAGAGCGTGGATCAGTACTTGAAGCTATGACGTTGTGGCCATTACAGAGACTTGGATGGCTCAGGGGCAGTAATGGCTCCTTAGAGTGCCAGGCTATAAATGTTTCAGAAAGGACAGGGAGGGAGGCAAAAGAGGTGGGGGTGTGGCACTGCTGATCAGGGATAGTGTCACAGCTGCAGAAAAGGAGGAAGTCATGGAGGGATTGCCTACTGTGTTTCTGTGGGTGGAAGTTACAAACAGAAAGGGGGTCAATAACTCTACTGGGTGCTTTTTTAATAGATCACCCAAGAGTAACAGGGACATCGAGGAACAGATAGGGAGATAGATTCTGGAACGGCACAATGATAATAGGGTTGTTGTGATGGGAGATTTTAATTTCTCCAATATTGACTGGCATCTCCTTAGAGCGAGGGGTTTAGATGGGGTGGAGTTTGTTAGGTGTGTTCAGGAAGGTTTCCTGACACAATATTTAGATAAGCCTACAAGAGGAGAGGCTGTACTTCATCTGGAATTGGGAAATGAACTTGGCTAGGTGTCAGGTCATCTTGGAGATAGTGATCACAATTCTATCTCCTTTACCGTAGCATTGGAGAGGGATAGGAACAGACAAGTGAGGAAAACATTTAATTGAAGTAAGTGGAAATATGAAGCTATCAGGCCGGAACTTAGAAGTATAAATTGGGAGCAGATGTTCTCAGGGAAATGTACGGCAGAAATGTAGCAAATGTTCAGGGGATATTTGAATGGTGTTCTGCATAGGCACATTCCAATGAGACAGGGAAGTTATGGTAGGGTACAGGAACCATGGTGTACAAAGGCTGTTGAAAATCTAGTCAAGAAGAAAAGAAAAGCTTACAAAAGGTTCAAAAAGCTGGGTAATGATATAGATCTAGAAGATTATAAGCCTAGCAGGAAAGATCTTAAGAATGAAATTAGGAGAGCCAGAAGGGGCCATAATAAGGCCTTGGCAAGCTGGTTTAAGGAAAACCCTAAGGTGTTCTACAAGTATGTGAAGAGCAGGGGTGTATCTGCAGCTTCCTTGCTTTCACTGATGCAAGTTGGTCTATGATGTGATCAAAGTCAGTTTTTTCAGTTTCTTCTCTTTCTACACTCAGCAGAGCAAGATCACAGAGGCTGCCTTGACATATGGAGGCTCTCAAATATGAAAGTATTAGTTTTAACTTGCTGAATGATCTCTCACAGCTGGTGATGGAAACTGCGATGGTTAACATTATCTGAATAGCAATGCGAAGATTGGGGAAGACGCTCTCACCTCCATACTGAACAATAAATTCAAGAAGCTCTTCAGTTCTTGATATTTTCATGTTGACCCGCCTTGATTGCAATATTCTGCAATCCAAAATTTCTTCATATAGCTAACACAAAATAATCTGCAGATGCTGTGATCAAAGCAACACTTTCAGTACACTGGATGAGCTCAGCAGGTCGGGCAGCATCAGTTAGAAACGATGAGTCGAAGTTTTGGGCTGGAACCCTTCGTCAGGACATAGCTGCTGTCCATCAACATCAGAGCTGTACAATTCACTCAAATTTTTGCACTTTTTCTTTAGGTCATTACTGTTGGCGCCGTAACACAGTCCCTCAACATCGAGAAGGAACCCAAACTTGGCGTCTGTGCCGTGCAAACGAGCGAACTTTTCGTCCATTTCTCTGTGAAGACGGCCGAGTGTTCCCTTCATGACTCTTTCCATTTCCTCCTTAGCTGTTAACCCAACGTCTCGAGTTCTCATCAGCCATTCGTTTCTTTTGTCTCTGACGTCTTTCAACTTCAATATTCCATTCTTGACAGAGAACGACTCCTTCTTCAAGTGACTCATTGACCAACACTTCTCTTTCATCATAATCTCGGAGGGTTTTCAAATCCAGGGCAGCATGGTGGAAGTTCATGCTAGGATCCTGCAGCCCCTTTTGAATATGGTCAATGCGACCGAGTACCTTGTTCCAAAGTCCTAGCAAGATCAGAAAATCTTAACTCAACATGTAGTTGTACAGCTGCCTTGCATCACTTCTTATTTCACTGGTCTCGTTTTCATTGTCTATCATGTTCTGGAGAACTTGAAGTATCTCTTCAAGGTACTTGTTGACAGGCTTCACTGCTTCTGTCCTTGCACTCCACCTGGTTTCGGACTCTGACTTAACAACCACAGGCACGGCGCTTTTGAGTTTTTCCCAGCGCTGTGTTGAACGAGAGAAAAACACGTAGAGAGCTTCGATGGTTCCAAAAAACATGACCATTATTGTATCCTGCTTGGCTGCATGTACACCCACCAAGTTGAGTGAGTGATTGTTGCAATTCACAAACACTGCCAGGTTGTTTTTCTCACTTATTCTTTGATGAACACTTCTGTGTCCAGCCATCACAGCAGCGTTGTCATAGCACTGTGACCGACAATCTTGTAGCTCCATTTCATCCTTCTCTAGCTGTTTCAAGCTGTCTTCAACCAAGCTCTCAGCATCCTTCTGGCTCATCTGGATAAAACCAAGGACTGTTTTCCTCTCAAAATCAACTTTCACATACCTCACTACTTCTGACATCAGCTCACGGTGTGCCTGATCAGGAGTCGAGTTGAACATGAGACCATGGTACTTGGCTTTACGAATGCTTCTCGGTAAACTCTGGCGAACAGTGGATGCCATCATGTGGATGAATTCGTTCTGGACACCCGGTGAAAGATAAGACGTGGATCCAGGATGACTTTTCAAATGAGTGAGGTGTTCGTTTATGACAGGGTCAAAGATGGCCAGTAGTTTCAGTAAACCAAGGAAATTTCCCACATTGCAGTCATCGGCTAGCTGAAGTGACTCCGTGTCCTTGCAAAGCCAGGTTCTGAATTACAAGGAATTTAATGCAGTGAAGGATTCTCGTCAAGATATCACACCACTTCTGCTTTTCCTTCTCAATCTGTGACTGAAATACCGCGTCAATAAATCCTGTTTTCAGCTAAATTTCTTTCCATTTCTTTCCACTGTGTGAAGCATTCCCAATGATTCTTGACATTTTCATGAACACTAATCCTTTCAGGTGCTTTCCACTGGTTGAATCCACTTTCCTGCTCCAATGAGGATTGATGGTCTGACCGGGAATAGAGAAGACAACAGATACAAAATGCAGACTTTTTAGAAGGGGAATAGACCAGCCATGAGCGAGTCACTTCCTCACCACGACCATTTCCCAATTTCATCTTGAACCAAGTTTTGTTCATTGAGCGGTTATATGTTGGTAGGAAAGGCCCCTCTGTTCTGGAAACACTTCAAACCCAGCTTTATTATTTCTATTCTCAACACATCAGGCAGAATTACTTTTTCAGTATCCTTTTCAAACTTCAGAATTTCAATGCCATGCTGTTCAATCACTTCTGGTATGACAGTTCCAGGCTCTTTGACACCATCCATCTTGGACAATGTCTCCCATCCACTACGTAATGTACTGGGTGGGCACAGGAATACATTCAGCCAGAGACTCATTCCACTGAGATGCAACACAGAGCATCATAGGAAGTCATTCCTGCCTGTGGCCATCAAACTTTACAACTCCTCCCCTGGAAGGTCACACATCCTGAGCCAATAGGCTGGTCCTGGACTCATTTCCTGGCATAATTTACATATTACTATTTAACTATTTATGGTGTTATTATTATTTATTATTTATGGTGCAACTGTAACAAAAACCAATTTCCCCCGGGATCAATAAAGTATGACTATGACTATGACTATGACTATGACCATGCAGTTCACTAGGTTCAGTGTCGTCAGGTTCAATCTCGTCAGATAAAATCTCGTCAATAAACTCAACATCACCACCACCACCACCATCGCCTTCCCCTCCTGTCATGTCCACGTTCTCTGTGGCAGCCTCACTCTTACTCTCGTCATACTCAGATTTATCTGACTTGACTTCCTCCTCCACTTGTGACGCATTTGTACTTGATCCACCTTCGGATTCTAACAAACTTGCAGCAGGGGCAGGCGACTCCAGGAAACGTGTCGAACTACTTGTTCCGGGCTTTTCAAAGAAGGGCATGAAGAACTTGCTCAACTTCTTGGCTTCCTCTGCCTCCAACTTTCATCTCTTCCATCCTTCAGCTCCACTTTCCTTCTTCTTCATGAAGGAACGTTTCATGGTCTTCTAACACAATGCTCTGAAATAAGGCCATCCTAGTGCTTCTCACCCATGATAAACAAAGACAGATCATATATCTGAAGAAATTTCTTTTTTCACTATCCAAGGATGGCTTGTCTCACTTTAATAGAAACTGCTCAGTGGCGCCCCCTTCAAGTGGCGCCCAGAGCACGTGCCATAGAGAATTGGACCAAACAAGTGTGACAGTGGAAAAGTGTATCTGGAACCAGAGGAGGTAGCGGAGGTACCTAATGAATACTTTGCTTCAGTATTCACTATGGAAAAGGACCTTGGCGATTGTAGGAATGACTTACAGTGGACTGAAAAGCTTGGGCATGTAGATATTAAGGAACAGGATGTGCTGGAGCTTTTGGAAAGCATCAAGTTGGGTAAGTCACCAGGACAGGATGAGATGTACCCCAGGCTCCTGTGGGAAGCGAGGGAGGAGATTGCTGAGCCTCTGGCGAAGATCTTTGCACCATCAATGGGGATGGGAGAGGTTCCGGAGGATTAGAGGGTCGCGGATATTGTTCCTTTATTCAAGAAAGGGAGTAGAGATAGCCCGAGAAATTATAGACCAGTGAGTCTTACTTCAGTGGTTGGTAAGTTGATGGAGAAGATCTTGAGAGGCAGGATTTATGAACATTTGGAGAAGCATAATATGAATAGGAATACTCAGCATGGCTTTGTCAAAGTGGTGCGAAGGTCAGGGTATCAAGGGATATGGGGAAAAAGCCGGAAATTGGAACTAGATGGGTGAATAGTTCAGTTCATGGGGGAGCTGCGGAGCAGACTCGATGGGCCGAATGGCCTACTTCTGCTCCTTTGTCTTGTGATCTTGTGAAGACAATAACCTAGCCCTCAATGTCAGCAAGATGAAGGAATTGGTTGTTGACTTCAGAAGGAGTAGCAGACCGCACGACCCAATTTACATCGGTGGTGCGCAAGTGGAACAGGTCAAAAGCTTTAAGTTCCTCGGGGTCAATATCACAAATGACCTGACTTGGTCCAACCAAGCAGAGTTCACTGCTAAGAAGGCCCACCAGCGCCTTTACTTCCTGAGAAAACTAAAGAAATTTGACCTGTCCCCTAAAACCCTCACTAATTTTTATAGATGCACCGTAGAAAGCATTCTTCTAGGGTGTATCAGAACCTGGTATGGAAGTTGTCCTGTCCAAGACCGAAAGAAGCTGCAGAAGATCGTGAACATGGTGCAGCACATCACACAAACCAATCTTCCGTCCGTGGACTCACTTTACACCGCACGCTGTCGGAGCAGTGCTGCCAGGATAATCAAGGACATGACCCACCCAGCCAACACACTTTTCGTCCCTCTTCCCTCCGGGAGAAGACTCAGGAGCTTGAAGACTTGTATGGCCAGACTTGGGAACAGCTTCTTTCCAACTGCGGTAAGACTGCTGAACGGATCCTGACCCGGATCTGGGCCGTACCCTCCAAATATCCGGACCTGCCTCTCGGTTTTTTTGCACTACCTTACTTTCCATTTTTCTATTTTCTATTTATGATTTATAATTTAAATTTTTAATATTTAATATTTGTAATCCAGGGAGCGGGAAGCACAGAATCAAACATCTCTGTGATGATTGTATGTTCTAGTATCAATTGTTTGGCAACTATAAAGTATAAAGTATAAAAGTATAATATACGAGGGGTAAGTTTGTGGCCTAAGGTAGAAGGAGATGAGTTATACAGTTCTTGTTACATGCACGTGCAGTTCATCTCTTTGAGTGATTATGCAGAAAGTTTGAAGTTAATAACTCATCTCCTTTGAGTTCAAAACTCAGGAAGTTATGTTGCAGCTTTATAGAACTCTAGTTACAGCACATCTGGAATAGTGCATAGAGATCTGGTCGCCCTATTATTGGAAAGATGTCGAGGCTTTGGAGAGGGCATCGACGAGGTTGACCAGGATGCTGCCTGGATTGGAGGGCACGTGCACAACGAAAGGCTGGACAAACCTGCGGTGTTTTCTCTGGAGTGGCAGGGGTTGAGGGGAGATCTGCTAGAGTTTGCACGATTATGAGCAACACAGCCAGAGTAGACAGACAATATCTTTTCCCAGGGTTGAAATGTCTGACACCAGAGGTCACGTATTTAAAGTGAGAGGAGGCAATTTCAAAGGAGATATGAGGGGCAAGTTCTTTTATGCAGAGAGGGGTGGGTGTCTGGAATGTGCTTCCTGGGGTGGTGGTAGAGGCAGATACATTAGAGACTTTTAAGAGACGTTGAGATAGGCTCATGAATGTGAGGAAAATGGAAGGATATGGACACCGTGTAGGCAGAGAGAATTAGTTGGCCATTTGATGACGAAGTTAATTGTCCTGTTCCTGTGCAGTACTGTTCATTGTTTTATGAGAAAAAACAGTACACCCTGCACTGATCCCTGCAGTACACCACTGGTCACAGGCCTCCAACCTGGAAACAACTTTCCACCATCTGTCTACTTCCACCAATCCAGTCTTGTACCCAGTTGTTAACCTCACGCTGGGTCTGACACGATCTAATCTTCTGGAACAGTCTACCATCTGGGTTGTTGTCAAAGGCCTTGCTAAAGACCACACAGACAATTCTATAGTCCTTGCTAATTCTCTACAAGTTCAAAGTTCAAAGTAAATTTATTGTCAAAGTACACATACACCCCCAAATGCTATCCTGAGATTCGTCTTCTTGCAGGTATTCAAGGTAACGTAGTTTCATTTTGCTGTGTTTATGGGTATGTATGTATGATCCAATGACAATTAGATTTGAGCTTGAACTAAATACACAGTAACACGATAGAATCTTTGAAAGGCCACACACAGCAAAGACAGACAAATCAGCAAAACACAAAGAACAAGAAGTACGAAAAGGAAAAAAACTAAATAATAATAAATAAATAAGCAAAAAATATCGAGAGCATGAGGTAGAGTCCTTGGAACTGAGCCCATAGGTTGTGGGAAGATTTTAGTGATCCAATGAGGGAGGTTGAGTGAAGTTATCCCCTTTGGTTCAAGAGCCTGATGTTTGAGGGGTAATAACTGTTCCTGAACCTGGTGGAGTAGGCCCTGAGGCTCCTGTACCTCCTTCCTGATGGCAGCAGTGGGAAGAGAGCATGGTCTCAATGGTGCAGGTCTTTCATGGTGGCTGCTGCTTTCCTGTGACAGTGCTCCACGTTGATATACTCAGTGGTGGGGAGGGCTCTACTCATGATGGACTGGAACTTATTCAATGCTTATTGTAGGATTTTTCATTCAAGGGCATCTATGTTTACTGGAAAATGATGCTGGTGAGGTAGTAATGCGGGACAAAGAAATGGCAGATGAACTTAATGAGTATTTTGCAGCTGTCTTCACTGTGGAAGACACTAGCAGTGTGCTAGAGGTCCGTGAGGGTCAGGGAGCAGGAATGAGTGCCATTGCTATTACAAAGGAAAATGTGCTTGACAAACTCAAAGGTCTCAAGGTGGATAAGTCACCTGGACCAGATGGACTACATCCCAGAATCTTGAGAGAGGTTGCTGAAGGGATAACATACTCATTGGTCATGGTCTTACAAGAATCACTTGGTTTTAGCATGGTCCCGGAGGACTAGAAGATTGCGAATGTCACTCCACTCTTTAAGAAGGGAGGAAGGAAAATGAAAGGAAATTATAGGCCAGTTAGCCTAACCTCAGTGGTCAGGAAAATGTTAAGGATGAGGTTTTGGGGTACTTGGAGACAAATGATGAAATAAGTCAAAGTCAACATGATTTCTGTGAAGGGAAATCTTGCCAGGCAAACCTGTTGAGAGTTCTTTGAGGAAAAAAAAACAAGCAGGGTGAACAAAGGAGAGGCAGTGGATATCATTTACTTGGATTTTCAGAAGGCGTTTGATAGGTGCCACACTTGAGGTTGCTTAACAAGATAAAATCCTATGGTGTTACAGGAAAGATACAGGCAGGAAGCAGCAACAGGGGATAAAAGGGGCCTTTTCTGGTTGGCTGTGGTGACTAGTGATGTTCCTCAAGGGTCAGTATTGGGACCGCCACTTTTCACATTGTTTATCAATGATTTAGACAGACAATGGAATTGATGGCTTTGTGGCAAAGTTTGCAGATGATACGAAGATATGTGGAGGGGTAGGTAGTGCTGAGGAAACAACGCAATTGCAGCAGGACTTAGTCAAATTGGAAGATTGGGCAAAAAAGTGGTGGATGGAATACAGTGCTGGGAAAGGTATGATAATGCATTTTGGTAAAATGAACGACAGATCAGACTATTATCTAAATAGGGAGAAGGTTCAAACATCAGAGGTGCAGAGGGACTTAGGAAGACATGCAAGACACCCAGAAGGTTAATTTACAGGTTGAATCTGTGGTAAAGAAGACAAATGCAATGTTGGCATTTATTTCAAGGGGAATCGAATATAGAAGACAGGAGATAATGTTGAGCCTTTATAAGACACTGGTCAGGCCACACTTGAAGTATTATCAACTGTTTTGGGTCCTGTATATCAGAAAAGATGTGTTGTCATTGGAGAGAGTCCACAGGAGGTTCACAAGGATGATTCTGAGAATGAAAGAGTTAATATATAGAAAACATAGAAAATAGGTGCAGGAGTAGGCCATTCGGCCCTTCGAGCCTGCACCGCCATTTATTATGATCATGGCTGATCATCCAACTCAGAACCCCACCCCAGCCTTCCCTCCATACTCCCTGATCCCCGTAGCCACAAGGGCCATATCTAACTCCCTCTTAAATATAGCCAATGAACTGGCCTCAACTGTTTCCTGTGGCAGAGAATTCCACAGATTCAACACTCTCTGTGTGAAGAAGTTTTTCCTAATCTCAGTCCTAAAAGTCTTCCCCTTTATCCTCAAACTGTGGCTCCTTGTTCTGGACTTCCCCAACATCGGGAACAATCTTCCTGCATCTAGCCTGTCCAATCCCTTTAGGATCTTATACGTTTCAATCAGATCCCCCCTCAATCTTCTAAATTCCAACGAGTACAAGCCCAGTTCATCCAGTCTTTCTTCATATGAAAGTCCTGCAATCCCAGGAATCAATCTGGTGAACCTTCTTTGTACTCCCTCTAAGGCAAGGATGTCTTTCCTCAGATTAGGGGACCAAAACTGCACACAATACTCCAGGTGTGGTCTCACCAAGGCCTTGTACAACTGCAGTAGTACCTCCCTGCTCCTGTACTCGAATCCTCTTGCTATAAATGCCAGCATACCATTCGCCTTTTTCACCGCCCGCTGTACCTGCATGCCCACTTTCAATGACTGGTGTATAATGACACCCAGGTCTCGTTGCACCTCCCCTTTTCCTAATCGGCCACCATTCAGATAATAATCTGTTTTCCTATTTTTGCCACCAAAGTGGATAACTTCACATTTATCCACATTAAATTGCATCTGCCATGAATTTGCCCACTCACCCAACCTATCCAAGTCACCCTGCATCCTCTTAGCATCCTCCTCACTGCTAACACTGCCACCCAGCTTCGTGTCATCCGCAAACTTGGAGATGCTGCATTTAATTCCCTCATCCAAGTCATTAATATATATTGTAAACAACTGGGGTCCCAGCACTGAGCCTTACGGTACCCCAGTAGTCACCACCTGCCATTCTGAAAAGGTCCCGTTTATTCCCACTCTTTGCTTCCTGTCTGCTAACCAATTCTCCACCCACACCAATACCTTACCCCCAATACCGTGTGCTTTAAGTTTGCACACTAATCTCCTGTGTGGGACCTTGTCAAAAGCCTTTTGAAAATCCAAATATACCACATCCACTGGTTCTCCCCTATCCACTCTACTAGTTACATCCTCAAAAAATTCTATGAGATTCGTCAGACATGATTTTCCTTTCACAAATCCATGCTGACTTTGTCCGATCATTTCACTGCTTTCCAAATGTGCTGTTATCACATCCTTGATAACTGACTCCAGCAGTTTCCCCACCACCGACGTTAGGCTAACCGGTCTATAATTCCCCGGTTTCTCTCTCCCTCCTTTTTTAAAAAGAGGAGCGTTTGGCAGCTTTGGGCCTGTACTCACTGGAATTTAGAAGAATGCCGGGGGGATCTCATTGAAACCCACCGAATGTTGAAAGGACTAGATAGGGTGGATGTGGAGATGACATTTCCAGTGATGAAGGTACAGTATCCAAAACCGGAGGATACAGCCAGAAATTGAGTGGTGATCCTTTAGAATAGTGGTAAAGAGGATTTTTTTAGCCAGAGAGTAGGAAATCTATGGAATGCTCTGCCAAAGAGAGTGCTGGAAACCATCCATTGGTATACTTAAGGCAGAGGTTGATAGTTTCCTGATTGGTCAGGGCATCAAAGGATATGGTGAGAAGGCAGGCGTATGGGGTTGAGTGGGATCTGGGATCAGCCATGATGGAATGGTGGAGTGACTCGATGGGTTGAATGGTCTAATTTGGCTCCTAGGTCTTATGGACTTACTGTCTCACGCTTCCATAGCAGGCTGTGATGCTATCAGTCAATGTTCCTTCCAGTGTGAAGGTGGGTGGGGTGGAGAAGGAGGTGGCCCTTAAGGAGGGTCACACTGTGGGATGGGAAGTTATGGAGGAGGGTCACACTGTGGGCTGTTCGGTAATGAGGGAGGGTCACACTGTGGGATGGGAAGTTACGGGGGAGGGTCACACTGTGGGCTGTTCGGTAATGAGGGAGGGTCACACTGTGGGATGGGAAGTTATGGGGGAGGGTCACACTGTGGGCTGTTCGGTAATGAGGGAGGGTCACACTGTGGGATGGGAAGTTACGGGGGAGTGTCACACCGTGGGCTGTTCGGTAATGAGGGTGGACTCAGAGCGAGGGTCCGAAGGGCAGCGACAATCGGAGGAGGTCAATGGTGGATGAATGGCCTTACCAGTGAGCTCTAACATTGTGCATTAGACTGTTTCATGAGAATGGGCCCTTTTCTTTGTTTTGTTGCTTTATTAACCATATAGTCAAATTAAGAATTATAAAGCTCAATGGTTTAATCGCATATTGTGTACTGTTTCTTATTTCGGGGTACTGATTTGTAACAGGGGACACATCGTGCAGCATCCACCCAAACGAGATTTCTTAAATTTGGTTGGGCCAGGGGCTGTCATCTCCTAGATTAAGCTGCTAGCTGAACTGAGAGTCACACACATCGTTCCTGTAGTGAGGTGACCAGAACTGAACACAGCACTCCAAGTGAGGTCTGACCAAGGTCTCATACAGTTGTAACATTACCTCACGGCTCTTAAACTCAATCCCACGGATGATGAATGGCAACACACCATACACCCTCTTAACAACACTGTCAACCTGCTCAGCGGCCTTGAGTGTCCTATGGACATGGACTCCAGATCCTCCACACTGCCAAGAGTCTTACCATTTACATTATACTCTGAGAGTCTTACCAATGGCATTCTGTTCTGGGTTTCAGTGATGATGGGATAGTGTGAAACTCACGCTGCTCTCTGAAGGAGGCAGTATTGAGCTATGTTTCCCGAGCGAAGCTCTCTCTGCTCTTTGGAAAATATTTACAGTATCTCAGTATCGGTCTGCAGTGAAATCTTTCTTCCTATCATTATCATACTATGAACTGTGGGAAATATTTGTGCACAGTTTAAAATGTGTTGTGCACACATTTCTCTGTCTAACAATATTTTAATGTCAAAATAGACTATTCACAATATAAATGTCCGCTAGACCATAAGAACATAAGACATACAAGTAAAATTATGCCACTCGGCCCACTGAGCCTGCTCCGCCATTCCATCATGGCTGATTTACTATCCCTCTCAACCCAGCTACAGCAGTCTTTAATGGGAATATTTATCTTTCCCATTGGAGCTGCACACAAAGAGTTGCCAGTTATCAACACCATTGGACAGAGGTGCCATCCGTCGTTTAAGGAGCCCCATCACCCAGGACATGCCCTCTTCTCATTGTTATCACCGGCGAGGAGGTACAGGAGCCCGAAGACCCACACTCAATGATTCAGGAACAGCCTCTTCCCCTCCACCATCAGACCTCTGAATGACAATGAATCCATCAGCACTTCCTCAGTAGTTTCCTCTTTTTTTTGCTCTCTTTTGGCACTACTTATTTAATTTTTAATACATACATATATATCTCTTGTTGTCATTTATAGTTTTAAAAAATTATTTATGACAATGTACTGCTGCCACAAAACCACACATTTCACAACATATGCCAGTGAAATGAAACCTGATTCTGATTCTGAATCCCATTCCAGAACCTTTAACACCCTGTAAAGGAAGAAACTTGCAAGTTCAGTAGTGTGAACTCTTAAAGAAAAACTGCACAAGCATGGCATACTGACCCCGTGACTCCCTGAGGGGACACCCCATTCACTGTTCCACTTAACGCTGCCCTCGTGACCGATACTGGGAGGAGCCCAGGCTGTCGTCCTTCCTCACACAGCTTTTCTGTTGGCTGCACCGAACTTCAGTGCATCCTTAGGATGCCCTTCTGAAGCCTAGACTATATCTTCATTCCCTCACAGACATCTTGCGGTGCTGGAAATCCAACAGCTCATAGATCAGGCAATCCTATAGTGGGGGAGTCTAGGGCCTGGGTACAGCCTCAGAGTAGAGGGCATCCATAAACAAGAGAGATGAGGAGGAATTTCTTTAGCCAGACTATAGTGATTCTGTGGAATTCATTGCCACAGGTGGCTGTGGAAGCCGAGTAATTTAAAGCAGAAGTTGATAAGTTGGTGATTAGTCAGGGTATCAAAGGCTACAGGGAGAAGGCAGAGGAATGGATTGAGAGGGATAATAAATTAGCCATGAAGGAATTGCAGAGCAGACTTGATGGGCTGAATGGCCTAATTCTGCTCCTATATCTTATGGTCTTATATATGCAGCTAGAGTGAGGCTCATTCCATTGCAGAACTGCAACTCCTCAATCACACTTACAAATACAAGCAGGAGTCAGTTAGCAAAAGAAGCCGAGATCGCTGGCTTCACCAGTGTACAGCACCCCACATGCGTACAGAGCTGAGGACAGTGAAGTAACTGGGAGAATAGGCATTGTAATGCAAAGATCACTTTATAGTGAACACAACTGTTCGCATGCTTTAACACAAATCTCTCTGTGGGATATCTCTCTCTCTCCAGTAAAGCAACTACAGCAGTACACAGTGAGTTCCAATGAATGGAAAGAGCAGAGGAATTTCCACACAACATCTGGCTGCAGTTACAGTCTCGTGCCAGAGATTCAATTAGATCATAGGGTTAAAGAGTTCATCAATGAACTGGGAGTTACGGGTCACACAACAGACTTGGCAACTGGAGTGATGGGACTTTGCCTCCAAACAATAGCAGAGCCAGAAAACCCTCATCATCTCTCAGATTCCAGAGCTTAGCAGAGGGTGTCACCACTTGTACGTCATCAAAGACTCGCAAATTTCCACAGATGTATCGCAAAGAGCATTCTAACTGGTTGTAATCACTATCTGGTATTGAGAAGCCACTGCAAAGAATTGGAAAAAGCTGTAGTAAGCTGAAAACTTGGCCAGTTCCATCATGGGCACCTGCCACCAGTCTCCCCAACATCGAGGAAATCGTTAAAAGGCAATGCCTCAAAAAGACAGTATCCATCAGTAAGGATCACCCAGTACATGTGCTCTTCGCATTGCTACCATCAAGGAGGAAGTACAGGAGCCTGAAGACACAAAATAGAAAAGATATTGAGGGTTTAGAGAGGGGCATAAGTTGTTCACCAGGATGCTGCCTGGAATAGAGGGCATGAGCTATAACGAGAGGTTGGACAAAGTTGGGTTGTTTTCTCTGGAGTGATGGAGGCTGAGGGAAGATATGATAAGAGTTTATAAGATTCAGAGGCATAGACAGAACCTTTATTCCCAGTGTTGAAATGTCTAATACTAGAGGGCATGCAGTTAAGCTGGGGGATGTAATTTCAAAGGGAATGTAAGGGGTGTTTTTTACACACAGAGTGGGTAGAGGCAGATACATCAGAGACTTTAGAGACGTTTAGATGGGAACATGAATGTGAGGGAAATGGAAGGATATGAACATTGTGTAGGCAGAAGGGATTAGTTTAGTTGACCATTTGATTAATAATTCATTTGATTTGGCCCAACATTATGGGCTGAAAGGCCTGTTCCTGTGCAGTACTTTTCTACGTTCTGTCTTCTATGTTCTGTGTTCTACGTTCTACGTTTTGTATTCAACGTTCTGTCTTCTACATTCTGCCTTCTACGTTCTGTCTTCTACGTTCTGTGTTCTACGTTCTACGTTCTGTATTCAACGTTCTGTCTTCTACATTCTGTCTTCTACGTTCTGTGTTCTACGTTCTGTATTCTACATTCTGTATTCTACATTCTGTATTCTACGTTCTGTGTTCTACGTTGTGTTCTACATTCTGTGTTCTACGTTCTGTATTCTACGTTGTGTTCTACATTCTGTATTCTACGTTCTGTGTTCTACGTTGTGTTCTACATTCTGTGTTCTACGTTCTGTATTCTACGTTCTGTGTTCTACGTTCTGTGTTCTACGTTCTATGTTGTGTTCTACGTTCTGTATTCTACGTTCTGTGTTCTATATTCTGTCTTCTACGTTGTGTTCTACATTCTGTATTCTACGTTCTGTGTTCTACGTTGTGTTCTACATTCTGTGTTCTACGTTCTGTATTCTACGTTCTGTGTTCTACGTTCTGTGTTCTACGTTCTACGTTGTGTTCTACGTTCTGTATTCTACGTTCTGTGTTCTACATTCGGTCTTCTACGTTGTGTTCTACATTCTGTATTCTATGTTCTGTGTTCTACGTTCTACGTTGTGTTCTACATTCTGTATTCTATGTTCTGTGTTCTATGTTCTGTCTTCTACGTTCTGTGTTCTACGTTCTGTCTTCTACGTTCTGTGTTCTACGTTCTGTCTTCTACGTTCTGTGTTCTACGTTCTGTGTTCTATGTTCTGTCTTCTACGTTCTGTATTCTATGTTCTGTATTCTACATTCTGTCTTTTACGTTCTGTGTTCTACGTTCTGTATTCTACGTTCTATGTTCTACGTTCTGTCTTCTACGTTCTATATTCTACGTTCTGTCTTCTACGTTGTGTTCTACATTCTGTGTTTTACGTTCTGTGTTCTACGTTCTGTATTCTACATTCTATGTTCTACGTTCTGTCTTCTACATTCTGTATTCTACGTTCTGTGTTCTACGTTCTGTCTTCTACGTTGTGTTCTACGTTCTGTATTCTACGTTCTGTCTTCTATGTTCTGTGTTCTACATTCTGTGTTCTACGTTCTATGTTCTGTATTCTACGTTCTGTGTTCTATGTTCTGTCTTCTACGTTCTGTATTCTATGTTCTGTATTCTACGTTCTGTCTTTTACGTTCTGTATTCTACGTTCTGTATTCTACGTTCTATGTTCTACGTTCTGTCTTCAACGTTCTGTATTCTACGTTCTGTCTTCTACGTTGTGTTCTACATTCTGTGTTTTACGTTCTGTGTTCTACGTTCTGTATTCTACGTTCTATGTTCTACGTTCTGTCTTCTACATTCTGTATTCTACGTTCTGTGTTCTATGTTCTGTCTTCTACATTGTGTTCTACGTTCTGTCTTCTATGTTCTGTGTTCTACGTTCTATGTTCTGTATTCTACGTTCTGTCTTCTACGTTGTGTTCTACGTTCTGTATTCTACGTTCTGTCTTTTACGTTCTGTATTCTACGTTCTTTATTCTACGTTCTATGTTCTACGTTGTCTTTTACGTTCTGTATTCTATGTTCTGTATTCTACGTTCTATGTTCTACGTTCTGTATTCTACGTTCTGCATTCTACGTTCTATGTTCTACGTTCTGTATTCTATGTTCTGTGTTCTACATTCTGTCTTCTACATTCTGTATTCTACATTCTATGTTCTACGTTCTGTCTTCTACATTCTGTATTCTACGTTCTGTGTTCTACGTTCTGTCTTCTACATTGTGTTCTACGTTCTGTATTCTACGTTCTGTCTTCTACGTTGTGTTCTACGTTCTGTATTCTACGCTCTGTCTTTTACGTTCTGTATTCTACGCTCTGTATTCTACATTCTATGTTCTACGTTCTGTCATTCTACGTTCTATGTTCTACATTCTGTCTTCTACGTTCTGTATTCTATGTTCTGTGTTCTACATTCTGTCTTCTACATCCTGTATTCTACGTTCTGTATTCTACGTTCTATGTTCTACATTCTGTCTTCTACGTTCTGTATTCTACGTTCTGTGTTCTACATTGTCTTGTATGTTCTGTGTTCTACGTTCAATGTTCTGTCTTCTACGTTCTGTGTTCTACGTTCTGTCTTTTACGTTCTGTCTTCTACGTTCTGTATTCTACGTTCTGTCTTTTATGTTCTGTGTTCTACGTTCTGTATTCTGCGTTCTGTCCTTTACGTTCTGTGTTCTACGTTCTGTATTCTACGTTCTGTCTTTTACGTTCTGTATTCTGCGTTCTGTATTCTACGTTCTATGTTCTACGTTCCGTCTTCTACGTTCTGTATTCTACGTTCTGTGTTCTACGTTCTGTGTTCTACGTTCTGCATTCTACGTTTACGTTCTGTCTTCTACGTTCTGTGTTCTACGTTCTGTATTCTACGTTCTGTCTTCTACGTTCTGTATTCAATGTTCTGTCTTCTACGTTCTATGTTTTACGTTCTGTCTTCTACGTTCTGTATTCTACGTTCTATGTTCCACCTTCTATGTTCTACGTTCTGTGTTCTACGTTCTGCGTTCTACGTTCTGTCTTCTACGTTCTGTATTCTACGTTCTATTTCTACATTCTGTCTTCAAAGTTCTGTATTCTACGTGCTGTATTCTACGATGTGTCTTTTACATTCTGTCTTTTACGTTCTGTATTCTACGTTTTATGTCTACATTCTGTCTTCTACGTTCTGTATTCTACGTTCTGTCTTCTACGTTCTGTCTTTTACATTCTGTATTCTACGTTCTGTATTCTACTTTCTGTCTTTTACGTTCTGAATTCTACATTCTGTATTCTACGTTCTGTCTTTTACGTTCTGTGTTCTACGTTCTGTATTCTACGTTCCGTCTTTTACGTTCTGTATTCTACGTTGTGTATTCTACGTTCTGTGTTCTACGTTCTGTATTCTACGTTTTATGTCTACATTCTGTCTTCTACGTTCTGTATTCTACGTTCTGTCTTCTACGTTCTGTCTTTTATGTTCTGTATTCTACGTTCTGTATTCTACTTTCTGTCTTTTACGTTCTGAATTCTACGTTCTGTATTCTACGTTCTGTCTTTTACGTTCTGTGTTCTACGTTCTGTATTCTACGTTCCGTCTTTTACGTTTTGTATTCTACGTTCTATGTCTACATTCTGTCTTCTACGTTCTGTATTCTACGTTCTGTCTTTTACGTTCTGTATTCTACATTGTGTATTCTACGTTCTGTGTTCTACGTTCTGTATTCTACATTGTGTATTCTACGTTCTGTGTTCTACGTTCTGTATTCTACATTCTGTATTCTATGTTCTGTCTTTCATGTTCTGTATTCTATGTTCTGTATTCTACGTTCTATGTTCTACATTCTGTCTTCTATGTTCTGTATTCTACGTTCTATGTCTACATTCTGTCTTCTAAGTTCTGTATTCTACGTTCTGTGTTCTACGTTCTGTATTCTACGTTCTGTCTTTTACGTTCTGTATTCTACTTTCTGTATTCTACATTCTGTCTTCTACGTTCTGTATTCTACGTTCTATCTTTTACGTTCTGTATTCTACATTCTATGCCTACATTCTGTCTTCTACGTTCTGTATTCTATGTTCTGTGTTCTACGTTCTATGTTCTGTATTCTATGTTCTGTGTTCTACGTTCTGTCTTTTACATTCTGTATTCTACGTTCTATGTTCTACATTCTGTTTTCTACGTTCTGTATTCTATGTTCTGTGTTCTACGTTCTGTGTTCTACGTTCTATGTTCTACGTTCTGTCTTTTACGTTCTGTATTCTACGTTCTATGTTCTACATTCTGCATTCTACGTTGTGTTCTACGTTGTGTTCTACGTTCCGTGTTCTGTGTCAGGTAGGACAGAATGGACAGCCAGCACCTTTTTCCCAGGGTGGAAATGGCCAGTACGAGGGGGCATAATTTTAAGGTGATTATAAGAAATTATAGGGGAAGTGTCAGAAGTATATTTCTGCACAAGAGAGTGGTGGGCACTTGAAACAGTTTAGCAGGAGTGGCGATAGAGGCAGATACATTAGGAACATTTAAGATAATCTTAGGCACATGGATGTTAGAAAAATGGAAGGTTTTGTAGTAGGGAAGGGTTAGATTGAGTTTGGAACTTGTACTGTGCTGTAATGTTCTATGCTTTATGAAAGCAAGTTGTGACGAGGTCAAGGGGCCTTGAATAAATGGTCAGCAGGTAAATGTATAACATGGTAAAATGTAAAACAGTTCTGTCTTGCAGCAGACATTTTACAAAATATACAAATATACTCTGTGAATGGTGGGAGGTTGCAGACTTCAGGAATACAGACAGTCAGGGGTATGAAACAGATAGCAATAGTTAGTATACAGCAAGAAACAAAATCTAACAAAAGAATGTTATGGCTTATTGTAAAGCAGAAAGAAGCAAAACAGGTTAGACATGAAGTACAGCTCCTCTACAGCAGCCAGGGGTTTTGTTGAGTCATCACTGGGAGGTACTGTCTCCTGCAAGGTCAGTGTTCATTGTCTGTCCATAAACGGCAGAACGCGGTGATGCGATACCTTCTCATGACACTGGGAGAAACACTCCATATGCATGCACGAAATTCCCAGATTTCAAGCTAATGACTGAGTAGAGCCAGCATTGTATCTCCAAACTACTGCACGACACCACGGTTCAGGAACAGTTTCTGTCCCTCAACTAGCAGACTCCTCACTCAACTTCACTCACCCACCAACTAAACTGTTCCCACAACCAGTGGACTCGCTTTCCACAACTCCTCATCTCATGTTCTCGATATTTATTGCTTATTTATTTAATACGATTCTCTTTGCGCAGTCTGTTATCTTTTACACGTTGGTTGTTGCTGTGAATGCCTGCAGGAAAATGAATCTCAGGGTTATATATGGTGACATATATGCACTTTAATAATAAATTTACTTTGAACTTTGGGCCTGTAATCCTGAAAGTTAATGATTGATATCCTGACTTGTAGCTGGGAGAAAGGCTCACGAATGTTGGGACATCCAGCTCTGGTTGCCCTGATATTAATAACACTGGTCCTACATTGAAAGTAGAACAGTATAGCACAGGAAATGGCCATTCAGCCCACAATGTTGTGTTGAACCAGCTAAAAAACAAATCAAAAGCACCCCAACACTAATCCCTTTACCCACACCATGTCCATTAAGGCATCCGTTAGTCTTGCGAGACCATGGATCTGCACCTGGAAAGTCTTCACTCTCCAGGGCGCAGGCCTGGGCAAGGTTGTATGGAGGACCAGCAGTTGCCCATGCTGCACGTCTCCCCTCTCCATGACACCGATGTTGTCCAAGGGAAGGGCATTAGGACCCATACGGCTTGGCACCAGTGTCGTCGCATAACAATGTGTGATTAAGTGCCTTGCTCAAGGACACAACACGTTGCCTTGGCTGGGGCTCGAACTCACGACCTTCAGGTCGCTGGTCCAATGCCTTAACCATGTCCATATCCCTCCATCTTCCTTATATCCAATCGCCTCTTAAACACTTCCACTGTATTTGCCTCTACTAAACTGGGCAGCACACTCCAGGCATCCATGGCTCACTGAGTACAAAATTTACCCCTCACATCCCCCTTAAACCTACCCCCCCCACCCCACCTTCAATGCATGCACTCTGGTGTTAGACATTTCAACCTTGGGAAACAGATACCCTCTCTCCACTCTGTCTATGCCTCATAATCTTATAAATCTCTATCAAGTTGATCTAGCTCCTAAACCAGGCAGCATCCTGGTGAACCTCTTCTGCACCCTCTTCAAAGCCTTAATATCTTTCCTATATTGGGGCACGAGAACTGTATGCAATACTCCAGATGTGGCCGAACAAAGTTTTATAAAGTTGCAGCATAATCTCCTGTCTTTTGAACTCAATGCCTCCACTAATAAAAGCAAGCATACCATTAGACTTCCTAGCCATCTTTTTGACCTGTGTAGCCGCCTTACAGGAGTTACAAACTTAGATCCCAAGATCTCTCTGCTCTGTTAACGATCTTACCTTTAACAGTGTACTATTTCCATGCAGCTGCCCTACCGAGGTGCAACACCTCTCATTTATCTGGGTTAAAATCCAGCCCAGATCTGCAACTGATCTATATTGTGCTGTATTCTTAGTGCCCATAGTCTGGAGCAGAGTTGTTACTTGCTGAATGAATTCTCCCAATTCTCATAGTCACGGGATTGATACTGAATATCGAACGCAAGTCCAGAAGTCGATGCCCAATGGCGTGAGGCATGTCCTAAAGTCAATAAGAGACAGAGCGTGAAAGGAAGGAAAGAGGGCTGATTTGTTGCTTGCTGTGTTCTGCGTTGTTCTGCCGGACATTGTGGGTATGCTGTGTTGGTGCTGGAATTTACGGCACCACATGTGGCCTGCCTGCAGCAATCCTCAGGTTGTGTTGGTTGTTAATGCAAACAACAGCTCACTGTATGTTTCCATGTGGTGTTCATCCTACATATCCGACAATGATAGGAAACCCGTGTGGGAGAAATTTTCAGCTGGGAAAGTTCCACTTTCTCAGGCTCAGAATAGTACAAGTAAGTGCCACAGCTGGGATCTTTGTTTGGAGTGGATGGCTATAGTGTCTCCTGTGCCTCGTCATGCCCCTTTGTTCTCCACGCAGTGTTGCAGTACCACCTCCCTGGCCGTTACATCTCACTATAGATCTCATCTGCCCAGTCTGCCGGAGCTGGCTGACGTTTCCGTGTAAACATGATAAATAAATCTAAATCGGAATCTTGTTTCTTACAGGAATAACTAATTTATAGCTAAAGACACTTCGGTGATAGAACATATAGAATATAGAATAGTACAGCACAGTACAGGCCCTTCAGCCCACATTGTTGTGCCGACCCTCAAACCCTGCCTCCCATATAACCATATAACAATTACAGCACGGCAACAGGCCATCTCGGCCCTTCTAGTCCGTGCCGAACTCTTACTCTCACCTAGTCCCACCGACCTGCACTCAGCCCATAACCCTCCATTCCCTTCCTGTTTATCCAATTTAACTTTAAACAACATCGAACCTGCCTCAACCACTTCTGCTGGAAGCTCGTTCCACACAGCTACCACTCTCTGAGTAAAGAAGTTCCCCCTCGTGTTACCCCTAAACTTTTACCCTTTAACTCTCAACTCATGCCCTCTTGTTTGAATCTCCCCCACTCTCGATGGAAAAAGCCTATCCATGTCAACTCTATCTATCGCCCTCATAATTTGAAATACCTCTATCAAGTCCCCCCTCAACCTTCTACGCTCCAAAGAATAAAGACCCAACTTGCTCAACCTTTCTCTGTAACTTAGGTGCTAAAACCCAGGTAACATTCCAGTAAATCTCCTCTGTACTCTCTCTATTTTGTTGACATCTTTCCTATAATTTGGTGACCAGAACTGTACACAATACTCCAAATTTGGCCTGACCAATGACTTGTACAATTTTAACATTACATCCCAACTCCTATTCTCAATGCTCTGATTTATAAAGGCCAGCATACCAAAAGCTTTCTTCACCACCCTATCCACATGAGATTCCACCTTCAGGGAACTATGCACCATTATTCCTAGATCCCTCTGTTCTGCAGCATTCTTCAATGCCCTACCATTTACCATGTATCTCCTATTTTGATTAGTCCTAGCAAAATGTAGCACCTCACACTTATCAGCATTAAACTCCATCTGCCATCTTTCAACCCACACTTCTAACTGGCTTAAATCTCTCTGCAAGCTTTGAAAACCAACTTCATTCTCCACAACGCCACCTATCCTAGTAACATCTGCATACTTACTAATCTAATTTACCACACCATCATCCAGATCATGAATGCATATGACAAACAGCATTGGACACAGTACAGATCCCTGAGGCACACCACTAGTCACCAGCCTCCAATCTGACAAACAGTTATCCAACACTACTCTCTGGCATCTCCCATCCAGCCACTGTTGAATCCATTTTACTATTTCAATATTAATATCTAATGATTGAACCTTCCTAACTAACCTTCCATGTGGAACCTTGTCAAAGGCCTTACTGAAGTCCATATAGGCAACATCCACCGCTTTACCCTCATCAATTTTCCTAGTAACCTCTTCAAAAAATTCAATAAGATTTGTCAAACATGACCTTCCACGTATAAACCTATGTTGACTGTTCCTAATCAGACCCTGTCTATCCAGATAATTATATATACCATCTCTAAGAATACTTTCCATTAATTTATCCACCACTGACGTTAAATTTACAGGCTGATAATTGCTAGATTTACTCTTAGAACTCTTTTTAAACAATGGAACAACATGAGCAATACGCCAATCCTCCGGCACTATCCCCGTTTCTAATGACATTTGAAATATTTCTGTCAGAGCCCCTGCTATTTCTACACTAACTTCCCTCAAGGTCCAAGGGAATATCCTGTCAGGACCCGGAGACTTATCCACTTTTATATTCCTTAAAAGCGCCAGTACTTCCTCTTCTTTAATCACCATAGTTTCCCTAACTACTCTACTTGTTTCCCCTACCTTACACAATACAATATCCTTCTCCTTAATGAATACCGAAATAACCCCCCCGCCTTAAATTCCTCCATATACCTGTCTAGCAGTCTGTTAAACTTCACGAGTATATCTGCCTCCACCACTGACTCAGGCAGTGTATTCCTCGCACCAACCACTCTCTGAGTAAAAACATTCCTCTAATATCCCCCTTGAACTTTCCACCCCTTACCTTAAAGCCATGTCCTCTTGTATTGAGCAGTGGTGCCCTGGGGAAGAGGCGCTGGATATCCACTCTATCTATTCCTCTTAATATCTTGTATACCTCTATCATGACTCCTCTCATCCTCCTTCTCTCCAAAGAGTAAAGCCCTAGCTCCTTTAATCTCTGATCATAATGCATACTCTCTAAACCAGGCAGCATCCTGGTAAATCTCCTCTGTACCCTTTCCAATGCTTCCACATCCTTCCTATAGTGAAGCCACCAGAACTGGACACAGTACTCCAAGTGTGGCCTAACCAGAGTTTTATAGAGCTGCATCATTACCTCGCGACTCTTAAACTCTATCCCTTGACTTATGAAAGCTAACACCCCATAAGCTTTCTTAACTACCTTATCTACCAGTGAGGCAACTTTCAAGGATCTGTGGACATGTACCCCCAGATCCCTCTGTTCCTCCACACTACCATGTATCCTGCCATTTACTTTGTACTCTCCCTTGGAGTTTGTCCTTCCAAAGTGTACCACCTCACACTTCTCCGGGCTGAACTCCATCTGCCACTTCTCAGCCCACTTCTGCATCCTATCAATGTCTCTCTGCAATCTTTGACAATCCTCTACACTATCTACAACACCACCAACTTTTGTGTCATCTGCAAACTTGCCAACCCACCCTTCTACCCCCACATCCAGGTTGTTAATAAAAATCATGAAAAGTAGAGGTCCCAGAACAGATCCTTGTGGGACACCACTAGTCACAACCCTCCAATCTGAATGTACTCCCTCCACCACCACCCTCTGCCTTCTGCAGGCAAGCCAATTCTGAATCCACCTAGCCAAACTTCCCTGGATCCCATGCCTTCTAACTTTCTGAATAAGCTTACTGTGTGGAACCTTGTCAAATGCCTTACTAAAATCCATATAGATCACATACACTGCACTACCCTCATCTATATGCTTGGTCACCTCCTCAAAGAACTCTATCAGGCTTGTTAGACACGATCTGCCCTTCACAAAGCCATGCTGACTGTCCCTAATCAGACCATGATTCTCTAAATGCCCAGAGATCCTGTCTCTAAGAATCTTTTCCAGCAGCTTTCCCACCACAGACGTAAGGCTCACTGGTCCATAATTACCCGGACTATCCCTACTACCTTTTTTGAACAAGGGGACAATCATTCCGGTAGACAACGAGGACATGTTAATGTTAAAGAATACATTTTTAGTTCCATTGTAAGATCTGTGGCAATCAATCACTTAGGTTAGATGAATGACAGTTTCAGGATGCTCATTGTGACAAGGGCTTGCCAAGCACAGGCTGTGCATGATACAACATGATGGTCAATGTGGCCTTTACTTAAATTCCAATGGTGTTAAATAACGGAAGACACAACAAGGGGTCGGAATTCAAAAATCCATTCCGCCTTCTATGTAAAAAACGTCTCCTTGCTCTCCTTTAAACCTATCCCTTTTTCCCTTAAAGCTGTGTCCTCTGGTATCTAACATTCCTATCTGAGTCTCCTGGTACTTCTCTTAAAATTTTATGAACTTCTATCAGGGGCTCACCTCTGCCTCCACGGTAGTGTCGGTGAAATACATAATTAGTTACTCAGTTTGTCATTTTTATACCTTTTCAACAATTTTCATGAAACTTTGACTGATTAGGGCAGCCACTAAATTGGGCCAAAATGTACTGGTGCTGATGTGCTCCAGTTAAATGGAATCCACTGTATACTGTGTGTGACAGCCGATTTGCTGTCATTGCGAAAAGACCCACACTGAGACCAACAGTACAGCCCTCACAAGCTGTACTGTTTGAACTCAATACAGACAACAAAAACACTGTCAAATCAACTCAAAACAACAGTAAATTTCACACTTTCCTACATCTCAGAATCCTCCTTATTTGGTTTAATAATTCCACTCTTCCCTTAAGGAATTTCTACATGTGTCTCCAATCTGCTGCTGATTTGAGCTGAACTTGGGATTCTAGTAACGCTGGCAACAATCCAATAAATAATACTTAATGCTGTAAATCTTGCTGGTGTTCTAGTTTTAATTAAATATATTTTGCATTAACTCCATTAAAAACAACTGGATTCTGCATTACCAATATCCAAGGTCTAGCCGTCACAATAAAAACATCCAGGATAACCTTTTGCACCATTTGTTGGACTGCGCACTGCCTCCACACAACAACAGTACACAACAAGTCCAGCTCCATTGCAAATGAGCAGCTGGCTAATGGGGTAGACATGCAGTACTCCATGTTCTCAATATCCACCAGTGTCTTACGATCAGAACAGAAATGTAAAGGATGAACAATTAACACACAGAAAATGTGAAGGGCAGATCGTGTCTAACAAGCCTGATAGAATTCTTTGAGGAGGTGACCAGGCATATAGATGAGGGTAGTGCAGTGGATGTGATCGATATGGATTTTAGTAAGGCATTTGACAAGGTTCCACACGGTAGGCTTATTCAGAAAGTTAGAAGGCATGGGATCCAGGGAAGTTTGGCCAGGTGGAATTGGCTTGCCTGCAGAAGGCAGAGGGTGGTGGTGGAGGGAGTACATTCAGATTGGAGGATTGTGACTAGTGGTGTCCCACAGGGATCTGTTCTGGGACCCCTACTTTTCGTGATTTTTAATAACGACCTGGATGTGGGAGTAGAAGGGTGGGTTGGCAAGTTTGCAGACGACACAAAGGTTGGTGGTGTTGTAGATAGTGTAGAGGATTGTCAAAGATTGCAGAGAGACATTGATAGGATGCAGAAGTGGGCTGAGAAGTGGCAGGTGGAGTTCAACCCGGAGAAGTGTGAGGTGGTACACTTTGGAAGGACAAACTCCAAGGGAGAGTACAAAGTAAATGGCAGGATACTTGGTAGTGTGGAGGAGCAGAGGGATCTGGGGGTACATGTCCACAGATCCCTGAAAGTTGCCTCACAGGTGGATAGGGTAGTTAAGAAAGCTTATGGGGTGTTAGCTTTCATAAGTCGAGGGATAGAGTTTAAGAGTCGCGAGGTAATGATGCAGCTCTATAAAACTCTGGTTAGGCCACACTTGGAGTACTGTGTCCAGTTCTGGTCACGTCACTATAGGAAGGATGTGGAAGCATTGGAAAGGGTACAGAGGAGATTTACCAGGATGCTGCCTGGTTTAGAAAGTATGCATTATGATCAGAGATTAAGGGAGCTAGGGCTTTACTCTTTGGGGAGAAGGAGGATGAGAGGAGACATGATAGAGGTGTACAAGATAATAAGAGGAATAGATAGAGTGGATAGCCAGCGCCTCTTCCCCAGGGCACCACTGCTCAATACAAGAGGACATGGCTTTAAGGTAAGGGGTGGGAAGTTCAAGGGGGATATTAGAGGAAGGTTTTTTACTCAGAGAGTGGTTGGTATGTGGAATGCACTGCCTGAGTCAGTGGTGGAGGCAGATACACTAGTGAAGTTTAAGAGACTACTAGACAGGTATATGGAGGAACCTAAGGTGGGGACTTATATGGGAGGCAGGGTTTGAGGGTCGGCACAACATTGTGGGCCGAAGGGCCTGTACTGTGCTGTACTATTCTATGTTCTATGTTCTATATGATGCTGGAGGAACTCAGCAGGCCGGGCAGCATCTATGTGAAAGAGTATCGTTGATGCTTCTTTGGTTGGGCCTGGAGAGACTGCTGCAACCACACGTGTTGCCATGTTATAGAAAGCTCAGCTGTGCTGGCTAAGAGAAGATTAGTTTTAATGACAGGTCCCATGTACCTTCAACCTACAGGCTGTGCCACTTCGGGACCTGGGCTAGATATCATAAAATATAGGAGCAGAGGTAGGTCATTTGGCCCATCAAGTCTGCTCTGCCATTCAATCATGGGCTGATCCAATTCTTCCAGTCATCCCCACTCCCCTGCCTTCTCCCCATACCCTTTGATGCCCTGGCTAATCAAGAACCTGTCCATCTCTGCCTTAAATGCACCCAATGACTTGGCCTCCATATATCCTAACTATGTGTGCTGTGTGCTGTTGGTACTGTGTTTTTCACCTCGGCCCTGGAGGAACACTGTTTATTTTGGCTGTATTCACGGGTATGATTGAGTGACAACTAAACTTGAACTTACACGTTCCAGCAGTTTTTCAATAGTGGTTGAAAGTGTTTAGTTTCAGGCTCTCGTGTTTGAACACAGGCTCCGTACTGATACCACAGTGTATTCAGGGACCGACACACTGCGACAGACCACCCTAGTTAGGGTCTGTGATGTGGAGGAGCTATGTCCAAGTGACTGTTGAGGGGCTTTTACTGAGGGAGGATCTCACTGTGGGAGGGGTAGTCGTCAGTACTGAAGAAGTAGGTGACTATCCTGCCGTTTGAAGCAATGGTGGATGATCCACCCCAGCCTGACATCTTCAGGGTCGGGGGGTGGGAGGTGGGGGGGCGGTGATGAAGGCAGAACACACAGACATAATTCACAGATGAGACAGGACACCCAGGGAAATAATAGATGACAAGATAATATCACGGCTAGCACGATGCTATTACAGCTTGGGGCATCAGAGTTCAATCCCGCTGTCCTCTGAAAGGAATTTTTATATGTGGAATGCATAGGTCTTCCCTGGGTATTCTGATATCCTTCCATAGTCCAAAGACGTACTGGATTGATTAATTGGTTATTGTAAATCAAAGTTGAAAATAAATTTATTATCAGAGTACATACATGTCACCAGACACAACCCTGAAATTCTTTTCCTGCGGGCATACTCAGCAAACCTACAGTAACTGTAAACAGGATGACTGAAAGGGCAAGAGCATAGTAGAGACCAAACTATGCAAATGCAAATATTAATAAACCCCCTTGTTACTGGGCATCTTTATAGGTGTGGCTTGTTAGCCCTTCGCCAACAGTCGCTAGACCCAGCAGTGAGAAGACCCCTTTGCCAGGCTCTCTACGTCCAGGTTAGATGAGACTTGGGTCCTGCCAAACCCGTGAGGCTGCGATGTCTCACCCACCCAAACCCCGATTTAGGTGAATACTGTGTAACTACTGTCCCCGTGCAATCGCCCAGCGGCATGAAATATTATGAATGTTAGCTTAACTAATAAGTTGTCAAAGAAAAGAAAGAAAAAAACAAAATTAAACAATCATATTCGCTCAGGTTGGAGGTCAAATATTCCAAAAGCCACTGTGTCCGTTGTGCTCACAGTACTAACTCCAAATTCACTAGTCCCCGATCGAACTCCCCCTCGGACTCCACCAAGTCGCAAATTCCCGCCTACGGCTGGTTCTCTTCAGCTTCTTCTTCCTCCTTCTCCCGCCAAAAAAGACCTTGACCCACCTCAGTGTCCATCAGAAAAACTCTCCGCCAGCATTCTCTATTGGATCCACCATCTATATTGGATCACCCAATGTTTCTAAGCATGAACATCACAACCCCTTATCTTTAACAGTAACCCAAACACTGCCAGTGGAACACACTGCTTCTACAGAAAGCCATTACATGAAATACCCTACAAAGTCAGCAGCAAAATCCTAACCAGGGTGTTACACTCTCCCCCCCGCACCAAAAATAGTCATGCCCCTATGACTTTGAAATTTATCAACCCATCATTTATAACACAGTTTTCAAAGGAACTTTGTGATGTCGGGACCTCCAATCCATTTGTAAATCATGGTCACATAGCTCACTCTGTTCCCCTGGTACATTATAGGCCAGCCTATCTGGGGGTTTCCTGACTCTTTGAGACCTCCTTATCCCATCATCCAATTCTTCAGTCTCAGACACTCCTTGGAGTGGCCTCTCCCTGACCATTACTCGTGCCTTCCGGCAGCTCAGGTCCCTTGTCACTTGACTGAGTTCAGCTTCATCCCCACTTACTTTGAAGCCCAGTTTCTCTTCACCGTCCAGCTGCAAGCTGGTCCTCCTCCCGCCCCACTACATCTTCATCAGCATGGGGAGGTTCGGGAATCTCTCCATCAATTCCTGGGGAGTTTGCATAAGGTGAAATATACCACACTCCCATTTTCTCATCCTCTGAGTCCATACAACATTCAGTGGTTAGGTAGCCTACAGATCTGTCTACTGATTGTCTTTCTGTTCACCCACTTTAGTGCATGCTCCTCCTACTAGGTGTAGGGTCCACAACAAGCTCTGTGTCAACACGTACCTCCTAGAAGATGGTTCAGATGGAGTATTTTGACAGGTCCATTCCTATCTTCTGGCTTCACCTGAAAAACTGGCACATTTGGCACCTGACTCTCCACTACATGAGGCACAGCCACCCAGCGGTCAGCCACCTTATGCTTCTCTGGTAGCCCCAAATTCCTTATTAGTACTCTGTCTCCAGGTGGCTGTTGGGAGCACCTAATCTTTTGAGCATATCTCCTTGATTCTGCTTAGTAGCAAAGACCTTTGCTAGTTCATATGCCTTTTGCAATCCCCTCCTCATGTCAGACACATACTTAAGATAGGTCTTCTGTGGCAAGTCTTCCCAACCAGTCCCAAAACAGAGGTCTACTGGCAGTCTTGCTTCGTGCCCAAGCAGCAAATAATATGGCGAGTGCCCGGTAGCTTCATTCTGTGTACAGTTGTAACATTGGACCAGATGCCCAATATGCTGACTCCACTTGTTCTTCTTTCTGATCTCCAGGGCATATCTGGCAATGTCCAGTTGAACTTCTTGGACTGGAGATCACCCTGAAGGTGATAAGGCATAGTCCTCAACTTCTCGACTCCAGGCATGCTCAGTAATCATGTACGAGCTGTCCCGTCCCTGATGTTGTGTATCCAGCTGAGAAGGCCAAAATGAACGAAATACTTCTCCCATAACACTTTGGCCACAGTGGATGCCCTCTGATCCTTGGTAGGGAAGGCCTGAACATACCTGGTAGTGATCAGTGATAACTAGGACATTCGCAATGTTGCTGCAATCAGGCTCCATAGAGAGGAAATCCATACATACTAGATCAAGTGGCCCTGCACTCTGCAAATGGGATAACAGAGCAACTCTCGTAGGCAGCGTCCTCCTCCGTATACATGGAATGCACAACTAATAGTACTCATCGTCCTCCGGTAGAACCAATCTCAGACCAATCCATACGTCTTGTCAAACCCCAAATGAACTGAATCATCATGAAGTGACAACACAATCCTCAAATGTTCCTCAGACAAAACCAAAAACAACTGGGAAGGCCGAGGCCCGTCTGGAGGCAACGTGACCCTGTATAGAACCTGGATCCTCAACTCCAGTTTGTAGAGGTATGGCAGGGTGTTTCATCTTTTCAAATGGGGCCACATCTCCTTCTGCAACAGCAGACCAAACGGTGATTATACAGGTGTCATCTCGCTGAGCTGCTGCCAATTCCCCAGGACTCGGGCAGGTAACTGCTTCGTATTCAGGGCGGTCAGCTTGTGGAATGACACAGTCAGAAGCTCCCAAAGGATTCACAGCTCCATCCTGCCAATGCCTTCCTTCTGATTTCCCTGTGGCAGAAAACTGGCACATCGTTTTAACTCCAGAGGCAGGAATGCTCTCCCACTCTCCGTCCATTTCCGGCCCTTCATGTGCATGTCGGGACAATGCATCCGCATCAATGTTCTGACTCCTTGGCTGTACTTCGGCTGAAATCATAGGCAGACATGCTGCCAGCCAACAATGACCTGTGGCATCCAACGTCACTAACGTCAGGATATAAGTCAATGGATTGTTGCCAGTCCTCACCTCAAACTTAGCACCATATAGATAATCACTTAACTTATCCACCACAGCCTATATCAGTAGCAGAAACTCCAACTTATGCAAGGGGTAGTTTCGAGAGGGTGACAGACTTCAGCTGACAGGTCTCAACCCTGTGCCAATTCTGATGTCTGACCTACCCGAAGCCAGAATTGGGTGAATACTGTGTAACTAACTGCTCCCGTGCAATTGCCCGGTGGCAAGAAATAACAGACTGTACACTGCATACAATTATAAAGAAAGTATATTTATAAATGTTCGCTTAACCACTCGGTTATTAAAGAAAAGGACAAAAAAAACAGAAGGGCCCATCATAATTAAACAGTCAAATGTGCTCAGGTTGGAGCTTAAATCTTCCAAAAGCCGATGGGTCTGATGTGCTCACGGTACCAACACCACATTCACTAATCCCCGGTAGAATTCATCCTCAGGCTCCATCAAATCATGCATTCCATTCGGATCGAATCACACAGCCGATTCTCTCGAGCTTCTTCTCTCTCCATCTCTCACCAAAAAAGACCTCAACCCATCTCAACGTCCTTCACAAACCCTCTACCCCAGAATTGTCTAGAATCTTCCAGTTCCACCATCCTGACTGGATGATACAACATTCCTAAGCATCTTTTATCATTAATGGTAACATAACACTACTAGCAGAATACACTGCTTCTACAGAAATCCATTACAGGAAATACCCAACACATTAGCAATAAAATCTTTACCAGGGCGTTACATAAAAAAATAGCAATAAATATCAACAGCATGAACTAACAAGATAAAGAGCCTTCAAAGTGAGATCATTGGTTGTGGGACCATCTCAGTAGATGAGTGTATTTATCCTCTTTTTTTTCAAGAGCCTGATGGTTGAGGGGTAGTAACTGTTTTTGAACCGAGTCCTGAATCTCTTGTACCTTCTACCTAGTGGCAGCAGTGAGAAAAGAGAACCAGCTGGGAGATGAATGATGCTTTCCTATTTCATGTAGATGTGCTCAGTGGTTGGTTGGAGGGCTTTACCCGTGATGTCCCATGACTAGATTCGGGTTGGGTGGGTAGGTGGGTTGCTGGGTGCTGCTCAGAGGGCTGTATGAGCCTGTTCCACACTGTATCTCTAAAATTAAAATATAAGGCACGGTGCTGAGTCACAGTTTTGTAGCGTCAGAGCCTGGAATGATGTTCTGATAATTAACAACAATTAACATCAGGAGACACCATGCCTGCCTCAGCACCTGGTGGCTTACCATCCTTCTCAAGAAGTGAAGCTAATTTTAAACATTCTCTGAGCACTGAAACGGTGTGCCTCAGGCTTGAGTAGGGGAGAGTCAATCTAAAACTCCTCGTCACAACTTATCAACACCTGTGGTTCTGTAAAGTGAGAGAGCATACACTGTCACAGAAAGTGTTGTGGGAGCACGTGATGTCACAGGTACTCTGGGGAAGGAGACTCCTCCGTCCCTGTCCTAGAACACTCCCAGGGCTCAGCCACTCACTCTGTAACTCCTGCACAAGTTTAACTTCTCAAAGTGCATCACTTAGCAACCTTCCGAGTTAAATTCCATCTGCTATTCCCTTTCCCACTTCCCCAGCTCATCTCGATCCTGCTGTAACCCTATGCAACTTTCTTCACTGCTCACTAAAGAGTCACCAAACTTACGAACCATGCTATCTCCAAGTATTAATATAGGTGACAAAAGCACCGATCCGTGTATCCTTCTGGTATACCACTGGTTACAGTGCTCTAATCTGAAAACAACCTTCCATTAACCCTCAAACTCCTACCAGAAAGCCAACTTTGAGATCCATTTTGGTAGTTTACACTGAATTCTATGTGATTTTACCATCTAGATCAGCCTACCATGCAAGACCTTGTCAAAGGCTTTGCTAAATTCCATGCAGACACTGTCTATTGCCCTGTCTTGTCAAACATTACAGCAAAAATAATTATTGGTAGTGTTGAGGCACACTGAAAAATGCAGCGTGACTAATGTTGTGCCTTTATTCACGAAAGACTGAAAAGCAAAGTCAGTGAATGTAGGTTGGTAGAAATCATAGAAACCATAGAAACATTACAGAACAGAAACAGGCCTTTTGGCCCTTCTTGGCTGTGCCGAACCATTTTTCTGCCTCGTCCCACTGACCTGCACCTGGACCAAATCCTTCCATACACCTCTCATCCATGTACCTGTCCAAGTTTTTCTTAAATGTTAAAAGTGAGCCCACATTTAGCATCTGGCAGCTCATTCCACGCTCCCACCACTCTATGTGTGAAGAAGCCCCCCCTCAATGTTCCCTTTAAACTTTTCCCCTTCACCTTTAACCCATGTCCTGTGGTTTTTTTTTTCTCCCCTTGCCTCAGTGGAAAAAGCCTGCTTGCATTCACTCTATCTATACCCACCATAATTTTATATACCTCTATCAAATCTCCCCTCATTCTTCTACGCTCCAGGGAATAAAGTCCTAACCTATTCAACCTTTCTCTGTAACTCAATTCCTCAAGTTCCGGCAACATCCTTGTAAACCTTCTCTGCACTCTTTCAACCTTATTAATATCCTTCCTCACTGCCTTATACAACCTCACCATAACATTCCAGCTCTTATACTCAATACTTTGATTAATAAAGGCCAATATACCAAAAGATCTCTTTACGACCCTATCTACCTGTGACGCCACTTTTAGGGAATTTTGTATCTGTATTCCCAGATCCCTCTGTTCTACTGCACTCCTCAGTGCCCTACCATTTACGTTGTATGGTCTACCTTGGTTTGTCCTTCCAAAGTGCAATACCTCACACTTGTCTGTATTAAACTCCATCTGCCATTTTTCAGCTCATTTTCCCAGCTGGTCCAAATCCCTCTGCAAGCTTTGAAAACCTTCCTCACTGTCCACTACACCTCCAATCTTGCATCCTCTCTAGCTGGTACCTCTATATATTGATTTAGAAAACTTTCCTGAACACATTTTACAAACTCTAACCCATCTAGACCTTTAACAGTATGAGAGTCCTAATCAATATGTGGAAAATTAAAATCCCCTACTATCACAACTTTATGTTTCCTGCAATTGTCTGCTATCTCTGCAGATTTGCTCCTGCAATTCTTGCTGACTATTGGGTGGTCTGTAATACAACCCCATTAACGTGGCCATACCTTTCCTGTTTCTCAGCTCCACCCATAAGGACTCAGTAGACAAGCCCTCTAATCTGTCCTGCCTGAGCACTGCTGTAATATTTTCCCTAACTAGCAATGCCACCCCCCCCCCACCCTTCATTCCTCTGCCTCTATCACGTGTGAAACATCAGAACCCTGGAACATTAAGCTGCCAGTCCTGCCCCTCCTGTAGCCAAGTTTCATCAATGACTATAATGTCGTAATTCCATGTGTCAATCCACACCCTCAGCTTGTCAGCCTTCACCACAATACTCCTTGTATTGAAATAGACACACTTCAGAAGATTATTACCACCACACGCAATCCTTCTGTTTGTGACTTTGCATGAACTTTTAACATCATTTATTTTCACCCCCGCTCCACTATCTGCTCTGGCACTCTGGTTCCCATCCCCCTGCAAATCTAGTTTAAATCCTCCCCAATAGCACTAACAAACCTTCCTGCTAGGATATTGGTCCCCTTGTAGTTCAGGTGTAACCTGTCTCTCTTGTACAGGTCCCACCTGCCCCAGAAGAGGTCCCAATGATCCTGAAATCTGAAACCCTGCCCCCTACAGCAGATCAACATCACTGAACCCCAAATATCAAAAACATTCAACCCCTAGACATCAACATCACAACCCCAAATATTACCATTACTGAACCTCTGGGCATCAATATCACTGAACCACAATATCATTATCAATGAACCCCCACCCCCACTAATATCAACAACACTGAATTCCCAGACATCAGCATCACTGAACTCCAAATATGAGCATCACTGAACCCCCTAATATCATCATCACTGAACCCCAGATATCACTACTGAACCCCCAGACATCAGCGTCACTGAACCCCTAGACTTCATCACTGAACCCCCAAATATCAACACTACTGAACCCCCGACATCATCACTGAACCCCAAATATCAGCATTGCTGAAGCCAAATATCAACATCACTGAACCTCCAGACATCATCACTGAACCCCAAATATCAGCACCACAGGACCCCCAAATTTCAGCATCACTGAACCCCCAGATATCAGCACCACTGAACCCCAAATATCAACAACACTGAACCCAAAATTTCAACATCACTGAACCCCAAATATCATCATCACTGAATCCCTAGACATCAACACCATTGAAATCCCAGGCATCAACATCACTAAAGCTCAAATATCAACAACAATCAACCCCCAAATATTAACAACACTGAACCCCCCCCCAGACATTAACATCACTGAAGCCCCAAAAGTAAACATGTACATTTATTTATTGAGAAAACAATCCAATGTTACATGTATTTGTTGGAAAACGTTTGTGAACCTCTGGGATAATGCCTTCTGCAAAAGCTATTTGGAGTCAGGTGTTCCAATCAACAAGATGAGATTGGAGTTGTGGGTTGCAGAGGTGCCCTGCCCTATAAAAACATACACACAAAGTCAGGTTAGTGACAGAATGGCCAACCGCCGTAAAACAAGATACAGACAGACAGGTTAGTGACAGAGCCTGCTCTTCTCAAGAAAAATCTGTTTATGTGCACCTTGCTTCAATGAAAACAGCTTTCACAGGACCTTAAAAGAAGAACTGTAGAGATGCATGAAGCTGGAAAAGGCTACAAAAGCATTTCTAAAACCTGAGTGTTCATCAGTCCACAGTGAGAGAAACTGTGTACAAATAGAGGAAACTCAGTACTGTTGCTACTCTTAGTGGGCATCCTGTTAAGATCACATCAAGAGCACAACGTGCAATGCTGAGTGAGGTGAAAAGGAACCCAAGGGTAACAGCAAAAGACTTGCAGAAATCGAGAACTTGCTGAAGTCTCTGTTCATGTGTCCACTATAAGAAAAACACTGAACAAGAATGTTGTTCATGGAAGGGTGCCACAGAGGAAACCACCGCACTCCAAAAACAAAATTGCTGCACATCTCAAGTTTGCAAAAGATTACCTGGATGTTCTATAGCACTTCTAGGACAATGTTCTGTGGACAGTTGGGACTAAAGTTGAACTAATTGGAAGATATGCACATTGGTATGTTTGGAGGAGAAAGGACACTACACACCTTACACTGCAAAACCACATCCCAACTGTGAAGCATGGTGGCAGGAGCATCACGGTTTGGGGCTGTTTTGCTGCCTCAGGGCCTGAGCAGCTTGCAATTGTTGAGGGAACAATGAATTCAAAATCATATCAACACATTTTACAGGAGAATGTCAGGGTAGCAGTCAGTCACCTGAAGCTTAATAGAAGATGGATAATGCAACAAGACAATGATCCGAAAGACAAGAGTAAGTCAACAACAGAATGGTTTAAAAAGAAGAAAATTTATGTTTTAGAATGACTGAATGAAAGTCCTCACCTTAATTCTATAGAAATGTTGTGGAATGACCTGAAGTAAGCAGTTCATGCAAGGAAGCCTACCAACATCCCGCACTTGAAGCAGTTTTGTAAGGAGGAATGGCCTAAAATTCTTCCAAGCCAATGTGTAGGACTGACCAACGGTTACCAGAAATGTTTGGCTGAAGTTATTGCTGTGCATGGAGGTCACACCAGTTACGGAAAGCAAAGGTTCACATAGTTTTTCCAATAAATAGATGTAACACTGGATCATTTTTCTCTATAAATAAATGAACAAGTATAACTTTTTTCAAGTTATTTATTTAATTGGGTTCTCTTTATCTAGTTTAGGACACGTGAAGATCTGGTCATATTTTTGGTCATATTTATTTTCAAAAACTGAAAATTCTACAGGGTTCACAAACATCCCAGCACCATTGTACCTCTGACATCCCCCTTATACTTTCCTCCAATCACCCCTTGTATTAACCAGTTCTGCCCTGGGAAAAGGTCTCTGGCTGTCCAGTTGATCTGTGCCTCTTGGTTCCAGAAAACATTCAAACACTCTGCATTTGTACTGGGAGAAATGGCTGGATTCGAGGGCATGTGCAGGAACAGGGAGACATTGGACAATGTTTTCTCTGGTATGGCAGAGGCTGAGGGGGAATCTGATAGAGGTTATGAAAGGCATAGCTAGAGTAGACAGACAGTGTCATTTTCCTCAGGGTTGAACAGTCTAATACCAAAGGGTGTGTATTTAAGGTGAAAGGATAATTTCAAAGGAGATGTAAGGGGCAATTTTTTTTTAACACGGAGAGAGGTGGAGGCCTGGAATGCACTGCCTAGGGTGGTGGAAGAGGCAGATACATTAGAGACTGGCTTAGCATAACACTGTGGGCCAAAGAGCCTGTTTCTATGGTGTACTGTCCACGCTCTATGGTCTATGCTCCACCAACATTCCCTCCCTGATCCCTCTGTCCTTCTCTTTCGTAAATACCAACCCGAAGGACTCATTTACTACCTCACCTACTTCTGGCTCCAGGCTTAAATTCCCTTCTTTGTCCTTGACTTTGAAAGAATTCTGTACATTTCAATCAGATTACATCTCATTCTTCTAAAGTACGGATAATGTCAGCATTTAGGGGAAGGGTTAGCAGAACTGAGTGATGTCCTGGAGCTCAATGTTTGAACAGGTGGGAGAGGGAGAAACAACTTCTCATGTAACCTAATCGGGAAAGAATAACAGCGCAGAGAGCAAGATAATCAGAACAGAACCAGGGCACGAGACTCAAGGAACAGTGAGAAGTTGTATCGGAATAGAACCAGGACACAAGACTCAAAGAAAAGGCAGAAGTTGATTCATAGAAACATAGAAACATAGAAAATAGGTGCAGGAGTAGGCCATTCGGCCCTTCGAGCCTGCACCGCCATTTATTATGATCATGGCTGATCATCCAACTCAGAACCCCGCCCCAGCCTTCCCTCCATACCCCCTGACCCCCGTAGCCACAAGGGCCATATCTAACTCCCTCTTAAATATAGCCAATGAACTGGCCTCAACAGTTTCCTGTGGCAGAGAATTCCACAGATTCACCACTCTCTGTGTGAAGAAGTTTTTCCTAATCTCGGTCCTAAAAGGCTTCCCCTCTATCCTCAAACTGTGGCCCCTCGTTCTGGACTTCCCCAACATCGGGAACAATCTTCCTGCATCTAGCCTGTCCAATCCCTTTAGGATCTTATACGTTTCAATCAGATCCCCCCTCAATCTTCTAAATTCCAACGAGTACAAGCCCAGTTCATCCAGTCTTTCTTCATATGAAAGTCCTGCCATCCCAGGAATCAATCTGGTGAACCTTCTTTGTACTCCCTCTATGGCAAAGACGTCTTTCCTCAGATTAGGGGACCAAAACTGCACACAATACTCCAGGTGTGGTCTCACCAAGGCCTTGTACAACTGCAGTAGTACCTCCCTGCTCCTGTACTCGAATCCTCTCGCTATAAATGCCAGCATACCATTCGCCTTTTTCACCGCCTGCTGTACCTGCATGCCCACTTTCAATGACTGGTGTATAATGACACCCAGGTCTCGTTGCACCTCCCCCTTTTCCTAATCGGCCACCATTCAGATAATAATCTGTTTTCCTATTTTTGCCACCAAAGTGGATAACTTCACATTTATCCACATTAAATTGCATCTGCCATGAGTTTGCCCACTCACCCAACCTATCCAAGTCACCCTGCATCCTCTTAGCATCCTCCTCACTGCTAACACTGCCACCCAGCTTCGTGTCATCCGCAAACTTGGAGATGCTGCATTTAATTCCCTCATCCAAGTCATTAATATATATTGTAAACAACTGGGGTCCCAGCACTGAGCCTTGCGGTACCCCAGTAGTCACTGCCTGCCATTCTGAAAAGGTCCCGTTTATTCCCACTCTTTACTTCCTGTCTGCTAACCAAGAAGAACCAAGAAGTCTGTTTCAGAACAGAACTGGGCAGGAGACTCAGGGAAAGGGGAGAATTTGTATCAGAATAGAACCCAGTGCAGGAGACTCGAGCAACAGGGTGAATTTTATCAGAATAGAACTGGGGCAGGGGTCTGAAGAAAAGGGAAAATTCGATCAGAATAGAACTGGGCAGGAGACTCAGGGAAAAGGGAGAATTCGATCAGAATAAACTGGGGCAGGAGACTTGAGCACGGTGAATTTTATCAGATCAGAACTGGGGCAGGGGTCTGAAGGAAAAGGGAGAATTCGATCAGAATAGAACTGGGGCAGGAGACACAAGGGAAGGGAGAAACGGGAGTAACACATAAAAAATACTGGAGGAACTCAGCAGGTAAAGCAGCATCTGTGGAGAGGAACAATGTTTCAGGATGAGACCCTTCATCAGGACTGGGCTCAAAATGGTGACTGTTGATTCTTTTCTACAGATGCTGCCTGACCTGCCGATTTCCTCCAGCATTTTGTGTGTGTTGCTCTGGATTTGCAGCACCCCTTGTGTTGAGGAGAATTTGTAAATGTTAGGATTGTTCTTTGATATGAGAACATTAATAAGTGACATGCTTAAGGTTTTCAAGTTCCTTAAAGTTGTCATAGCCAGGTGGTGAGGTGGGGGTGAGCTCCCACTCCTTATTAAATGCTACCAAAATATATCTCTGATCTCTTGCTGCGTTATGAACCTTCCTGAGCTCTCAGGTCATCTGGGACAGGTCTGCTTACCGTCCCCAAGTGAAGCAGCTTTTAGTTACTATGCTCTACACATCTGGAATAACCTTCCAGAGGATCTGAAGTCTGCCCCAACTTTAAGCTCTTTTAAATCAAGGCTTAAAACTTTTCTCCTCAATTTAGCTTTTAATTAGAATTTCCTGCACTGTAACTTCTATTTATAATATCTATTTTTGTGTGATTTTATTCTCTTCTATATTGTCTGAAATTTGACGTTTGAACTGCCTTTTGATTGAAAAGTGCTAGACAAATAAATCTACTTGCTTGCTTCTTCTTTGGGATGTGTCTTCCAAATTGCAGCCATCGCTGCTCTGCCATCATCCTTGCCAGTGTTCTTTTCCAATCAATTTTGGCCAACTACTCTCTCATGCCTCTATAATTCCCTTTACTCCACTGCAATACTGAAAAATCTGACTTTAGTTTCTCCTTCTTGACATCATACCTGCTAATCTGCAACTCTGCTATAAGATCTACCATATTCCATATACTACACGCATTCAAATACAACACCTTCAAGTCCTGAATTCCACCCTTTTCGATTTTGCCTGGCTTTCACTTTGCAACTCATCCTGTTGACTGAAATTTTGCCCTATCAACAGCGTCTCCTCACTGAACATTGCCTCTGTAAACTAGCGAGCCCACTTTCAGCACTATCATCCGCCTTTCCTATGACACTTCTTGCATTGAAATATAGATATCTCAGGACACTAGTTGCACCATGCTCAACTTTTTGATTCCTGACTTTTGTCTCAGGTCTTACCAACATCTCACTCCACAGCCTCTCCATTAACTGTTCTGGCACTCTGGTTCCCATCCTCCTGCAAATTTAGGTTAAACCCCATCATGCAGCACTAGCAAACCTTCCCACTAGGATATTAGTCCCTCTCCAGTTCAGGTGCAAACCATCCTGTCTGTACAGGTCCCACCTTTCCTGGAAGAGAGCCCAGTGATCCTCCTACACCAACTCCTTAGCCATGTATTAAACTGTATAATCTTCCTAGTTCTGGCCTCACTAGCACATGGCATGGTTAACAATTCTGAGATCATATTTCAGGAGGTCCTGCCCTTTAACTTAGCACCTAACTCCCTGAACTCCCTGTGCAGAACCTCATCACTCATCCTACCCTGAAGTGCACATACAGAATAGTCTGGTCTTGATTACCTTGCGCCATCAGGCCAACATGAATCTTTTTCCCCGACACATCCTGTGGAGTACACAGTGGTCATTTTAAAAACTTCAGAACCCAGAAAACTAGACAGAAGCAAGGTGTTCTTGATTCCAAGAGTCTGCCTAAGAATAGTACAGTTAGAAACATCGGCCATAACAATTTGCAAAACAAGTTCTGCACACAAACCACTGCCTTAACTCACACAAAGTGCTGGAGGAACACATCATGTCAGGCAGCTTCTATGGAGTGGAATAAAAAGTCAACGTTGCGGGCTGAGACCCTTCGCCTGGACTGGAAAGGAAAGGGAAGGAGAAGAAGCCAGGTAGGGTGAAGGGGAAGCAGGACAAGCTAGAAGGTGACAATTGAAACCAGGTGGCTGGGTGGGGTGGGGGGAGTTGAATGAAGTAAGAAGCTGGGAGGTGAGAAGTGGAAAAAGTAAAAAGCTGGAGAAGAAAGAATCTGATAGGAGAAGAGAGTGGACCATGGGATAAAGAAAAAGTGGAGGGGTGCTTGAAGATGGTGATATGAAAGTGAGAAGAAAAGTTAAAAGACCAGAGTGGGGAATAAAAAGACCATAGAACAAAGAAGTCTACAGCACATTACAGGCCCTTCGGCCCACAATATTGTGCCGACCATGTAACCTACTCTAGAAACTGTCTAGAATTTCCCTACCGCATAGCCCTCTACTTTTCTAAGCTCCATGTACCTATCCAAGAGACCCTACTTTATCTGTTTCCGCTGGCACCGCTGGCAGTGCATTCCACGCACCAAACACTCTAACTTAACCCTGATATCCCCTCTGTACCTATTTCCAAGCACTTTAAAACTATGTCTCCTCACATTAGCCATTTCAGCCCCAGGAAAAAGCCTCTGACTATCCACATGATCAATGCCTCTCATCATCATATACACCTCTATCAGGTCACCTCTCATCCTCCATCACTCCAAGGAGAAAAGGCCAAGTTCATTCAACCTATTCTCATAAGGCATACTCTTCAATCCAAGCAACATCCTTGTAAATCTCCTCTGCACTCTCTCTGTCATTTCCACATCCTTCCTGTAGTGAGGTGAACAGAACTGAACACAGTACTCCAAGTGGGGTCTGACCAAGGTCTTATATAGTTGTAACATTACCTCACAGCTCTTGAACTCAATCCCACAGTTGATGAATGCAACACACCATACGGCTTCTTAACAACACAGTCAACCTGCGCAGCAGCTTCGAGTGTCCTCTGGACACGAGCCCCAAGATCTCTCAGATCTTCCACACTGCCAAGAGTCTTACCATTTATATTATATTCTGTCTTCAGATTGGACCTACCAAAATGAACCACTTCAATTTATCTGGGTTGAAGTCCATCTGCCACTTCTCAGTCCAGTTCTATATCCTATTGATGTCCCGCTGTAACCTCTGACAACCCTCCACACTATCCATAACACTCCCAACCTTTGTGTCATCAGCAAACTTACTAACCCATCCCTCCACTTCCTCGTCCAGATCATTTACAAAAATCACGAAGAGGCGGGGTCCCAGAACAGATCCCCAAGGCACACCACTGGTCACCGTTCCCCATGCAGAATATGACCCATCTACAACCACCCTTTGCCTTCTGTGGGCAAGCCAATACTGAATCCACAAAGCAAAGTCTCCTTGGATCCCATGTCTCCTTACTTTCTGAAGGAGCCTTGCATGGGGAACCTTATCAAATGCCTTAATGACATCCATATACACTACATCAATGTGGTTTGTGACTTCCTCAAAGAATTCAATCAGGCTCGTAAGGCACGACCTGCCCAAGAAAAAGTACCAGACTGAGAAATTGACATTCATTCTATCAGGTTGTTAGGTACCTAGACAGAATATAATGTGTTGCTCCTCCAACCTGAGAGTGGTCTCATTGTAGCATGTCGGATCGGGAATGGGGATAGGAATTAAAATGGGTGGTCACTGGAAAATCCCGCTTTTTGCGCATGGAGCAGAGGGCTCAACAAGGCGGGCCCCCATTTACATTGGATATTACCAATGCTCTAATTCAAACCTCCGTTTAACGGTACCAGCTAGGCCAAATCATGATTTTCATGTGGTGTCTTCATACGATGATAGCAGTTCAGACAGTCTCCACGTTACACACTGTCCCACTCCAACAACAGCTCCCTGTGTGGGATCTAGACTGTAAGAGTGATTCTACAAACACAATGGCCATATCACAAACCTTCCCCAAAAGACATGTAACACCATGGAACCTTGCACCAAAGACTCTCGCAAATTTCTACAAATGTACCATGGAGAGCATTCTAACGGGTTTCATCACTGTCTGGTATGGAGGGGCCTCTGCACAGGACCAGAAAAGGCTGCGGTGTTGTAAACTCAGCAGCTCCATCGGCCTCACATGCATCTCGTGTTCTTGATAACATTTATTGTTTGGTTATTTATTATTATTTGCTTTCTTTTTGTTTCTCTGTACTTACTGTGAATGGCTGTAAGAAGATGGATCTCAGGGCTGTATATGATGATACATACATACTTAGATAATAAATTTACTTTGAATTATTTCCTGCCTTGCCTCTAATGTTCATATCCCAATCAAATAGGTAATGACAGGTACTGTACTGAGGCTGCATAACACGCTGGCTGAAGAACTCACTCCACACAGTTCACAGATGAAGGCAAGTTGGAGGCCCATGTCTGTGAGTCTGGGAGTCTGAGCCCCAGACAGTGTGATGTGTCAGAGTTCAGGGCCAAGGCCTAGAGGCAGCCTGTCTGTGTGTGGGAGTTGGTGGCAGAGGGACTTGCTTCACATTTTGAATTATATTTTATTTTCTTATTGATGGCAATATTTTGCTTCATATGCTGTGTGTGACATATGTTTTGTGGGTGCATTGTGGTCCGAATGAACATTGTTTTGTTCCTTTGTGCATAGGTACAGTCAGATTGAGCTGTTGTTGTGGTTATTGCTGCTTGTGTTGTTTTGTGGGTGCACCGTGATCTGGAGGAACATCATTTGTTTGTGCACAGGTACAGTCGGATGGAACTGTTGTTGGTGTTCTGTGCAACATGCGGGGTGCTATGTGACAGAGCATGTGGTGACGCTTGCGGGCTGACTCACTACGTCCTTAGCTTAAAGGTTGTTAATGCAAACAACACCTTTCACAGTGTGTTTCATAGAAACATAGAAAACCTACAGCACAATACAGGCCCTTCGGCCCACAAAGTTGTGCCAAACATGTTCCTACCTTAGAAATTACTAGGCTTACCCATAGCCCTCCATTTTCTAAGCTCCATGTACCTACCCAAAAGTCTCTTAAAATACCCTATCATATCCGCCTCCATCAATGTTGCCGGCAGCCCATTCTGCGCACTCACCACTCTCTGCGTAAAAAACTTACCCCTGACATCTCCTCTGTACCTGCTCCCAAGCACCTTAAACCTGTGTCCTCTTGTGGCAACCATTTCAGCCCTGAGAAAAAGCCTCTGACTATCCACACGATCAATGCCTCTCATCATCTTGTACACCTCTATCAGGTCACCTCTCATTCTCCATCGCTCCAAGGAGAAAAGGCCAAGTTCACTCAACCCGTCTTCATAAGGCATGATCCCCAATCCAGGCAACATCCCTGTAAATCTCCTCTGCACCCTTCTATGGTTTCCAAATCCTTCCTGTAGTGAGGCGACCAGAACTGAGCACAGTACTCCAAGTGGGTCTGACCAGGGTCCTATATAGCTGCAACATTACCTCTCGGCTCCTAAATTCAATTCCACGATTGATGAAGGCCAATGCACCGTATGACTTCTTAACCACAGAGTCAACCTGCGCAGCTGCTTTGAGCATCCTTTGGACTCAAGATCCCTCTGATCCTCCACACTGCCAAGAGTCTTACCATTAATACTATATTCAATGTACACGTAATAAATAAATCTGAATTAGCCATGCATCCGCTTGGTGTGGTTGCTGGATTCAGCACTGAGTGGTGGGCTGGCCCCTCTCATCAGTACTGCCCTCTGGTGTTCGCTCGGCCAAAGGCAAGCTGCACAGTATTCATCTGCAGCTGTACAGTACCAAATGAGATCTGCAGTGGGCTTGTTCTTGCAGAAACATGGCTCCAGGACAACATCCATGCACATCTTTCTACAGGACATGTCTCTCAGGGACCTAGGACAGCACAGTCACATAAGGGTTAACATAATGCTATTAGGGAGCCAGCAACTTGAGTTCATTCCCTGTACCTTCTCCCCATGACTGCACGGGTTTCCTCTCAGAGCTCTGCTTTCCTCCCAGTTAGTAGCTTAATTGGTTATTGTAAATTGACCTGTGATTAAGCTAGGAGTTAAGTTGATGGATTGCTGGGTGATGCGGCTCGATAGGCCGGAGGAGCCTGTTCCGTAAAGTACCTCCAAATAAAAATTATAGTAAACTTATGTATTATTATTTCTTCACTATTCTTTGTAACTGTGTATTTTTCTGCTCTCATAATGATATGTACTATATGTGCCTTGTGCAGTGTGTGACTGCTGGTGCTGTGTTTTGCCCTTTGGTCCCAAAGGAGCGCTGTTTCGTTTGGCTGTATTCTTGTGTACAGTAGAATAACAATCAAACTGGAACTTGAACATCCATGTCCCTCTGAGTCCAACCCGTCCCCGTCATGAGAGGTGGAGATAGGTGAGGCCAGCAACAGGGGTCTGCTGAAGCTGTATCGACCAATCCCCTGCACAGTGGACACAACAGACTGCAGAAACATTGATAAACTTCAAGCATACCATGGACTTCAGAGGACGATGGAGATGGTCTATGCTCCACCTGGGAGCTAACTGTCCAAGTCAGACATCTATACAACACGCCTGCCCACTGACGGCGAGAGTACACCTATTGGACAGGCGGATTCCAGGACACAATAACAGTGCTGCAGGAATACGTGAGACCACCATCAGTCTGTTAGTGTACAGACTTACAGATTCATGCCACACAATCACAATCAAGTTCACTATCACTGGCATATGTCATGAAATTTTGTTGTTATGCGGCAATACATAATAAAAATAACTAAGAGATAGTAAATAATAAAACAGTGAGCTGGTGTACATGGTTTCATTGACCATTCAGAAATCTGATGACAGAGGAGAAGAAGCAGTTCCTAAAACACTGAGTGTGTGTCTTCAGGCTCCTGTACCTCCTTCCTGATGGCAGCAATGAGAAGAGAGCATGTCCTGGGTGCTGGGGTCCTTAATGATGGATGTCACTTTTCTTTGAGGCATCACCTTTTGAAGGTGTCCTTGATGCTGTGGATTTGACTGCCCACGATGGAGCTGGTTAAGTTCACAACTGAAAGATCATAAATCTTAATTTCAAGTCTTTTAACATTCTGCACTCTCTGAACCGAATGAGATCGGCAGAAGGGACCAGGCAGAATCAATTTGAAGAGGATGTTTCAGTGGTTTGGTATGGACTAGATGGGCTGAAGGGCCTGTTTCTGTACTGTAGTGCTGTATGACTCTAGGTTACAACAAGAACAAATAGGCTTAGGTCTAATGTAGAGATGGCAGATGCCAGTATCTGCAACAAGTTGAACAAAATGCTGGAGGAACTCAGCAGGTCAGGCAACATCTATGGAGGGGAGAAAACAGTCAACATTTCGGGCTGCGACACTACAGTAGAGTTCTATAATATCCCGATAGAGAAGGTTGAGACCGAGGTAGGTCACCAGCGCTTGATTCGCTCTGTAATGCTGAGTTACTGTAATGTCTGCCCACCCCCACCCCATGGTGACCTTTCACCCACTTGCCCATCAAGATTCAACTACCTCTGCTTAAAAATATTTAAACTTTTTGCTTCCATTGAGAGAAACAGGCAGCCAGTCTCTGCCTTCAATTATGCCCTTGTTCTGGATTCTTACACAGAAGGAAAATTCTTCTTCACATTTATTCTGACAAGCTCCTTCAGGATACAACAGGCTTGCATCAAATTCTTTCGCACTCTGAATTCCAGGCTCGCCCATGCAACGTTTTCCCACGGGACAACCCAACCATCCCATGCTTGTTACCTTGCATTTGTAAGTGTGATTGAGGAGTTGCAGTTCTGCAATGGAATGAGCTTCACTCTAGTTGCATATGTAAAATTCTATACTTTTTCCATAAGACCCATTGAATCTGCTCCACCATTCCATCATGCTGACTCACTATTCCTCTCATTCACATTCTCCTGCCTTCTCCCTGTAAACTTTGACACCCTGACTAATCAAGAACCTATCAACCTCTACTTTAAACATAATGAATTGACCTCCACAGCCATCTGTGGCAAAGAATTTCACAGATTCACTGCCCTCTGTCTAAAGAAATTCCTCTTCATTTCTGTTCTAAGTGTACATCCCTCAATTCTGAGGCTATGCCCTCTGGCTCTAGACTCCCCACTACAGGAAACATCCTCTCCACGTCCATTCTGTCTAGGCCTTTCAATATTCAATAGGTTTCAATGAGATCTCCCCGATTCTTCTAAACTACAGGCCCAGAGCTATCAAACACTCCTGAAACCCTTTCATTCCTGGAACTATTCTCTTGAACCTCCCCTGGACCCTTTCAATGTCAGCATATCCTTTCTAAGATGAGGGGCCCAAAACTGCTCACAATGCTCCAAAAGTAGTCTGACCAATGCCGTATAAAGCCTCAGCATTGTATCCTTGCTCTTATATTCTAGACCTCTTCAAATGAATGCTAACATTGCATTTGCCCTCCTTACCACTGACTCAACCTGCAAATCAACCTTTAGGGAATCCTACACAAGGACTCCCAAGTCTGTTTGTGTCTCAGATGTTTTAATTTTCTACCCATTTAGAAAACAGTCTACGCTTCCTTATATCAAAGTGCGTGACCATACACTTTCCTACACTATATTCCATCAGCTACTTCTTTGTCCATCCTCCAAATCTGTCCAAGTCCTTCTGCAGTCCTCCTGCTCCCTCAACACTATATGCCCCTCCACATACCTTCTTATTGTCTGCCAACTTTGCAACAAAGCCATCAATTCCATCATCTAAATCATTGACATATAATGTAAAAAGATTCAGTCCCAGCACAGACCCCTGTGGATCAGCACTAGTCACTCGCAGCGAAACACTCTGTGCCTCCTGCCAGTCAGCCTCTTCTTTCTCCAGGCTAGAATCTTCCCTTTAATACCATGGGCTTGTAACTTGTTAACCAGCATCATGTGCTGCACCTTGTCAAAGGCCTTCTGAAAATCCAAGTACAGTACACAACATCCACTGATTCTCCTTTCTCTGTCCTGTTTATTTCCTCGAGGTGTAAAAAGCTCCTGTGTACAAAGTCCCAAAGAGTTGTGGGAGACTGGAGGATTGGGAAAACTAAAAAGCAACAGGGAACAACTAAACAAGAAATAAGGAAAGGGAAGATAGAGTATGAAAGTAAATTAGCACACAATATAAAAACAGATAGCAGAAGTTTTTATAAATATATAAAGCAGAAGAGGGTGGCTAAATTCAACGTAGGTCCCTTGGAAGACGTGAAAGGGAAATTAATATTGGGTGATAAGGAAATGGCTGAGGCATTGAACGACTATTTTGTGTCGGTCTTCACAGTGGAGGACACGTCTAATATGCCAAAGAAGGATGTTATGGATGGAATGGGAGGTGAGGAACTTGATAAAATCACTGTCACTAAAGAGATAGAGGGCCTGAAGGTAGATAAGTCCCCTGGTCCTGATGGGATGCATCCCAGGGTGCTGAGGGAATTGCCGGAGGTTATAGTAGACGCAATGGTAATCATTTACCAAAACTCTCTAGACTCTGGGCAGGTCCTGGCAGACTGGAAGACAGGAAATGTTACACCACTTTTTAAAAAAGGATGTAGGCAAAAGACAGGCAACTATAGGCCAGTTAGCTTAACATCTGTAGTTGGGAAAATGATTGAAGCTGTCATTAAGGAAGAAATAACGAAACATTTAGAAAGGAGTGGTTTCATTAGACAGACGCAGCATGGATTCAGAAAGGGCAGGTCCAGTTTGACAAAATTACTGGAGTTCTTTGAGGACAAAATGAGTGCAGTGGATAGAGGGGAACAGGTGGATGTCATATACTTGGATTTCCAGAAGGCGTTCAATAAGGTGGCGCACAAGAGACTTATAAATAAGATACGGATGCATGGAGTTGGAGGAAGTGTATTGGCATGGATAGTGGATTGGTTAACCAATAGAAGGCAGAGAGTTAGTATAAATGGGTGCTTCTCCGGTTGGCTGTCAGTGGTGAGTGGGGTGCCGCAGGGGTCGGTGCTGGGCCACAACTGTTTACCATTTACATTGATAATTTGAAAGAGGGGATTGAGTGTAGTGTTGCAAAATTTGCTGATGGCACTAAACTGAGTAGAAAAGAAAATTGTACAGAGGATGTGGAGAGTCTGTAGAGGGATCTAGATAGGTTAAATGAGTGGGCCAAGGTCTGGCAGATGGAATACAATACTGGTAAATGTGAGATCATCCACTTTGGAAGGAATAATAGAAGAGCAGATTATTATTTAAATGGTGAAAGATTGCAGAATGCTGTTGTGCAGAGGGACTTGGGAGTGCTTGTGCATGAATCGCAAAAAGTTGGCTTGCAGGTACAACAGGTTATTAAGAAGGCAAACGGAATGTTGGCTTCATTGCTAGAGGGATTGAATTCAAGAGCAGGGAGGTCATGCTGTAACTATACAGAGCACTGGTGAGGCCGCACCTGGAGTACTGTGTGCAGTTCTGGTCTCCATACTTGAGGAAGGATATACTGGCTTTGGAGGCAGTGCAGAGGAGGTTCACCAGGTTGATTCCAGGGATGAAGGGGTTAACCTATGAGGAGAGATTGAGTCGCCTGGGACTATACTCTCTGGAATTCAGAAGAATAAGAGGGGATTTTATTGAAGCATACAAAATTTTGAAAGGGATAGATAAGATAGTAGGAAAGTTGTTTCCATTGGTAGGTGAGACTAGAACTAGGGGACATTGCCTCAAGATTCAGGGGAGAAGACTTAGGACGGAGATGAGGAGAAACTGTTTTTCCCAGAGAGTGGTGAATCTGTGGAATTCTCTGCCCAGGGAAGCAGTTGAGGCTTCTTCACTAAATATATTTAAGAAACAGTTAGATAGATTTTTACATAGTAAGGGAATTAAGGGATATGGGGAAAAGGCAGGTAGATGGAGCTGAGTTTACGGACAGATCAGCCATGATCTTATTGAATGGCGGGGCAGGCTCCATGGGCCAGATGGCCTACTCCTGCTCCTATTTCTTACGTTCTTATGAAGAATTCCAACAGATTTGTCAGGCAAGATTTTCCCTTAAGTAAACCATGCTGTGTGCAGTTTTGGTCCCCTAATCTGAGGAAAGACATCCTTGCCATAGAGGGAGTACAAAGAAGGTTCACCAGATTGATTCCTGGGATGGCAGGACTTTCATATGATGAAAGACTGGATCGACTAGGCTTATACTTGTTGGAATTTAGAAGATTGAGGGGGGATCTTATTGAAACATATAAAATCCTAAAGGGATTGGACAGGCTAGATGCAGGAAGATTGTTCCCGATGTTGGGGAAGTCCAGAACGAGGGGTCACAGTTTGAGGATAAAGGGGAAGCCTTTTAGGACCGAGATTAGGAAAAACTTCTTCACACAGAGAGTGTTGAATCTGTGGAATTCTTTGCCACAGGAAACAGTTGAGGCCAGTTCATTGGCTATATTTAAGAGGGAGTTAGATATGGCCCTTGTGGCTAAAGGGATCAGGGGGTATGGGGGGAAGGCTGGTACAGGGTTCTGAGTTGGATGATCAGCCATGATCATACTGAATGGCGGTTCAGGCTCGAAGGGCCGAATGGCCTACTCCTGCACCTATTTTCTATGTTTCTGTGCTGACTTTGGCCTATTATATCACATGCCTCCCAGTAACCCGAAACCTTATCCTTAATATAATTTCCTACCTTTTGCATCCATCTCTTCTTAAAGAGTGGAGTGACATTTGCTCTGCTATAATGTCTTTAATTATAGCTTCTGATAAACGGTAAACTGGCTGTAGTTTCTGACTTTTTCTCTCCCTCCTTTCTTGAAGAAGCAACAAAAATTACAATATTGGAGAGATTCAACAGGTCAGGCGGTGTGTGTGGTCCCAGAGAAATGGAGTTAATGTCATGATTTAATCTGAAATGGCTGCATCTTGTCTGGATAGAAGATGACACACTGTTGCTCAATGCCACTAAAGTGCGAAGAGAGAACTAGAATCAGAATCAGCTTTAATGTCACCGTCATGGCGTTAAACTTGTTAACTTAGTGTGGGCACGTGGCCAAGTGGTTAAGGTATTTGACTAGCGATCTGAAGGTCGTGGGTTCGAGCCCCAGCCGAGGCAATGTGTTGTGTCCTTGAGCAAGGCACTTAACCACACAGTGCTCTGCGACGACGCCGGTGCCAAGCTGTATCAGCCCTTGCCCTTCACCTGGACAACATCGGTGTCATGGAGAGGGGAGACTTGCAGCATAGGCAACTGCCGGTCTTCCATACAACCCTGCCCGGGCCTGCACCCTGGAGAGTGAAGACTTTCCAGGCGCAGATCCATGGTCTTGCAAGACTAATGGATGCCTTAAAGCGGCAGCAGCACAATGCAATATACAATAATAAAAATATAACTTACAAGAAGTATATATAAAAAAGAAAATTAAATTAAATATGCAGTGCAAAAAGAGAAGGAAAAATACAGAGGAAGTGTTCATGGATTCATTGTCCATTCAGAAAACTGATGGTGGAAGGAAGACAGCTGTTCCTAAAACACCAAGTGTGCGTCTTCAGGCTCCTGTACCTCCTCTTTGTTGGTAGCAATGAGAAGAGGGCATGTCCTGGGTGATGGGGACGCCTTAATGATGGATGCTGCCTTTTTGAGGCGTCACCTTTTGAAGATGTCCTCGATGCTGGGGAGCCAGTGCCCATGATGGAACTGGCTGAGTTTACAACTTTCTGCAGCTTTCTCCGATCCTGTGCAGTGGCCCCTCCATATCAGACAGTGATGCAAAGAGTTAGATGTTCTCCAGCAGAGGGATCAGAGTAGAAATGGGATGGACTGGTGACTGGGAGTTTGAGGTGAACATCATAGAACTAGAGTGCATAATATATGTGCAGCTATATCAGTTAACGTGGAGAAGGGAGAGTGGAATGGTCAGGAAGCTGTGATTAGTGAGTTAGGTAGTCTGCTCTGCCATTCCATCATGGCTGCAGAAATATATTTAAGAATAAATAAGAGGTGTATAAAGAGGCTCCTTCAGGCTGCTGTACCTCCTCTCTGGGTGTAGCAGTGAGAAGAGGGCATGTCCTGGGTGATGGGGCTCCTTAATGATAACTTTAGCTGCAAAGTTAAGCCAGAGCAACACTCACAACACGCTGGAGGAACTCAGCAGGTCGGGCAGCATCCGTGGAAAAGATCAGTCGATGTTTCGGGCCGGAATCCTTCATCAGGACTCCTGACAAAGGGTTCCGGCCCGAAACATCAACCGATCTTTTCCACGGATGCTGCCTGACCTGCTGAGTTCCTCCAGCGTGTTGTGAGTGTTGCTTTGACCCCAGCATCTGCAGATTATTTTGAAGTTAAGCCAGAGAACCTGGGACTTCTTTATGGATCAAATTCAATTGGAGATATCACAAATAGATTGTGAAAGCGTTACTGAAGGTCGGTGATTGTGTCAGTATGTATCTCCTGAACTGGAGGTCACAGACCTCAGCACACTGAGGTGTAGAGGAATACATTGAAAAGCTGCCTTTGCTGTACAGAACGAGAAAACCTGAACCCTACCTCCTCACTGGTCAAGAAGGAGCAGCATCTACACTTTCTGATGAGATTGGGGCATGCAAGGCTCCCTGTCCCCATTCTAACAACTTTCTCCAGAAGCACCATCAGATTGTCCTGTCTGGCTGCATCATTTTGTGGTATAGAAACATAGAAACATAGAAAATAGGTGCAGGAGTAGGCCATTCGGCCCTTCGAGCCTGCACCGCCATTTATTATGATCATGGCTGATCATCCAACTCAGAAAGTGTATGGAAGTGTGTGGCATTGGACAGCAAGACCCTACAGAGGACAGTAAAAACTGCCAAGAGGATCACTGGGGTCTCCCTCAGGATCCCTACCACCCATCCCACAATTTCCTTGACTCACTACCATCAGGAAGAGGTACAGGAACATCAGAATTAAGACTGTCAAACTGGGTAACAACTTCTTCCCTCAGGCTGTGAGATTAATGAATACCCTGTCACCACTAAGGTCTCGTCACTGGGTCAGTGAGCTGTTTATTGTTTACCTGTGCTGTGCATTACATGCATTTTGAATTATATTTTATTAATTCATTTTTGGTAATGATATATGTTGTGTGGGTGCACCATAGTCCAGAGAAATGTTGTTTCATTTGGTTGTATATGTGTACAGGCAGATGACAATTCCCTTGAACTTGAAATTGAGAAGTTATAATCTGCTATTCACTGCCTTCTAAGGGAGTGAAGAAGGAGACAGGCTGTGCTTTGGGAACACGTTTGGACCTGGGGAAAGGGTGAAGCCCCTCTCTTCCCCCTCACCCCATTAGGCAGAAGGAGACAGGCTGGGCTTTGGGAACACGTTTGGACCTGGGGAAAGGGTGAAGCCCCTCTCTTCCCCCTCACCCTCCCCCATTAGGCAGAAGATACAAAAGCCTGAAATCAGGCCTGAGCACAGCTTCTACTCTGCTGTTATAAGATGATTGCAAGCTTCCCTAATGTGATAAGTTGGACTTGACCTCACAATCTACGTTATAACAGACTTGTACCTCATTGTCTACCTGCACTGCACTTCCCCTGTAACTGATACTCGTTATTGTTTTACCTTGTTCTACCTCAATGCACTGTGTAATGATCTGATCTGTATGCACAGTATGCTAGACAAAATTTTTACTGCATGTTGAAAGTTGAAAGTAATTTTATTATCAAAGTACATGAATGTCACCATATGCAACCCTGAGATTCATTTCCTTGCAGGCAATCACAGTAAATACCCAGAAACACAATAGAATCAATGAAAGACCGCACATAACAAGACAGACCAATAACGAATGCACACAAGACAACAACATGTGTTATTACAAGAATAATTAATAAATAAGCAAAAAATTTGAGAACATTAGATGAGGAGTCATGGGACAACAACAAGAATAATAATAGGGTGACTGTGCAGTGAGTCAAATGACTCGCCTGTGGGACCAAAAGGAGACCTTGCCCTATCTTTTATCAAACCTAACAGAAGAGGACATTCAGCCCACCTAGTTAATGCTAGTAATTATCCTACAGACGATGTAACTGTAAACCCACATACTGTTTCACACTCCTTTAAGCCATTCTCCCCGAGAGTCACACAATGTTTTTGGGAGGATGAGACCCACAACCTCCCCTTCCCCCTACAGCCTGTCAGTTCTAACTCCTCAAAAACATTGTACATAAACACACCGTACCTAACAAAGTGGCTACTTAGTGTGTGTTCATGGTCTTCTGCTGCTGCAGCCCATGCAAGTTTGATATGCTGTGCGTTCCTCTACATTCCATTGTTGCAAAGCGTGGTCATCTGAGTTACTGTCACCTTCCTGTCAGCTTGAACCAGTCTGGCCATTCTCCTCCGACCTCTCTCATTAACAAGGAGTTTTCACCTACACAACTGCCACTCACTAGATTTTTTATTTGTTTTTCACACCATGCTCTGTAAACTCTGGAGAAGGTTGTGTATGAAAATCCCAGGAGATCAGCGGCTTCTGAGATACCCAAACAAACCAGTCAGGCACCAACAATCATTCCACGGTCAAAAAACTTAGATCACACTTCTTCGCTGAATCTCTTGACCATTGCTGCATGCTTTTATGCATTGAGTTGTTGCCACATGATAGTCTGATTAGATATTTACATTAACAAGCTGGTGTATCTAATAAAGTGGCCACTCAGTGAACGTTGAGACAGATGAAAAAAGTTAGGACGGTGTTAAAGAAAGATGCACTTCCAGTGTGGAGGATCAGAACCAGCAGCTGCAATGACAAAGATCTGAGAAAGGGAAAGCGGATTTTATACAACGGGATGTGAACAGGAATAGCAGAAGAAAATTTGAACATCTGTTTCACTGTGCTGAACGAGATATTGTGAACCTGCACAGAACATCTGTTTGACTGTGCTGAACGGGTTCCTGTAAACCTGCACAGAACATCTGTAGAAGCATAAATTGGGAACAGATGTTCTCAGGGAAACGTACGGAAGAAATGTGGCAAAAATTCAGGGGATATTTGCCTGGGGTTCTGCGTAAGTATGTTCCAATGAGCCAGGAAAAGGATAGTAGGGTACAGGAACCGTGGCGTACAAAGGCTGTTGAAAATCTAGTCAAGAAGAAAAGAAGAGCTTACAAAAAGTTCAAAAAACGAGAGAATGATAGAGATCTAGAAGATTATAAGGCTAGCGAGAATGAGTTTAAGAAAGAAATTAGGGAAGCCAGAAGGGGCCACGAGAAGGCCTTGGCGGACAGGATTAAGGAAAACCCCAAGGCATTCTACAAATATGTGAAGAGCAAGAGGATAAGATGTGACAGAATAGGGCCAATCAAGTGTGACAGTGGAAAAGTGTGTATGGTACTGGAGGAGATAGCAGAGGTACTTAATGAGTACTTTGCTTCAGTATTCACTATGGAAAAGGATCTTGGTGATTGTAGTGATGACTTGCAGCAGACTGAAAAGCTTGAGCATGTAGATATTAAGAAAGAGAATGTGCTGGAGCTTTTGGAAAGCATCAAGTTGGATAAGTCACCCGGTCCGGATGAAATGTACCCCAGGCTACCGTGGGAGGTGAGGGAGGAGATTGCTGAGCCTCTGGCGATGATCTTTGCATCATCAACATGGACAAGAGAGGTTCTGGAGGATTGGAGGTTTGCGGCTGTTATTCCATTATTCAGGAAAGGGTGTAGAAGATCCTGTCATGTCAGTAACAATTACGATGGAATTGATGGATCTGTTGCAAAGTTTGCAGATGATATGAAGATAGGTGGAGGAGCAGGTTGCTTGAGGAAGTCGAGAGGCTATGAATGACTTAGACAGATTAGGAGAATGGGAAAAGAAGTGGAAGATGGAATACAGTATCAAGTGTATGGTCATGCACTTTTGTAGAAGAAATGAAAGGGTTGACTATTTTCTACATGCAGAGAAGATACAAACAAAACTGAGGTGCAAACTTGGGAGTCCTTATGCCTGTGGTGAGGAAGACAAATGTGATGTTCGCATTAATTTCAAGAGGACCAGAATGTAAAAGCAAGGATGTAATGTTGAAACTTTATAAAGCACTAGTGAGGCCTCATTTGGAGTACTGTGAGCAGTTTGGGGCCCCTTATCTTAGAAAGGATTTGCTGAAAATGAAGAGGGTTCAAAGGAGGTTCACGAAAATGATTCCAGGTTTGAATGGCTTGTCACCTGAAGAGTATCTGATGGCCCTGGGCCTGTATTCACTGGAATTCAGAAGAATGAGGGGAGACTTCATTGAAACCTATTGAGTGGTGAAAGGTCTTGATAGAGTGGAACTGGAGAGGAAGTTTCCTATAGTGGGAGGGACTAAGACGAGTAGACACAGCCTCAGAATAGAGGGGTGTCCATTTAGAATGGAGATGAGGAGGAATTTCTTTTGCCAGGGAGTGGTGAATCTGTGTAACTCTTTGCCACAGGCATCTGTGGAGGCCAAGTCTTTATCTATATTTAAGGCAGAGGTTGATAGATTCTTGATCGGTCAGGGAATGAAAGGATACAAGGAGAAGTCAGGTGATTGGGGCTGAGAGAGAAATGTATCAACCATGCTGAAATGGTGGAGCAGACCCTATGGGCCAAATGGTCGAGTTCTGCTCCTATTTCTTAAGGCCTTTTGGACGTGTTCTCTTTACACTGCTGCCATCAGGAAGGAGGTACAGGGACACTCAGGAGCTGCACCACCAGGTTCAGGAACTGTTTTCACCCCTCAACTGTCAAGCACTTGAACGGAGGGGAGAGCATCACTAAACTTCACCTGCCCAATACTGAAGTGTTCCCACAACCTATGGACTCACTCATTTTCAAGTACTCTTCATTTCAAGTTCTCGATATGTATTGCTTATTTATTTGATATTATTATTATTTATTTTTTCTCAGCTCAAGCTGGTAATACTTGAGGTATGGGCATAACCAAGCACGCTCATTTCTTAATTGCTACCAACTTTCAGACTATCCTAGTGGGGTTTTCTGGAGACTGGATCAACTAGGCTTATACTCGTTGGAATTCAGAAGATTGAGGAGGGATCTTATTGAAACGTATAAAATCCTAAAGGGATTGGACAGGCTAGATGCAGGAAGATTGTTCCCGATATTGGGGAAGTCCAGAATGAGGGGTCACAGTTTGAGGATAAAGGGGAAGCCTTTTAGGACCGAGATTAGGAAAAACTTCTTCACACAGAGTGGTGAATCTGTGGAATTCTCTGTCACAGGAAACAGTTGAGGCCAGTTCATTGGCTATATTTAAGAGGGAGTTAGATATGGCCCTTGTGGCTAAAGGGATCGGGGGTATGGAGGGAAGGCTGGTACAGGGTTCTGAGTTGGATGATCAGCCTTGATCATACTGAATGGCGGTGCAGGCTCGAAGGGCCGAATGGCCTACTCCTGCACCTATTTTCTATGTTTCTATGTTTCTATATTTACATAAATATTGCTGTGTAGCCCTAAATGTTAAATACTACTGTGTAGTGACTTTGCAATGATACCAGTTGTAGATGTTACTTTTGGGACAATGTATGCACCGTTCATGTTCCAACATCTCTCAACTTCCTCTTTTAATACAGCATATTTCTGAATTAAATATGCTGAATTCTTGATTTATGTATGTTCTGCTTGTTTGGAATGATTATATCTATTAAGTTGTTCTTGCTTATTTATTATGAAATATTATATCCAGATGATTATTAGGATTGTCCTATCTGATGATTGTTATTTCTGTATTTGTGTAGTGTCTCATCTTTTACACTTCGGTTGTTTCTTCATACTGAAGGATGCAATCTTTCATTGATTCTATTGTGTTTCCTGTATTTACTGTGAATGCCCCGCAAAAAAATAATCTCAGGGTTATGTATGGTGACATGGATGGACTTTGATAATAAATTTACTTTGAACTTTGGACACTTTCCTCCCTTCTTTAAAACACATCTTTAAAAAATCCCTCCCTTGTCTAAGGTGCCAAAGGTTAAAATTCCTACAATGTACTATACATCATGATATACAGCAGAGATAAGGTGGCCCTTTATCTAGCCTGCCCAACACTTTCAGTGAGTTTACAGGGAAATTTATTAGAGTCATAGAGTGCTACAGCACAGAAACAGGCCATTCAGCCCATCTAGTATGTGCCAAAATATTACTTTGCCTTGTCCCGTCAACCTGCACCTGGGCCATAGCTGTCCATACCTCTCCATATACAATGGTACCATAACCTCCCAACGTTTATACTCAAAGCCCTGATTTATGAAGGCCAGTGAGCCACAGTAGCATAGCAATTAGCACAACGCTATTACCTAGAAACATAGAAAACCTACAACACAATACAGGCCCTTCGGCCCACAAAGCTGTGCCGAACATGTCGTTAACTTAGAAATTACTAAGGATTACCCGTAGCCCTCTTTTTTTAAGCTCCATGTACCTATCCAGAAGTCTCTTAAAAGACCCTATCGTATCCGCCTCCACCACCATTGCCGGCAGCCCATTCCACGCACGCACCGCTCTCTGACTAAAAAACTTACCCTGACATCTCCTCTGTACCCTACTTTCAAGCACCTTAAAACTATACCCTCTTGTGCTAGCCATTTCAGCCCTGGAAAAAAGTGTCTGACTATCCACGCGATCAATGTCTCTCATCAGCTTATACACCTCTATCAGGTCACCTCTCATCCTTCATCGCTCCAAGGAGAAAAGGTGAAGTTCACTCAACCTATTCTCATAAGGCATGCTCCCCAATCCAGGCAACATCCTTGTAAATCTCCTCTGCACCCTTTCTATGGTTTCCACATCCTTCCTGTAGTGAGGCGACCAGAACTGAGCACAGTACTCCAAGTGGGGTCTGACCAGGGTCCTATATAGCTGCAACATTACCTCTCGGCTTCTAAACTCAATCCCACGATTGATGAAGGCTAATGCACCATATGCGTTCTTAACCATAGAGTCAACCTGTACAGCTGCTTTGAGCATCCTATGGACTCGAACCCCAAGATCCCTCTGATCCTCCACACTGCCATTAATAATATATTGTGCCATCATATTTGACCTACCAAAATGAACCACTTCACATTCATCTGGGTTGAACTCCATCTGCCACTTCTCAGCCCAGTTTTGCATCCTATCAATGTCCTGCTGTAACCTCTGACAGCCCTCCACACTATCCACAACACCCCCAGCCTTTGTGTCATCAGCAAATTTACTAACCCATCCCTCCACTTCCTCGTCCAGGTCATTTATAAAAATCACGAAGAGCAGGGGTCCCAGAACTGATCCCTGATGCACACCACTTGTCACCAAACTCCATGCACAATATGATCTGTCTACAACCACTCTTTGCCTTCTGTGGGCAAGCCAATTCTGGATCCACAATGCAATGTCCCCTTGGAACCCATGCCTCCTTACTTTCTCAATAAGTCTTGCATGGAGTACCTTGTCAAATGCCTTGCTGAAATCCATATACACTAACATCTACTGCTCTAACTTCATCAATGTGTTTAGTCATATCCTCAAAAAATTCAATCAGGCTTGTAAGGCAAAACCTGCTTTTGACAGAGCCATACTGACTATTCCTAATCATACTATGCCTCTCCAAATGTTCATAATTCCTGCTTCTCAGGATCTTCTCCATCAACTTATTGAAGTAAGACTCACTGGTCCATTATTTCCTGGACCATCTCTACTCCCTTTCTTGAATAATGGAACAACATCTTCAACCCTCCAATCCTCCGGATCCTCTCCCATCCCCATTGATGATGCAAAGATCATTGCCAGAGGCTCCGCAATCTCCTCCCTTGCCTCCCACAGTAGCCTGGGGTACATGTCGTTCAGTTCCGGTGACTTATCCAACTTGATGCTTTTCAAAAGCTCCAGCACATCCTCTTTCTTAGTATCTACATGCTCAAGCTTTTCAGTCCGCTGTAAGTCATCCCTACAAACGCCAAGATCCTTTTTCGTAGTGAATACTAAGCAAAGTACTCATTAAGTATCTCTGCTGTCTCCTCTGGTTCCATACACACTTTCCCACTGTCACACTTCATTGGTCCTATTCTCTCATGTCTTACCCTCTTGCTCTTCACATACTTGTAGAATGCCTTGGGGTTTTCCTTAATCCTGTCCACCAAGGCCTTCTCATGGTCTCTTCTGGCTCTCCTAATTTCATTCTTAAGCTCGAGACTTTGGAGTTCATAGTTCAATTGCAAAGTTATCTGTATGGAGTCTGAATGTCCTCCCTGAGGAATACATGGGTTTCTTCCATGTACTCCAATTTCCTTCCACAGTGCAAAGAAGTAACAGATAGCAGGTTAATTGGTTATTATAAATTGTACAGTGATTAGACGGGGGTTAAATTGGGGGCTGCTGGGCAACCCCTCTCAGCCTATCTCCCTGCCTGCTCATCGCCTCCCTCTGGTGCTCCTCCCCCCTTTTCTTTCTTCCATGGCCTTCTGTCCTCTCCTTTCAGACTTGGCCTTCTCCAGCCCTGTACCTCTTTCACCGATCAACTTCCCAGCTCTTTATTTCATCCTTCTTCCTCCAGGTTTCACCTCTTACCTGGTATTTTCCTATACACCAATTCTATGTACCCACCACCCTCGACGTGAAAAACATGTCCCTCATTTTCCCTTTAAGTCTTTTCCCTATCAGCTTAAAACCATGGTCTTTAGTCTTAGACCCCCTTACCCTAGGAAAGAGACTGTGACCACCCACCTTGTAATTCCCCTTATGATTTTAAGAAAACCTCAGCCTATCCAGTCTCTCCCTGTAACCAAAGCCCTCCTGCCCCAGCAATATTCTTGAGATTGTTTTCTTCTGCAGCCTCTCTAGATGAATCACACCATTCCTACAGTATGGTGGTCAGAGTTGTAACATGATGTCCCGTCTCTGGCACAGATCCCATCCACTGTAGGCAGCTGTGTAAAAACTCCTTCTTCATCACTATTTACCCACTTTCAAGAATTCTGATTCTGATTCCATGTACTTGTACTCCAAGGTCTCTGGTCCATAACACATCACAGGGATATGTCATTTACTGTGTAAATTCTGCCCTGTGTAAACTTTCCAATATGCACTATTTCATTTAAATTCCATCTGCTATTCCTTTTCCCCCCACTTTCCCAGTTGCTTACATCCTGCTGTAACATTAGACAACATTTACTGTCTAACAACTCATAACTTTAGCTATTATCTATGAACGGATCCCTGTAGCACACAGCTGGCCAAGGCTTCCAATCTAGGAAACAACCCTCCTCAATCACCATCTGACTCTTCCCACCAACCCAGTTTTATAACAATTGGCAGGCTCATCCTGAATGCCATGTGATCTAAACTTCCAGACCAGCCTATCACATGGGACCTTATCAAAGACTTTGCTGAAAGCCTTTCTACTGCTCTGCTCTCATCAACCTGCTTGGTATCTCTTCAAATAAAAACTAACATTCAATTTTGTGAGACACAACTTCCCATGCCCAAAGCCATACTCACCAGCCCTGATCAGTCCTTTGCTTTCCAGGTGCAGGTAGATCACATCTCCAGAATTCCCTCCAGTAATATTGCCAGCACTGATCTTAGGCTCAATGGGCTGATACTCCCCAGCTTGTTTTCACAGCCCTTCAACGGCACAACACTCATAACCCTCCTGTCTTCTGGTAACCTCATTCACGGCTAACAAAGATACAATTATTTTTTTCTCCTGGGGCCCCAGCAGTTTCTTCCCTTGATTTCCACAATGTCCTGAGATACACTTGGTCAGGCCCCAAAATTTATCTTTTTGCTCTAAATGTACTTAAAAAATCGAACAGAGTTTTCACTTATTTTACTTGTCAAGGATATCTTTTGTTTTCCTGATCTATTTCTCAAGTACACTTCTACACCCCTTATACTCAAGGGTTCACTTGATCCCAGTTGCTTACACTTGAAATACCCCTTCTTCTTCCTGACCAGAGCCTTAATATCCCTTATCAGCTAGGGATTCCTTAATCTCACCAGTCTTGCCCTTCACTCTAACAGGAACGTATTGGTTCTGAAATCTTCTTACCTCATGTTTAAAAACCAACTGCCATAGAAATGGAAAATTCTATCACAAGAGATACTGTGTTATAGAAAATGCAGTGAGTCAATTGGATAGTGATTTATGTAAAATCCATAAATACATATTATTTCCCATGGTAGGGGACTCTAGGACAAGAGTGCATGACTTCAGGATTGAAAGACGTCCATTTAGAACAGAGACGCGGAGAAACCAGTATGCAGGCCACAGCAGTACAAAGCTGTCTACGTGTACACAACCAGTATGCAAGCCAGAGCTGTACAAAGCCGTCTACGTGTACACAACCAGTACGCAAGCCAGAGCAGTACAATTTGGAGACTGAGCTGTTGCCCAGGCAGCAGGCTCTTCCTGTCCACATGGCTGATGAATCCAAAGGAACAGAACAGACTGATACAGTTTGGCACCAGTGGTGTCACAGTAGTTGCCGGTCAGTGTTGAACTCGTTGCTTGATTGCCTTGGGGACTCCAGCTCCAGATTTTTCCTCAGAGTTTACTCGTGAAGCCTTCTCAAATCGTGAGTACAGCTGCAAGGCAGTGGAGGTTTGAGATCAGAGTTTTCCTTCTCTTAGATGAGCTGCCAGTCACAGCTGACTAACCACATCTGCCTGAAGTGACTGGTTTTAAGGTGCCAGTAACATACTTTTGCACTTCTCTTGTCAGTAGAAGCAGTTCTGTGGGGCTTACTAGCTAAACCAGACATGAGGGCCAAGAGCTGGACTTGGTTGTCAAAGGGTATTTGAGATGCATGCCATTGGGAGCATTGGATAGATAGTGGGATATCATCCCCTCGACACCCCCAGCTATTGCAACCTTAAGGAATCAAGACACAACGAGTGCTGAGTTCATGCTCTGGGATAAACTCTGTTTGCCCTCTGGAGCAGATCAGAAGGAAGATTCAGACGAACTAGTCAAGATTCCTTTCGGTTCTTATAAATCACTGACAATGAAGAGCTGCACGGCAGCATTTTGACGTGCTGCTACAGAGGGTGAGGGGCCAGCTCTGAACACAAGACTATCAGACATAGGAGCAGAATTAGGCCATTCAGCCCATCGAGCTTGCTCCATCATTCCATCACGGCTGATCCATTATCCCTCTTTCTCCTGCCATTATCCCCGTAATCTTTCATGCCCTGATTAATCAAGGACTTTCACTTCAAATATATCCAATGATTACCTTATTCTATATACTGTGTGCATTCAAATGTACACCTTCAGTCCTGTATTCATCACCCTTTTCGATTTTGGCCCCTTTTAAACTTTAACTCATCCCACTAACTGCAATTTTGCCTTATCATCTGATAGTCTCACTGTGCACATGTATACTAACTGCCCTAACACTCTGGCTCCCATCCCCCTCCCAGATTAGTTTGAGCCTTCCCAACGGCTCTGGTCAAAGAAAACAAATTCACCTTAGTGAAATCTGAAAACCGCAGCTTCTAATGGCGCCATTGGGTTTAAACCACTGCTTCTCACTGGGTAGCTTTGACTGACTGACCAAATGTCCTGGCTGAACTTCAGATGGTGACAAGATTGAAATGGATCAGCTGATTGAGTGGTGTTGCAGCAACAACCGTGCACTGAACATCAGTGAGACCAAGGGGAAGTCGAGGGAATACACACTGCTCCTCGAGGGATCAGCAGTGGAAAGGTGAGCAATTTCAAATTCCTGGGTGTCAACATCTCTGAGGACCTATCCTAGCCCAGTATATTGATGCAATTACAAAGAAGATATGACAGTGGCTATATTTCATTTGGAATTTGAGGAGACTTAATAGGTTATTCATAAATTTCTATAGATGTACTGGGGAAAGTATTCTAACTGGTTTCATTGCCATCTGGTATGGAGGGACGAATGCACAGGATCGGAAAAGCTGCAGAACGTCGTAAACTCATCCAGCTCCATCATGGGCACCAGTCTCCCCAGCATCGAGGACATCCTCAAAAGGTGATGCCTCAGAAAGATGGCATCCATCACTAAGGGCCCCCATCACCCAGGACATGCCCTCTTCTCACTGCTACCATCAGGGAGGAGGTACAGGAGTCTGAAGACCCACACTCAATGTTTCAGGAACAGCCTCTTCCCCTCCAATATCAGACCTCTGAATGGACAATGAACCCATGAACACTAACTCACTATTTTTGCTCTCTTTTTTACCTTAATTAATTACATCTTTATATATAACTTCTTATTGTAATGTTTTTTTAATTATGTATTGCTGCCGATAAACATCAAATTTCACAACATATGCCGGTGATATTGCTCGCCTCCTGATCATATACTGTGGTTTCACACTTCAGACCAAAATGTCTTGTTTGGCATTTTAATACTTACAAGTCCATGTCTCGTCCACGACTGACTCACAGATGTCTATCAAAGATCGCATGTCACCATACAAACCAAATGAGGGGAGTGTCCCCACTGGTGCTGATTAACATCTGTCAGCAAAGGGCACATTTCCTGTGACTGCAGAGACTGTCTGTGGGTGAAATAACAGGACCTAAAGAGTGTGCAGGATGCGGAGGGCCTGTACAGTGAGGTCAGCAAAGAATGCCCTCGAGGGATGAGATAGGCTGGTGAGGAGAAGTCACTGGCCAGAGTGGGGATTGAAGAAGAGGGAAGGGACAGAGGAAGAAATTAGCAGAAGATGAAATCCAAGTTGACAATGTTTATAAAAGATTTTGGCCGCATTTTACAGCAGACACTGTCGACTGGCAAGATGTTGCCAGAGAATAGAAACTGTACAATTTGCCTCAATCCAGCTTCAGCATATTCAAAGATGAAAGTAAATCTACTATCAAATTGCAAATATATTACCATATACATATCTGTCCGAGCTTGCAAAGGCAGCTCCAGTGGACTCGGCAGATGAGATCTACAGTGAGATCCAACATCCTGGAAGATGATTCTGTGGAGAGCGAAGGGCAAGGCAAGGCACAGAAGATGTCATGTCATCCTCGGCAACCACAGAAGTCCCCAGTTTGTGACACTTGTTCGTACCTCTGTACCTGGACTTCTGAGGTTGAGAAAGTGGAACTGTCCAGTGCAAGGGGAGAGAGAAAAAGGGAGAGATAGAGAAAGAGGTCAAGAGGGACAGATAGTGAGAGGCAAACATACAGAAAGAAAGACAGAAACAGGAAAACAGAGAATGAGGGGGAGAAGGGGAAAGGGAGGGGAATGGGAGAGGGAGGGGTACTAGGAGGGAGAAGGAGAAGGAGAGAGTGAGCGGGAGGGAGGGAGGGGGAGAGGGGGACCGGGTGGGAGAGGGGGGGGAGGGGGGAGGGGAGGGGGGGGAGGTGAGGGGGACCAGGTGGGAGAGGGAGAGGGGTAGGGAGCGAGGGAGAGGGGGGAGGGGGAGAGCAAGAGAGGGAGGGGAGGGAGAGGAAGAGGGATAGGGAGCGAGGGAGGGGAGGGGGAGGCAGAGATAGATATTACACCAGATGTGACAGCGAGAGGGACAGAGTGAGACTGACAGAAAAAAAGAGAGATACAGATATAGAGTGAGCAAAAGGATATTAGATGCTTTCGTGGGCTGAACGATGGGATAATCCTGAGACTAAGAGCTGTGTCCAGGCAAAGGTAGGAGACTGCTGGCACCTCAAAAGAGATTTTGGAATCATCGCTGGGCAGGGATGAGATACCGGATGGCTAGAAGACTGCTAACTGTTGACTTCACTCAGGAAGTACAGCTGGAATGAGACAGATAACTGCAAGGCTGTGGGTTCCGAAAGGCAGAGAGAGGAAAGTTACTGGGAAGTATGAGGTAGGGTTCATGTACAACTGGAATGAACAGGATTAATCAAAGATAGCTGGGGAAGGTCTGGCCTGGCGAATGTGACTGAATTTTTTGAAGAAGTAACAATGCATCGGAAACAGAATGAGGCCATTCAGCCCATCGAGCCTGCTCCGCCATTCCATCATGGCTGATCCCAGATCCCACTCAACCCCATTCTCCTCCATCATTGCCGTAATCTTTGACGTCCTGACAAACCTATCAACCTTTGCTTTAAATGCACTCAATGACTTGACCTCCACAGCCATCTGTGGCAGTGAACTGCACAGATCCACCACACTCTGGATAAAGGGGTTCCTCATCTCCGTTCTAAATGGACGTCCCTCTATTCTGAGGCTGTGTCCTCAGGTCCTAAGCGCCCCTCTACAGGAAACATCCTCTCCACATCCACTCTATCCAGGCCTTTCGATACAGAATAGGTTTCAATATTGAATGGAATAACCCTCCCTTCATTCTTCTGAACTCCAGCCATTACAGGCCTAGAGCCATCAAACACTCCATATATGTTAACGCTTTCATTCCCGGGATTATTTTTGTGATTGACAATTCGTTCATTCACAAAGCTTTGTAATGCAGGGATGGTATTCATTGTACACATTTACATTTTGGATTTGATTATAGTTTGCAGATGAAATGAAAATGAACAGTGTTGATAATATGGATCACTACACAATGACATTAATCTGTTGGGCTGATGGCAGATAAGAGTACGATGTGATGTACTTTAGAATTATTAATAGGGCAGGGTATTGACACAAGCTATATGGACGGCTATGGTTCAGGTGTGGATCAATAGGACAATGCAGAATAATGGTATGGAACATATTAGTTGGGCCAAAGGGCTCTATGACTCTATGTATTGACAATGAACGTTGAGGCAGAAGCAGTAACTTGGGTGGTTTCACACAGAGAACAGATTTACAGTTACACTCCTGTGCTAATGACCACATCAGGCTCTGTGCATGCACAGGAAGAGCTCGGCACCGCCCCTTCCCCTTACCACTCTGTTTACTGGAAATTCTCCCCTCTCACTCACTTTCATTCACCCTGAAAAGCAGAAAGCTCCGGAAGAATCGTGTGTGGTGTTTTCAGGAAGAGAGCTTGTTGCTGCTTTTATTTCCTGAACTGAGTTACCAACCGTGACCACGGGTTATTTTTACTCTTGGGGAAAACCTTCAGGAAGTATCACTCAATGCAACTCTTCAAAGAACAGAGAGCAGAATCCATTCACTTGGAATACTGTGAGCAGCTTGGGAGCCCTTATCTAGGAAAAGACACGCTGGCATTGGAGAGGGTCATGAGAATGATCCTGGGAATGAAAAGGTTAACGTATGTGGTGCATATAAGGCTTTGGGCCTATATTTGATTGAGTTTAGAAGAATGAGGGGGTAATTTCATTGAAATCAATTGAATATTGAAAGGCTGAGATAAAGTGGATGCAGAGAGGATGTTTCCTGTAGTGGCGGAGTCTAGGACCAGAGGACACAGATAGAGTGGATGTGGAGAGGATGTTTCCTACAGTGGGGGAGTCTGGGACCAGAGGACACAGATAGAGTGGATGTGGAAAGGATGTTTCCTATAGTGGGGGAGTCGAGGACCAGAGGGCACAGCCTCAGATCAGAGGGACGTCCATTGTGAACAGAGATGAGGAAGAATTTCTTTGGCCAGAAGGTGGTGAACCTGTGGAATTCATTGTCATAGATGCTGGGGAGGCCCAGTCATTGCGTATGCTGCCATTCTGTTCAGTCATTGAGTAAAAAGAGCTTTGACCAGTGACCAATCCAGACATCAGAAGGAGGGGATTTCACTCAGGTCCACTGCCTAGGTAGAAAATCCAGCAGCAGGTCACTACAGCGAAAGAGAGCTTTGACTAGCGACCATTCAGTGTTTGGGATTGATTAACAAATGCAAATTAAAGCAAGGTGGGGCAAGTGCACTGGCCATTGTCTGAGTGGACAGAGGTAGAGTGGTCACCTTGAGGGTTCAGCTCTTCAAGGATTCAGGCAAGAGCAGCTTCAGTCTGAGAAAGCGAAGGAAAGAAGAGCTCAAGGTTGTTCTTCTTTCTTCCCTTCTTTACATCTGCTTAGCTAAGACAGTAGAGATACCAATCAGGATCGTTGAATGTGGGAAAGCAGGGAGGCCTCCAGTGTCCCTGACGACTACAACTGCCAGAAGTGCATCCAGCTGCAGCTTCTAACAATCCGCGTTAAGGAGTTGAAGCCGGAAATGAATGAACTCCAGATCAATCAGGAGGCTGAGGGGTGATAGATAGGACATATAGAGAGGTAGTTATACCGAGGTGCAGGACACAGGAAACTGGGTGACAGTCAGGAAGAGGAAAGGGGTTAAGGAGCCAGCGCAGAGTACCCTGTGGCCAACCCCCTCAACAACAGGTATATCACTGTGGATACCGTTTGAGGGGGGGGGGTTGAACTAACCATTAGTGGTCGTGTCTCTGGCAATGACTCTGGCTCCATGACTCAGAAGGGAATGGAGGAGACGAGGCAACTTTTAAAAACCCACAGAAGGCAACAAGAAAATGTCTTTAGAAGGTAAAGATGGAATATGAAAGTAAGCCAGCCAATAATATTAAAGAGGATACCAAAAGGTTCTTCAGATACATAAAGTGTAAAAGAGAGGCAAGAATGGATATCAGACCACTGCAAAACAATGCTGGACAGGTAGTAATGGAGGACAAGGAAATGGCTGACAAATTGACTAAGTATGTTGCATCAGTCTTCATTATGGAAGACACTAACAGTAAGGTGGATGTTCCAGGTGTCAGGGTGAAGTTACCATTACGAGGGAGAAGGTTGTTGGGAAACTGAAAGGTCGGCAGGTAGATAAGACCATAATACATAACAGCAGCATCAGGCCATCCAGCACAGTCATGGCTGATGGATTATTCCTCTCAAGCCCATTCTCCTGACTTCTCCCCATAACGTTTGACCGCCTTGACTAATCTATAACCTATCAGCCTCTGCTTTAAACATACCCTATAACTTGGCCGCCACAGCTGGCTTTGGCAATGAATTTCACAGATTCACTCCCCTCTGGCTAAAGAAATTTCTCCTCATCTCTGTTCTAATGGGTGGCCCTCTATTCTGAGGCTATGCCCTCTGGTCCAAGATTCTCCCACTATAGGAAACATCCTCTCCCCGTCCACTCTATCTAGGCCTATCAATATTCGACAGACTTCAATGAGATCTCCCCCCAGTCTTCTAAACTCCATCGAGCACAGGCCCAGAGCCCTCAAATGCTCCTTACACCTTACCATTTTCATTTTTGGACTCATTCTTGTGAAACACCCTGGTCCTCCTCGAATGTCAGCACATCTTTTCTCAGATGAGAGGCCAAAAACTTCACAATACTCCAAATGTTCCAATAATTTACTCACGACTGATGTCCAGCTCACAGGATATAAATTCTTGGCTGATTTTTAGAGGCAGGACATCTATGTGGACAATGGAGCATCTCACTGCCTCTTCAGCCAAATTGCTGTTCTGTGTCTGAGGTCACATATTGCTCTGCTGGGTGAAGGCACCAGTCTTTCCCTTCCCAAAGGACAGTGAAGTCTGACAGCACTTGGAGAGGTAACATGATCAACTGTGCCGGGGAACCAGAGGATGTTTTGTACAGATATCCAGCAGGCATCAAAGGATATCATGATCAATCAGAGCTAAAAGTGCCTGTGGAGAAGTTGAAGAGGAAACAAAGTGATGAGTATAGCAAAGTGCGCGTGAACGAGCCTTTCTCTGAACGGCAAGGAGGTTTTGCAACGCGTAATCAAAACTGCCGAACACATCACTGGCAGCATCCTACCCACCATGACGGGGCAAATCTACAACGGGTAGTCTAAACTGCCCAACTCATTGCTGGCACCATCAAGCCCACCATGACAGACAGGACAAATCTACAATGGGTAGTTTAAACTGCCCAACTCATCACTGGCCCCATCAAGCCTACCCACCATCAAGGACATACTATATATTGAGAAAGGTGGGCTGTAAACCGGTCAGCACAGCATGAAGAATCCCACTCACCCTGCTCACGGTCCCACTCCCATCAGGGAGGAGGCTCCGTTGCATCTACGCCAGGACCACCAGACACAAAAGCAGTTACTTTCCCCAAATAGTAAGATTGATCAACACCTCCACACCCTTAACCATCACTGCTTCATCACTAACAAGAGAAAATCTGCAGATGCTGGAAATCCAAGCAACACACACAAAATGCTGGAGGAACTCAGCAGGCCAGGTAGCATCTAGGAAAAGAGTAGAGTCAACATTTCAGGCTGAAACCGTTCAGTAGGACTGGAGAAAAAGTGCTGAGTAGATTTAAAAGGCCGGAGGAGGGAAGAGAGAAACACAAGGTGATAGGTGAAACCAGGAGGGGGTGGGATGAAGTAAACAGCTGGGAAGTTCATTGGCGAAAGAGTCAGAATCAGAATCAGGCTTATTACCACTGCCACATGTTGTGAACTTAGCAGCAGCAGCTCAACGCAATACATAATGTAGAAGATAAATAAATAAATAAACAACCCAATCAATTACACTACAGTATATGTATATTGATTAGATTAAAAATTATGCAAAAACATAAATAATACATATTAAAAAAGTGAGGTAGTGTTCAGGGGTTCAATGTCTATTTAGGAATCGGATGGCGGAGGGGAAGAAGCTGTTCCTGAATTGCTGAGTGTGTGCCTTCAGGCTTCTGTATCTCCTCCCTGATGGTAACAGTGAGAAAAGGGCATGCCCTGGGTGCTGGAGATCCTTAATAATGGACACTGCCTTTCTGAGACACCACTCCCTAAAGATGTCCTGGGTATTTTGTAGGCTAGTACCCAAGATGGAGCTGACTATATTTACAACCTCCTGCAGCTTCTTTCGGTCCTGTGCAGTAGTCCCTCCACACCAGACAGTGATGCAGCCTGTCAGAATGCTCTCCGTGGATCATCTATAGAAGTTTTTGAGTGTAGTTGTTGACATATCAAATCTCTTCAAACTCCTAATGAAGTATAGTCACTGTCTTGCCTTCTTGATAGCTGCATTGATATGTTGGGACGAGGTTAGGTCCTCCGAGATCTTGACACGCGGGAACTTTAAACTGCTCACTCTCTCCACTTCTGATCCCTCTATCTTCACCTTACCCTTCCTGAAGTCCACAATCAGCACTTTTGTCTTACTGACATTGAGTGCCAGGTTGTTGCTGCGACACCACTCCACTAGTTGGCATATCTCACTCCTCTATGCCCTCTCGTCACCACCTGAGATTTGACCAACAATGTTGTATCATCAGCAAATTTGTAGATGGTATTTGAGCTATTACTAGCTACTCATTCATGGGTATATAGAAAGAGTAGAGCAGTGGTATGACTCTGAACTGCAACCGGTGATGAGGCTCTGATTGGAGACTTTCAGAGCTTTGGGGAAAGTGGAGTTACCCCTTAGTCATTCATTGCTCCCAGGGCCACTTTGACCCGGAACGGTAGCACCTGTAAGGGTTCCTGCTCAGGATACGAGCGAAGGCCAATGGCAGATCCGGGAGGTTCAGTAACTGAACTTACGACGGAGAAGGCGGATGAGCTAGGACCTCAAATGACAACAGCTATAGTAAAGGCGGATGAACATTTGGGAAGAGAAATGGCGATTTCTTTAGTTTGCCCAATGGTAGGCAATAGCAAACCACCGTTGCTAGATACTAGGTTTCCTAGAATCTATTTGCTAAGAAAACCATGGTCAAATTCACAAATGTATCACACAACAACAATGTCAAGAGGATCTTCAAAACAATTCTGAGGATGCTTTGCTCGGCAGGGTTGATTCTGGCCAGCAGGGGATCCCTGACTGTCATCAAGCTACTGCTCATAAAATTCAAGTAACACAAAAGAAAATTATTGCCACTTGGAACGTAAGAACCCTATATCAAGCAGGAAGATTGGACAATGTGATAAATGAAATGGAAAGACTAAAGATTAACATCATAGGAATTAGCGAAGTTCGTTGGATAGGTGCTGGAACATGTCAGAATAGAAATAAAACACTAACTTATTCTTGGGGAACATCCCATACGAATGGAGTAGGAATTCTTATGGATGAAAACATGGCAAAAAGTGTTTTAGGACACTGGGCAATATCAGAAAAGAGTGCTCCTTGTTAGATTCAGAGGACAACCATTTGATTTAGCAATTATACAAGTATATGCACCAACAAGAGATGGAACAAATGAAGATATAGATAAATTCTATGAAGATTTCGAACAGGGAAAGAATGGCTGCAAATCTCAAGATATTGTTATTGTCATGGGAGATCTAAATGCTGAAGTCGGATGAGGTGCTGATGGAAATACCATAGGAAGATTTGGATGAGGGGAAAGAAATGAAAGAGGTGAGAAATGGGTAGAATGGTGCAAGATGAAGAATCAGGTCATTATGAATACCTACTTTAAAAACCATCCAAGACACTTGTGGACCTGGAAAAGTCCAGGTGATAACACTAGAAAGCAAATTAACTTTATTACTATAAACCAAAGATTTAGAAACTCGGTGACTCAATGCAAAACTTATCCAGGTGCAGATTGTAATAGTGACCATAACCCAGTAGTATATCGTGTAAAAGTAAAACTTAAAAAAAACTAAAGAAGCAAAAACCTGAACAATCCCTTGACTACTTGAAATTAATTAAAGAAGAAATCTTAAGACAAAAATTTACAATTGAAGTAAGGAATAGATTTCAAAGTCTAGAAATAGAGTCTATTGAAGATGATAGCAATCATGTGGAAATGATATTTAACTGTCTAAAGGATGCCTTGGTAGAATCGGCAAAGTCAGTGATTCCTAAAAAAGAAAAAAGCACAAAGAATAAATAGATGACAGATGAAATCAAAAATCTAATGGAAGAAAGGAGACAGAAGAAAGCAAATCCTATAGAATATAAGTCCTTAGATAAAAAAGTTAAAAGCTTATTTCAAAAAGCCAAAGAAGAATGGTTAAACCAGGAATGTGAGCAAATAGAAAGAATCCCTATTACTAATCTAAAAATGTTTCATCAACAAATCAAGAATATCACTGGTAAAAAGCTCCTCTGTCCTTCAGGTGGATGTTTGAAAGCAAAGGACGGTACCATTATCATGGAAAAAGATGAGATTATGAACAGATGGACTGAGTATATTCAGGAATTGTTTGAAGACGATCGAGGCGAAAAACCAGAAATTAAAAAAAACATTGAAGGTCCAAGTATTTTAAAATCTGAAGTTCATAATGCAAGAAATAAGATGAAGAAAGGAAAGGCAGCAGGTCCTGATGAATTAGTAACAGGACAAATTATCGCCCTTGAAGATTATGGAATTGAAAAATTTACTGATTTAATCAATGACATTCATGAGACTGGAATAATACCAGAAGAGATGAAAAAATCAGTATTTATCACTCTTCCTAAGAAACCTGGAGCAATAGAATGCGAATTACATAGGACCATAAGTTTAATGAGTCATATCACCAAGATGCTTCTAAGAATTTTGATGACAAGAGCTAATAGTAAGATACAAGCTGAAATAGGTAAAGAACGATGTGGTTTTGCGAAAGACAAAGGAACAAGAAACACAATATTGATGTTAAGGATGCTATCAGAATGAGCTATTCAAGTGCAAAAAGGTTTGTTTGTTTTATGGACTACACAAAAGCATTTGATAAAGTGAAGCACAATAAGCTATTTGAAATATTACAGGAAACTCTAGATCTAGATTCGAAAGACCTCCACCTAATCAGAAATCTGTACTGGGAACAAACTGCCGCTGTAAGAATAGATGGAGAAGAGAGTCAGTTTACGAACATCAAGAGAGGTGTTAGACAAGGGTGTGTTTTCTCCCCTGATTTATTTAATGTGTAGAGTGAAACAATATTACAAAAAAATAGAGACATCTTGCGAATCAAAGTTGGCGGTGAACACATAATAATTTCAGATATGCAGATGACACTGTGTTAATTGCAAGTACGGAGGAAGAACTACAAAACTTAATTGATATAGTTGTTAAAGAATGTGCAAAAATGGGTCTATCTATTAATTGCAAAGAGACAGAATGTATGGGGATATCCAAAAAGAAGGAGAATCCTATCTGCAGGCTGAGAATAAATGGGGAAGACATAAAATAAGTACAGAACTTTTGCTACTTAGGAAGCTGGGTGACATCAGATGGTAGGTGCGACTTGGACATCAAAAGAAGAATAGAGATGGCAAAAGACACCTTTATGAGAATGAAGAGTATACTGACCAATACTAAACTAGGCATGACAACCCACCTCAGAGTACTGAAATGTTACATTTATCCCATTATGTTATACAGATCAGAATGTTGGACAATATCTAGTATCATGACGAAATGAATTGAAGCAGCAGAGGAGGATTTTGAGGAGGATGCAAAGAATATCATGGACGAAACGAATATCTAACGAGGATGTCATGAACAGAGCAAACACAAAAAGAGAAATAATGTATGAGATCCTGAAAAGGCAATGTAACTTCATTGGACATGCGATTAGGAAAGAGGAGTTAGAATGCATGGTAATTATGGGAAAGATTGAATGGACGAAAGCAAGAGGAAGACAAAGACAAATGATGATGGAGACAGCAGCCAGAAAACTGGAAATGGATAGCAATGAATTGATTCACTTGACCCGAAACAGGACTGTGTGGGCCACGGCAGTCAAAGCTCAAACCAGGCATGGCATCTGATGATGATGATGAGAGCAGTGGGCTAAACACACACCCCTGAGGTGCACCAGTGTTGATCGTCAGTGAGGAGGAATATTATCACCTATCCACACAGATTGTGGTCTTCCAGTTAGAAAGGCCATGGTAGGAAAAAGAGGGAGGTGAAGGGTGGGCAAGGAGGGAGAAGGAGAAGGGGATGGGAAATGGTGAAGGGGGGCTGGGGGACATTACTGGAAGTTTGAGAAATTGATGCTCATGCCATCAGGTTGAAGGCTACCCAAACAGAATATAAGGTGTTGTTCCTCCAGCCAAAGTGTGGCCTCATCGCGACAGTGGAGGAGGCCATGGATGGACATATCAGAATGGGAATGGGAAGTGGAATTAAAATGGATGTAGACATATTGGAATGAGAATCAGTCGTAGACATGTTGGGACGGGAATGGGAACAGACTCACAGATGAGGTGACACTTCACTCTGTGAGTCTGTTGGGATCATGTACTGTGCTCGGTGCCCCCAGTGTGTATATCAGTGAAACACGATGCAGATTGGGAGAGCACTTCACCGAGCATCTACGCTCCAACGAGCAGAAAAAGCGAGATCTCCCAGTGGCAACCCATTTTAATTCCACTTCCCATTCCCATTCTCATATGTTCATCCATGGCCTCCTCTACTGTCGCGATGAGACCACACTCAGGTTGGAGGAACAACACCTGATATTGCATTTGGGTAGCCTCCAACCTGATGGCATGAACATAGATTTTTCAAACTTCTGGAATGTCCCCCACCCCTTCACCATTCTCTATCCCCTTTCCCCTCTCTCACCTCATCTCCTTGCCTGCCCGTCACCTTCCTCTGGTGCTCCTCCCTCCCTATCTATCTTCTATGGCCTTCTGTCTCTTTCACCGATCAACTTCCCATCTCTTTGCTTCATCGTCCCCCTTCAGTTTCACCTATCACCTGGTGGTTCTCTCTCCCCTCTCCAACCCCCCCACCTTTTAAATCTACTCCTCAGATTTTTTTTCTCCAGTCTTGCGGAAGGGTCTTGGCCTGAAACGTCGACTGTACTCTTTTCCACAGATGCTGCCTGACCTGTTGAGTTCCTCCAGCATTTTGTGTATACTACTTTATTATTTCCTCAAGCAACACACAAAATGCTGGAGAATGCAGCAGGCCAGGCAGCATCTATAGGAAGAAGTACAGTAGACGTTTCGGGCCGAGGCCCTTCGTCCTGAAACATCGACTGTACCTCTTCCTATCAATGCTGTCTGACCTGCTGCGTTCCACCAGCATTTTGTTTGTTGCTTGAATTTCCAGCATCTGCAGATTTCCTCGTGTTTGCGTTTATTATTTCCTCCGTCACCTTACGTAAGACCATTAGACTTCAGAGCAGAATTAGGCCATTTGGCCCATCGAGGCTGCTCCGCTATTTGATCATTGCAGATCCATTTTCCCTCCCAGCCCCAATCTCCCGTTTTCTCTCCATATCCCTTTGTGCTCTGACCAATCAGGAATATATCAATCTCTGCCTTAATATCAATCTCTGCCTTTATCTGTGGAATTCTCTGCCACAGGAAACAGTTGAGGCCAGTTCATTGGCTATATTTAAGAGGGAGTTAGATATGGCCCTTGTGGCTAAAGGGATCAGGGGGTATGGAGAGAAGGCAGGTATGGGGTTCTGAGTTGGATGATCAGCCATGATTGTAATGAATGGCGGTACTGGCTCGAAGGGCCGAAAGGCCTACTCCTGCACCTATTTTCTATGTTTCTATGTTTAAATATACACATAGACGGCCTCCACAGCTGCATGTGGCAAAGAATTCCACAGATTCACCACCCTCTGCTGAAGGAATTCCTCCTCATCCCTGTTCTAAAAGGACAATTCTTTCTTCTGAGGCTTTGATCTCTGGTCTGGGACCTCTATACATGCAGTTTATTTGGACTTTCAACATTCGATAGGTTTCAATATACAGACACTTCTGTCCCTAATGTTACTTTACGGATGTACAATCAATCTAAGTATATAAGCTATCTTATGTATTTATGTTTATTTTGTTTTTTATTTTGATTGTGTTCTTTATCTTGGTTTTTTTGTGATACACTGGATTAGGAGTAACAATTATTTTATTCTCCTTTAACTTTGTGTACAGGAAATGACGTTGAATAATCTTGAATCTGAAACTTTGAAAGTTGCAGGTGGTGCATCAGTGCTGAAGCCCCAACTTCCATCATTTACAGAAACGACTCGGAAGAAGGGATCAAAGGTACAGATGCTCGGTCTTGTGAGGACTCAAAATTGCTGAGGAAAAATAACAGGTGGCTTCGCATAAACACAAGAGATTCTGCAGACGCTAGAAATCCACAGCAACACACACAAAATGCTGGAGGAACTCAGCAAGTCAGGCAGCATGCACGGAGAAGAACAAACCATCGATGTTTCAGCCCAAGACTCTTCATTAGGACTGGACAGGAAGGAGCAGAAGACAGATTAAGAAGATGGGGGTAGGGCAAGGAACACAAGCTGACAGGTGATAGGTGAAACCGGGTGAGGGGAAAGGTGGGTGGGTGGGGGATTTGGGATGAAGTGAGAGGTTAGGTGGAAGGGCTGGAGAATAAGGAATCTGATAGAACAGTAGAGTGGGCCATAGGAGAAAGGGGAGAAGGACCAGAGGGAGGAGACATGAAGAAGAGAAAAATAGAAAAAGAAAGAAGGGAGAAGGGGGATACATTTATGTAAGTTGGAGAAATCTATGTTCATGCCTTCAGATTGATTGCTACCTCCTCCAATGTGAATGTGGTTTCATTGAGCCACTGCACAGGATCAGAAACAGCCACAGAAAGTTGTAAACTCAGTCATCTCCATCACTGGCACCAGCCTCCCCAGCATCCAGGACACCTTCAAAAGATAAAATGCCTCAGAAAGGCAGCATCCATCATTAAGGACCCCAATCACCCAGGACATGTCCTCTTCTCATTGCTACCATCAAGGAGGCGGTACAAGAACCTGAAGACGCACATTCAGTGTTTTGGCAACAATTTCTTCCCTTCCGCCATCAGATTTCTGAATGGACAATGAACCCATGAACTCTACCTCACTATTTTTTTTCACTTTTTGCTCTTTTTGCATGACTTACTACATTTAATATTTTATATATATTTCTTATCATCATTTAATTTTTTATTATTATGCATTGCAATGTACGGCCATCACAAAACAACAAATTTCGCATGTGTCAGTGGTTTTAAACCTGATTCTGACCTGATAGAGGTATCTTCACAAGAGTTCGAAAGCTTTACTGAGCAGGGAAAGTTCCTGCACTTGTGGGAAAATGTGAAATCGTCCATTGTGGTAGAAAAATGTCAACAGAGGAACTTTATTGAAATGTTGGAAGACTGTGAGGTTGAGGTGTATAGGAATCTGCATGTCCTGTTCTACAGTTTACAAACACCAGCATGGGGGTGCAACAAGCAAGCAGGAGAGTTATAGACATGTTATTGTTTCTTGTGAGGGAAATGAAGACAAAAGTGGGGAAGTTACACTTCTGTTCCACACTGTTTTGGTAAAACCACACTGAGTACCGTGTACAGTGTTGGTCTCCTGGTTTAGGGAAGCTGGTTAATGCATGGATGCTGTTCAGAGAAGTTTACAAGTTTGAATTCTGCAGTCGATGGGTTAAACTATGAGGACGGGTTGCACTGGCTCAGTTTGTGTCACAGAACATTGAACAGAACAGCAAAGGAACAGGCCCTTCGGCGCACAACGCTGTGCTGAACCAATTAATTAGTATGAAATGGCCAACTAATCTAATCCCTTCTGCCTACACGATGTCCATATCCTTCTAGTTTCCTCACATTCATCTGCCTATTTAAACATTTCTTAAAAGTCTCTAATATTTTCACCTCTACCACCACCCCAGGCAGCACATTCCAGGCACCCACCCCTCTCTGTGTAAAAAACTTGCCTCTCATATCTCCTTTGAAATTACCCCCTCTCACCTTAAATGCATGCCCTCTGGGACATCGAGGTATTTCAACATTGGGAGATCGATACTGTCTGTCTCTCTATCTTTGCCCCTCGTACTCTTATAAACCTCTATCAGATCTCCCCCCAGCCTCTGCCTGTCCAGAGTTTGTCCAACCTCTCGCTAAAGCACACAGCTTCTAATCCAGGCCAAGTCTGTCCAACCTCTCAGGAGGAGATTACAAGGGTGAGAAGAAATGACTGAAATAAAAGATGTTGAGCTATCTCAGATGTGAAAATCTAGTTTTGCTTGTGGGAGCAACACACACAAAATGCTGGAGGAACTCAGCAGGTCAGGAATCCCTTCATCAGGAAGGAGAACGCTCATCAGAATTCAGCCCAAAACGCATACTGTTTATTCATTTTCATATATGCTGCCTGACTTGCTGAGTTCCTCCAGCATCTTGTGTGTGTTGCTCTGGATTTCCAGCATCTACAGAATGTCTTGTGTTTAGAATATAGAAAACCTACAGCGCAATACAGGCCCTTTGGCCCACAAAGCTGTGCTGAACATGCCTCTACCTTAGAAATTACCCAGGGTTACCCATAACACTCTACTCTTCTAAGCTCCACGTACCCGTTCAGGAGTCTCTTAAAAGACCCTATCATATCGGCCTCCACCACCGTCGCCAGCAGCCCATTCCACGCACTCACCACGCTCTGCGTAAAAAACTTACCCCTGACATCTCCTCCGTACCTGCTTCCAAGCACCTTAAACCTGTGCCCTCTCGTGCCAACCATTTCCACCCTGGGAAAAAGCCTCTGACTATCCACACGATCAATGCCTCTCATTATCTTGTACACCTCTATCAGGTCACCTCTCATTCTCCGCCACTCCAAGGAGAAAAGGCCAAGTTCACTCAACCTATTCTCATAAGGCATGCTCCCCAATCCAGGCAACATCCCTGTACTTCTCCTCTGCACCCTTTCTATGGCTTCCACATCCTTCCAGTAGTGAGGCGACCAGAAATGAGCACAGTACTCCAAGTGAGGTCTGACCAGGGTCCTATATAGCTGCAACATTACCTCTTGGCTCTTAAACTCAATCCCATGATTGATGAAGGCCAATGCACCGTATGCCTTCTTAACCACAGTCAACCTGCGTAGTAGCTTTGAGTGTCCTATGGACTCAGACCCCAAGATCCCTCTGATCCTCCACACTGCCAAGTGTCTTACCATTAATACTATACTCTGCCATCATATTTGACTTACCAAAATGAACCACCTCACACTTATCTGGGTTGAACTCCATCTGTCTCTTCTCGGCCCAGTTTTGCATCATATCAATGTCCTGCTGTAACCTCTGACAGCCCTCCACACTATCCACAACACCCCCAACCTTTGCGTCATCAGCAAATTTACTAACCCATCCCTTCACTTCCTCATCCAGGTCATGTATAAAAACCAGGAGATTTTGATGAACAGTTTATGATGAACTGCTCCTTGGCAATTATCTTCGATGGGAGTTCAGTGAGACCCTCTGAGAGAAGGTCTCACTGCCCCCTTCTGGGATCTCTGCTGCCCTGACCATGTGCTCACCCAGACTCGCTATTCCTTCTTCTCCAGCCCTTTATCTTTTCCACCCTGCTCACCTCACAGCTTCTTACTTTATCTCCCCTCCCCACCTGTCACCTTTTAGCTTGTCCTTCTTCCCCTCCCATTTACTTATTCTTGCATCTTCCCCTGCCTTTCCGGTCCTAAGGAAGAGTCGCCGGCTGAAATGTTGACAGTTTATTCATTTCCATGGACGCTGCCTGACCTGCTGAGTTTCTCCAGCATTTTGTGGGTGTTGCTGTGGATTTCCAGCATCTGCAGAATCTCTCATGTCTGATTGTGGGAGAATATATATCAAGGGGTCTCAATTTAAAAATAAGATTGTTGCTATTCTAAGGCAGAGATGCAGCAAACATATTCTCCCATGATGGTGAATCTTTGCAATTCTCTGCCTCAAAAGGAGGTAGAAAAAGAGAGATTGTCTCTTTAGAGCAAAGGATGGTGAGAGAAGACTTGATTGAGGTATACAAGATGCAAAGAGGTATAGACAGAATGGGCTACCTGAGACTTTTTCCCAGGGTAGGAAATAGCAATACGAAGGGCATAATTTTAAGGTGATTGGAGGGAAGCATAGGGGGGCTGTCAGAGGCAGGTGTTTTACACAGAGTGGTGGGTGCATGGAACGCCCTGCCAGGGGTGGTGCCAGCGGCAGATACAATAGGGACATTGAACAGACTCTTAGATAGGCACATGGATGAAATAAAAATGGAGGGCTATATGGGAGGGAAGGGTTAAATTCATCTTAGAGTAGGTTAAAAGGTTGGCAAAACATTTTGGGCCAAAGGGCCTGGACTGTGCTGTAGTAAATATTTTTCAGGTAGAGATAGGCAGTTTTTTGAAAAGTAGGGGGTTACAGGGTAATGGAGATGAGGACACAGTCAGAAGAACTACCTTATGAATGGTGGAATGGGCTTACGGAAGTGTCTGACCTAAATGTCTTTCTAATTTGCAATGATCAGCTTACTGCGAAGCGTCAGGATCAGACCCTTCAGACCACCACATCTATGCTGACCATAATGGACAGGTCCGCCTGCCCACAGTCCGTACCCGTCACCGTGAGGCCCCATGGCCCGCACCCGTCACCACGAGGGGATATGGTCCGTACCCATCACCACGAGGCCCCACGGCCCGTACCTGTCACCGCGAGGGGACACGGTCCATACCCATCACCGTGAGGCCCCGCAGTCCCTACCCGTCACCGTGAGGCCCCGCGGTCCTTACCTGTCACCGCGAGGGGACACGGTCCATACCCGTCACCACGAGGCCTCATGGCCCGTACCCGTCACCGCGAGGGGACACGGTCCGTACCCGTCACCACGAGGCCCCATGGCCCGTACCTGTCACCGCAAGGGGACACGGCCCGTACCCGTCACCGCGAGGGGACACGGCCCGTACCTGTCACCGCGAGGCCCCGCGGTCCCTACCCGTCACCGCGAGGCCCCATGGTCCATAGCCATCACAGCGAGAGGCCACGGTCTGTACCCGTCACCGCGAGGGGCCACGGTAGCATAGCGGTTTTCGTGACACTATTAAGCTTGGGGTGTCAGCGATCGGAGTTCAGCTGCGGCTCCTCCGTAAGAAAGTTTGTACATTCTTCCCACGTACGTGTGGGTTTCCTCCCACAGTCCAAAGACGTACTGTTTGGTAGACTGTACGTTGTCCTGTGATTAAGCTAAGGGTTAAATTGGTGGGTTGCTGGGTGGTGTGACTTGAAGGGCCTGTTCCACGCGATATCTCTAAATAAAATATATCTATAAAACATGACTTGACAACTCATCGCTGAAACCCTAGCCTAATCACAGGACAATTTATGATGACCTACTAACCGATTTGTCTTTTGACTGTGGGAGGAAATCAGAGCACCAGGAGAAAACCCAGGCATTCTATGGAGAGGAGGCACAGCGACTCCTAACAGAGAACGCCAGAATTGAACTTGGAACTCCAACAGCCTGAGGTGTAATTGTGTCGCTACCGTGGGGCCTGTGGCTGATTTGAGAAGTGTTGAGGGCTTTGTGAGCTCTTCCATTCACTGATTGGTCCATTGATGTGTAGCTGATATCGGGTAGCTCTCCACCCAAGTGTTCCCACTTTCCACGACTGCTAGGCCACCAGGCCGTGCTAGGCCGCAGGTTGCTCAGTGACATCCTGAGACAACCAACAACAAACACATTTCATGGGACTAAAACTAGGGATTGTTCTAGAATCCTCAGCTTAGTGTCTATGGAAGATGAACTGAAGAGAGAGAGTGGGAGATGAGCCAGGGTAGGGAGTGAGATGGGAAGCAAGAGCAGGAGGGCAACAGGTTAGAGGATGAAAGAAAAGACAGTGAAGAAGAAGGTAGATAAAAACATAAGGGTTAGTTTTAAGGTAGAGTCGGTGGTGAGAATGGCAAATGCAATGCTAGCATTCATCTCGAGAGGACGAGAGTACAAAAGCACAGATGTAAAGCTGAGGCTTTATAAGGCATTGGTCAGACCACATGGAGTATTGTGAGCAGTGTGGACCCATTAATTAATAAAGATGTGCTGGATTTGGAGAGGATCCAGAGGACGTTCACGAGAATGATCCCGGGAATGAAAGGGTTAATGTATGAGAAGCTTTTGATGTATCTGGGTCTGTACTCAATGGAGTTTAGAGAAATGAGGAGGGACGTCATTGCAACCTCTCGAATATTGAAAGGCTAGGTTATAGGATTGTGGAGGAGTCCAGGAGCAGACTGCACAGCCTCAAAATAGAGGGACGTCCATTTCTAAGAGAAATGAGGAGGAATTTCTTTCAACTGGGGGTGGTGAATCTGTGGAATTTATTGCCATAGACAGCTGTGGATGCCAGGTTATGGGGTATATGTAAAGCTGAGGCTGATTGGTTAGTAGATGTAAAGCTGAGCTTAATTAGTAAAAGGTAATGGCGATGAGGCAGAAAAATGGGGTTGAGAGGAATGGCGGATAAGCTGTGATGGACTGAATGGCTGAATTAGCCTCCGATATGACAGATGTGCATCATTCCTCCTCCTTCCTCCGCCTCAATAATCCCCCGTCAGCAAGGCCCCCAACATAAGGACATCTGCGGCTGTGAAACACACGACGCCAGGCCTGGTTTTACCACGCTTGCTTTGCCAGGAGTGCTAGGAAGTGCTGACTGCCTTACATCTCCGACAGTGACAGCACATCGGGACATCCGAGGTGTCTGAACTCTGTGGGTTCCAGCTGCCAGGGTCGTCTACTGTTCATTACAGACACCCTTTCAGGGCGACGCCTCCTGTGTGACACGGGTGCTCAAGTGAGTGTGCTGCCCTATCGCCTATTGATGAGAAGGTAAAGCCTCACTGGAGACCGCCATTGGCAGCAAGATCCAGACTTACAGGATATGATGGGTGACGCTGTGCTTCAGTGGGTAACGTTACAGATGGAACTTCGTCCTCGTTGAAGTGGCTAGACATCTGCTCGGTGCAGATTGCCTGGACTGCGGAAGATCTTAAGAACTGCTGGCTTGTGGATGTCAAGGACTTTGGGTCAGTACCGTGCTCCCCCAGTAAGTTTCCCACAACGACTCAGTCAAACACACACGCCACCACCTGTGAGGTTACTCACCTGCTGGGCGAATTCCTAAACCTCACAGGAGTTACAAAACATGGGGTTGAGCACCAGATTTCCACAACTGGCCCAGCAGTCTATGCCCGTGTGCGTAGACTAGGCCCAGAAAAGCTGGAAACTGTGAAAGCTGAGTTTGCCAATATAGAAAGACTTGGCATTGTATGCCAGTCAAATAGCCCCTGGGCTTCTCCCCTTCATATTGTCCCTAAGTCCAATGGTGGTTGTAATCCCTGTGGCGATTACTGATTCCTTAACAAGGCCACATAAACTTTAGTATGGCATTTGACAAAGTCCCACATGAGATGCTGGTCACGAAGGTTCAGTTGTTCAGCATTCAGGATGAGATAGTAAATTGAATTAGACACTGGCTTTGTGGGAGAAGACAGAGAGTTGTAGTAGAGGGTTGCCTCCCTGACTGGAGGTCTGTCACTGGAGGAATGCCACAGGGATCAGTGCTGGGTCCACTGTTGTTTGTCATCTATATAAATGATCTGGATGATAATGTGGTTAACTGGATCAGTAAGTTTACAGATGACACCAAGATTGGGGGCGTAGTGGACAATCAGGAAGGCTATCAGGGCTTGTAGAGGGATTTGGATCAGCTGGGGAAATGGGCTGAAAAATGGCAGATAGAATTTAATGCAGACAAGTGTGAGGTTTTGCACTTCAGTTGAACATCTAGAGTAGGTCTTACACAGTGAATGATAGGGCACTGAAGACCACAAGACCATAAGATATAGGAGCAGAATTAGGCCATTTGGCCCATTGACTGCTCTACCATTCAATCATGGCTGATCCTTCTTCTGCCCTCCTCAGCCACACTTCCCGGCCTTCTCCCCGTAACCTTCAAAGCAGTTTCCATCAAGAACCTATCAACCTCTGCCTTAAATACACCCAATGACCTGTCCTCCACTGCTGCCTGTGGTAATAAATTCCTTAAGTTCACCACACTCTGGCTAAAGAAATTTCTCCACATCTCTTTTTTAAATGTACGCCCCATAATCCTGAGGCTGTGCCCTCTTGTCCTAGACTCCCCCATCATGGGAAACATTCTTTCCACATCTACTCTTTCCCGGCCTTTCAACATTCGAAAAGTTTCAATGAGCTCTCCCCTCCTCCTTCTAAATTCTAGCGAGTACAGACCCAGAGCTATCAAACACTCCTTGTATGATAACCCTTTCATTCCTGGAATCATCCTTGTGAACCTCCTCTGAACCCTCTCCAATGCCAGCACATCTTTTCTAAAATGAGGGGCCCAAAACTGTTCACAATAGGCAAGGTCAGGCCTCACCAGTGCCTTATAAAGCCTCAGCATCACATCCTTTCTCTTGTATTCTAGACCTGTTGAAATGAATGCTAACATTGCATTTGCCTGCTTCACCACTGACTCAACCTGCAAGTTAATCTTCAGGGAGTTCTGCACAAGGATCCCAAGTCTCCTTGCATCTCAGATTTTTGGATTTTCTCCCCATTTAGAAAATAGTCTGCACATTTATTTCTACTACCAAAGTCCATGAGCATTCATTTTCCAACATTGTACTTCACTTGCCACTTTCTTGCTCTTCTGCATCCTGTCTCCTCAATACTATCTGCCCCTCCACCAACCTTTGTATCATCTGCATACTTGGCAACAAAGCCACCCATTCCATCATCTCAATCATTGATATGCAACATAAAAAGAAGCTGTCCCAACACCGACCCCTGCAGAACACCACTAGTCACTAGCAGCCAACCAGACAAGGATCCTTTTGTTCCCACTCGCTGCCTCCTACCAATTAGCCAATGCTCTAATCATGTAAGTAACTTTCCTGTAATACCATGGGCTCTTAACTTGGTAAGCAGCCTCATGTGTGGCACCCTGTCAAAGGCCTTCTGAAAGTCCAAATATACAACATCCACTGCATCCCCTTTATCTATCCTACTTGTAATCTCTTCAAAGAATTCCAACAGGTTCGTCAGGCAAGATTTTCCCTTCAGGAAACCATGCTGACTTTGTCCTTTCTTGTCCTGTGTCTTCAAGTACTCCATAACCTCACCTTTAACAATTGACTCCAATATTTCCCAACAACTGAGGTCAGGCTAACTGGTCTAGAATTTCCTTTCTGCTGCCTTTCTCCTTTCTTAAGGAGTGGAGTGACATTTGCAATTTTCTAGTTCTCTGGCACCATGTCAGTGTCCAATGATTTTTGAAAGGTCATTTCTAATGCCTCTACAATCTGTAACACTACCTCTTTCAGAACCTAGGATGCCGTTCCTCTGGTCCTGGTGACATGTACCCTTAGATCTTTCAGCTTTTTGAGCACCTTCTCCCTTGTAATAGCATCTGCACTCACTTCTCTTCCCTCACACCCTTCAACATCTGCACACTGCTAGTATTTCCACAGTGAAGACTGGTGTAAGATACTCATTTAGTTCATCTGCCATGAAGAGTCTGAGGAGTGTGGTAGAGCAAAGGGATACAATTCCATAATACATTGAAAGTGTCATCATAGGTAGATAGGGTCGTAAAGAAAGCTTTTAGCACATTGGCCCTCATAAATCAATGTACTGAGTAAAGGAGATGGGATGTTATGTTGAAGCTCTAGAAGACATTGGTGAGGCCAGATTTGGAATGTTGTGTGTGGTTTTGGTCACCTACCTACCAAAAAGATGTAAACAGGGTTGAAAGAGTACAGAGAAAATTTACAAGGATGTTGCCGGATCTGGAGGACTTGAGTTATAAGGAAAGATTGAATTGGTTAGGACTGTATTCTTTAGAACGTAGAAAGTTGAGAGTAGATTTGGTGGAAGTGTACAAAATTATGAGGGGTATAGGTAGAGTAAATACAGGCATGCTTTTTCCACTGAGGTTGGGTGGGATCACAACCAGAAGTCATGGTTTAAGGGGACATGAGGGGAAAATTCTTCACTCAGAGGGTCAAGAGAGTGTGGAACAAGCTGCCAGCTCAAGTGGTGGACGCAAGCTCGATTTCAACGTCGGAGAGGAGTTTGGATAGGTACATGGATAGTAGGGGTATTAGGGCTATGGTCTGGTTGCAGGTCGTTGGGAGTAGGCAGTTTAAATAGTTTTGGCATGGACTAGATGGGCCGAAGGATCTGTTTCCGTGCTGTACTTCTCTCCCTGGATGTTGGGAGTGTGGTGTGTGGTGTGAGAGAGTTCACTGGGTCTACAGATAGGGCGGTATGGTAGCGTAACATTTTACAGCGTCAGCCTGGCTTCGATCCGTGCTGCCGTCTGTACGTTATCCCAGTGACCATGCGGGTTTCCTCCGGCTGTTCTGGCCTCCTCCCACATTCCAACGATGTACCAGTTAGGGTGAGAAAGTCGTGGGCATGTAGCGTGGCGACACTTGCGAGCTACCCCAGCACATCCTCACACTATGCTGGCCATTGCAATAATTCAAGTTTTTTAAAATTTAACTTTAATTGTCATTTAACCATACTCATGAATACAGCCAAACAAAACAGTGTTCCCCTGGTGCCAAGGTGCAAAACACAGCACTAACAGTACACAGCACATATAGTCATGATAGCAGAAAAACATACAATCGTCAAAACATATCGAAACATATGCAGCCCAAATCCTTGAATGTCAGAGCCAGTGGAGTACCGATGCTGAGAGCCGGTGCATTTCACCATAGACGTCAAAGTTTCGACGTACACATGACAAACCAAGCTAATATTCCATCTTTACATTACAGTTGTGCACCTACCTTCAGCAACCACCTGAGCCCTGGGATGCCCATTTGGCTTGTAAGGGTTATACTTGGGCTTTGGAGCAACCACAGGCGCGAACTTCTTGGGCGCTTGCTGAGTCGATACGGAGATACTGGGGTTGGTGATTGAAGTCATGGTCTCCATCCTGGCTGACACATGACCGGAGGTGTCGCCATCCTTTGGGAGAAGCCAGCTTGGGTTAGACATGGTTTTGAACCCTGAAAAACACCAAAAGGCAGTGAAGTGAGGAGATGTCTGAAGTGTACCAGTCAGTGAACCCCAGCGAAGAGCACTCCATTCAAGCTTTAAGATTGTTTAACATCATTTGCAGTACACAAGTGTAAAGACCATAAGACCATAAGACAAAGGAGCAGAAGTAGGCCATTCGGCCCATCGAGTCTGCTCTGCCATTTTATCATGAGCTGATCCATTTTCTCCTATTTAGTCCCACTCCCCTGCCTTCTCACCATAACCTTTGATGCCCTGGCTACTCAGATACCTATCAATCTCTGCCTTAAATACACCCAATGACTTGGCCTCCACTGCTGCCCGTGGCAACAAATTCCATAGATTCACCACCCTCTGACTAAAAAAATTTCTTCGCATTTCTGTTCTGAAAGGGCGCCCTTCAATCCTTAAGTCATGCCCTCTCGTACTAGACTCTCCCATCATGGGAAACAACTTTGCCACATCCACTCTGTCCATGCCTTTTAACATTCGAAATGTTTCTATGAGGTCCCCCCTCATTCTTCTAAACTCCAAGGAATACAGTCCAAGAGCGGACAAACGTTCCTCATATGTTAACCCTCTCATTCCCGGAATCATTCTAGTGAATCTTCTCTGTACCCTCTCCAATGTCAGCACAAAAAGAGAACAAAATAACTGTTACTCCAGATCCAACGCAGCACAAAAAAAAACACAATCAGATAAAGAACATAATAAATATAAATATGCGAGATAGCTTATCTAAACTCCATAAAGTATAGTATAGTATATAAATGCCGGGACTATAATACCAAAGACAATAATATACAGGAACACAATTAAGTCATTGGCCCATCTAGTCTACTTCACCATTCCATCAGGTCTGATTTATTATCCCTCTCAACCCCATTCATCTGTCTTCTCGCAATAACCTTTGGTGCCCTGACTAATCAAGAACCTATCAACCTATTCCAGAGATTCACCACTCTCTGGCTAAAGAAATTCCTCTTCATCTCTGCTCTGAAGGGACAATCTGCTCCTCCATTCCATCATTACTGATTTATTATCCCTTCTAACCCCATTCTCCTGCCTTCTCCCTGTAACCTTTGTCCTCACTAATCAAGAACCTATCAACCTCCACTTTAAATATATCCAATGACTTGGCCTCCACAGCCGTCAGTGGCAGTGAATTCCACAGATTTACCAGCCTCTGGATAAAGAAATTCTTCCTCATCTTTGTTCTAAATGGACGTCCCTGTATTCTGAGGCTGTGCCCTCTGGTCCTAGGCTCCACCGCTATAGAAAACATCCTCTCCAAATTCACTCTATCTTGGCCTTTCAACATTCAATAGGTTTCTAAGCTCCAGTGAGTACAGGCCCAGAGCCACCAAATGATCTTCATACATTAACCATTTCATTCATGCTTAAGAAACAACCATGTTTATGTAGCACAGAAAGATGTTTTTATGCTCATTATCTTTGAATGTGTACTTCAAAAATCTGTTGAAGAAAATGCACACAGGAATCTAGTTCATAATACAGGAAAGGAAGACAGGAATAAGATTATTTATTTATTTAGTATACAGCACGGAACAGGACTCTGCGGTCCTTTGTGCTGAGGTGACCAGCTACCCGATTTAACCCTAGCCTAATCAATGGACAATCTGCAATGACCAACTAACGATAGGACTTTGGACTACGGGAGAAAACGGGAGCACCCAAAGAAAACCCACACACATACAAGAAGGGGCGTACAAACATGTTTACAGGCAGCGCTGGAACTGAACTCTGACCTTGAGCTGTAATAGCGCCAACTGTCACTCCACTCTTTACGAAAGGAGGGAGGCAGCAGAAAGGAAATTATAGACCAGTTAGCCTGACCTCAGTGGTTGGGAAGACGTTAGAGTCAAATGTTAAAGATGAGGTTATGGAGTACTTGGTGACACAGGACAAGAGAGGACAAAGTCAGCATGGTTTCCTTCAGGGAAAATCATTCCTGACAATTCTGTTGGAATTCTTTGAGGAGATTACATGTAGGATAGATAGAGGGGATGCAGTGCATGTTGTATATTTGGACTTTCAGAAGGTGCCACACATGAGGCTGCTTACCAAGGTAAGAGCCCATGATATTACAGGAAAGTTACTAACATGGTGAGAGCATTGGCTGATTGGTAGGAGGCAGCAAATGGGAATAAAAGGATCTTTTTCTGGTTGGCCGCCAGTGACCAGTGGTGTTCCACAGGGGTCAGTTTTGGGACAACTTCATTTTATGCTGTATATCAATGATTTAGATGATAGAATAGATAACTTTGTTGCCAAGTTTGCTGACGATACAAAGATTGGTGTAGGGGCAGGTAGTGTTGAGAAAACAGATAGGATGCAGAAGGACTTAAGACAGATTAGGAGAATGGCTAAGAAAGTGGTGAATTTATGGAATTTATTACCATAGGCAGCTGTGGGGGCCAGGTCATTGGGTGTATTTAAGGCAGAGATTGATAGGTTCGTGATTGGACATGGCATCAAAGGTTTTGGGGAGAAGGCCGGGAACTGGGGTTGAGGAGGAGATTAAAAAAAAGGATCAGCCATGATGGAATGGCAGAGTAGACTCGATGGGCCAGATGGCTTAATTCTGCTCCTATGTCTTATGGCTAACCACTATGCTGCCATTCCACACCAACAGATCATAACTGATCTATTTGGGCCATAGGCTCATAGAACATTGCAGTACAGAAACAGGCCCTTCTTCCCATCTGGTCCATGCTGAATTACTACTCTGCCTAGTACCATTGACATAGCTCTTCATACCCTGTAGATAGGGTGAAAGCACTCAGTCTTTTCCCAGGGGTGGGGAATCAAGAACTAAAGGGCAAATATTTAAGAGGAGAAGGGAGGCTTTTCATAAAAAGCAAGCAGACTAATAATAATAAATAAATGCACAATAAAAATCGAGAACATGAGATGAAGAGTCCTTGAAAGTGAGTCCATTGTTTGTAAATTAGTTCAGCGATGGGGTGAGAGAAGTTGAGCGAAGTTATTCCTTCTGGTTCAAGAGCCTGATGGTTGAGGGGTAATAACTGTTCCTGATCCTGGTGGTGTGGGTCCTGAGACTCTTGTGCCTCCTTCTGGAAGGCAGCAGTGAGAAGGGAGCATGGCCTGGGTGGTGGAGGTCTTTGATGATGGATGCCTAGGTTGGCACAAGATTGTGGACTGTAGGGCCTGTACTGTGCTGTATTGTCGTATGTTGTATGTAAGAGGAATGGGAGGGGTGGGGGCACAATGACAATGATGTAGCATATATTTGGACAGAAGTTTAGATAGATGAGAATCGAATGAAGGCCAACAAGACTGGCTCAGATGAGCATCTTAATAAGAGTTGTTGCTAAGTTTGCAGGTGATACAAAGATTGGTGGAGGGCAGGTAGTGTTGAGGAAACAGGTAGGATGCAGAAGGACTTAAGACAGATTAGGAGAATGGGTAAGAAAGTGGTGAACTTATGGAATTTATTACCATAGGCAGCTGTGGAGGACAGCTGAAGGGCTTGTTCACCTACCGACAGTCAGCGTGAATGAGGGTCTGAAGCTGTCCATTCTATGGTCCTCGTCCACCTTTTCATTCTGTGGTCATGAAGAGTGAGTGGTCCATGTTTATATGGAGTGTGAGAGGATGCAGCTCCTGGTTTAAGTATCTGATATACGGCCCCCTGTACAGGGCGGGGGTGGGAAAGAGTGAGCGGGATGTGAATTGCTCAGGTCTACTGCTGGGCTCGCTACCAAGATGGCCATTCATGGTTCCAGGTGGCAGCCAGTCCGTGGTTCTGCCTGAGCTGACTGCCAAACCTGCCTCTTGTTCTGGGGTGAGGCCTGTCCCCGAGAGAATCTGCAGTCACTATGAATACAGTGGGAATTGAGTGTGTTATAGACAGTAGTAACCATATTTTAATTTGAAATTGTTAAATCCTGTAAATCCCTCATGTGGGTGTTTTATGTGTGAATAAACTTCTGTAGTTTTGTAAAAGAAAGGTTTGATGCTGCACTAAAGATCACCGATCTAGTTTGCTGGGAGGAAGAGGCACTATTGAAAGGGTGGTGGGCAGGATCCGATTAGTGGCTAGTGTAATGTTATTACAGTTCAGAGTTCAATTCCGATGTCCTCTGAAGAAAAGGTTGTGCATCATTCTCATAAGCATGTGTGTTTTCTCTGAGTGTTTTGGTCTCCTCCCACAGTCCAGATCCCAACAGGCAGCTTCAAAGCATCCCACCAGCAAGTGCAGTTAAAGGCCCTGCGTTTAACTCTCAGGATACAGTGTAAAGGAGTTCACTGGGTTCCTGGCAATTATTAAAAAAAACATTGATAGCAGCACAAACTCGGTCAAAAGGTTCACAGACTGTCCCACCCATCAGCACAAGACACGTGTCACTTAATCCAGCCTCAATCACAGAGTTCAATGTTTCATACTATAATGCAGGTGCGATGGAGTCATGAATAAAGCAAAACCAGAGACAGACAACACCCCTCTACACTGTCTGGACAAACGTGACAAGGATAGGGCAGGCTGCACAGACCAGAGATGATCTGCCAACAAGTGACAGATGACACGAGATGCATGAGTGACAGTGGGTTGTCTACAAGGACAGAGGAGCAGAATTAGACCACAAACATCTGCAGATGTTGCAAATCCAAGCAACATGCACAAAATGCTGGAGGAACTCAGCAGGCCAGGCAGCATCAACAAAAGAGTGCAGTTGACATTTTGAACCAAAACCCTTTGGCAGGACTGGGGGGAAAAAAAGCTGGTGAGTAGATTTAGAAGGTGGGGGAGGGGTGGGAGAAACACCAAATGATAGGTGAAACCTGGAGGGGGAGGGATGAAGTAGAGGGGAGAAATTGATAGGTGAAAGAGACAGAAGGCTATGGAAGACAGAAAAAAGGGGGAGAAGCACCAGAGGGAGGCGATGGGTAGGCAAGGAGATAAGGTGAGGGAAGGAAAAGGGGATGAGGAATTGTGAAGGAGGGCGAGTGGGAGACATTACCAGGTTTGAGAAATCAATGTTCATGCTATCAGGTTGGAGGCTACCCAAAATGAATATACTGTTTGTTCCTCCAGCCTGAGTGTGACCCCATCATAACGGTGGGGGAGGCCATGGATAGACATATCGGAATGGAAATGGGAAGTGGAATTAAAATGGGTGGCCACTGGGAGATCCCAGTTGTTCTGGTAGGTGCCCAGCAAAATGGTCTCCCAATCTACTTTGGGTCTCACTGATATACAGGAGGCCACACCAGGAGCACTGGACACAGTATATGACCCCAACAGACTCACAGGTGAAGTGTCACCTCACCTGGAGGGACTGCTTAGGGCCCTAAATGGTAGTGAGGGAGGAGGTGTAGGGCCAGGTGTAGCACTTGTTCCGCTTGCAAGTATAAGTGCCAGGAGGGAGATCAGTGGGGAGGGATGAATTGACAAGGGAGTCGTGGTTGGAACGATCCCTGTGGAAAGCAGAAAGCAGGGGGAGGGAAAGATGTGCCTGGTGGTGGGATCCCATTGGAGGTGGCGGAAGTTTTGGGGAATTAAGTGCTGGTAGGGTGGTAGGTGAGGATAAGAGGAACCCTATCTGTTGATGGGTGCCGGGAGGATGGGGTAAGAGCAGGCTTGCATGAAATGGAAGAGATGTGGTTGAGGGCAGCATTGATGATGGAGGAAGGGAAGCCATGGCCTTCTGTCTCTTTCACTAATCAACTTCCCAGCTCTTTATTTCATCATTCCCCCTCCAGATTTCACCTATCACCTTGTGTTTCTCTCTCCCCGTCCCCACCTTTTAAATTTACTCCTCAGCTTTTTTTCTCCAGTCCTGCTGAAGGGTTTCATCCAAAAACGTCAACTGTACTCTTTTCCTAGATACTTTCTGGCCTGCTGTCTTTCTCCAGCATTTAGTGTGTATTGCGCAGAATTAGACCATTTGGCCCATTGAGTCTGCTCTGCTGATGGCTGATTTATTATCCTCTCAACCCAGTTCTCCTGCCTTCTCCCCGAAACCTTTGACACATGACTAATCAAAAACCTATCAGCCTCTGCTTTAAATATTCCCAATGTCTTGACTTCCATAGCTGCCTGTGGCAATGCATTCCACAGATGCACTACCCTCTGCCTAAAGAAATGTCTCCTAATCACTGTTCTAAAGGGACATCCCCTCTATTTTGAGGCAGTGCCTTCTGATCCTAGACTCTTCCACTATAAGAAACATCGGCCCACACCCACTCTATCTGGGGGTTTCAATACTTAGTCGGGTTTCAATGAGCCCTCCTCCCAATTCTTCAAAACTCCAGCAAGATTGTCTGCGGGGAGATAAGCCCATCTCTAAGGATCACTCTCCATCTGCTTCTCTGCTCTTGTCCCACCAAGAAAACCCTGCAGGTAAACTGACAGGACAGGATTCCCTAAAGGTTAATTTTCAGCTTGAGTCTGCGGTGAGTGTAAATGTAATGTTAGCATGCATTTCAAGAGGACTAGAATATAAAAGTAAGGATGTATTACTGAGCTTTCATAAGGCACTGGTGAGGCCTCACTTGGAATTTTGCGAGCAGTTTTTAGGTCCCTTATCTAATAAACAATGTGCTGTCATTGGAGAGGGCCAACAGGAAGTTCAGAAGAATGATTCCAGGGATGTGTATCCTTGGGTGTTAAGCTCCCAACTATGATCTTCTTTTAGCCACGATTCAATGATGCCCACAGCATCATACCTGTCAATATGTGATTGTGCTACCAGGTCACCTACCTTACTCCAAATATTGTGTGCATCCAAATGTAACACCTTCAGTCCTGTATGCATCATCCTTTTTGATTTGGCCCCCCTGTTAAACTTTAACTCATCCCTCTGACTGCAATTTTAACACCATCAGCCTGTTCTTCCTGGCAGTCTCACCACACACTGCCTCTGTTTGTAAACAAGTTTAAACCCTCCCTGCAGATCCAGCAAGCCTGTCTGCAAGGATACTGGTCCCTTTCAGGTGGTGTTGTTCCTTTCCGTGCCTTGTGGTGGATCAGGTGCCAACCTTGCTGTTTATTTAGCATTTGACTGATTTTTGGCAGACCGAGTTGCTAGCTCAATGCTCAACCCAGCACATACGGAAAGCCAGGAGCTGGCTGGATTCAAACCCAGGACCAATCACCGTGAAGTCCACTGCCGATGCTACACCACCAGCTGGCTAAGGTTCAGGTGTAAGCTGTCCTTTTTGTACAGACCATACCTTCCAATAATCCAGAAATCTTCAACCTTGTCCCCTGTACCAGTTTCTCAGCCACGTATTCACCTACTGAATCATCCTATTCTTACCCTCGTTGGCACATGGAACAGGCAGCAACCCAGAGATTAATACCTCAGCTTTCTACATACTGTAACTCCCTAAATTCTCTCTTCAGGACCTCTTTCTTTTTTCTATATTTCTCATTGGTGCCAAAATGTACTACGACTGCTGGCTGCTCACCCTCCCCCTTTGAACCCAATCGGAGACATCCCTGACCCTGTAAACTGGAAGTAACATACCATCCGGGTGTCACTTTCATGCCCACTCCTCTACTTAATCCTTTCACTACTGCACTTCTCTTCTCCAACCTTCCATTCTGAGCCACAGAGCCAGAATCGGTGCCCAAGACCTGGTCGCTGCGGCTTCCCTTGGTAGATCAGTCCCCACGCCCCAAATAATTCCAAAGCAATATGAGGAGAATGGCCACAGGGTTACCCTGCACTGGCTATCTATTCACTTTCCCTCTCCAGCAATTTAGGGGTGACTACCTCCTTATAGCTCCAATCTATCGCCTCCTCAGTTTCTCATTTGAGCCATATCCAGCTCCAGTTCCTTAACACGGTGCCTAAGGAGCTTAGCTAAATGCACTTTGTGAAGGTGTAGTTATCATGGAGACTGGAGGTCTCCCAGAGTTCCCACGTCTCACAAGGAATACACCACTAACTCTGCACACATTCTCAGCTCACTAACAGAAAAAATAACTTTCAACCTCTGGTTGTGCTTGTCCAAGCCTGCTCTTGCCAAAGCTTGTTTAGCTCAAGCCTCCAGGCTTAAGTATTTGGGGAATCCTCCCGGTAATGAGAGCTGAAAACGGCTTTCTCAGCCAGGAATCCTACAGTCGGAGAGGCACGCTGCTGCCAAGGGAAAGAACATAGAACATGATAGCACAGCACAGGCCGTTCAGCCCATCATGTTGTGCTGACCTTTAACTCACGCCAAAATCAATTTAACCTTCCCTCCCACATAGCCCTCAATTTCTCTATCATCCATATACCTATCTAAGAGTCTCTTAAATGTCGCTAATGTATCATTTCTACCACCACCCCTGTCAGGAGGTTCCACGCACCCACCACTCTCTGTGATAAAAACTACTTTGAACATCCTCCCATATACTTTCCTCCAATCGCCTTAAAATGATGCCCTCTCATATTAGCCATTCCTGTCTCGGGAAGACAGCTCTGCCTGTCCACGTGGTCTCTGCCTCTTATCAGCTTGTTCACCTCTATAAAGTCACCCCTCTTTGACCTTTACTCCAAAGAGAAAAACCCCAGGTCACTCAAACTTTCCTCTTAAAACATGCTACCTAATCCAGGCAGCACCTGGGTAAATCTCCTCTGTGTCCTCCCTAAAGTGTCCAAATCCTTCCTATAATGAGGCGACCAGAACTGAACACCACATTCCAAGTGTGGTCTAACCAGGGATTTATCGAGCTGTAACATTAGCTCACAGCTTTTGAAAGCAAATCCCCTCACTAAGAAGGGCCTTCTTAGCCCCCCTATCGACTTGCATGGCAACTTTGAGGGATCTGTGGACATGGACCACCAGATCTCCGACCATATCTGAACATCGTGAGGGGTGACCTTATTGAAAGCTACTGAATGGTGAAAGGCATGAGTGGATGTGGAGAGGATGTTTCCAATGGTGGGAGAGTCTAAGACCAGAGTACACAACCAGAGGGACATCCTTTTAGAACAGACAAGGATGAATTTCTTTAGCCAGTAGTGGTGAATCTGTGGAATTCTTTGCCACAAGCAGCAATGGAAACCAGGTCTTTATGTATATTTAAGACAGAGCTTGATAGATTCCTGATTAGTCAGAGCATGAAGGGATACGGGGGTAAGGCAGGAGATTGGGGCTGAGATGAAAATTGGATCAGCCATGATGAAATGGCAGATCAGAGTCAGTGGCCTAATTCTGTTCCATTACCTCAGAATCAGAATCAGAATCAGGTTTATTATCACTGGACACACACAAAATGCTGGTGAACGCAGCAGGCTAGGCAGCGTCTATAGGAAGAGGTACAGTCAATGTTTCGGGCCAAGACCCTTCGTCAGTACTAAATGAAAGAAGAGATAGTAAGAGATTTGAAAGTGGGAGGGGGAGGGGGAGATCCGAAATGATAGGAGAAGACAGGAGCGGGAGGGATGGAGCCAAGAGCTGGAAAGTTGATTCCCATGATCCACCCCCTTTCTCCAACTCTGTATCCCTTTTGCCAATCACCTGTTCAGCTCTTAGCTTCATCCCTCCCCCTCCTGTCTTCTCCTATCATTTCAGATCTCCCCCTCCCCCTCCCACTTTCAAATCTCTTACTATCTCTTCTTTCAGTTAGTCCTGACAAAGGGTCTTGGCCTGAAACGTCGACTGTACCTCTTCCTATAGACGCTGCCTGGCCTGCTGCGTTCACCAGCATTTTGTGTGTGTTCCTTGATATTCCAGCATCTGCAGATTTTCTCGTGTTTGCATTATTATCACCGTCTATGTCATGAAATTTGTTGACTTAACAGTAGCAGTTCAATGTAATACATAATATAGAAAAAAATTAAATAAATTACAGTATATGTATATTGAATAGATTAAAAATTGTGAAAAAACAAGAACAAGATATGGAAATGTTTGTTTGATGATGATAAACTTCAATAAAAAATAAATTAAGTGAGGTAGTGTTCAAGGATTCAATGTCCATTTAAAAATCAGATGGCAGAGGGGAAGAAGCTGTTCCTGAATTGCTGAGTGTGTACCTTCAGGCTTCTGTATCTCCTGCCTGATGGTAACAGTGAGAAAAGGACATGCCCTGGGTGCTGGAGGTCTTTAATAATGGACGCTGCCTTTCTGAGACACTGGTCAGAAGATGTCCTGGGTACTTTGTAGGTTAGCACCCGAGATGGAGCCGAATAAAGTTACAATCCTCTCCATACCAGATAGTGATGCAGTCTGTCAGAATGCTCTCCACCGTACATCTATACAAGTTTTTTTTAAACAGCACGATACAGGCCATTTGGCCCACAATGCTGTGCCGAACATGTACTTACTTAGAAATTATCTAAGGTTACCCATGGTCCTCTATTTTCCAAAGCTCCGTGTAGCTCTCCAGGAGTCTCTTAAAAGACCCCATCATATCCACCGTCACTGGCAGCCCATTTGCGCACATTCATCACTCTCTGTGTAAAAAACTTATCCCTAACATCTTCTTTGTACCTGCTTCCAAGGACCTCAAACCTGTGCCCTCTCATATTAGCCATTTCGGCTCAGGGAAAAAGCTTCTGACTATTCACACGATCAATGCCTCTCATCACCTTATACATCTCTATCAGGTCACCGCTCATCCTCCGTCGCTCCAAAGAGAAACGGCCGAGTTCACTCAACCTGTAAGGCACACTCACCAACCCAGGCAACGTCCTTGTAAATCTCCTCTGCACCCTTTCTGTAGTTTCCACATCCTTCCTGTATGAGGTGACCTCCAATCCTCCAGAACCTCTCCTGTCCCCATTGATGATGCAAATATCATTGCCAGAGGCTCAGCAATCTCCTTCCTCGCCTCCCACAGTAGCCTGGGGTACATTTCATCTGGTCTTGGAGACTTATCCTACTTGATGCTTTCCAAAAGCTCCAGCACATCCTCTTTCTTAATGTCTATATGCTCCAGCTTTTCAATCTGCTGTAAGTCATCCCTACAATCACCAAGATCCTTTTCCGTAGTGAATACTGAAGCAAAGTATTCATTAAGTACCTCTGCTATCTGCTCTGGTTCCATACACAACTCTCCACTGTCACATTTGATAGGTCCTATTCTTTCGCGTCTTATCCTCTTGCTCTTCACATATTTGTAAAATGCCTTGAGGTTTTCCTTAATCCTGCTCGTCAAGACCTTATCATGGCCCATTCTGGCTCTCCTAATTTTAATCTTAAACTCCTTCTTGCTAGCCTTATAATCTTCTAGATCTCTATCATTACCTAGATTTTTGAACCCATCGTAAGCTTTTCTTTTCTCCTTGACTAGATTTTCAACAGCCTTTGAACACCACCGTTCCTGTACCTGACCATCCTTTCCCCGTCTCATTGGAATGTACCTATGCAGAACGCCACGCAAATATCCCCTGAACATTTGCCACATTTCTTCCGTACATTTCTCTGAGAACATCTGTTCCCAATTTATGCTTCCAAGTTCCTGCCTATAGCTTCATATTTCCCCTTACTCCTATTAAATGTTTTCCTAACTTGTCTGTTCCTACCCTCCCCAAAGCTATGGTAAAGGAGATAGAGTTGTGATCACTATCTCCAAAATGCTCTCCCATTGAGTGACCTGACACCTGTCCATGTGCATTTCCCAATACCAGATCAAGCACAGCCTCTCTTCTTGTAGGGTTATCTACATATTGCATCAGGAGCCTTCCAGAACACACCTAACAAACTCCACCCTATCTAATGCCAATCAATATTGGAAAATTAAAATCTCCCACCACACCAACCCTGTCATTATTGCATCTTTCCAGAATCCATCTCCCTATCTGCTCCTCGATGTTCCTGTAGCTATTGGGTGGTCTATAAATAACAGCCAGTAGAGTTATTGACCCCTTCCTGTTTCTAACTTCTACCCACGGAGACTCAATAGACAATCCCTCCATGACTTCCTCCTTTTCTGCAGCCGTGACACTATCTCTGATCAGCAGTGCCACGCCCCCACCTCTTTTGCCTCCCTCCCCGTCCTTTCTGAAACATCTAAAGCCTGGCACTCTAAATAACCATTCCTGCCCAAACCATCCCAGTCTCTGTAATGGCCACAACATCATAGCTCCAAGTACTGATCCATGCTCTAAGCAATGCCTCTTGCATTAAAGAAGACACATCTCAAACCATCGGTCTGAGCGCATCCCTTCTCTATCACCTGCCTATCCTCCCTCACACACTATCTCCCAGCTTACTCTATTTCTGGGCCATCAGCCCCTTCCTCCATCTCTTCAGTTCAGTTCCCACCAGCCCCCTCAAGCAATACTAGCCTTAGCAAATCTCTGGCCAGGATATTGGTCCCCCTAGGATTCAAGCGCAACCCGTCGTCAGGTCACTCTTGCCCCAAAAGAGGTCCCAAAGATACAGAGCTCTGAATCCCTGCCCCCTGCTCCAATCCCTCAGCCATGCATTTATCCTTCAACCCACCTTCTTCCTATACTCACTGTCACGTGGCACAGGCAGTAATCCTTTGAAGTCCTGCTTCTTAACTTCGTTCTTAACTCCCTGTAGTCTGTTTTCAGGACCTCCTCCCTTTTCCTACCTATGTTGTTGGTACCAGTATGTACCACGACCTCTGGCTGTTCACCTTCCCATTTCAGGATATTGTGGACGTGGTCAGAAACATCCCGGACCCTGGCACCTGGGAGGCAAACTACCTTCTGCATTTCTTTCCTGCATCCACAGAATCGCCTGTCTGACCCCCTAACTATAGAGTCCCCTATTACTGCTGCCTTCTTCCTTTCTCTACCCTTCTGAGCCACAGGGCCAGACTCTGTGCCAGAGGCGTGACCACTGTTGCTTCCCCCAGGTAAGTTGTCCCTCCCCTGACAGTACTCAACCAGGAGTACCTATTGTCAAGGGGGACAGCCACAGGGGTACTCTGCCGTGTCTGACACTTGCCCCTCCCTCTCCTGACTGTTACCCACTTACCTGTCTCCCGAGGCCCCAGTGTGACTACTTGCCTATAACTCCTCTCAATCACCTCCTCACTCTCCCTGACCAGATGAAGGTGATCGAGCTGCAGCTCCAGTTCCCTAACGCTGTCCCTAAGGAGCTGTAGCTCGACGCACCTGGAGCAGATGTGGCTGTCCAGGAGACTGGGAGTCTCTCGGGCTTCCCGCATTTAACACACAGTACAGAACACCAGCCTCACAGACATACTTCCTATTTCTATTCTTCACAGATAACCTACCTGGCCTCGACCCGTTATCACCGAAGCCCTGTTGAACCAAAGCCCTCCTATTCTGTCTCTCTCTACTCTAACGTTTTGAGTGTTTTTGTTGACATACCAAATCTCTTCAAACTCCTAATGAAGTATAGTCACTGTCTTGCCTTCTTTATAGCTGCATCGATATGTTGGGACCAGGTCAGGTCCTCAGAGATCTTGACACCCAGGAACTTGAAACTGCTGACTCTCTCCACTTCTGATCCCTGTATGAGGATTAGTATGTGTTCCTAAAGTCCACAATCAGCTCTTCGTCTTACTGACGTTGAGTGCCAGGTTGTTGCTGCGGCACCACTCCACTAGTTGGTATATCATGCTCCTGTACCCCATCTCATCTCCATGTGAGATTCTACTAACAATGGTTGTATCATCACCAAATTTATAGATGGTACTTGAGCTGTGCCTAGCCACAGAGTCATGGGTACAGACAGAGTAGAGCAGTGGGCTAAGCACACATTCCTGAGGTGCACCAGTGTTGTCAATCAGGATCTTATGATCTTGTAATATTCCAAATGTGGTCTAATCAGTATTAACCACACTTGACATTAGTTCATTCTCTTTTAGCAATATTTCTCTACATGGACATTTCCATTCAGAAACTCCCATGCTGTAAAGTCGATCAGAGCAGGGGACAGAGCAGATTATGTTAGAGTTTTATTGTCATTGCTGAAGACAATGAGATTACAGTACTGCTCCATTCAGCGCAAAACAGCACACTGGCAACTGAATTACTGAAAAAACAATGACAACATTTAAAGTAACATTTGAGTTATTTAGGATGACATCTAAATTACAACTGAATTTAAAAGAAACAACTCTAAACTGGGGCAGTTTTCAGTTGCATGAAAAAGCTGTTTTTCAGACTGATACTGGAAAGACAGGGCTTCAGGATCGGAGGCGAGAACTGATTTTGCTCACTCTTCCACAATGTTAACTCCTCTGTCACTGTAGCACTGCGACTATGAGCTCTGCCCTCAGCTGCTGTGCTCCGTGCCAGCTACCAGCTGATCTGACGGACTGATACTGAGGTTCGGGCCACCTCCAGGCTCAGATTTAACAACTCATCCAGTTCAGAATACTGTTGCTCACCTCTACTGCTTGCATGATTTGTGTTTTTTTTCCTTTCTCTGCGCATCAGATGTTGGTCTTTAGTTTATTTTTTTTATTGAGTTCTTTTGAGTTTCTTGCTTTGTGGCTGCCTGTAAGGATACAAATCTCAATAAGTACTTTGATAATAAATGTACTTTCAAACTTTGAATCTTTGATGCCTGTGCAAAGATGTTTCTGTATCTCTTGCCGGATGGCAGGAGATTGAATAGGTGAATAGTAGGGTGGGATGAGCCTGTCACAATTTTGCAAGCCAGTTGTAGACGTGTGTTGCTAATGGTTTCCAATCTGGTAGTCGTGTCCCAGTGATGTTCTGTGCAGTCCTAGTCACTTGCTGAAGTCCATTTTGGCCAATCTTGCTGCAGCTAGTGTACCATACTGTTACGTAGTATGCCAGTATGCTCTCAGTTACCCAACAATGAAGTTTTACCAGCAGTTTTTGGGACAGATTTGTTCTCTTTAAACTTCTAAGATAGTACTGTCGTTGCTGAGCCTTCCCTCCTATCAAGGAGGAGTTAGTGATCCAGGAGTGCTCCTCTGTGATATTTACTCCCAAACACTTAAAGCTGGACATCCTTTCCACTGCTTCGCCAGTTATCAGGAGTGAAGCTTCTTCATACCTTCTTGATTTCATGAAATCGATAATCATGTCTTTGTTTTTTGGATGTTGAGTGATCCTGCCATCAGGATTAGGGAGGTTGATGTGTACCTGCCTAGTCTGTCTGTCAGTGGAAATGGTAAGAAAGTCCAGAATCCAGTTGCAGATTGACATATAGAGTCAATGAATGTGTAGTTAAATAGTTAGCTTGTAGGGGAGTGTGGTGTTGATGGCAGAACTGTAGTCAATAAAAAAGCATTCTGGTGTCGGTGAGCTCGTGCTCCAGCTGTTCCGGTACGATGCAGATGGTATTCTCAGTCGACTGGAGAGTCAAATAGGCATGCTGGAGCTGGGGCGGAATAGTAGGGATGGCATGCCTAAGCAGTCTGTCCAGGCACTTGGCAACTATGTGCAACTGGCCTGTCATTGTTGAGACATGTTACTGCTGACTGCTGTGGGATTGGTAAGATGGCTGATGTTTTGAAGAATCCAGGGACAGAGGGAGATTCTGGATTCAGTAAAGTACCTTTGCCGGCTGGTCAGTGCAGCCCCAAGTCTGCTAACTGGTCCATGTGTTGATACCGTGGAGAGTAAGTTTCACCTCACGTGTGCTGAGTGTCAGCACTGTGTCCCGTGTCCGCAGTGTCAAGGCCTTCTTCACCGACTTGCTGTCAAACCAGGTGAAGAAGTTGTTCAGCTCCTCAGCTAGAGCGACGCTGCAGTTTGCAGGGCAGGACATCTTTCCTTTTCAGCCTGATGCTGTCCCACATGCGTCAGGGTTAGTGGCGTTATTGAAGTGTGTCTCTATCTTTACTTGGTGGTTTTGATGCCTTATTTACGGTTCGACCTGGTTTTGCAAAGTCACTGAATCTGTAAGCAGCATCCCGAGCCCTGAGCAGGTTCCTGATTTTGTTGTTCATCCATGGCTTTTGATTCGGGAATACAGGGATGTTTTTATTGCTGGCGACACTGTCTACATGATATCTGATACAGTCCATGACCGTCGTGGAGCAGCAAGTCACAGCAGCGAGGCTGCCCCCGAGGTACCAGGGTGGGATTAGTTTCTCATCCTCAGCTGGAATTGCCATTCCAGATTTGGGAATGACATGCAAGTGCCAGCAGATCGTTTCACAGAACATAAAACAGTACAGCACAGCAAAAGGCCACTCAACCCTCAGTGTTGTGCTGAACCAACTAAATTACTCATCAAATTGTCAACTAATTTTCTCTGCCTACACAATATCCATATCTTTCCTTTTTCCTCACATTCATGTGCCTATCTAAACGTCTCTTCAAAGTCGCTAATGTATCTGCCTCTACCACCAGCCCAGGCAGCACATTCCAGACACCCACCCCTCTGTGTGTGAAAAAAAACCTGCCCCTCACATCTTCTTTGAAATTACCCTCTCTCACCTTAAATGCATGTCCTCTGGTGTTAGACATTTCAACCCTGGGAAGAGATACTGTCTGTCTACTCTATCTGTGGCTCTCATAGTCTTATAAACCTCTGTCAGATCTCCCTTCGGCCTTCCTGCTCCAGATAAAACCACCCAAGATTGTACAACCTCTCGTTATAGCTCATGTCCTCTAATCCAGGCAGCACCCTGGTAACCTCTTCCGAACCCTTTTCTGTCATGAGGGCCGCAGATCTCAGATCCTCTCTCATGAACTGGTCACACAAAATGTAAGGCAGCTCTCAACAATGACTCGGATACCTTTGCTCACCTCACCGAGGCATCGTTCTATACGTGCTGTCCCTGCTCAGTCTCCACGTCCCCACCCTCGTCTGCCATTTGGACACAACATGGAGGTCCATTCTGCCATTTGTCAGGGAGAAGGTATACGTATCTGTTGAGGTCTTTGTTCAGACTGTCATCTTTCTTTATCCTGGGGACCCTGGACTGGGAGTGTTGTACAGAGCATGTTGTACAACAGGTTTGTAAACTGGTTCACATTCCCACACCACATTCCAGATATCTATTGAAAGGGCAGCTTTAGACACCTGGAATACGTAGAGTTGTGGCACCTGGATTGTGCAGAACCAGACTCAAACACAGTTATTTTCCCCAAGCAGAAAGACTCATCAACCCCTTCACCCACATACCCACCCCTCCTCACCTCCAACCACCTCCACTTTATCATTATATCAAAAGGTTAGCATGGTGCGACTGGTGTCCTGAGCTGCGTATATTTCCATACAAGAAACATCGAGGCAAAGGCAGATAATACTGCTGAAGATGACGCCAGCCAGTTTACAAACAGGCAATGTGCTGTTGTTAGGGCAAGACTTCAGTCAAGAGGATGAGTTGCAACGTAAAAGGCGGACAAAATCAAAAAAGGTGAACACAGGACTAAAGGTGTTACAATTGAATGCCTGTAGTACACAGAATAAGGTGGATGAACTTGCAGCACAGTTGCAGATTGGCAGGTATGATGTAGTCATCACTGAATCATGGCTGGAGGACTATAGCTGGAATCTTAATGTCCAAGGATAGACATTGTATTGAAAGGACAGGCAGGAAGGCAGAGGGGGCGGTGCTGCTCTGTTGGTAAAAAATGAAATCAAATCATTAGAAAGAGGTGACATAGGGTCGGTAGGTATTAGAAACATAGAAAATAGGTGCAGGAGTAGGCCATTCGGCCCTTCGAGCCTGCACCGCCATTTATTATGATCATGGCTGATCATCCAACTCAGAACCCCGCCCCAGCCTTCCCTCCATACCCCCTGACCCCCGTAGCCACAAGGGCCATATCTAACTCCCTCTTAAATATAGCCAATGAACTGGCCTCAACAGTTTCCTTGAATCATTGTGGATAGAGCTAAGGAACTGCAAGGGTAAGAAGACCCTGATGAGAGTTGTATTGACCCTCAAACAATAGTAAGGATGTGGCCTATAAATCACAATGGGAGATAGAAAATGCATGCCAAAAGGGCAATATTACAATAGTCATGGGAATTTCAATCTACAGGTAGATTGGGAAAATCAGGTTGGAGCTGGATTCCAGGAGGGGGAATTTCTAGAGTGCCCACACGATGGTTTTTAAGAGCAGCTCATGGTTGAGCCCACTAGAGCATCAGCTATCCTGAATAGGGTGTTGTGCAAAGAACCATAATTGATTAACGAGCTTAAGGTAAAAGAACCCTAAGAGGAAAATGATCATAATATACCTAAATTCACCCTGAATTTTGAGAAGGGGAAGCTAAATTCAGATGTATCAGAATGACAGTGGAGTAAAGGGAATTACAGAGGCATGAGAGAGGAGTTGGCCAGAATGGACTAAAAAAGAACACTGGCAGGGATGATGACAGAGCAGCAATGGCTGAGGTAGACATGTTCTCGATTAGCCAGGGCATCAAAGGGTATGGGGCGAAGGCAGGGGAATGGGGGTGACTGGAAGAATTGGATCAGACCATGATTGAATGGTGGAGCAGACAGATGGGCCGAATGGCCTACTTCTGCTCCTATATCTTATGAATTTCTAGGAGCAATTCAGAAGGCACAGGATATGTACATCCCAGAGAGGAGGACGTATTCGAAAGGCAAGACTACACAACCATGGCTAACAAGGGAAGTCAAGAACTTCATAAAAGCCAAAGAGAGGGCATATAACAGCATAGGCAGAGGAGAATGGGTCAATGTTGTGTACTTAGACTTTCAAAAGGCCTTTGGCTAGGTGCCACACATGAGGTTGCTTAAAGAGCTATGAGTCCATGGTATTACAGGAAAGATTCTAGCATGGATAAAGCAGTGGTGATTGGCAGGAGGCAAAGAGCAGGAATAAAGGGAACCTTTTCTGACTGGCTGCCAGTTACTAGTGGTGTTCCACAGTGGTCTGTGTTGGGAACAATTCTTTTTATGTTGTATATCAATGACTTGGATGATGGAATTGATGGCTTTGTTGCAAAGTTTGCAGACGATACGAAGATAGATAGAGAGGCAGGTGGTTTTGAGTAAGTAGAGAGGCTACAAAGGGACTTAAAACAGATTAGGAGAATGGGCCAAGAAGTGGCAGGTTGAATACAGATGAGAAGTGTATGGTCATGCACTTTGGCAGAAGAAATGAAAGAGCTGGCTCTCCATTTTCTAAATGGAGAGAAAATACAAAACACTGAGGTGCAAAGGACTTGGGAGTTCTTGTGCAGGATTCCCTAAACGTTAATTTGCAGTTTGAGTCGGTGGTAAGAAAGACAAATGCAATGTTAGCATTCCTTTCCAGAGAACTAGAATATAAAAGCAAGGATGTAATATTGAAACTTTATAAAGCACTGGTGAGGCTTTACTTGGAGTATTGTGAGCAGGTTTGGGCCCCTATATCTTAGAAAGGATATGCTGAAACTGAAGAGGGTTCAAAGGAGGTTCACGAAAATGTTTCCAGGATTAAACGGTTTGTCATGTGAAGGGTGTTTGAAGGCTCTGGGCCTGTACTCACTGAAATTCAGAAGAATGAGTGGTAACCTCACTGAAACCTATCAAATGGTGAAAGGCCGTGATAGAGTGAATGTGGAGAGGATGTTTCCTATGGTGGAGAGTCTATGACCAGAGAACACAGCCTCAGAATAGAGGGACATCCTTTTAGAACGGAGATGAGGAGGAATTTCTTCAGCCAGAGTGTGATGAATCTGTGGAATTCTTCGCAACAGGCAGCTGTGGAAACCATCTTTAGAAGGAGGTGAAAGAGGCCATAGTTGGAAGTTCAACGTCAAAGAATATATCTTGTAACGAAAGGACAGGCTGTAAGGCAAAGATGGTGATGTGGCTCTGTTGGTAAGAGATGGAATAATTTCTTTAGAAAGAGGTGATATAGGGTCAGAGAATGTTGAATCTTTATGGGTGGAGTTAAGAAATTACAAGGGCAAAAAAAACTTTATGGGAATCATATATAGGCTTCTAAATACGAACCAAGATGTGGAGTTGAGATTGCAAAGGGAGCTGGGAAAAGGCATGTAATAAGGGTAATGTCACAATTGTAATGGGGGCCTTCAATACACAAGGGGATTGGGAAAATTAGGTTGGTGTCGGATCGCAAGAGAGGGAATTTGTTAATTGCCTATGAGATTGCTTTTTAGAGCAGCTTGTGCTTGAGCCTACTCGAGGAAAGGCTATGTTAGATTGGGTGTTGTCTAATAACCCAGATCTTATAATGATCATGATCGTCTTCATACTGCAATTTGAGAGGGAGAAGCATAAGTCACATGTATCAGTATCGCAATGGAATAAGGGGAATTACAGAGGCATGAGAAGGAAGCTTGCCCAGTGGATTAGAGGAGGATGACGGCAGAGCAGAGATGGCTGAAGTTTCTGGGAATAGTTCACAAGGTGCAGGATAGATATGTCCCACAGAAGAAGTAGTTCTCAAATGGCAGGGTGAAGTTAAGGAGTACATAAAAGCCAAAGAATGGGCATATAAGGTAGCAAAACTGAGTGGGAAGTTGGATGATTGGGAAGCTTTTAAAATCCAACAAAAGGCAACTAAAAAAGCTATAAGAAGGGAAAAGATGAAATATAAGGGCAGCCGAGCCAATAATGTAAAGCAGGACACCAAATGTTTTTTTTCAGTTATACAAAGAGTAAGGGGGAGGTGAGAGTTGATATTGGACCATTGAAAAATGATGCTGGTGAGGTAGTAATGGGTTCCAGAGAAATGGTAGATGAACTTAATGGGGATTTTGCATCTGTCATCACTGTGGAAGACACTAGCAGTGTGCCGGGGCCCATGAGTGTCAGGGAGTAGGAGTGGGTGCCATTGCTACCACAAAGGACAAAGTGCTAGACAAACTCAAAGGTCTGAAGATGTATAAGTCACCTGGACCAGGTGGAGTCCTGAGAGAGGTTGCTGAAGAGATAATGGATGCATTGGTCATGGTCTTTAAAGAACACACTTGATTCTGGCATTGTCTCGGAGGAGTGGAAGATTGCAAATGTCACTCCACCCTTTATGAAGGGAGGAAGGCAAAAAAAAGGAAATAATAAGCCAGTTAGCCTAACCTCAGTGGTAGGAAAAGTGTTGGAGTCTATTATTAAGAATGAGGTTGGAGACTAATGATAAAATAAATCCAAGTCAGCATGGTTTCTTTAAAGGGAAATCTTGTCTGACTAACCTGTTAAAGTTCTTCAAGGAAGTAACAAGCAGGGTGGACAAAGGAGAGGCAGTCGATATTATTTACTTGGATTTTCAGAAAACATTTGATAGGGTACCACAGGTGAGGCTGCTTAACAAGATAAAATCCTATGGCATTACAGGAAAGATACTGACATGGATAGCGGAGTGGCTGACAGGCAGGAGGCAGCAAGTGGGAATAAAAGGGGCCATTTTTATATTTTTTAAATTTTATATATGGCTGCTGATGACTACTGTTTTCTTCAGGGGTCAGTATTGGGACTGCTGCTTTTCACACTGTTTGTCAATGATTTAGATAATGGAATTGATGGATTTGTGGCAAAGTTTGTGGATGATACGAAGACAGGTGGAGGGGTAGGTAATGCTGAGGAAGCAATGTGATTGCAGCAGGACTGAGACAGATTGGAAGAAAGGGTAAAAATGCGGAAGATGGAATGCAGTGTTGGAAAAGGTATGATAATGCATTTTGGTAAAAGGAGTAATAGTGCAGACTGTTATCCAAATAGGCAGAAGGTTCAAAGGAGTCCTCGTGCAATACGTCCAGAGGTTAAATTACAGATTGAGTCCGTGGTAAAGAAGGCAAATGTAATGTTGGCATTTATTTGATGGGGAATAGAATATAAAGACAAGGAGATAATGCTGAGGCTTTACAAGATACTAGTCAGGCTGCACTTTGAGTACTGTCAACAGTTTTGGGCCCCATATCTCAGGAAGAATGTGCTGTCATTGGAGAGAGTCCAGAGGAGCCTCACAAGAATGAAAGGGTTAACATATAAGGAGCATTTGGCATCTATGGGCCTGTACTCACTGGAATTTAGAAGAGTGCACGGGGATCTCATTGAAACCTACCGAATATTGAAAAAACAAGATCGGGTGGATGTGGAGAAGATGTTTCCTATGGTGGAGGTATCCAGAACTAGAGGGCACAGTCTCAAAATTGAGGGATGACCTTTTAGAACAAAGTTAGGGAGGAATTTTTTTAGCCAGTGACTAGTGAATCTGCTACAGACTGCGATGGAAGCCAAGTCGTTGGGTAAATTTACAGTACAGCGGAAGTTGATCATTTCCTGATTGGTCAGGGCATCAAAGGATATGCGAAAAGGTACATAGAACCATAGAACCATAGAAACTACAGCACAGAAACAGGCCCTTTGGCCCTTCTTGGCTGTGCCGAACCATTTTCTGCCTAGTCCCACTGACCTGCACACAGACCATATCCCTCCATACACCTCCCATCCATGTATCTGTCCAATTTATTCTTAAATGTTAAAAAAGAACCCGCATTTACCACCTCGTCTGGCAGCTCATTCCATACTCCCACCACCCTCTGTGTGAAGAAGCCCCCCCCAACGTTCCCTTTAAACTTTTCCCCCCTCACCCTTAACCCATGTCCTCTGGTTTTTTTCTCCCCTTGCCTCAGTGGAAAAAGCCTGCTTGCATTCACTCTATCTATACCCATCATAATTTTATATATCTCTATCAAATCTCCCCTCATTCTTCTACGCTCCAGGGAATAAAGTCCTAACCTATTCAACCTTTCTCTGTAACTGAGTTTCTCAAGTCCCGGCAACATCCTTGTAAACCTTCTCTGCACTCTTTCAACCTTATTTATATCCTTCCTGTAATTTGGTGACCAAAACTGAACACAATACTCCAGATTTGGCCTCACCAATGCCTTTTACAACCTCATCATAACATTCCAGCTCTTATACTCAATACTTCGATTAATAAAGGCCAATGTACCAAAAGCTCTCTTTATGACCCTATCTACCTGTGACGACACTTTTAGGGAATTTTGTATCTGTATTCCCAGATCCCTCTGTTCCACTGCACTCCTCAGTGCCTTACCATTAACCCTGTATGTTCTACGTTGGTTTGTCCTTCCAACGTGCAATACCTCACACTTGTCAGTATTAAGCTCCATCTGCCATTTTTCAGCCCATTTTTCCAGCTGGTCCAAGTCCCTCTGCAGGCTCTGAAAACCTTCCTCACTGTCTACTACACCTCCAATCTTTGTATCATCAGCAAACTTGCTGATCCAATTTACCACATTATCATCCAGGTCATTGATATAGATGACAAATAACAATGGACCCAGCACTGATCCCTGTGGCACACCACTAGTCACAGGCCTCCACTCAGAGAAGCAATTCTCTACCACCACTCTCTGGCTTCTTCCATCGAGCCAATGTCTAATCCAATTTACCACCTCTCCATGTATACCTAGCGACTGAATTTTCCTAACTAACCTCCCATGCGGGACCTTGTCAAAGGCCTTACTGAAGTCCATGTAGACAATATCCACTGCCTTCCCTTCATCCACTTTCCTGGTAACCTCCTCGAAAAAACTCCAACAGATTGGTCAAACATGACCTACCACGCACAAAGCCATGTTGACTCTCCCTAATAAGCCCCTGTCTATCTAAATGCTTGTAGATTCTGTCTCTTAGTACTCCCTCCAATAACTTACCTACTACTGACGTTAAACTCACCGGCCTATAATTTCCCGGATTATTTTTCGATCCTTTTTTAAACAACGGAACAACATGAGCCACTCTCCAATCCTCCGGCACTTCACCCGTAGACAGCGACATTTTAAATATTTCTGCCAGGGCCCCCGCAATTTCAACACTAGTCTCCTTCAAGGTCCGAGGGAACACTCTGTCAGGTCCCGGGGATTTATCCACTTTAATTTTCCTCAAGACAGCAAGCACCTCCTCCTTTTCAATCTGTACACTTCCCATAGTCTTTTCATAGACATGACCTCAGGATGCCAGAGTGCAGAGTTCATTTCCAGCATCCTCTGGAAGCACCTTGAATGCTCCTTCCCGTGTGCGCATGGGTTTTCTTTGGTTTTCTTTATAGTTTCCATAGACACGATTGAGGTTGAGTGGGATCTGGGATAAGCCATGAAGGAATGGCGGAGCAGACTCGATGGGCTGAATGGCCTAATTCTGCTCCTTTGTCTTATGGTCAACCATAGTTGTTGGTAGATTCTTGATTGGTCAAGGCATGCAGGGATATGGGGAGAAGGCAGGAGATTGGAACTGAGAGGAAACATGGATCAGCCATGATAAATTGTGTAGCAGGCTTGATGGGCCAAATGGCCTAATTCTGCTCCTATATCAGTCATCTTATGCCCAGACACTTCTATACCTTATGTCACTTTATGGACATAAAATCAAACCATGTTTATCACCTGGCCGCATGGTGTGCCGACAACAACCTGACCCTTAACACCCAGACCACCAAGGAGATCATGGTGGACTTCAGGCATGCTAGGAGCCACACTCACAGCCCCATCTACATCAACGGAGCTGTAGTGGAGTGTGTATCAAGCTTCAAATTCCTTGGTGTCCACATTTCCAAGGATCTCACCTGGTCACTGAACTCCTCCATCCTGATCAGAAAGGCGCAACAGTGCCTTTATTTCCTGCGGAGCATCAAGAAAGCTCACCTCTGTCCCAGGATACTGACGGACTTTTACCGATGTACCATTGAGAACATACTCACCAACTGCATCTCAGTGTGGTATGGCAATTGTCCCATATCGGACCGCAAAGCACTCCAGTGTGCGGTGAAAACTGCCCAGCAGATTATCGGCACCCAATTGCCCACCATTGAGAACATCTACCATAAACACTGCCTGGGCAGGGCGAAAAGCATTATCAGGGATGCATCTCATCCTAACCATGGACTTTTTACTCTCCTCCCACCCGGTAGGCGCTACAGGAGCCTCCGCTACCGCACCAACAGGCTCAGGAAGAGCTTCTTCCCTGAGGCTGTGACCCTGCTGAACCTCACATCACAGCGCTAAGCAGTATTGTACCCATATTGTACTGTCTCAGTACTTTTATATTTGTGTGCTGTGGCACTTACTTTTTATTCACAGTTATTTTGTAAATAACACTATTCTTTGCATTTCTGGTTAGATGCTAACTGTATTTCATTGGCTTTGTATCTGTACTCAGTACAATGACAATAAAGTTGAATCTAATCTGATCTATTGTATGTATTTACAGTATTTTAAAACTTATATATACATATCTATATATAATTAAATAAGCAGCGCAAAAATAAAACAAAAAGATAGTGTTCAGGGGTTCATTCTCCGTTCAGAAATCTGATGGCAGAGGGAAAGAAGCTGTTCCTGAAATGTTGAGTGTGTGCCTTCAGGCTCCTGTACCTCGGCCTTATCAGTAGTTACAAGAAGAGGGCAACAATAAAAGATATGATATGGGCCTGGAAATAAAACAGGTAACACTCCCTTACAGATGTCTGTCAAATACTTTAAGAGCAGGGACAGGCTTACAGGGCATCCTCAACACTGAGGATACTGTTTTATTTAAGTTTTGTTGATGCTTAGTTCTTTTTACACAAAACAACGACACAAACTAAAAGGGAGCCTGTGGATAAAGATCATTTATTTAAAGATACAATGCGGTCCTTCTGGCAACCCGATTTCACCCTACCCCAATCACAGGACAATTTACAATGACCAATTAACTTACTAACTGGTATGTCTTTGAATTGTGGGTGGGAAACCGGAGCACCCAAAGAAAACTCATGCACACACGGGAAGGAGCATTCAAGGTGCTTCCAGAGGACGCTGGAAATGAACTCTGCACTCTGGCACCCTGAGGTCATGTGAACCACTCCACTACTGTGACACTGGTGGTTAGGATAGGGTCAGCACAGTGAAGTTCCCTCAGCAAACTGAACACAGGGAAGCTGCCCTTATACTGCCATGCCAAATGTTGCCAAGGCCATGACAGCAAAGGTTACTCTAAGACAGCATCTCCTATGTTGCAACACACATCAAAGTTGCTGGTGAACACAGCAGGCCAGGCAGCAAGCATCTCTAGGAAGAGGTACAGTCGACGTTTCGGGCCGAGACCCTTCGTCAGGACTAACTGAAGGAAGAGTTAGTAAGAGATTTCCTATGTTGCACTAGAACGTTCCATCTGCATGGTATAGCAACTACAGAGGGCTGTGCATGCAGCTCAGCACATCTCAGAAGCCTGCCTCCCCTCCATGGACTCTCTCTACTTTCCACTGCCTCAGTAAAGCAGCCAGAATTATCAAAGATCCCACCCAGCCCAGACATTTTCTGTTCTGCGCCCCTCCCATTGGGTAGCAGATGCAAAAGCCTTAAAGCACGTCCCATCAGGCTGAAGAACACCTTCTACCCTGCAGTTATAACACCCTAAATTGGACATAATTGCTGTCATTATCATCTTGCACCTTTCTGTCTGCCTGCTCTGCACTTTCTCTCAAACCGTAGCTTCATTCTGCACTTTAGAACAGAGATAAGGAGGAATTTTTTAGCCAGAGGGTGGTGAATCTGTGGAATTCATTGTTACAGATGCATGTGGAGCCCAAGCTATTGGGTAGATTTCAAGCAGAGGTTGATAGGATCTTGATTAGTCAGGGTGGTCAAAGTTTACAGGGAGAAGGCTGGAGAATGGCATTGAAAGGGATCATAAATCAGCCATTGTGGAATGGCAAAGCAAGCACGATGGGCTGAATGGCTTCATCCTGTTCCTATATCTTATGGTCTGACGGTCTAAGGATCCTTTGCTTTGGGGCAGGGTGCAGTCTTGCTAGTTACAGGTCATTTAGACCATAAGACCATAATATATAGGAGAAGAATTAGGCCATTTGGCCCATCAAGTGCACCACCATTCCATCATGGCTGATCTATTCTTCCTCTCAGCCCCAATCTCCTACCCTCTCCCCATAGCCCTTCATGCCCTGACCAGTCAAAAATTTACCATCCTCTGTCTTAAATATTCATAAAAATGGCCTCCACAGCTGCCTGTGGCAATGAATTCCACAGATTCACCACACTCTGGCTAAAGAAATTCCTCCACATCTCCATTCTAAAAAGATACCCCTCTCTTCTGAGGTTATGTCCTCTGGTCATAGACTCTCCCACCAGTGGAAATATCCTCTCCACATGCACTCTATCAAGGCATTTCAACATTCAATAGGTTTTCATGAGGTAACCCCTCATTCTTCTGAATTCTAGTGAATACAGGCCCAGAGCCATCAAATGCTCATCATATGACAAGCCAGTCTATCCTGAGAACATTTTCGTGAATCCTTTGAACTCTCTCCAGTTTGAGCACACCTTTCTAAGATAAGGGGCCTAAAACTGCTCATAATATCATAAGTGAGACCTCACCAGTGCTTTACAAGGTCTCAACATCATTTTATTCTACCCTTTAATTTCTTCTACCAAAGTGCATGACCATACACTTGCTGACACTGTACTCCACCTGTCATTTCTTTGTCCATTTTCCTAATCTGGCCAAATTCTTCTGTCACTTCCCTAGTTCCTCAAAACTACCTGCCCCTCCACCTATATTCATATTGTTCACAAAATGTGCAACAAAGCCATCAATTCCACCATCCAAATCATTGATATATGATGTAAAAAGAATCAGACCCCTGAGGAACACCACTAGTCTCTGGCAGCCAGCCAGAAAAGGCTCCCTTTATTCCCACTCTTTGCCTCCTGCCAATCAGCCACTGCTTCATCCATGCTAGAATCTTTCCTGTAAACCCATGGGCTCTTAACTTGTTAAGCAGCCTCATGTGTGGCAACTTGTCAAAGGCTTTCTGAAAATTCAAGTACACATTAACTGATTCTCCTTTGTCTATCCTGCTTGTTATTTCTTCAAATAATTTCCAACAGATTTGTCAGGCAAGATTTTCTCTTGAGGAATCAATCCTGAGTGAGGCCTATTTTATCATGTGCCTCCAAGTACCCTGAGACATCATCCTGACAATCATCTCCAACATCTTCCCAACCACTGAGGTCAGACTAACTGGCCTATAATGTCCTGTCTTTTGCCTCTTTCTCTTCTTGAAGAGTGGAGTGACATTTGCAATTTTCCAGTCTTCTGAAACATTTTAGAATCTAGTAATTCTCAAAAGATCTTTTCTAATGCCTCCATAATCTCTTCAGCCACCTCTTTCAGAACCCTGGGGTGTCCACCATCTGGTCCTGGTGATTTATCTACCTTCAGACCTTTCAGTTTCCCAAGAACTTTCTCCCAAGTAATGGCAACTTCACACACAACTGACCCCTGACACTCTCGAACTTCCACCACACTGCTAGCATCTTTCACAGTGATGATTGATGCAAAATACTTAGTCAGTTCGTCTGCCATTTCCTTGTCCCCCATTACTACCTCTCCAGCATAGTTTTCACGCGGTCCAATATCCACTCATTTCTCCTTTACACTTTATGTATCGGTAGAAACTTCTGCTATCCTCTTTAATATTATTGGCTAGCTTACTTTCATGTTTCATCTTTTCCAGCTTGATGACTTTTTAGCTGATTCTTTGACTGTTAAAACTTTCCAATCTTCTAACTGCCCAAACAACAGGAATTCTGCAGATGCTGGAAATTCAAGCAACATACATCAAAGTTGCTGGTGAACGCAGCAGGCCAAGCAGCATCTATAGGAAGAGGCGCAGTCGACGTTTCAGGCCGAGACCCTTCGTCAGGACTGCCCACTAATTTTTCCTTGGTTATATGCCCTCTCTTTGACTTTTATGTTGGCTTTGACTTCTCTTGTTAGACATGGTTGTGTCATCTTGCCTTTGGAATATTTATTACTGTTTGGGATGCACATATTCTGTCTTCTGAATTGCTTCCAGAAATTCCAGTCAATGCTGCTCTGCCATCTCCCTGCCAGTGTTCTTTTCCAATCAATTCTGGCCAACTCCTCTCTTTAATTACCTTTACTCCACTGTAATACAGATACATCTGACTTTAGCTTCTCCTTCTCAAATTTCAGGGTGAATATATTCTTATAATGATTACTTTCCCCTAAGGGTTCGTTTACTGTAGGTTCTCGAATCAGTTTCAGTTCGTTGCACAACACCCAGTTCAGAATAGGTGATCCTTTAGTGGGCTCAACCTCGAGCTGCTCTTAAAAAGACACCTCATAGGCACACTAGAAATTTCCCCTCCTGGAATCCAGCACCAACCTTATGTTTCCAATCTACCTGCCTATTGAAGTCCCCCGTGACTAATTTCCCTTTGGCATGCATTTTCTATCTCGCATTGTAATTTGTAGGCATATCCTTACTACTACTGTTTGGGGGTCTGTATACAACTGGAACTGCAAGCTGAGCAGTGGTAGTGGGGACAAGCTCCCACTACCTAAAAGTGCTCCTCACGGCATGCGCCTCAAATAGCCTCTGACAACCAAGTCCAACTCCTGGCCTTCTCGTGTGGCTTAGCCTCTAAGCCCGGCGGAACTGTTTCTACTGACAGGAGAAGGGGCGAAGGCAGGTTCTGGCGCCTTAAAACCAGTGCTTCAGGTAGATGGAGCTTGTCAGCCTGGGAAGGCAGTCCGTCTAAGAGAGGGAAAACTCTGATTTCACATCTGCGCTGCCTTGCGGCCATACCCACTCATGGGAAAGGCTTCGGGAGTAAACCCCGAGGACAAATCCAGAGCTGGGGTCCCTAAGGCAGCCCGACGTTGCCTTCAACCTCGTTCTGGCAACTCCTGCGACGACACCGGTGCTAAGCTGTAATGGCCCTTGCCCTTCCCTTGAACAACATTGGTGTCATGGAGAGGGGAGACTTGCTGCTTGGGCAACTGCCGGTCTTCCATACAACCTTGCTCAGGCCTGCGCCCTGGAGAAGACACTCCAGTCTTTCCAGGCGCAGATCCATGGTCTCGGGAGACTAACAGATGCCACCACAATACAACTGCCATCAGGGTCTTTTTACCCTTGCAGTTCCTTAGCTCTATCCACAATGATTCAACACTTCCAACCCTATGTCACTTGTTTTTAATGATTTGATTTCAATTTTTACCAACAGAGCAACGCTATCACCTCTGCCTTCCTGCCAATCTTTCTGATATAATGTGTATCTCTGGATATTAAGCTCCCCGCTATAATCTTTTTTTAGCTGTGACTCAGAACATCGTACTTGCCAATCTGTAACTGTGCTAGAAGTTCATTTATCTTATTCCGTATATTTTGCCCATTCCGAAACAATAACTTCAGTCGTGTATTCACCCTTGTCAATTTTGTCCACCTTTTACATTGCAACTCATCCTGCTGACTGCAGTTTTCCACTATTATCTGCCTCTCCTTGCTAGGAGTATCACTACATATTTCCTCTGTTTGACAACCAACTACTTCATCTTCAGCACTATCACTCCCATCCCCCTGCCAAATTAGTTTAAACCCTCCCGAGCAACTGCAGCAAATCTGCCCGCAAGCTTACTGGGATCCCTTTAGGTTCAGGTGTAACCCATGCCTTTTGCAATTCCCCCAGAGATGCGGATGATCCATAAATCTGAACCCCTGCCCCCTGCAGCAGTTACGCAGACACGCATTCAGCTGCCAAATCATCCTATTCTTACTCTCACTGGCACGTGGCACAGGCAGCAATCCAGAGGTTACTGCCCTGGACATCCTGTTTGTCAGCTGTTCTGTTTGTGCAGCAGAGGTGACAGCTGTGTGAAGCAGCCACTGGCCGTGGCCACACCATGACATGCTCTTTGTGCACACAGATCCTCGCTGAGGAAACACAAGTACCGGTGGTGTTTACAGCTGAATCACAGAACACACAACATCCAGCATAGAACAGTACAGCACCGCGACAGGCCCCTCAGCACACCATATTGTGCAAAACCAATTAAATGAGTTAACCGGAATCAATGTATTTCCTGTATGGTAAACTCCTGGACACTCTCCATTGGTCCAGTGTGTCCCAGTGAACCAGATTCAATGTATTTCCTGTATGAAACATTCTTCCACACTCCACTGGACCAATGTGTCTCAATTAACTGTATTTCCTGTAGACCATTTATTACATCGCTTCTTTCCTGTCACACATTGCTCCCAGATTTAAAGATTAACTTTACCTCTGACATGTATATCAGAATATACCGTGAAACATGTCATTTGCTTCAAATCTAATCAGCGAGGAAGTGTTGGTGTTGGCCTGGTCCAGCGCCAGTGTAGCATGCCCACAACTCACTCACCCTAACCCGGGTCTCTTTGGAATGTGAAAGGAAACTCGGATGCTATCCACACGGTCTCGGGCAGAACATAAGAACTCTTTACAGACTGTGGCAGGAATCACACAGCTAGTGCTATAAAGCATTGCGCTAATCACTCTTCTGCCATGCTGTCTGTTTGGCTATCAAATGAAGAGGGAGCCGCTAACATAAAGCAGATGAGGTGGAAAATTGTCTTGTACCTTTCTGTTCGGGACACCCTCGGCAGGAAAAGCAAGGCTGTGACAGAAAACTCCCTCCCTCTTCTCTGACCAAATGCTATTCTGGCATGCAATTGAAATAAGTGATTGAATGGAACTGTTCATTCAAGCAAGAATTGTTTATTGAGATCGACCTGCTTCTCTCCACCAACATCTCAATATGATTAATTGTCAGTCTGACTCATCGTGTTTGTGGTCTTCCACTGGTGATGTGCTACCTAATTTGCCTTTATAAAATCATGACAAACTCACACAGAACACCATGAAATTGTTCTGAGGGATAATTCTTTTATTTCAATAAGTCGTTGCTCAGGTTTAGGCACACGCGGACACGGCCTGACAATGGGAGCACATGGAAGAGTACAGCACAGGAACAGGCCCTTGGCCCACAATGTTGTGCAGTCAAGTAATCAATTGGCCACCCAAACTAATCTCTACTGCCTACGCAATGTTCATATCTCCATTTTCCTCACCTATCTAAACATCTCTTAAAAGTCCCAAACGTATTTTCCTCTACCACCAGCCCAGGCAGCCACCACTCTGTGTAAAACAACTTGCCCCTCACATCTCCTTTGAAATTACCTCCTCTCACCTTCAAAACTCTGGTATCAGACATTTCAACCCTGATGAAAAAGATATTGTCTGTCTACTCTCTCTATGCCTCATGATCTTATAAACTTCCATCAGATCTCCCTCTATTTACCTCAGTTTCAAGGACTCCTCATCTCATGTTCTTGATTATTTATTTGTTATTATTATAAAGTAATATCACACTGAGTTGTGGGCGTGTGATGGGGTGAGTGAATGAATTTATCCCCTCCTGCTCAACAGCCTGATGGCTGAGGTTGTTCCTGAACCTGGTGCTGTGGGTCTGAGGCTCCCGTACCCACTTCCCGATGGCAGCCGTGAGAAGACAGCATGATCCGGGTGGCAGGGGTCCTTGATGATGGATGCTGATTTTCTGCAAAACCGCTCTGTGTCGAAGTGCTAAATGGTGGGGAGGGCTTTACCCATGATGGACTGGGTCATATCCACCACTTTTTGTTGGATTTTCTGTTCAAGAACATTGGTGTTTCCATACCAGGCTGTGAGGCAGCCAATCAATAGACCACTGCGTATCCATAGAAGTCACATAACATGCCAAATCTTGGCTGAATTTGCTGAAGTCCTCGTTGACAACACCCATAGCAATTATACCTTAACCACTTCCCTACCCTCAATCATCCCCAATACGTCCTCAACCAACTCACTCATCAGCACAGCATGACCTGCACCGCACAAAGCCATGCTGACTACTGCTAATAAGAGCATATTAATCCTCCCCCTCAGAATCTTCCCTCTCACTGATGTAAGACTCAACAGCCTATAATTTCCAGGCTTGTCCCCAATGTCCTTCTTTAACAAGGCAATAACTTCGGTAATTTTTGACTTAGTTGATTGAGATCTCCGCTTACACAAAACTGAGTGAGATCTGGGTCATTCCCACAGTCCAAAGACGTACCAGGTAGGTTAACTGGTCATTGTAAATTCGGCCCATCAAGTCTGCTCTGCCTTTTCACCATGGCTGATTTATTATCCCTCTCAACCCCATTCTCCTCTCTTCTCCTCATAACCTTTGACATCCTGATTAATCAAGAACCTATCAACCTCCACTTTAACTATACCCAAATGAGTTGGCCTCCACAGCCATCTGTGGCAATGAATTCCACAAATTCATCAGCTGCTGGCTAAAGAAATTCCTCCTTGTCTCCTGTTCTAAATGGACAGTCTCTGTTCTGAGACGGGACCCTCTGGTCCTAGACTTTCCCACTTCCACATCCACTCTATCTAGGGGTCTTAAGCCTGTATTTGACCCAAAACTGCTTCATAAAACATAAAACATTATAGCACAGTACAGACCAAAATGGTATGTCGACCTTATAACTTACTCTAAGATTAATCCACTTTCTTTTGCACTGGAAAAGGTAGTTGCGATCAACCAGTGCACAGACTGAATACAACGTGAAGACTGAAACCTTCATTCTATGGTTGTGTCACACCGGCAAGTAGTTCAACTCACAATATAATTGACCAAGGTAATGTTAGTGTTGAGGAGGCATTACCATGATCTTCACTCTGGAGGTAACTCAAAAGAATACTTACATAAGACTATAAGACATAGGAGCAGAATTAGGCCATTCAGCCCATTGAGTCTGCTCCACCTTTCCATCACGGCTGATTTATTACCCCTCCCAATCTCATTCTCCTATCTTCTCTCTGTAACCTTTGACACTCTGAAGAATCAAGAACTTATCACCCTCTGCTTTAGATATGCCCCCTGCCACAGTTTGTGGCAGTGAATTCAACAGATTCACCACTCTCTGGCTGAAGAAATTCCTCATCTCTGTTCTAGATGGACATCCCTGTGTTCTGAAGCTGTGTCCTCTGGTACTAGATTCCCCCACTACAGAAAACATCCTCTCCTCATCCACTTTATCTAGGCCTTTCAATATTCAATAGGTTGCAATCAGATTCCGCACTCATTCTGGTGAGTGCAGACCCCATGTGTTAACCCTTTCATTCTGGGAATCATTTTCATGAACTTCCTCTGGACCCTCTCCAGTGCCAGCACATCTTTTCTTAGATAAGGGACTCAAAACTGCTCACAATACTCCACGTGCAGACTGACCACTGCTTTATAAAGCCTCAGCATTAAATCCTTGCTCTTATATTCTACTAGAGAATGGAGTTAGGGAATCTGAAGGGAACTCAAAAGAGTACCAACAATGGTAGATGAGGACATGACGAGTGGAGTTGGGAATTTCTGCTAAAACCGCACAGTCTTCACATCTCCAAATTCACCAGTTTTGATCTGAGTTAAGACTCATCTGTCACAAACCACAAAAGTAAAAGGGAGCTTCCGCTGGTTTCATTTTGATTAAGACTGGTCTGTGGATTGTTAGATTTTCGAGAAAGTTAATGAAATATTTCTTTATTTTTACAATTTACCGTACGTGTGAATGTTGCAAGCAGGGAAGGAGATTATCTTCAAAGTTGTCATTAAATAGCTGACGACGAGTCAGACTATGTTTACTGAGTTCTTCCTATTGAAATACAGTTTGAAACAGTGTGTAGGTGAAGCAATGGCCCCTGACCTTTGCAGATATCCACTGAGTGATGATAATAATCATTCTTACTCATGCAAGGCAATGCAGAATTATCCTTATTAACCTCACTCTCCATTGACACATTGAACCACAATGACTGTGTTCACCCTTTCCCTCTGTTCTGCTTTCTGCTCTTCTTGGACTGTATAGCAACATTTGGTTAAGTTTTATTTATTAAACCAAGGTTTCATCAGGTCCAAGTTCCAGTTTAATTGTCATTCAACTATACCCATGAATACAGACAAACGAAACAATGTTCCTCTGGGGTCAAGGCGCAAAACACAGTACCAACAGTCATACACAGCACAAGGAATGCATAGCACCTAAGATCAGAGCAGACACACAGTCACACAAAGTGATAATAATCCAGCCCACGTCCCCAGAGTGTCATGTCCTGTACATTGATGGCACACAAGTATTGTCAGCAAAAACAAGCCCACAGCAGTCTGATGATGCAACCACGGATGAATGTCTTCCACCGAGCGAACACTGGAGAGCAGCACTAAAGGGAGAGGTCAGTGCCTAACCCGGAATGGATTCCAGCATGCCTGCCACACAACCCCCGCTGATTTTCCCATGGGTGGCTGCAACAAGCAATCTTGTGGTATGAAGGCTTGATCTGCGTATGAAGGTGTGGCCATGCAGCTCCACGACCGTCGGACTCACCAATCAACTAGTCAATTGGACTTGCAGTATTCTACATGACCAAGTTGTGATCTTGTGAACATACTGAAACTTACAGCTGATTACTCTTGTCTGTGAGACTCCATATTTTAAAGACACAATTCTAAAATGTTCACACTTAAAATTCCATAATGTCTTGCCCCTACCCCTACACCATCCCTATCACTTTCATCTCCCTCTAGCCCCAAAACCCTATGTAGATCCATGGCCTCCTCCTGTCCCATCACTCATTGTAGGTCCATGGCTTTCTCCTGCCCCGACACCCTGTGTAGATCCATGGCCTCCTTCTGCTCCGACACCAATTGTAGATCCATGGCCTCCTCCTGCTCCGACACCCTGTGTGGATAAATGGCCTCCTTCTGCTCCGACACCCTGTGTAGATCCATGGCCTCCTCCTGTCCCAACACTCATTGTAGGTCCATGGCTTTCCCCTGCCCCGACACCCTGTGTAGATCCATGGCCTCCTTCTGCCCCGACACCCTGTGTAGATCCATGGCCTCCTTCTGCCCCGACACCCTGTGTAGATCCATGGCCTCCTTCTGCCCCGACACCCTGTGTAGATCCATGGCCTCTTCCTGCTCCGACACCCTGTGTAGATCCATGGCCTCCTCCTGCTCCGACACCCTGTGTAGATCCATGGCCTCCTCCTGCCCCGACACCCTGTGTAGATCCATGGCCTCCTTCTGCCCCGACACCCTGTGTAGATCCATGGCCTCCTTCTGCCCCAACACCTTGTGTAGATCCATGGCCTCCTCCTGCTCCGACACCCTGTGTAGATCCATGGCCTCCTCCTGCCCCGACACCCTGTGTAGATCCATGGCCTCCTCCTGCCCCGACACCCTGTGTAGATCCATGGCCTCCTCCTGCCCCGACACCCTGTGTAGATCCATGGCCTCCTCCTGCCCCGACACCCTGTGTAGATCCATGGCCTCCTCCTGCCCCGACACCCTGTGTAGATCCATGGCCTCCTCCTGCTCCGACACCCTGTGTAGATCCATGGCTTTCTCCTGCCCCGACACGTCTCCAGGATGATTGTGCCCATTGGCCCTATTCCATATTTAGCTGAGTCATCATCTGTTTGGTAATTCCTTTAGTGCAGTACCACGGGTGCATCTCAAAGACATGATAAAAAGTGCGAATTTCCGTTACTGTACTCATATAAATTGAAAAACTACAATGGTAAAAGGACAGTTCTTTTAAAAAAAGAACCTGAGGCCATGGCAGAAATGACAAAACAGAACAGGAACATGAGTGGTTTCCGTTTCTTGGTCAGCACTTAGAGATGTATCTCTCGATCTAATCGCACCTACACTTCAAATTTGCTCGCCCACTTAATTCACTTTCAGAAAGGGCATCAGTATTGGAAACTTTTCAGAAACATCACCACTCTGGAGAGCAGATGTCCAATCACTGCACTCTCTGCCGGTGCTTTCAAAACAAACACTGCCATCATTTCAAACTTCTACCAATAATAGCTGAGTACAGCATGGGCAGGTTGTTGTGTCTGTGGCATTATCAGCCAATAAATAGGTCACAATCTGGGTTGTTCACTTCCCAATCATCAACAGTTTTCTTTCAGCCCACGCTAAGACTACACTGCAGAAAGATTGGTGGACGCTGAGGGGAGATCTGATAGAGGTTTATAAGATTTTGAGAGGCATAGATACAGTGGACAGACGGTATCTTTTTCCCAGGACTGAAATATCTAATACCAGAGGGCATGCATATAAGGTGAGAAGGGGTAATTTCAAAGGAGATGTGAGGGGGAAGATTTTTTACACAGAGAGTGGAGGGTACCTGGAATGCAATGCCTGGAGAGGATAGAGGCAGAAACATTAGAGACTTTAAGGAGACATTTATATAGGCACATGAATGTGAGGAAAATTGGAAGGGCAAGGATATTGTAGGCAGAAGAGGTAAGTTTAGTAGGCCATTTGATTATGAATTTATTTGGTTTGGCACAACATTGTGGGCTGAATGGCCTGTCTCTGTGCTGAACATTGTGGATCAAATGGCCTGATCCTGTGCGGTACATTGTGGGCCGAATGGCCTGAGCCTGTGCTGTACATTGTGGGCCGAATGGCCTGATCCTGTGCTGTACATTGTGGGCTGAATGGCCTGTCCCTGTACTGTACATTGTGGATCAAATGGCCTGATCCTGTACGGTACATTGTGGGCTGAATGGCCTGATCCTGTACGGTACATTGTGGGCCGAATGGCCTGATCCTGTGCTGTACATTGTGGGCCGAATGGCCTGATCCTGTGCTGTACATTGTGGGCTGAATGGCCTGTCCCTGTACTGTACATTGTGGATCGAATGGCCTGATCCTGTACGGTACATTGTGGGCTGAATGGCCTGATCCTGTACGGTACATTGTGGGCCGAATGGCCTGATACTGTGCTGTACATTGTGGGCCGAATGGCCTGTCCCTGTGCTGTACTGCTTCCTGTACTCTGACTCTCAGTTCCTTGATCTTCCAAATATTAATCTATCTCCATACATGTACATGTAGTGAACTGGCCCCAACCACAGAGTGTTCTAAAGATTCACTACCTTCTCCAAGAGAGATTTCTATGCACCAGTGTTTAATGATCTATATCCTGCCGTAGCCTCAGAGAACCTTCTCTGCTACCCACAATACAAACAACAGTAATAAAACCTCCCATTCTTAAACTCCAAACCCTTCCCAATAAAAGCCAAACGGTGGTAAAAAACATGATATAGATAGATCGAGTGCGAGGGCAAAATGTACAGAGTGTGCAGACTGAAAATAACATTTCCTCCTCATTGACACCTCAACGATGCATGTTTAGCACACTGCTCTACCTCTAAATCAATGACTGCGTGGCTAAATACAGCTCAAACAGTATCTAGAAATTTGCTGAAGTCACAACTAATTTTGGCAGATGGTGTTGAGGAGGACACCTAGCCGAGGAATAAAGGGGACCTGTTCTGGTTGGCTGCAGGTGACTAGTGGTGTTCCACAGAGGTCAGTATTGGGACCGTTACTTTTCATAGTTTGTCAATGATTTAGACAGACAATGGAATTGATGGCCTTTTGGCAAAGTTCGTGGATGATACGAAAATAGATGGAGGGGTAGGTAGTGCTGAGGAAGCAATGAGATTGCAGCGGGACTTAGAGAAATTGGAAGAATCGGCAAAAAAGTGTCAGATGGAATACAGTGTTGGGAAATGTAAGATATTGTATTTTGGTAAAAGGAACAATAGTGCAGACGGTTATCCAAATAGGGGGAAGGTTCAAACATCAGAGGTGCAGAGAGACTTGGGAGCCCATTTTCAAGACTCCCAGAAGGTTAATTTACAGATTAAGTCTGTGATAAAGAAGGCAAATGTAATGTTGGTATTTATTTCAAGGGGAATAGAATATAAAAGCTAGGAGATAATGGTGAGCCTTTGTAAGACAATAGATAGGCTGCACTTAAAAGTATTGTCAACAGTTTTGGGCCCCATATCTCAGAAATGATGCATTGTCATTGGAGTGAGTCCAGAGGAGGTTCATGAGGATGATTCTGAGAATGAAGGGGTTAACATATGAGGAGCGTTTGGCAACTTTGGGCCTGTACTCACTGGAATTTAGAAGAATGCGGGGGAGGGGGGATCTCATTGAAACCTACCGAATGCTGAAAGGACTAGACAGGGTGGATGTGGAACAGCTTCTTCCCCTCCATCATCAGATTTCCGAATGATAATTAACCCATGTACATTGCCTCACTATTTTTTTTCTTTGCTCTGCTCTCATTTTGCATTACTCATTTAATTTTTAAAATACATTTCTAATTGTAATTAATATTTTTATTAATAAGTATTCTCATGTACTGCTGCTGCAAAACCACAGATTGACACCTATGCCAGTGATATTAAACCTGATTCCGATATTCTTCAACTCCACCCCCTTCCCAAAACCAAACTGCAATTTACAACAAGACATAAGCAGATTGAGTGAGTGGGCTAAATGTAGTTTAGTGTGGAGATATGTGAGTTGCTGCTCTGTGCTGAGTGAAATCAAAGGGCATCTTATTACCTGAGTGGAAAGAGACTGTAATCAAGTGAATAAACAGCCAACGTTTCGGACCAAACCTTCCATTCTACCAAGACCTGCTGAGTTCCTCCAGCATTTTGTGTGTGTTGCTCTGGATTTCCAGCACCTGCAGGATCTCTTGTCTTAGTAAGTAAGTAGTGTTCAGAGGGATCTGTGTCTCCATAATTCCTCTTCAGCTCTCTTCTAAAAGGTCACCTCTCAATTTTGAGACTGTGCCCTCCAGTTCTGGATAACCCTACCATAGGAAACATCCTCTCCACATCCACCTTATCGAGTCCTTTCAAGGAGTGTCCTGCTGTATGAAGCTCAAAATTTTAGCAGGCAACTCCAACAAATACGTTTGTAGTTAAGGAGTCAAACTGCTCTTTGGAAAGCGTTTAAAAATAGATTTTGATGCTGCCCAGTGTGCTGGTGGGGCCACACCCGGAATATCGAGCATAATTTTGCACCATTCACCTAAAAAAAAACATGCAGTTACCATATAATCCTAATACCACAAATCATAGGAGCAGAATTAGGCAATTTGGCCCATTTTGTCTATTCCACCATTCTGTCATGGCTGATTTATTATCCCTCTCAACCCCCATGGTTCCTTAGGTTGCCAGAGCCAGGATAGTTTTGGGGATAAGCTCCCAGTAGCTATTAATTGCTCCCAATGGTGTGCGTCCTAAGTAGCCTCTGACAGCTAAATCCAACTTCTGCCCGTCATGTGTGACTTAGCTACTAAGCCCAGCAGAACCATTTCTATCGACAGAAGGGGCAAAAGCAGGTTACTGGCTCCTTAAAACCCATTGCTTTGGACAGACGGGGCTCATCAGCCGTGGTCTGCAGCTCATCTAGGAGAAGGAAAACTCTGATCTCAAATCTCTGCTGCCTAGTGGCTATACCCACTTGTGGGCAAGGCTTCAGGAGTAAACCTAGAGGAAAAATCCAGGGCTGGAGCCCCTAAGGCAGTCCTACGTTGAGATCAACGCTGATTGGCAAGTCCTGAGACATCGCTGGAGCCAAACTGTATCAGTCTCTGCCATTCCTCATCAGCTGCGTGGAGCAACAGATTTCTCTCCAAATCGTACTGTCCTGGCTTGTGTAGACAGCTGGGACACAACGCATGGTTGACCTCAATGAATAAAGGGCCTCAGATTCAACCCAATTCTCCTATCTTCTTCCCATAACCAATTTTTAACCAATTTCTCCCAGGTTTTAACCAACTTCCCCCAGGATCAATAAAGCATGACTATTACTATTATTATTACTATTACTATAACCTTTGACGTCCTGACTAATCTAGAACTCATCAACCTCCGCTTTAAATATACACAATAACTTAGTCTCTGTGGCTGACTGTGGCAATGAATTCCACAGATTCACCATCCTCTGGCCCTGATTCTTCTAAACTCCAGTGAGTACAGGCCTAGAGGCATCAAACACTCCTCATATGTTAACCCCTTCATTCCCGGAATCATTCTCGTGAACCTTGGATGCAGTACAAAGGAGACTGACCAGATTAATGAAGACACAAGAAGTTACAAAAACTGGGAAATTAAGATGCTGGTGGATTGGGCAATGTCTGTAGTGGGATAAGTCAATGTGTTGCACTAAAGTCCTGCATGAGGAATGACAATGCAGAGGAGAGTCGGTGGCCGGGGGTGATTTGTAGAGACTACAAAGGGCTGCAGATTATGCAATCTGATAAAAACTGAAGGTGATGAGAGACATGAAATAAGGGTGGGACAGTGAGCAGATGACAACAATGGAGTGAGGTAGAATGTATGGGGGATATGCAGCTGGAACCAGAGGGGCGGTGGACAGAAATTGGGAAATGAGGCGAGGGGCGGAGAGTTTGAGTATTGGAAAGAATTGGGTGAACAGGAGGAGAGGAAAAAGGAACAGAAGGAAACATAATGACCTGAAACAGAAGAACTTTCTTTGCATGCCATTGGGTTATCGGCGACTCAACATCGACCCTGTTAAATCCCCTCAGGATTTTGTACATTTGCCTAATGTGTCAATACTCACCAGGCTAATTTCTGGAGGGAGGTCCTACTGAGATAGATAAAATAGTCTGTGTCTGAAGAATGAAGGGTGACGTTAATGAAAAGTGCAAAATCCACATGGATCCAGGCAGGAAAGGTGTTGCAAGGTTTTCACCAGAAACAAGACACACAAACAAGGGGACAGAGTTATAAGGGGCCCATCATTTAAAACTGAAGTAAAGTGGATTCCCATTAATTGGGCCATCAGTTAATCGGGCAGCCACTTATGTGGGACTACACTTAATGAACAAAAACGAAAACAGAAACTAGCCAGCATATCTTCACTTATTTGGGATTAATTGGCATCATGCCACATAATTGGAACAACAGACTGTTGCCAAACAGTTTCTAACTTGCGTGCACCTGTGTGGCCATTAGAGACTACACAGTGCCAGGAGCAAACACTTTTAAATAGCATCAGTTGCTTGTGTTTGTCGACAAAAAGCAGTGATTTTTGATGCAATAGTTGGTGGGTTATGAGCAGTAATACAATTCAGAACTGTTTTGCTCTCTGTTGTTTCAAGCATTTGGGACTGAAGATACCAGAAACAGCTGGGAGAGAAAATGAAATGATTCCACTACTACAAATGGGGCAATACAAGGAATTTGCAGGCATCAACAATCATCTTCATGTTAAAATGAAAATGAAGATTAGGCGGATGCAATCGTCAAAAGCATTGTATGAAGGCAGTCTATTATCTGCACTAAGTGTCTGAGCTGATATTGTTCATTTGCAGTCAATCTAAAGAAGACAGCAGCGTACACTGGATAAATTCCTCTGTCGATAACTTTTAGAAACCAACACACAGTTCAACAGTACTGTAGAGTTCTAGATTTGGTAGAGTTCTAATTTGTTCTGAATTTCATATACATACCTAATTTGTTACTCAGTTAAATAGTATTTGACTTCTTTATACTTTTTTAGCTATTTCCATGAAACTATGGTGAGCTGAGGCAGCTGGTTAATTGTGCCAAAATGCACAGGTTATGATGTGTCCCAATTAATCTGAATCCACTGCACACAGAAACACCTTCTCACAGTGAGAGTGAACAGTTCAAAGAGAGCTGCCTGAACCTGATGGCTTGAGTTATAAATAGAGAGGCATGAACTGTTTTCCCTGGAGTGAAGGAAGCTGAGGGGTGAACCTAATAGACCTTTATGTAATCAGAACAAAAATCAATAGATAGTTCTTACCTCAGAGAAGGCGGATTTAAAACTGAAGGGCAATGGTTTAAACTGAGGAGACGAAGATGAGGATCTGAGGGACAGGTTTAAACTGAGGAGAGAAAGATGAGGATCTGAGGGACAGATTTAGAAAGATGAGGATCTGAAGGACAGGTTTATACTGAGGGTGGAAGGGCAAGTGATCACTCTCGCTGGAGGCTGGAACTACACAGAGGTCTAAAAAGAGGAGAAGAGAAGCTGAGGCTTGCTGCTGAAGAAAAACGCACTCGTCAGGAAAACAGCACCAAGACAACACTGGAGGACAGCGGCCTTCAAGTGCAGTCACTGCAGCCGAGACTGTCACTCCCGTGTGGGCCTCTACAGCCACAACAGACGCTGCTCTACCAACACAGACTGAAGCAAGACTTTCCAGGCGTAGATTCGTGGTCTCGCGAGACTAACGGATGCCACAACAACAGGTTGTGGTTTTATTGAATGAGCTACTGTACAAGTGGAGATGGTAGAGGCAGACATGATTACAAAGACATTTGACAAATAGAACATAGGTTGTAGGTCAGTACAACACAGGAACAGATCCTTTGGCCTTCAGTGTTGTGCCCTGTGTGTTAAATGAGTAATCAAATGGCCAACTAAACTAATCCCTTCTGCCTACAAAGTGTCCACGTCCTTCCATTTTCCTCCTATTCATGTGTCTTACTAAATGCCTCTTAGTCTCTAATGTACCTGTCTCTACCACCACCCCAGGCACTGCATTACAGACATACACCACTCTGAGTAAAATGCTTGCCCCTCACATCTCCTTTGAAATTACCCCTCTCTCACCTTAAATCCACACCCTGTGGTGTAGGCATTTCAACCCTGGGAAAAAGGTACTCTCTGTCCACTCCATCTCTGCCCCTCATAATCTTATAAACCTCTATCAGATCTCCCTTCAGCCTCCAGTGCTTCACAACTCAAGTTTGTCCATCCTCTCGTTATAGCACACGTCCTCTAATCTAGGCAACATCCTGGTAACCTCTTCTGCACCCTCTCCAAAGTCATACCAAACAAAACTTGCTATTTTTGAACTCCAGTCCTTCCCACTCAAGGCCAAAATGTGGTTTACAACGTGATATAGATAGATTGAGTGAGTGGGCTAAATGCAGTTTAAAGTGGCAGGGTGTGAATTCATGCACTGTGCTGAGTGAAATCAAAAGGGCATATTACTACCCGTGTGCCCTCTTCTCATTGCTACCATGAGGTGGAGGTACAGGAGCCTGAAGACACACCCTCACCATTTCAGGAACAGCTTCTTCCCCTCTGCCGTCAGATTTCTGAATGGACATTGAACCCTGCCTCTTTAGTGTACACTACCTCATTAACTTTTGCTCTCTTTTTGGACTAATTTACTTGTTTTACATACACATTATGAAACTGCGGGGAAAGATGAGGACCCGTGGTACAGGTTTAAACAGAGGAGGGAAAGATGAAGATCTGAGGGACAGATCATTGTGATATGGAAACAACTCTTTCACCCTCATTAGAGACAGAGAGAGCCTGTGGTATGTCGAATGCCGGGTGAACAATGTGGCCTTTCAAGTACCACAAGTCTGTGTCTTAGCTACAGCTTCGCTCATGCTTGAGTGCTCAGTGGCGACTGTCGATGCCTTTTCTTTGTCAGTGGGGGTAGGGGGGGATTGTTGCTTGCTGCCACTTATGCACGGGGGGGGAGCTGGGGGGGGACTTCAGCGTTCTAACATTTAACTTTCGTTCATTCTTTGGGGCACTCCGCTGTTTTCATGGACGTTCGCGAAGAAAAAGCATTTCAGGATGTATATAGTATACATTTCTCTGACATTAAATGTACCTTTGAAACCTTTGAAACATTATTTCTTCTTGTCCTTTATCGAATTTTATTATGTATTGCAATGTACTGTTGCCACAAAAAAACAAAATTTCACAACATTTGCCAATGATATTAAACCTGATTCTGAAGTGGTTGATGCAGATGCGATTAGAAAGAGATTTGGACAAATACACAGTATATTTGGATGGGCAAGGCTTAGGGGATAATGAAACGAGTTTTGATGGCGGAGACACGTTTAATGCTGATACTCTAACTGGCACACAGGCCAGTACCTGTACAGACCAGCCATGACCATATTGATTTTAGTTTTTATTTCCAGATACAGTGCGGAAGAGGCCCTTCCGGCCCTTCGAGCTACACTGTCCAGCAACCCCAGCTGAGTCACAGGATAATTGACAATGACCAATTAGCCTACTAACCAGTACGTCTTTGGACTGTGGGAAGAAACCCAAGCACCCAGAAGAAATCCTCATGCACACGGGAAGGAACATACAAACTCGCTTACAGAGGGCGCCGGAATTGAATGATGAACTCCGACACCCTGAGCTGTAATGGTATCACACTAACCGCTACAGTACCAAAGCACCTCAACTAACCTACCAACCACTACATCTTTGGGATGTAGGAGGAATTCCACACCACCATGGGGAGAACATTCAAACTCTTAGTCTCTGTTTGCACTTTACTTGCAAATATCCTCTCAAAGTCAGTTTCCTTCTTGAAATCACTGTGATAAAAGAAGTCTGTGAGGAATGAGGAGAGAACAGATTACACTAGGAGACCTGTCTGGGACATGTTGGTTGCATGAGACTGGGAGAAGCAGAACCATACTCCCTGCAACACACTCAGAATGCTGGAGGAACTCAGCAGGTCAGGCAGCATCCATGGAAATGAATAAACAGTCAACATTTCAGGCCGACCATCTTCATTAGGATTGGAAAAGAAGATGGAAGCTCCCAGAATAAGAGGGTGGGGGGGGGGGGAGAGGGGAAGAAGGACGAGCTACAAGGAGAGGAGTGTGGGCCATGGGAGAAAGGGGCACCAGAAGATAGGCAGGTGAGGAGAGGAGGTAAGAGGTCAGAGTAGGGAACTGAAGAAGATGGCAGTGGGATAGGAAAAAAAGCTGCCAGATATTGGATAAATTGATGTTCATACCATTAGGTTGGAGACTACCAATGAGATGTTGTTCCTCCACTCTGAGAGTGACCTCATCATGGCAGGAGGGGTTCCTGGCCCGACATCTCAGACTGGGAATAGGGATTGGAATTAAAATGGGACACCCGTATTTGGCGCATGGAGGCAGTTCACTGTGGTTCTGCATACTAATGCAAACCCAGCGGGAGTGCTGATCCAGATGGTGTGATCCAGATCAAGGTGTGTTATATGATCATATTCCAGAGCAAGTGGTAGTGGCATGGGCAATAACAATGTTTACAAGACAGTTGGACTGGCACATAGATAGGGAAGGTTTACCGAGATACGGGCATATCAGCAAATGTTCAGGAACAGTTCTTACCTAACAACACCAGGTTCAGGTACAGTTATTACCCATCAACACCAGGTACAGGTAGTTATTACCCATCAACACCAGGTTCAGGTACAGTTATTACCCATCAACACCAGGTTCAGATACAGTAATTGCCCACCAACACCTGGTTAAGGTAGCACCATGGTCCTGAAAAACAATGCCTTGTTTTTACTGTGTATTTTACCAGCAGTTATGGTCGAAATGACTTGACTTGACTTGAGGTCCAGCTATTACCCACCAACACAAGGTTCAGGAACAGTTATTACCCATCAACACAAGGTTCAGGTATAGTTATTACCCATAAACACCAAGTTCAGGTACAGTAATTACCCATCAACACCAGGTTCAGAAACAGTTATTACCCATCAACACCAGATTCAGGTACAGTTATTACCCATCAACACCAGGTTCAGATACAGTAATTGCCCACCAACACCTGGTTAAGGTAGCACCATGGTCCTGAAAAACAATGCCTTGTTTTTACTGTGTATTTTACCAGCAGTTATGGTCGAAATGACTTGACTTGACTTGAGGTCCAGCTATTACCCATCAACACCAGGTTCAGAAACAGTTATTACCCATCAACACCAGATTCAGGTACAGTTATTACCCATCAAACCAGGTTCAGATACAGTTATTACCCATCAACACCAGGTTCAGATACAGTTATTACCCATCAACACCAGGTTCAGATACAGTTATTACTCATTAACCATCAGGCTCTTGAACCAGAGGGGTAACTTCACTCAACTTCACCTGCCTCAGCACTGAACTGTCCCCACAACCTATGGATTCAACTTCAATGACTCTTCAACTCATGTTCTTGATATTTATCGCTTATTTATTGTTATTGTCTTTTTCATTGTTTTGGTTATTTTTATTTACTGCGAGATAACCAATCTCGGGTTTGTTCATGTTGACACACATGTACTTTGATGATAGACTGAGTTTGAACTTTGAAATATAGGCAAATAACTTGCTAGGTAGACAACTTGGTCAGTAAAGACAAGTTGTGCTGACAAGTCTGTTTCTCTACTGGGTAACTCTTTGAATCTATGACTATATTTGGGTAGGATTCTGTATAGCAGTTGAAATCTGCTGTGTGTTTCTCAGAAAGCAGAAAACACAGGTCAGATAGCATCTACAAAGGGCAACATCCAAGTCTGCTGTCATCCTGAACACGAATATAGAATACAAGCAGATGGATGATCAAGAAATGGAAGCTATAAGGGATACATTGATCTTAGAGAAGCTTAAAAGATTAACACAATATCGTGGGTCAAAGGACCTGTGCTGTGCTGTAGTGTTTTATGTTCTCTGGAGATTGAGGGCAGATTTGATAGAGGTACTGTATACTGAATTATAAGGGGTATACATAGGGTAAATGCAAGCAGGCATTTTCCACTGAGGTTGGGTGAGACTGGAATTAGAAGTCACGGGTGAAGGATGAAAGGCGAAATGTTTAAGGGGAACATGTGGGGAAACTTCGTCACTCAGAGGGTGGTGAGAGTGTGGAACAAGCTGCTAGTAGAAGTGGTTCGCTTTCAACATTTAAGAGAAATTTAGACAGGTACATAGATGGAAAAGCTAAAGAGGGCTATAATTCAGGACTATGCAGAATAACATTTCAGCACATACTAGATGGGCCAAAGGGTCTGTTTCTGTGCTGTAGTGCTCTATGACTATCTGTCCATTCACGCACTATTTACCATCCCTCTTCAAACCCATTCCCAATCAAAGCACTAAAAACAAGAGATTCTGCAGATGCTGGAAATCCAGAGTAACACACACAAAATGCTGGAGAAACTCAGCAGGCCAGGCAGCATCTATGGAAATGAATAAACAGTCAACTTTTGGAACAGAGACCCTTCCTCAGGACGAGAGAGGAAGGGGAAAAACATCAGAATAAGAGGTAGGTGGAGGCGAAGGAGGACAGGCTAACAGGTGATAGGTGAGACCACGGGGGTGGGGGAGAGGGATGAAGTAAGAAGCTGGGAGGTGTAGGGTTGGAAAAAAAGGAATCTGATAGGAGGGGAAAGTGGACCATGGGAGAAAGGGAAGGAGGTGAGGAAGAGCACCAGGGGGAGGTGATAGGCAGATGAGGAGAAGAGGGAAGAAGCCAGAGTGGGGAATTGAAGAAGGAAGTGGGAGGGGAACAGTTCCAGAAGCTGAGGAAATAATGTTCATGTTATCAGGTTGGAGACTGCCTAGACAGAATGTAAGGTGTAGAGGAACATGAGATAAATCGATAATACTGAGTACGTGAGCTACCCAGTGAGTCCATAAGTTGCGCATTACTTCATGTTTAAATAGTTCAGATTCACAAAATGATTACATCAGTACATATCACTCCCTCTGTGCTGACAAAGCACATTCTTATTCCAAAACCAACAGAAAGTGTGAACTAACAACACACATCAAAGTTGCTGGTGAATGCAGCAGGCCAGGCAGCATCTCTAGGAAGAGGTACAGTCAACGTTTCGGGCCGAGACCCTTCGTCAGGACTAACTGAAAGAAGAGTTAGTAAGAGATTTGAAAGTGGGAGGGGGAGGGGGAGATCCAAAATGATAGGAGAAGACAGGAGGGGGAGGGATGGAGCCAAGAGCTGGACAGGTGATTGGCAAAAGGGATATGAGAGGATCATGGGACAGGAGGTCCGGGGAGAAAGACAAGGGGCGGGGGGAGACCCAGAGGATGGGCAAGGGGTATAGTCAGAGGGACAGAGGGAGAAAAAGGAGAGAGAGAGAAAGAATGTGTGTATAAAAATAAATAACAGATGGGGTACGAGGGGGAGGTGGGGCATTAGCGGAAGTTAGAGAAGTCAATGTTCATGCCATCAGGTTGGAGGCTACCCAGACGGAATATAAGGTGCTGTTCCTCTAACCTGAGTGTGGCTTCATCTTTACAGTAGAGGAGGCCGTGGATAGACATGTCAGAATGGGAATGGGATGTGGAATTAAAATGTGTGGCCACTGGGAGATCCTGCTTTCTCCGGCGGACAGAGCGTAGGTGTTCAGCAGAGTGGTCTCCCAGTCTGCGTCGGGTCTCGCCAATATATAGAAGGCCACATCGGGAGCACCGGACGCAGTATATCAACCCAGCCGACTCACAGGTGAAGTGTCACCTCACCTGTAAGGACTGACCGGGGCCCTGAATGGTGGTGAGGGAGGAAGTGTAAGGGCATGTGTAGCACTTGTTCCGCTTACAAGGATAAGTGCTAGGAGGGAGATCAGTGAGGAGGGATGGGGGGACGAATGGACAAGGGAGTCGCGTAGGGAGCGATCCCTGCGGAAAGCAGTGGGGGGGGGGAGGGAAAGATGTGCTTAGTGGTGGGATCCCGTTGGAGGTGGCGGAATTTATGGAGAATAATATGTTGGACCCGGAGGCTGGTGGGGTGGTAGGTGAGGACCAGGGGAACCCTATTTCCTAGTGGGGTGGCGGGAGGATGGAGTAAGAGCAGATGTGCGTGAAATGGGGGAGATGCGTTTGAGAGGAGAGTTGATGGTGGAGGAAGGGAAGCCCCTTTCTTTAAAAAAGGAGGACATCTCCCTCGTCCTGGAATGAAAAGCTTCATCCTGAGAGCAGATGCGGTGAAGATGGAGGAATTGCGAGAAGGGGATGGCATTTTTGCAAGAGACAGGGTGAGAAGAGGAATAGTCCAGATAGCTGTGAGAGTCAGTAGGCTTATAGTAGACATGAGTGGATAAGCTGTCTCCAGAGATAGAGACAGAAAGATCTAGAAAGAGGAGAGAGGTGTCAGAAATGGACCAGGTAAACTTGAGGGCAGGGTGAAAGTTGGAGGCAAAGTTAATAAAGTCAACGAGCTCAGCATGTGTGCAGGAAGAACAAGAAAGTGTGAAATAAATCACCGGGAGCACACAGAGCCTGAGCTGAAACGTAACGATGGCCAGAACCCGTTTGCTTCAGAGTCACTTTGTATTCGGACGTCATAGAGAATGGTGGGATACCGGCATGGTGAGAAACCATAGAAACTACAGCACAGAAACAGGCCTTTTGGCCCTTCTTGGCTGTGCCGAACCATTTTCTGCCTAGTCCCACTGACCTGCACACGGACCATATCCCTCCATACACCTCCCATCCATGTATCTGTCCAATTTATTCTTAAATGTTAAAAAAGAACCCGCATTTACCACCTCGTCTGGCAGCTCATTCCACACTCCCACCACTCTCTGTGTGAAGAAGCCCCCACAATGTTCCCTTTAAACTTTTCCCCCCTCACCCATAACCCATGTCCTCTGGTTTTTTTCTCCCCTTGCCTCAGTGGAAAAAGCCTGCTTGCATTCACTCTATCTATACCCATCATAATTTTATATACCTCTATCAAATCTCCCCTCATTCTTCTACGCTCCAGGGAATAAAGTCCTAACCTATTCAACCTTTCTCTGTAACTGAGTTTCTCAAGTCCCGGCAACATCCTTGTAAACCTTCTCTGCACTCTTTCAACCTTATTTATATCCTTCCTGTAATTTGGTGACCAAAACTGAACACAATACTCCAGATTCGGCCTCACCAATGCATTTTACAACCTCATCATAACATTCCAGCTCTTATACTCAATACTTCGATTAATAAAGGCCAATGTACCAAAAGCTCTCTTTACGACCCTATCTACCTGTGACGACACTTTTAGGGAATTTTGTATCTGTATTCCCAGATCCCTCTGTTCCACTGCACTCCTCAGTGCCTTACCATTAAGCCTGTATGTTCTACGTTGGTTTGTCCTTCCAACGTGCAATACCTCACACTTGTCAGTATTAAACTCCATCTGCCATTTTTCAGCCCATTTTTCCAGCGGGTCTAAGTCCCTCTGCAGGCTCTGAAAACCTTCCTCACTGTCTACTACACCTCTAATCTTTGTATCATCAGCAAACTTGCTGATCCAATTTACCACATTATCATCCAGATCATTGATATAGATGACAAATAACAATGGACTCAGCACTGATCCCTGTGGCACACCACTAGTCACAGGCCTCCACTCAGAGAAGCAATTCTCTACCACCACTCTCTGGCTTCTTCCATCGAGCCAATGTCTAATCCAATTTACCACCTCTCCATGTATACCTAGCAACTGAATTTTCCTAACTAACCTCCCATGCGGGACCTTGTCAAAGGCCTTACTGAAGTCCATGTAGACAATATCCACTGCCTTCCCTTCATCCACCTTCCTGGTAACCTCCTCGAAAAACTCCAACAGAATGGTCAAACATGACCTACCACGCACAAAGCCATGCTGACTCTCCCTAATAAGCTCCTGTCTATCCAAATGCTTGTAGATTCTGTCTCTTAGTACTCCCTCCAATAACTTACCTACTACTGAGATTAGATAACAGCTGGAGATTGGGCAGAGCAGTGTACCCCTAAACTCATAACCCTCAACTTTGCTACACATTCTTCACAGGGTGTGTTTGCTTTTCCCAGCTACCCACATCCCAAAGACAAAGAGCTGGTTAGATAAAGACACATAAGTGATGATGAGCAGAGGGATCTCAATTCCAATTTCAGAGCACCTAGGTTACTAGGATGGTTAAAAAGGCATATGGCATGATTGACTTTATTAGTTGAGACACTGAGTTCAAAAGTCAGGAAGTTAAGTTGCTGCTTTATAGGCCACATCTGGAGTATTATGTACAGTTCTGGTCGCTGCACTATAGAAAGGATGTAGAAGCTTTGGAAAGGGGGCAGAAAAGTACTACCAGGGTACTGCCTGGATTGACGGAATCAGAGGTTGGACACACTTGGGGTGTTTTCTCTGGAGCAGAGGAGGCTCAGGGGAGATCTGATAGAGACTTATGAGATTATGAGAGGCATAGATAGCGTTGACAGAGAGTATCTTTTTCCCAGGGTTGAAATATCTAATACCCAAGGGCATGCATTTAAATTGAGAGAGGTTTAATTTCAAAGGAGATATGAGGGGCAAGTTTTTTTTTTACACAGAAAGTGGTGGGTACCTGGAATGCGCTGCCTGGGGTGGTGGTAGAGGCAGATACATTAGAGACTTTTAAGTAACTTTTAGACAGGCAGATGGATGTGAGGAAAATGGAAGGGTATGAGGGCTGAAGAAGCTATTCATAACGTGTTCTATGCTCTAATTAAACAGAGAGTGTAAATACCCTTAGAATCATCAAATCTGGGATGAATTGTGGGAATGTTGTGGGAATGTTGGGAGAATTTTAGAAGAACATCAGCATGGTTTTCTTAAGGAAAAATCTTACGTAACAAAATCTGTCAGAATTCTTTGAGGACATTTCAAGTAGGATAGATAAAGGGGATGCAGTGGATGTTGTATATTTGGACTTTCAGAAGGCCTTTGACAAAGTGCCACACATGAGGCTGCTTATCAAGTTAAGAGCCCATGGTATTACAGGAAAGTTACTGGCATGGTTAGGACATGGGCCAATTGGTAGGAGGCTGCAAATGGAAATAAAAGGATCCTTTTCTCGTTGGCTGCTGGTGACTAGTGGTGTTCCGCACTTTGGAGTAAAAATAAATATGCAGACTATTTTCTAAATGGGAAGAAAATCCAAAAATCGGCGACACAAAGAAACTTGGGAGTTCTTGTGCAGAACAAGGTTAACTTGCAAGTTGAGTCGGTGGTGAGGAAGGCAAATGCAATGTTAGCATTCATTTCAAGAGGTCTAGAATACAAGAGCAGGGATGTGATACTGGGTCTTTATAAGGCACTGGTGAGGCCTCACCTTGAGTATTGTGAACATTTCTGGGTTCCTCATCTAAGGCAAGATGTGCTGGCATTGGAGAAGGTTCAAAGCAGAATCACAAGGATGATTCTGGGAATGAAAGGGTTATCATACAAGGAACGTTTGATAGCACTGGGTCTGTACTCGCTGGAGTTTAAAAGGATAAGTGGGGATCTCATTGAAAACTTTCAAATATTGAAAGGCCTAGACAGAGTAGATGTGGAAAGAATGTTTCCCGTGGTGGGGGCATCTAGAAAAAGAGGGCACAGCCTCAGGGTAGACGGGCACCCATCTAAAACAGAGATATGCTGAAATTTCTTTAGCCAAAGGGTGGTGAATTTGTGGAATTTGTTACCACAGGCAGCTGTGGAGGCCAGGTCGCTGGGTGTATTTAAAGCAAAAAAAAAATGATAGGTTCTTGATTGGACATGGCATCAAAGGTTACGGGGAGATAGCCAGGAACTGGGGCTGAGGAGGAAGAAAAAGGATCAGCCATGATTGAATGGCAAAGCAGGCTTGATGGACCAAATGGCCTAATTCTGCTCCCATATCTTATGGTCTAATTAAACTGAATTGTTGTGAATGGGGACAGTTGATGTACAAAATGTTCTGTTTTGGTGCTGTTTAAGTTCTACCATGTTGCCAGTGAAGAGGGGACAATCCTGAGATTCTCTCTGGTTCTCCTTTCAGCTTGTCAGTAACTTCAGGAAAAGAGTTGTTCTTGGTGAAACAAGTGTGGTTTGTTAAGATCATAAGACATGGGAGCAGAATTAGGCCATCGAGTCTGCTCCGTCATTCCATCATGGATGATTCATTATCCCTCTCAATCCCATTCTCTTGTCTTCTCCCCAGAACCTTTGACATGCTGTCTAATCAAGAACCTATCAATCTCTGCTTTGAAGGTAGTTTTGAGGAAGTAGAAAGACTACAGAAGAACTTAGACAGACAAGGAGAAGGGCAAAGAAGTGGCAGATGGAATCCTGTGTCTGGCAGTGTATGGTCATGCAATTTGGTTGAAGAAAGGAAAGGTTTGACTATTTTCTAAATGGAGCGAAAATACGAAAAAAAACTGAGGTGCAAAGGGACTTGGGAGTCCTTGTGCAGGATTCTCTGAAGGTTAACTTGCAGGTTGAGTCTGTGGTAAGGAAGGAGAACGCAATGTTAGCATTCATTTCAAGGGGACTAGAATATAAAAGCAAGGATGTAATGCTGAAATTCCATAAAGCACTGGTGAGGCCTCACTTTCAGTATTGTGAGCAAGTTTGGGCCCCTCATCTTAGAAAGGATGTGCTGAAACTGGAGAGGGCTCAAAGCAAGTTCATGAAAATGATTCCAGGATTAAATGGGTTGTCATATGAAGAGCATTTGATGGCTCTGGACCTGCATTCACTGGAATTCAGAAGAATGACAGGTGAGCTCCCTGAAACTTATCAAATGGTGAAAGGCCTTGATAGAGTGGATGTGGAGTGGAGATGATGTTTCCTATGGTGGGAGAGTCTAAGACCACAGGGCACAGAACAGAGGGATGTCCTTTTAGAACGGAGATGAGGAGGAATTTCTTTAGCTAGAGAACGGTGAATCTGTGGAATGCTTGGCCACAGGCAGCTGTGGAGGCCAAGTCTTTATGTATATTTAAGGCAGCGGTTGATAGATTCTTCACTGGTCAGAGCATGAACAGATACAGGGAGAAGGCAGGAGACTGGAGCTGAGAGGAAAATTGGATCAGCTACGATAAAATGCTGGAGCAGACGCAATAGGCCAAATGGCCTAATTCTGCTCTTATATCTTATGGTCCTCTTGCATATACTGCATGCATTCAAATATAACAACTTCAGTCCTGTATTCACCCTTTTTAATTCTGTCCACCTTTTACATTGAAATGTATCCTGTTGACTGCAATTTTGCCCTATTAACAGCTTCTCCTCACTACACATTGCCTCTGTTTGTGAACCAGCTACCTCATCTTCACCACTGTTGATCACTTTAGAGAGGGACGATGGAATGTGGAGCAGACTCAATGGGCTGAAGGGCCTCATTTTTCTCCTATGTCATGTGGTCTAATTATCAAGTGTACACATTGACAACTGCAAGGAACAAATGAGAGAGATGTGAATACTGACCAGATCTATCTAAAGGCCAATTTATACTTGTGCGTCAAATTGACGCCGTAAGTACGGCATAGCCGCGTACCCCACATCATACCCTATGCCGTAGCCAGACGCGCACCTCCCCAAAAATGTAACTACGCACTGCGGCAACGCAGACTGCAACAACTGTGATTGGTCCACTTGGTAGCATCACATTTCCTCCTACACTGCAACTGCTTCCCATTGGGCGACTGAAGGGCAGGGAAGGAACTCTGGCTGCAATGCTTTCCATAAGGCTTTACAGACCTCCGAAATTATGGAGGACCCTGTGCTTGATGCCAGCTTGCATCTAGCTGCTACAGCCTGTTGACTTCCACCTGAAGCTAAAACTCGAATGGTGACTGCAAGTCTCTGAGTATACAGTGCGTGCATTGATGCGAAATAAATGGTTGGAGAACCAAATCGTCAAATCTACCTGCTGACATCTGAAAATATTTGAAATGCATTTCCTCATCCATGTCTCTCAGTGGCCGGACAAGCACAGAAAATTCACCCTCCTTCAGTTTCAGTCGCCATTGCTTTAAGTTTGAGTTCCTTCATGTTGAGTTTCAACACGAAGAAACGCAACACAGCGGCATAGAAACCCCACCGCCAACAAGTGTTTTGGCGGTGAATTGCAGAGCGACACAGACACACCAATGTACAAGTATAAATGCTCACAACAGTGTAGCCCACTTGCATAGGCTACGGCGTAAGCTAGTACACACAAGTATAAATCAGCCTTAACTCTGAACTAGGTGCACTTACTCCTGACTTGTGAAAACAGATCAATTATCTTCACAACAGCAAGGGTTGGCTGCTCTTCCACCAGGGTGAGATTCATTTATTTAGCAATTAAGCGTGAAACAGGCCCTTCTAGTCACACCGCCCAGCAACCTATCAACTTAACGCTAACCTAACCAAAAGACAATATACATTGACAAATTAACCTTTGGACTGTGGGAGGTAACCGGAGAACCCAGAGGAGACTCACGCACATATGGGAAGGAACAGAGAAGTTTGCTTACAGAGGACGCCGTTATTGAACTCTGAACTCCGATGCCCCAAGTAATAATTGCATCGCGCTAACTCCTATGCTACCGTGGTGGTGCAGTGAAAGCCTCAAAGCTACAGCATAGGGAAAGACTTCTCCGAGCACTGGGTCATACTATGCTAATACTCTACCCCTATAACCCCTCTCTGCTGTTCCCATCTCCCACAAATGTCTCTCTCTGAATGGATCCATACTCATCTGGAACAGTACTGCACAGGAACAGGCCGTTCAGCCCACAATGTTGTGTCAATCCAATTAAAATTACTCATCAAATAGGCAACCAAGGCTGTAAAAGGACTTTGTCAATTGTGTTCAGGGAAGTTTACTTCATCAGTGCACAGAAGTCCCAACCAGAGAGTGCACGATACTTAATCTGTATTAGGGAATGAGGCAGGACAGGTGACAGAAGTTTGTGTAGGGGAACAGTTTGCATCCAATGATCATAACGCCATTAGTTTCAAAGTAAGTCTGCAAAATGACAGGTCTGGTCCACAGGCTGAGATTCTAAACTGGACAAAGACCGATTCTGAAGGCATCAGAAAGGACCTGGCAAATGTGCATTAGGTCAGGCTGTTTTCTGGCAAAGGTGCACATGGTAACTGGGAGGCCTTCAAAAGTGAAATTTAAAGAGTTAAAAGCTTGTATGTACCTGTCAGAATAAAAGGTAAAGATAATAATTGTAACAAAACTTGGTTTTCAAAAGATATTAAGGCACTGGTTAAGGAAAATAAACAGGTGCTTAGCAGGTAGGAACAAATGAGGGCTCATGGAGTATAAGAAATGCAAGAGAAAGTTTCTTTAAGAAAGAAATCAGGAGAGCTAAAAGAATGCTTGAAATTGCTCTTGCAGATAAGTCAAAGGAAAATCCTGAAGGATTCTACAGGTATGTTGAGAGTAAAAGGATTGCTAGGGACAAAACTGGTCCTCTGAAAGACCAAAATAGTAATCCATGCATGGAGCTAAAAGAGATGGGGAAGGTCATAAATGAATTTTTTGCATCTGTATTTACTTGGGAGACAGATACAAACTCTGTAGAGGTGAGGCAAAGCAGCATCAGCATCATGGTCCATGTGAGGTTGATTTCAACATTTGAGAGAAGTTTGGACAGAGACATAGCTGGTAGGGATATGGAGGGTTATGGCACAGGAGCAGGTCAATGAGAGTGGGCAGTTCAAATGGTTTGGCATGTACTAAATAGCCTGTTTCTGAGCTGAACTTCTATGACTCTATAACCTAACTAATCCCCTTTGCCTACAGAATGTCCATATACTTCCATTTTCCTCACCTCCACGTACCTATCTAAATGTCTCTTAAAAGTGTCTGCAATGGAGATATTGAGCGAGACTCGCCTTCTGCTGGGCTCACTGGCTAACAGAACGCAGAACAATGATCTACTGTGATAAAACATCACTATGTATCCCTGTACTAAGCCCAAAATAAAGCTTCTTTCTAAAGGGTCTATTTCTACTCCTCAAGGTTGGTTCAGTACTCTGTAATTTACTGTCAATTGCACCAGGTTCACAGTTGATCAGCCTCCCCCTGCCTAAATTAAACTAAAAATATATCAACACACAGACATCTGGTTTCATAACCACAAGATGCTGGAAATTCAGAGCAACACACACAAAATGCTGGATGAAGCCAGCAGGTTGGGCAGCATCTACGGAAGTTAATAAACAGTCGACATTTCGGGCTGAGACTCTTCATTGGGACTGGAATGGAAGGGGCAAGATGTCAGAGTGTGAAGGACAGGGGAGGGGAAGAAGACAAGCTGGAAGGTGACAGGTGAAACTACGTGGGTATGAAGCAACAAGCTGGGAGGTGATAGGTGGAAAAGGTGAAGGGCTGGAGAAGAAGGAATCTGACAGGAGAGGAGAGTGGACCATGGGAGAAAATGAAGGAGGAGGGGCACCAGGGAGGAGGTAATAGGTAGGTGAAGAGAAGAGGTAAGAGGCTACAGTGGGGAATTGAAGAAGAGGGAAGGAGGAAGAGAGAAAAATCACTAGAAGTTGAGGAAATGGATGTTCATGTCATCAAGCTGGAGGCCACCTACAGTGGCATGCAGAAGTTTGGGCACCCCGGTCAAATTTTCTGTTACTGTGAATAGTTATGTGAGTAGAAGATGAACTGATCTCCAAAAGTCATAAAGTTAAAGATGAAACATTCTTTTCAACATTTTAAGCAAGATTTATGTATTATTTTTGGCTTGTACAATTTTAAAGTGAAAAAAAGGAAAGGGGCACCATGCAAAAGTTTGGGCACCCCAAGAGATTTGAGCTCTCAGATAACTTTTACCAAGGTCTCAGACTTAGCTTGTTAGGGCTAATGGCTTGTTCACAGTCATCATTAGGAAAGGCCAAATGATGCAAATTTCAAAGCTTTATAAATACCCTGACTCCTCAAACCTTGTCCTAACAATCACCAGCCATGGGCTCCTCTAAGCAGCTGCCTAGAACTCTGAAAATTAAAATAAATGATGCCCACAAAGCAGGAGAAGGCTATAAGAAGATAGCATAGCGTTTTCAGGTAGCCATTTCCTCAGTTCGTAATGTAATTAAGAAATAGCAGTTAACAGGAACGGTGGAGATCAAGTTGAGGTCTGGAAGACCAAGAAAACTTTCTGAGAGAACTGCTCGTAGGATTGCTAGAAAGGCAAATCAAAACTCCTGTTTGACTGCAAAAGATCTTCAGGAAGATTTAGCAGACTCTGGAGTGGTGATGCACTGTTCTACTGTGCAGCAACACCTGCACAAATATGACCTTCATGGAAGAATCATCAGAAGAAAACCTTTCCTGCATCCTCACCACAAAATTCAGAGATTTGCAAAGGAACATCTAAACAAGCCTGATGCATTTTGGAAACAAGTCCTATGGACTGATGAAGTTAAAATAGAACTTTTTGGCCGCAATGAGCAAAAGTATGTTTGGAGAAAAAAGGGTGCAGAATTTCATGAAAAGAACCCCTCTCCAACTGTTAAGCATGGCGGTGGGTCGATCATGCTTTGGGCTTGTGTTGCAGCCAGTGGCATGGGGAACATTTCACTGGTAGAGGAAAGCATGAATTCAATTAAATACCAGCAAATTCTGGAAGCAAGCATCACACCGTCTGTAAAAAAGCTGAAGATGAAAAGAGGATGGCTTCTACAACAGGACAATGATCCTAAACACACATCAAGATCCACAATGGACTACCTCAAGAGGCGCAAGCTGAAGGTTTTGCCATGGCCCTCACAGTCCCCCGACCTAAACATCATCGAAAATCTGTGGATAGACCTCAAAAGAGCAGTGCATGAAAGGCGGCCCAAGAATCTCACAGAACTATAAGTCTTGCAAGGAAGAATGGGCGAAAATCCCCCAAACAAGAATTGAAAGACTCTTAGCTGGCTACAGAAAGTGTTTACAAGCTGTGATACTTGCCAAAGGAGATGTTACTAAGTACTGACCATGCAGGGTGCCCAAACTTTTGCTTCGGGCCCTTTTCCTTTTTTATTATTTTGAAACTATATAAGATGGAAATAAAAAAGTAATCTTGTTTAAAATACTAAAGAAATGTGTCATCTTTAACTTTATGTCTTTTGGAAATCAGGTCATCCTTTACTCACTTAGCTATTCACAGTAACAGAAATGTTGACCAGGGGTGCCCAAACTTTTGCATGCCACTGCAGATGTAATATGAGGTGTTGTTCCTCCAGCCTAAGAGTGGTCTCATCATGGCAGTAGAGGAAGAAGAATAAGACTCCCCAACTTCTTATTCTCCAACTTCAACACAGTCCTCGATTTCCTTGGTAAGCTCTGAAACTTATTGCTTACACTATATTCAATTCTGCTATTTCTTTACCTATTCTCCCAATCTGTCCAAGTCCATCTGCCTACCTTTGTATTGTCAGCAAATCAGGCCACAAAGCCATCAATTCCATCATCCAAATCATTGACATATAAAGTGAAAAGAGGCAGTCCCAACCCAACACCGACCCCTGAAGAACACCACTACTCACCAGCATCCAACCAGAACAGGCACTTTTTTTTCCCACTCTTTGCCTTCTGCCAGTCACCCAATATTCTATCCATGCTAGTAAATTTTCCTCTAATATTACAGGCTCTTATCTACTTTAGCAGCCTCATTGTTGAAGGCCTTCTGAAAAACCAGGTACACAACATCTACCAATTCTCCTGTGTCTATCCTGCCTTTGATTTCCTCAATGAACTCCAACTCACTTCTATAGAAATACTTGTAGGATTGCTAGAAAGTCATGGTCAAAACCATGATCACCTACATCATATAACATGGCAGATAATTGTGATAATGATATGAGGCCCAGAGCCATCAACCGTTCCTCATATGACAAGTCTTTCAATCCCAGAATCATTTTCATGAACCTCCTTTGAACCCTCCCCAGTTTCAGCAAATCCTTTCTAAGATAAGGGGCCCAAAACTCCAAGTGAGGCCTCACCAGTGCTTTATAAAGCCTCAGCATGACATTCTTGCTTTTATATTCTATCCTCTGAAAATGAATACTAACATTATATTTGCCTTCTTCACCACCCACTCAGCCTTTAGGGAATACTGCATGAGGACACCCAAGTCCCTTTGCACCCTGGATTTTTGAATTTTCTCCCCGTTTATAAAATAATGTGCATCTAAGTACCCCAAAATGTCATCCTTAAGAATGGACTCCAACATCCTCCCAACCATTAAAGTCAGTCTAACTGGCCTATAATTTCCTTTCCTCTGCCTCCCTCCCTTATCATTGCAGATAGGGATAGATCATGTCTCATCAATTTGAGCTTTTTGAAGAAGTAACTGAGACGTTAAATGAGATGGTAGACCTGACCCATCGAGACTTCAATAAGGCTCCCCATGGCTGGATGCCATGGAAGGTTTGCGGGCTGCGGAGTGCACCAGAAGCAGAGTGAAGGCTTAAGGGCTTTGGCTCAATGGGTTTAGGCGGAAACGGGCATGGCAAAGAGGGTTTGGTATACATTTTTCGTTGTTATTTGAGGAGAGGGGCAGAATGAGTGTGAGGGCAGCTTGTTGTTCTCAGTGCCGGGTGTGAGAGGTCGTGGAGTCTCCCAGCCTCCCAGACGTCCACATCTGCGCCAGGTGCGCCGAGATGCAGCTCCTAAGGGACCGCGTTAGGGAACTGGAGCTGCAGCTCGATGACCTTCATCTGGTCAGGGAGAGTGAGGAATTGATAGCGAGGAGTTACAGGCCGTGGTCACACCGGGGCCACGGGAGGCAGACAAGTGGGTCACGGTTAGGAGCGGGAAGAGGAAGAGTCAGGTAATAGAGAGTACCCCAGTTGCTGTGCCCCTTGACAATAGGTACTTCTGTTTGAGTACTGTTGGGGGGGAACAGCTTACCTGGGGGAAGCGACAGTGGCCGTGCCTCCGGCACAGAGTCCGTAGCTCAGAAGGGTAGGGAAAGGAAGAGGAGGGCAGTAGTAAAAGGGGACTCGATAGTAAGGGGGTCAGATAGGCAATTCTGTGGACGCAGTCCAGAGACCCAGATGGTAGTTTGCCTCCCTGGTGCCAGGGTCCAGGATGGTTCTGATCGCGTCCAAGATATCCTGAAGTGGGAGGGTGAGGAGCCAGAGGTCGTGGTACATATAGGTACCAATGACATAGGCAGGAAAAGGGGAGAGGTCCTGAAAGGAGAATATAGGGAGTTAGGAAGGGAGTAGAGAAAAAGAACCTCAAAGGTAGTAATCTCAGGATTACTGCCTGTGCTACGCGACAGTGAGAGTAGCAATGCAATGAGGTGGAAGATAAATGCGTGGCTGAGGGTCTGGAGCAGGGGGCAGGGATTCAAGTTTTTGGATCATTGGGAAGTCTTTTGGCGCAGGTGTGACCTGTACAAAAAGGACGGGTTACACTTGAATCCTAGGGGGACCAATATCCTGGCGGGGAGATTTGCAAGGGCTACTGAGGTGACTTTAAACTAGAATGGTTGAGGGGTGGGAATCAAATTAAAGAGACCAGGAGAGAGGAGGTTAGTTCACAAATAGAGAAAGCTAGTAGACGGTGTGTGAGAGAGGATAGGCAGAGGACAGAGATCCGGAGCACTCAGACCAAAGATGTAGGGGACAAGGAAGAAAAAGATAACAAAGTTGTTTGCTCCATTAAGGATAAAAAGAGAGCACAAGGTGGAGAGTTTCTTAAATGCATCTATTTTAATGCTAGGAGCATTGTAAGAAAGGTGGATGAGCTTAGAGCATGGATTGATACCTGGAAATATGATGTTGTAGCTATTAGTGAAACGTGGTTGTAGGAGGGGTGTGATTGGCAACTAAATATTCCAGGATTTCGTTGCTTCAGGTGTGAAGGACAAGAGGGGAAGGTGTTGCATTGAAGGACAAGAAGGAAGGGCAAGAGGGGGAGGTGTTGCATTGCTTGTCAGAGAAAATATAACAGCGGTCCTCTGGCAGGATAGATTAGTGGACTCACCCAGGGAGGCTATTTGGGTGGAATTGAGGAATGGGAAAGGTGTAGTGACGCTTATAGGGGTGTATTATAGACCACCTAATGGGGACCGAGAACTGGAGGAGCAAATTTGTAAGGAGATAGCAGATATTTGTAGTAAGCACAATGTTGTGATGTGGGAGATTTTAATTTTCCACACATAGACTGGGAAGCCCATTCTGTAAAAGGGCTGGATGGTTTGGAGTTTGTCAAATGTGTGCAAGATAGTTTTTTGCAGCAATACATAGAGGTACCAACTAGAGAAGGGGCAGTGTTGGATCTCCTGTTAGGGAATGAGATAGGGCAGGTGATGGAGGTATGTGTTGGGGAGCACTTCAGGTCCAGTGATCACAATGCCATTAGTTTCAATATAATTATAGAGAAGGATAGGACTGAACCCAGGGTTGAGATTTTTGATTGGAGAAAGGCTAACTTTGAGGAGATGCGAAAGGATTTAGAAGGAGTGGATTGGGATAATTTGTTTTATGGGAAGGACGTAATAGAGAAATGGAGTTCATTTAAAGGTGAAATTTTGAGGGTACAGGATTTTTATGTTCCTGTTAGGTTGAAAAGAAAGGTTAAAAGTTTGAGAGAGCCATGGTTTTCAAGGGATATAGGAAACTTAGTTCGGAAAAAGAGAGGGATCTACAATAAATATAGGCAGCTTGGAGTTAATGAGGTGCTCAAGGAATATAAAGAATGTAAAAACAATCTTAAGAAAGAAATTAGAAAAGCTAAAAGAAGATACGAGGCTGCTTTGGCAAGAAAGGTGAAAATAAATCCAAAGGTTTTCTACAGTTATATTAATAGCAAAAGGAGAGTGAGGGATAAAATTAATCCCTTAGAGAATCAGAGTGAACGGCTATGTGCGGAGTCAAAAGAGATGGGGGAGATTTTGAACAATTTCTTTTCTTCGGTATTCTCTAAGGAGAAGGATATTGAATTGTGTAAGGTAAAGGAAACAAGAAGGGTAGTTATGGAAAGTATGACGATTAAAGGAGAGGAAGTACTGACACTTTTAAGGAATATAAAAGTGGATATGTCTCCAGGTCCGGACAAAATATTCCCTAGGACCTTGAGGGAAGTTAGTGTGGAAACAGCAGGGGCTCTGACAGAAATATTTAAAATGTCATTAGAAACGGGGATGGATGGTGCCAGAGGATTGGCCTATTGCTCATGTGGTTCCATTGTTTAAAAAGGGTTCTAAGAGTAAACCTGGCAATTATCGGCCTGTGAGTTTGACGTCAGTGGTGGGTAAGTTGATGGAAAGTATTCTTAGAGATGGTATATATAATTATCTGGATAGACAGGGTCTGATTAGGAACAGTCAACATGGATTTGTGTGTGGAAGGTCATGTTTGACAAATCTTATTGAATTTTTTGAGGAGGTTACTGTGAAAGCTGACAAGGATAAAGCGGTGGATGTTGTCTATATGGTCTTCAGTAAGGCCTTTGACAAGGTTCCACACGGAAGGTTCGTTAGGAAGGTTCAATCGTTAGGCACTAATATCGAAGTAGTAAAATGGATTCAGCAGTGGCCAGATGGGAGACCCCAGAGAGTGGTGGTGGATAATTGTGTGTCAGATCGGAGGACGGTGTGTAGCGGTGTGCCTCAGGGATCTGTACTGGGTCCAATGTTGTTTGTCATATAAATTAATGATCTGGATGATCGGGTGGTAAATTGGATTAGTAAGTATGCAGATAATACTAAGATAAGTGGCGTTGTGGATAATGAAGTAGGTTTTCAAAGCTTGCAGAGAGATTTAGGCCAGTTAGAAGAGTGGGCTGAAAGATGGCAGATGGAGTTTAATGCTGAAAAATGTGAGGTGTTACATTTTGGTAGGACTAATCAAAATAGGACATACATGGTAAATGGTAGGGCATTGAAGAATGCTGTAGAACGGAGGGATCTAGGAATAATGGTGCATAGTTCCCTGAAGGTGGAATCTCATGTGGATAGGGTGGTGAAGAAACCTTTTGGTATGCTGGCCTTTATTAATCAGAGCATTGAGTATAGAAGTTGGGATGTAATGTTGAAATTGTATAAGGCATTAGTAAGGCTAAATTTGGAGTATTGTGTCCAGTTCTGGTCACCGAATTATAGGAAAGATGTCAATAAAATTAAGAGAGTACAGAGGAGATTTACTAAATATTGCCTGGGTTTCATCTCCTAAGTTACAGAGAAAGGTTGAACAAGTTAAGTCTTTATTCTTTGGAGCATAGAAGGTTAAGAGGGGACTTGATAGAGGTGTTTAAAATTATGAAGGGGGTTGATAGAGTTGATGTGGATAGGCTTTTTCCATTGAGAATGGGGGAGATTCAAACAAGGGGACATGAGTTGAGAGTTAAAGGGCAAAAGTTTAGGGGTAACATGAGGGGGAACTTCTTTACTCAGAGAGTGGTAGCTGTGAGGAACGAGCTTCCAGCAGAAGTGGTTGAGGCAGGTTCAATGTTGTCCTTTAAAGTTAAATTGGATAGATATATGAACAGGAAAGGAATGGAGGGTTGTGGGCTGAGTGCAGGTCGGTGGAACTAGGTGAGAGTAAGAGTTCAGCACGGACTAGAAGGGCCGAGATGGCCTGCTTCCATGCTGTAATTGTTATATGGTTATATGGTTTGACTACATAGAATCCAGGGAGAGCTGGCTGACTGGATACAAAATTGCTTTGGCTGTAGGAAGCAAAGGGTGTTGGTGGCAGGTTGATTTTTAGAACGGAGGTCCCTTATTGGTGGTGTTTCCCAGGGGTCGGGGCTGGGTCCGTTGTTGTTTGTCTATTACTGTATATTAACAACCTGGATGAGAATTCTTCCAGATCAGATATGTGTTCAGCACTGAAGAATCATTATTTTAAGAATGTCTAATTTGAGAGAGGACTTGACTCCTATTTGAGTTCCCTGAAAATCCTAGCATCTGGAATTGATGCAATAACAAGTCACAGTTTAGTGTGCAGATTGTGAGCTGTTGCCTCAATATTTAGTATCACATTCCAATAAAGCCTTTAACTAAAAAAGCCTTGGGCATAACAAACATAAAAATACCTTTGAAAATGCACACCGAGTTCCTTCAGGTTGTGGACAGGACAGTGAAGGAGCAGGCCAGGCGACCTGCATTCAGAGAAACATCAGGGGGTTGGCAATGGGGACGGGTCTGTGATAAATATAAATTTCAGCAAGGCAGAAATTGCCAGGAGATTAGAGCTAAGAAGGAAATTGGGTCAGCCAGGATAACATGGTGAATAGACAATAAACAATAGGTGCAGGAGTAGGCCATTCGACCCTTCGAACCAGCACCACCATTCACTGTGATCATGGCTGATCATCCACAATCAGTACCCCATTCCTGCCTTCTCCCTATATCCATTGACTCCACTATCATTAAGAGCTCTATCTAACAGAAGCGGACTCGATGGGCCAAATGGCCTCATTCTGCTCCAATATCTTATCATCTTGACTGTAACATTGTCAAGGGGCAGTTGGCTCACAAATGGAGAAAGCTTGCAGACAGTGTGAAACTGTAGGGGCCCTGGTAGATATATTTAAAATGTTGGTATCTACGGGTAAGGTGCCAGAGGATTGGAGAGTGGCTCATGTTGTTCCGTTATTTAAAAAAGGCTGTAAAAGTAATCCGGGAAATTATAGGCCGGTAAGTTTGACGTCAGTAGTAGGTAAATTACTGGAAGGAGTACTAAGAGATAGGATCTACAAGTATTTGGATAGACAGGGACTTATTAGACAGGAACAGGAAGGGAGCAGTTACTCTACTAGGGGTATTCTATAGGCCCCCTGGTAGCAGCAGAGATACAGAGGAGCAGATTGGGAGGCAGATTTTGGAAAGGTGCAAAAATAACAGGGTTTTTATCATGGGTGACTTTAACTTCCCTAATATTGATTGGCACCTGATTACTTCCAAGGGTTTAGATGGGGCAGAATTTGTTAGGTGTGTCCAGGATGGATTCCTGTCACAGTATGTGGACAGGCCGACCAGGGGGAATGCCATACTAGATCTAGTACTAGGCAATGAACTGGGTCAGGTCACAGATCTCTCAGTGGGTGAGCATCTGGGGTACAGTGACCACCGCTCCCTGGCCTTTATAATTATCATGGAAAAGGATAGAATCAAAGAGGACAGGAAAATTTTTAATTGGGGAAAGGCAAATTATGAGGCTATAAGGCTAGAACTTGCGGGTGTGAATTGGGATGATGTTTTTGCAGGGAAATGTACTATGGACATGTGATCGATGTTTAGAGATCTCTTGCGAGATATAAGGGATAAATTTGTCCCGGTGAGGAATATAAAGAATGGTAGGGTGAAGGAACAATGGGTGACAAGTGAGGTGGAAAATCTAGTCAGGTGGAAGAAGGCAGCATACATGAGGTTTAGGAAGCAAGGATCAGATGGGTCTATTGAGGAATATAGGGAAGCAAGAAAAGAGCTTAAGAAGGGGCTGAGAAGAGCAAGAAGGGGGCATGAGAAGGCCTTGGCAAGTAGGGTAAAGGAAAACCCCAAGGCATTCTTCAATTATGTGAAGAAAAAAAGGATGACAGGAGTGAAGGTAAAACAGATTAGAGATAAAGGTGGGAAGATGTGCCTGGAGGCTGTGGAAGTGAGCGAGGTCCTCAATGAATACTTCTCTTTGGTATTCACCAATGAGAGGGAACTTGATGATGGTGAGGACAATATGAGTGAGGTTGATGTTCTGGAGCATGTTGATATTAAGGGAGAGGAGGTGTTGGAGTTGTTAAAATACATTAGGACAGATAGTTCCTGAGGCCTGACGGAATATTCCCCAGGCTGCTCCACAAGGCGAGAGAAGAGATTGCTGAGCCTCTCGCTAGGATCTTTATGTCCTCGTTGTCCACGGGAATGGTACCGGAGGATTGGACGGAGGCGAATGCTGTTCCCTTGTTCAAAAAAGGTAGTAGGGATAGTCCGGGTAATTATAGACCAGTGAGCCTTACGTCTGTGGTGGGAAAGCTGCTGGAAAAGATTCTTAGAGATAGAATCTATAGGCATTTAGAGAATCATGGTCTGATCAGGGACAGTCAGCATGGCTTTGTGAAGAGCAGATCGTGTCTAACAAGCCTGATAGAGTTCTTTGAGGAGGTGACCAGGCATATAGATGAGGGTAGTGCAGTGGATGTGATCCATATGGATTTTAGTAAGGCATTTGACAAGGTTCCACACGGTAGGCTTATTCAGAAAGTTAGAAGGCATGGGATCCAGGGAAGTTTGGTCAGGTGGATTCAGAATTGGCTTGCCTGCAGAAGGCAGAGGGTGGTGGTGGAGGGAGTACATTCAGATTGGAGGATTGTGACTAGTGGTGTCCCACAAGGATCTGTTCTGGGACCTTTACTTTTCGTGATTTTTATTAACGACCTGGATATGGGGGTAGAAGGGTGGGTTGGCAAGTTTGCAGACGACACAAGGTTGGTGGTGTTGTGGATAGTGTAGAGGATTGTCGAAGATTGCAGAGAGACATTGATAGGATGCAGAAGTGGGCTGAGAAGTGGCAGATGGAGTTCAACCCAGAGAAGTGTGAGGTGGTACACTTTGGAAGGACAAACTCCAAGGGAGAGTACAAAGTAAATGGCAGGATACTTGGTAGTGTGGAGGAGCAGAGGGGATCTGGGGGTACATGTCTACAGATCCCTGAAAGTTGCCTCACAGGTGGATAGGGTAGTTAAGAAAGCTTATGGGGTGTTAGCTTTCATAAGTCGAGGGATAGAGTTTAAGAGTCGCGATGTAATGATGCAGCTCTATAAAACTCTGGTTAGGCCACACTTGGAGTACTGTGTCCAGTTCTGGTCACCTCACTATAGGAAGGATGTGGAAGCATTGGAAAGGGTACAGAGGAGATTTACCAGGATGCTGCCTGGTTTAGAAAGTATGCATTATGATCAGAGATTAAGGAAGCTAGGGCTTTACTCTTTGGAGAGAAGGAGGATGAGTGGAGACATGATAGAGGTGTACAAGATAATAGGAGGAATAGATAGAGTGGATAACCAGAACACTTCCCCAGGGCAATACTGCTCAATACAAGAGGACATGGCTTTAAGGTAAGGGGTGGGAAGTTCAAGGGGGATATTAGAGGAAGGTTTTTTACTCAGAGAGTGGTTGGTGCGTGGAATGCACTGCCTGAGTCAGTGGTGGAGGCTTATATGGGAGGCAGGGTTTGAGGGTCGGCACAACATTGTGGGCCGAAGGGCCTGTACTGTGCTGTACTATTCTAAAAATAAAATTAGGGAGAGTCAACATGGCTTTGTGTGTGGTAGGTCATGTTTAACAAGTACATTAGATTTTTTCGAGGAGATTACCAGGAAAGTGGATGAAGGGAAGGCAGTGGATGTTGTCTACATGGATTTCAGTAAGGCCTTTGACAAGGTCCCACATGGGAGGTTAGTTAGGAAAATTCAGTCGCTGGTATACATGGAGAGGTGGTCAATTGGATTAGACATTGGCTCAATGGGAGAAGCCAGAGAGTGGTAGTGGAGGATCGCTTCTCTGTGTGGAGGCCTGTGACTAGTGTTGTGCCACAGGGATCGGCGCTGGGTCTATTGTTATTTGTCATCTATCTTAATGATCTGGATGATAATGTGGTATATTGTATCAGCTAATTTGCTGATGATACAAAGATTGGAGGAGCAGTGGACAGTGAGAAAGGTTTTCAAAGCTTGCAGAGGGATTTGGACCAGCTGGAAAAATGGGCTGAAAAATGGCAGATGGAGTTTAATACAGGCAAGTGTGAGGTATTGCACTTTGGAAGGACAAACCAAGGTAGAACACAGAAGGTAAATGGTAGGGCACTGAGGAGTGCAGTAGAACAGAGGGATCTGGGAATACAGATAGAAAATTCCCTGAAAGTGGCGTCACAGGTCGATAGGGTCGTAAAGAGAGCTTTTGGTGCATTGGCCTTTATGTATTGAGTATTGAGTATAAGAGTTGGAATGTTATGGTGAGGTTGTATAAGGCATTGGTGAGGCCAAATTTGGAGTATTGTTTTCAGTTTTGGTCACCAAGTTACAGGAAGGATGTTAATAAGGTTGAAAGAGTGCAGAGAAGGTTTACAAGGATGTTGCCGGGACTTGAGAAACTGAGTCACAGAGATAGTTTGAATAGGTTAGGACTTTATTCCCTGGAGCGTAGAAGAATGAGGGGAGATTTGATAGAGGTATATAAAGTTATGATGGGTATAGATAGAGTGAAAACAAGCAGGCTTTCTCCACTGAGGCAAGAGGAGAAAAAAACCAGAGGACATGGGTTAAGGGTGAGGGGGGAAAAGTTTAAAGGAAACATTTGGGGGGTGGGGGTGCTTCTTCACACAGAGAGTGATGGGAATGTTGAATGAGTTGCCGGATGAAGTGGCAGCTTTTAACATTTAAGAAAAATTTGGACAGGTACATGGATGAGAGGTGTATGGAGCGATATGGTCCCAGCACAGCCAAGAAGGGCCAAAAGGCCTGTTTCTGTGCTGTAATGTTTCTATGGTTATATTTGATAAGGTACCCCATGCAAGGCTTATTGAGAAAGTAAGGAGGCATGAGATCCAAGGGGACCTTTCTTTCTGGATCCAGAACTGGCTTGCCCACAGAAGGCAAAAGGGGATTGTAGATGGTTCATATTCTGCATGGAGGTTGGTGACAAGTGGTGTGCCTCAGGGATCTGTTCTGGGACCCCTTCTCTTTGCGATTTTCATAAAATGACCTGGATGAGGAAGTTGAGGGATGGGTTAGTAAATTTGCTGATGACACAAAGATTAGGGGTGTTGTGGATAGTGTGGAGGGCTGTCAGAGGTTGCAGTGGAACATCAACAGGATGCAAACCTGGGCTGAGAAGTGGCAGAAGTAGTTCAACCCAGATAAGTGTGAGGTGGCTCATTTTGGTAGGTCACATATGATGGCAGAATATAGCATTAATGGTAAGACTCTTGGAAGTGTGGAGGATCAGAGGGATCTTGGAGTCTGAGTCCACAGGACACTCAAGGCTGCTGCACAGGTTGACTCTGTGGTTAAGAACGCATACGGTGCATTGGCCTTCAGCAATTGTGGGATTGAGTTTAAGACCCAAGAGGTAATGTTGTAGCTATATAGGACGCTGGTCAGACCCCACTTGGAGTACTGTGCTCAGTTCTGGTCGCCTCACTATAGGAAGGATGTAGAAATTATAGAAAGGGTGCAGAGATTTACAAGGATGTTGCCTGGATTGGGGAGCATGCTCTATGAGAATAGTTTGAGTGAATTTGGCCTTTTCTCCTTGGAGCGATGGAGGATGAGAGGTGACCTGATAGAGGTGTATAAGATGACGAGAGGCATTGATCGTGTGGATAGTCAGAGGCTTTTTCCCAGGGCTGAAATGGCTAACATGAGAGGGCACGGTTTTAAGGTGCTGGGGAGTAGGTACAGAGGAGATGTCAGGGGTAAGCTTTTTACTCAGAGAGAGGTGAGTGAGTGGAATGGGCTGCCGGCAACGGTGGTGGAGGCAGATACAATAGGGTCTTTTAAGAGGCTCCTGGATAGGTACGTGGAGCTTAGAAAAATTGAGGGCTATGGGTAATGGGTAATTACCAAAGTAAGTACATGTTTGGCACAGCATTGTGGGCCGAAGGGCCTGTATTGTGCTGTAGGTTTTCTAGGCTTCTATTGTGGACACGTGCTGCTCGGCCGTGAGCCCGGAGGCCAGAGGTGTCCACTCTGACCCTCTGACATGTAGCACTTCTTTAGATTGCCTTTGGATACAGCAGGGGTCTAAGCCGGGCACAGGAGAATGAGGTGGGGAGTGGGGATAAACTCCCACTACCTATTAAGTGCTCCCAATGGCATGCATCTCAAATAACTTCTAACAACCAAGTTCAGCTCCTGGCAATGTAGTTACTAAACCCAGTGGAACTGTTACTACTGACAGGAGAAAGGATAAAGGTGCTTTCTGGTGCCTCAAAACCAGTCGCTTTGGGCAAATGGGGCTTGTCAGCCGTAGTTGGCAGCACATCTAGATCTTTTGGCGATACCCACTCATGGGCAAGTGTTTGGGAGTAAACATCTCTGACAGAAAAATCTGGAGCTCGTCCCTAAGGCAATTCAATGTTGAGTTCAACATTGGCTGACAACTCCTGCAATGCTGCTGGTACCAAATTGTATTGGTCTCTGACATTCCTTTGGATCCATCAGCTGCATGAGGAACAGCTTGTTCTCCATATCGTACTGCCCTGGCTAGGACACAATATCCATGGTTGATCCTGACCAACACAGGGCCTCTCGTAGCAGGGATGATGTGCATGTTCTCAACAAGACCATGGACATGAGGCTGTGCCAGAGGCAAAGTCTGCAGAATGTGAGATGAGCAGAAGAAGCAGTTTGCTAGTGTGTGCGCAAAGCAGAGCTAACATATCTTAAGGATGCAATCTCCAAGAAGAGTTTCAAAATGAAGGACAGCTTGTTGCTTGCAAGCCTGTTCATGTTTTTGCTTGCAAAATTATTGTCCAAATTGCCCAGTCACAGGAACAAATCAAACGTGCATGTCTCTCCTCACATCATTCTACAGATGAGAAGTAGAGAACATCACTGTATGGAAAGTGTGCTGTGGTGGACAGGTAGTCAAAACTGCCCAATGCATCACAGATACCAGCCTATCCGTCAATAAGGACAGCCAGAACCTCAGCAGCAGACCCTCGAGAAACTCAAAGAGTGGCTGCCATCTCTCACATTCTACACTGACTCCCCCCGGAGTCTACTGGGGGAATGGGCAGCTGGGCAGGGAGACGGTGAACCTGCTCAAAACCCTGTTGTACGGTACTGCCGAAGCAAACCCTTCCACCCCAGGTCCCCAGTGTACAGGGGAAGCACCCCTGCATAAAGAGACTTCCACTGGGGATCTCCCCTGCTGCCAGATGCTATCACGGACCCTCAAGGTGAGTCTGGTTGGCAGATAAAAGTGAGGAAGTGAAAGGTGTGCAGGAGCAGCCCGTACAAAAAACGTTTTGGAGCGTGACGGAACGGCATAGTGGACAACCACAGAAGACCCCTCCACACCCCCGACCACCACTACATCACTACTATCATGTCCTGTCAGTCAACATGTGTACATGGATATGACGTGGCAGGCACATAGTGGAAGCTGAGTGTTCAACACGGGATTATAGAAACATAGAAACATAGAAAATAGGTGCAGGAGTAGGCCATTCGGCCCTTCGAGCCTGCACCGCCATTTATTATGATCATGGCTGATCATCCAACTCAGAACCCAGCCTTCCCTCCATACCCCCTGACCCCTGTAGCCACAAGGGCCATATCTAACTTCCTTTTAAACATAGCTAATGAACTGGCCTCAATGTTTAATTCAGAAGCAGGGCCTTTGCCCATTTCAAACATGCTCACTGGACTTCCGGTTTAAAAAGGCAGGCAGCAACTAACTGGTGGTTCTCAAAGCAAGAAATAAAACTAAATATTTTATTAATAGCAATTTTTCTGTGAAAATTATGGTAAACAATCACCATAAACAATGAAGACGCAAGTGAAAGCAAGCCTGACTCAAGGGATGAGGCATGCGGGTGCAAGCAAGTTGAAGCATATAGGAGACTGAGTTGGAATTGGAGTGACGAAACTGGGAAAAAGTCAGAGTGGAGGAGTTTCAGAACACAACCACCAAAACAAAGAGTGAGGTTTGATCGATCTCAGCTGACCTGGAAAGGTCAGCAACAGGCTGGAACACGGAGGTGGCGTTCAGGCCCAGGGCGTATCAGTGCACCAGGGTCCAGTCTCAGACCGAGGGACGACACAGTGTTTGGACGTTTTAAGCCGCGAGCAGGATGGATTAAAAAGGCAGGTTCTGCTCGCTGCCCTGCACCGTTCACTCCTCTACTGCACCGAGGCAGAGGCCATACGCCTGCTCCACCTCTTCTTCTCCATCTTGTTTTACGGCGGTTGACACCCAGCTTAATGGTGCGTTACGCTCCACCTGCTCCAGGCTTCATGCCTGTGAACTTCGCAACATTCTGCTCTGTGATGAACTGATGCTGTGGCCGTGGCCGTGTCCATGGGCTCACATTCATTGCGAAAGCTGTTTGCTTGCTTTTATTGTTTGCCCAGTTTTTGTTTTTTTTTGACTCTATACATTGGGACTTTGTTGGATTCTTTTTAATGGGTTACACTGGGTTTATTGTTTTCTGCCTTCCAGAAGGAATACAAATCCCAAGGTTGTACAACGTACACATATTTCTTAATAATTGGACCTTGAAACTTGAACTTTGAATGATAAACTAACCATGGATCATACCCCACTGCGTCAAAAAGACAAATCAAATGTCTATAACCTCCTGAAACAAGGTGCCAGATAGGAAAACAACAGCAATGCAACATGCCGACAACATAATGCACGCTCAGGCCAACTAATGTACAAACAGTGCACAACACACGACAATAAACGCACAGTGCACCCAGTCCCAAACAGATATACATCCATATGCATAGAACAGAAAAAATACAGGAGCATAAATACAGTAAAGGTGCAAACACCCAGAAACACACAGAGATACTGTAAACGTGCAGACACCCAGAAACACACACAGAGATACTGTAAACATGCAAACACACAGAAACACACACAGAGATACTGTAAACATGCACACACACAGAAACACACACAGAGATACTGTAAACATGCACACACACAGAAACACACACGCAGATACAGTAAACATGCAAACACACAGAAAAACACACACAGATACAGTAAACATGCAAACACACAGAAACATACACACAGATATAGTAAACATGTAAACACCCAGATACAGTAAATGTCCAGACACCCAGAAACAGACACACAGATATAGTAAACATGCAAACACACAGAAACACACACACAGATATAGTAAACATGTAAACACCCAGATACAGTAAACGTGCAGACACCCAGAAACACACACACAGATACAGTAAACATGCAAACACCCAGAAACACACACACAGATACAGTAAACATGCAAACACACAGAAACACACACACAGATATAGTAAACATGTAAACACCCAGATACAGTAAACGTGCAGACACCCAGAAACACACACACAGGCACAATCACACATTACAGTAACTGTACAAACACAGAAACACAGATACAGTAACACACACATAAATACAGCATATAGCCAGAAACACACACATATACATGCCGTAAACGTGCAAACATCAAGAAACACACACACAGATACAGTAAACATGCAGACACTCAGAAACACACACAGATACAGTAACCGGCAGCCTGGATGTGGATAGCAAATTACAGCAGGAGATAGAATAGGTGTGTCAGAAGGGCAACATCATGATAATCGTTGGGGATTTTAACATGAAAGTGGATTGGGAAAACCAGGCCAGTACTGGACCTCAAGAGAGAGAATTTGTAGAATGTCTAAGGGATGGCTTTTTAGAACAGCTTGTTGTTGAGCCCACTAGGGAATTGGCTGTGCTGGATTGGGTGTTGTGCAATGATCCGGACGTGATAAGAGAGCTTAAAGTCAAGGAACCCTTAGGGAACAGTGATCACAGTACGATCGAGTTCATTTTGAAACTTGAGAAGATGAAACTAAATTCCAATGTGACAGTATTTCAGTGGAATAAAGGAAATTACAATGGCATGAGAAGGGAACTAGCCAAGGTTGACTGGAAAAGGACACTAGCAGGAAGGATAGCAGAGCACCAATGGCTGGAGTTTCTATGATAAATGAGGAAAGTGCAAGACAGATATATTCCAAATAAGAAGAAATTTTTGAGTGGAAGAAGGACAATACCGTGACTGACAAGTGAAGTCAGAGCCAAAGTAAAAGCAAAAGAGAAGGCATACAAGGAAACATAGAAATGTAGAAAATAGGTGCAGAAGTAGGCCATTCGGCCCTTCGAGCCTGCACCACCATTCAGTATGATCATGGCTGATCATCTAACTCAGAACCCTGTACCAGCCTTCCCTCCATACCCCCTGATCCCTTTAGCCACAAGGGCCGTATCTAACTCCCTCTTAAATATAGCCAATGAACTGGCCTCAACTGTTTCCTGTGGCAGAGAATTCCACAGATTCACCACTCTCTGTGTGAAGAAGTTTCTCCTAATCTCGGTCCTAAAAGGCTTCCCCTTAATCCTCAAACTGTGACCTCTCGTTCTGGTCTTCCCCAACATCGGGAACAATCTTCCTGCATCTAGCCTGTCCAATCCCTTTAGGATTTTATACATTTCAATAAGATCCCCCCTCAACCTTCTAAATTCCAACGAGTATAAGCCTAGTCGATCCAGTCTTTCATCATATGAAAGTCCTGCCATCCCAGGAATCAATCTGGTGAACCTTCTTTGTACTCCCTCTATGGCAAGAATGTCTTTCCTCAGATTAGGGGACCAAAACTGCACACCATACTCCAGGTGTGGTCTCACCAAGGCCTTGTACAACTGCAGTAGTACCTCCCTGCCCCTGTACTTGAATCCTCTTGCTATAAATGCCAGCATATCATTTGCCTTTTTCACCGCCTGCTGTACCTGCATGCCCACTTTCAATGACTGGTATATAATGACACCCAGGTCTCGTTGCACCTCCCCTTTTCCTAATCGGCCACCATTCAGATAATAATCTGTAGTGGGAAGATACAGGATTGAGAAGCTTAAAAAACTTGCAGAAGGAAACTAAGATGGTCATTAGGAAGGAAAAGATAAATTATTAAAGGAAGCTGGTGACTAATATCAAAGAAGATACAAAAAGCTTTCTTAAGTATATAAAAGGTAAAAGAAAGTCGAGGGTAGATATAGAACTAATACAAAATGACGCTGGAGATATTGTAATGAGAGATGCAGAGATGGCAGAGGAACTGAATGCATATTTTGCATCGGTCTTCACAGTGGAAGACATCTGCAGTATACTGGACATTCAAGAGTGTCAGGGAAGTGAAGTACAGTTGTATACAAAAGTTTGGGCACCCCGGTCAAATTTCTGTTACTGTGAATAGCTAAGTGAGTAAAAGATGAACTGATTTCCAAAAGGCATAGTTAAAGATGACACATTTCTTTAATATTTTAAGCAAGATTACTTTTTTATTTCCATCTTTTACAGTTTCAAAATAACAAAAACGGAAAAGGGCCCGAAGCAAAAGTTTGGGCACCGTGCATGGTCAGTACTTAGTAACACCCCCTTTGCCAAGTATCACAGCTTGTAAACGCATTTTGTAGCCAGCTAAGAGTCTTTCAATTCTTGTTTGAGGGATTTACGCCCATTCTTCCTTGCAAAAGGCTTCTAATTCTGTGATATTCTTGGGCCGTCTTGCATGCACTACTCTTTTGAGGTCTATCCACAGATTCTCGATGATGTTTAGGTCAGGGGACTGTGAGGACCATGGCAAAACCTCCAGCTTGTACCTCTTGAAGTAGTCCATTGTGGATTTTGATGTATGTTTAGGTTCATTATCTTTTGTAGAAGCCATCCTCTTTTCATCTTCGGCTTTTTTACAGATGGTGTGACGTTTGCTTCCAGAATATGCTGGTATTTAATTGAATTCATTCTTCCCCCTACCAGTAAATGTTCCCCGTGCCACTGGCTGCAACATAAGCCCAAAGCATGATCGATGCATCCCCGTGCTGAACAGTTGGAGAGGTGTTCTTTTCATGAAATTCTGCACCCTTTTTTCTCCAAACATACCTTTGCTTATTGCGGCCAAAAAGTTCTATTCAAAAGGTTCAAAGGAACATCTAAACAAGCCTGATGCATTTTGGAAACAAGTCCTGTGGACTGATGAAGTTAAAATAGAACATTTTGGCTGCAATGAGCAACAGCCTAAGAATCTCACAGAACTAGAAGCCTTTTGCAAGGAAGAATGGGCGAAAATCCCCCAAACAAAAATTGAAAGACTCTTAACTGGCTACAAAAAGTGTTTACAAGCTGTGATACTTGCCAAAGGGGGTGTTACTAAGTACTGCCATGCAGGGTGCCCAAACTTTTGCTTCAGGCCCTTTTCCTTTTTTGTTATTTTGAAACTGTAAAAGATGAAAATAAAGAAGTTTTCCTGCTCAAAATATTAAAGAAATGAGTCATCTTTAACTTTATGCCTTTTGGAAATCAGTTAATCTTTTACTCACTTAGCTATTCACAGTAACAGAAATTTTGACCGGGGTGCCCAAACTTTTGCATGCCACAGTATGTGCAGTGAAAATTACAACTGAGAAGACGCTCAGGAAGCTTAATGGTCTGAGGGTGGATAAATCTCCTGGACCTCGGGATCTGAAGGAAGTAGCTGAAGAGATTGTGGAGGCATTAACAATGATCTTTCAAGAATCGATAGATTCTGGCATTGTACCAGATGACTGGAAAATTGCAAATGTTACTCCACTATATAAGAAGGGTGGGAGGCAGCAGAAAGGAAACTATAGACCTGTTAGCCTGACATCAGTGGTTGGGAAGTTGGTGGAATCAACTCTTAGGAATAAGATTATGGAGTACCTGGAAGCACATGACAGGTTAGGCCAAAGCCACCATGGTTTCCTGAAAGGAAAATCCTGCCTGACAAACCTACTGCAATTCTTTGAGGAAATTACAAGCAGGGTAGACAAAGGAGATGTAGTGGATGTGGTGTACTTAGATTTTTGGAAGGCCTTTGAAAAGGTGCCGCACATGAGGCTGCTTAGCAAGATAAGAGCCCAGGGAATTACAGAGGAGTTACTAGCATGGGTGCAGCATTTGTTGATCAGCAGAAAACAGAGAGTGGGAATAAAGGGATCCTATTCTGGCTGGCTGCCCGTTACCAGTGAAATTCCACAGGGGTAGGTGTTGGGACCACTGCTTTTTACGATGTATGTCAATGATTTGGACTACGGTATTAATGGATTTGTGGCTAAATTTCCCGATGATACAAAGATAGGTGGAGGAGCGGGTAGTGTTAAGGAAACAGAAAGCCTGCAGAGAGACTTAGATAGTTTAGGGGAATGGGCAAAGAAGTGGCAAATGAAATACAATGTTGAAAAATGAATGGTCATGCACTTTGGTGGAAGAAATAAATGGGCAGACTATTATTTAGATGGGAAGAGAATTCAAACTACAGAGATGCAAAAGGACTTGGGACTCCTTGAGCAGAATACACTAAAGGTTAACCTCCAGGTTGAGTCAGTGATGAAGAAGGCGAATGCAATGTTGGCATTCATTTCTGAATGTACAGAATATAAGAACAGGGATGTGATGTTGAGGCTCTATAAGGCACTCGTGAAACCACACTTGGAGTATTGTGCACAGTTTTGGGCTCCATATTTTAGAAACAATACACTGACATTGGAGAGGGAACAGGGAAGATTCACGAGAATGATTCCCGGAATGAAAGGGTTACTGTATGAGGAACGTCTGACAACTCTTGGGCTGTATTCCCTGGAGTTCAGGAGAATGAGGGGGGATCTCACAGAAACATTCCAAATGTTAAAAGGCCTGAACAGATTAGGTATGGCAAAGTTATTTCCCATGGTAGGGGAGTCTAGGACAAGAGGGCACGACTTCAGGATTGAAGGACGCCCATTTAGAACAGAGATGCCGAGAAATTACTTTCGTCAGATGGTGGTAAATCTGTGGAATTGTTGCCACGATCAACAGTGGAGGCCAAGTCATTGGATTCATTTAAGGCAAAGATAGATAGCTTCTTGATTAGCCAGGGCGTCAAAGGGTACGGGGTGAAGGCAGGGGAGTAGGGATGACTGGAAGAATTGGATCAGCCCATGATTGAATGGCAGAGCAGACTCGATGGGCTGAATAGCGTACTTCTGCTCGTATATCTTCTGGTCTTATGGTCTAAACGTACAGGCAACCAGAAACACACAGACAGATACAGTAAACATGCAAACACCCAGAAACAAACAGACACAGATACAGTAAACGTGCAAACACACAGAAACACACACATACAGATACAGTAAACGTGCAAACACACAGAAGTGCACACACAGATACTGCAAATGTGCAGACACCCAGAAACACAAACAGAGATATAGTACTGTAAATGTCCAAACATCCAAACACACAGATACACTAACGTGCAAACACACTGAAACAGTAAATGTTCAGACACCCAGAAACACACACAGATACAGTGAACGTACAGAAACATAGAAACATAGAAACCAACAGCACAATACGGGCCCTTCGCCCACAAAATTGTGCCAAACATGTCCTTACCTTAGAACTACCCAGGCTTACACATAGCCCTCTATTTTTCTAAGCTCCATGTACCTATCCAGGAGTCTCTTAAAAGACCCTATTGTATCTGCCTCCACCACCACCACCGCCGGCAGCCCATTTCACGCACTCACCACTCTCTGCGTAAAAAACTTACCCCTGACATCTCCACTCTACCTACTTCCAAGGACCGTAAAACTATGCCCTCTCGTGCTAGCCATTTCAGCCCTGGGGAAAAAGCCTCTGACTATCCACATGATCAATGCCTCTCATTACCTTCTACACCTCTCTCAGGTCACCTCTCATCCTCCATCGCTCGAAGGATAAAAGGCCAAGTTCACTCAACCTATTCTCATTAGGCATGCTTCCCAATCCAGGCAACATCCTTGAAAATCTCCTCTGTACTATGGTTTCTATGGTTTCCACGTCCTTCCTGTAGTGAGGCGACCAGAACTGAGCACAGTACTCCAAGTGGGGTCTGACCAGGGTCCTATATAGTTGCAACATTACCTCTCGGCTCCAAAACTCAATCCCACAATTGATGAAGGCCAATGCACCATATGCCTTCTTAACCACAAAGGTACATTATTAAGTACCTCTGCCACCTCCTCTGGTTCCACACACACTTTTCCACTGTCACATTTGATTGGTCCTATTCTCTCATGCTCTTCACATACTCGTAGAATGCCTTGGGGTTTTCCTTAATCCTGTCCACCAAGGCCTTCTCATGGTCTCTTCTGGCTCTCCTAATTTCATTCTTAAGCTCCTTCCTGCTTGTCTTATAATCTTCTAGAGCCTCGGGCTAGGATCTTTATGTCCTCATTGTCCACGGGAATGGTACCGGAGGATTGGAGGGAGGCGAAAGTTGTCCCCTTGTTCAAAAAAGGTAGTAGGGATAGTCCGGGTAATTATAGACCAGTGAGCCTTACGTCTGTGGTGGGAACGCTGTTGGAAAAGATTCTTAGAGATAGGATCTATGGGCATTTAGAGAATCAGGGTCTGATCAGGGACAGTCAGCATGACTTTGTGAAGGGCAGATCGTGTCTAACAACCCTGATAGAGTTCTTTGAGGAGGTGACCGGTAATATAGATGAGGGTAGTGCAGTGGATGTGATCTATATGGATTTTAGTAAGGCATTTGACAAGGTTCCACATGGTAGGCTTATTCAGAAAGTCAGAAGGCATGGGATCCAGGGAAGTTTGGCCAGGTGGATTCAGAATTGGCTTGCCTGCAGAAAGCAGAGGACCATGGTGGAGGGAGTACATTCAGATTGGAGGATTGTGACTAGTGGTGTCCCACAAGGATCTGTTCTGGGATCTCTACTTTTCGTGATTTTTATTAACGACCTGGATATGGGGGTAGAAGGGTGGGTTGGCAAGTTTGCAGATGACACAAGGTTGGTGGTGTTGTGGATAGTGTAGAGGATTGTCGAAGATTGCAGAGAGACATTGATAGGATGCAGAAGTGGGCTGAGAAGTGGCAGATGGAGTTCAACCCAGAGAAGTGTGAGGTGGTACACTTTGGAAGGTCAAACTCCAAGGCACAGTACAAAGTAAATGGCAAGATACTTGGTAGCGTGGAGGAACAGAGGGATCTGGGGGTACATGTCCACAGATCCCTGAAAGTTGCCTCACAGGTAGATAGGGTAGTTAAGAAAGCTTATGGGCTGTTAGCTTTCATAAGTCAAGGGATAGAGTTTAAGAGTCGTGAGGTAATGATGCAGCTCTATAAAATTCTGGTTAGGTCACACTTGGAGTACTGTGTCCAGTTCTGGTCGCCTCACTGTAGGAAGGATGTGGAAGCATTGGAAAGGGTACAGAGGAGATTTACCAGGATGCTGCCTGGTTTAGAAAGTATGCATTATGAACAGAGATTAATGGAGCTAGGGCTTTATTCTTTGTACAGAAGGAGGATGAGAGGAGACATGATAGAGGTATACAAGATATTAAGAGGAATAGATAGAGTCGATAGCCAGCGCCTCTTCCCCAGGGCACCACTGCTCAATACAAGAGGACATGGCTTTAAGGTAAGGGGTGGGAAGTTCAAGGGGGATATTAGAGGAAGGTTTTTTACTCAGAGAGTGGTTGGTGCGTGGAATGCACTGCCTGAGTTAATGGTGGAGGCAGATACACTAGTGAAATTTAAGAGACTACTAGACAGGTATATGGAGGAATTTAAGTTGGGGGGTTATATGGGAGGCAGGTTTAAGGGTCGGCACAACATTGTGGGCCGAAGGGCCTGTACTGCGCTGTACTATTTTTTGTTCTTTTGTTCTTTTATCTCTATCATTACCTAGTTTTTTGAACCTTTCGTAAGCTCTTCTTTTCTTCTTGACTAGATTTACAACAGCCTTTGAACACCACGGTTCCTGTACCCTACCATCCTTTCCTGTCTCATTGTAACATACCTATGCAGAACTCCACACAAATATCCCGATCATTTGCCACATTTTTTCCATACGTTTCCCTGAGAACATCTGCTTCCAATTTATGCTTCCAAGTTCCTGCATGATAGACTCATTTTCCCCTTACTCCAATTAAACATTTCCCTAACTTGTCTGTTCCCTATCACTCTCCAATGCTATGGTAAAGGAGATAGAATTGCGATCACTATCTCCAAAATGCTCTCCCACTGAGAGACCTGACACCTGACCAGGTTCAATTCCCAATACCAGATCAAGTACAGCCTCTCCTCTTGTAGGCTTATCTACATATTGTGTCAAGAAACCTTCCTGAACACACCTAACAAACTTTACCCCCTCTAAACCCCTGACTCTAGGGAGATGCCATTCAATATTTGGGAAATTAAAATCTCCCACAACAACCCTGTTATTATTACACCTTTGCAGAATCTGTCTCCCTATCTGCTCCTCGATGTCCCTGTTACTATTGGGTGCTCTATAAAAAAACACCCAGTGGAGTTATTGACCCTTTCCTATTCCTAACTTCCACCCACAGAGACTCCGTAGACAACCCCTCCATGACTTCCTCCTATGCTGCAGCCGTGACACTATCTCTGATCAACAATGCCACACCCCCACCTCTTTTGCCGCTCTCCCTGTCCTTCACGAAACATCTAAAGCCTGGCACTTGAAGTAGGCATTCCTGCCCCTGCACCATCCAACTGTCTGTAATGGCCCCTACATCATAGCTCCAAGTGCTTTTCCACACTCTAAACTCATCCGCTTTGTTCATAATACTCCTCGCATTAAAATAGACACATCTCAAACCATCAGTCTAAGCGCGTCCCTTCTCTATCACCTGCTTATCCCCTTCCTTTCGCACTGTCTCCAAGCTTTCTCTATTTGGTAGCCAAGCTCCCTTTCCTCCAGTTTAGTTCCCACCTCCCAGAGATTCTAGTTTAAACTCTCCCCAATAGCCTTAGCAAACCTCCCTGCCAGGATATTGGTCCCCCTGGGATACAAGTGCAACCCGTCCTTTTTGTACAGGTCACATCTGCCCCAAAAGAGGTCCCCATGATCCAGAAATCTGAATCCCTAACCCCTGCTCCAATCCCTCAGCCACGCATTTATCCTTAACCTCATTCTGTTCCTATATTCACTGTCACTTGGCACAAGCAGTAATCCCGAGATTACTACTTTTGAGGTCCTGCCTAACTTCCTTCCTAACTCCCTGTAGTCTGTTTTCAGGACCTCCTCCCTTTTCCTACCTACAGTTGAAGTCAGAAGTTTACATACACCTTAGCCAAATACATGTAAACTCAGTTTTTCACAATTCCTGACATTTAATCTTAGAAAACATTCCCTGTCTTAGGTCAGTTAGGATCATTACTTTATTTTAAGAGCGTGAAATGTCAGAATAATAGTAGAGAGGATGACTTATTTCAGCTTTTCTTACTTTCATCACTTTTCCAGTGGGTCAGAAGTTTACATACACTTTGTTAGTATTTGGTAGCATTGCCTCTAAATTGTTTAACTTGGGTCAAACATTTTGGGTAGCCTTCCACAAGCTTCTCACAGTAAGTTGCTGGAATTTTGTTCCATTCCTCCAGACAGAACTGGTGTAACTGAGTCAGGTTTGTAGGCGTCCTTGCTCGCACACGCTTCTTCAGCTCTGCCCACAAATTTTCTATCGGATTGAGGTCAGGGCTTTGTGATGGCCACTCCAATACCCTGACTTTGTTGTCCTTAAGCAATTTTGCCACAACTTTGGAGGTATGCTTGTGGTCATTGTCCATTTTGGAAGACCCATTTGCAACCGAGCTTTAACTTCCTGGCTGATGTCTTGAGATGTTGCTTCAACATATCTACGTAATTTTCCTTCCTCATGATGCCATCTATTTTGTGAAGTACACCAGTCCCTCCTGCAGCAAAGCACCCCCACAACATGATGCTGCCACCCCCATGCTTCACGGTTGGGATGGTCTTCTTTGGCTTGCAAGCCTCACCCTTTTCCCTCCAAACATAACCATGGTCATTATGGCCAAACAGTTCAATTTTTGTTTCATCAGACAAGAGGACATTTCTCCAAAAAGTAAGATCTTTGTCCCCATGTGCACTTGCAAACTGTAGTCTGGCTTTTTTTGTGGCAGTTTTGGAGCAGTGGCTTCTTCCTTTCAGGTTATGGCGATATAGAACTCGTTTTACTGTGGATATAGATACTTGTCTACCTGTTTCCTCCAGCATCTTCACAAGGTCCTTTGCTGTTATTCTGGGATTGATTTGCACTTTTCGCACCAAAGTACTTTCATCTCTAGGAGACAGAATGCGTCTCCTTCCTGAGTGGTATGACGGCTGCATGGTCCCATGGTGTTTATACTTGCTTACTATTGTTTGTACAGATGAACGTGGTACCTTCAGGCGTTTGGAAATTGCTCCCAAAGATGAACCAGACTTGACATCATTTTCTGACCTCAATCTGATTGAAGATTTGTGAGCAGAACTGATAAAGCATGTGCGAGCAAGGAGGCCTACAAACCTGACTCAGTTACACCAGTTCTGTCTGGAGGAATGGAACAAAATTCCAGCAATTTACTGTGAGAAGTTTGTGGAAAGCCACCCAAAACATTTGACCCAAGTTAAACAATTTAAAGGCAATGCTACCAAATACTAACAAAGTGTATGTAAACTTCTGACCCACTGGGAAAGTGATGAAAGAAATAAAAGCTGAAATATATCATTCTCTCTACTATTAATCTGACATTTCACATTCTTAAAATAAAGTAGTGATCTTAACTGACCTAAGACAGGGAATATTTTCTAGGATTAAATGTCAGGAATTGTGAAAAACTGAGTTTAAATATATTTGGCTAAGGTGTATGTAAACTTCTGACTTCAACTGTATGTCGTTGGTACCAATATGTACCACGAACTCTGGCTGTTCTCCTTCTCACTTCAAGATATCGTGGATGCGATCAGAAACATCCCAGACCCTGGCACCTGGGAGGCAAACTACCATCCATGTTTCTTTCCAGCATCCACAGAATCGCCAGTCTGACCCCGTAACTATAGAGTCCCCTATCACTGCTGCCATCCTCTTCCTTTCCCTACCCTTCTGAGCCACAGGCCAGACTCTGTGCCAGAGGTGCAACCACTGTTGTTTCCCCCAGGTAGGCCGTCCCCCCAACAGTACTCAACCAGGAGTACTTATCATTAAGGGGGACAGCCACTGGGGTGCTCTCTAGCATCTGCCCTTCCCTCTCTTGACTGTTACCCACTTACCTGTCTCCCAAGACCCCGGTGTGACTACTTGCCTATAGCTCCTCTCTATTACCTGCTCACTCTCCCTGACCAAAGGTCATCGAGCTGCATCTCCAGTTCCCTAACACCCAGACAGACACACACAGATACAGTCAATGTCCAGACACCCACAGATACAGTCAATGTGCAGACACCCAGAAACACAGACACAGAGAAACAGTAAATGTGCAAACACACAGAAACACACATCTAGATACAGTAATCATGCAGAAACACACACAAATGATACCATAAACCAGACATCCCACCTCTCCCGGAAGTTTCGGGAGTCTCCCACATATTAATTGCTGCTCCCTGATGCCCGCAAATTATATACAATATCCCGGAAATCGACTTTCTTGAGAGTGAGCGAGCGAGGGGAAGGGGGGGAGGAAGGAAGGAGGGAAGGAGAGGGGGAGAGGGGGAGAGGAGGAGAGGGGAGGGGGAGGGGAGAGGGAGGCAGAGAGAGAGAGAGAGAGCGCACGCATCCTGATTGGTCTCTCTTTGTGCTAAGTAGACCTATCAGTTTTCTCTGTGGGCGGGCTTTACAGTCGACCTCTGTCTCTCTTTCATTGTCCATCAGTTCAGTTTAGTGTCCTGCAGCACCATGGCAGAGTGTTCCAAAAAAAGAAAATATAAAACGTACTTCACCCCAGACTACACTGAAGTGTACCCATGCCTAATAGGAGTCAAAAATAATGTCAGTGTTGCTCACTGCACTGTTTGCATCAGTAACTTTTCTATTGCCCATGGTGGGTTAAATGACTGTAAAAGACATGTTGAAGTGAGTTTAACAGGTGTCATTCATTCATTAGCATAGCTAACGTTATTTAAACTAGCTGGCTAGCTGCTAAGGAGCTACTCTATTGATGTCCTACGTGATGAGGCCAAACTCCCTGTAGACTTGCTTAAAGTTGTAATAGAATAAAAAAAAGACTCCATGATAATATAATTGTGAACCTTGTAAATCTGATATCTTGCAAAATTAACAAATTCATTGACACAGACTGCTATGAGGTTGAGACTTCCAGCAAAATGCTCAAATCTGCCAAGCAAGCCACATTACAGTACAAGGAAAGTTTGCAAAAGAAATAGAAAAGCTATTTGCATTTAGCTATTAGCATTGAGACTGCCGACAAAATACTCAACAAGGAATATATATATTTGTGTGTGTGTGTGTGTGTGTGTGTGTGTGTATGTATGTGTGTGTAAATAGTTTCAATATGTGATCAAATAAATTGTTGTGTTCTTTCATAATCAAATGTCCGGTATACATATACCCTTGGAGGTCGACTGCGGGGGTTAGATGTGGTGGTGGTGCTACCTCCCTGAAATGAGTTTTTGCAGGGTGGGATGTCTGCCATAAACGTATACGCACCCAGAAACACACACACACATAGATACTTTAAAGATACAGATATAGAAGGGAAACGTTGAAATATGAGGCCAATAATATAAAGCAAAAGTTTTTTTCAGTTTTATAAAGAGAAAAAGAGAGGTGAGTGTTGATATTGGACCACTGGAAATGATGCTGGCGATGTGGTAATTGGGGACAAAGAAATGTCAGATGAAGTTAATGGATACTTTGCATCTGTTTTCACTGTGAAAGACACTGACAGTGTGCCAGAGGTTTGTGAATATCAGGGAGCAGGAGTGAATGCCATTGTTATTACAAAGGAAAAAGTGCTAGGCAAACTCAAAGATCTTAAGATGGATAAATCAGCTGGATCAGATGGACTGCATCCCAGAGTCCTGTAAGAGGTTCCTGAAGAGATAACAGGGTCATGCTCTTTCAAGAATCACTTGATTCTGGCATGGCCCTCAAGGTCTGGAAAACTGCAAATGTTACGCTACTCTTTCAGAAGGGAGGAAGGCAAAAGAAAGGAAAATATAGGCCAGTTAACCTAACCTCAGTGGTTGATAAAAAATTGGAGTCTATTATTAAGGATGAGGCTTTGAGGTACTTGGAGACTAATAATAAAGCATGGTTTCTGTGAAGGGAAATCTTGCCTGACAAATCTGTTAAGAGTTCTTCGAGGAAGTAACAAGCAGGGTGGACAAAGGAGAGGCAGTGGATGTCATTTACTTGGATTTTCTGAAGGGTTGTGATAAGGTGTCACATGTGAGGCTGCTTAACAAGTTAAAATCCTGTGGCATTACAGGAAAGATACTGGTGTAATGCCCTAGTTCTGTGTTTTACTGTTATGCTGTATGTATTTCATTTTGTGCTGTTCTGCTTGGTTTCCGCTTATGTTTGGGTTATTGGTGAAGATAAGGGATGAGGAGAATCCAAATGAAGGGGAAGTTTCTCTGGTGAGGGACACTAAGTTGGGGTTGGGTTTTTTTGTGTGGGTCAAGAGGAGATGAAAAGAGAAGAATGTGGAGAGAAGAGTTTGTAGAATTCGACCCGGAGAGGGACCGTGATTCGATGAAGCCCGGGGTGACGTCCATTGAGATCGGTGACTTGGGGAAACTGTGAGCTCCAACTTGTGCACATTACACTGTTTCATTAAACTGGGCCCTTTTCTTTTTTTGTTCTTTTCTTTACTAACCCTTCAGTTGAATTAAGAATGATAAAGATAAATCTTTTAATTGTATGCAGTGTACTGTCTGCTATTTCGTGGCACCAATTTGTAACAGGGTAACGAATTACACAGTACCCACACAAACGGGGTTCAGGGTGGGCTCACGCCTCAATCCCACACGTTTGGCACGGCCAGAGATTGTCTTCCCGAGGAAACCAGGGTGTTTCACTGGTATGGACAGCAGAATGGCTGACAGGCAGGAGGCAGCGAGTGGGAATAAGAGGGGCCTTTTCTGTTGGCTGCTGGAGAATCATAGTGTTCCTCAGGGGTTAGTATTGGAACCTCTGCTTTTGACATTGTTATCAGTGATTTAGATAATGGAATTGATGGCTTTGTGGCAAAGTTTGTGGATGATATGAAGATAGGTGGAGGGGTAGATGGCGCTGAGGAAGCACTGAATTGCAGTAGGAGTTAGACAAATGGGAAAGAATGGACAAAAAAGTGGCAGGTACAATGTAGTATTGGAAAGTGTATGATAATGCATTTTGGTAAAAGGAACAATAGCCCAGACTATTATCTAAATAGGGAGAAGGTTCAAACATCAGAGGTGCAGAGGAACTTAGGAGTCCTTGTGCAAAACTCCCAGAAGGTTAATTTACGGGTTGAGTTTGTGGTAAAGAAGGCAAATACAATGTTGGCATTTATTTCAAGGGGAATAGAATATAAAAGCAAGGAGATAATGCTGAGCCTTTATAAGACACTAATCAGGCTGTACTTGGAGTATTGTCAACAGTTTTGGGCCTGATATATCAGAAAGGATGTGTTGTCATTGGGGAGAGTCCAGAGGAGGCTCACAAGGATGATTCTGGGAATGAAGGGGTTAACATATGAGGAGCATTTCACAGCTTTGGGCCTGTACTCACTGCAATTTAGAATAATGCGGAGGGATCTTATTGAAAGCAACCGAATGCTGAAAGGACTAGATAGGGTGGATGTGAAGAGGATGTTTCCTCTGGTGGGGTTCTCAAAAACTAGAGAACACAGCCTCAAACTTGAGGGGTGACCCTTTAAAACGAAGGTAAGAAGGTATTTTTTTTAGCCAAAGAGTGTTGAATCTGTGGAATGCTCTGCCACAGACTGCAGTGGAGGTCAAGTCCATGCATATGTTTAAGTTAATAGTTGATCGTTTCCTGATCGGTCAGGGTATCAAAGAATATGGCGAGATCTGGGATCAGCCATGATGGAATGGCACAGCAGACAAAATGAGCCAAATGGCCAAATTCTGCTCCTATGTCTTTTGGTCATATGGTAAATGCACGGACCACGGCAACAAACACACACACAGACACCGTAAACGTGCAGACAGCCAGAAACACACGCACAGATACAGTAAACTTGCAGATGCCCATAAACACACACATACAGTAAACGTGCAAACACCCAGAAACACACGCACATAGATACAGTAAACGTGCAGACACACAGAAACACCCCACCTTGTGCAGCTGGATCCCAGACTTCTTATCAGAGCGACGACAGGTGGTAAGGATGGGCTCCCTCCCTCACTGACCCTCAACACAGGTGCCCCCCAGGGTTGTGTTCTGAATCTCCTTCTCTACTCCCTTTATACGCACAACTGTGCTGCCACACACAGCTCCAATCTGATGATCAAATTTGCAAATGACACGACTTTGATTGGCCTTATTTCTAGCGGAAATGACAGAGCCTACAAGCGACAGGTTGACACCCTGACACAGGATAACAAGCATAAGAACCTCTCCCTGAATGTCCAAAAAACAAAAGAGTTGATCGTAGATTACGAGAGGTATGGAGACAGACTCGGCCCGATCAACATCAATGGGTCTGCCGTTGAGAGGGTGAGTAGTTTCAAGTCCTCGGTATACACACCACCGATGATCTCACCTGGACTGTACACACCGGCTGTGTGGCAAAAGAAAGCACAACAGTGTCTCTTCCACCTCAGGCGACTGAAGTTGTTCAGCATGGGCCCCCAAGTTCTCAAGATCTTCAACAGGGGCACCATTGACAGCATCCTGACTGACTGTATCACCACCTGATACGGGAACTGTACCAACCTTGATCACTGGGCACTGCAGAGAGTGGTATGGGCAGCCAGTGCATCTGTGGATGTGAACTTCCCCCCATTGAGGACATTTATAGCAGCAGGTGCAGAAACAAGGCCTGAAAGATCATTGGGGACACCAGTCACCCCAACCATAAACTGCTCCAGCTGTTTCCGTCTGGCAAATAGTACCACAGCATTAAAGCCAGGTCCAAGAGAACAGCTTCTTTCTACAAGCTGTTAGACATAAATTCACATTGCGATGGAGTCATAATGCAAAGATTTTTACTCCCTAATGTTGTGGGATGCATGTAAGATTAGATAAATTCTAATTCTAATTCATAGATACAGTAAACGTGCAATCACCCAGAAACAAACACTCACAGATGCAGTAAATGTGCAGACATGCAGAAATACACACACACACACACACAGTAAACATGCAGACAACCAGAAAAACACACAAACACAGGTAAGACCAGAATACACAAGAGCAGAATTGGGCCAACCAGACATCAGAGCGTTCCACAGATTTACTACTCTAGCTAAAAACATTGCTCCTTAGCTATATTGTAAAGGGTCACCTCTCAATTTTGAGATGTGCCCTCTAGTTTTGGGTGCCCTCACTACAGGAAACATCACATCCACCTTTGCACAAGGTCTCCTCAGTCCAGCTGACTTATCCGCTTTAAGACCTTTGAGTTTGCCTAGCCCCTTTTGCTTTGTAGCAACACACATAAAAGTTGCTGGTGAACGCAGCCGGCCAGGCAGCATCTCTAGGAAGAGGTGCAGTCGACGTTTCAGGCCGAGACCCTTTGTCAGGATAGTCCTGACGAAGGGTCTCGGCCTGAAACATCGACTGCACCTCTTCCTAGAGATGCTGCCTGGCCTGCTGCGTTCACCAGCAACTTTTATGTGTGTTGCTTGAATTTCCAGCATCTGCAGAATTCCTGTTGTTTGCTCTTTTGCTTTGTAATAAGAATGGCACTCACTCTTCCTCCATAACACTCACGGGCCTCTAGCACACTGCTAGTCTTCCATAGAGAAGTCAGATGCAAAGTCCCCATTAAGTTCATCTGCCGTTTCTTTGTCCCCCATTACTACCCCACCAGCGTCATTTTCCAGTGGTCCAATATCAACTCTCACTTACCTTTTACCCTTTATATAACTGGAAAACTTCTGATATCCTGCTTTATATTATTGTCCAGCCTGCCCTCATATTCCATCCTTTCCTTTCTTATAGATTTTTTTAGCGACTTCTGTTGAATTTTAAAAGCTTCCTAATCATCCAATTTCCCACTTACTTTTGCCATCTTATATGCCCTTTCCTTGGCTTTTATGCAGTCCTTAACTTCCTTTGTCAGCTCTGATTGTCTACCCCTGCCATTTGAGAACTTCTTACTCTGTGATATCTATCCTTCGCCTTGTGAACTATTCCAAGAAACTCCAGCCACCTCTCCTCTGCCATGATCCCCACCAGTATCCCCCTCCAATCCACCTGGGCAAGCTCCTCTCTCATGCCTCTGTAATTCCCTTTATTCCACTGTGATACTGATACATGTGAGTTATGCTTCTCCCTCTCAAAATGCAGTATGAATTCTGATCACTGCCTAAGGGTTCCTTATGTTAAGCTCACTATTAAGATCTGGGTTACTACACAACACTCAATCTAAGATAGCCTTTCCCTGAATAAGCTCAAGCACAAGCTGCTCTAAAAAGCCATCTCATGGGCATTCAACAAGTTCCCTCCCTTGTGATTCAACACCAACCTAATTTTCCCAATCCCCTTGCATATTCAAGTCCCCCATTACAATTGTATCATTACCCTTATTACATACCTTTTCTAGCTCCCTTTGCAATCTCAACCCCACATCTTTGCTACCCATTTGGAGGCCTACATATGATAATGCTTTTTTCACCCTTGCAATTTCTTAACTCCATTCACAAAGATTTGATATTCTCTGACCCTAAGTCACCTCTAACTGATGTAATTTCATCTCTTACCAACAGTACCACACCATCGCCTACGCCTTCCTGCCTGTCCTTTCGAAACAAAGTACATCCTTTGATGTTAAGTTCCCAACTGTGGCCTTCTTTCAGCCGCAATCAGTGATACCCACAACATCATACCGACCAATCTGTAATTGCGCCACAAGTTCATCCATCTTATTCCAAATGCTACAAGCATTTAAAAACAGCATCTTTAGTCCTGTATCCTTCACCCCTTCTGAGTTTTGCCTCCATGGTACAATTTAACTCTTTGCTCAAATAAAATAAATCAAACAAACACACACAATCATACACAGACAGAGTAAACTTGTGACACACACAAGATGCTGGAGGAACTCAGGCAGCATCGAACAAACATTCGACGTCTCAGGCCGAGACTCTTTATCAGGTCCTGATGATCCCATGCAGATATGGCTAATATCACGGGGCATACTTTCATGGTAATTTTTGGATAGTATCAGGAGGAAGTCACAGGCTTATTTTACACAGTGTGGCGGGTGGCTGGAACACCCTGACAGTGCTGGTGATCAAGGCAGATACAATGGTGATGTTTGGGCCATGTATGAAAGAAAACAGGTGTACTATCTGGTCATCAAGGGTTAGATTGGGTTTAGGTTCGATGAAGGTGATGGCAGGTACAACACTGTGGGCCAAAGGACTGTTCCTCTCCTGCACTGTTCTACGTTCACTCTGATAGACACCTCAGCACACGCTGGAGCACAGAATGCAAAGCAAAGACGAGACAACTCCACTTGAACGTGGAAGGGGAAAATTCCGCAGGAGATGCGTGATGCATCTTCGTTGACACAGAGAGTGGTGAGGCTCTGGAAATGTGTTGTCAGAAGCAAATACGATAGAGGTGCTAAGTGGTTTTTAATAAGCAAATAAATGAGCTGGAACTGACGGACATCAGATTTAATTTTAAATTCAGTTTGATCTGATCCAACTGTATACATGTATGCTGTCAAACAAAACAACGTTCCTCCCAACCAAGGTACCCAACACAGTATGTATAACTCACACACAAATGAAACAATGTTCCTCAGGACCAAGATATACAACACAGTACATATAACTCACACACAAATGAAACAAAGTTCCAAGCACCAACTTGCACAACGTACTACGTATAACTCACATACAAATGAAACACTCTTCCTTGGGACCAAGGTGTACAAAACAGTACATTTAGCTCATACACAAACGAGATATTGTTCCTCTGGTGAAGATGTATACCACCAAACGAAACAATGTTCTTCAGAATCAAGGTGTACCACACAGTACATACAACTGAAACAACATTGCTCTGGAACAAGGTGTACAACACAGTACGAAAACTCACTCACAAATGAAACAACATTCCTCCGGACCAAAGTGTATACCACCAAACAAAATAATGCTCTTCCGGACAAAGGTACACAACACAGTATGTCTAACTCAGACACAAATCAAACAACTTTCCTCCAGATCAAGCTGTACAACACAGTGCAACTAATTCACAAACAAACGAGACATTGTTCCTCAGAATCAGAATTAGGTTTATTATCACCGGCAAGTGTCGTAAAATTTGTTAACTTAGCAGCAGCAGTTCAATGCAATACATAATATAGGAGAAGAAAAATATAAAAATATAAAATAAGAATAATAATAATAAATAAATCACTGTGCACGTGTATCGAATAGATTAAAAATTGTGCAATAAAAAGAAACAATATATTAAAAAAGTGAAGTAGTGTTCACAGGTTCAATGTCCATTTAGGAATCGGATGGCAGAGGGGAAGAAGCTGTTCCTGAATCGCTGAGTGTGTGCCTTCAGGCTTCTGTATCTCCTGCCTGATGGTAACAGTGAGAAAAGGGCATGCCCTGGGTGCCGGAGGTCCTTAATTATGGACACTGCTTTTCTGAGACTCCGCTCCCTGAAGATGTCCTGGGTACTTTGTAGGCTAGTACCCAGATGGAGCCGACTAGACTTACAACCTTCTGCAGCTTCTTTTGGTCCTGTGCAGTAGCCCCTCCATACCAGACAGTGATGCAGCCTGTCAGAATGCTCTCCACGGTACATCTATAGAAGTTTTTGAGTGTATTTGTTGACATACCAAATCTCTTCAGACTCCTAATGAAGTATAGTCACTGTCTTGCCTTCTTTATAACTGCATCGATATGTTGGGACAAGGTTAGATCCTCAGAGATCTTGATACCCAGGAATTTGAAACTGCTCACTCTCTCCACTTCTAATCCCTCTATGAGGATTGGTATGTGTTCCTTCGTCTTACCCTTCCTGAAGTCCACAATCAGCTCTTTCGCCTTAATGATGTTGAGTGCCAGGTTGTTGCTAAGACACCACTCCACTAGTTGGCATATCCCTGTATGCCCTCTCGTCACCACCTGAGATCCTACCAACAATGGTTGTATCGTCAGCAAATTTATAGATGGTATTTGAGTTATGCCTAGCCACGCAGTCATGTGTATACAGAGAGTAGAGCAGTTGGCTAAATACACATCCCTGAGGTGCACCAGTGTTGATCGTCAGCAAGGAAGAGATATTATCACCAATCTGCACAGTTTGTGGTCTTCAAGTTAGAAAGTCGAGGATCCAATTCCAGAGGGAGGTACAGAGGCCCAGGTTCTTTAACTTCTCAATCGGAATTGATCCTCTGGACCAAGGTGCATACTGCCAAACCAAACAACGTTCCTCAGGACTGCAGTGTATACTGATCTTCTCGACTAAGGTCTACAATACAGTACAAATAAACTCACACACAAAAGAATGAATGTTCCTCCTGACCAGGATGTACAACACAGTACATATAACTCACACACAACTGAGACAGTAATCCTCTGCACCAAGGTGTATACCGCGATACGAAACAACTTTCCTTCTGACCAAGGAACACAACATAGTACGTATAATTCACACACAAATTAAACAACGTTCCTCTGGACCAAGGTGTACAAAACAGAGTACGTGTAAATCCAAGCTGTATACCACCAAACAGAACAACGTTCCTCCAGAACAAGGTGTACAAAACAGTACATATAACTCACACACAAATGAAAGAACATTCCTTGGACCAAACAAGAGAAAATCTTGGACCAAGGTGTACAACACATTACGTATAGCTCATACACAAACAAAGCTATGTTCTTCCAGACCAACATGCAAAACGCAGTACATATAACTCACACAAGAACCGGACAATATTCCTCAGGACCAAGGTGTATACCGCCAAGCGAAACAACTTTACCCTAGACCAAGGTGTACAACACAGTACGTATAACCCACACACAAATGAGACAATGTTCCTCTGGACCAAGGTGTATACCGCGATATGAAACAAGTACAACACAATACGTATAACACTCACACAAATGAGACAATGTTCCTCTGGACCAAGGTGTATACCGCGATATGAAACAAGTACAACACAGTACGTATAACACTCACACAAATGAAACAATGTTCCTCACGACCAAGGTACACAACACAGTATGTATAACTCACACACAACTGAAACAGGTTCTTCCAGACCAAGGAGTACAAGACAGTACATATAACTAACACACAACTGAAACAATGTTCCTCGGACCAAGATGTACAACACAGTGCATATAACTCTCACACAGATGAAACAATGTTCCTCCAGACTAAGGTGTACAACAATGTACGTATAACTCACACACCAACGGAACAAGGTGACTCCAGACCATGTACAAAACACATATGTATAATGCACACACAAATTAAACAACATTCCTCTGGACCAAGGTGTACATGACAGTATGCATAACTCAAACATAAATGGGACAAGGTTCTTCTGGAAAAAGGTGTAAGTGAAACAACATTCCTCCAGACCAACGTACACAACACTGTACATATAACAACATTCCTGTGGACCAAGGTAGAGAACACAGTACATATATATCAAACAAATATGAGACAGTACTCCTCTGGACCAAGGTGCATGCTGCCAAACGAAACAACGTTTACCTGGACCAAGGTGTACAGCACAGTACATATATCCCACACAAAAAGGAGAAAACATTCTTCCTTCCAAGGTGTACATCACAGTTTATATTACAAACACACAAATGAAACTGCATTCCTACAGACCAGTACATATACGAAGGGTGATTGATAAGTTCGTGGCCTAGGGTAGAAGGAGTCAATTTTAGAAAACGTAGCACATTTACTTTTCCTACATTTACACACTTAGTCCAGCGGTCGTGGAGCATACGGATCCCTTCCTTGTAGAAGTTGGTGTCTTGGAAGTCCAGAAAGTAGTCCACAGCAGGGGTGACTGATAAGTTCGTGTCCTAGGGTAGAAGGAGATGAGGAGAAACTTCAAACCTCCTGCATTTTCACTCATAGAGTTGAACTACACATGCATATAACGACAGCTGGATAACTCATCTCCTTATCTCCTTCTACCTTAGGCCACGAAGTTATCGATCATCCCTGCTGTGGACCACTTCTACAAAGAAGGGATCCGTATGCTCCACGACCGCTGGACTAAGTGTGTACATGTAGGGGGGGACAATATTGAAAAATAAATGTGCTAGGTTTTCTAAAATTGACTCCTTCTACCTTAGGCCACAAACTTATCAATCATTCCTCGTAACGCACACACAAAGGAGACAATGTTCCTCTGGACCAAGGTGTACAACACAGTATATATAACTCATACACAAAAGAGAAAACTTTCCTCCGGACCAAGTTAAACAACACAGTACACATAGCACACACAAATTCAACAATGTTCCTCTGGACCAAGGTACAAAACACAATACATATAACCCACACAGAAATGAAACAACGTGTCTCCGGACCAAGGTTGACAACACAGCATGAAAAACTCAAACAGAAATAAAACAACATTTTACCAGACCAACGTGTTTAACACAGTACGTATAACTCATGCTCAAATGAAACAGCGTTCCTCCGGACGAAGGTACAGAACACAGAACGTATAACCCACACACACACATGAAACAGCGTTCCTCTGGACGAAGGTACAGAACACAGAACGTATAACCCACACACACACATGAAACAGCGTTCCTCTGGTCGAAGGTACAGAACACAGAACGTATAACCCACACACACACATGAAACAACGTTCCTCCGGACGAAGGTACAGAACACAGAACGTATAACCCACACACACACATGAAACAGCGTTCCTCTGGATGAAGGTACAGAACACAGAACGTATAACCCACACACACACATGAAACAGCGTTCCTCTGGACGAAGGTAAAGAACACAGAACGTATAACCCACACACACAAATGAAACAATGTTCCTCGGACCAAGGTGTATAATACGGTATGTATAACTCACACACAAACAAAACAACATTCCTCTGGACCAAGTTACAGAACACAGGAAGTACAACACACACACAAATGGAACAACATTCCTCAAGACCGAGGTACGTATACAGTACGTATAACACACAGAGAAATTCAAGAATGATCCTCTGGACCAAGGTACGCAACACAGTACCTCAAGGCTCTTGAACTCAGTCCCATGGTTGATGAAGTCCATCACACCATACGCCTTCTTAACAACACTGTCAATCTGCACAGCAGCTTTATGTGTCCTACGGACACAGACTCCAAGATCTTGCTGATCCTCCACACTGCCAAGAGTTTTACCATGAACACTAAATTCTGTCTTCAAATTTGACCTACCAAAATGAACCACTTCACACTTATCTAGGTTGAACTCCATCTGCCTCTTCCTGGAGCTCTAACAGTACCTAGTATCTTGAACCTTTCATAAGCTTTTCTTTCCTTAACTAGATTTTCTACATCCTTTGTACACCATGGTTCTTTTACCCTACCATCCTTTCCTTGCTTCAATTGGATGTACCTATGCACAACACCATGCAAATGTTCCCTGAACATTTACATTTTTACCGGGCATTTCCCTGAGGTTGTCTGCTCCCAATTTGTGTTCCCTTCCTGCCTAATAGCATCATATTTCCCCAGCCCCAATTAAATGTTTTCCCAAATTGTCTGCTCCTATCCCTCTCCATGTGTTGGGCACATGGCCAAGTGGTTAAGGTGTTCGTCTAGTGATCTGAAGGTTGCTAGTTTGAGCCTCAGCTGTGGCAGTGTGTCTGTGTCCTTGAGCAAGGCACTTAATCACACATTGCTCTAGTGTCTGTGCAAGGAGTGGCGCCCCACATATACTTCCAATCTATGCCTTGTAAGGCATGAAAATACCAGACGCAGGCCTCTCATGGTCTGATTCGACGTTCCCTCCCCTCCCCTCCCATCCCTCTCCAGCGCTATGGTAAAGGAGTCAGAGTTGTGATCACTACCTCCAAAATGCTCTCCCACTGAAAGATCTGACACCTGACCAGGTTCCTTTCCCAATACTAGATCAAGTACAGCCTCTCCTCTAGTTGGCTTATCTACATATTGTGTCAGGAAACTTTCCTGAACACACCTAACAAACTCTAACCCATCTAAACCCCTTGCTCTAAGGAGATGCCAGTCAATATTAGGAAAGTTAAAATCACCCATCACAACAACCCTACTATTATTGCACCATTCCAGAATCTGCCTCCCTATCTGCTCCTCGATATGCTTGTTACTATTGAAGGGATCTATAAAAGACACCCAGTAGAGTTATTGCCCCCTTCCTGTTTCTAACTTCCACCCACAATGACTCAGTAGACAATCCCTCCATGATTTCCTCCTTTTCTGCAGCTGTGATACTATCCCTGATTAGCAATGCCAGTTCTCTACCTCTTGTGCCTCCCTCCCTGTCCCTTTTGAAACATCTAAAGCCCGGCACATTATTGATCCACGCTTTAAGTTCATCTGCCTTGTTTATGATATGCCTTGCATTAAAATAGACACATCTCAAATCATCTGGCGGAGTGCATCTTTGCTCTATCATCCGCTTATCCTTCCTCTCAAACTCCCTACAAGCTGTCTCTATTTGTGTGCCAACCACCCCATCCTCTGCCTCTTCACTTCAGTTCCCAACCCTCTGCAAATCTAGTTTAAACCCTCCCCAATGATATGAGCAAACCTTCCTCCCAGGATATCGGTTCCCTCCAGTTCAGATGCAACCTGTCCCACTTGTACAGGTCACTCCTTTCCCAGAAAATGTTCCAATAATCCAAGAACTTGAAACCCTGCCCCCTGGACATCTCTTCAGCCACTCACTCATCTGCACTACTCTTCCAGTTCTGACCTTCACTTGCTCGTGGCACTGGGAGTACTCCAGAGATCACCACCTTGGAGATCCTGTTCTTCAGCCTCCTTCCTTACTCCCTAAATTCACTGCACAGGACCCCTACCCCTCTCCTGCCTATGTCACTGGTACCAACATGTACCACGACCTCTAGCTGACCCTCCCTTTAGAGAATATTCTGCAACTGCTCAAAGACCCTAGCACCCAGGAGGCAACACACTATCCTGGCGTCTCTTTTGCTGCTGCAGAATCTTCTATCTGTCCCCCTAAATATCAAGTCCCCTATGACTATATCTCCACCTGACTTCACCCTTCCCTTCTGAGGCCCAGAGCCAATCACGGTGCTATTGGTCTGGCTGCTGCTGCCTTGCCCAGATAAGTCATATTCCAAAGGTTATGGCCTCGGGGGAATCTGCACTTACTTATTTTTCCCTTTGCCTCTCTCAGTGTTCATCCATCTACTCTCTGAATTCTACACTCTGGGTGTAACCACCTGCTTTAAAGTCATATCTATCAAATGCTCTGCCTCCCAGATGACCCTAAGTTCATCCAACTCCAGTTCCAGCTTAATGCAATCTTTCATGAGCAGGTATTAGCTGCACTTCCCACAGGTGTAGTCACCAGGGAGACCATCAGGTTCCATGAGTTCCCACATCCTACAGGAGGAGCATTCCACTGCCATATCTGCCATCCTGCCTATACTGTACAATGGGCAACCAAGACCAGATCTTCTAACCTGAGTCTTTGCCTCAGCTTCTCCTCATCAAAGCCTCTTGAGTCAAAGCCTGACACTCCCACTCTCACCACTGGCTCACTCCCAACAATGGGTGCCCCGCTTGTCCCTTCAGTACTTTTATTTACTTCGCAGTGCTCTGCTCTCGACGCTGATTGGGCCTCCGGAATGTCCGAACGCCTGCCAAGCTCTCCTTTTATATAAACTTCGCCAACCTGCAAGTAACCTCCTCGAAATACTCTGCATTACAGCACCTGTCACCAGGGTTCACTGTCTGTAAGGAGTTTGTACGTTCTCCTCGATACTGCGGGGGGGTGGGGTTCCTCACACATTTCAAAGATATTTGGTTTTGGGTTGGTAAGCTGTGGGTAAGCTATGTTGGTGCCGGAAATGTGGTGACACTGTGGGCCGCCACCAATACATCCTTGAACAGTGGAGGTTGTTAACTCAAACAGCTCATTTCACTGTATGTTTTAATGTACACATGACTGGCAAAGCTAATCTGGTCTCATCCTAATGATGTTGTAACAATCTGCAGACCTTCACTGATAGCGCCTGCAGGAGACGGACTCGATGAGCTAAATACCCTGACGAGACTGTTTACCTGCGCTGTGCACTGCATGCATTTCGAATGGTATTTTATTAAGTAATTTACGGTGACATTTTGGTTGTGTGGTGTGTGTGATAGTTTGGTTGTGATATTACGGTGATATTTCGGTTGTGTGGTGTGTGTGATAGTTTGGTTGTGATATTACAGTGATATTTTGGTTGTGTGGTGTGTGTGATAGTTTGGTTGTGATATTACGGTGATATTTCAGTTGTGTGGTGTGTGTGATAGTTTGGTTGTGCTATTACGGTGATATTTTGGTTGTGTGGTGTGTGTGATAGTTTGGTTGTGATATTACAGTGATATTTCAGTTGTGTGGCGTGTGTGATAGTTTGGTTGTGCTATTACGGTGATATTTCAGTTGTGTGGTGTGTGTGATAGTTTGGTTGTGCTATTACGGTGATATTCAGTTGTGTGGTGTGTGTGATAGTTTGGTTGTGATATTACAGTGATATTTTGGTTGTGTGGTGTGTGTGATAGTTTGGTTGTGCTATTACGGTGATATTTCGGTTGTGTGGTGTGTGTGATAGTTTGGTTGTGCTATTACGGTAATATTTTGGTTGTGTGGTGTGTGTGATCTATGTTGTGCAGGTGCACTGTGTTCCAGAGGAACGTTGTTTTGTTTGATAGCGGCAGGTGACAATAGAGTTGAATTTGAATTTGAACGGACTCATAGGACGGTTCTACACAGGAACAGTCCCTTCACCCCACAATGTTGTGCTGAACCAATTAAACTGGTAATCAAATGGCCAATGAAACTAATCTCTTCTGCTGACACTATGTCCAGATCCTTCCATTTTCTTCACATTAACATCTCTAATATCTCTGCTTCTGCCCCCACCCCAGGCAACTGCCTGCATGACTGGTCCTGTGCCTTCACATCCGTTTCCTCTCAATACAGAGTGGAGTAGACCTATTCGGTCCTTCGAGCTGCTCTGACAACTCAATCTGACCCGAGCCTGATCGGTGGACAATCAGCCTACTTGGTGTGTCTTACACTGTGGGAGAACAGCATGGAGAGGACGTACAGGATCAAGTTTCCAACTCCAACGCCCTGAGCTGTCACAGCATCATGCTAACCGCTACCCTGCTGTGGTGTCCCAGTTCCCTGAGTTGAGGGTTTGCCCCTGCCCTGCTGAGGAAGGGTGTTATTTACACAAGGCCCAGCTTCCCTGAGCTGGCAACGCCATTTACTCTATGTCTGTCAGCTCCTTCTCCTGCCTGGTCTCTGATACATTCCAGTGTCACTCAGGATTGAAGAGGATCTGTGAGCAGCCAAAAGGAGAGGTAAAAACCCTTTTCCTACACTGCTGCTCATCTCCACCGTGGCTGGTCCCAAAGTCCCGAGGGTTGGGTATGTGGCTCATTACCCCATCCTGTAAAAACCCAGAGCTACCGAAATGCCAACGGGAGCTCCAGAGACCTCACCACTGGGAGGGGAACGATCTTCTCCCCGAAGACGTAAGGAGTTGTGAGCTGAAAGCAGAAGCCACAAGGCTGGTCAACCTTCTACTGGCCCGACACAGAGGACCCTGGCCAGATGCTGTTGCCGGCCCATACCCCAGTAGTGAATCTGTAGAATTCATTGCCACAGACAGCTGTGGACGTCAGATCATTGAGTAAACTTAAAGCAAAGGTTCACACACAAAAGGAGGTGAGGCGAAGTTAAGATGGCGCTAAACAGCGACTCCTTTGCTTGCATCTTCGGAAACAGCTCTATTTCCATCTTTAATATCTTTATTTATTCCCTTTCAGGGTTCTTTTGAAGACCCTGACGTGAAGCTGCAGGCTGACCTTGGTTCTTTGCGGGAATGGGACCCACTCTCAGGGTTTCAGAACAGGCCGTTGTTCGGCACGCCAAGGGTTCGGCCTAAGAGTCCAACTCGAATTCAGAAGTCTCAGATCTCGGGGCTCTGAAGATGGGTGGATTGAGGGTCGGTGTCACAGCAGGAGATCCGTGTGTCGTCGAGGGGAAGTCAGGATACCTGCTGTGGGCCCAAAGACCCGAGGTCGTTGCCATCTTCAGGCACAGAGCTCAGAAAATGCGACGTAACGGGCATTTAACATCGTAAGCCAGCAAGTTGTTTGTCATGTCTCCCTGCCTGCTGGTGAAAAACGGAAACACCTATTTCTCCCTTATTAGGGAGAGAGGGAATCTGCAGTATGTCGTATGCCGGATGTAACACGAAGTCTTTGGGGTAACTGCAAGTCTGTGTCTTTGCTATTGCTTTGCTCGTGGTGAGTGCTCGGTGGTGGGACCAATGCTTGCTTTTTTTTTGCTGGTGGGGGGAGGCAGGGATTGTTGTTTGCTGCTGCTTACACGTGTGAGCGAGGGAGCTGGGGGGGGGACTTTAGGGTTCTTATGTTTATCTGCCGTTCATTCTTTGGGGCATTTCTCTGTTTTCATGGATGTTTGTGAAGAAAAAACATTTCAGGATGTATATTGTATACATTTGTCTGCATTAAATTGGACTTTTGAACCTTTGAAATGCTGGAGAAACTCAGCAGGCCAGGCAACATCTATGGAAAAAGGTACAGTCGACGTTTCGGGACGAATCCTTTCAGCGGGACTTTTTTCCCTAGATGCTGCCTGGACTGCTGAGTTCCTCCAGCATTTTGTGTGTGTTGCTTGGATTTCCAGCAACTGCAGATTTTCTCTTGTTTTTAAAGCAGAGGTTGATAGGTTCTTTATTAGTCAGGCTGTTAAAGGTTTCGGGGAGAAGACAGGAGAATGCGATTGAGAGGGGTAATAAATCAGCTGAGATGGAATGGCAGAGCAGACTTGATGGGCTGAATGGCCTAATGCTGCTCCCATGTCTAACAGTCTTATGTAACATGGAACTAAGGAAGATGAACCGTTGACAGGACAAGGCTGAAACCAGGCAGTGAGCTCTTTCCCTTCTGCTAGCTCTTTGCCTTTTTGCTCTGCATTCCTCAGGCATTCACAGTTCCAATGCTATTCAATCTGATACCATGCTAGACTTTCCTTCTAAATTTGGCCTTTTTGCTTTTCATCTTGCTGGCCACAGAAACAGCAGCTTGTATCAATCATGAATTCCTCTGAATCACTATATTTGTGCTTTCCAGTATTTGCAATAATTCTTCAATTACTTGGAAATTCTGATGGTTCACAAGCTACCCCAAGAGCTGATATTAGCCAGACTTCCTTTCAGCTCAATGGAGGCAATTCCCCTTCACCCCACAACACTCACTCTCATTCCATTCAACAATCCCTCAACACTCCCTCACTCCACATTCCCCTTCACCCCACAACACTCACTCCCCATCCAACAATCCCTCAACACTCTCCATCCCTCAACCCTCAATACTCACTCACTCCCCATTCCCCTCGATCCCTGAACACTCACTCACCATTCCCCTTGATCCCTGAACACTCACTCACTCCCCGTTCCCCTCAATGCCTCAACACTCGCTCACTCCCTGTTCCCCTCGATCTCTCAACACTCACTCATTCCCCATTCCCCTTGATCCCTCAACATTCACTTACTCCCCATTCCCCTCGATCCCTCAACACTCACTCACTCCGTTCCCCTCGATTCCGCAACACTCACTCACCCCCTGTTCCCCTTGATCCCTCAACACTCATTCACTCCCTGTTCCCCTCCAATCTTCAATACTCACTCACTCCCCATTCCCCTCAATCCCTCAACACTCACTCACAACCCGGTCCCCTCGATCACCGAACACTCATTCACTCCCGTTTCCCTCAATCCTGCAATACTCACTCATTCCTCATTCCCTTCACTCCGTCAGTACTCACGCACTTTCCCATCCTTTAACACTCACTCACTCCCCATTCTTTTTGATATAACATTATGTTTCTTGCCAAATAGACTGTCACTTTTCAATCATAAATTAGTGTGGGGATGTCGAGGTAGGATGTGAAGAGCAAGACCCTTAACAGTGTTGGTGAGCAGAGGGATCTGGGGGTCCAAGTTCATGGCTCACTGAAAGTGGCTGCACAGGTCAATAGGGTGGTTAAGAAGGCATTTGGCATGCTTGCCTTTCGTAGTCAAGGCATTAAGTTCAAAGTTCAGGAAGTGCTGCATCTGAAATATTGCATTCACAGACATCCCACCCTGCAAAAGCTCATTTCAGGGAGGTAGCACCATCAATTTGCGGGAGACTTGCGGGAGAGGTGGGATGTCTGCAATAGAGTAGCTCCTTAGCAGCCAGCCAGCTAGTTTAAAAAACGTTTGCTATACTAATGAACGAATGACACCTGTTAAACTCACCTCAACATGTCTTTTACAGTCTTAACCCACCATGGGCAATAGAAAAGTCACTGTTGCAAACAGTGCAGCGAGCAACACTGGCATTATTTTTGACCCCTATTAGGCAGGGGTACACTTTAGTGTAGTCTGGGGTGACGTACGTTTTATATTTTTTGGAACTCTCTGCCATGGCGCGCTCTCCCTCTCTCTCGTGGTTGCTCGCGCACTCTCAAGTGCTCTCGCTTGCTTTCTCTCTTGCTCTCTCACTCGCTCGCGCACTCGCTCTCTCACTCTCACGCTCTCTCTCTCGCTTTCTCTCTCGCTCGCACGCTCTTACTTGCTTTCTCTCTCGCTCGCACGCTCTTACTTGCTTTCTCTCTCGCTCGCTTGCTCTCGCTCTCTCTCGTGCACGCGCTCTCTCTTGCTTTCTCTCGCTCGCTCTCAAAAAAATTGATTTCCGTGATATTGTATATAATTTGCGGGCATCAGGGAGCCACTATTCATATGCGGGAGACTCCCGGAACTTCCAGGAGAGGTGGGATGTCTGCATTCAGTTCTGGTCACCCCATTACAGGAAGGATGCCAAAGCTTTGGAGATGGTGCAGAAGAGGTTCACCAGGATGGTACTTGAATTAGAGGCCATGTGGTTTCTCAAGAGGCAGGACAAACTTGGGTTGTTTTGGCAGAGGCTGCAGGAAGATCTGATAAGGGTTGAAAAGATTAGGAGGAACATTAATAGAGAGACAACATCTTTCTCCCAGGGTTAAAATGTCTCATACCAGAGGGTGTGTACTGGAGGGGGGTGGGAGAGAGAAGTGGATGCCTGGACTGCACTGCCTGGGGTGGTGATAGAGGCAGATATATGAAAGACTTTAGATAGGCCAATGAATGTGAGGAAAATGAAACGATATAGACATTATGTAGGCAGAAGAGATTAGTTTCATTGGCCATTTGATTACTAATGTAATTGGGTCAGCACAACATTGTGGGCCGAAGGGCCGGTTCCTGTACTGTACAGTTCTGTGCTCCATAAATGGTTTGGAACACAATCTTCATGAATTTCTAGAGTAGCTCAACCAGCCTCCCCAAAAATCCAAGGTGGATGTGCTGTCTGCGCTCTGGGGCGGGGGGGGGGGGGGTGAGGAAGCTGTACTCTCTCTCTCCCCTGAGACTGTTTGACAGGACCGAGTGGAAGGAGAGTTCTTTACACAGTGCAATGATTTCTCGCAAACCTGGGCAAGCTTCCAGCTGCAAGTGTGAATGTTTCTTTCTTGGGGTGGGGAGGAATTTCTAGTGCTAATTAGGAAAGGATTTAGTGCAGTAAATCTTGCTGAATTGTTATGACACAGACATTAATCTGCTTTGTTGAGTTGTACTGAGGAATGTGAGTGGTGGGACCTGTCCCAGCCCAGCCTTGTTTGCAGTAGGAGGCGTGTTCGACTCCCACCAACAGGGCATTGGGTTCAAGGCAGTTAGCACATGAACTCAGTTAACCATGCCTGGAACCCTGCCAATAGCTGGCTTGCCTGAGAGGGACTCGAGAATACAACAATCCACCTCCAAGCAGAGGAACCAGCAATTTTAGCATGTGCTAGTGTTTGTTGTGGAGATGATTTGGTTGTTACAGACTGGTTTGGAATGGAGGAAAACTGTGTTGCAACACAAGAGGTACTAATCCAAGCCCGTAGACGTGGAGACCTCCATTCAGTTTTTATAGACTGGGATTTCTTTAATTTAATTCAAGATTGTTTACCAAGTGCACAAGTATAAAGGAGAACAAAATAACTGTCACTCTGGATCCGATGCAGCACAAAAAAAAATCACAATAAGATAAAAAACACAATAATAATAAAAACAATAAAAACACAGTGCTTATAAAAAGTATCCCCCCACCCCCGCGAAGCCTTCATGATTTACTGTTTTACAACATTGAATCACAGTGGATTTAATTTGGCTTTTCTTGACACTGATCAACAGAAAAGACTCTTTCATGTTAAAGTGAAAATAATTTTCTACAAACTTGTCAAAATTTATGACAATTATTAACACAAAATAATTGATTGCTTAAGTGTCCACCCCCTTCAAGTCAGTATTTAGTAGATGCACCTTTGGCAGCAATTACAGCCTTGAGTCTGTGTGGATAGATCTCTATCAGCTTTGCACATCTGGACAGTGCAATTTTTCCCCATTCTTCTTTACAAAACTGCTCAAGCCCTGTCAAGTTGCATGGGGATTGTGAGTGAACAGCCTTTTTCTAGTCCAGCCACAAATTTTCAATTGGATTGAGGTCTGGACTCTGACTTGGCCACTCCAGAACATTAACTTTGTTGTTTTTAAGCCATTCCTGTGTAGCTTTGGCTTTTTGCTTGGGGTCATTGTCTTGCTGGAAAACAAATCTTCTCCCAAGTCGCAGTTCTCCTGTAGACTGCATCCGGTTTTCCTTCAGGATTTCCCATATTTTGCTGCATTCATTTTACCGTCTACCTTCACAAGCCTTCCAGGGCCTGCTCAGTGAAGCATCCCTACAGCATGATGCAGCCACCACCATGTTTCACAGTAGGGATGGTGTGTTTTTGATGATGTGTGGTGTTTGGCTTACGCCAAACATAGCACTTAGTCTGATGGCTACATCTCAATTTTGGTTTCATCAGACCATAGAACCTTCTTCCAGCTGACATCAGAGACTCCTACATGCCTTTTGGTAAACTCTAGCCAAGATTTTACGTGACCTTTTTTTTCAACAATGGCTTTGTTTTTGCCACTCTCCTGTGGCTGGTGAAGCACCCAGGCAACAATTGTATGCACAGTCTCTACCATGTTAGCCACTGAAGCTTGTAACTCCTCCACAGTTGTCACAGGTCTCTTAACGGCCTCCCTCACTGGTCCCTTTCTTGTATGGCCACTCAGTTTTTGAGGATGGCCTGCTCTAGGCAGATTTACAGCTGTGCCATATTCTTTCCATTTCTTGATGAGTGACTTAACTGTACTCCAAGGGATATTCAGTAACTTGGAAATTTTCTTGTATCCATCTCCTAACTTGTGCTTTTCAATAACCTTTTTGTGGAGTTGCTTGGGATGTTGTTTTGTCTTCATGGTGTAGTTTTTGCTAGGATATTGACTTAACAGCAGTTGGACCTTCCAGATATAGGTGTATCTTTACTACAATCAATTGAAACACCTTGACTACACAGAGGTCTCCAAAACACATATTAAGATCTCCGTTTAACTAATTATGTGACTTCTAAAACTAACTGGCTGCACCAGTGATGCTCTGATGTGTCATATTAAAGGGGGTGAATACTTACACAATCAATTACTTTGTGTTTTATATTTGTAATTAATTTAGATCACTTTGTAGAGATCTGTTTTCACTTTGCACAAAAGAGTCTTTTTGATCAGTGTCAGAAAAAAGCCAAATTAAATCAACTGTGATTCAATGTTGTAAAACAATACAACATGAAAAGGCAAACAACAGGAATTCTGCAGATGCTGGAAATTCAAGCAACACACATCAAAGTTGCTGGTGAACGCAGCAGGCCAGGCAGCATCTCTAGGAAGAGGTACAGTCGACGTCCTGACGAAGGGTCTCGGCCCGAAACATCGACTGTACCTCTTCCTAGAGATGCTGCCTGGCCTGCTGCGTTCACCAGCAACTTTGACAACATGAAAAGCTTCGGGGGGGGGGGTGAATAATTTTTATAGGCACTGTAAATAAATAAGATAGCTCAAATAATCAATATATATTTTTTTTCGATCAGACCGTAAGACACAGACACGGAATTAGGCCATCCAAACCATCGAGTCTGCTCCGCCATTCCATCATGGTTGATTTATTATTCTCTTAATCCCATTCTCCTGCCTTCTCGTATCCTTTGACACCACGACTAATCAGGAACCTATCGACCTCCGCTTTAAATATACCTAATGAATTTACCTTTACAGCCATCTGTGGCAATGAATTCCACAGATTCACCACTGGCTAAAGAAATTCCTCCTCATCTCCATTCTAAATAACGTCCCTCTATTCTGAGGCTGTGCCTCCTTTTCTTAGAAAACAACCTCTAGATCAACTCTATCCAGACCTTTCAATGTTTGATGTTTCAATGAGGTCCCCCCTCAACTCAAGAGCGTACAGGCACATAGCCAACAAACACTAACACTCCTCATATGCAAACCCTTTCATTTCTGGGATCATTCTCATTCTGATAAACCTCCCCATGACCGTATGGGTTTCCTCCGGGTGCTCTGGTTTCCTCCCATGGTCCAAGCACGTCCTGATTAGTAGGTTAAATGGTCATTGTAAACTGTTCTGGTTGAGTCGGAGGCTGTTGGCCCACACAGCTCAAAGGGCCGGAAGGGACTGTCCACTAAGTAAATATATATATTACACTTCTTTCCCCTCCAACAGCCACCGGACTGTGTCAAAATGACCACACAACTTCAACAGGAGTGGAAAGGAAAAGAAAACAGGATAAAATTGACCTTGCGTGCAGTGGTCACATGTGAGGGATCAGGAATAGTAAAACAGCTGAGTTAGTGCCTTGCTGTCTCCTTGCTGTTCCCTGAATATGATCACATTCCTGCCTCCCTGGGTCACAGCTCTTGCTTACACAATCTGTACTTTATAGCCACACCCCGTGGCTGCAATCTCCATCCCCTTACCTTCTCTGCATGACTGCAGCTCAGAGGCCAGTAAACTCTGATTATTAACACACAATATCAAACCCAAAACACACACTTTATTCTCAACCCTCAGGTCATCAGTCAATGGAGGGAATACAAAATGTAATATACACAATAAAGCAGCCAGCAGATCAGACCGTAGCACAGTACAGCACAGGAACAGGTCCTTTTGGCTCACAATGTTGTATTGAGCTAATTAAATTAGTAATCAACTAAACTAATCTCTTCTGCCCACACAACGTCCATGTCCTTCCATTTTCCTCACATCCATCTGCCTATCAAAACGTCTCTTAAAAGTCTCTAATGTATCTACCTCTTTCACCATCCACGCAGCACATTCCAGGCACCCAACACTCCCTGTGTAAAAAACTTGCCCCTGACATATCTTTTGAAATTACCCCTCTCTCCTTAAATGTACATCCTTTGGTTTTAGACATTTAAAACCTTGGGCAAAAGATACCATCTGTCTACTCTTTTTATGCCTCTCATAATCTTATAAACCTTCATCAGATCTTTCGCTGCTGCAAAGAAAACAATCCTGGGAAAAAGATAGTGTCTGTCCACTCTATCTGACATAGAGGGGGCAGAAGCCAGGTTCTGAGGGAGAGAGGAAGGAGTACAAGCTGGCTTCTGCCACCTTCCTTTCCAGTTCTGATTAAGGGTCTTGGCCCAAAACTTCAACTGTTTACTCTTTACCATAGATGCTGCCTGATCTGCTGAGTTAGAAACATAGAAACATAGAAAACCTACAGTACAATACAGGCCCTTCAGCCCACGAAACTGTGCCGAACATGTCCTTACTGAGAAATTAGGTAGGGTTACCCATAGCCCTCTATTTTTCTGAGCTCCATGTACCTGTCCAAGAGTCTCTTAAAAAACCCTATCATATCCGTCTCCACCACCGTCGCCGCAGCCCATTCCACGCACTCACTACTCTCTGCGTAAAAAATCTATCCCTGACATCTCCTCTGTACCTACTTCCAAGCGCCTTAAAACTGTGCCCTCTCGTGTTAGCCATTTCAGCCCCAGGGAAAAAGCCTCTTACTATCCACACAATCAAAGCCTCCCATCATTTTATACACCTCTATCAGGTCACCTCCATCGCTCCAAGGAAAAAAGGCCAAGTTTACTCAACCTATTCTCATAAGGCATGCTCCCCAATCCAGGCAATATCCTTGTAAGTCTCTTCTGCACCCTTTCTATGGTTTCCACATCCTTCCTGTAGTGAGGCGACCAGAACTGAGCACAGTACTCCAGGTGGGGTCTGACCAGGGTCCTATATAGCTGCAACATTACCTCTTGGCTCCTAATCTCAATCCCATGATTGATGAAGGCCAATGCACAGTATGCTTTCTTAACCACAGAGTCAACTTGTGCAGCTGCTTTGAGGGTCCTATAGACTCGGACCCCAAGATCCCTCTGATCCTCCACACTGCCAAGAGTCTTACCATTAATACTATATTCTGCCATCATATTTGACCTACCAAAATGAACCACCTCACACTTATCTGGGTTGAACTCCATCTGCCACTTATCAGCCCAGTTTTGCATCCTATCAATGTCCCGCTGTAACCTCTGATAGCCCTCCACATTATCCATAGCACCCCCAAACTTTGTGTCATCAGCAGATTTACTAACCCATCCCTCCACTTCCTCATCCAGGTCATTTATAAAAATCACGTAGAGTAGGGGGTCCCAGAGCAGATCCCTGAGGCACACCATTGGTCACAGACCTCCATGCAGAATATGACCCGTCTACAACCACTCTTAGCCCTCTATGGGCAAGCCAGTTCTGGATCTACAAAGCAATGTTCTTTTGGATCCCATGCCGCCTTACTTTCTCAATAAGTCTTGCAATAAGTTCTTCCAGTATTTTAGACCATAAGACCATAAAACATAGGAGCAGAAATAGGATATTCAGACATCAAGTCTGCTCCACCATTCCATCATGGCTGATCCCGGATCCCACTCAACCCCATACACCTGCCTTCTCAAAGGGTCATTTTTCGCTGACCGAAGCAGCAGTGAAACTTGGCGTCTACCTGGGCGACTGAGCAGCCCTCTGTAGGAACGCACTGCTCACCTCCGTGGTACGAGGAAGGAGCTAGAAAAGGTGCCCTAAACATTGCCTGCTTCATTACACCCTGGCCAGTTTACCGAAGCTGGCGGGAGTCCTATCTTGGCGGTCAAATAAACACAACAAAATGCAAGGTGACACCGCTCACTATTGGCACTTGGAACGTGCGCACGCTATTGTACAACCCTACAGCAAACAAACCAGAGAGAAGAACAGCCTTAGTTGCCAGACAGCTTGCAAGATACAACATTGGCATTGCAGCCCTGAGTGAGACTTGCCAAAGTAGGTCAGCTGACTGAAACTGAAGGTGGAGGCACGTTTCTCTGGAGTGGTCGCGGCAGCGATGAGCGTCGTGATGCTGGAGTTGGATTTGCCGTCATGAGTCACCTTGTTCGGAAACTTGCCAGTCTCCCCAAGGGTGTGAATGACCGGCTCATGACACTGCAGCTTCCACTACAGAACAGAAGTCAAGCCACCCTCATCAGCGCCTATGCCCCCACAATGACCAACCCGGACGAGACGAAAGACAGGTTCTATGAAGAACTAGATGCCCTACTATCAGCAGTGAGCAGCACCGACAAGCTGATCTTACTTGGCGACTACAATGCAAGAGTAGGGTGTGACTCTGCAGCCTGGCAGGGAGTCGTTGGGAGACGTGGAGTGGGCAAATGTAACAGTAATGGCCTACTCTTACTGAAGACCTGTGCAGCACACGACCAGCTCCTCACCAACACAACTTTCCAGCTGCCTACCCGTAACAAGACCTCCTGGATGCATCCCCGCTCTAAGCATTGGCATCTTATGGACTATGTCATTATCAGGAGAAAAGACAGGCAGGATGTCAGAGTGACCAAGGCCATGTGCGGTGCTGTCTGCTGGACAGATCACAGGCTCATCATCTCCAAAATGAAGCTCAGCATCAGACCCAAGAGGGGACCACAAGGAAGCAAGGCTATGAAAAGAATCAATGTGGCCAGGCTGAAGATTTAGAAACCAAGCTTGCTGACCTACACCTTGCAGGCAGCGCTGTGGACAACTGGGAACACTTCAGGGAAACTGTGCATTCATCTGCACTGAAGATGCTAAGGTTCTCTACCCACAAGCAGCATGACTGGTTCGATGAGAACGATGAGGAGATACAGGCTCTACTTGTTGAAAAGCACTGCCTTCATCGTGCCCATCAGAACGACCCATCATCAGCTGCCAAGAAAAACGTCTTTACCAGTGCTCTCAGGATAGTCCAGAATAAACTGTGTAAAATGCAAGATGTCTGGCTGAGCGCCAAGGCAGATGAAATACAGGGATATGTTGACAGAAACGACTTGAAACGGTTCTGTGAAGCTCTCAACACTCTCTACGGACCTCAGTCTCTCGGGAGTTCCCCCCTCCTGAGTATAGATGGTACAACACTCATTACAGAGAAGGCTCAGATCCTGCAAAGATGGGCTGAACACTTTGAAGCCGTCCTCAACTGATCGTCATCTATTAACGATGAGGCGATAGACAAGGTTCCCCAGGTCGACATCAACAGCACCATGGATGACCCACTGGTAGTAGCCGAAGTCACGAAAGCTGCCAGCTAGCTATCCAGTGGCAAAGCCCCAGGGGCAGACGCCATACCTGCAGAGATCTACAAAGCTGTTGGTCCTGTACTTATAGAGAAGTTCACTGAGTTGTTCCAGTCCTTTTGGAAGCAAGGATCCATTCCTCAGGAACTTAAGGATGCATCCATCGTACACCTCTACAAGAGGAAGGGCCATCGACAAGTATGCGACAACCACGAGGAATTTCGCTGCTCTCCATCGCAGGAAAAACCCTTGCAAGAGTCCTACTAAATCGTCTGGTCATTCACCTGGAGCTGGGCCTGCTGCCAGAGTCACAGTGTGGCTTTCGCAAAGGTCGTGGGACTATTGACATGATTTTTGCCACGCGCCAACTTCAGGAGAAAGGTCAGGAGCAGAATTGCAAACTCTACACAACTTTTGTTGACCTCACAAAAGCCTTTGACACTGTCTGCCGACAAGGCCTGTGGGTGATCATGTCAAGGTTCGGCTGCCCTGCCAAGTTCATTCAGATGGTACGCCAGTTCTATGATGGCATGATGGCCAGACTGCTGGACAGCGCAGTATCCTCTGAGGCGTTCCCAGTCACCAATGGCGTCAAACAGGGCTGTGTGCTCGTACCCACACTGTTCAGCATGATGTTTACTGCCATGCTGAATGATACCTTCCAGGACAGTGATGCTGGAATCAGCCTCAAGTACAGAGTGGATGGGAAGCTCTTCAACCTGAGGAGACTTCAAGCTACTGCCAAAGTGAAGGAGACTGTTCTGAGAGACTTCCTCTTTGCTGATGACTCCACACTGTACGCTGGCTCGGAGCCAGAGATGCAAGTCAATATGGACAAATCCTCTATGGCTTGTGACAACTTTGGACTCACCATCAACATCAAAAAGACCGAAGTCAAGCATCAGCCTGCTCCTCATGCACCATACACAGAACTGAAAATCACAATCAATGGACAGAAACTACAGGCAGTGGACCAGTTTACTTACCTTGGCAGCACCCTCTCCCGAGCAGTGACTATTGATACAGAAGTTAACTGCAGAATAGCAAAGGCAAGTTCTGCTTTCGGTAGACTGCGCTCCACTGTATGGGAACGCCAGGGAATCAGTCCAGCAACACAACTGAAGGTCTACAGAGCTGTGGAACTCACTACCCTCCTGTATGCCTGTGAAACGTGGACTGTGTATTGAAGGCATGTAAGACAGCTCAACCATTTCCACATGACTTGTCTTCGCAGAATATTAGGCGTCAGATGGCAAGACAAAGTACCAGACACTGAAGTTCTCTCTAGAGCAAGTCTACCATCAGTCCACTCACTGCTGATGAGAGCACAGACCTGGTGGGCAGGTCACGTCATCCGTATGCCAGACGAGCTCATACCCAAGCAGCTCCTTTTTGGGGAACTCTCTGCTGGAAGACACTCGCATGGAGGGCAGAAGAAACGTTACAAAGACACACTAAGGCCTCCCTGAAGTCACTTGACATAGACACGACCTCCTGGGAAATGCTGGCACAAAACCACCCTACCTGGCACGGCCTCATCCACAAGGGTTGTCAAGCTTACGAAGCAAGGCGCATTGCTGAAACACAACATAAGCACGAGCTGCGCATGTTCATAGCCACCAGCGTAACAACTGCAGTGCCAACACATGTCTGCCCAACATGTGCCAGGACATTTCGTGCCCGAATTGGCCTGACCAGTCATCTTCAGACACACCGCATCCAGTCTCAAAGTGACTAATGGTGTCGAGGTCTTCATCGACGACGACGACGATGGACGAACATCATCAAATGCCTACTGGAAATCCAAGTAAATGACGTCCACTGCCTCACCTTTGTCCACCCTGCTTGTTACTTCCTCAAAGAACTCTTAACAGATTTGTCAGGCAAGATTTCCATTCACAGAAACCATGCTGACTTTGACTCATTTTATCATTAGTCTCTAAGTACCCTGAAACTTCATCCTTAATAATAGACTCCAACACTTTCCCAAGTACTGAGGATAGCCTAACTGACCTATACTTTCTTTTCTTTTGCCTTTCTCCCTTCTCAAAAAGTGGACTGACATTTCCAATTTTCCAGTCCTCCGGGATCATTCCAGAATCAAATGATTCTTGAACAATCATGACCAATGCATCTGTTATCTCTTCAGTAACCTGTCTCAGGACTCTGGGATGTAGTCCATCTGGCCCAGGTGACTTACCCACCTTAAGACCTTTGAGCTTGCGTAGCACTTTTTCCTTTGTAATAGCAATGGCACTCACTCCTGCTCGCTGACAATCACGGACTTCTGGCACACTACCCATGTCATACACAGTGAAGACAGATGCAAAGTATCCATTAAGTTCATCTGCCATTTCTTTGTCCCCCATTACTACCTTACCAGAATCATTTTCTAGTGGTTTAATATTACTTCTCACCTCTCTTTTACTCTTCATATAATTGAAAAAATTTTAGCATCCAGCTTTATATTATTAAATAGTATTCCCTCATATATCATCTTTTCCCTTCTTTTAGCATTTTTAGTTGCCTTTGTTGGATTTGAAAAGCTTCCCAATCATCCAACTTCCCACCTACTTTAGCTACCTTACATGCTCTTTACTTCTCTTTTATTCAGTTAACTTCCCTTGTCAACCATGGTTGCCCTCTGCTATTTGAGAACAGCTTCTTCCGTGGGACATATTTATCCTGTGCCTTGTGGATTATTCTCAGAAACTTCAGCTATCTCTGCTCTCCCATCATCTCTGCCAGTATCCTCTTCCAATCCACCTGGGCAAGCTCCTCTCTCATGCCTCCATGATCCCCTTTATTCCATTGCGATACTGATACACGTGAGCTATGCTTCTCCCTCTCAAATTGCAGCATGAATTTAATCATATTATGATCATTGCCTCCTAAGAACTGGGTTATTACACAACACCAATCTAAGATAGCCTTTCCCAGAGTAGGCTCAAGCACAAGCTGCTTTAAACAGCCATCAAGTAGGTATTCAACAAATTCCCTATTTTACAATCTGACACCAACCTGATTTTCCCAATCCCCTTGCAAACTGAGGTCTCCTATTACAATTGTGTCATTACCCTTATCACATGCCTTTTCCAGCTCCCTTTGCAATGTCAACCCCATATCTTGGCTGCTATTTGGAGGCCTATATAAGATTCCCATAATGTTTTTTTTAACTCTTGCAGTTTCTTAACTCCACCCACAAAGATTTGACATTCTCTGACCCTATGTCACCTCTTTCTAAAGATGTAATTCCACCTCTTACCAACAAAGCCACACCATCGCCTATGCCTTCCTGCCTGTCCTTTTGGTACAAAGTATATCCTTCGACGTTAAGTTTCCAACTTTGCCTTCTTTTGCCTGCAACATCATATCAACCAATCTCTAATTGTGCCGCGAGTTCGTCCACCTTATTCCGAATGCTACACACATTTAAATACAGCACCTTCAGTCCTGCAGTCTTTGCCCTTTTGAATTTTGCCTCTGTGGTACAATTTAACTCTTTGCTCTGTCTGCATTTGTACCCAATCCTTGCCTTGTCCTTCCTTACATTCATGTTACACCCTTCATCTACTTGTAAACCTGCTGGCTCATCCTCAGCTCTCTCATACCTGTTCCTATCCCCCTGCTATATTAGATTAAGCCACTCCCAACAGCTCTAGAAAACCAGCCATCAAGAATATTCGTTCCCCTCAAATTCAAGTGCAACCCATCCCTTTTGCACAGGTCCCACCTGCCCCAGAACAGGTCCCAATGATCCGGAAATCTGAATCCTTGCCCACTGCTCCAATTCTTCAGCTGCACATCTATCTGCCTCTCAATCTATTCCGATACTCACTTCTGAATTGAACTGAATTGACTTTATTACTCACATCCTTCATACGCATAAACGAGTAAAAATGTTTACATTACCTCTCCGTCTAAACGTGCAATGTTCAATTTATAGTAATTTGTAATAAATAGTACATACAATAGGACAGTCAATATAGCATAGAAAAACAATTGTATCAGTGTGAATTAATCAGTCGGATGGCATGGTGTCCCAGAGCCTGTTGGTCCTGGCTTTTATGTTGTGGTACCGTTTCCCAGGTGGTAGCAGCTGGAACAGTTTGTTGTTGGGGTGAGTCGGGTCCCCAATGATCCTTCGGGCCCTTTTTACACACCTGTCTTTGTAAATGTCCTGAATAGTGAGAAGTTCACATCTACAGGTGCGCTGGGCTGTCCGCACCACTCTCTGCGATCGAGGGAAGTACAGTTCCCATACCAAGCAGTGATGCAACCAGTCAAGGAATATTGCATTATTGCCAGGAGACCAGATTAAGTTTCACACCCAGTATGCTACACCTATTTTTGCTTCTACAGATGCTGGTTGACCTGCACTATATTTCCAACATTCTTGGTTTTTCTTTCAGATTTCTAACATCTACATTTTTGAGCTTCTAGAACCATGATAACCATGACTGGTGCCACAACAACTACCTCTTGCTCAATTTCAGCAGTACCAAGGAGCTAGTTATTGACTTCAGAAGGAAACTGGAGGTCCATGACCCAGTTCGCATCGGGGGTCAAAGGTGGAGGAAGTCAGCAACTTTAAATACCTTGGTGTTATCATTTCAAAAGATCTGTCCTAGGTCCAGCATGTAAGTGCGATTATGATGAAAGCACGCAGAGCCTCTACTTTCTTCGAAGTTTGTAAAGATCCGGCATGTCTTGACAAGCATCCATAGATGTGCGGTTAGAAAGTATATTGACTGGTTGCATTACGATCTGGTATGACACACTAATGCCCTTGAATAGAAAATCCTATTAGTGAATCCTGGTAGTGAATACGGCCAGTCCACTTCGGGAAAGCCCTCCCAACCATTGAGCACATCTACATGAAACACTGCCACAGAAAAGCAGATCCATCACCAAGGACCCCCACCACTCAGACCATGTTATCTTCTCACTACTGCCATCAGAAAGGTGGTACAGGAGCCTCAGGACCCACACCACCAGGTTCAGGAACAGTTATTAACCCTCAACCATCAAGCTCTTCAACCAGAGGGGATAGCTTCACTCAACCTCACTCACCCGACACTAAACTGTTCCCACAACTATGGACTCACTTCCAAGGACTCTTCATCTATTACTTGTTATTTTGCTTGTTTTTTTTTTCGTTGTACATACTGTTAATGCCTGTAATCTCGGGGTTGTAGGTGGTGACTTTGATAATAAATTTACTTTGAACTTTGAGCATAGCGCAGTTGCAGCAGCAGCTGGTGGAACACGCTTTCACTGGGTATAGTGTAATGTTCTGTAAACTTCACACCAGAGCAGTAGCAGGGTGACACGTAAGGCATGTTCACATCCAAGGTCTGATTGCCCCATACAGAACCGAGTAGATCTCAATGTTATCCAGGAGTCTAAATAAACTGCGACGATATCACTAACTGCAAATATCAGCTGAAGGGAAGTCACTGACCTTTCAGCTACCTGCAACTAATGTCCAGCGGCAGTCACTGTGCATTCAGACCCTCTTCTCCACTGTCAGTCGTACAAAACTTAATTCAGTGCTTCACATGTATCCTGATATTTTGTGCAAGAGTTCCAACAGTTTTAACACAGAACAGTACAGCACAGGAACAGCCCTTCGGTTCACAATGTTGTGCCACACCAAATAAATTAGTAATCAATTGGCCAACTAAACTAAACCCTTCTGCCTACACAATGTCCATATCGTTCCATTTTCCTCACATTCATTGCCTATCTAAACACATCTTAGAAGTCCCTAATATTTTTACCTCGACCCACATCCCAGACAACACATTCCAGGCACTCAACATTCCCTGTGTAAAAAACACCCCTCAAACCTCCTTCAAAATTACCTTTTCTCACTTTAAGTAAATGCCCTCTGGTATTTGACATTTCAACTCTGGGAAAAAGATACTCCACTCCACTCTGTCTATGCCTCTCATAATCTTATAAATCTCTGTCAGATCTCCCCTCACTCTCTGCTGCTCCAGAGAAAACAACCCAAATTTGTCCGACCTCTCGTTATAGCACAGTCCCTCTAATCCAGGCAGCATTCTTGTAAACCTCTTCTGCACCCTCTCCAGAACCTCGATATCCTTCCTATAATGGGGCAACCAGAACTGAATGGAATATCCCGGACGCAGCCAAACTAGAGTTTTATAAAGCAGCAACATAACTTCCTGAGCTTTCAACTCAATGCCTTGACTGAAAAAGGGAAGCATGTCATATGCCTTCTGAACCACCCTTCCAACTGTGTACAGTAGTCACTTTCAGGGAGCCATGAACTTGGACCCCTAGATTCCTCTGCTCTTCAACACCGTTAAAGATCTGGCCCTTAACTGTGTACTGTCTGATTGCATTTGACCTACCAAAGAGCAACACTTCACATTAGGATGGGTTAAACTCCATCTGTCATTTCTCTGCCTATGTCTGCCACTGCCAGTCTTCTATGCTAGTCCTTTGTGCAAATTCAGTGTTTCACACACACCCTGATATTTTATGGAAGAGAATTAATGGTTTGGGATTAAACATTTTGAAAGAATTTACTCTATTTTGCTTGCAATTAGAGAGCGCATCAGTCTGGAAAGATGGTGGCTTGTTGAGTGAAATCTTATGATAAAAGATCATCACACAAAGGACTATGTTGTTTATCTGATATTTTCATGTGAAGCTGAATGTCCAGAAAAACAGTGAAATCTACTGCAGGCATCACAAAGAAAGTTACCAAACTTGCACGACAGGTTGCAGACCCCGGGGCTGTGGGTGTCTGCATAGGGGGCTCCACATCTGTGTTTCAGGGTGACCGAGTCACCGTGCACTCCAGTACCGTGTGTGCGTGAGAGAGTCTGTGTCCGCTGCACGTGCACAACGGGGGAGAAAAATCAAGCATTACTGACGAGGCAGAGGAGAAGTCGACATTCCACTGCAGATGAAGGGCGTCAATCCCATTACTCTCCATTCATGAATCAGAACCAGGTTCATTATCATTGACATATGTCATGAAATTTGTGGTTTTGCCCCAGCAGAACATAAAATACAATTTAAAATATATGTAAAAAATTAAATAGGTTATCCTCCCCGCGGAACACATGAGTTTCCTCCGAGTGCTCCCACAGTCCAAAGACGTACCGGTTAGTACAAACGTTTGTAGGTTAGTTGGTTATTTTAAATTGTCCCATGATTAGGCAAGTGTTAAATCAGGGGTTGCTGCCAGCGCATTTCAAAGGGCCAGTAGGGCCTGGTCCACACTGCACCTCTAAATAAATTTGAAAAAAGTGCAAAAAAAAAAGGAAAAATAGTGTTCATGGTTTTGTTGGTTTTTCAGAAATGTGTTGGTGAAGGGGAGAAAAGTTGTTATTGAAACGTTGAATGCGGGTCTTCAGGTCCCTGTACGACTCCCCTGACAGTAGTAATGAGAAGAAGGCAAGTCCTAGGCAGCGTGGGACCTTCATTTTATTATTCGTTTAGTGGTTCAGCACAGAACAGGCCCTTCCAGTCCAACAGCAACTCACTGATTTAATGTTAGCCTCATCTCAGGACATTTACAATGACCAATTAACCTATAAACTGGTACGTCTTGGATTTTGGGAGGAAACTGGAGCACTCCGAGGATACCCACAACTATCACAGAAAGTAACACACAATCTTTCATATGGAGGACACTGGAATTGAACTCTAAACTCCAGCACCCCAACCTATAACAGCATCACGTTAACCACTACACTACCATGGCACCCCACTGTTATGAGTGTTTTAAGATTCCCTGATTCTCATAGTATCCAAAAATCAATGAGGTTCTGCCTTGAATGTAATGCCTGAGTGCCAAGAGCCCTCACTAGGAAAATTGTCAACCCATCAAGTAAAGAAGCACTTTCTGATCTCAGTCCCGAACAACTGACTCCTGAGAGGGCAATCTGGAAATCCCTGAGAGTGTGAAAGGTGCAAGAAGAGGGAGGCATGTGAGGGAAAGAGACGTTGTGAACTTAATTCCAATTTGAAGCCGGAAAACTGATAGCCATCTGTGCTATCAGACTACCAGATGGCTGGAAAATCTCATCTGAGTCACATGTCTAGTGCGTCGTACCACAAAACCCGACAGAGGGTGACAAAACCCATTGAGAGGATTAACGAGTCTCCTTCCCCCCTATTTGTGACATTTATTGGGAGCACTGCAGACAAAGGATTCAAAACATTGTTGAGAATCCCTACCACCCATCCCACACTCTTTGATCCACTACCGTCAGGAAGGAGGTACAGGAGCCAGACTAAGTAACAGCTTCTTTCCCAGGCAGTGAGACTGCCAGATACCCTTCGAGCACTGTGGTCTTGTCTCTAAGTCAGTGAGCTGTTTACTATTTACCTGAACTACACTTTACAACATGAATTTTGAATTATATTTTACTAACTTATATGGAAATATTTTGTTTTATGTGCTGCGAGTGATATATGTTTTGTGGATGCACCATGGCCAGGGGGAAAGCTATTTCATTTGGTTGTATATATGTACAGTCAGATGACAATAAATTTGAATGTCCATTAGGGAAGGAAGCTTGCCATGCTTTCTTAGTCTCCCCTGTACCCAGACCCTAGCAAAATAAAAAGCCCCAATAAGAGGTCTGGCTATAGCAGATGAACATCCCACCCAGAGGTAATAGCGAGAAGAGAGGGACAGCAGTCAAACACGGGCAGACGTCACTAAACACCTGTTTGTTTTCCACTCTCATCCATGGAGATTTTAATCTTGCTCGATGGTTTAATCAGCATGGAGTACTGGAGCCAAACAAGGGCTTGTTTTCCACTAACAAGAGAAAGTCTGCAGATGCTGGAAATCCAAGCAATCAACACAAAATGCTGGAGTTTCTGGTGTTGCTTGTGTTCCACTATCAAGCCTCAAAGCAGCATCCATCCCCAGTAGCGCTGTCCCAGCTGTAACTGCGCTTTCGAGAGTCTACTTCGCCATATCCCCCATGAGATCGCGAATGCACCAGATCACTTAGTTGGTTCAATACTACATCCTTCAAAGAGAAATTACAGGCTGCATACTGCAGTGACTGCAGTTCAAACAAAATACATCTACTAGAGTATCTAGCAGTTTCATGAGCTGTCTGCAAAATGTCGCTGTTGATCCAGGGCATCATCTTGCTGAACCTATCAACCTCAACTTTAAAAATACAACAAAGCAAAAAGGGAAGACACAGGATTGGGAAAGTTTAAAACGCTACCAAGAACAAGAAGAACATAAGAATATAAAAAATAGGAGCAGGAGTAGGCCATCTGGTCTGTCTAGCCTGCTCTGCCATTCAATAAGATCATGGCTGATCCGGCCGTGGACCCACCTCCACCTACCTGCCTGTTCCCCAACACCCTTAACTCCCATTCTACTGAATTCCCATCCTACCTGCCTGTTCCCCAACACCCTTCATTCCCATTCTACTGAATTCCCATCCTACCTGCCTGTTCCCCAACACCCTTAACTCCCATTCTACTGAATTCCCATCCTACCTGCCTGTTCCCCAACACCCTTCATTCCCATTCTACTGAATTCCCATCCTACCTGCCCGTTCCCCAACACCCTTCATTCCCATTCTACTGAATTCCCATCCTACCTGCCTATTCCCCAACACCCTTCATTCCCATTCTACTGAATTCCCATCCTACCCGCCTATTCCCCAACACCCTTCATTCCCATTCTACTGAATTCCCATCCTACCTGCCTATTCCCCAACACCCTTAACTCCCATTCTATTGAAAACTCTATGCAACCTTGTCGGAAATTTATTTACTGAAGTAGCCTCCACTGCTTCATTGAACGAAAAGAATGATTAGGAGGGAAAAGATGAAATATGAAAGCAAGCTAGCAAACAATATCAAAGTGGACAGTAGATGCTTTTTAAATGTACGTTAAAAATAAAAGAGAAATGAGAATGGATAAAGGACCACTAGAAAATGAGGCAGGAGAAATAATAAGGGGGACAAGGAGATGGCAGATGAACTAAATGAGCATTTTGCATCAGTCCTCACTGTGGAAGACACTAACAGTATGCCAGATGTTGAAGGGTGTGAGAGAAAAAACGGGAGTGCAACTACTATTACCAGGGAGAAGATGCTCAAAAAGCTGAAAGACCTAAGGGTAGATAAGTCACCCAAACCAGATGAATTGCACCCTACAGTTCTGAAAGAGGCAGTGGTAGAGATTGTGGAGGCATCAATAATGATCTTTCAAAAATTATTGGACTCGGGCATGGTGCCAGAGGACTGGAAAATTGCAAATGTCACTCCACTCTTTAAGAAAGGAGGAAAGCAGCAGAAAGGAAATTATAGACCAGTTAGCCTGATTATAGGCCAGTCACCCCAGTGGTTGGGAAGATGTTGGAGTCAATTGTTAAGGATGAGGTTATGGAGTACTTAGTGACACAGGACAAGATAGAACAAAGTCAGCATGATTTAGAAACACAGAAAACCTACACCACAATACAGGCCCTTCGGCCCACAATGCTGTACTGAACACATACTTACTTCAGAAATTACCTAGGGTTACCCATAGCCCTATTGCTAAGCAGAAAAGGCCGCTTTTATTCCCACTCGCTGTTTCCTACCTATCAGCCATTCTGCTATCCATTCCAGTAACTTTCCTGTAACACCCTAGGACTTCATCTCGTTAAGCTTCATGTGTGGCACTTTATCAAATGCTTTCTGAAAATCCAAGTAAGTGACATCCACTTACTGGTCTATAATTTCCTTTCTTTTGCCTTCCTCTCTTCTTAAAGATTGGAGTGACATTTACAATCTTCCAGTTCTCTGAGACCAGAATCAAGTGATTCTTGAAAGAACATGACCAATGCATCCATTATCTCTTCAGCAACCCCTCTCAGGACTCTGGTATGTAGTCCATCTGCTCCAGATAACTATCTGCCTTAAGACCTTAGCACTTTTTCCTTTGTAATAGCAATGGCACTCACTTCTGCTCGCTGACATTCACGGACTTCTAGCACACCGCTAGTGTCTTCCATAGTGAAGACAGATGCAAAGTACCCATTAAGTTCATCTGTCATTTCTTTTTCCCTCCTTACTACCTCACCAGCATCATTTTCCAGTGGTCCCATATCAACTCTCACCTCCCTTTTACTCTTTATATAACTGGAAAAATTCTGGTATCCTGCTTTATATTATTGTCCAGCCTGCCCTCATATTCCATCCTTTCTTTTCTTATAGATTTTTTTAGCGACTTTTGTTGAATTTTAAAAGCTTATATTTTGAATTCTTTCCCTATTTAAATAATAGTCTGCCTATTTATTTCTTCTGCCAAAGTGCATAACCATACACTTTCCAACATTGTATTTCATTTGCCACTTCTTCACCCATTCTTCCAATCTATCCAAGTCTCTGTGCAGACTCTCTGTTTCCTCAGCACTACCAGCCCCTCCATCTATCTTCATATCGTCAGCAAACTTAGCCATAAAGCCATCTATTCCATAATCCAAATCGTTGATGTACAATGTAAAAAGAAGCGGCCCCAACATGGACCCCTGTGGAACACCACTGGTAACCAGCAGCCAACCAGAATAGGATCCCTTTATTCCCACTCTCTGTTTCCTGCCAATCAGCCAACGCTCTATCCACGTATGTAACTTTCCCATAATTCCATGGGCTCTTATCTTGTTAAGTATCCTCATGTGTGGCACCTTGTCAAAGGCCTTCTGAAAATCCAAATATACAACATCCACTGCATCTCCCTTGTCTAGCCTACTTGTAATTTCCTCAAAAAATTGTAATTGGTTAGTCAGGCAGGATTTTCCTTTAAGGAAACCAAGCTGAGTTCTGCCTATCTTGTCATATGCCTCCAGGTACTCTGAAACCTCATCCTTGACAATCGACTCCAACAACTTCCCAACCATCAATGTCAAGCTAACAGGTCTATAATTTCCTTTTTGCTTCCTTGCCCCCTTCTTAAATAGCAGAGTGACATTTGCAATCTTCCAGTCCTCCGGAACCATGCCAGAATCTATCGACTTTTGAAAGATCATCGCTAATTCCTCTGCAATCTCCACAGCTACTTCTTTCAGAACACAAGGGTGCATTCCATCTGGTCCGGGAGATTTATCTACCTTTAGACTATTCAGCTTCCTGAGTACTTTCTCTGTCGTAATTGTGACTGCGCACACTTCTCTTCCCTGCCACCCTTGAGTGTCCGGTATACTGCTGATGTCTTCCTCAGTGAAGACTGATGCAAAATACTCGTTCAGTTCCTCCGCCATCTCCTTATCTCCCATTACAATTTCTCCAGCATCATTTTCTATCGGTCCTATATCTACTCTCACCTGTCTTTTACTCTTTATATACCTGAAAAAGCTTTTAGTATCCTCTTTGATATTATTTGCTAGCTTCCTTTCATAGTTAATCTTTTTCCTCTTAATAACCTTCTTAGTTTCCTTTTGTAAGCTTTTAAAAACTTCCCAATCCCCTGTCTTCCCACTAATTTTTGCTTCCTTGCATGCCCTCTCCTTTGCTTTAACTTTGGCTTTGACTTCTCTTGTCAACCACGATTGCATCCTTTTTCCATTCGAAAATTTCTTCTTTTTTGGAATATAGCTGTCTTGCACATTCCTCATTTCTCGCATAAACTTCAGCCGCTGCTGCTCTGCCGTCCTTCCCGCCAGTGTCCCTTTCCAGTCAACTTTGGCTAGTTCCTCTCTCATACCACTGTAATTTCCTTTACTCCACTAAAATACCGACACATCAGATTTCGGCTTCTCTTTTTCAAATTTCACAGTGAAGTCAATCGTTATGATCACTGTCTCCTAAGGGTTCCTTCACCTCAATCTCTCCAATCACCTCCGGTTCATTACTCAATACCCAATCCAGTACAGCCGATCCCCTAGTGGGCTCAACAACAAGCTGTTCTAAAAAGCCATCTCGCAGACATTCTACAAATTCTCTCTCTTGAGATCCAGTGCCGACCCGATTTTCCCAATCCACTCGCATGTTAAAATCCCCCACAATTATCATAACACTGCCCTTCTGACAAGCCTTTTCTATTTCCTGTTGTAATTTGTAGTCCACATCACTGCAGCTGTTTGGAGGCCTATAAATAACTGCCATCAGGGTCATTTTTACCCCTGCGATTTCTTAGCTCAACCCATAAAGATTCTGCACCTTCTGATCCTATATCACCTCTTTCTAATGATTTAATATCATTTCTTACCAATAAAGCCATGCCTCCCCCTCTGCCTACCTTCCTATCCTTCCGATACACTGTGTATCCTTGGATGTTCAGCTCCCAGAAACATGCATCCTTTAGCCACGTCTCAGTGATGGCCACAATATCATACCTGCTTACGGTCTTACCCAATGACTTGTCCTTCACAGCCGTCAGTGGAAGTGAATTTCATAGATTCACCACCCTGTGGATAAAGAAATTCCTCCTCATCTCTGTTGTAAATGGACATTCCTCTATTCTGAAGCTGTGACATCTGGCCCTCAGGTTAATAGTTCTTATGGCCATCCCTGCATTGAACTGAGCACTCTAAATATCATTCAATTCAAAAGTCCAATATATGTATGTCTGAGTGGTACAACTTGTTGCCTCTGAAGGCACAGGGGTATAGCAGTTAGCATATCTATTTAGAGCACAGTGATCATGGTTCAACCCTGCTGCTGCCTGTGAGGTGTTTGCGCATTCTCCCAGTGACTGCGTGTGCTCCAGTTTCCTCCCACATCCCAAAGATGTAGTGGTCAGGGTTGGTGAGTTCCGGGGCATACTATTTTGGTGCTGGAAGGATGAGCATATCCTCAGACTGTGTTGGTCATTGACACAAGTTGTTTACAATATATATTAATGACTTGCATGAGGGAATTAAATGCAGCATCTCCAAGTTTGCGGATGACACGAAGCTGGGTGGCAGTGTTAGCTGTGAGGAGGATGCTAAGAAGATGCAGGGTGACTTGGATAGGTTAGGTGAGTGGGCAAATTCATGGCAGATGCAATTTAATGTGGATAAATGTGAAGTTATCCACTTTGGTGGCAAAAACAGGAAAACAGATTATTATCTGAATGGTGGCCGATTAGGAAAAGGGGGAGGTGCAACGAGACCTGGGTGTCATTATACACCAGTCATTGAAAGTGGGCATGCAGGTACAGCAGGCGGTGAAAAAGGCGAATGGTATGCTGGCATTTATAGCGAGAGGATTCGAGTACAGGAGCAGGGAGGTACTACTGCAGTTGTACAAGGCCTTGGTGAGACCACACCTGGAGTATTGTGTGCAGTTTTGGTCCCCTAATCTGAGGAAAGACATCCTTGCCATAGAGGGAGTACAAAGAAGGTTCACCAGATTGATTCCTGGGATGGCAGGACTTTCATATGATGAAAGACTGGATGAACTAGGCTTATACTCGTTGGAATTTAGAAGATTGAGGGGGGATCTGATTGAAACGTATAAAATCCTAAAGGGATTGGACAGGCTAGATGCAAGGAAGATTGTTCCCGATGTTGGGGAAGTCCAGAACGAGGGGTCACAGTTTGAGGATAAAGGGGAAGCCTTTTAGGACCGAGATTAGGAAAAACTTCTTCACACAGAGAGTGGTGAATCTGTGGAATTCTCTGCCACAGGAAACAGTTGAGGCCAGTTCATTGGCTATATTTAAGAGGGAGTTAGCTATGGCCCTTGTGGCTAAAGGGATCAGGGGGTATGGAGGGAAGGCTGGTGCAGGGTTCTGAGTTGGATGATCAGCCATGATCATACTGAATGGTGGTGCAGGCTTGAAGGGCCGAATGGCCTACTCCTGCACCTATTTTCTATGTTTCTATGACGCGTTTCACTGTATGTTTGAATGTTTCAATGTACATGTGACAAATAAAGCCAATCTTTAAAACTTTTCTAAACTGTCTCTCCCCTCTCTCCACTCCTAGTAATTTTTCTTTCTTCCCAGTGCCTTCTGTTTTTCATGCCATTCGTTATAATACTGGATGAACAATATCCTTTTCCCAGGGTCGAAATGTCTAATACCAGAAGGCAGGCATTTAAGGTGCAAGGGGGAATTTGAATGGAGATGTGAGGGGCAGTTTTAACACAGAGTGGTGGGTGTCTGGAATGTGCTGCCTGGGGTGGTGGTAGAGGCAGATACATTAGGCACATTTAAGAGACATTTAGACAGGCAGCTGAATGTGAGGAAAATGGAAGGATATGGATTAGCAACACACATCAAAGTTGCTGGTGAACGCAGCAGGCCAGGCAGCATCTCTAGGAAGAGGTACAGTCGACGTTTCAGGCCGGGGCCCTTCGTCAGGACTCTTATGGATTAGATTAGATTAGATTATGAGGACACTCTAGTCCTCGTTTATTGTCATTTAGAAATGCATGCATTAAAAATGATACAACGTTCCTCCAGAAAGATATCACAGAAACACAGGGCAAACCAAGACTAAAACTGACAAAACCACATAATTATAACATATAGTTACAACAGTGCAAAGCAATACTGTAATTTGATAAAGAGCAGACCATGGGCAAGGTAAAAAAAAGTCTCAAAGTCCCGATAGCCTCATCATCTCACGCAGATGGCTGAACGGAGGAACTCTCCCTGCCGTGAACCTCCAAGTGCCGCAAACTTGCCGATGCAGCACCCTTGGAAGCACCCGACCGCAGCTGACTCTGAGTCTGTCCAAAAACTTTGAGCCTCCGACCTGCCCCTCTGACACAGCCTCTCAGAGCACCATCCCCTGCCGAGCGCTTTGACCCCACCCCAACCGCCAAGCAACAAGCAAAGCCGAGGACTTGGGGCCTTCCCCTCCAGAGATTCTGGACCACACAGTAGCAGCAGCAGCGAAACAGGCATTTCAGAGGTTTCACCAGATGTTCCTCCAAGTTCTCACGTCCGTCTCCATCAAATCAGGATTGTGCACAGCACCCTACTTGGCAGATACAGATATCATTCACCGGAGTGGCCGCTGCGAGCTGTGTCGCGCCACCATCTTCTCCTCCCTCCCTCCCTTTGTGTAGGATATTGTGGATATTGCGTAGGTAGAAGAGATTAGTTTAGTTGGCCAATTGATTACTAATTTAATTGGTTCAGCACGATATTGTGGGCCGAAGGGCCTATTTCTTTGTTGTACTGTTCTGTGTTCTATTTTCTATATTGTAGAAAAAAATTGTTCACACAGAGGAACTGATGTAATTTTTACCAACTACCAAAAAGAGCAATCAAACTAGATTCTCAAGGTCTGGTCATAACACCAAGCAAGTCTTGCGTATTTTCCAGTGGATTTCAGTGAAAACAGAGCCCATTCATTAGCTGACAAGGCATGTATGCAGTGAGCATCAACTAAGGAGAGCTGATGAGCAGCAACAGCCACCATAGACACCTCCATCCCATTGGCAGCTACCCTGTTCTAGGGCACATTGCAAACATAAAGCACAGGCCAGTCTGCAACAGAAAGAACTACATTTTGAATTCAATCCAAATTCCTTTTAAAATATTTTCTCATTTCTCTCTCTTGCTGTTTGACAACATATGCTTGACCCTCTCAATAAATAGTCCCAGCCTGCAGACTGAAGGCAAGTTTGGTCATGACGTTTCATCTCTGCACTATTTAAAAAGAGAAATGATCATAAAACGTCTAGCTGGTTAGTAAATATTTAAATACAGAGAGTCCAAAAGATTAGATACAGCATAAAATAACTGAACGCTCTCTCGTTCTGTCACCCAAGCTCCCTTTCTCCCTATCTCTCCCTCGATCGATCTGTCACCCATCTCTCTCTCTGTCAATCCCCCTCTCTCTCTGTCACTCACTCCCCCTCTCTCTCTATCACCCACTCTCCCTCTATCTGTCACTCCCCCTCTCTCTCTGTCACTCACTCCCCCTCTCTCTCTATCACCCACTCTCCCTCTATCTGTCACTCCCCCTCTCTCTCTGTCACTCTCTCTCTCTGTCACTCACTCCCCCTCTCTCTGTCATGCATTCTCCTTCTCTGTCACCCATTCTCCCTCTCTCTCACTCCATCTCCCACCTTCCTTCTCTCTCTTGCTCCCGCCCACTGTTCTCTCTCTCTGTCACCCACTCTCCCTGTCTATCTCTCCCTCTGTGTCCTAATCCTTCTCTCCCTCTCTTCTTCCTTCTCTCTCCATCTCCTTGTCCCTCTGCCTCCTCTTGCTCCATCTCACAGTCAGTCCCTCACTCTTTCTCTCGCTGTCTCCCACTACATCTCTCTCCCCCCTCTTGCTTTCCTTCTACCCCATTTTCTCCCTCCCACTCCCCTCTCTCTGCTTTCCACTCTCCCCACTCCCATCTCTCTCCCCCTCTACTCTGCTCTCTCCCTCCCTCTACCCTGTTCTCTCTCCCTCCCATTCCCCCCCCATTTCCCACTCTGCCTCTCTGTCTCTTGCTCTCTCCCTTTGCTATCTCCCTCTACCATCTCCCTCCCTCCCAATCTACCTCTTTCTCCTCTCTCTCTCTATTTCCTGCTCTCCTCACATTCTCTCACAATCTCTTCTCCCTTGCTCTCTCCCTCTCCCCGTCTCCCACTCTTGTTCTCTCTTTCTCTCCCTCTGAACCCCTCTCTCCGTCTCCCACTCTCCCTCTCTATCTCTTTTGCTCTGTTTCCTAGTTTCCCTCTCCCTCTCATTTTTCCATCTTCCACTCTCCCTCTCTCCCTCTCGCTGTCTCCCACTCTCTTCTCTATCTCTCTCTACTCCGTTCTCTCCCTCCCTCTCCCTCTCCATCTCATACTCTCGCTTTCCTTCTAACTCTCCCACTCTCCCTCTCGCTACCTTATACTTTTTCTTTCTCTTCCTCTCTCTCCACTTCTCTATCTCCCTATGTCTATCTCCCACTCTCTCACCGTCCCTCTCCTCGCCGCTCTCCCTCCACACTGTCCCTCTCACCCTCTCCACCACCTCTCACCCCTCCCTCTTTCTCTTCACCATCCCTCTCCCTCCTCTACCGAGCTCTCTTTCTTTCTCCCTTTCCACCGTCATTCCCCCCCGCTCCCTACTGTTCCTTCCCCCCCTCGCTCTCTCCTCCTCTCCACCACTACTCGCTCTCTCTCTCTCTTTATCACCTGCATCAATAGAGAGGAATAAGGGGGAGAGGGGAGAGGGGGAGCGGGAGGGAGGAGGTTAGGGGAGGAGGAGAGGAGTAGAGGGGAGAGTGGGAGAGGGCGGAAGGAGGAGAGGTGAGTGGGAGAGGGAGGGAGGAGGAGAGGAGAGTGGGAGAGGGAGGGAGGAGGAGAGGAGGAGGAGAGGGGGAGAGGAGGGGGGAGAGGGGAGGGGAGAGAGTGTGAGATTGGGAGAGGGAGGGAGGAGGAGAGAGGGAGGGAGGAGGGGAGAGGAGAGGGGAGAGGAAGAGGGGGAGATGGAGGGAGGAGGAGAGGAGGAGGGGGAGGAGGAGAGGAGGAGAGGGGAGGAGGAGACGAATAGAGGGGAGAGTGGGAGAGGGCGGAAGGAGGAGAGGTGAGTGGGAGAGGGAGGGAGGAGGAGAGGAGAGTGGGAGAGGGAGGGAGGAGGAGAGGAGGAGAGAGGGGAGGGGAGAGAGTGTGAGATTGGGAGAGGGAGGGAGGAGGGGAGAGGGAGGGAGGAGGAGAGAGGGAGGGAGGAGGGGAGAGGAGGGGGAGAGGGAGAGGGGAGATGGAGGGAGGAGGAGAGGAGGAGGGGAGGAGGAGAGGAGGAGAGGGGAGGAGGAAAGGAGGAGAGGGGAAGAGGAGAGGAGGAAAGGGGAGGGGAGGGGAGAGACTGTGAGAGTGGTAGAGGGAGGGAGGAGGAGAGGGGAGAGGGGAGATGGGAGGAGGAAGAGAGGGGGAGGAGGAGAGGGGGAGGAGGAGAGGGGGAGGAGGAGAGGGGGAGGAGGAGAGGGGGAGAGGGGAGAGGGGAGGGGGAGAGGGAAGAGGGAGGGAGGATCGAGGGGAGAGGAGGGGAGAGAGTGTGGAGGTCTCTCCCTGGATTACAGGTCTGGGATGACTGGGGGGAATGCACTACTGTAGAATGCCTGCAGGGGGAGAAGAGGAGAAGGAGGTGGGAGGAGGGAGGAGGGAGAGGGAGGAGGGGAGGGTGTGAAGGTCTCTCCCTGGATTACAGGCCTGGGACGACCGGGGGGAAGCGGTACTGCAGAATGCCTGCAGGGAGAGAGGGGGAGAGGAGGAGGAGGAGGAGGGAGGAGGGAGGGGGAGGAGGGGAGAGTGTGAAGGTCTCTCCCTGGATTACAGGCCTGGGACGACGGGAGGAAGCAGTACTGTAGAATGCCTGCAGGGGGAGCTGCTCCTCTCCTCACAGTCAATGCCAACACCGGTTAGCAATGAGCAAAGAAAGCGCAGGAAGGGGGAGATGTGACAGAAAGTTGTGGGTCAGGGAAGATGGAGTGGGAAAAACAGTCCAAAGACAGAACAGTTAGTGTGTTATTAGGTTATTGTGAATTGTCCCGTGACTGTGACTTATTACTGTGTGGCTGAGCAAAGCTCCAATGCCTTGTTGAAGTTTGCTGGCGACGCCATTGTCATAAGCCGAATCAAAGGTGGCGATGAATTAGCATACAGGAGGGAGAATGAAAATCTAGCTGAGTGATGCCACAACACAACCTCTCACTCAACGTCAGCAAGACCAAAGAGCTGATTATTGACCTCAGAGGAGGAAACCACAGGTCCATGTGCCAGTCCTCATCAGGGGATCAGAGGTGGAAAGAGTCAGCAACTTTAAATTCCTCCATGTTATTATTTCAGAGGAACCTGATCTAGGTCCAGCATGTAAGTACAATTACGAAGAAAGCATGGCAGCACTTCCACTTCCTTGGCAGTTTGCGAAGATTCAGCATGACATCTGAAACTTTGATAAATTCTATACATGTGTGGTCGAGAGTGTATTGACAGGCTGCATCACAGCCTGATATGGAAACACCAAAACGCTTGAACAAAACAGAGTTAGTCCATCACAGGCAAAGCCCTCCACATCATTGAGCACATCTACACAGCATACTGTCACAGCATCCACCATCAGGGACCCCAACCACCCAGGCCATGATCTCTTCTCGCCACTGCCATTAGGAAGGATGTACAGGAGCCTCAAGACCTACACCACCAGGTTCAGGAACAATTATTACCCCTGAACCGAAGGCCCTTCAACCAGGGGGGATAACTTCACTCAACTTTACTTGCCCCATCACTGGGTAGCCTCCAACCTGATGGCATGAACATTAACTTCTCGAACTTCCAGTAATGTCTGCCCCCTCTCCTTCACCATTCCGCATCCCTTTTCCCTCTCTCACCCTATCTCCTTACCTGCCCATCGTCTCCCTCTGGTGCTCCTCCCCTTTTCTTTCTTCCATGGCCTCTGTCCTCCCCTATCAGATGCCCCCTTCTCTGGCCCTGTATCTCTTTCACCAAACAACTTCTCAGCTCTTTACTTCATCCCTCCCGCCCACTATTACCTATCACCTGGTGTTTCTCCCTCTCCGACCCCTACCTTTTAACTCTACTCATCAGCTTTTTTTCTCCAGTCCCACAGAAGGGTCTCGTCCCAAAATGTCGACGGTGTTTCTTTCCATAGATGCTGCCTGGCCTGCTGAGGTCCTCCAGCATTTTGTGTGATTCACTTTCAAGTACTCCTCATCTCATGTTCTCGATAGTTATTGTTTATTTACATTTATTATTATTATTATTCCTTTCTTTTTCCATTTGCACTGTTTGTTGGCTGTTGCACACTGGTGTGGTCATTTACTGATATTCTTATGGTTATTTTTCTACATAATAAAAAAATTACAAACGTAAGAAATAGGAGCAGGAGTAGACCATCCGGCCCATCAAGCCTGCCCCGCCATTCAATAAGATCATAGTTGATCTGTCCGTAAACTCAGCTCCATCGACCTGCCTTTTCCCCATATCCCTTAATTCCCTTACTATGTAAAAATCTATTTAACTGTTTCTTAAATATATATTTAGTGAGGAAGCCTCAACTGCTTCCCTGGGCAGAGAATTCCACAGATTCACCACTCTCTGGGAAAAACAGTTTCTCCTCATCTTCGTCCTAAATCTTCTCCCCTGAATCTTGAGGCAATATCCCCTAGTTCTAGTCTCACCTATCAATGGAAACAACTTTCCTACTTCTATCTTATCTATCCCTTTCAAAATTTTGTATGTTTCTATAAGATCCCCTCTCATTCTTCTGAATTCCAGAGAGTATAGTCCCAGGCAACTCAATCTCTCCTCATAGGTTAACCCCTTCATCCCTGGAATCAACCTGGTGAACCTCCTCTGCACTGCCTCCAAAGTTAGTATATCCTTCCTCAAGTATGAAGACCAGAACTGCACACAGTACTCCAGGTGCGGCCTCACCAGTACTCTGTATAGTTGCAGCATGACCTCCCTGCTCTTGAATTCAATCCCTCTAGCAATAAAGGCCAACATTCTGTTTGCCTTCTTAATAACCTGTTGTACCTGCAAGCCAACTTTTTGCGATTCATGAACAAGCACTCCCAAGTCTCTCTGCATAACAGCATGCTGCAATCTTCCACCATTTAAATAATAATCTGCTCTTCTATTATTCCTTCCAAAGTGGATGATCTCGCATTTACCAACGTTGTATTCCATCTGCCAGACCTTGGCCCACTTATTTAACCTACCTATATCCCTCTGCAGACTCTCCACATCCTCTGTACAATTTGCTTTTCCACTCAGTTTAGTGTCATCAGCAAATTTTGCTACCCTACACTCAATCCCCTCTTCCAAATCATCAATGTAAATGGTAAACAGCTGCGGGCCCAGCACCAACCCCTGCGGCACCCCACTCACCACTGACCGCCAACCGGAGAAACACCCATTTATACCAACTGTCTGCTTTCTATTAGTTAACCAATCCACTATCCATGCCAATACACTTCCTCCAACTCCATGCATCCGTATCTTATTTATGAGTCTCTTGTGCACCACCTTATCGAACGCCTTCTGGAAATCCAAGTATACGACATCCACCTGTTCCCCTCTATCCACTGCACTCATAATGTCCTCAAAGAACCCCAGTAAGTTTTTATTCTACTATGGATTTATTGAGTATGCCTGCAAGAAAATGAATCTCAGGGTTGTATAAGGTGACATACATATACTCTGATGATAAATTTTCTTTGAATTTTGAAGCTAGCACTTTCAGCTAAAGATTGAGCTGATAATCTGCCAGCCAGGAGTGCCTCAACAAAACTCATCAACAAAAATAAGGAATGTCTGATATTAAAACTTTATCACCAGACTAACAGTAACTGAAACACAAACCATTACTGCACAGTCCAGTTCCTTCAACCCTTGATGATGTGCTGACCTTTTAACCTACTCCAGGATCAATCTAATCCATCGCTCCTACATAGCCCTCCATTTTTCTGTTATCCATGTGCCTATCTCAGAGTCTCTTAAATGTCCTTAAAGTATCAGAATGGGGTTTAATATCACTGGCATATTTTGTGAAATTTGTTATTTTGCAGCAGCAGTATATTGCAATGCAATTTTTTTTAAGAACTATAATTAGAACATAGAACATAGAATAGTACAGCACAGTACAGGCCCTTCGGCCCACAATGTTGTGCCAACCTTCAAACCTTGCCTCCCAAATAACCACCTTAAATTGCCTCCATATATCTGTCGAGTAGTCTCTTAAACTTCACGAGTGTATCTGCCTCCACCACTGACTCAGGCAGTGCATTCCATGCACCAACCACTCTCTGAGTAAAAAACCTTCCTCTAATATCCCCCTTGAACTTCCCACCCCTTACCTTAAAGCCATGTCCTCTTGTACTGAGCAGTGGTGCCCTGGGGAAGAGGTGCTGAATATCCACACTGTCCATTCCTCTTATTATCTTGTACACCTCTATCATGTCTCCTCTCATCATCCTTCTCTCCAAAGAGTAAATCCCTAGCTCCCTTAATCTCTGATCATAATGCATACTCTCTAAACCAGGCAGCATCCTGGTACATCTCCTCTGTACCCTTTCCAATGCTTCCACATCCTTCCTATAGTGAGGCGACCAGAACTGGACACAGTACTCCAAGTATGGCCAAACCAGAGTTTTATAGAGCTGCATCATTACCTCAGGACTCTTAAATTCTATCCCTCGACTTAGGAAAGCTAACACCCATAAGCTTTCTTAACTACCCTATCTACCTGTGAGGCAACTTTCAGGGATCTGTGGACATGTACCCTCTGCTCTTCCACACTACCAAGTATCCTGCCATTTACTTTGTACTCTGCCTTGGAGTTCGTCCTTCCAAAGTGTACCACCTCACACTTCTCCGGGTTGAACTCTATCTGCCACTTCTCAGCCCACTTCTGCATCCTATCAATGTCTCTCTGCAATCTTTGACAATCCTCTACACTATCTACACCACCACCAATCTTTGTGTCGTCTGCAAACTTGCCAACCCACCCTTCTACCCCCACATCCAGGTCGTTAATAAAAATCACGAAAAGTAGAGGTCCCTGAACCAATCTTTGTGGGACACCACTAGTCACAACCCTCCAATCCAAATGTACTCCCTCCACCATGACCCTCTGCCTTCTGCAGGCAAGCCAATTCTGAATCCACCTGGCCAAACTTCCCTGGATCCCATGCCTTCTGACTTTCTGAATAAGTCTACCGTGTGGAACCTTGTCAAATGCCTTACTAAAATCCATGTAGATCACATCCACTGCACTAACCTCATCTATATGGCTGGTCACCTCCTCAAAGAACTCTATCAGGCTTGTTAGACACGATCTGCCCTTCACAAAGCCATACTGACTGTCCCTGATCAGACCATGATTCTCTAAATGCCTATAGATCCTATGTCTAAAAATCTTTTCCAACAGCTTTCCCACCACAGATGTAAGGCTCACTGGTCTATAATTACCCATACTATCCCTACCACCTTTTTTGAACAAGGGGACAACATTCGCCTCCCTCCAATCCTCCGGTACCATTCCCGTAGACAACAAGGACATGAAGATCCTAGCCAAAGGCTCAGTAATCTCTTCCTTTGCCTCGTGGAGCAGCCTAGGGAATATTCTGTCAGGCCCCGGGGACTTATCTGTCCTAATGTATTTTAACAATTCCAACACCTCCTCTCCCTTAATATCAACATGCTCCGGAACATCAACCTCACTCATACTGTCCTCACCGTCATCAAGTTCCCTCTCATTGGTGAATACCGAAGAGAAGTATTCATTGAGGACCTCGCTCACCTCCACAGCCTCCAGGCACATCTTCCCACCTTTATCTCTAATCGGTCCTACCTTCACTCCTGTCATCCTTTTGTTCTTCACATAATTGAAGAATGCCTTGGGGTTTTCCTTTACCCTACTCACCAAGGCCTTCTCATGCCCCCTTCTTGCTCTCCTCAGCCCCTTCATAAGCTCCTTTCTTGCTACCCTATATTCGTCAATAGACCCATCTGATCCTTGCTTCCTAAACCACATGTATGCTGCCTTCTTCCACCTGACTAGATTTTCCACCTCACTTGTCACCCATGGTTCCTTCACCCTACCATTCTTTATCTTCCTCACAATATTAAAATTATAAATGCCTCTACCACCACTGTTGGCAGCACATTCCATGAACCCACCACTCTTTGACATCCCCCCTATACTTTCCTTTAATCACCTTAAAATTAAACCCCTTATATTCGCCATTTCTGATCTGGCAATTTAGAGCAGAAACCAACAACGGGGGTGCGGAAACTCACGGTAGCAGTTAGCACAACACTATTACGGCTCGGGCCATCAGAGTTCAGAGTTCAATTCCAACATCCTCTGTAAGAATGTTTGTACGTTCGTCCCCATGACCGCATGGGTTTCCTCCAGATGCTCTGCTTTCCTCGCACAGTCCAAAGACGTACCGCTAGGTTAACTGGTCATTGTAAATTGATTAAGCTAGGGGTTGCTAGGAAGCGCAGCTCAAATGGCTGGAAGAGCCTGCTCCATCCAGTAGTTCTAAATACACAAATAAATACAATTATTATGGCTGGTAACTAACCCCAGCAATGCAGAGAGACAGGCAGACACAATCCTAACTCAACACGCACAACACACTGGAGGAACTCAGCAGGTGGGGCAGCATCCGTGGAAACGAACAGTCAACGTTTTGGGACAAGACGCCGGATGCTGCCCTACCTGCTGAGTTCCTCCAGCGTGTGGTGCGTGTTGCTTTGACCCCAGCATCTGCAGAGTATTTTGTGTTTACAAACCTGACTCTGAACCCAATGACCCACTTCACTGCAGACACAACCACACCTCCTAACATAATAACTGTACCTTTATTAAAGTCCAAAGACTGCAAATTACCACCAACAGGAATTTGAGTTCCATTTGCTCTGACACAACCTCAGTCACACATTCCAACCAAAGGGAAGAGTAAGTCACATTCTACACCGTCAAATTGGGGTGTATGGAGTGTCGAGGGAGGTAGCACCTCTGGTGAAGGGGCTTGTCATGGCCTTTCTGCGACAGCTTGCTCACCTTTGGTCCCCACCGGACACTCAGCTCTCACCTGTGGCTCCATGTAGCTGTTTGCATGTGACAACAACTACAACTCGGTACATCGTTTCGACAGGTGGGCTAAACCAGGTGAGGGTAGCCGGCGGCCTCATACCCTGGTGAGAAAGGGACAGCCAGCCCTAGCATGTGAAGTCAGTTTCATTGAACTGGGTGGATGAGATCAACAGTGTGATCCAGCGGCCAGGAAGGCAGCTCTGCAATGCTTGGTGGGGAGCAAAAGGCTTGATAAGGTGCAAAGGAAGTCACTATCATCCACTGCAACCAAGGAAAACCCCAGCTGTGACAACTACTAGTACCACTGGACCTGTATGTCTGAGGTCGAGAGAGTAGAACTGCCCCAGTACAACAGCTTTTCTACTTTAACATCTCTCCTCCACAGGTTTCCCATTATTGTCAGTTACAACGGAAAACCAACATAGGCACCAAAGGCAAGTTCTTTTCAATGGCTGCACTCAGAGAGGTGGTGGTAGCAGATAATTCAGACACTGTTGGAAGAATTCATATCAGATGCTTGGCAGAACAACCCAGAATACAGGTTAAGACATTTTTGCAGGAATTCACATTCAGAAACTTGACAGAACATAGAATACAGATTAAGCAGCCATGTGGTATCCTTGCCTTTATTAGTTGAGGAACTGAGTTCAAAAGTCATTAAGTTCTATTGCATCATTATAAAATTCTAGTTCGGCTGCTTCTGGATTGCACACAGTTCTGGCCATCCCTTCACAGGAAGGCTGACCAGGTTTTGGAGAGGGTACTGAACAGGTTCACCAGGATACAAACAATATGTTGGAGAACTCAGAGTTCCTCCAGCATTTCCAGCCAAAACGTCAACTGTACCCTTTCCATAGATGCTGCCTGGCCTGCTGAGTTCCTCCAGCATTTTGTGTGTGTTGCTCGGATTTCCAGCATCTGCAGATTTTCTCCTGTTTGAGGTTTACCATGATACTGCCTGGATCAGAGGCCATGAGCTATAATGAGAGGTTAGACAAACTTGGGTTGTTTTCTCTTGGAGTGCCAGAGCTGAGGGGAGATCTGACAGAGGTTTATAAGATTATGATAGGCGTAGATAGAGTAGACAGGCAGTATCTTTCTCCCACAGTTGAAATGTCTAAAACCAGAAGGCATGCATTTAAGGTGAGAGTGGGCAATTTCAAAGAAGATGTGAAGGGCACATTTTTTTATACAGAGTGGTGGGTAGCTCAAATGTGCTGCCTGGAGTGGTGGTGAAGGAAGATACATTGGAGACGTTTAAGATAAGCACATAAACATGAGGGAAATGGATTGGTTCAGCACAACATTGTGAACTGAAGGTCCAGTTGTACTGATCTATGTTCTATACAGTATTCTAAGAATGTGCTGAGGGCAGCCCGCATGGCTTGCAACACATTCTGGTGCCAACATAGCATACCCAAAGTGCTTGGCAGAACATTTGCTCCTTTCATTCACTTTCTGGAAGAAAGGTGCACGACAAAAGCCCGGCACATCACCCTCTGGAATGCAGAGGACCATAAGACCAAAATTCAGAGGAGCAGATTTAGGCCTTTTGGACCATCGAGCCTGCTCTGTTATTTCATCATAGCTGATCCATCTTTCCTCTCAGCCCCAATCTCCTGCCCTCTCCCCATATCCCTTCATGCCCTGACCAATCAAGAAACTATCAAGCTCTGCCTTAAACATAAACACAGCTGCCTGTGGCAACAAATTCCACAGATTCACCACTCTCTGGCTAAAGAAATGTCTCCTCATCTCCTTTCTAAAAGGATGGCCCTCTATTCTGAGGCTGTGTCATCTGGCATGAGACTCTCCCACCACTGGAAACATCCTCTGCACATCCACTCTATCAAGGCCTTTCACCATTCAATAGGTTTCAATTAGGTCACCCCCATTCTTCTGAATTCCAGTGAATACAGGCCCAGAACCATCAAACGCTATTCATATGACAAGCCATTCAATCCTGGAATCATTTTTGTAAAACTCCTTTAAACTCTCACCAGTTTCAGCACATCCTTTCCAAGATAAAGGGCCCAAAACTGCTCATAATACTTCAAGTGAGGCCTCACCAGTGCTTTACTAAGTCTCAGCATTACATCCTTGTTTTTATATTCTTGTTCTCTTGAACTGAATGTTAACATCACATTTGCCTTCCTCACCACAGCTTCAATCTCTAAATTAACCTTTAGGGAATTTTGCACAAGGAGTCACTTTGTGTCTCAGTTTTTTGTATTTTCTCCCCATTTATTAAGTAGTCAACCCTTTCATTTCTTCTACTAAAGTGCAAGACCATACACTTCCTGACACTATATTCCATCTGCCATTTCTTTGCCCATTCTCCTCATCTAAATCCTTCTGTAGCCTCTCTACTTCCTCAAAGTAACCTGCCCCTCTACCGATCTTTGTATCATCTGCAAACGTTGCAACAAAGCCACCAATTCCATCATCCAAATCACTAACACAACATAAAAAGAATCAGTTATGGAACACCACTAGTCATCAACAGCCAACCAGAAAAGGCTCGAGTTATTCCTTCTTTGCCTCTTCCCAGTCAACCACTGCTTGCTTTATCCATGCTAGAATCTTCCCTGTGATACCATGGACACGTAGCTTGTAAGCAGCCTCATGTGAGGCACCTTGTCAAAGGCCTTCTGAAGATCCAAGTGCACAACATCAACCGATTTTCCTTTGTTGATCTTGCTTGTTATTTCTTCAAAGAATTCTAACAGATTTCTCAGCAAGACTTTTCCTCGAGGAAGCCACTTACAGCCTCCAAGTACCCCCAACCATATCCTTAACAATCGACTCCAACACCTTCCCGACTACTGAAATCAGACTAACTAGCTTATAATTTCCTTTCTTCTGCCTCTCTTCCTTCTTGAAGAGTGGAATAACATTTTTAATTTTCCAGTCTTCCAAAACCATTCCAAACTCTAGTGATTCTTCAACAATCATTACTAATGCCTCCACAATTTCTTCAGCCACCTCTTTCAGAACACTATGAAGTATGCCATCTGGTCCAGGTGACTTATCTATCTTCAGACCTTTCAGCTTCCCAAGAAACTTCTCCCTGGTAATGGTAACTTCACACACTTCATGACCCCTGACACCTGGAATTTCCACCATACCGCTAGTATCTTCCACAGTGAAGACTGATCCAAAATACCTATTCAGTTCATCTACTATTTCCTTGTCCCCCCATTACTATCTCTCTAGCATCGTTTTCCAGCAGTCCAAAATCCACTCTCGCCTCTCTTTGTACCTGTAGAAGCTTTTGTATCCTCTTTAGTATATTGGCTAGCTTACCTTTGTATTTCATCTTTACCTTTTTAATGACTTTTCAGTTGCCTTCTGTTGGTATTTGAAAGTTTCCCAATCCTCTAACTTCCCACTGATTTTTGATCTATTATATGCCCTCCCTTTGGCTTCTATGTTGACTTTGACTTCTTGTTAGCCACGGTTGTGTCATCTTGCCTTTAGATTACTTCTTCCTCTTTGGGATGTGTATATCCTGTGTCTTCCAAACTTGCTTCCAGAAATTCCAGCCGTTGCTGACTCTGCCATCATCCCTGGCAGTGTTCTTTCCCAATCAATTCTGGCCAAATCCTCTCTCATGGCTCCATAATTCCCTTTACTCTACTGTAATACTGATACATCTGACTTTAGTTTCTCTCTCTCAAAATTCAGGGTGATTTTGATCATATTATGATCATTTTCCCCAAAGGGTTCTTTTACCTTAAGCTCTCCATTCAATTCCTGATCATTGCACAACATCCAATCCAGAATATCTGATCCTCTGGTAGATTCAACCATGAGCTGCTCTAAAAAGCCACCTCATAGGCACTTTAGAAATTCCCCCTCCTGTAATCCAGCACCAACCTGACTTTCCCAATCTCCCTGCATATTGAAGTCCCACATGATTACTGTAACATTGCCTTTTTGGCATGATTTTCTATCTCCTGTTGTAATTTGTAGACCACATCTTTACAACTGTTTGGAGGTCTGTACATAACTCCCATCAGGGTCTTTTTACCATTGCAATACCTAAGCTCTATCCACAATGATTCCAGCATCTTTGTCACTTCTTTCTAATGACGACTTCATTTTTTTGCTAACAGAACAATGCCACCCCCTCTGCCTGTCCTTTTAATACAACGTGTATCCATGGACGTGGGTCACCAGTGATCTGAAGGCTCTTCTCAACCACAACATGAGAGCTTTTAGATCGGGGACAGGACGGAATTGAAACGTGTGCAGAGGGAGCTAGAGGAGAAGATCAAGGAGGCTAAAGAGGAATTCGGGAAAGAGCTTGAGAACAAGCTTGGACAGAGTAGCACACGGGAGGTGTGGAAAAGCATGAAGAACATCACCGGCTTCAATCAGACTCACTGTAGATCCTCAGAATGCAGCTGTGAATGGGCTAATGAGTTAAACCATTTTTTTCAATAGGTTTGACAAATGCCCTCCCGTTCACACCCCTGTTAGCACACCACTCTAGGTGCCCAGGGACCCAGTGGATGGACAACACAGACTACCACTATCTATATCCCTTCCTTGGCCCGTACTTACCATACACAACTCCACATATCAATTGCTCTCGTCCTAATCTTCATTTCCCCAGCCCCGAATTTCCACCAAGTCTCCAAGTCATGATGGACTCACCTTCACTACTGAGCAGGTGAGAAGGGCTTTGGGGAAACTCGGCCATGGCAAAGCATTGGGACCGGATAATGTGAACCCAACGTCCTGAAGGAGTGTGCTGAGCAGCTGTGTGGAGTTGTCCAGTGCATTTTCATTCTGAGTCTCAGCCTGGAAAGTGTCCCAACAGTGTGGAAAACATCATGTGTGGTCTGAAGGGTCTCGGCCTGAAACGTCAACTGTACTGTTCTCCATAGATGCTGCCTGGCCTGCTGAGTTCCTCCAGCATTTTGCGTGTGTTGCTTGGATTTCCAGCATCTGCAGATTTTTTCTCGTTAATGACTACCATCCAGGGCCCTGACCTCATACATCATGAAGACCCTAGAGGGCTGGTCCTGGCTCACTTCCAACCCCTGGTCAGATTAGCCCTCGATCCCCTGCAGTTTGTCTACCAGGAGTACATTGGAATCGATGATGCTGTCGTCTGCCTGCTGAACAGAGCCTACTCCCATTTGGATAAGCAGGGCAGTGCTGTGAGGGTCACGTTTTTTTGATTTCTCAAGTGCCTTCAGTATCAAATTACAGGAAGGATATTAATAAGGTTGAAACAGTGCAGAGAAGGTTTACAAGGATGTTGCTGGGACTTGAGAAACTGAGTTATAGAGAAAGGTTGAATAGGTTAGGACTTTATTTTCTGGAGCGTAGAAGAATGAGGGGAGATTTGATAGAGGTATATAAAATTATGATGGGTTTAGATAGAGTGAATGCAAGCAGGCTTTTTCCACTGAGGCTAGGGGAGAAAAAAAACAGAAGACATGGGTTAAGGGTGAAGGGGGAAAAGTTTAAAGGGAACATTAAGGGGGGCTTCTTCACACAGAGAACGGTGTGAGTGTGGAGTGAGCTGCCAGATGAAGTGGTAAATGCAGGCTCACTTTTAACATTTAAGAAAAACTTGGACAGGTACATGGATGAGAGGTGTATGGAAGGATTTGGTCCAGGTGCAGGTCAGTGGGACGAGGCAGAAAAATGGTTCGGCACAGCCAAGAAGGGCCAAAGGGCCTGTTTTTGTGCTGTAATGTTCTATGGTTCTATCACACAGCCCTCATTGCTGGGGGGAAGCTCTGTTCAGTGCAGATTGGCACTTCCATTGTATCCTGGATTATGGACTACCTGACTGGCAGACCACAGTTTTTGCGGCTTTAGAGTTGTGCGTCAGGCATGGCTATAAACAGCATTGGGGCCCATAGGGGACTGTATTGGCTCCCTTCCTGTTTACCTGTATACCTCAGATTTTAGATATAACACTGAGCATGTCATCTGAAGAAATTCTCTGATGAATCAGCAATTGTTGGGTTTATAAAGGGGGACAAGAGGATGAATACAGGGCCCTGGTGGAGGACTTTGCCAAATGGTGCAAGCTGAATCATCTGCAGCTCAACATTAGTAAAACAAAGGAGATAGTGATGGACTTTAGAAAGACTAAGCCTGCACTGTTCCCTGTTACTATTAGTGGTGAGGACTGACAAGTACCTGGGTGACAGACTTGAGTACAGCACCAACACAGGTTGTGTAAAAGGGCCAGGGTTGCTTCTACCTCCTGAGGAGACTGAGGTCCTTTGGAGTATGCAGGCCTCTCCTTCACTTGTTCTACCAGTCTGTTGTCACCAGTACAATATTCAATGCTGGGGCAATGGCATCAACACAGGTGATACCAACAGACTCAACAAACTGATTAGAAAGGATGCTCTGTTATAGGAGTCAAACTGAGCACACTGGCGGCTGTGGTAGAACAAAGGACCCGACGTAAAATCCCAGCAATTCTGGACAGTGTTTCTCACCCACTGCCTACCACCTTGGCTGAACAGAGGAGCTCTTTCGGTAATAGACCAAGACAACTGTGCTGCTCTGAAGAGCGCTATACGAGGCCATTCTTACCCTCAGCCATCAGACTCTATAATGAGTCAACCTATAGCCGGGGAAGTGATGACTCCCTCCCCCCACAACACGCTGGAGGAACTCAGCAGGTCAGGCAGCATCCGTGGAAAAAATCGGTCAACATTTCGGGCCAGAACCCTTCGTCAGGACTGTAGAGGGAAGGAGAAGAGGTCCTATTTGCTCCTTCCCTCTACAGTCCTGACGAAGGGTTCCGGCCCGAAACGTCGACCGATCTTTTCCACGGATGCTGCCCGACCTGCTGAGTTCCTCCAGCGTGTTGTGAGTGTTGCTTTGACCCCAGCATCTGCAGATTATTTTGTGCTTACGACCCCCTCTCCCCGTTTGATTGCTTGTGCTAACTTATTTTCTATTCTTTCTACTGATCTTCTAATATTTATATCTGTGCACTTGTGATGCTACTGTGACACTGTAATTTCCTTTGGGATCAATAAAGCATCTATCTATCTATAATCTTAACTGACATTGTACAGGATCAGAAAAAGCTCCATCAAGAGCACTTGCCTCCCCAACATCGAGGACATCTTTAACAGGCAATGCCTCAAAAAGGTGGTGTCTATCATAAAGGATCCCCATCACCCAGGACATGCCCTCTTCTCATTGCTACCATCAAGGAGGTACAGGAGCACACACTCAACGACTTAGGAACACCTTCTTCTCCTCCACCAGCAGATTCTAAATGAACAATGAACCCATGAACACTAACTCACTATTTCTTATGTTTTTTCTCTCTTTGTGTACCACTTATTTAATTTTTTACATATTTTTGTTTTGTGTAATCTATAGTTTGTTTATGCATTGCAATGTACTGTTACCACAAAACAACACATTTCACAACATGTGTCAGTAATACTACACTTGACTCTGATTCTGATTGGGTCTGGACAGAGTTAACAACTTCCAAATAACTGGAGTGTAAAATCAATAAAGAGCAGCAACAGGTGTAAGTCAGAGATCAGAATTAGAAAGATGAACTCAATGTTCCACATCCACAGAGAGCAACGGGGAGCAGTACTCAAACCAGAATTTGGTGATGCTAAAATCAGTGTTTAACAGCAGCTGCTGACATCTTCCTCAATGTAATTTATTGATAGGACTGCGGCACTAACAGGAGAACATTCACATCCCCTTAATAAATAATCCTTTCAATTGTTGCAACATAATGGGTTGGTGACATTACAAAGCTGAGAGGCAGTGAAGCCACTATTACCCACTTACATCAGACACACAGAGTGAATTGCCAGAGGATGCTCCAGTGCATTATGGGTACAGAGGAAATGCTGCACCAGCCGCTGGACCAAGGACAGACACTTTGATCAAGATTCAAGATTGTTTAATGTCATTTCCTGTACACAAGTGTAAAGGAAAACAAAGTAATTGTTACTCTGGATTCAATACAGCACAAAAAACATAATAAGATGAAGCACGCAATAATAAAAAAACACAATAATATAAATACATAAAATAGATTATATATATGTCCATAAAGTGATGCCAGACTGTACACAAGGTGACAGATGGGAAATAATAAAGTAGTGGTGGAGTTAGTGGGTGGAGGTGTTGATCAGTCTTACTGCTTGGGTAAAGTAACTGGTGATGAATATCTGTTATCTGTCAAGTAGGGTGCCGTGCACAATCCTGATTTGATGGAGACAGACGTGAGAGCTCAGAGGAGCATCTGGTGAAACTTCTGAAATGCCTGTTTTGCTGCCGCTGCTACTGTGTGATCCAGAATCTCCAGAGGGGAAGGCCCCGAGTCCTCGGCTTTGCTTGTTGCTCGGCGGCCGGGGCTGGGTCGAAGCGCTCGGCAGAGATGGTGCTCGGTGCTCAGTGTCGGAGGGCTGGTCGGAGGCTCGAAGTTTTCAGACAGACTCAGAGTCGGCTGTGGTCGGGTGCTTCCAGAATGCTGCATCGGCAAGTTTGCGGCGCTGGAGGTTCATGGCAGGGAGAGTTTCTCCCTTCTACCGTCTGCGTGAGATGAAGGGGCTATCGGGACTTTGAGACTTTTTTTTACTGTGCCCATGGTCTGCTCTTTATCAAATTACGGTATTGCTTTGCACTGTTGTAACTATATATTATAGTTTCTGTGATATCATACTGGAGGAACATTGTATCATTTCTTAATGCATGCATTTCTCAATGACAATAAATGAGGACTGAATGTCCTCATAATCTAATCTAATCTAATCTAAATAACACAAAAACATTATACTTATTCATTTATTTATTGAGAAAAATGATCCAATGTTATACGTATTTGTTGGAAAAAGTACATGAACCTCTGGGATAATGCCTTCTACAAAAGCTATTTGGAGTCAGGTGTTCCAATAAATGAGATGAGATTAGAGGTGTGGGTTGTAGAGGTGCCCTGTCCTGTAGAAAAGACACACAAAGTCAGGTTACTGACAGAGCCTGCTCTTTTCAAGAAAGATCTGTTTATGTGCACCTTGCTTCGATGCAAACAACTTTTAGAGGACCTTAGAAGAAGAATTGTAGAGATGCACGAAGCTGGAGAAGGTTCCAAAAGCATTTCTAAAGACCTGAGTGTTCATCAGTCCACAGTGAGAGAAATTGTCTACAAATAGAGGAAACTCAGTACTGTTGCTACTCTTAGTGGGCATCCTGTTAAGATCACACCAAGAGCACAACGTGCAATGCTGAGTGAGGTGAAAAGGAACCCAAGGGTAACAGCAAAAGACTTGCAGAAATTGAGAACTTGCTAAAGTCTCTGTTCATGTGTTTTCATGGAAGGACACTATGAAGGAAACCACTGCTCTCCAAAAAAAAACATTGCTGCATGTATTAAGTTTGCAAAAGACTGCCTCGATGTTCAGCAGCGCTTCTGGGACAATGTTCTGTGGACATTTGGGACAGAAGAGCCACCTCCAGCATCTGAGAAGAAACAATTTCTCACCAAAGTGGGATTGCACAATTTTCCTGATGGATTTTGCAAGAGTTTCCATTTTTAAAAAATCAAGATTGTTTCATGTCATTTCCAGTACACTTACTCTGGATATGATGCAACATAAAAATCACAATGAGATAAAGAACACAATAATAATAAAACACAATGACTATAAATACACCAGGTAGCTTATATTCATGAATTGATTGTATGTCCGTAGACTGATGCTAGGCACCGGAGTGTCTGTATATAAGGTGACTGACAGGAAATGATAAAGTAGTGGTGGTTGGGGGCGTGGAGGGTTGAGTTAGGGGGTGGAGGTGTTGATCAGCCTTACTGCTTGGGGAAAGTAACTGTTTTTGAGTCTGCTGGTCCTGGTGTGAATGCAAAGTAGCCTCCTCCCTGATGGGAGTGGGACAAACAGTCCATGAGCAGGGTGGAAGAGATCTTTCATGATGTTACTGGCCCTTTACCGATATCATTCTGTAAAAAATGGCCTTGATGGCAGGTAGGCTAGTGCTGGTGATGTGTTGGGAAGGGCTTTCAGCGACTTTTGTGAAGTCAGGATGACCCAAATGTTTCACAGCTGATTAAATACTTGTGAAGTGCAGTCAAAAATGTGATGTACAAAACATAGCAGACAATTTGTTCTTGAAGTTTCCCTTATCTCTCATTGAATAATCTGAACTGCTGATCTTGGTTAGCAGGTAAATATGACTCAGAAGAAACTCCCTTTGTGTGCTTTTTTACCACTGTCTCTTTCTCCAGCTCCCCTCTACCATCCCTTATTCTGGCTCTCTTTATTATGCCCCTTTTCTTGAACTGTGTAATAGAACATAGAACATAACACAATGCCCACGAAGATGTGCTGACCTTTTAACCTACACTAAGATCAATGTAACTTTCCTTTTCAACTGACCCCTCCAGTTTTTTGTCATTCATGTGCCTTTCTAAGATTTTCTTAAATGTCCCTAATGTGTCTGACTCTCACCTTAAGACAGGAGCAGAATTAGGCTATTGGGCCCATCAAGTCTATTCCACCATTCCGTCATGTCTGATTTATTATCCCTCTCAACCCCATTCTCCTGCCTTCCCCCTGTAACCTTTGATTCCCTGACTAATCAAGAACCTATCAACCTCTGCTTGAAATAAACCCAATGACTTGGCCTCTACAACTGTCTGTGGCAATGAAGTCCACAAATTCATCACCTCCTGGCTAAAGAAGTTCATCCTCATCTCTGTTCTAAATAGGTGTCCCTCTACTCTGAGGTTGTGTCCTCTGATCCTAGTCTCCCTCATTATAGGTGATATACTTTCTATGCCCACTCTATCGACCATCTTCAATATTTGATAAGGTTCAATGAGGTACCCATCATTCTTCTAAACTCCAGCAAGTATGGATCTGGAGCCATGGAATGTGCCTTGTATGTTAACTTTTCCATTACCAGAATCATTCTTGTGAACCTGACACCATCCCATCAGAGTATTTCATGCACCCACTACTCTCTTTCCACAGAACTTACCTCTGACCATCCCCCCCAATACTTTCTCCCAATCACCAAAATTATGCCCCCTCATATTAGCCATTTCCACCCTGGGAAAAAGTCTCTGACCATCTACTCTATCCCTGCCTCTTATCAACTTGTACACCTCCATCAAGTCATCTCTCATCCTCCGCTCCAAAGAGAAAAGTCTGAGCTCACTCAACCTCTCATCATAAGACATGCTCTCTAATCCATGTAGCACCCTTGTAAATCTGTTCTGCACCCTCTCTAAAGCTTCCGCATCTTTCTTTTTATGAGGCAACCGGATCTGAACATAATATTCTGAGTGTAGTCTAATCAGGGTTTTATGGAGCTGCAACATTACCTCGTGGCTTTTGAACTCAGTTCCCTGAGTAATGACAGCCAACATGCATTCTTAATGCCGCCTTAACTACTCCATCAACTTGTGTAGTAACTGCGAGGGATCTTTGGACATGAACCCCAGGATCCCTCTGTTCCTCCACACTGCTAAGAATCCTGCAATTAATCCTGTATTCTGCTTTCAAATTCGACCTTCCAAAGTGAATCACTTCACACTTATCCAGGATAAAAAGTGCATCACTGCATGGTACGGAAACTGCACTGTGGTGGACAGAAAGGCTCTACAGCAGGTAATCAAAACGGCTCAACGCATCATCAGCTTACCCACCATCAAGGACTTATGTGCAGAAAGGTACCAGAAAAAGGCCAATAACATCATGAAGGATCCCTCCCACCCTGCTTATGGACTGTTTGTTCCACCCGATGCACGCCAGAACCACCAGACTGAAAAACAGATTAGATTATGAGGACACTCAGTCCTCGTTTATTGTCATTAAGAAATGATACAATGTTCCTCCAGTATGATATCATAGAAACACAGGGCTAAAGACTAAAACTGACAAAAACCACATAATTATAATATATAGTTACAACAGTGCAAAGCAATACCATAATTTGATAAAGAGCAGACCATAGGCACGGTAAAAAAGACAGATAACAGATATTCATCACCGGAGTGGCCGCTGTGCGCTGCCATCCTCTCCTCTCCTCTTTATTTAATTGGGTTCTCTTTCTCTAGTTTTAGGACTTACATAAAGATCTGATCACATTTTAGGTCATATTTATACAGAAATAGAGAAAATTCTACAGTGTTCACAAACTTTCTAGCACCACTGTAAATGTATATGGTTGAATGACAATAAACTGAACTTGATATGCTTGGGAGACCATGCAGTGAAGTTATGTGGGCACAGTTGAGAAATAAGGATGAAGGATGAAGCGATCACTTCCAAACACAAAGGTTTCTGTAGATGGGGAAACACAAAGCCCTCACCATCACTGACCACACTTACAAACAGCGCTGCCACCAGAAAGCAGCATCCATCATCAAGGGCCCCCACCATCCAAGCCATGCTTGTTTCCTGCTACTACCATTGGGTAGGAGGTACAAGGACCTCAGGACCCACACCACCAGGTTCTGGAACAGTTATTACCCGTCAACCATCAGGTTCTTGAACCAGTGTGGAACACTTCACCTTCCACAACTCTGAAATGATTCCATAACTGCAGACTTTTGTGCCCTGGTTGTCCACCCTATTGGTGCGGATTTTCATTTATTCTATTATAGTTATTGGACTTATTGTGTATGCCTGTCAGAAACTGAATCTCAGGATTGTATATGGTGACATATATATACTTTGTTACTAAATTTACTTTGAACTTTGAATTCTTTAATCACAGACTCAGTTGACATGGAGCAAGTCGAATTGTGATGGTGTTAGAAAGGTTGTTGTGAGGGGCTGTTTACGGGTTAAGGGACATTGGCAAGTGGAAGTTGAAATGGGGAGAGTTCAGGACCAGAGGATGACAAGAGATACTGAAGCTCTGGTCATGAAAGTAGAAGGCAAATGTCAACTATAGGCAGTTGGGATCAAGTGACTCCCTTGGGGAACAGAAGGGAGAAATTAGGCGGGTGCAAAGAGGACGTGAGACCATTTTGGCAGATAAAAAGATCAGCTTTATTTGTCACATGAACATCGAAACAGTGAAATGCATCAAGGAACAACACAACCAAGGATCATACTGGAGAGCCCACAAGTGTTGCCGCGCTTCCAGAGCCAATATAGCATGCCAACAACTTACTAAGCCTAAGCCGTATGTCTCTGTAATGCGGGAGGAAATTGGAGCACCTGAATATGGTCACACAGAGAATATACAAACCCCTTACAGACAGCACTGGGATCACCAGCACTGTAAAGTTACATCAACCACTATTCTACCAAAATAACTGAATGTGTTAAGGACCAAGAGTGAGAAACGCCTCCTCATTAGTCAAGAAGACACAGTGGTATCTGGACTTCCTGAGAAAATAGTTGTGCAAGGAAGGCTCCCACCCCCATTCTAACAACGTTCTACAGGAGCACCATCCAGACTGTTCTGTCTGGCTGCATTGTAAAGAAGCTGCACGGCATCAGACTCTACAGAGGATGGTAAAAACCACCGAGTGGATCACTGGGGTCTATTTCTGCCATTTATCAGGAGCATTGTACTCGAAGGGCCCAAGGCATTGTTGAAAATTCCTACCACCCATCCACAATCTCTTTGACCCACTACCATCAGGAAGGAGGTACAGGAGCATCAGGACTAGGACTATCAGACTGGGAAACAGCTTCTTCCCTCAGACTGTGAGACTAATGAATACCCGGTCACCACTAAGATCTCATCATGAGGACAGTGAGCTGTTTACTGTTTACTTGTGCTGTGCACTACATGCACTTTCAATGACATTTTATTAACTTATTTATGGTAATATTTTGTTTTCTTTGCTGTGTGTGATGTGTTTTATGGGTGCACCATAGTCCGGACGAAGGTTGTTTCGTTTCACCTTTATATATGTACAGTCAAATGACAATAAACTTGAACTTGAAATTGAGTTGAAGTGAAGATGTCACCTGAAAAGCAGTGGAAGCCGATTCAATGGGAATTTCACGGATGTACAGCCCTGAGGTAAGTGGAGAGAACAGCGGGGTGAGGTTCAGGGAAGAGCATTTTCACCAAGCCATCAACTGTTTGATGGGCTGAATGGCCTTCTCCTTGACGTCTCAAAGAGTGGAGCAATGTATCTGGTGCGCACTCTCTCTCACTGCCTTGTTCCCTCAGCCTTCATGGGTAAAGCCCCCCCCCCACCCATCATTGAGCACAGCATCCAGGACATTCTCTCTTCTCAATGCTGCCATTAGGAAGAGGTACAGGAGGCTTAGGTCCCACACCACCAGGTTCAGGAACAATTATTACCCCTCAACCACCAGGTCCCACACCACCAGGTTCAGGAACAATTATTACCCCTCAACCACCAGGTTCAGGAACAATTATTACCCCTCAACCATCAGGTCCCACACCACCAGGTTCAGGAACAATTATTACCCCTCAACCACCAGGTTCAGGAACAATTATTACCCCTCAGCCACCAGGTTCAGGAACAATTATTACCCCTCAACCACCAGGTTCAGGAACAATTATTACCCCTCAGCCACCAGGTCCCACGCCACCAGGTTCAGGAACAGTTATTACCCCTCAGCCACCAGGTCCCACACCACCAGGTTCAGGACAAGTTATGACCCCTGAACCACCAGGTTCAGGAACAGTTATTGCCCCTCAACAACCAGGGTCAGGAACAATTATTACCCCTCAACCATCTGGTTCTGGAACCAAAGTGGATAATTTCACTCACTTAATTTGTCCCATCACTGAACTGCCCCCACAATCCATGGACACTCTTTCAAGGACTCTTCAACTCCTATTCTTGATACTTATTTCTTATTAATTTATTATTATTATTTTCTCTTTTGTATTTGTACAGCATGTCTTTTACACATGGGTTGTTTGCTCATCTTGTGTGTGTTTTTTCAATAATTTAATGGTGTTTCTCTGTATTTACTGTGAATGCCTGCAAGAAAATGAAGCTCAGTGTTGTATTTGATAACATATCTGTAATTTGAGCTTTGAACGGTTCCTGGAAGCTGCTGATAATGTGGGAGCTTCCGGAAAAATTATCAACTATTGCCTTAAGAGAAGCAGTCAGTTCCTGATACTTCCTGTGTGGCTTTCTTCTCGAATTCCCTCAGGGACCAAGGCACAGTATCAGAAAAAGCTGCAGAAAGTAGTATACTCAGCCAGCTCCTTCATGGGCACTAGACTTCCCGGCGTCGAGGACATCTTCAACAGGCGATGTCTCAAAAAGGTGTCATCGATCATTAAGGACCCCCATCACCCAGGACATGCCCTCTTCTCATTGCTACCATCAAGGAGCAGATACAGGAGACTCATGACACATAGTCACAATTCAGGAACAGCTTCTTCCCTTCTGCCATCCATTTTCTGAATGGTTAATAAACCCATGAATACTACCTCACTATCTTTTATTGTTTGTGGTACTTTACAGTTTTCTTTTTATTACGTATTGCAATGAGCTTCTGCGGATACCGGAAATCCAGAGCAACACAACAAAATGCTGGAGGAACTCAGCAGGTCAGGCAGCATCTATGGAAATAAATAAACAGTCGATGTTTCAGGCCAAGACCCTTCTTCAGAACTGAAAAGGAAGGGGGGGAGACACCAGAACAAGACGGTGGGGAGAGGGTAAGGAGGACAGGTGAAGCCAGGTGGGTGGGGGAGGGGGGATGAAGAAAGAAAAACAAGCTGAGGGGTGGTAGGTGGAAAAGGGCTGAAGATATTTCACGACATATACCAGTGACATGAGGCCTAACTCTGATTCTGTTTCTGACACCCACCCATAAGGGCAGAGAGAATAGTCAGGCCATCTCCCTAAGCAGTCACAAGCCAAGGGTATCTCTAACAGACAGGAAATTATTCCCCACATACTGAGGCCAAGCATTCTAAATATTCACTCACACACTCATGTCAAAAACAACAACCTCGCGGCAGCTCACCACCTCACAGAACACAGCACAGCATCAGTTGCAACATTTAGACCATAATTCATTAGATGTAGGAGCAGAATTAAGCCATTCAGCCCATCGAGTCTGCTCCACCACTCCATCATATCTGATTTGTTATCCCTCTCAAACCTATTTTCCAATCTCCTCCCTGTAACCTTTGACACCCAGACTAATCAAGAACCTATCAACCTCCACTTTAAATGCACTCAATGTCTTGGCCTCCACAGCTGCCTGTGGTAATGAATTCCAAAGATTCACCACATTCCAGCTAAAGAAATCCTACTTATCTCTGTTCTAAATGGACATCCTTCTACTCTGAGGCTGTGCCCTCTGGTCCTAGACTCCTCCACTATAGGAAACATTCTCTCTACATCCACTCTATCTGTGTCCTCTGGTCCTAGACTCCCCCACTATAGGAAACATCCTCTCCACATCCACTCTATCTAGGCCTTCCAATATTCAATAGGTTTCAGTGCGATCTCCCCTCATTCTTCTAAACTCCAGCAAGTACTTGCCCAGAGTCATTCAACGTTCCTTATACATTAACTCATTCACTCCCAGAATCAGCATATCTTTTCTTAGATCAGGGGCTCAAAAATGCTCACAATACTCTGTGCAGTCTGACCAATGACCTCTCGAAATGAATGCTAACATTGCATTTGCCTCCCTTACCACTGACTCAACCTGCAAATTAAGCTTCAGGGAAATGGGCTTCCCAATGTGAGTGGGCCCCAATACCGTTCAGGTACAATCAAGTCAGTTCATGGCAAGAGCGAGAGATGTCCTTCCCTTCAACAGCCCCTGAGGTAGAAACCCGGAATCTGAATCTGCTTTTTTGCGGTAGCAATATGGTTCAAGATGTGGGGTGTGTGGGGTGTATGGGGGTGTCCAGGGAGGGCTAGCACCACTGGTGAAGGGGCATGTTGTGTCCATTCTGGGGCACCTCACCTTTGGGCCCCACTGGACACTCAGTTCTCACCTGTGGCTCCAAGAAGCTGTTTGCATGTGGGTGGCCAGAGCTTCAACAGGCAGGTTAAACCAGGCGAGGGTAGTCAGTGGGTCTCATACTCCGGTGAGACAGGGGACATACCTGACCTAGCATGCGAATTCAGCTCCAGTGGACTGGGCAGATGAAATCAACAGTGAGATCCAACGATCAGGAAGGCGATTCTGTAACGCTTTGTGAGAGCAAAGGGCATGGCGAAGCAAAGGGGAAGTCATGGTCAACCACTGCAACCAAGGAAGACCCCAGTTGTGACAACTACTTGTACCACTGGACCCCGACTTCCAAGGCTGAGAGAATGAAACTGCCCCACTGTAATGGTTCTTCCATTTTAAAAACTCTCCTGCACAGGTTTTCTGTCATCGTCAGATACGATGGACAACCACCATTAAAAATTACTATGAGACTCAATAAGAAATAGAGAAAATAAATGAATACAGAAAAAGAGAGCAAAAGTGAAGTATTGTTCATGGACCAGTCAGAAACCCAATGGCAGAGGGGAAGAAGCTGTTCCTAAAACGTTGCTATTGCTGATCCACATGTGAAGATTAAGAGATAATCTCTTATGTTTACCAAAATACGGGCTGGAATCTAAACAAATTAAACAGACATCTATCTGTATATGCAAACAAGCTAAAAGTCACTCAAAAGGAATTTTAGGTTATCTTAAGGAAACTGCAAAAACATTGTCAAATCCCATTCTTTCTTGCAAAGTAGCTCAAGGGACTGCAGAAAAAGGCAAAAACACCACTCAAGAGACGCAAGCTGTGGGTGGGTCAGAGGTTGGCAGCATTTCTACCCAGTTAATCCAGTTGGTGTGCTACAGTAACATAGCAGTTAGCACCATGCTACTACAGCTCAGTGTGTTGGAGGTCAGAGTTCAATTCCAGGGTCCTCTGTAAGGAAGGTTGTACGCTCCTTCTCATGTGTGCGTGAGGTTCCTCTGGATGACCCAGTCTCCTCCCGTCAGTAGGTTAACTGGCCATTGCAAATTCTCCCGTGAACAGGCTAACGTTAAGATTCAAGGGAAGTACACAAGTATAAGAGAACAAAATAACTGTTACTCTGTATCTAATGCAGTGCAAAGAAACCCACAAAAGATAAAGAACACAATAATAAAAAATACAAGAAATATAAATACATGAGATAGCTTATATACATATGTTTGTAGATTGATTGTGTGTCCATAAAGTGATGCTAGGCTATACACAAGGTGACTGACGAGAAATAATAAAGTAGTCATGGAATTCGTGTGTGGAGGTGTTGATCAGCATAACCACTTGTCTTTTGAGTCTGGTGGTCCTGGTGTGGATGCTGTGACGAGAATACACATAGATTAATATGTTAGCTGTCCTGTGCTGGCACCAGTGGGATCAGCAGTTGGTCTGCCACCTGTCTTCAAGAGAAAGAGAGATAAGGAAAACAATGGAGCAGCATTTGGAGATGTTAATGAAGGGACGGGAGAGTTTAATGGAAGGAGAGCTGTCAAGATCGGCTCCCCCTTTGAACCCTGAACTGTTTGAAGTGATGGACAGGCGATACCCCAGCAGGGGGATAAAAAGGGACAGGGTCGCTAAGGCAGGACACACACGACACCACGAGGTAACGAGACCCTGGAAGCGGTGCGCCTCCCATAAGTCGGTGGGAAGTTTTGGAGGGCTGGTCGCGGGACCAAGCCATAGACGCACAGGGTGGAAAGGCACGATCGGCGGGAACCTGGTGTGTGTGTCCGCCCTTGCCTGGGTGCCAGGTTCACCGCAGAGAAACGATCGTATCTGGAAACGGAGGGGTCACAGTCGGTGACCTCAGAAGACATCACAAAGGGCTCGCCCGAAAGCTGACTGCGAAGAATATCGAAGGTCTGTGTGGAAGCCGTTTGAACATTCATTCGTTTTTGCTCTCTCTCTCCTTCCCCCCACTGTCCATCTCCCACGGCAGTGATTACTGCGAACTGAACTGAATTCAATTGAACTGAACTTTGCGTCACTTTGAAACTAGTCATTTACCCCTAGACGACGATAGAACTTGATTGATCCTGTTATCCAAATTCTGTGTACCTGTGTGTTTATCATTGCTGAACTGTTGCATTTATTATCCTTTTGATTAGAGTACTGTGTTGCTTGTTTCTTTAATAAAACTTTCTTAGTCCTAGTAATCCAGACTCCAACTGAGTGATCCATTTCTGCTGGTTTGGCAACCCAGTTACGGGGTACGTAACAATGCTATGAAGCCTCCTCCCTCATGGAAGTGGAACAAACCGTCCATGAGCAGGGTGAGTAGGATCCTTCATGATGTTATTGTCCCTTTTCCAGCACCTTTCTCTATATGGGTCCTTGATGGTGGGTAGGCTGATGCTGGTGATGCATTGGGCAGTTTCGACTACCTGTTGCAGAGATGTCCTGCCCGCCGCAGTGCAGTTTCCAAGCCCTGCAGTGATACAGCTTTTTCAGATGCTCTCTACTGCGCATCCATAGAATGACGTGAGTATAGATGTGCATAATCCAGCTCTCTTCAGCCTCTCAGAAAGGACAGGCATTAGTGAGCTTTCCTGTTTATGTTGACTCTGTTCTGGGACCATGAGAGGTTGTGTGAGATGTGCACTCCCAGGAGTTTGAAACTGCTCATATGTCTTTGGTCTTGTTGACATTGAGCAAGAGATTATGACAGCCTTTTCTCTGCAGGCTTTCTCATCATTGTTGGTGACAAGCCCCACCACTGTCATTGGTGAACCTGACAATGTGATTGCTTGGGTGATTGGCCGTTCAGTCATGCGTGAGCAAAGTGTACAGCAAAGGCTCAGAGCACAGCTCTGGGGGGCACCCATGTTGAGGAAGATGAGGAGGATGGAGTGGTTGTGCATCCTGACTCTGAGGTCTGTTCCTTTGGAAATCCAACACACAGTTGCACAGTGATGTATTCCGGCTGGGACTGGGCATTTAAATTGGGGGGTCACTGGATGGTAGAGCTTGGATCACCAGAAGGGCCTGTTCGGCACTGTATCTAAAACCACTCTAGGGCCAAGTGCTCAAGATGTACACAGCACGTGCTCTCTGTCCACCATCCACCAGAATTTCTCACAGAAAGAAGCACTCTGGAGCAGGAATATCCAGAACAGATCATCATTTCTGCATCATCACTGGGTTTAACCCCTTACCAAAATGCCATCACCAGAAAAACTATGGAACTTCAGGAAGGTGCCGCAACACCATCTCTGCAAATGCAACATTAGATGTTCAATAAACATTGGCTTTCCTACCGACGATGAGGCTGCTCTGGACTTAGCATCCACGAGCTTCATGCTGATTTGCCTCTGTGTGACAGAGTGAGACTGAGACTTTGAGCCCACTCCGGCTGCTCCCGGCTTCAGGTTTATGGACTCAATTTCCTTCTGATGCCTGCTTTATTGCTTGAATCATTTGATCTGATCTGTTTTTTATTTGAGTATTGGTCTTTTTTTAAAATTGTGTTCTTTCGGGTTTCTTGTTTTGTGGCTGCCTGTAAGCAGATAAATCACGAACTTCAAGGTTGTATAATTTAAAGAAACTTTGATAATAAAAGGCACTTTGACTTTGAAGTACAAAATATAGAACTGTGCAGCAGAGGGACAGGAGGGAGACTGACAATCTGGCTGAGCGGTACTACAACAAAAACCTCTCACTCAATGTCAGCAAGACCAAGGAGCTGATTATTGACCTCAGGAGGAGGAAACTGGAGGTCCACAAGCCAGTCCTCATCAGGGAATCAGAGGTGGAGAGGGTCAGCAACTTTAAATTCCTCGGTGTTATCATTTCAGAAAGTCTGTCCTGGGCCCAGCACAATAGTGCCACACAAAGAAAGCACAGCAGCATCTCGACTTCCTCAGGAGTTTGCGAAAATTTGGCACATCATCTTAAACTTAAACAATCTTCTATAGGTGTGTGGTGGACAGTGTACTGAATGGTTGCATCATTCCATGGTATGGAAACACCAATGCCCTTGAATGAAAAAGCCTACAAAAGGTACTTGGATACAGCTCAGTCTATCATGGATATCAATATGGGAATCATATATAGGCCTCCAAATAGTAGCCAAAATGCAGGTTGAGATTGCAAAGGGAGCTGCATGGGGCATGTAATAAGGGTAATGACACAATTGTACTGGGGGACTTCAATATGCAAGGGGATTGGGAAGATCAGGTTGGTGTCGGATTGCAAGAGAGAATTTGTTGAATGCCTATGAGATGGTTTTTTAGAGCAGCTTGTGTTTGAGTCTACTAGGGGAATAGAGGGAATTACAGAGGCATGAGGGAGGAGCTTGCTCAGGTGGAGTGGAGAGGTATACTGGTGGGGATGACAGCTGAAAAGAGGCAGCTGAAATTTCTGGGAATAGTTCACAAGGCGCAGGATAGATATGTCCCACAAAGGAAGAAGTTCTCAAATAGCAGGGCGAGACAACCATGGCTGAAAAGGGAAGTTAAGGGCTGCATAAAACCAAGGGAAGGGCATATAAGGTAGCAAAAGTGAGTGAGAAGTTGGGTGATTGGGAAGCTTTTAAAATCCAACAAAAGGCAACTAAAACAGCTATAAGAAGGGAAAAGATGAAATATGAAGGCAAACTAGCCAATAATATAAAGCAGGATACTAAAAGTTTTTTCAGTTATATAAAGAGAAAAAGGGAGGTGTGAGTTGATATTGGACCACTGGAAAATGATGTTGGTGAGGAAGTACTAGGGGACGAAGAAATGGCAGATGAACTTATTAAGTACTTTGCTTCGGTCTTTACTTTGGAAGACACTAGCTGTATGCCAGAGGTCCATGAGTGTCAGGGAGCAGGAGTGAGTGCCATTGCTATTACAAAGGAAAAAATGCTAGGCAAACTCAAAGGTCTTAAGGTGCATAAGTCACCTGGACCAGATGGACTACATCCCAGAGTCCTGAGACAAGAGATAACGGATGCATTGGTCAAGATCTTTCAAGAATCACTTGATACTGGCATGGTACTGCAGGACTGGAAAATTGCAAATGTCACTCCACTCTTTAAGAAGGGAGGAAGACAAAAGAAACAAAATTATAGGCCAGTTAGCATAATCTCAGTGGTTGAGAAAGTGCTGGAGTCCACTATTAAGGACAAGATTTCAGGTTACTTGGAGAATAATGATAAAATAAGTCAAAGTCAGGATGATTTCTGTAGAGGGAAATCTTGCCTGACAAATCTGTTGGAATTCTTCAAAGAAGGAACAAGCAGGGCAGATAAAGGAGAGGCAGTGGATGTTATTTACTTAGATCAGGGGTGTCAAACTACCGGCCCGTGAAGGGGCCACAGGATAATTTAGGGAAAAAAAGTATATTCACGACCATTTATTATGTATCTCTACAGCAGCCGCTCTCTCTCCCACCGCCGTCTGTGCTGGCAGCTTGTTGTGTGTACTTAGAAAACAATAGGTGGCAGTTAACCACCCGCTGTGCATAAGCACCTACCACCCTGTACTGAAGACAACTGGGGCCCCACTTACGTCGTCAGACACAGTACAAACACACAGAGTACTCAGATAAGTAACACCTGTAGCAAGGCTGAGATTGTTTGCTGCTGTGGTTCAAAATGCTTTCCAAGAAAAGAAAAGTTGACATCGAAGGTCGGATATTCAACGATAATTGGAAAGATCGTTTTTTTCTTCTTTGAGGTCAACAGCAAACCTGTGTGTCTGATATGCTCACAACAAGTGGCTATGGCAAAAGAGTACAATATCAAACGACACTATGAGACGTCACACAGAGAAAAATATGACAAGTACGCAGGACGACTCAGAACGCAAAAGGTAAACAAGCTTGAAGCAGCTCTGAAAACACAGCAATCAGTGTTCACCAAAATTCGAGAGTCTCATGATGGAGCTGTCAAGGCCAGCTATATTATTGCCAACAAAATAGCTGCTGCGTCAAAGCCATACTCAGTGGGGCAATTCATCAAAGCATGCATGCTGACGGCAGCTGAGCTGGTGTGCCCTGAGAAGAGACAGGCTTTTGGTAATATCAGCTTGTCAAGAAATACTGTGGCAGAGAGAATCGGGACCTTGCAAGAGATTTGAACAGTCAACTAAAAGACAAAGTGGAGTCCTGACGAAGGGTCTCGGCCTGAAACGTCGACTGCATCTCTTCCTACAGATGCTGCCTGGCCTGCTGCGTTCACCAGCAACTTTGATGTGTGTTAAGTGAAGTCATTTATTGCCTTCTCTATTGCAACTGTGAGAGCACCGACGTGACTGATGTAGCTCAATTGGGAATATTTATTCGTGGTGTTGATGCATCTTTGACAGTCACCGAGGAGTTTGTGGAGATGGTGCCCATGACAAACACCACAACGGCGAACGACGTTTTCTCCTGCCTCATCGAGACCTTGGACAGACTGGGGGTTGACTGGAGTCACGCTGTCAGCGTGGCAACAGATGGCGCACCATCCATGGTCGGGGAAAAGGCAGGTGTTCTTGTGAAACTCAGAGAGAAAGTTCAAACAGAGAATCCAGAGCAGGAATTCTGGAATTTTCATTGTATTATACACCAAGAGGCATTATGTAGCAGGAGCCTGAAAATGGACAATGTCATGGATGTAGTAATCAAAACAGTTAATTTTATTAGAGCCAAGGGACTCAACCATCAGCAATTGACATTCTTTTGTCCGAAAGTAATATTGGACATGGCCTACCCTACCACACTGAAGTCCGCTGGTTGAGCAGAGGGGTTGTGCTCAAACGTTTTTTTTCAATTACGTGTGGAAATTGGACTATTCATGAACGAGAAAGGGAAGCCAGTGGCAGAGTTGGATGACCCAGACTGGCTTCATGATGTTACATTTTTGGTGGATATAACAGAGCACTTAAATGTGCTTAATGTTAACATGCAAGGCCGCAACAAACTTGTTACGGCAGACTACGACAGCATTCGTGCCTTTCAAATTAAATTAGGCCTGTGGGAGATGCAACTATCCCGGAGCAACCCAGCTCATTTCCCCTCTCTGCAGTCTGTGCCTGTCGCTCGTGGGAATAATGACAACATGGACAGGTACAAGGACAAATATCATGGCTGAAAAGTGAGTTTCAGAATTGTTTCCAAGTCTTCACTCAGCTCGAGAAGAAATTCTCACTATTTTTCTTACCGTTTGCTGTCAATGCAACATCAGATGTGCCAGAGGAACTCCAAATGGAACTAATCGAAATTCAGTGTAACTCAGCTTTGAAATATAAATTTGAGACTGTGGGTCTGGACTCATTCTATCAATACCTGGGACCAATGTACCCCAAGATGACAGACTTTGCCTCGGAGATCCTTTGCATGTTCGGGACAACGTATCTCTGTAAGCAGACATTCTCTATAATGAACATTAACAAATCCAAACTGCACTCGCAGCTGACATACAGACACCTAAATGACATTATGAAAATCACAACTGCCCAGAAACTGGTCCCTAATGTTGACAGGCTGGTTAAAGCCGAGAGATGTCGGGTGTCTGGAAGCAGCAAGTGAAAAATGAGTGACACTGTTTGATGCATTGCAACATGTAAGCAAAATGCATTATGAAATATTGAGTGTCATAATATTGTGATTCATTCATTTTCTGACTATTCTTTTATTGTAAATGTGATCACTTCAATAAAAATTAGAGGCTAACTGTGTTTATTGTCTGAGTTTGATTGCTGAAAGCAGGCTAATAAAAATTAGGTGCAGTTGTGTAGCCTACATTTACAATTTGTTTCGTTAGTTCTACATTTGTGTCTGCTAATGTTCGATTTCAAATGGTTTATTAATGGAAAAGATGTGGCTCCCAAAACAACCTTAGCCAAAATAGCATTGTTTTTTCTCTCTCTCATCACAACTTTCTTGTAGCCTACGACTGCAAGTTAATACCAATCATAAAAATAATGCTTGCTAGGCAATCTTCTTCATAAGAAACAAAATTTTAGTAGAAAGTATAATAATAGTATAAAAATATAAATAGTATAAAAGTATTAAAAAAAATAGTAGAAAGCATTCTTCTAGGGTGCATCACAACCTGGTATGGAAGTTGTCCTGTCCAAGACCAAAAGAAGCTGCAGAAGATCGTGAACACGGCGCAGCACATCACACAAACTAATCTTCCATCCTTGGACTCACTTTACACCGCATGCTGTCGGAGCAGTGCTGCCAGGATAATCAAGGACACGACCCACCCAGCCAACACACTTTTCGTCCCTCTTCCCTCCGGGAGAAGGCTCAGGAGCTTGAAGACTTGTACAGCCAGATTTGGGAACAGCTTCTTTCCAACTGTGATAAGACTGCTGAACGGATGCTGACCCGGATGTGGGCCATACCCTCCAAATATCCGGACCTGCCTCTCAGTTTTTTTTGCACTACCTTACTTTCCATTTTTCTATTTTCTATTTATAATTTATAACTTAAATGTTTAATATTTACTAATCTTTACTATTTTTAATATCTAATATTTGTAATCCAGGGAGTGGGAAGCGCAGAATCAAATATCGCTGTGATGATTGTACATTCTAGTATCAATTGTTTGGCGACAATAAAGTATTAAGTATATAAAGCATAAAGTATAAATTTGTAAAGTGAAACACTTTGTAGTTATAGCAGAGACTGAGACACAGGAGAGCAGGTTGAAAAATCGAAGGCAACAAAAGCTGTGGGAGCACACATGCGTGCACAACTGATCCAGCCTGCATGAAGTTGCATTTTGCCCAATCCAGCCCGAGACCTAAAATGATTTTGACACCCCTGACTTAGATTTTCAGAAGGCAGGTACCTGACATGAGGCTCCTTAACAAGATAAAATCCTATGGATTTACAGGAAAGATACTGGCATAGATAGAGCAATAGCTGACAGGCAGGAGGCAGAGAGTGGGAATAAAAGAGGCCTTTTCTGGTTGGCTGCCAGTGACTAGTGGTGTTCCTCAGGAGTCAATATTGGGACCACTACTTTTCACATTGTTTGTCAATGACTTAGAATTGATGACTTTGTGGCAAAGTTTGAAGATGATACAAAGATAGTGGTAGGTAGTGCTGAGGAAGCAATGCGATTACAACAGAGCTTAGACATATTGGAAGAATGAGCAAAAAAGTGGCAGACATAATACAATGCTGGGAAATATACCATAATGCATCTTGGTAAAAGGAACAATAGTGCAGACTGTTATCTAAATGGGGAGAAGGTTCAAACATCAGAGGTGCAAAGAGTCTTAGGAATCCTCGTGCAAGACTCCAAGAAGGTTAATTCACAGGTTGAGTCAGTGGTAAAGAAGGCAAATGCAATGTTGTCATTTATTTCAAGGGGAATAGAATATAGAAAACATAGAAAATAGGTGCAGGAGTAGGCCATTCGGCCCTTCGAGCCTGCACCGCCATTTATTATGATCATGGCTGATCATCCAACTCAGAACCCTGCACCAGCCTTCCCTCCATACCCTCTGATCCCCCTAGCCACAAGGGCCATATCTAACTCCCTCTTAAATATAGCCAATGATCTGGCCTCAACTGTTTCCTGTGGCAGAGAATCCCACAGATTCACCAGTCTCTGTGTGAAAAAGTTTTTCCTAATCGCGGTCCTAAAAGGCTTCGCCTTAATCCTCGAACTGTGACCCCTCGTTCTGGACTTCCCCAGCATCGGGAACAATCTTCCTGCATCTAGCCTGTCCAATCCCTTTAGGATTTTATACGTTTCAATCAGATCCCCCCTCAATCTTCTAAATTCCAACGAGTACAAGCCTAGTTCATCCAGTCTTTCTTCATATGAAAGTCCTGCCATCCCAGGAATCAATCTGGTGAACCTTCTTTGTACTCCATCTATGGCAAGGATGTCTTTCCTCAGATTAGGGGACCAAAACTTCACACAATACTCCAGGTGTGGTCTCACCAAGGCCTTGTACAACTGCAGTAGTACCTCCCTGCTCCTGTACTCGAATCCTCTTGCTATAAATGCCAGCATACCATTCGCCTTTTTCACTTCTTCATATAAAAACAAGGAGATAATGCTGAGCCTTTATAAGACACTAGTCAGGCTGCACTTGAAGTACTGTCAACTGTTTTGGGCCTCTTATCTCAGAAAGGATGTATTGTCTTTGGAAAGAATCCAGAGGAGATTCATGAGGATAATTCTGGGAAAGAAGGCAGCTTTGGGCCTGTACTCATTGGAATTTAGAAGAATGGGGATGGTTCTTATTGAAACCTACTGAATGTTGAAAGGACTAGATGAGGAGGATGTGGAGAGGATGTTTCTTCTGGTGAAAGTATCCAGAACTAGAAGACACAGCCACAAAACTGAGGGGCAATTTTTCAGAACAGAAGTAAGGATGAATTTTTTTAGTCAAAGAGTCATGAATCTGTGGAATGCTCTGCCAAAGACTGTGGTTGAGGCCAAGTCCGTGGATATATTTAAAGCTGAAGGTGATAGATTTCTGACTGGTTGGGGCATCAAGGGATATGGTGAGAGGGACAGGTGTATGGGGTTGAATGGGATCCGGGATCAGCCATGAGGAAGTGGTGGAATGGACACAATGGGCTGAGTGGCCTAATTCTGATCCTATGTCTTATGGGTAAAGCCCTCCTACCACTGAGAACAACAACATGGAGTGCTGTTACAAGAAAGCAGCATCCGTCATCAGGGACATGCCATCCAGGCTCTCTTCTCGCTGCTGCCATCAGAAAGGTGGTATAGGAATGTCAGGACCCACACCACCAGGTTCAGGAACAGTTATTACCCCTCAACCATCAGCTTTTGAACCATAGGGGATAACTTCGCTCACCAGATCACCGAACTGTTCCCACAACTACAGACACACTTTCAAGGACTCTTCATCTCATGTTCTCCATATTTACTGCTTTTTTGTTGTTTCTTTGTACTTACTGTGAATGCCCACAAGAAAATGATTTTCAAGGTTGTTTCTTGTGATATATATGTACTTTGATAGTAAATTTACTGTGAACTTTGTTTAAAATTTTTCTGATTTCTACCACTGTCAAAAGTAAACAGTTTGTTTACATATTTTCACATATTTACGTTAATTGATGGAGGATCACTGTATCATGGAACCATTTCCTGGTGGGCCTCTCTGGCCCACTGCCACCTATTCTATCAAGCATACCAAATTAAACAATTCTTAAAAATGCAAACAGAAATGAGATCATCAAATACTGGCGAGCACCATAATCACGAAGTTCCCATTCAGGGACAAAAATGGAAATTTTGAAGTCAGGAATGATTGAATAACAGAGAACAAGATTGGAAGGAAGTTTCTCAGAAGAGTTCGTGGAATGTGGAATGTTCCCATAAGTGGTCATCGAAAAGACGAGACGCTGCAATGTGGAATGTGCTCCTGGAAAGACAGAGGAAGCACAGATTCAGTGGAACTTTGACAGAATCGTTGGGCACAGACCCAGGGCCATTCAGCAGCTCCATGTGTACTGCTTGTCTCAAATATTGCTAGAATTAAACCCACACTGCAATGTTTTCACCATATCCCCACTAATCAGTCTTCACATTTATGAACAACTGCCCACTAAAAGTTCCTGTAAAACCTGACTCAATGTCCTTTTATGTCGATCGTTCCAGACATAGAACATAGAACAGTTCCTTCAGGCCATAATGTTGTGCCAAACCAATTAAGTTAGTAATCAAATAGCCAACTAAACTGATCTCTTCTGCCTACATGATGTCCCTATTCTTCCATTTTTCTGACGTTAATGAGCCTATCTAAACATGTTTAAAAGTCTCTAATGTATCTGCCTCTACCACCACCCCAGATACCCACCACTCTCCGTGTAGAAAACTTGCCCTTCACATCTCCTTTGAAATTAGCTCCTCTCACCGTAAGTGTTTCAACCCTGGGAAAAAGATATTGTCTGTCTATCTTTTTAGGCCAAACAATGATTGAGGGTCAACCATGGACGTTGAATCACAGCTGTCTACATGATACACAAGCAATACTCCAGATGCAGCCGAACTAGAGTTTTATAAAGCTGCTACTTAACTTCCTCACTTTTCAATTCAATGCTGTGATTGAGAAAGGCAAGCATGCCATATGCATTCTGAGTCCCACAGTACAGTGGTTCTGATTGTGGACTTCAGGATAGGGAACACACACCAGTCCCCGTCCAGGGATTAGCAGTGGAAAGGGTAAGCAGTTTCAAGTACCTGGGCATCAACATCTCTACGGATTTACCTTGGGCTCAACATTTTGATGCAATTAGAAAGAAGGTATGACAGCAGTTATATTTCTTTAGGAGTTTGAAGAGACTGAGTTTGTCACCAAGGGCTCTTGCAAATTTCTATGGATGTACCGTGGAGAACAATCTAACTGGTTGCGTCACCATCTGGTATGGAACACCCACTGCACTTGATTGAAAAAAGTTACAGGAAGTTGTAAACTCAGCCAACTCTGTCATGAGCACAAGCCGCCCCAGCAAACAGGACACCTTCAAAAGGTGATGCCTCAAAAAGGCAGCATCCGTCATTAAAGAGCTCATCACCCAGGACATGCCCCTTTTTTATTACTAACAATGAGGAAGTGGTACAGGAGCTTGAAGACACACACTCAACATTTCAGGAATAGCTTCTTCCCCTCTGACATCAGACTTCAGAGTAGACACTAAACTCCTGAACACTTCCTCAGTCTATTTCCCCCTCTCCTTCTGCACTACTTACTTAATTCTTCTTTTTTTATACATACTTCTTATTGCAATTTATAATTGCTATTATTATGTCTGCAACATACTGCCGCCACAAAACAACAAATTACATGACATAGTAACAAAATGCTGGAGGAACTCAGCAGGCCAGGCAGCAACTATGGAAAAGAGTACAGTCGACGTTTCAGGCCGAGACCCTTTAGCAGGACTGGAGAAGAAAAAGATGAGGAGTCAGAGTTAGAAGATGAGGGGAGGGGAGAGAGAATCACAAGGTGATAGGTGAAACCGGGAAGGGGGAAGAGAGGTGAAGTAAAAAGCTGGGAAGTCAATTGGTGAAAGAGGGACAGGGCTGGAGAAGGGGAATGTGATAGGAAAGGGCAGAGGCCATGGAAGAAAGCAAAGGGGGAGGGGCACCAGAGGGACTAGATGGGCAGGTAAGGTGATAAGGTGAGAGAGGGATATGGGAATGGGGAATAGTAAAGGAGAGGGTGGGGTGGTTTTGGATATTAAATGTCCTTAATATCTCTATTTTTCCCTTTCATGGTTCTTTTGAAGACCCTGACCTGTAGTTACACGCTGGAGTTCGTTGCGGGAATGGGACCCGCTCTCTGAATTTCATTACTGCCCGTTGTTCGGCACACCAAGGGCTCAGCCTCGGAGTTCAACTTGCCTTTGGAGGCCTAGGGTCCCGGGGCTCTGGAGGCGGGCGGATTGAAGGTCAGTGTCACAGCAGGAGATCCATCCGTGTGTTGTCAGGGGAGTCGGAAGATCTATGGCTGTGTGCCCAGAGACTCAAGGTCTTTGAGCATAGAGCTTGAGAAAAGCAGTGTAACGGACTTTTAACATCGTAAACCAGTGAGTTGTTTGTTATGTCTCGATCTTGCTTGAGTGCTCGGTGGTGGGTGCCGATGATTTTTTTTTGCCACTGGAGGGAAGGGGGATCATTGCCTGCTGCTGCTTACGTGCGGGAGGGAGGGGAGCTAGGCGGGACTTCGGGGTTCTAACATTTAACTGTCGTTCATTTTTTGGGACACTCCTCTGTTTTCATGGATGGTTGTGAAGAAAACATTTCAGGATGTATATTGGCGGGACTGTCATATGTTGAAAGATTGGAGTGACTGGGCTTGTATACTCTGGAATTTAGAAGGCTGAGAGGGGATCTGATTGAAACATATAAGATTACTAAGGGATTGGACACTCTGAAGGCAGGAAGCATGTTCCCGCTGATGGGTGAGTCCAGAACCAGAGGCCACAGTTTAAGAATAAGGGGTAGGCCATTTAGAACAAAGTTGAGGAAAAAGTTTTTCACCCAGAGAGTAGTGGATATATGGAATGCTCTGCCCCAGAAGGCAGTCGAGGCCAAGTCTCTGGATGCTTTCAAGAAAGGGATGGGTAGAGCTCTTAAAGGTAGTGGAGTCAAGGGATATGGGGAGAAGGCAGGAACGGGGTACTGATTGTGGATGATCAGCCATGATCACAGTGAATGGCGGTGCTGGCTCAAAGGGCCAAATGGCCTACTCCTGCACCAGCTGGCCAATCGAGTCTGCTCCACCATTCAATCACGGCTGATCCTTTTTTCTCCTCCTCAGCCCCACTCCCCGACCTTCTCTCCGTAATCTTTGATGCAGTGGCCAATCAAGATCAGTTGGAACCATAGTCATAGAGAAGTACAGCACAGAAACAGGCCCTTTGGTCCAACTATTCCATGCCAAAACTATTTAAACTGCCTTCTCCCATCAACCTGCACCGGGACCATACCGCTCCGTACCCTTACGATCCATGTACATACCCAAACTTCTCTTAAACGTTGAAATTGAGCTTGCATGCACCACTCATGCTGAAAGCTCATTCCACACTCTCACCACTCTCTGAGTGAAGAAGTCTCTCCTCATCCTCATGTTTCCCCTAAACCTTTCACCTTTCATCCTTAACCCATGACCTCTGAATGTAGTCCACTCAACCTCAGTGGAAAAGACCTGCTTGCATTTACACAATCTATACCCCTCAAAATTTTGTATACCTCTATTAAATCTCCTCTCAAACTTCTACATTCAAAAGAATACAGTCCTAACCTATTCAACCTTTCATAACCAGGCAATGCCCTTGTAGATTTTTTCTGTACTCTTTCAACATTGTTTATATCCTCCTGTAGGTCAGTGACCAAAACTGCACACAATACTCCAAATTAGATTTTACAATTTCAACATAACATCCCATCTCCTGTACTCAATACATAGTTTTACGAAGATTAATGTGCCAAAACATTTCTTGGCCACCGTATCTATCTCCCTTTCTCTTCACCATTTACACCTCAGACTTCAACTACTGCACAGTTGAAGTCATCTTCTGTCATCTTCAGAAGTTTTCGGATGACTCTGCTATAGTTGGATGCATCAACAAGGGAGATGAGGCTGAGTACAGGGCTACGGTAGGAAACTTTGTCACATGGTGTGAGCAGAATTATCTGCAGCTTAATGTGAAAAAGACTAAGGAGATGGTGGTAGACCTGAGGAGAGCTAAGGTACCGGTGACCCCTGTTTCCATCTAGGGGATCAGTGTGGACATGGTGGAAGATTACAAATACCTGGGGATACGAATTGACAATAAACTGGACTGGTCAAAGAACACTGAGGCTGTCTACAAGAAGGGTCAGAGCCGTCTCTATTTCTTGAGAAGACTAAGGTCCTTTGACATCTGCCAGACGATGCTGAGGATGTTCTACGAGTCTGTGGTGGCCAGTGCTATCATGTTTGCTGTTGTGTGCTGGGGCAGCAGGCTGAGGGTAGCAGACACCAACAGAATCAACAAACTCATTCGTAAGGCCAGTGATGTTGTGGGGATGGAACTGGACTCTCTCACGGTGGTGTCTGAAAAGAGGATGCTGTCTAAGTTGCATGCCATCTTGAACAATGTCTCCCATCCACTACATAATGTACTGGGTAGGCACAGGAGTACATTCAGCCAGAGACTCATTCCACCGAGATGCAACACAGAGAGTCATAGGAAGTCATTCCTGCCTGTGGCCATCAAACTTTACAACTCCTCCCTTGGAGAGTCAGACACCCTGAGCCAATAGGCTGGTCCTGGACTTATTTCCTGGCATAATTTACATATTACTATTTAACTATTTATGGTTTTATACTATTTATTATTTATGGTGCAACTGTAACAAAAATCAATTTCCCCCGGGATCAATAAAGTATGACTATAACTATGATTATGACTAATGTCACTTCCAAAGAATTATGGACCTGTATTCCCAGATCCCTTTGTTCTTCCACACTCCTCAGTGCCCTACCATTCACTGTATAAGACCTACAGTACCCTGATTAATCCTACCAAAGTGGAACACCTCGCACTTGTCTACATTAAATTCTATCTGCCATTTTTCAGCCAATTTTTCCAGCTGGTCCAAATCCCCTGCAAGGCATGATAGCCTTCCTCACTTATCGTTACAGCCACAAATTTGCTGATGCAGTTAGTCACATTATCATCCAGATCATTGATATAGATGGCATACAACAAAGGACCTAGAACCGATATTTGCGGCATTCCACTAGTCAGAGGCTCCCAATCAGAGAGGCAACCATCTACTACCACTCTGGCTTCTCCCACCAAGCCAATGTCTAATCCAGTTTACTACCTTACCTTGAATGCCAAGTAACTGAATCTTCTTGACCAACCTCCTATATGGGAGCTTGTCAAACACCTTGCAAAAGTCTATGTAGGCAACATCCACTGCCTTGCCTTCATTCACCTCTCTGGTAATTTCCTCAGAAAAACTCTATAAGATTGGTTAGACATGACCTACCCAATCCACAGTTGCCAGATCATTTCTGATACCATCAAAACCGTCCATTCTCCAATTTAGAAATCTCAACCCACAGACCAGACCTATCTTTTTGCATAATTACTTTGAAATTAATGAGATTGTGATCACTAGATGCAAAGTGTCGCCCTACTCAAACTTCTGTCACCTGCTCTGCCTCATTCCCTACTAGCAGTATCGTATGTGCTCTCATTGGGACTTCTACAAACTGATGAAAGAAACTTTCCTGAACACGTTTGACAAACTCTATCCCATCTAGTCCTTCCACAGAATGGTATTCCCAGTCAATAGGTGGAAAATTAAAATCACCTAGTACAACAACCTTATGTTTCCTGCAACAGGCAGCAATGTCTTGTAAAGGTTTGCTTATCTTTTCTGTTTCTATATTCACCGCCCCTATTTACACAGATAAATATAACACACATTATCTCAACAACCTTGCCAACTTGCCCTGCCCTCTTCAAATATTCCTCACTAACGCACTCAGGCGCATAAAACAGAACTATCTGAATTGCACTACCTCTTCATGCCTGCATTAAACAGACAGTGCCTCCAGTTACTCCTGTCCCCTTGAATCCTCCTAGCTTCAAACACACTATTTAGTGTCCTGACAAGTTTTGTGTCAATTACACACAATTAAATAGTACTCTCTGTACCCAATAAATGGCAGTAAATGCTGGCATCGCCATATTATCCTGTCGATCAATAAACAGAAATTCGGTGGCTTTTGCAACACACACAAAATGCAGGAGGAACTCAGCATCTGCGAAAATGAATAACGGTCGACGTTTCAAGCCGAGACCCTTCATCAGGATTGGAAAGGTAGGGGAAGATGTCAGAATAAGGAGGTGCAGGAGCGGGAGGAGGACAAGCTAGAAGATGAGCGGGGGTGGGGGAGGGGAGATAAAGTAAGAAGCCAGGAATTCGTAGGTGGAAAAGGTAAAGGGCTGGAGAAGAAGGAATCTGATAGAGGAGGAGAGTGGAGCATGGGATTAAAAGGAAGGAAGAGGAGCAGCAGGGGAAGGTGATTGGCAGGCGAGGCGAAGAAGAAAGAAGCCAAAGTAGGAAGAGGGAAGGACTAGGGAGAAAAAATTACCATAAGTTGGAGAAATCAATGTTTAAGCCATCAGGCTGGAAGTCACCTAGATGGAAAATGAAGTATTGCTCCTCCAACCTGAGAGTGGCCTCACTGTGGCAGAAGACCAGCCATGGACTGACATGTCAGAATGGGAATGGGGATGGGGATAAGAATTAAAATGGTTGGTGACCACATAATCTGACCTGGGAACATACATAGGAAAATCCTTAGAAGTGAGGAAGCATGTTGAGAGAGTATGGCTAGTAAAGTATATGGGATCGTGGGATTCACAATGAACTGCACTGTGTACAGAGAGAGGGAAACTGTTTCCAAACCGTACAGTGGACAGACAACAGCTATACCAGGGACATCAAGGTCCTGAAGTGAGTGCAGAAAGATCTACTGGATTGGTTCCAGGGATGAAGAATGACATCTCCAAGTTGAGACTGTTGAAGCTGGGAAGGATGGCCTTCAACCAATGAAGGTTCATGGTTGTGAACTCACTTTAGACTCTGTAGTTCGTGTTCCATGTACTATTTGTTCATTTGTGGATGACACCACAACTGCATGTGTAGTGGCCAGTGAGAAAGACTATCAGAGCTTGCAGTGGGATCTGGATCAGCTGGAACAATGAGCTGAAAAATGGCAGATGGAATTTAATGCAGACAAGTGTGAGGTGTTGAACTTCAGTAGGACCAACCAGAAAAGGTCTTACACAGTGAACAGTAGGGCACTGAAGAATGCGCTAGGACAAAGGGATCTGGGAATAAAGTCCATAATTCATTGGAAGAGGTGTCACAGGTGGATAGGTCCGTAAATAAAGCTTTCTTCATTAATCAATGTATTCAGTACAGAAGATGGGATGCTATGCTGAAATTTTATAAGATGTTGGTGAAGCCTAATTTGGAGTATTTTGTGCAGTTTTGGTCACCTACCTACAGGAAAGGTATACAGTAAATAAAATTGAAAAAGTACAGAGAAGATTTACAAGGATGTTGCCGGGACTGGAAGACCTGAGATATAAGGAAAGGTTGAATAGTTTAGGACTTTATTCCTTGGAACGTAGAAAATTGAGGGAATATTTGATAGAGATATACAAAATTATGAGGGGTATAAGGTTAAATGCAAGCAGGCATTTTCCACTGCGGTTGAGTGAGACTACACCTCGAGGTCATGGTTAAGGGTGAAAAGTGAAATGTTTAAGGAGAACATGAGGGGTAACTTCTTCACTGAGACAGTAATGAGAGTGTGAAATGATCTGCCAGCACAAGTAGTAGATGTAGAATTGATTTTCATATTTAAGAGAAGTTTGGATAGATGCATGGATGGGAGAGGAGAGGATGCAGATCAATGGGACAAGGCAGATTAGCAGTTCAACACAGACTGGATGGGTTGAACAGCCTGTTTCTGTTTTGTAGTGTTCTATGACTTTTTTATTGTTTGCAGAATTTGTTCTTTTTTCGCACATTGCATGCTTGTTGGCCTTTATTGTGTGGGGATTTATGTGGGTTCAATTGTGTTTCTTGGTTTTGTGGCTGACTGCAAGAAGATAAATCTCACGGTTATATATGCTTATACATCCTTTGATAATAAATATAGTTTAATCTTTGAAATTGGTTTGAGTTATAAGCTCAGCCAGCTCCATCATGGGTACTAGCCTTCCCAGCATCAAGGACATCTTCAAAAGGTGCCTCCACCTTAAGACGGCAGCATCTATCATTAAGGCTCCCATCACCCAGGATGCCCTCTTCTCACTGATACCACCAGGGAGGAGGTCCTTCAGACCTTTCAGCTTCCTGGGCATCTTCTCCCTAGTAACAGCAATGACACTCACTTCTGTGCCACGACACTATCACATTTCCGGCATTCTGTTAGTGTCGTTCCCAGTGAAGACTGACGAAGCTTATTAAATTCATCTGCTATTCCTTTGTCCCCCATTACTACCTTTCCAACGTAATTTTCCAGCCGTCTGATATCCACTCTCATCTCTCTTTTACTCTTTATATATCTGAAAATATTTCTGGTATCCTCTTTGTTATTATTGGCTAGCTTATCTTCGTATTTCATCTTTTCCCTCTTTATGGCATTTTTAGTTGCTTTCTTTTGCTTTTAAAGGCTTCCCAATTCTCAACTTTCTCTCTAATTTTTGCTTTATTATATACTCTCTCTTTTGCTTTCATGTTGTTTTTGACTTCCCTGTTCAGACATGTTTGCCTCATTCTCCCTTTAAAATACTTCATCTTTGGAATGTATCTTTCTTGCATCTTCCAAATTGCTCCCAAAAACTCCAGCCATTGCTGTTCTACCATCATCCCTGCTAGTGACCCCTTCCAATCAACTTTGGCCAGGTCCTCGCTCATGTCTCTGTAATTCCCTTTACTCCACTGCAATACGGATACAACCAATTTTGGCTTCTCTTTTTCAAACTGCAGGTTGAATTCTGTCATATTATGATCAGTGCTTCCAAAGGGTTCCTTTACCTTAAACTTCCTAATCATACCACCTAATCCAGAATTACCAATCCCCCAGTGGGTTCAACCACAAGCTCCTTCAAACAGCCATTTCATAGGCGTTCTATAACTTCTCTCCAGCACCAACCTAACTGCATATTGAAATCACCCATGCATATTGTACCATTGCTCTTTTGACATGCTATTTCTATCTCCCATTATAACTTATATCCCACATCCTGAATACTGTTCGGAGGCCTGTATATAACTATAATCAGGGTCTTCTTACCCTTATAATTTTTTAACTCTACCACAAGGATTCTACACCTTCCGATCCTATGTTGCCTCTTTCTAAGGATCTGATTTTAATTTTTTACCCAAGGGCCACCCCATCCCCTCTGCATACTGCCTGTCTTTTCGATACAAGGTGTAACCTTGGATATTAAGCTCCAAACTATGATCTTCTTTCAGCCACAACTCAGCAATGCCCCATGACATCATACCTGCTTATCTTTAACTGCACTACAAAATCATCTACCTTATTCCACGCACTTCATGCATTCAATTATAAAACCTTCAGTCTTGTATTCACCACTCTTTTCGATATTGTCCCCCATTATACTTCAGCTCATCTCACTGACTACAATTTTGCTCTATCATCTGCCTGTCCTTCCTCACAGTCTCACTACACACTGCCTCCGTTTGTAAACCAATTGCCCCATCCTCAGGTCTATCACTCTGGTTCCCATAACTCTGCCAAATTAGTTTAAACTGTTCCCAACAGCTCCAGCAAACCTTCCCGCAAGGATATTGACTCCCTCAGGTTCAGGTGAAACCCGTCCCTTTTGAAAAGGTCATGCCTTCCCCAGAAGATATCCCAATGATCCCAGAAATATGAAACACAGCCCCCTTGTGTTTCCTGGGAATACCGACAAGAAAATGAATCACAGGGTTGCATACAGTGACATATGCTGTATGTACTTGGATAATAAATTTACTTTCAACTTTAATTCTTGAAACCACTTGGTTTTTAGAAGTTCTTATATTCATCCTCTCTCTGCCCCTCTTGACTTTATAACACTTCTATTAGTGTGGGCACGTGGCCAAATGGTTAAGGCATTGGACTAGCGACCTGAAGGTCGTGAGTTCCAGCCCCAGCCAAGGCAATGTGTTGTGTCCTTGAGCAAGGCACTTAATCACACACTGCTCTGCGACAACACTGGTGCCAAGCTGTATGGGTCCTAATGCCCTTCCCTCGGACAACATTGGTGTCGTGGAGAGGGGAGACTTGCAGTATGGGCAGCTGCTGGTCTTCCATACAACCTTGCCCAGGCCTGTGCCCTGGAGAGTGAAGACTTTCCAGGCGCAGATCTATGGTCTTGCAAGACTAACAGATGCCTTTACCTTAAATCCCACCTCATTCTCAATGAACAAGTCCCAATCTGCTCAACTTCTGACCATAATTCAGTCCCTTGAGTACCAGCAACATCCTTCTACATCTCCTCTATACCCTTTCCTGCTTCATGGATGTCTTTCTAATAACAGGGTCATCAGAACTACACACTACATTCCAAATGCAGGCTCACCAAGGCCCTGATGATGAAGGTCAGTATGTCAAAGTGCTTCTTCACCACCCTATCTACCTGTGACACCACCTTCAGGGAATCAACTTCAAGCTCAGGTTTATTGTCATCTGACTGTACCAAACAAGACAAAGTTCCTCTGAACCAGAGGGCACCCACAAAACATATATTACACAGCACATAAATATTACCATAAATACATTAAAAAATTATTCAAAATGCATGTAGCACGCAGCACAGGTAAACAGTTAAACAGTAAACTGCTCATTGTCCTAATGACAAGACCTCGGTGGTGGCAGGGTATTCATTAGTCTCACAGTCTGAGGGAAGAAGCTGTTACCCACTCTGACAGTCCTAGTCCTGAGGTTCCTGTACCTTCTTCCTGATGGCAGTGGGTCAAAGAGATTGTGGGATGGGTGGTAGGGATCCCCAACAATGCTTCCAGCCCTTCATCTGTAACGCTCCCAGTAAGTGTCATAAATAGGGGGAAGGGAGAGCGTTTTTTACGATCTTCTGACAGTCTTGAGGTCCGATGCCTTGCAGCTTCCGCACCATACAATCCATGTACTTGTACTATGTCCCTCTATTTTACAACACTCCCCAGAGCTCAATCGGATAGATATAGTGGCATGCAAAAGTTTGGACACCCCGGTCAAAATTTCTGCTACTGTGAATAGTTAACTGAGTAGAAGATGAACTGATCTCCAAAAGTCATTAAGTTAAACTTGAAACATTCTTTTCAACATTTAAGCAAGATTAGTGTATTATTTTGTTTTGTATAATTTTAGAGTGGGAAAAAAAAGGAGCACCATGCAAAAATCTGGGCACCTCAAGAGATCTGAGCTCTCAGATAACTTTTACCAAGGTCTCAGACCTTAATTAACTTGTTAGGGCTATGGCTTGTTCACAGTAATCGTTAGGAAAGGCCAGGTGATGCAAATTTCAAAGCTTTATAAATACCCTGACTCCTCAAACCTTGTCCCAACAATCAGCAGCCATGGGCTCCTCTAAGCAGCTGCTTAGCACTCTGAAAATTAAAATAAATGATGCCCACAAAGCAGGAGAAAGCTATAAGAAGATAGCAAAGCGTTTTCAGGTAGCCGTTTCCTCAGTTCGTAATGTAATTAAGAAATGGCAGTTAACAGGAATGGTGGAGGTCAAGTTGAGGTCTGGAAGACCAAGAAAACTTTCCAAGAGAACTACTCGTAGGATTGCTAGGAAGGCAAATCAAAACCCATGTTTGACTGCAAAAGACCTTCAGGAAGATTTAGCAAACTCTGGAGTGGAGGTGCACTGTTCTACAGTGCAGCAACACCTGTACAAATATGACCTGCACGGAAGAGTCATCAGAAGAAAAGCTTTCCTGCGCCCTCACCACAAAATTCAGAGATTTGCAAAGGAACATCTAAACAAGCCTGATGCATTTTGGAAACAAGTCCTGTGGACTGATGAAGTTAAAATAGAACTTTTTGGCCGCAATGAGCAAAGGTATGTTTGGAGAAAAAAGGGTGCAGAATTTCATGAAAAGAACACCTCTCCCACTGTTAAGCACAGGGATGGATCGATCATGCTTTGGGCTTGTGTTGCAGCCAGTGGCATGGGGAACATTTAATGGTAGGGGGAAGAATGAATTCAATTAAATACCAGCAAATTCTGGAAGCAAACATCACACCATCTGTAAAAAAGCTGAAGATGAAAAGAGGATGGCTTCTACAACAGGATAATGAACCTAAACACACCTCAAAATCCACAATGGACTACCTCAAGAGGCGCAAGCTGAAGGGTTTGCCATGGCCCTCACAGTCCCCTAACATCATCGAAAATCTGTGGATAGACCTCAAAAGAGCAGTCCTTGCAAGACGGCCCAAGAATCTCACAGAACTAGAAGCCTTTTGCAAGGAAGAATGGGTGAAAATCCTCCAAACAAGAATTGAAAGACTCTTAGCTGGCTACAGAAAGCAATTACAAGCTGTGATACTTGCCAAAGGGGGTGTTACTAAGTACTGATCATGCAGGGTGCCCAAACTTTTGCTTCGGGCCCCTTTCCTTTTTTGTCACTTTGAAACTGTAAAAGATGGAAATAAAAAAGTAATCTTGCTTAAAATATGAAAGAAATGTGTCATCTTTAACTTTATGCCTTTTGGAAATCTGGTCATCTTTTACTCGCTTAGCTATTCACAGTAACAGAAATTTTGACCAGGGTGCCCAAACTTTTGCATACCGCTGTACATCCGAGGAGGATGAACAATTCTGGCAGTTTCCAGCCTTCCTTCACAAAATAACCAGTCAGGAGTCACTCCATTGTTACCCTGCCCCGCCCCCACCCATCATGAAGTTGAGGGCTTTGACCTGTAGCGCTGAACAGCCCGTTTCCATGCTATATAACCCCTTGGCTTATGAAGCTTATTTAAACTTATTTAATCTCCAGTTTATGAAGGAGTTCCTCCAGCATTTTGTGTGTGCTGCTCTGGATTTTCAGAATTGCAGAATCTCATCTTTATAATCTCCAACTTTTCCTGATTTTGATGAAAGACGATTAACTCTGCTTCACCCTCCACTGCCCCAAGGAATTCCAGCATCTGCAGTACTCTGCACCCACCCTTATCAGTTGATTCTGCTACCTTGAGCACCTACAACTGTGTACAGAATATTGAACAGTACAGCACAGTATAGGCCCTTCAGCCCTGCTGACTATTCAATCCACTTCCAAGATCAATCTAATCCATAAAACCATAAGACATAGAAGCAGGATTACACCATTCAGCCCATCGCGTCTGCTCTGCAATTCCACCATGGCTGATCCCGGATCCCACTCAACCCCATACACCTGCCTTCTCGCCATATCCTTTGATGTCCTGACCAATCAGGAAACTATCAATTTCTGCTTTAAATATACACATGGACTTAGCCTCCACTGCAGTCCGTGGCAAATCATTCCACAGATTCACTACTCTCTGGCTAAAAAAAAAATTCCTCCTTAACTCTGATCTAAAAGGTCACCCCTCAATTTTGAGGCTGCGCATTCGAGTTCTAGATACCCACAACAGAGGAAACATCCTCTCCATATCCACCATATCTAATCCTTTCAACATTTGGTAGGTTTCAATGAGATCCTCATGCGTTCTTCTAAATTAAAGTGAGTACAGGCCCAAAGCTGCCAAATGCTCCTCATATGTTAACCCCTTCATTCCCAGAATCATCCTCATGAACCTCCTCTGGACTCTCTCCAATGACAACACATTGTTTCTGAAATGGGGCCCAACTGTTGACAATACTCCAAGTGCGGCCTGACTAGTGCCTTATAAAGGCTCAGCATTATCTCCTTGCTTTTATATTCTATCCCCCTTGAAATAAATGGCAACATTGCATTTGCCTTCTTTACCACAGGCTCAACCAGTAAATTAACCTTCTGGGAATCTTGTATGATGACTCCTAAGTCCCTTTGAACCTCTGATGTTTGAATTTTAGATAATAGTCCAACTACTGTTCCTTTTACCAAAATGCATGATCATACATTTCCCAACACTGTATTCCATTTGACACTTTTTTTGCCCATTCTTCCAATTTGTCTAAGTCCTGCTATAAGCACATTGCTTCCTCAGCACTACCTACCCCTCCACCTATCTTCATATCATCTGCAAACTTTGCCACAAAGCCATCAATTCCATTATCTAAATCATTGATAAACAATGTGAAAGGTAGCGGTCCCAATACTGACCCCTGAGGAACACCACTAGTCACTGGCAGTCAACCAGAAAAGGCCCCTTTTATTCCCACTCACTATCCCCTGCCTGTCAGCCATTCCTCTATCCATGCCAGTAACTTTCATGTAACACCATAGGATTTTATCTTATTAAGGAGCCTCAAGCGAGGCGCCTGCCTTCTGAAAATCTAAGTGACATCCAATGCCTCTCCTTTGTCTGCCCTGCTTCCTTACTTCCTCTATCCATGCCAGTATCTTTCCTTTAACACCACAGCATTTTATCTTGTTAAGCAGCCTCACATGTGGCACATTATCAGATGCATTCTAAAAATTTAAGAAAATGCCGCAAAGAACTTTAACAGATTTGTCAGACAAAATTTCCCTTTACAGAATGATGGTTTTGACTTATTTTATCATTAGTCTCCAAGTACCTGAAAATCTTATCCTTAATAATAGACATAAACACTTTCCCAACCACGGAGGTTAGGCTAACTGCCCCATAATTTCCTTTCTTTTGCCTTCCTCCTTTCTTAAGAGTGGAGTAACATTTGCTATTTTCCATTCCTCCAGAACCATGCCAAAATCAAGTGATTCTTGAAAGATCATGACCAATGCATCTGTTATCCCTTCAGCAACCTCTCTCAGGGCTCTAGGATGTAGACCATCTGGCCCAGCGGACTTATCCACCTTAAGACCCTTGAGTTTACCTGGCACTTTTTCCTTCTCTCGCACACAGTGCTCCATTTTTCATTCATCCACGTGCCTATCTAAGAGACTCTTAAATGTCCCTGATGTACCTGCTCCTACCAGCAGCCCTGGCCATGCCCCCATTACTCTCTGTGTAAGCAACCTACCTCAGACCTGTAGTTTCCTCCAAATACTTTTTTCAATTGCTATTGTATTCCTTCTAACAATATAATTATTTCTTCTTCGGCTGTCACAATGGCAAAATACTCCATCACCCAGGACATGTCCTCTTCTCATTGCTACCACCAAGGAGGAGGTACAGGAGCCTGAAGACACACACTCAATGTTTCAGGAACCCCTTCTTCCCTTCTGCCATCAGATTTCTGAAAGGACAATGAACCCATGTGCACTTCCTCAGTATGTATTTGTGCTCTCTTTTGCACTACTTACTTAATTTAATAGTTAATATGTATTTCTTATTATAATTTAGTTTTTTATTCTGCATTGCGATGTACTGCTGCTGCAAAACAATTACATTTCACGACATATACCAGTGATATTAAGCCTGATTCTGATTGCAACTGAATACAGAGGCAAATACAAATTTACGATCTTAGCTTCACATTTTATCTCTGTTACCACATCTTCTTCCCCTAATTGGTTTAACCCATTGACTAGTCGTTTTGTACTTATGTATTTATTCAGTCTAACAAAAGTCTATGCATGACTGGCACAGTTACGATAACGGTTAGTGTGGGGGCACAGACACAATGACCAAGTGCTGAGCATAAGACGATAAGACATAAGAGCAGAATCGGGCCATTTGGCCCATCGAGTCTATTTCATCAGGGCCGATGTATAATCCCTCTCAAACCTATTCTCCTGACTTCTCCCTGTCACCTTTGATGCCCTGATTCATCAAGAACCTATCAACCTCTGCTTTAAATATATTCAGTGACTTGGCCGACCTCCACAGATTCATTACCCTCCGGCTAAAGAAGTTCTACCTCATCTCTATTCTAATGGACGTTATTCTCTTCTGAGGCTGTGCCTTCTGGTCCAAGACTCCCCCACTATAGGAAACAGCCTCTCCACAAGCACTCTACTTCAGCCTTTCAATTTTTGATAGGTTTCTATTAGACAGACTTTACTGAAACAACATAAGGCATTAAGCACTTCTTGTGCATCCAAAACATCGTGGTGACAAAGGAGTTAACAGACAGACTGTTAAAGAACACAGAATACTGTCATAATCTCAAGGGCACCACCCAGTTCAATAAGCAGACCAGCCATTTCTGGCCCAGTGCTTGTTCAACCGCACTTTCAGTTCCTGTATGAACCTGCCTTCCCTGCCCTCTTTAAGAATTATACTTTTCAGGTTTTCTCTTCTACTGAAGTCAAATCGAAAGAGTTGTTGAACTTACAGTGAGACGGGGCCGAGAGGCAGCGAGCAGAAATGTGTCCTCCAAACCTCAAAGCCCCAGGGTTGCACACTCTACAGCTTCTGGCAGGAGTCTACTGCAAACCCCACCAAATCTTCCCTCCTACATCCCTCCCCTTCGCTCCGATCCCAGCAACAATTCCAAATATGGAAAATTACAACAAAAATTACAGGCACAATTTCTGGAAACAGAAAGTAATTGTGCCACAGTGCCGCTCCCGTAAACTATGCAGTTCAAGCTAACAGCAACCTTAGTAATCAAAGTGAATGCAGCTAAAGGAATGATTTGTGACTGCTCTCGTAACACAACAGCAATCCCCCACATTGACTGAGCCAGCGTCAGTGACCATTACAACTACAGATTCCTACACATCCCACAGTCACACTTACACACTAACACCCCCGTCCCACAGATTCACATTTACACACTAACACACCCGTCCCACAGTAAAATTTACACATTAATTCACCTGTCCCACAGTCACATTTACACACTAACACCATGTCCCACAAAAGTCACATTTACACACTAACACAACCATCCCACAATAATATTTACACATTAATGCACCCATCCTGCAGTCACATTTACACACTAATGTACACACCTCACAGTAACATTTACACACTAAAGCATACACCCCACAGACTCACATTTACACACCAACACACCTGTGCCACAGTCACATTTACACACCAACACACCCATCCCATAGACTCATATTCGCACTCTAACACATCCGCCCCACGGAATAATATTTACACGCTAACACACCCATCCCAGAGTCACATTTACACACTATCACACCATCCCACAGTCACATTTACACACCAACACATGCCCCAGAGTAATATTTGCACACTAACACACCATCTCACAGAGCAATTTTTACACATTTACACACACATCCCAGAGTTACATTTACACACCAACACACTTGTCCCAGTCACATTTACACAACAACACACTTGTCCTGGTCACATTTACACACCAGCACACCTGTCCCAGTCACATGTACACACCAACACACCTGTCCCGGTCACATTTACACACCAACACACCTGTCTCTGCACAGTAATATGTACACACTAACAGATCATCCTATAGAGTAATATTTACACACTAATACACAAGTCCCAGAGTCACATTTACACACCAACACACCTGCCTCACAGTCACACTTACACACCAATGCACATGTCCGACAGCCACATTTACACACTAATACACCTACCTCACTGAGTAATACTTACACACAAAAGCACATATTCCACAGAGTGATATTTACAAACACAGGCATCCCACAAAGTAATATTTACACACTAATGCACGCTGTGCCACACTGTATATTTTCGAACTTATCCGCACTATCACTGGCATTCCCCAAATGCGCAAAGTAACACAAGTCCCCAACCATTACACCCAATGTACATCTTGACATGGGTGATGTGGGCACTTACTGATGGATGCCGACCTTTCTGGGGCATGGCCTTTTGAAGGTGTCCTGGACGCTGGGGAGACTGGGGCCCATGAGGGAGCTGGCTGAGTTTACAACTTTTGCAGACTTTCACAGCATGCCCCGCCCGCGTAAAGCAATGAACTGCAACTCCTATATTATTACAAATTCCTCTTCTTACTATCATACACTAAAATATGCTTCAAAGCATTACCCCTTCCCCATGGAGTCATAGAGATCTACAATACGGAGACCAGCCCATCAGCCCATCTAGTCTATTCTGAAACCACCTATTTTTAATCGACCTGCACTGTAACATAGCCCCCATATCTCTACTATTCATGTACCTATCCAAACTCCCTCTTAATTGTTGAAATCGAGCTCACATGCTCCACTCGTGTTGGCTGCTCATTCCACACTCTGAGTGAAGAAGTTTCCCCTCATGTTCCCCTTAAACTTCTCACCTTTCACCCTTAACCCATGACCTCTGGTTGTAGTCCCACCCAACCTCAGTGGAAAAAGCCTGCCTGCATTCACTCTATCTATACCCCTCGTAGTACACCCCTACATAACAGTAGGAAGAAGCCACTTAGCCCGCCATTCAGTATGATCACAGCACCTCTGCCTTAAGACTTCCTCTTTTACAAACTTCCTAAAACGCAACTCACCATTAGGTCTGTCCAAAGCAACGCTCACAAAATGCTGATCTGGCAGCATCTGTGGAAATGAATAAACAGTTGATGTTTTGAGCCGAGACCCTTCTTTAGGACTGAGAAGGGTGGAGGAAGATGCCATAACCCTGGTGAATATGTGATGTTGCACCTCAGGAGGGCAAGTGCAAGGAGACGTAACAGTGTTGGGATCCAAGTTCACAGCTCCTTGAAAGTGGCTACACAGGTCTATAACGTGGTTAAGAAGGCTTATGGGATGTTTACTTTTACTAGTCAAGGCATTGAGTTCAAAAGTCAGAAGGTTATGCTGCAGCTTTATAAAACTTTAGTTTGGCCACATCTGGGGTATTGTGTACAGTTCTGGTCGCTCCACTCTAGGAAGGATGTAGAAGCTTTGGAGAGAGTGCAGAAGAGGTTTACCAGGATGCTGCCTGGTTTAGAGGGCATGTGCTATCACAAGAGGCTGGATAAACTTGGGTTGTTTTCTCTGAAGTGTTGGAAGCTGGGGGGAGATCTGATGGAGGTTTGTAAGACTATGAGAAGCATCGATGAGAGAATATCTGTTCCCAGTGTTAAAATGTCTAACACCAGAAGGTGAGAGAGGGGATGTTCAAGGGGGACGTGAGAGGTAAGGTTTGTTCTCAGTGAGTCATGGATGCCTAGAATGTGCTGCCTGGTATGGTAGTAGAGGCAAATACATTAGAGGCTTTTAAGAGTCGTTTGGATAGGCATATGGATGTAGGGAAGGTGACGAGAAATGGACATGGTGTAGGTAGGAGGGATCAGAGTTTGGACGCTTTTTAGATGATTCACCACAACCTTGTGGGCTGAATTGCCTGATTTTACACTGTACTCTTCTATGTTCTAGAACAGATGAGGGGAGGGGAAAGAGGCCTGCTGCCAGGTGATAGGTGATGCCAGATGGGTGGGGAAGGTCAAGGGCTAGAAACGAAGGAATCTGATAGGAAAGGAGAGTGATCCATAGGAGGGAGGGATGGAGGAAGGGGCCCAGCAGGAAGTATAGGCAGGTGAGTAAGAGGGAAAAGGTCAGAGTGGGGAATAGATGAAAGGGGAAGATTTGTTTCTCGAAAGAGAAGTTGATATTCATGCCATCAGGTTGGTGGATGCCAAGCAGAATATAAGGTGCTGCTCCTCGACCCTGAAGATGGCCTCATCTTGGCACAATAACAGGCCACGGGCCAACACGTCAGAATGGGAATTATCATTTTTGGCCACTGGGAAGTCTCACTTGTGGCAGATGGTGTGGATGTGTCTGTCCACCCCAGTTTCACAAAGAAACCATCCCACTTGATTATTAAGGTACATATGTGCCACCATATTCCTTTTCTTACGAAAATCAATTTCCCCTGGGATCAATAAGTTATGACTATGACTATGACTATTATGAGAAATCACAGGAAAATAATAAGCAACACCCACAAAATGCTGGGGGATCTCAGCAGGCCAGGTAGCATCTATGGAAAAGGGCAAAGAGTCAACATTTCAGTCCGAGACCCTTCTTCAGGATTGGAGAAAAGAGATGGGAAGCTAGAGTAAAAAGGTGCATTGAGAGGAGGAAGACGTACAAGGTAGTAAGTGATAGCTGAAAACCAGGAGGAGGGGGGGAATGCCCGTTGGAGATGGCGTAAGTTACAGAGAATTATCTGCTGTAACTGTAGGCTAGTGGGTGGTAGGTGAGGTCAAGAGGAACCCTATCCCTGGTAGGGTGGTGGGAGGATGGGGTGAGGGCAGATGTGTGCAACATGGAAGAGATGCTAGCGAGGGCAGTGTTGATGGTGGAGAAAGGGAAGCCCTTTTCTTTGAAGGAGGAGGACATCTTCGTCCTGGAATGAAAAGCCTCATCCTGAGAACAGATGCGGCACAGGCAGAGGAACTGACAGAAGGGTATGGAATTTTTACAAGTAACAGGGTGGGGAGAGGTATAATTCAGGTGGCTGTGAGAGTCCATATGTTTATAAGACCATGAGACATAGGAGCAGAATTAGGCCATCTGGCCCATCGAGTCTGCTCCGCCATTCAATCATGGCTGATCCTTTTTTCTCATCTCCTCTTCAACCCATGTCCAATCAAGAAACCAATCATGGCTGATCGCCTCTTCAGCCCCACTCCCTGGCCTCCTCCCCGTAACCTTTGATGCTATGTCCCATCAAGAACTATCCAGCTCTGCCTTAAATACACCCAGTGACCTGACCTCCACAGCTGCCTGAGGTAATAAGTTCCACAAATTCACCACTCTCTGGCTAAAGAAATTTCTCTGCATCTGTTTTAAATGTAAGCCCCTCTATCCTGAGTCTGTGCCCTCTTGTCCTAGACTCCCCCACCATGGGAAACACCCTTTCCAAATCTACTCTGTCTCGGCCTTTCAGCATTTGAAAGGTTTCAATAAGATGCCCCCCATCCTTCTAAATTCCAGCGAGTACAGACCCAGAGCCATCAAACGTTCCTCGTATGATTACCCTTTCACTCCTGGAATCATCCTTGTGAACCTCCTCTGAACCCTCTCCAATGCCAGCACATCTTTTCTAAGATGAGGGGCACAACACTGTTCACAATACTCAAGGTGAGGCCCCACCGGTGCCTTATAAAGCCTCAGCATCACATCCTTGCTCTCGTATTCTAGACCTCTTGAAATAAATGCTAACATGGCATTTGCCTTCCTCACCACCAACTCAACCTGCAAGTTAACCTTCAGGGTATTCTGCACAAGGATTCCCAAGTCCATCTGCATCTCAGATTCCTGGATCTTCTCCCCGTTTAGAAAACAGCCCGCACATTAATTTCTACAACCAAAGTGTGTGACCATGCATTTTCCAACATTGTATTTCATTTGCCACTTCCTTGCCCATTTTCCTCATCTGTCCTTCTCCTAATAAGTCCTTCTGCATCCTACCTGTTTCCTCAACACTACCTGCCCCTCCACCAATCTTTGTATCATCTGCAAAATTGGCAACAAACTGTCTATTCCATCATCTAAATCATTGAAATACAGCATATAAAGAAATGGTCCCAACACTGACCCCTGCGGAACACCACTCGTCACTGGCAGCCAACCAGAAAAGGATCCTTTTATTCCCACAAAAGTTATCAGCAGATAAGCTAGTAGCAGTGGTAGTAGTAGTAGTAGCAGCAGCAGCAGTAGTAGTAGTAGTAGTAGTAGTAGTAGTAGTAGTAGTAGTCATACTTTATTGATCCCGGGGGAAATTGGTTAATGTCTCCAGAAGCTGTCTCCAGAAATGGAGACAGAGAGATGAAGAAAGAGGATGGAGGTGTCGGAAATGGACCAGGTAAATTTGAGGGCAGGATGGAAGGTGGAGGCAAAGTTGATGGAGTCAACAAACTCTGCATGGGTGCAGGAAGCAGCACCAATGCAGTCGTCAATGTAGCATAGGAAAAGTTGGGGAGTTAATACCAGTGTAGGCTTGGATCAAAGACTGTTTCACGTAGCCAGCAAACAGGCAGGCACAGCTGTGACCAATGCAAGTGTACGTGGCTACACCTTCTGTTTGAAGGAAGTGGGAGGAGCCAAAGGAGAAATTATTGAGATCAAGGACCAGTTCTGCCAGATGGAGAGTGGTGGTGAAGGGGAACTGGTTGGGTCTGGTGTCCAGAGAGAAAGAGAGCTTTGAAGCCATCCTGATGGGGGGGGGGGGCGCGGGGTGTGGAGGTGCATAGGGACTGGACATCCATAGTGAAACTGAGATGATCAGGGCCATGGAATTGTAAATCATTGAACAGATCAAGAGCATGTGAAGTGTCACAGATGTAGGTAGGAACAGACTAAACCAGGGGCATAAAACTCAGTTAAGGTGTACAGATATAGAAGCATAGAAAAACTACAGCACAATACAAGCCCTTCAGCCCACAATGCTCTACCAAACATGTACTTACTTTAGAAATTACCTAGGGTTACCCATAGTCCTCTATTTTTCTCAGCTCCATGTACCTATCCAAAAGACTCTTAAAAGACCCTATTGTATCGCCTCCACCACCGCCACCGGCAGCCCGTTCCACGTACTGTACTCACCACTCTCTAACTTACCCCTGTACATCTCCTCTGTACCTACCTCCAAGCGCCTTAAAACTGTGCCCTCTTGCGATAGCCATTTCAGCCCTGGGAAAAAGCCTCTGACTATCCACACAATCAATGCCCCTCATCATCTTATACATCTCTATCAGGTCACCTCTCATCCTCTGTTGCTCCAAGGAGAAAAGGCTGAGTTCACTCAACCTATTCTCATAAGGCATACCCCCCAATCCAGGCAACATCCTTGTAAATCTCCTCTGCACGCTTTCTATAGTTTCCACATCCTTCCTGTAGTGAGGTGACCAGAACTGAGCACAGTACTCCAAGTGGGGTCTGACCAGGGTCCTATATAGCTGTAACATTACCTCTGAGCTCTTAGACTCAATCTCACAGTTGATGAAGGCCAATGCACTGTATGCCTTCTTAACCACGCAGTCAACCTGCGCAGCAGCTTTGAGTGTCCTATGGACTTGGACCCCAAGATCCCTCTGATCCTCCACACTGCCAAGAGTTTTACCATTAATACTATATTCTGAAATCATATTTCACCTACCAAAATGAACCTCCTCACACTTATCTGGGTTAAATTCCATCTGCCACTTCTCAGCCCAGTTTTGCATCCTATCTAAGTCCTGCTGTAACCTCTGACAGCCTTCCACGTTATCCACAACACATCCAACCTTTGTGTCATCATCAAATTTACTAACCCATCCCTCCACTTCCTCATCCAGGTCAGTTATAAAACTCACGAAGAGAACACATCCCAGAACAGATTCCTAAGGCACACCACTGGTCACCAACCTCTGTGCAGATTATGACCCATCTACAACCACTCTTTGCCTTTTGTGAGCAAGCCAATAAGTTCAGTGGGGCAGGAACAAGCAGAAACAATGGGTCTACCTGGACAGGGATGAAAAAGTAGTAATATGATTTTCTCCAGCATCTTGTGTGTGCTATCCTGGGATTTCCAGCATTGCAGAATTTCATCGCAATACGTAATAAAAATAAAACTACAAATTACTATATGCAGAAATTAAATTTTTAAAGCAGTGCAAAAACAGGGCAAAAATAAAGAGGAAGGCCACACAGAAAATGCTGGGAACACATCGCTTCTACCGAGGAAATTGTTGATGGTTTGCTGGAAGCTCCTACATTATTAGCAGCTTCTCGGAACAGTTCAAAGTACATACATGTCACCATATACAGCACTAAAGATTCATTTTCTTGCGGGTATTCACAGTTCAGTGATGGAGTGAGCAAAGTTATTCCCTCTGGCTCAGGAGCCTGATGGTTGCAGAGTAATAACTGTTCCTGAACCTGGTGGTGTGGGCCCTGAGACTCCTGTACCTCCTTCCCGAAGGCAGCAGTGAGAAGAAAGCATGGTCTCGTTGGTGGGGATCCTTAATGATGGATGCTGCTTTCCAGTGCAGCACTTAACGTAGATGCAACCAGTCAATAAACTCTCCACCGTGCATCTATAAAGGTTTGTCATGGATATCGCATGTTGAGGGTGTATGAGGTGTCCAGGGAGGGGTAGCATATCTGGTGAAGGGGCTTGTTGTGTCCGTTCCAGGACAACTCACTCACCTTTCATTTCCACTGGACACACTCTCAGCTCTCACCTGTGGCTCCACGTAGCTGTTTGTGACAGCGGCTACAGCCCGGTACACCGCAGGCTAGCCCAGATGAGGGTAGCCGGCAGCCTCACAGCCAGCTGAGAGAGGGACAAGCCTGCCCTTGCATGCAAAGTCAGTTCTGGTGGATTCGGCAAATAAGGTCAACAGTGAGATTCTGCAGCCAGGAAGCCGATTCTGCAATGCTTCATGCAGAGTAAAGGGCATGACAAGGCACAGTAAAGCCATGGTCATCTGCGTCTAGTTTGTGACAACTGCTTGTACCACTGAAATCAATGTCTCAGGTCAAGAGAGTGGAACTGCCTCAGCACAACAGCTTTTCCACTGTTAAAAACTCTCCCATACAGGCCTTTTGGAAAGATATGGACATTGTATCGGCAGGGAAGGATTAGTTTAGTTCACCATTTGATTACTAATTTAATTGGTTCCGCACAACATGTGCTGCACTGTTCTATGTTCTAGAAAGAATTGTACAGACAGAGGAACTGTTGTAACTTATACTGACTACCAGAAAGGGCAGTGGAATTCGATTCTCGAGGAACTTCCGAACGGCACTTGAGTGTATATTGGGGAAAAGTGATTTTCAGAGTCCTGGTAGGTGACTTCATAGAGATGTACAAGATGATTAAGATGCATAGATAGAGTAATTAGCCAGAGATTTTCTTAGGGTGAAAATGACTAATCATTCTGAAAAATAAGGACCCCATCACCCTCTTCTCATTACTACCATCACAAATTCAACATTTCAGTAACAACTTCTTCACCACTGCCATCAGATTTCAGAACCAATGAACCCTAACTCACTATCTTTTTGCACGACTTACTTACTTGATTTAATTTTTTATGTATTACTTATTGTAATTTATAGTTTTTATTATGATGTATTGGATGTACTCTTGCCACAAAACAACAATTTTCATGACGTATGCCAGTGATATTAAACCGGATTTTGATTCTGATGCTGAATACAGGGGGCATAATTCTGAGGAGATTGAAGGGAAGTATAGGAGGATGTCATTGGTAAGTTTTTTTCACACAGAGAGCGGTGGGTGTGTGGAACCCATTTCCAGGGATGGTGGCAGAGGCAGATACATCAGGGCCATTTAAAAGACTCTTCGATAGGCATATGGATGATAGAAAATGAAGGGCTAAGTGGGAGGGAATGGTCATATTGATCTTAGAGTAGGTTAAAACACTGGCACAACATTGTGGGCCGAAGGGCTTATACTGTGCTGTAATGGTGACCAGGGTTAAATTCCCGCCACTATCTCTCACCAGTTTGTATGTTTTCCCTGAGACCGGATAGGATTCCTCTGGGTGCTCTGGTTTCTTCCCATAGTCCAAAAGCATACCGGTTAATTGGTCACTTGACTGTATGTTTGCAATGTGGGCTCTGTGGGCCAAAATGGCTGTTACTGCGCAGTCTAAGTAAAATAAAATCTCACAGACCAGGAAGCAGACCCAAGAGACTGAAACAGCCCCCACCATGATGTTTCTGTTGTGAGTGAAGAGCTGTCCTTAGACGTGCTTGAAGTGGACTGCTCAGCTGAGCTGGACCATGCACAGTGGAAAAAGATGCCTTGTGCAATGGAGTATGTACAGCACCAGTCACATTCACTCACTTCACTGCTTTGTACTCAGTCAGGGATGACTGTGCTGAAACTTTGAACTTGGCTATTACTAGCTTCAGCCACACCCCAAATACTTTGAAACACCTCACATGCAATGAGGGACTTTGAACTTCTCATGAACACATACTCAACTGAACATAACAAGCAGCTGCCTACAAAAAGGAACCATCTGACATCTTTCCTGATAAGGGAAGGGAGCATACTTCAGTCTCGCAAACTTCCACAGATGTACTGTGGAGTGCAGTCTAACTGATTGCATCACCATCTGATATGAAGAGGCCACTGCACAGGATCAGAAAAAGCTGCAGAAGGTTGTAAACTCAGTCAGCTCCATCATGGGCACCAGCCTCCCCAGCACTGAGGACATCTCTATTTTTTTTCTTTTTTTTTTGCTTTATTTTTCCACTACTAACTTATTTATATACAGTACTGTGCAAAACTCTGAGGGTACCCTAGATTTTTTTATATGGTTTCAACTGGTATGGCCGCCACAGAGCTCTGATCTCATAGACATCAAGGCTGTCTGGGAAGAAAGCGAGACAGCCAACCTCTCTAAGATGCTTGGACAACCTACCAGCTGATTTTCTTATAAAATCGCACCACAGTGTACCTAAGAGAATTAATGCGGTTTTAAATCAAAGGGTAATCACAACAAATCTTGATTATTAATTTGATTTAGGTTTTTTTGCTGTTTACTGCTCTTTATAGTACAAACTTTGTAATTTTTTGATATTTAGAAACTTCATTTCATTATTTTTGAAAGCATCCTAACTTTACAGAAGCAACACACACAAGATGCTGGTGAACACAGCAGGCCAGGCAGCACCCATAGGAAGAAGCACAGTCGACGTTTCAGGCCAAGACCCTTCGTCAGGACTAACTGAAAGAAGAGCTAGTAAGAGATTTGAAAGTGGGAGGGGGAGGGGGAGATCCAAAATGATAGGAGAAGACAGGAGGGGGAGGGATGAAGCTAAAAGCTGGAAAGTTGATTGGCAAAAGGGATACAAGGCTGGAGAAGGGAGAGGATCATGGGACGGGAGGCCTAGGGAGAAAGAAAGGGGGAGGGGAACACCAGAGGAAGATGGAGAGCAGTCAAGGAGTTATTGTGAGAGGGACAGAGGGAGAAGAAAGAGAGAGAGAGAGAGAAAAGGGGGAATTAATTAATAAGGAATGGGGTAAGAATGGGAGGAGGGGCATTAACGGAAGTTAGAGAAGTCAATGTTCATGCCATCAGGTTGGAGGCGACCCAGGCGGAATATAAGGTGTTGTTCCTCCAACCTGAGTGTGGCTTCATCTTGACAGTAGAGGAGGCCGTGGATAGACATATCAGAACAGGAATGGGACGTGGAATTAAAACGTGTGGCCACTGGGAGATCCTGCTTTACAGAACTTTTTTTTAAGGTGTGGTGAAGACTTGCACAGTACATACTGCATTTATATATTTATTACTGTAATTTAGCTTTTGTATATGATATACTGCTGCCACAAAAAAAATTTCACGACACCTTTTAATAGCACTCACTTCTCTTCCCTCACACCCTTCAACACTTGGCACACTGCTAGTCTCTTCCACAGTGAAGACTGATGAAAAATACTCATTTAGTTCATCTGCTCCCCCCCCCCCATTATTGTTCCTCTGGCCTCATTTTCTAGCGGTCCTAGAACATAACATAAGAAATAGGAACAGGAGTAGGCCATCTGGCCCATCGAGCCGACTCCACCATTCATTAAGATCATGGCTGATCTGGCCAAGGACTCACCTCACCTATCTGCTGTTTCCCCATAACCCTATATCCACTCTCATCTCTCTTTTCTTTTTTACATACTTGAAAAAGCTTTTACTATCCACTTTGATGCTGTTTGCTCGCTTGCTTTCATATTTCATCTTTTCCCTCCTAATGCTTCTTTTAGTTGCTCTCTGTAGGTTTTAAAAGCTTCCTAATCCTCTGTCTTCCCACTAATTTTTGCTTTGTTGTATGCCCTGTCTTTTGCTTTGACTTCCCTTGTCAGACACGGTTGTACTATATTGCCATTTGAGTATTTCTTTGTTTTTGGAACACATCTATCCTCATCTTCCTAATTTTTCCTAGAAACTCACTCTACTGCTGCTCTGCTGTCATCCCTGCCAACATCTCCTTCCAACTTACTTTGGCCAACTCGTCTCTCATACCACTGTAACTTCCTTTATTCCACTGAAATACTGCTACATCGAAATTTACTTTCCCCCCATCAAATTTGAAGTTGAACTCAATCATATTGGGATCACTGCCTCCTACGGCTTCTTTCACCTTAAGCTCTCTAATCACCTCCGGTTCATTACATAACACCCAATCCAGTATAGCTGATCCCTCAGTAGGCTCAACAACAAACTGGTCTAAAAAGCCGTCTCGTAGACTTTCAACAAACTCACTCTCTTGAGATCCATTTCCAACCTGATTTTCCCAATCGACCTGCATGCTGAAATTTCCCATGACTATCGCAACATTGCCCTTGTGACAAACCTTTTCTGTTCCCTGTTGTAATCTGTAGTCCACATCCCAGCCACTGTTGGGAGGCCTGAATATAACTGCCATAAGGGTCCTTTTACCCTTGCAGTTTCTAATTCAACCCACAAGGATTCAACATCTTCCAATCTTATGTCACATCTTTCTACTGATTTGATGTAAGATGTATGATTATTGGATGATCGGGATGCCATTTTTTTTATACTGGGGGGGAGGTGGGTTTAATGTTTCTCTCTGAGTTACTTTCATATTCTTTCTTTGTTTTGTGGCTACCTGGAGAAAAACAAATTTCAGAGTTGTATATGGATACATGCTTTGATAATAAATGAACCTTTGAATTTGAATTCAATCATTCAGATCTTTAACCAAAACCAGGAAGAAGGGGCAAATCACTCATTCCCAGCGACTCGGGACTGGTTTTCTGTACCCTTTAGAATTGTTTTGAAAGCTCTCAATGGTTTGGAACCACAGCACATCACAGAGTTGCTTTCATTTTATGATCCTGCTTGAGCTCTCAGGAGTCCTTCCATCGGACTCTTAAATTTAACAATCTCCTTCAAAAGATCATGAATAGGTCAGCTTTTTTGAATGAAGCTTCTAATACTTTCTCCCATTGTAAAGCATTTTGAACTACATCATCTGGATGAAAAGTGCTCTGTAACCCAGTTATAAAACTATAATGTTCTCTGGGTCTATGACTCTATGTATTTAAAGCCGGAGGCAGGGTCAGGGAGTTCAAGGGTAAGGCACAAGTGTCTTTGCACAGACGCAGGTGGGTGGCTGGAATGCTCCACCTGGGGTGATGGTAGAGGCAAATTTAGACTGACACATGAATATGCAGAGAATGGAGGGGTATGGGCTTTGTGTGGCAGAAGGAATTAGGGACAATGCAGTGGGCGGAAGGGCTTGTTACTGTGCTGTGCTGTACAATGCTTAGACCAAGCTATCAGAACTAGCAGACTGAAAAGGGACGGGTTACACCTGAGCCTGAGGGGATCCAATATCCTTACGGGCAGGGTGGCTGGAGTTGTTCAGGTGGGTTTAAACTAATTTGACGGGGAGTGAGAACTGGAGTGACAGTGCTGAAGATGAGGGAGTTGGGTTTACAAACAGAAGCAATGTGTAGTGAGACTCCAAGCAAGGAGAGACTGGTGATAGGGCAAAATTGCAGTCAACAGGATGAGTTGCAATGTACAAGGCAGAGTGAATACAGGACTGAAGGTGCTATATTTGAATGTGTGCAGTATATGAAATAAGGTTGATGACCTTGTTGCACAGTTACAGATTAGCAAGTATGATATTATAGGCATCACTGAATCATGGCTGAAAGATTATAGCTGGGAGTTTAATGTCAAAGAAAACACATTGTATCGAAAGGACAGGCAGACAAGCAGAGAAGGCACTGCTCTGTTGGTAAAAAAAAATGAAATCAAATCATTCGAAAGAGGTGACATAGGGTCAGAAGGTATTGAATCATTGTGGATAGAGCTAAGGGACTACAAGGGTAAAAAGACCCTGATGGAAGTTGTAAAAGTCGCGGGGGACTTCAGTATGCAGGTAGACTGAGAAAACCAGGTTGGCACTGGATTCCTGGAGGGGGTATTTCCAGAATGCCTACAAGATGGCTTTTTAGAGCAGCTCATGGTGGAGGCCACAAGGTGATCAACTATTCTGGATTGAGTGTTGTGCAATGAACTGGAATTGATTAGAGAGCTTACGTAAAAGAACCCGCAAGGAAAAATGATCACACAATCAAATTCACACTGGAATTTGAGGAGAAGCTAAAGTGAGATGCAGCAGCCATGATGCAACGGTGGAGCAGACTCGATGGGTGTATATCTTATGCTCTAAAAAATTGAGAGATACTGACAAACCCAGTGATTGGACAAGGACATGCCAACTGGAGAGTAGTGGAAAACTATGAGATATTCACTTTGATAGGAGAAAGTACTTAAAAGCTTATAAATCTCTAGTTAGGCCACACCTGGAGAATTAAACACAGTTCTCGTGACCACCACACCCCTCCCCCCGCTGAGACTTTGGAGAGGGTACAGAAGAGGTTTACCAGGATTTACCTGGATTAGAGAACATGTGCTATAACGAGAGGTTGGACAAACTTGGGTTGTTTTCTCTGGAGCAGAAGAGGCGGAGGTCCGACTGAAGTTTATAAAATTATGAGAGATATAGATAGAGTAGACAGACAATATTTTTTCCCAAGTGTTGAAACATTGAACAACAGAGGGCATGTGTTTAAGGTGAAAGGGGGCAATTTCAAACAAGATGTAAGGGGCAAGTTTTTTTTACAAAGTGAGTGGTGGGTGCCTGGGATGGTGGTAGAGGCAGATACATTAGGGACTTTTAAGAGACGTTTAAATAGACACATGAATGTGAGGAAAATGCAAGGATATAGCCAGCGTGTAGGCAAAGAGATTAGTTTAGTTGGCCATTTGATTACCCATTTAGTTGGTTTGCAGAACATTGTGGGCCAAAGGGCCTGTTTCTGACCTGTACTGTTCTATTGCCTAAAGCAGACTGGCAGAGTTTATTTCTGATATGATGAGAAGCTGAAAGGTGTCAGTGTTCTGAAAGTTGATATATGTAGGATCAGCACACAATGAATAAAACCTTTATTAAAAGAGAACTTGAGTACAAGAGTAGTGATATCTTACTCCCATTATATAGAATCCCAGCAAGACCACACCTGAAATATTACACACATGCCTGCTCTGCCTTTCCAAGGAATATAAGAATCGAGCAAACTCAGTCAGCTCCATCATGGGCACGAGCCTCCTCAGCATCGAGGACATCTTCAGAAGATAATGCCTTAAAAAGGTAGCATCCCACATTCAGGACCCTGATCGCTTAGGACATGCCCTCTTCTCATTGCTGCAATTGAAGAGGTGGTACGGGAGCCTGAAGATACACACTCAATGTTTCAGGAACAGCTTCTTTCCCTCTGCCATCAGATTCCTTTAGCCAGAGAGTGGTGAATCTGTGGAATGCATTGCTACAGACAGCTGTGGAGGCCAAGTCATTGGGTATATTTACAGTGAAGGCTGACAGGTTCTCTTGGGGAGGCGCAGCAGAGTCATCTTCGGAAACAGCTCTATTTCCACCTTTAATATCTTTATTATTCCCTTTCAGGGTTCTTTTGAAGACCCTGACCCAGAGTTACACGCTGACTTCAGTTCTTTGCGGGAATGGGACCCATTCTCAGGGGTTTCACAACTGGCCTTTGTTCGGCAAGCCAAGACTTTGGCTGAGAAACGGGCTCGAATTTGGAAGACTAAGATCTCGTGGCTCTGAAGACGGGTGGATTGAGGGTCGGTGTCATGGCAGGACACCTCTGTGTCATCGGGGGAGTCAGGATATCCGCTGTGGGCCCGAAGACTCAGGCTCTTTGTGATCTTTGGGCACAGAGCTTGAAAAAAGGGACATAATGGACTTTTTAAAATCATAAACCAGCGATCTATTTGTTATGTTTCCCCGCTCGCTGGAAAAATGGAGATACCTCCTTCTCCCTTATTAGGGAGAGAGGGAATCTGCGGTATGTCGAATACCAGATGAAATGTGAAGTCTTTGGGGGTAACTGCAAGTCTGTGTCTTTGCTCGTGGTGAGTGCTCGGTGGTGGGACCAATGCTTGCTTTTTTTTGACGGTGGTGGGGGAGGGGGTAGGGGGGATTGTTGCTTACTGCTGTTTACGCATGGGAGGGAGGGGAGCTGAGGGGGACTTTGGAGCTCTTACATTTATCTGTCGTTCATTCTTTGGGGCACTTGCTGTTTTCGTGGATGTTTGTGAAGAAAAAGTATTTCAGGATGCATATTGTATACATTTCTCTAACATTAAATTGGACGTTTGATAATCAGAGCGTCGGGGAGAAGGCTGGAGAATGGGGTTGAGAGCGATAATAAATCAGCCCTTGTGGAATGGTAGAGCAGACTTGATGGGCTGAATGGCCTAACTCTACTCCTAAATTTCTAGGTCTTAGGGACAATGAACCCATGAACAACACTATCTCTGTATTTTTGTTCTCTATTTGCACTAGTTACTTAATTTTTTATGTACTGTATATATTTCTTACTACAATTTATAGTTATTTATTATGAATTGCAATATACTGCTGCTGCAAAACACTCAACTTTATGACATACTCCACCAATGCTAAACCTGATTCTAATTGTGAACGCTGCTGCTAACAAGCTCCAAACCCAGACTCAATCCTAATGTGGAGTTTGCACATTCTGTTACCATGGTACTTTCCTCTGAAAACTCTAGGTTTGCTCCGCATCTTAGAGTGATAATGGAGTTGTCTGCTGTGAACCCTCCCCTCTAAAGGAAGGGGCTGGGGGTGGTGTGGCAGGTGATGGGCATATGAAAATAAACAGGGAAAGAAGTTGCGGGGGGGGGGGTTGTGACTGATAGGAGTGCAGCAAAGACTTGATAGGGCAAACAGCCTATGGGAGAAGAGAACCAGAGAGTACAGCTCAGGGCAGTTTGGAGTTCAATTCCCATTGCTGCTTGTAAAGGAGTTTGTACATTCTCTCCAAGAACTGCATGGCTTTCCTGCCGGTGTCCCAGTTTCTTCCCACAGTCCAAAGACATACCAGTTAGTAGGTTCATTGTTTGTTGTAATTTATCCTGTGTTTAGGCTGGGGTTAAATCATGGGGTTGCTGGGCAGTACAACTTGTCTTTTCAAGATTCAAGTATATTTATTATCAAAGAATGTACAAATTACACAACCTTGAGTTTTGCTTGCTCACAGGTAGCCGCAAAGCAAGAAACCTGAAAGAACCCACTTAAAGAAAAAGAAGAATAAGAAATAAAAATGAGAGACCAACTCTCGATGCACAAGAAAAAAAAACTTGCAAACAATTGAAGCAAACAGCAGCAGCATTTCGAACCAAAATACTGTTTACTGTTTATGCTGCACACTACACCTTGAATTATAATTCATATTTTATTAACTTGTGTGTGTTAATAATTTTGTTTTATGTGCTGTGTTTAGTGGGTGCACCGTTGTTTGGTTTGGTTGTATATATGTACAGTCAGATGACAATAAACTGGAACTTGATGGGCCTGTCCTGCCCTGTCTCTAATAGGCAGACAGATAAGTAAACGGATAAATAAGAGGCTTGCCCAATGGAGTTCAGAACAAGGAGTGATCTTATTGCAACATATACTGTAGATTCTGAAGGTCTTCATGTGGATATTTAGAACTGGCAGACAGTTTCAGTATTTGAGCTCAAGACTAGTGAAGACAAAATATTTCTACTGGAAGCACATGCAAATGGTGGGAATTCTCAGCCCAAGAGAGCAACGTTGCTGAATATATTCTAGTTGGAGAATGACAGACACTTGAACTAAGAATTCAAGAAAACAGGAGCAGGAGACCCTCAATCATACCTCAGCATTTTATTTTTTTATTTAGAGATACAGTGTGGAACAGATCCTTCAAGCCTCACCATCCAGCAACCCCTGATTTAACAGGACAATTTACAATCACCAATTAACCAACAGGGTCTGTAGAGATTCAGCGTATCATCAAAAACCTTGGCAAACTTCTATAGGTGTGTGGTGGAAAGCATGCTGACTGGCTGCATTACAGCTAGTATGGGAACAAAATGCCTTTGAGTGGAAAATCCTACAAAAGGTAATGGATTCGGCTCAGTACAGCACAGGTAAAGTCCTTCCAACCATTGAGCACATCAAAATGAAACGTTGCCATAGAAAAGCAGCATCTATCATCAAAGATCCTCACCACCCAAGTGATGCTCTTTTCTCACTGCTGCCATCAGGTAGAAGATACAGGAACCTCAGGACTCACACCACCAGGTTCAGGAACAGTTACTACCCCTCAACCATCAAGTTCTTGAACAAAGGGGGATAACTACATTCATCTATTTCTAGTCTTCCTACAACCAACGGTCTCACTTTGAGGACTCTTCAACTTGTTATTTCATGTTATCATTGTTTATTGCTAGTCATTTATATGTGCATTTGAATAGTCTGCTGTTCATTTATCCTGTTTACAGTTACTGTTCAATTAATTTGCTAAGAGAACCTGCAGGGAAAAAAGAACCTCAGGGCTGTATGTGGTGACATACATACACTGATAATCAGTTTTACTTTGAACCTTGAACTATGGGAGGAAGCTGGAGCACCAGGAGTAAACCCATGCATTCCATGAAGAGGACATACAAACTCCTTAAAAAGGTTGTTGGAACTGAACTCCAAACTCCGACGGCCCAGTGTTTCGCTACGGTGGCACCCCATATATATCAAGCGTTATCTATACTGACCTCAACCCTCCATCTGCACCAATTCTCCATCATCTTCAGAAATATTTATATATCTCCATCTCCTAGACTTCCCATCACCATCTACCCCAGATTCACAGTTGTCTGTGGGAAGAGCCTCCTACACAGCTCCAATTTAAATGAGTTCCCCATCACCTTATAACTATGGTGAAACTCTCCTACTGAAAATTAGGGGGACAGCAGCTTTTGCAGAGAGAGGGAGGGAGGGAGAGAAAGAGGGAGGGAGGGAGGGAGAGAAAGAGGGAGGGAGGGAGGGAGAAAGAGAGAGAGGGGGAGGGAGGGAGAGAGAGGGGGAGGGAGGGAGAGAGAGGGAGGGAGGTCGAGAGAGAGAGAGGGAGGGAGGGAGAGAGAGAGGGAGGGAGGGCGGGAGAGAGAGAGGGAGGGAGGGAGGGAGAGAGAGAGGGAGAGAGGGAGGGAGGGAGGGAGAGAGAGAGGGAGAGAGGGAGGGAGGGAGGGAGGGAGAGGGAGGGAGGGAGGGAGTGAGAGAGAGGGAGGGAGGGAGGGAGGGAGGGAGGGAGAGGAGGGAGGGAGGGAGGGAGGGAGAGGGAGGGAGGGAGAGAGAGAGGGAGAGGGGGGAGGGAGGGAGAGGGGGGGGGAGGGAGGGAGAGGGGGGAGGGAGGGAGGGAGAGGGGGGAGGGAGGGAGGGAGAGAGAGGGAGGGAGAGGGAGGGAGGGGGAGGGAGAGGGAGGGAGAGGGAGGGAGGGGGAGGGAGAGGGAGGGAGAGGGAGGGGGAGGGAGAGGGAGGGAGGGGGAGGGGGAGGGAGAGGGAGGGAGGGGGAGGGGGAGGGAGGGGGAGGGAGGGAGAGGGAGGGGGAGGGAGGGGGAGGGAGGGAGAGGGAGGGGGAGGGAGGGAGAGGGAGGGAGTGTGAGGGAGAGAGGGAGGGAGTGTGAGGGAGAGAGGGAGGGAGTGTGAGGGAGAGAGGGAGGGAGTGAGAGGGAGAGAGGGAGGGAGAGGGAGGGAGAGAGGGAGGGAGAGGGAGGGAGGGAGAGGGAGGGAGGGAGAGGGAGAGGGAGGGAGAGGGAGAGGGAGGGAGAGGGAGGGAGGGGGAGGGAGGGAGAGGGAGGGAGGGGGAGGGAGAGGGAGGGAGGGGGAGGGAGAGGGAGGGAGGGGGAGGGAGAGGGAGGGAGGGAGAGGGAGGGAGAGGGAGGGAGGGGGAGGGAGGGAGAGGGAGGGAGAGGGAGGGAGAGGGAGGGAGGGAGAGGGAGGGAGAGGGAGAGGAGGGAGAGGGAGAGGGAGGGAGAGGGAGGGAGAGGGAGGGAGGGAGGGAGAGAGGGGGAGGGAGGGAGAGAGGGAGAGGGAGGGAGAGAGGGAGAGGGAGGGAGGGAGGGAGAGAGGGAGAGGGAGGGAGGGAGGGAGAGAGGGAGAGGGAGGGAGAAAGAGAGAGGGAGAAAGAGAGAGGGAGGGAGGGAGGGAGGGAGGAAGAAAGAGAGAGGGAGGGAGGGAGGGAGAAAGAGAGAGGGAGGGAGGGAGGGAGAAAGAGAGGGAGGGAGGGAGGGAGGGAGAAGGAGAGAGAGGGAGGGAGGGAGAAGGAGAGAGAGGGAGGGAGGGAGGGAGAGGGGGAGGGAGGGAGGGAGAGGGAGAGGGAGAGGGAGGGAGGGAGGGAGGGAGAGGGGGAGGGAGGGAGGGAGAGGGAGAGGGAGAGGGAGGGAGGGAGGGAGGGAGGGAGAGGGAGAGGGAGGGAGGGAGAGGGAGGGGGAGGGAGAGGGAGGGGGAGGGAGAGAGGGAGAGGGAGAGGGAGGGAGGGAGAGGGAGAGGGAGGGAGGGAGAGGGAGGGAGGGGGAGGGAGGGGGAGGGAGAGGGAGGGAGAGGGAGGGGAGGGAGGGAGGGAGAGGGAGGGGAGGGAGGGAGAGGGAGGGGGGAGGGAGGGAGAGGGAGGGGGGAGGGAGGGAGGGAGAGGGGGGGGGGAGGGAGGGAGAGGGGGGGGGAGGGAGGGAGAGGGAGGGGGAGGGAGGGAGAGGGAGGGGGGAGGGAGGGAGGGAGAGGGAGGGGGAGGGAGGGAGGGAGGGGGAGAGAGGGAGGGAGAGAGGGAGAGAGAGGGAAGGAGGGAGGGAGGGAGAGAGGGAGGGAGGGAGGGAGAGAGAGAGGGAGGGAGGGGGAGAGAGGGAGGGAGGGAGGGGGAGAGAGAGAGGGAGGGAGGGGGAGAGAGGGAGGGAGGGAGGGAGGGGGAGGGAGGGAGGGAGGGAGGGGGAGAGAGGGGGGAGAGAGGGGGGAGAGAGGGGGGGAGAGAGGGGGAGAGAGAGGGAGAGAGGGAGGGAGGGAGGGGGAGGGAGAGAGAGGGAGGGAGGGAGGGGGAGGGAGAGAGAGTGAGGGAGGGGGAGAGAGAGGGAGGGAGGGGGAGAGAGAGGGGAGGGAGGGGGAGAGAGAGAGGGAGGGAGGGGGAGAGAGAGGGGAGGGAGGGGGAGAGAGGGAGGGAGGGGGAGAGAGGGAGGGAGGGGGAGAGAGGGAGGGAGGGAGGGGGAGAGAGGGAGGGAGGGAGGGGGAGAGAGGGAGGGAGGGAGGGGGAGAGATGGAGGGAGGGAGGGGGAGGGAGGGGGAGGGAGGGGGAGGGGGAGGGAGGGGGAGGGAGGGGGAGGGAGAGGGGGGAGGGAGAGGGAGGGAGGGAGGGGGAGAGGGAGGGAGAGGGAGGGAGAGGGAGGGAGGGAGGGGGAGGGAGAGAGAGGGAGGGGGAGGGAGAGAGAGGGAGGGAGGGGAGAGAGAGGGAGGGAGGGGGAGAGAGAGAGAGGGAGGGGGAGAGAGAGAGAGGGAGGGGGAGAGAGAGAGAGGGAGGGGAGAGAGAGAGGGAGGGAGGGGGAGAGGGAGGGAGAGGGAGGGAGGGAGGGGGAGGGAGAGGGAGAGGGAGGGGGAGGGAGAGAGAGGGAGGGGGAGGGAGAGAGAGGGAGGGAGGGGAGAGAGAGGGAGGGAGGGGGAGAGAGAGAGAGGGAGGGGGAGAGAGAGAGAGGGAGGGGAGAGAGAGAGAGGGAGGGGAGAGAGAGAGGGAGGGAGGGGGAGAGAGGGAGGGAGGGGGAGAGAGGGAGGGAGGGAAAGGGAGGGAGGGAGGGAGAGGGAGAGAGGGAGGGAGGGAGGGAGAGGGAGGGAGGGAGAGGGAGGGAGGGAGGGAGGGAGGGGGGAGAGAGGGAGGGAGGGAGGGAGGGAGGGAGGGAGGGAGGGAGGGGGGAGAGAGGGAGGGAGGGAGGGGGGGAGAGAGGGAGGGAGGGAGGGGGGGAGAGAGGGGGAGGAGGGAGAGAGAGGGAGGGAGGGAGAGAGGGAGGGAGGGAGGGAGAGAGGGAGGGAGGGAGGGAGGGAGGGAGGGGGGAGAGAGGGAGGGAGGGGGAGAGAGGGAGGGAGGGAGGGGGAGAGAGGGAGGGAGGGAGGGGGAGAGAGAGGGAGGGAGGGAGGGGGAGGAGAGGGAGGGAGAGAGGGAGGGAGGGAGGGAGGGAGGGAGGGAGGGAGGGAGGGAGGGAGGGAGGGGGGAGAGAGGGAGGGAGGGAGGGGGGAGAGAGGGAGGGAGGGAGGGGGGAGAGAGGGAGGGAGGGGGGGAGGGAGGGGGGGAGAGAGGGAGGGAGGGGGAGGGAGGGAGGGAGGGAGGGGGAGAGAGGGAGGGAGGGAGGGGGAGAGAGGGAGGGAGGGGGGGGGGGGGAGAGAGGGAGGGAGGGGGGGAGGGGGAGAGAGGGAGGGAGGGGGGAGAGGGGGAGAGAGGGAGGGAGGGGGGAGAGAGGGAGGGAGGGGGGAGAGGGGGAGAGGGGGAGAGGGGGAGAGAGGGAGGGAGGGGGGAGAGGGGGAGAGAGGGAGGGAGGGGGGAGAGGGGGAGAGAGGGAGGGAGGGGGGAGAGGGGGAGAGAGGGAGGGAGGGGGGAGAGGGGGAGAGAGGGAGGGAGGGGGGAGAGAGGGAGGGAGGGGGGGAGAGAGGGAGGGAGGAGGGGGAGAGAGGGAGGGAGGGAGGGTGAGGGAGAGAGAGAGAGGGGGGGAGAGGAAGGGAGGGGCAGTGAGAGGGAGGGGGAATGATAGGGAGATCCTGAGCCTAAGGTTGAATGGTTTTTGATCATCCTGAATGGTGAGCAGGTTGAGAGGCCAAATAGCCTGCCCTCACAGTAACAGGAAACTGGGACCCTTCAGCAAGCACCTTACTGCAAAGCCCGCACAAGATACCGCACCAGTGATCATCTCCAACAGCCAGATGCACAGAAAGATCTCACAATTAGTAACCGTCTTCGACGAACAGCAGGGTCTGAGGCACACAGCAAGATCCCACAACCAGTGAGCTGGATGCACAGTAAGATCCCACAACACTCGTGACTGTCTCCAAAAGTCCAATGCACAGCAAGATCCCATTAATAACTGTCTGCGATTCACACAGGGCCCGGCCCCCAATACCCCCCTCCGGCCGGTCACACACTAGAACAGTCCCATAACCTCGGACGGCTCCCCCCGTCCCACCCTCACTCCCAATTGCCCCGGTTCCCGATCCCTACCAGACCTCCCGGCTCTGTCCGCAGCCCAGTCCCTCCCGCTGCCCCCAGGCTAACTCCTTCCGCCTGCCCAGTGTCGTTTCCCGGCTCCCGGCTCCACTCTTTCCCGCCTTCCTGGTGCCGGTTCCCGGTTCCCAGCCCCAGTCTCCACTCCTTCCCGACTCCAGTCTCCACTACTACCCGCCTCTCCGGTGTCGGTTCCCGGCCCCAGTCTCTACCGCTACCCGCCTCCCCGCTGTCGGTTCCCGGCCCCGGTCTCTACTACTTCCCGTCTCCCCGGTGCCACACTCACCACCGCCGGTCGAGCCGTCCCGGGGCCGCGCCTAACGTCACTGCGTCAGCGCTCAACCGCACCGCAGGAGGGGGTGAAGGTGTAGGGGTGAGGGGTTAGGGTGAGGGATGGCTGTGGAGGGTGAGGGGTTAGTGTGAGTGTGAGGGGTTAGGGTGAGGGTGAGTGTGAGGGATGGCTGAGGAGATGGGGTGAAGGTGTAGGGATGAGGGGTTAGGATGAGTGTGAGGGATGGCTGCGGAGGGTGAGGGGGTGAAGGTGTAGGGGTGAGGGGTTAGGGTGAGTGTGAGGGGTGAAGGTGTCGGGGTGAGGGGTTAGGGTGAGTGTGAGGGATGGCTGTGGAGATGGGAGTGAAGGTGTAGGGGTGCGAGGGATGGCTGTGGAGGATGAGGGGGTGAAGGTGTAGGGGTGTGAGGGATGGCTGTGGAGGATGAGGGGGTGAAGGTGTAGGGGTGAGTGTGAGGGATGGCTGGGAGGATGAGGGGGTTAAGGTGTAGGGGTGTGAGGGATGGCTGGGAGGCTGAGGGGGTTAAGGTGTCGGGGTGAGCATGAGGGATGGCTGTGAGGATGGGGGGTGAAGAGTTAGGGTGAGCATGAGGGATGGCTGTGGAGGATAACGGGGTGAAGGTGTAAGGGTGAGAGGTTAGGGTAAGCGTGAAGGATGGTGGTGGAGGATGAGATGGTGAAGGTGTAGGGGTGAGGGATTAGGGTGAACGTGGAGGTGGTGAGTGTGAGAGATGGCTGCAGAGTTGAGGTTTGTAGGCTGCAGGAGATTTTCTTGAACCACAGAACAATATTTGCCAATCTTCTAGAAGTACTCCTGTGGCCAGGGAAGATGCAAAAATCATCACCAAATATGCAGCAATCTCTTTCCTTGCTTCTTGGGGCCCCAGGGATTGATCTGTCCAAATGTTTTTCAAAAGCTCCAACATTGTCTCTTTCTTAAACTCATTAACACATTAGCCAATTCTCTATTGACCTCCCACTGGTCAACCCTGAAGCAAGGTATTCATGAAGGACCTCCTCCAACTCAAGACATTCCCCCTTTATCCCTGTTGTCTTACCCTCACTCTCGTCATCCTTCAGGTCCTCATATACGTGTAGAAAAAGTGCTTTGAACAGTGAAGTTTTGAGAGGAGGGGATTTCATTCAGGTCCACTGCCCGAGTAGGAAAGGGAGTGGTGGGTCACTGCAGCACAATAGGACTTTGACCAGTGACCAATCCAGACTTAGAAGTTTTGAGGGGGGGGATTTCACTCAGGTCCACTGCCCAAGTAGGAAAGGGAGCAACAGGTCACGACAGCAAAAAAGAGTTTTCACCAGTGACCAATACATGCTTGGGATTGATTAGCAATAGCACATTAAAGGAAGGCAGGGGCAAGTGCAGTCGCTGCGTCAAAGTGGACAGAGAGTGGTGATCTTGGGACTTTAGCTATTCAAGGCTTCAGTCAGAAAAGCAAAGCTCAAGGTTAAACTCTTTTTCCTTCCTTTCTTTATATCTGCTCAGCGAGGACAGTCAAGATGGCAGGCAGGATAGATGAATGATAATCTTGCCGGATGTGGGAACACAGAGAGACCTCCAGTATCCCTGATGACTACATCTGTGAGATGTGCATCCAGCTGCAGCTTCTAACAATCTGTGTTGAGGAGTTGGAGCTGGAACTGGATGAACTCCAGATCATTCTGGACGCTGAGGGGTGATAGGACATACAGAGAGGTAGTTATACCAAGGTGCAGGACACAGGAAACTGGGTGACAGTCAGGAAGGAGAAAGGGTTTAAGGACCAGTGTACAGTACCCTTGTGGTCATCCCCCTCAACATATACCGCTTTGGATACTGTTGGGTGGGATGACCTAGCAGAGGAAAGTCACAGTGGCCGGGTCTCTGGCACTGAGTCTGCCTCTGTGACTCAGAAGGGAAGGGGGGAGAAGAGGCACGCTGTGGTGAGAGGGAATTTGTTATATAGGGGAGCAACAGGAGGTTCTGTGAGCAAGAACAAGATTCCCAGATGGTATGTTGCCTCCCTGGTGCCAAGATCCAGGATACCTTTGATCAAGTCCATATGACCATTAGACTTAGAGCAGAATTAGGCCATTTGGCCAATCGAACCTGCTGCACTATTTCACCACAGCTGATCCAAGTTTCTCTCAGCCCCAATGTCCTGTCTTCTCCCCGTATCAATTCATGCTCTGACTAATCAAGAATCTATCAATCTCTGCCTTAAATATACATAAAGATTTAGCTTCCACAGCTGCCTGTGGCAAAGAATTCCACCATTTCACCACTCGCTTGATAAAGAATTTCCTTTTTATCTCCATTCTAAATGGACACCCTTCTATTCTGAGGCTGTGTCCTCTCCGCTGAACATCAGCGACTCCTCCATAGAGATCATTTAGAGCACCAAATTTCTTGGTGTTTACCTGGTGGACAATCTCACCTGGTCCCTCAACACCAGCTCCATAGCAAAGAAAGCCCATGCTTTCTGCGAAAGCTGAGAAAAGTCCATCTCCCACCATCCACCCTCACCACATTCTACAGAGGTTGTATTGAGAGCATCCTGAGCAGCTGCATCACTGCCTGGTTTGGAAATTGCACCATCTCGGATCGCAAGACCCTGCGGCGGATAGTGAGGTCAGCTGAGAAGATCAACGGGGTCTCTCTTCCCACCATTACAGACATTTACGCCACACGCTGCATCCATAAAGAAAACAGCATTATGAAGGACCTCACGCACCCCTCATACAAACTCTTCTCTCTCCTGCCATCTGGCAAAAGACACCGAAGCATTCGGGGTCTCACGACCAGATTATGTAACAGTTTCTTCCCCCAAGCCATCAGATTCCTCAATACCCAGAGCGTGGACTGACACCAGCCTACTGCCCTCTACTGTGCCTATTGTCTTGTTTATTATTTATTGTAATGCCTGCACTGTTTTGTGCACTTTATGCAGTCCTGGGTAGGTCTGTAGTTTAGTGTAGTTTTTGTATTGTTTCATGTAGCACCATGGTCCTGAAAAATGTTGTCTCGTTTTTACTGTGTACTAAACCAGCAGTTATGGTCGAATTGACAATAAAAAGTGACTTGATTTGACTTGACTTGACTTAACTTGGTCTTATGCTCTCCCACCACAGGAAACATCCTCTCCACAACCACTCTATCAAGGCCTTTCACCATTCAATAGGTTTCAATGAAGTGACCCCTCATTCTTCTGAATTCTAGTAAATTCAGGCCCAGAGCTATCAAAAGCTCTTCATATGACAAACCATTCAATCCTGGAATCATTTTTGTGAACCTTCTTTGAACCCTGTCCAGTTTCGGCACATCCTTTCTAAGATAAGGGGCACAAAATTCTCACAATACTTGTAGTGAGGCCTCACCAGTTTCAACATTACATCCTTGCTTTCATATTCGCACGGCCGCTCTGAAATGATATCGTATTTGTTAAATAGGGGCCGTGCACAATCCTGATTTGATGGAGACAGACGTGAGAAGCACGGAGGAACATCTGGAGAAACTTCTGAAATTAAACGCAAACAACAATGCCTGCTTCACTGCCGCTGCTACTGTGCAGTCGAGAATTTCAGGAGGGGAAGGCCCTGAATATTCGGCTTTCCCTATTGCCTGTTGCCGGGGCCGGGGTCAAAGCGCTCAGCAGAGTTGGTGCTTGGTATTCGGTGTCGGAGGGCTGGTCGGACCCTTGAAGTTTTCGGACGGACTCAAGAGTCAGCTGTGGTCGGGTGCTTCCAGGGTGCTGCATCGGCAAGTTTGCGGCGCTGGAAGCTCATGGCAGGGAGAGTTTCTCCCTTCTACCGTCTGCGTGAGATGATGGGACTCTCGAGAGACTTTGAGACTTTTTTTTACCATGCCCATGGTCTGTTCTTATCAAATTATGGTATTGCTTTGCACTGTTGTAACTATATGTTATAATTACATGGTTTTTGTTAGTTTTTTTAGTCTTGGTTTGTCTTGTGTTTCTGTGATATCATTCTGGAGGAATATTGCATCATTTCTTAATGCATGCATTACTAAATGACGATAAAAGAGGACTGCGTGTCCTCATAATCTAATCTAATCTAATATTCTATTCCTCTTTAAATGAATGCTAACATCACATTTGCCTCCCTCACCACATACTTAACCTGTGAATTAACTTTTAGGGATTCTTGCTCAAGGTCTCTCAAATTTCTTTGCACCTCAGTCCTTTTTTGTATTTTCTCTGCACTTAGAAAATAGTCAACTTAGGTTCATGACTATACTCTTCGCAAAACTGTCCATCTGCCACTTCTTTGCCCATTCTCCTAATCTGTATAAATCCTTCTGTAGCCTCTGTATTTCCTCAAAACTACCTGCCCCTCCACCTATCTTCATATTGTCTTTGCAATTTTGCAAGCCATCAATTCTATCATCCAAACCATTGACATATATAACGTTAAAAGAACTGGTCCCATCACAGACCCCTGTGGAACACCACCAGTCACTGGCAGCCAACCAGAAAAGGCTCCCTTTATTCCCACTCAGTGCCTTCTGCCAGTCAGCCACTGCTTTAACCATGCTAGAATCTTTCCTGTAATACCATCGGCTCTTGTTAAACAGCTTTATGTATGGCATCCTGTCAAAGGCCTTCTGGAAGTCCAAATACGCAATATCAACCAATTCACCTTTTTCAATCCTGCTTGTTATTTCTTCAACAAATTCCAAAGTGTTTGTCAGGCAAGATTTTCCCTTGAGGAAACCATGCTGACTACTACCTATTCTATCATGTGCCTCCAAGTACCCTGAGACCTCATCCTTAGTAAGCAACTCCAACATCTTCCCAACCACTGAGGTCAGACTAACTGGCCTATAGTTTCCTTTCTTCTGCCTCTCTCCCTTATTGAAGAGTGGGGTAACATTTCCCAGTTTCTAGAATCTAATAATTCGTGAAAGGTTATTACTAATGTCTCCACAATCTCTTCAGAACCCTGGGGTGGTGAGGATCTCTGATGATGGATACTGCTTTCCTGTGACAGCATCTCACGTATGTGTGCTCAATGGTTGATAGCACTTCTCCCGCAATGAACTGGGCTGAATCCACTACTTTTTGTACGGTTTTCTATTCAAAGCCATTAGTGTTTCCACACCAGACCATGATGCAGACAGTCAATGCACTCTCCACTACACATCTACTATGCACCGTAGAAAGCATTCTTCTAGGGTGCATCACAACCTGGTACGGAAGTTGTATGGTGTTGGTCTCCCTCCCCCTCCCACTTTCAAATCTCTTACTAGCTCTTCCTTCAGTTAGTCCTGAGAAGCTGCAGAAGATTGTGAACACAGCCCAGCACATCACACAAACCAATCTTCCATCCTTGGACTCACTTTACACCGCACGCTGTCGGAGCAGTGCTGCCAGGATAATCAAGGACACAACCCACCCAGCCAACACACTTTTCAACCCTCTTCCCTCCGGGAGAAGGCTCAGGAGCTTGAAGACTCATACGGCCAGATTTGGGAACAGCTTCTTTCCAACTGTGATAAGACTGCTGAACAGATCCTGACCCAGATCTGGGCCGTACCCTCCAAATATCCGGAACTGCCTCTCGGTTTTTTTGCACTACCTTACTTTCCATTTTTCTATTTTCTATTTATGATTTAAAATTTAAATTTTTAATATTTACTATTGATTTGTACTCCAGGGAGCGGGAAGCACAGAATCAAATATGGCTGTGATAATTGTATGTTCTAGTATCAATTGTTTGGCGACAATAAAGTATAAAGTACATCTATAGAAGTTTATCGAAATGTTTTATGTCATGTTGCAACTCCAGAGACTCTTCAGGAAGTAAGGGTGCTGTCATGCTTTCTTTGCAACGGCATTTGCATGGTGGGTCCAGGACAGTTCCTCTGAAACCCAGGAATTTCCCCCCCCCTCCCCCTTTTCCTTCTCCCTGGGCCTCCTGTCCCATGGTCCTCTCCTATCCCTTTTGCCAATAACCTGTCCAACTCTTGGCTCCATCCCTCCCCCTCCTGTCTTCTCCTATCATTTTGGATCTCCCCCTCCCCCTCCCACTTTCAAATCTCTTACTAGCTCTTCCTTCAGTTAGTCCTGACGAAGGGTCTCGGCCTGAAACGTCGACTGTACCTCTTCCTAGAGATGCTGCCTGGCCTGCTGCGTTCACCAGCAACTTTGATATGTTTTGCTTGAATTTCCAGCATCTGCAGAATTCCTCGTGTTCGTGGTTTTAAAATTACACCCAGGAATTTAAAGTTTTTGATCCTCACCAACTTATTTCCTCTGATGAGGCTGACATATGTACCTCAGATTTCCTTCTCCTGAAGTCTACAATCTGTTCCTTGGTCTTACTGTCATTGAGTGAGATGTTGTTGTTATTACACCACTCAAACCAAATTTGGGGTTGAGAGGGATAATACAATCAGCCATGATGGAATGGCAGAGCAGATTCAATGGGCTGAATAGATTAATTCTGCTCCTGTGTCTTATGGTATTAATACAAGGAGATAAGTTGCAGGTGACCTTCCCCTCTGCACCTTTGCCAGTGTTACAACGTCCTCCTTGTGGTGTGGTACTCAGAGCTACCCTCTGTTCTCCAGTGTGTGACATAAACAATGTTCTATAAAGTTCCCCAATAATCTTATATTCTATGCCCCGGCTAATGAAGGCAGGTATTCCATACATACACCTTCTTACCCTCCCATCTACCTGTGCTGCCACCTTCAGGGATCCTTCAACTCGTACACCATTGTACCTTAATTTACCACACTGCCCTATGATGCTTACACTAACATCCTAACAAAATGCATAACGCAGGACAATCCACCTCCTTATTCACTGCTTCACGAATTTTCCAGTTATCTGGAAAATTACTATTCTTACCTCTTGCATTGACATCCAGTTTGTCAGTGTATGTAACAATAACACCATAATTATTGCTTATGGTGTTATTACTATTCTTACCTCTTGCATTAACATCCAGCTTGTCAGTGTATGTAACAATGAAACCGTCAGACATAGCAGCAGAATTAGACTATTCCACCCATCGATTCTGGAAGTATTATGTTGTAGCTATTAGTTAAACGTGGTTGCAGGAGGGGGGTGATTGGCAACTAAGTATTCCAGGATTTCATTGCTTCAGGTGTGATAGAATCAGAGGGGCAAGAGTGGGAGGTGTTGCACTGCTTGTCAGAGAAAATATATCAGCGGTGCTTTGGCAGGATAGATTAGAGGACTCGTCTAGGGAGGCTATTTGGGTGGAATTGAGGAATGGGAAAGGTGTAGTGACGCTAATAGGGGTGTATTATAGACCACCTAATAGGGACCGAGAACTGGAGAAGCAAATTCGTAAGGAGATAGCAGATATTTGTAGTAAGCAGAAGGTTGTGGTTGTGGGAGTTTTTAATTTTCCACACATAGACTGGGAAGCCCATTCTGTAAAAGGGCTGGATAGTTTGGAGTTTGTCAAATGTGTGCAAGATAGTTTTTTGCAGCAATACACAGAGGTACCAACTCGAGAAGGGGCAGTGTTGGATCTCCTGTTAGGGAATGAGATAGGTCAGGTGATGGAGGTTTGTGGCTGGGAGCACTTCGGGTCCAGTGATCACAATGCCATTAGTTTCAATATAATTATGGAGAAGGATAGGACTGGATCCAGGGTTGAGATTTTTGATTGGAGAAAGGCTAACTTTGAGGAGATGCGAAAGGATTTAGAAGGAGTGGATTGGGACAATTTGTTTTATGGGAAGGATGTAATAGAGAAATGGAGGTCATTTAAAGGTGAAATTTTGAGGATACAGGATCTTTATGTTCCTGTTAGGTTGAAAGGAAAGGTTAATAGTTTGAGAGAGCCATGGTTTTCAAGGAATATTGGAAACTTGGTTCAGAAAAAGAGAGAGATCTACAATAAATATAGGCAGCTTGGAGTAAATGAGGTGCTCGAGGAATATAAAGAATATAAAATGAATCTTAAGAAAGAAATTAGAAAAGCTAAAAGAAGATATGAGGCTGCTTTGGTAAGTAAGGTGAAAATAAATCCAAAGGATTTCTACAGTTATATTAATAGCAAAAGGATAGTGAGGGATAAAATTTGTCCCTTAGAGAATCAGAGTGGACGGCTATGTGTGGAACCAAAAGAGGTGGGAGAGATTTTGAAGGATTTCTTTTCTTCGGTATTCACTGAGGAGAAGGATATTGAATTGTGTAAGGTAAGGGAAACAAGAAGGGTAGTTATGGAAAGTATGATGATTAAAGAAGAGGAAGTACTGACGCTTTTAAGGAATATAAAAGTGGATAAGTCTCCGGGACCTGACAAGATATTCCCTAGGACCTTGCGGAAAGTTCGTAAGGAAATAGCAGGGGCTCTGACAAGAATGTTGCCTAGGTTTCATCTCCTAAGTTACAGAGAAAGGTTGAACAAGTTGGGTCTTTATTCTTTGGAATGTAGAAGGTCGAGGGAGGACTTGATAGAGGTTTTTAAAATTATGAGGGGGGTAGATAGAGTTGACGTGGATCGGCTTTTTCCATTGAGAGTGGGGGAGATTCAAACAAGAGGACATGAATTGAGAATAAAGGGGAAAAGTTTAGGGGTAACATGAGGGGGAACTTCTTTACTCAGAGGGTGGTAGCTGTGTGGAACGAGCTTCCAGCAGAAGTGGTTGAGGCAGGTTCGATATTGTCCTTTAGAGTTAAATTGGATAGATATATGGACAGGAAAAGAATGGAGGGTTATGGGCTGAGTGCAGGTCGGTGGGACGAGGTGAGAGTAAGAGTTCGGCATGGACTCGAAGGGCCGAGATGGCCTGTTTCCATGCTGTAATTGTTATATGGTTATTTGGTCTGCTCCTCCACTCTATCATGGATGATTTATTACCCTATCAACCCCACTCTCTTGCCATTTCCCCATAAGCTTTGACACCTAAGAAACTATCAATCTCTGCTTTAAATATACCTAGTGTTGGCCAGAAAGAACTACAGTCCACAAATCAGTGAATTTGAATGAATCAAAGACAGTGAAAGCAGACAAACTAATTGTCTTTGTTCTTGCCATTTGTTTGAAGGAGATGGAGGCTGCCACTTACTGAAGCTGGTCAACATTCTCCATGTTGTAAACGGGAGATGCTTGCCTGAATCAGTCTTTTAAAGTAGATACAATGATATTCAAGGTAATCTGCTGGTCTGGAGATAATTTCCGAATAAGAAGTTATTTTTGAGGTGCTCTTCAATATAATATAACATGCAGGTTTGTGAACATTGGGGTCTGTGTCTGCCCTGAGTTATTGGTTTGGAAACTGTATTGAACAAAGAGCCATAAGACCATTATACACAGGAGCAGAATTAGGCCATTAGGCCCATTGAGTCTGCTCCACCATTCACTCATGGCTGATCCTTTTTTCCCCTCCTCACCCGAGTTCCTGGCCTTCTCCCCATAGATGTTGATGCTGTGTCCAGTCAAGAACCTATCAAGCTCTGCCTTAAATACACCCAATGACCTGGCCTCCACAGCTGCCTGTGGTAATAAATTGCACAAATTCACCACTCTCTGGCTAAAGAAATTTCTCTGCACCTCCGCTTTAAATGGATGTCCTTCTTTCCAGAGGCTGTGCCCTCTTGTCCTAGACCCTCCCCCCCCCTCCACCATGGGAAACATCCTTCATATTTCATTTTTTTCCTTCTCATGATTCTTTTAGTTGCTCTCTGTAGGGTTTTAAAAGCTTCCCAATCCTCTGTCTTCCCACTAATTTTTGCTTTGTTGTATGCCCACTCATGTGCTTTGACTTCCCTTGTCAGCCATGGTTGTACTATTTTGCCATTTGAGTATTTCTTCATTTTTGGAATACATCTATCCTGCACCTTCCTTAATTTTTCCTCAAAACTCATACCATTGTTGTCATCCTTGCCAGCATCTCCTTCCAATTTACTTTGGCCAACTCCTCTCTCATACCACTGTAATTTCCTTTCCTCCACTGAAGTACTGCTACATCAGACTTTACTTTCTCCCTATCAAATTTCAAGTTGAACTCAATCAATATGAGATCACTGTCTCCTGAGGGTTTTTTACCTTAAACTCCCTAATCACCTCCGGTTCATTACATAACTCCCAATCCAGTATAGCTGATCCCCTCATAGACTCAATGACAAACTGGTCTAAAATGCCATCTCATAGGCATTCAACAAACTCACTCTCTTGGGATCCATTTCCAACCTGATTTTCCCAATCAATCTGCATGTTAAAATCTCACATGACTATCATAACATTGCCCTTTTGACACGCCTTTTCTATTTCCTGTTGTAATGTGAGGTCCACATCTCAATTACTGTTGGGAGGCCTGTATATAACTGCCATATAGGTCCTTTAACTCTTACAGTTTCTTAACTCAACCCACTAGGATTCAACATCTTCCGATCCTACGTCACATGTTTCTACTGACTTGATGCCATTCTTTACCAGCAGAGCCATTCCACCTCCTTGGACAACGTGTAACCTTGGACATTCAGCTCCCAACTACAACCATCCTTCAGCCATTATTCAGTGATGGCCACAACATCATACCAAACAATCATCAAAGGTGCAACGAAATCATCCACCTTATTTCTTATACTCAGTGAATTGAGATATAACACTTTGAGTGCTGTATTTGCTACCCTTTTTGATTCTGCATCCCTAATGCACCGAATCTCACCCTACTGGCTGTAGTTTTGTCCTGTCATCTGCCTGCCCTTCCTGACAGTCTGAGTGCACATTATCTTTACTTTTTTACCATCCATCCTATCCAGAGTCCCTTCACTCTGGTTCCCAACCCCCACCTCTCCCACCAAATTAGTTTAAACACTCCCCAAGAGCTCTAACAAACCTGCCCACGAGAATATTGGTTCCTCTCGGGTTCAGGTACAACCAGTTACTTTTGAACAGGTCATAGCTCCCCCAGAAGAGATCCCAATGATCCAAGAACCTGAAGCCCTGCCCCCGTACCAGCTTCTCAGCCACGCATTTATCTGCCAAATCATCCTGTTTTTACCCTCACTGGCTCGTGGCACAGGCAACAATCCAGAAATGACTGCCTGGGAGGTCCTGCTTCTCAGCTTTCTACCTAGCTCTCTAAAATTTCTCTTCAGAACCTCTTTGCTTTTCCTTCCTATGTCATTGGTACCAAGACATCTGGCTGCTCCCCTCCCTCTCTGAAATGCTACGGCCATGATCCAAGATGTCCCTGACCCAGGCACCTGGGAGGCAACATACCATTTGGGTGTCCCGTTCATGTCCACAGAAACTCCTACCTGTTCCTCTGTCTATTGAGTCCCCTATCACTACCACCGGTCCTGGGTATGACTCTAAACTGCACCCGGTGATGAGGCTCTGATTGGGGACTTTCAGAGTTTTGGGGAAAGTGGAGTTGCCCCTTAGTCATTCATTGCTCCCAGGGCCGCTCTGACCTGGAATGGTAGCACCTGCAAGGGTTCCTGCTCAGGATATGAGTGAAGGCCAACGGCAGATACAGAAGGTTCAGTAACTTAACTTATGGCGGAGAAGGCGGATTATCATGGAAAAAGATGAGACTGTGAACATATGGACTGAGTATAGACAATAGACAATAGGTGCAGGAGTAGGCCATTTGGCCCTTCGAGCCAGCACCGCCATTCACTGTGATCATGGCTGATCATCCACAATCAGTATCCAGTTCCTGCCTTATCCCCATAACCTTTGATACCACTATCTTTAAGAACTCTATCTATCTCTTTCTTGAAAGCATCCAGAGACTTGGCCTCCTCTGCCTTCTGGGGCAGAGCATTCCACATATCCACCACTCTCTGGGTGAAAAAGTTTTTCCTCAACTCCATTCTAAATGGCCCACCCCTTATTCTTAAACTGTGGCCTCTGGTTCTGGACTCACCCATCAGCGAGAACATGCTTCCTGCTTCCAGTGTGTCCAATCCCTTAATAACCTTACATGTTTCAATCAGATCCCCTCTTATCCTTCTAAATTCCAGTGTATACAAGCCCAGTCGCTCCAATCTTTCAACATATGACAGTCCCGCCATCTCTGGAATTAACCTTGTGAACCTCCGCTGCACTCCCTCAATAGCAATTCAGTATATTCAAGAATTGTTTGAACACGATTGAGGCGAAAAACCAGAAATTAAGAAAAACTTTGAAGGTCCGAGTATTTTAAAATCTGAAGTTCGTAATGCAATAAATAAGATGAAGAAAGGAAAAGCAGTAGGTCCTGATGAATTAGTAACAGAACAAATTATCACCCTTGAAGATTATGGAATTGAAAATCTTACTGATTTAATCAATAACATTTATGAGACTGGAATAATACCAGAAGAGATGAAAAAAATCAGTATTTATCACTCTTCCTAAGAAACCTTAGAGCAATAGAATGTGAGTTACATAGGACCATAAGTTTAATGAGTTTAATCACCAAGATACTTCTAAAAATTTTGATGCCAAGAGCTAAAAGTAAGATACAAGCTGAAATAGGTAAAGAACAATGTGGTTTTGTGAAAGACAAAGGTACAAGAAATGCAATATTGATGTTAAGGATACTATCAGAATGAGCTATTCAAGTGCAAAAAGATCTCTTTGTTTGTTTTATCGACTACACAAAAGCATTTGATAAAGTGAAGCACAATAAATTATTTGAAATATTACAGAAAACTCTAGATCTAGATTCAAAAGACCTCCGCCTAATCAGAAATCTGTACTGGGAACAAACTGCCGCTGTAAGAATAGATGGAGAAGTCAGTCAGTTTAAGAAAATCAAGAGAAGCGTTAGACAAGGGTGTGTTTTCTCCCCTGACTTATTTAATGTGTACAGTGAAACAATATTACAAAAAATCAGAGATACCTTGGGAATCAAAGTTGGCGGTGAAAACATCAATAATTTCAGATATGCAGATGACACTGTGTTAATTGCAAGTACGGAGGAAGAACCACAAAACTTAATTGATATAATTGTTGAAGAAAGTGCAAAAATGGGTCTATCTATCAATTGCAAAAAGACAGAATGTATGGTGATATCCAAAAAGAAGGAGAATCCTATCTGCAGGCTGAGAATAAATGGGGAAGACATAAAACAAGTACAGAACTTTTGCTACTTAGGAAGCTGGGTGACATCAGATGGCAGGTGTGACATGGACATCAAAAGAAGAATAGGGATGGCAAAAGACACCTTTACGAGAATGAAGAGTATACTGACCAATACTAAACTAGGCATGACAACCCACCTCAGAGTACTGAAATGTTACATTTATCCAGTTATGTTATACGGCTCAGAATATTGGACAATATCCAGTAACATGAGGAAATGAATTGTAGCAGCAGAGATGTGGTTTTTGAGGAGGATGCAAAGAATATCATGGACGAAACGAATATCTAACGAGGATGTCATGAACAGAACAAACACAAAAAGAGAAATAATGTATGAGATCATGAAAAAGCAGCTTAACTTCATTGGACGTGATTAGGAAAGAGGAGTTGGAATGCACAGTAATTATGGGAAAGATTGAAGGGAAGAAAGCAAGAGGAAGGCAAAGACAAATGATGATGGAGACAGCAGCCAGAGAACTGGAAATGAATACCAATGAATTGATCCACTTGACCCGAAACAGGAGTATGTGGGCCACGGCAGTCAAAGCTCAAACTGGACACGGCACCTGATGATGATGATGATGATCACTACTGCTCCCTTCTTCTCTCTCTTTCCCTTCTGCACCACGGACCCATGCTCAGTGCCTATAACCCGGTCCCCATGGCATTCTCCTGGGAGATCATCCCCCACAAAAGTATCCACAGCGGTATACTTGTTTTTGAGGGGAATGGCCTCAGAGTGCTCTGCTCTAACTGCCTATTGACGTTTCCATTCCTCCTAACAGTCACCCAACCATTCGCCTCCCGCAACTTCAGTGTGACTCTGGTTATCTCCTCACTCTCCCATACAGGCCGAAGGTCATCCAGCTGCTGCTCCAGATCCCTGTCACGGTCTTCAAGGAGCTGCAGCTGGATGCACTTCATGCAGATGTAGTTCCCTGGGAGTCTCCGGGTCTCCCAGCACTCCAACATCTGGCATGAAGAACACACAACAGCCATTTGCTACACGAGATACAGGAAGAGAAAAAAAGGGAACTTTCCCAGAAACTTACCCAGAGCCAATGCCTCTTCTGAGCAAAGCCTGACGCTCCTACTCTCACCAATGGCCTGCTCCCAACAACGGCTGCCCCGTTTGTCCTCCTGTCCTCTGATCAATAGTTCCGTGCGAGGAGCACTGACAGCGCGACATCGACCTTACATCGCTGGAGATCAACCAGAGCTCACGAAAAGCAGCTGTGATCTGTGCAAACCTATCATGGCTGTGAAACAACAATACAGGGACAAGATTGAGTCAAGATTCACAACGAATAGCACACGTGACTAGTGGCAAGGACTGCATACCATCACAGACATCAAAGCCCGAACATTGTGGTGCCGCCAACATCGCAGCCTCTCTCCCAGATGAGCTTAATCGCTTTTACGCTCGGTTCGATGTCGCTAACTATGAATTCCGAGGAAAGCCACTGTTACAGCCTACAACCTTGTCATCTCTGAGGCTGAGTACGCAGATGTTTCCAACGAGTGGACAGTCGCAAGGCTGCGGGACCGGACGGCATCCCAGAGCGAGTACTCACGATGTACGCAGCACAACTGCCAGGTGTGTTCACTGACATTTTTAACTTCTCCCTCTCCCAGTGTAGAGTGCCCTCATGCTTCAACTTATCCACCATTGTCCCTGTACCAAAAAAGACCAGGGTAACATGCCTGAACGACTGGCGTCCTGTCACACTCACCTCAATAATACCATAAGACCATAAGACCATAAGACAAAGGAACAGAAGTAGGCCATTCGGCCCATCGAGTCTGCTCCGCCATTTTATCATGAGCTGATCCATTTTATCCTATTTAGTCCCACTGCCCCGCCTTCTCACCATAACCTTTGATGCCCTGGCTACTCAGATACCTATCAATCTCTGCCTTAAATACACCCAATGACTTGGCCTCCACTGCTGCCCGTGGCAACAAATTCCATAGATTCACCACCCTCTGACTAAAAAAATTTCTTCGCATTTCTGTTCTGAAAGGGCGCCCTTCAATCCTGAAGTCATGCCCTCTCGTACTAGACTCCCCCATCATGGGAAACAACTTTGCCACATCCACTCTGTCCATGCCTTTTAACATTCGAAATGTTTCTATGAGGTCTCCCCTCATTCTTCTAAACTCCAAGGAATACAGTCCAAGAGCGGACAAACGTTCCTCATATGTTAACCCTCTCATTCCCGGAATCATTCTAGTGAATCTTTTCTGTACCCTCTCCAACGTCAGCACATCCTTTCTTAAATAAGGAGATCAAAACTGCCCACAGTACTCCAAGTGAGGTCTCACCAGCGCCTTATAGAGCCTCAACATCACATCCCTGCTCCTATACACTATTCCTCTAGAAATGAATGCCAACATTGCATTCGCCTTCTTCACTACCGACTCAACGTGGAGGTTAACTTTAAGGGAATCCTGTACAAGGACTCCCAAGTCCCGTTGCATCTCAGAACTTTGAATTCTTTCTCCATTTAAATAATAGTCTGCCCGTTTACTTTTTCTGCCAAAGTGCATAACCATACACTTTCCAACATTGTACTTCATTTGCCACTTCTCTGCCCATTCTTCCAATCTATCCAAGTCTCTCTGCAGACTCTCCATTTCCTCAGCACTACCGGCCCCTCCACCTATCTTCATATCGTCAGCAAACTTAGCCACAAAGCCATCTACTCCATAATCCAAATCGTTGATGTACAATGTAAAAAGAAGCGGCCCCAACACTGATCCCTGTGGAACACCACTGGTAACCGGCAGCCAACCAGAATAGGATCCCTTTATTCCCACTCTCTGTTTCCTGCCAATCAGCCAAGGCTCTATCCACGTATGTAACTTTCCTGTAATTCCATGGGCTCTTATCTTGTTAAGCAGCCTCATGTGTGGCACCTTGTCAAAGGCCTTCTGAACATCCAAATATACAACATCCACTGCATCTCCCTTGTCTAGCCTACTGGTAATTTCCTCAAAAAATTGTAATAGGTTTGTCAGGCAGGATCTTCCTTTAAGGAATCCATGCTGAGTTCTGCCTATCTTGTCATATGCCTCCAGGTACTCTGTAACCTCATCCTTGACAATCGACTCCAACAACTTCACAACCACCGACGTCAAGCTAACAGGTCTATCATTTCCTTTTTGCTTCCTTGCCCCCTTCTTAAATAGCGGAGTGACATTTTCAATCTTCCAGTCTTCCGGAACCATGCCAGAATCTATCGACTTTTGAAAGATCATCGCTAATGCCTCCGCAATCTCCACAGCTACTTCCTTCAGAACACGAGGGTGCATTCCATCTGGTCCAGGAGATTTATTGACCTTTAGCCTATTCAGCTTCCTGAGTACTTTCTCTGTCATAATTGTGACTGCGCACACTTCTCTTCCCTGCCACCCTTGAGTGTCCGGTATCCTGCTGTCTTCCTCAGTGAAGACTGATGCAAAATACTTGTTCAGTTCCTCTGCCATCTCCTCATCTCCCATTACAAATACTCCAGTATCATTTTCTATCGGTCCTATATCTACTCTCACCTGTCTTTTACTCTTTATATACTTGAAAAAGCTTTTAGTATCCTCTTTGATATTATTTGCTAGTTTCCTTTCATAGTTAATCTTTTCTCTCTTAATGACCTTCTTGGTTTCCTTTTGTAAGGTTTTAAAGACTTCCCAATCCTCTGTCTTCCCACTAATTTTTGCTTCCTTGTATGCCCTCTCCTTAGCTTTAACTTTGGCTTTGACTTCTCTTGTCAACCACGGTTACATCCTTTTTCCACTCGAAAATTTCTTCTTTTTTGGAATATAGCTGTCTTGCACATTCCTCATTTCTCGCATAAACTCCAGCCACTGCTGCTCTGCCGTCTTTCCCGCCAGTGTCTCTTTCCAGTCAACTTTGGCCAGTTCCTCTCTCATGCCACTGTAGTTTCCTTTACTCCACTGAAACACCGACACATCATATTTCGGCTTCTCTTTTTCTAATTTCACAGTGAACTCAATCATGTTATGATCACTGCCTCCTAAGGGTTCCTTCACCTCAATCTCTCCAATCATCTCCGGTTCATTACACAATACCCAATCCAGTACAGCCGATCCCCTAGTGGGCTCAACAACAAGCTGTTCTAAAAAGCCATCTCGCAGACATTCTACAAATTCTCTCTCTTGAGATCCAGTGCCGACCTGATTTTTCCAATCTACTCGCATGTTAAAATCCCCCACAATTATCATAACACTGCCCTTCTGACAAGCCTTTTCTATTTCCAGTTGTAATTTGTAGTCCACATCCCTGCTGCTGTTTGGAGGCCTATAAATAACTGCCATCAGGGTCCTTTTACCCTTGCTATTCCTTAGCTCAACCCATAAAGATTCTGCACCTTCTGATCCTATATCACCTCTTTCTAATGATTTAATATCATTTCTTACCAATAAAGCCATGCCTCCCCCTCTGCCTACCTTCCTATCCTTCCGATACAACGTGTATCCTTGGACGTTCAGCTCCCAGAGACATGCATCCTTTAGCCAGGTCTCAGTGATGGCCACAATATCATATCTGCCAATCTGTAGCTGTACAACAAGATCATCCACCTTATTTCTTATGCTGTGTGCATTTAAGTACAACACCTTAAGACCAGTATTTGATACTTTTTGCTTTGATTTCGCTGCAACTTTACTGCACTGCAACTCATCCCAATGGCTACACATTTGCCCCATCACCTGCCTGTCTTTCCTGACATCTTTACTGCTCACTATCTTAGATTTATTTCTGTTTTCCCCTTCCTCCGCTCTATCATTCTGGTTCTCATCCCCCTGCCAAATTAGTTTAAATCCTCCCTAATAAGCAAATGCTTTGAGAGGCTGGTCAAGGATTACACCTGCAGCTTGCTACCACCCAAACTGGACACCCTACAATTCACCCACCGACACAACCGATCGACAGATGACACAATAGCCACTGCTCTACATACCGTCCTTACACATCTGGAGAAGGATGCTTATGTGAGAATGCTGTTCTTGGACTACATGTCACATCCACGGATTTGGCAGCGCAGTAGACACGGCAATTACGCTTGTGAATATGCACTTGTCAGCTAATTATTATTTCATTGTGATAGTATTTAACTCCATACTTGTTGTCGTAGTGCTTGTCGAGACTTGGGGACAGTACAGCAACGCTTTGCTGCCTGATTGCATTCGGCCTTGCCTGAGAAATTGGACTGTCCAGTCAACTGACTCTGAAGACTAGCAGTACTCGTTTTATATTCTAGTTGTTCTTTTCATCCGCAGTGTGGGCTTCGTTTTTCCATTTGAGAGTTTTAGTTAGTGGTCCTGTTTGGCCTAGCGTTTATTGTTTTCTTTCCCCTTTAACACTGTTCGCACTAAAGTCTATGAACTATCGACCCGCTTCAGTGTCTCTCACTCCACACTGGGGCCATATCCGAACCGGGTGACAGCAAGTCTCGACCACACAAGGATAGACCGAGCAGAGAGAGAGAGAGCAGCTGATCTTGGCCGTGAGATTCATTGGTCAAGTAGGAGACAAGCTACAGGCAATGGAATCTGTTCTCAGTGAAGATACGAAGGCAATGATGAGGCAGATAACCTCATGCCGACAACACAGTCTCACTTGGAGGAACAGGTATCGTCCCGAGCCGCAACTGTTAACAGCTCACCACAGACAATCGGACTCGGGTGTCTGCGATTTTCCCCTATCACGGCCGCCGTCCACGAACTTACTGTGAACAGACGGCATCAGCTGACGTCCATTAACGTTCTCGCCAGCGCAATCCAGCAGCCTCAGGCCGCCTCAGTCTCCACTCCCAGCATCTCGCAGCATCTCTGCCGCCACGACAATCTGTTACTAATGCCCCCGCTCCTGCGTCCGGACCAGAGCCGACTTTCGCAGTCGGACCCCCACAGACTCTTGTGAACCGAGTATTCCACCTCCAGGCAGATATCCTGGTGATCCCGATTGCTGCAGGAATTTTATTACCCAATGCGAACTGACATTCCAAGCCCAGCCTGGTCGTTTTGGTGATGATGTGTAAAAATTGACGTCAACTGTCAATCTTCTTGATGGATCTCCACTCAGCCTGCTCCTTGCTCTACGGGAGCAAGGATACCTGTAGCACAGTCGTTCCGACATTTCGTGGCGGAGTTAAGGAGGATTTTGATCTTTCAGTACGGGGTCAGGAGGCTGCCCACCGACTCCTGGACCTGCGCCAAGCTAGAGGAACGGTGAGAGCCTATGCAGTGAAATTTGGCACCCTTGCAGTAGAGTCGGGATGGAATGAGAGATCTCTCATCACTGCCTTCCAGCGTGGACTGAACACAGGGGTCCGGCATGAGATCACTGTCCGGGACGAGCAGGATAGTCTGGATGACCTGATTAATCTGGCTATTCGAGTAGATGATCAGATGACTGAGTGGCGCAGGGAAAAAATGTTTTAAATTTCCTACCGGCTGTCTGATCACCGGCTTTCCTCGCCCTCTCCCCCTTCCTTACCTGATCGCCGGTTTTCCTCATCCTCTCCCCCTCCCTCACCACCCAGCACCCAGCACCCAGCCCACGGAGGAGCCTATGCAAGTGGGGTGCATGTACCTGTCTCAGGAGGAACGAGAGTGACAGGTTCCCGCCTCTATTTGTGGTGATCCAGGACGCTTCCGGGCGGCATGTTCCTAGCGTCCAGTAAAAGAGAATACCCGTCAGCAGGGAAGGGAATCCTGCTGGGTCAGTTCTCTCTTCAGTCAGCTTCCCCTGATTCTGTAATGCTCGCAGCTTCCTTGTCGTGGAGGTCTCAGACCCATGAACTTAAGGCGTTTATCGACTCTGGTGCAGCCAGGAATATTATGAACATCTCTCTCGCTCAGAGATGGGGAGTTCCAACTCAGGAATTAAGAGAAAAGTTCAACGTCAAGGCACTGGACGGTAGACCTCTGGGAACCGGTGAGATCTACCTTTCCACCCAATCCTCCAATTTGCGCTCGAAGACAACCATCATGAAGAAATGTCTTTCTATCTGGTTAATTCGCCTGAACTGCCACTGGTACTTGGTCTCCCCTGGTTATCCCGACATAACCCATGGATCGATTGGTCTCTGAAGGTACTCCAAGAGTGGGGACCGGCTACCTGTCTGGGTCCGGCTCAAGCTCTGTTCCATGAATCCCCTCCTGTGTCAGCTAAGGATGTGGACCTGTCTGGGATTCCGGCTGAATATGCGGATCTCCTTGATGTTTTCAGCAAAAGAAAGGCCACCACCCCGCCCCCACACCGGCCGTACGACGGTGCCATAGACTTCCTACCGGGCACTAGTCCTCCCCGGGACCGGCTCTTTTCCCTCTCTCGTCCTGAAGTGGTGGCCGTGGAGGAATACATTAAGGAGGCATTGAACATGGGGTTTACCCGTCCGTCAACCTCGCCGGCAGGAGCGGGCTTCTTGTGAACAAGAAAGATGGCCAGCTCCGTCCCTGTATCGATTATCGGCCCCTGAACAACATCTCTGTGAAGAACCGCTACCCCCTTCCCTTGCTGGCGTCTTCATTTGAACATCTCCAGGGAGCAACCATAATTTCCAAAATTGATTTGCGCAATGCTTACAATCTGGTTCGCGTAAGAGAAGGGATGAATGGAAAACGGCTTTCAGCTCCTCTAACGGCCTCTATGAGTACATGGTGATGCCTTTTGGTCTGGCCAACGGCCCCGCTGTATTCCAGGCCTTGGTTAACCATGTGCTCAGGGACATGTGGAACCAGTGTGTGTTTGTATATTTATCCTTATCTATTCCGGCTCTCATCAGGAGCACGTCTCACCTGTCCGGAGAGTACTCAGACGCCTTCTTGAAAATAATCTGTAGGCCGAGCCTGAGAAATGTGAATTCCATAAAGACCAGGTGTCGTTTCTGGGCTATATACGTACCCCATCCAGTGTTCAAATGGACCCTAGTAAAGTTCAGGCAGATGCAGCGTGGCCCAAACCGTCTGCAGTCAAACAGGTATGGCGCTTCATGGGGTTTGTGAACTTTTATCGCTGCTTCATCCGGAATTTCGGCTCTATCGCGGCTCCAATTAATGCACTCACCAAGAAGACCTCGGAAGGATTTCATTCGACGGACGATGCCGACCAAGCATTTTCGGAGTTAAAGCGACGTTTCACCGCTGCCCCGCTGCTGCAGCACCCAGACCTATCTCAGCCATTCATTGTTGAGGTGGATACATCCGATGTCGGCATTGGAGCTGTCCTCTCTCAGCGCTCGTCTGCAGATAGCCGGCTGCACCCTGTGCCTTTCTTTCCCGGCGCTTGACTCCGGCCGAGAGAAATTACGACGTTGGGAACCGGGAGATTCTGGCTGTCAGGGAGGCCCTGGAGGAATGGCGACACTGGCTGGAGGGGGCAGAGCATCCATTCTTGGTCTGGACGGATCGCAAGAACCTCTCTTGCATTCAGGATGCCAAGGGACTCAACTCTCGTCAAGCCCTGTGGTCTCTCTTCTTCACACGGTTCAATTTCATCCTCACCTATCGTCCCGGCAGCAAGAATACAAAGGTCCACGCTCTCTCCCGGCAGTTCAACGGATCTGAGGACAATGTTGATCCAGAGCCCATTCTTCCTCGCTCGTGTATCGCTGCTCCGGTGATCTGGGGAATAGAGGCAGAGGTGAGGGCCGCCCAGGAATCAGACCCAGGCCCGGATGGGGGACCTCCCAACCGGCTGTTTGTCCCTGCTGCTGTGCGTTCCGAAGTGTTGGAATGGGATCACTCCTCCCGTCTGGCTGGACATCCGGGAATTCAACCGATTCAGGTGTTTGTAAAGAGACAATTTTGGTGGCCATCTATGTCCCAGGATGTCCACGACTTTGTATTTGCCTGTCCCACCTGCGCTCGGAACAAGACATCACGCCAGCGTCTTGTGGATCTGTTATGTCCACTGCCTGTGCTCCACTGCCTGTGTCCCTGGTCCCCCCTCTCAGTAGATTTCGTATAACATATAACCGTATAACAATTACAGGACGGAAACAGGCCATCTCGGCCCTTCTAGTCCGTGCCGAACTCTTACTATCACAGTTATTTCATCACTGGTCAGCCCCCGTGTAATGGAAACACCACCATTTTGGTCGATATGGATCGTTTTTCCAAGGCTGCCCTCCCCGAGCTCCCATCAGCTCCTGAGACTGCCACACTCGTGGTTCAACCTGGATTCAGGCTCCATGGCTTCCCTCAAGACATAGTATCTGATCGTGGACCACAGTCCACTCCCGCTTTTGGAAGGCTTTCTGCTGTCTTGTAGGAGTTATGGTCAGCCTTTCGTCTGGCTTCCACCCCCAATCCAATGGCCAGACTGAAAGAGTGCACCAGGAGTTGGAGACAACCCTGCGCTGTTTTGCTTCTTCCAACCCCAGGTCCTGGAGCTCCCAATTGGTTTGGGCAGACATTGCCCACAATAACCTCCAGTTGTCCTCCATCGGTATGTCTGCCTTTGAATGCCAGAAAGGATTCCAGCCCCCGCTCTTCCCTGATCAGGAGATCGACGTAGAGTTCCTGCTGCTCAACAGCTGATCCAGCGCTACAAGCGCACCTGGAGACGAGCCAGGGCTTGTCTGCTGTGCGCCCAGAAACAACATTCCCGGCAGGCTGATCGGCTCTGTCGACAGGTAAGACCATTCAAGCCAGGGGAGGAGGTCTGGGTGGCATCAAGGGATCTTCCCCTGAAAGACGAGAGCCGGAAATTGGCACCGCGATACGTGGGACTGTTTGTAATGGAAAAAGCTGTCAACAAGGCGTCCTATAGATTGTGTCTACCAGCATCACTGAAGATCCACCCAGTATTCCATGTTTCCCAGCTCAAGCCAGTTACTACCTCTCCCCTGGCCCCAGTCACTCCCCACCTCCCCATCCTCCCCGCCTGGTAGATGGTTCCCTTGTCTGTGTGGCACCTCCTGGCATCTCACTGGGTACGTGGTAAGGTCCAGTACCTTGTGGACTGGGAAAGATATGGTCCAGAAGAATGTATTTGGATCCTGAGAAGGACATCTTGGACAAATCACCGATCCGGGACCTCCAGTGGACACAGGTCTGTGGCACCTCAGGTGCTGCGCCTTGAGAGGGGGAGGGGGGCAGCGCAGTAGATATAGTTGTGCTTATGAATATGTATGTGTCAGCTAATTATTATTTCATTGTGATAGTATTTGACTCCATACTTGTCGTTGTTGTGCTTGCCGAGACTTGGACACAGCATAGCAACGCTTCGCTGCCTGTTTGCATTCGGCTTTGTCTGAGAAATTGGACTGTCGAGTCAACTGACTCTGAAGATGAGCAGTATTCATTTTATTCTTAGTTGTTCTTTACAGCTGCAGTGTAGGCATTTGAGAGTCTTAGTTAGTGGTCCTGTTTGGCCTAGCGTTTATTGTTTTCTTTCCCCTTTAATACTGTTCACATTAAAGTCTGTGAAATATCGACCCAGTTCAGTGTCTCTCGCTCCGCACTTGGGCCATATCCGAACCGAGTGACACTACAGTTCAGCATTCAACACCATAGTTCCAACCATGCTTGACATGAAGCTCAGAGGCCTCAGCCTTGACCCTGCCCTGTGTAGCTGGTTCCTGGACTTCCTGTCAGATCGCCAGCAAGCTGTAACAGTGGGCTCCCTCACCACCACCTCTCTGACTCTCAATACAGGAGCCCCTCAGGGCTGCGTACTGAGTCCCCTCCTTTGCTCCCTGTATACCCATGACTGTGTCACCAGCCACAGCTCCAATCTGCTAATTAATTTTACCAATGACACTACATTGATTGGCTGAATCTCAAACAATACTGAGGTGACCTCCAGGGAAGAAATCATCCCTCTGACACAGTGGTGTCAAGAGAACAACCTCTCCCTCAATGTCGCACAAACAAAGGAGCTCGTTGTGGATTACAGAAGGAATGGAGACGGGCTAACCCCTATTGTCATCAATGGATCTGCGGATAAGAGGGTGAACAGCTTCAAGTTCCTTGGCATCCACATCACCGAGGACCTCACGTGGTCTGTACACACCAACTGTGTGGTGAAAAAGGCACAACAGCACCTCTTTCATCTCAAATGGTTGAGGAAGTTTGGTATGGGCCCCCAAATCCTAAAAACTTTCTACAGGGACACAACTGGGAGCATCCTGACTGGCTGCATCACTGCCTGGTATGGGAATTGTACCTCCCTTAATCGCAGGACTCTGCAGAGAGTATTGTGGACAGCCCAGCGCATCTGTATTTGTGAACTTCCCATAATTCAGGATACTTACAAGGACAGGTGTGTAAAAAGGGCTTGTAGGATCATTAGGGACCCGAGTCACCCCAATCACAACCTATTCCAGCTGCTACCATCCAGGAAACGGTACCACAGCATAAAAGCCAGGACCAACAGGATCTGGGACAGCTTCTTCCACCAGGCCATCAGACGGATGAACTCACACTGATTAGTCACACTGACTAATACTCTATATTACACTAACGGTTCTATTTATTATAAATTTATATTGTTATAAATTGCCATGATTGCACATTGCACATTTAGATGGAGACATAACATAAAGATTTTTACTCATGTATGCGAAGGATGTAAGAAGTAAAGTCAATTCAATACTTTTAATCAAGTGTCACTGACCTGCGAGAAACTTCATCGCTGTAGCCAACTCCTGCCAGTAATTGGATTGCTGGAATGAGCCCAAATGCCTGCAAAGGTCTCATTTCAAACGAGTGTCGCCAACCTGTTAGAAACCTCATCGCCGAGGCCACTCATGCTGCTGACTGGACTGTCGGAATAAGTTGCTATTTGTCACTTGCAGAGGAAAGGACAATAAATGGATGCTGTCTTGGACCAGGGCCAATAAGACATTAAAGGTCAGTAGATGACCCATAGCCAGTAACACTGAAAGGCAATGTTTGAACTGGTTAGGTATGAATATAAAAGCAGACACTTCAAGTGCAAAAGTAGCCATAACTCTGCGCCCACCCATCACGGATGTGGAGTACCCCACGGATGTATGTGTGGAGATCGGAGTGGGATATCAAGGAACACATGGCCAATAGACATAGACATAGACATAGAATAGTACAACACAGTACAGGCCCTTTGACCAACAATGTTGTGCCGACCCTCAAACCCTGCCTCCCATATAAGCCCCCACCTTAAATTCCTCCATATACCTGTCTAGTAGTCTCTTAAACTTCACTGGTGTATCTGCCTCCACCACTGACTCAGGCAGTGTATTCCACGTACCAACCACTCTCTGAGTAAAAAACCTTCCTCTAATATCCCCCTTGAACTTCCCACCCCTTACCTTAAAGCCATGTCCTCTTGTATTGAGCAGTGGTGCCCTGGGGAAGAGGCGCTGGCTATCCACTCTATCTATTCCTCTTATTATCTTGTACACCTCTATCATGTCTCCTCTCATCCTCCTTCTCTCCAAAGAGTAAAGCCCTAGCTCCCTTAATCTCTGATCATAATGCATACTTTCTAAACCAGGCAGCATCCTGGTAAATCTCCTCTGTACCCTTTCCAATGCTTCCAGATCCTTCCTATAGTGAGGTGACCAGAAGTGGACACAGTACTCCAAGTGTGGCCTAACCAGAGTTTTATAGAGCTGCATCATTACATCACGACTCTTAAACTCTATCCCTCGACTTATGAAAGCTAACACCCCATAAGCTTTCTTAACTACCCTATCCACCTGTGAGGCAACTTTCAGGGATCTGTGGACATGTACCCCGTGACCCCTCTGCTCCTCCACACTACCAAGTATCCTGCCATTTACCTTGTACTCTGCCTTGGAGTTTGTCCTTCCAAAGTGTACCACCTCACACTTCTCCGGGTTGAACTCCATCTGCCACTTCTCAGCCCACTTCTGCATCCTATCAATGTCTCTCTGCAATCTTTGACAATCCTCTACACTATCTACAATACTACTAACCTTTGTGTCATCTGCAAACTTGCCAACCCACCCTTCTACCCCCACATCCAGGTCGTTAATAAAAATTACGAAAAGTAGAGGTCCCAGAACAGATCCTTGTGGGACACCACTAGTCACAATCCTCCAAACTGAATGTACTCCCTCCACCACCACCCTCTGCCCTCTGCAGGCAAGCCAATTCTGAATACATCTGGCTAAACTTCCTTGGATTCCATGCCTTCTAACTTTCTGAATAAGCCTACTGTGTGGAACCTTGTCAATTGCCTTACTAAAATCCATATAGATCACATCCACTGCACTACCCTCATCTATATGCCTGGTCACCTCCTCAAAGAACTCTATCAGGCTTGTTAAACACGATCTGCCCTTCACAAAGCCATGTTGACTGTCCCTGATCAGACCATGATTCTCTAAACACCTATAGATCCTATCTCTAAGAATCTTTTCCAACAGCTTTCCCACCACAGACATAAAGCTCACTGGTCTATAGTTACCCGGACTATCCCTACTACCTTTTTTGAACAAGGGGACAACATTCGCCTCCCTCCAATCCTTCGGTACCAGTCCCGTGGACAACGAGGACATAAAGATCCTAGCCAGAGGCTCAGCAATCTCTTCTCTTGCCTTGTGGAGCAGCCTGGGGAATATTCTGTCAGGCCCCGAGGACTTATCTGTCCTAATAGTAGAAATAGTAGGGGACAGAGGGTCCAGTGAGATGGAGGAACTGAGCGAAATACATGTTAGTAGGGAAGTGGTGTTAGGTAAATTGAAGGGATTGAAGGCAGATAAATCCCCAGGGCCAGATGGTCTGCATCCTAGAGTGCTTAAGGAAGTAGCCCAAGAAATAGTGGATGCATTAGTGATAATTTTTCAAAACTCGTTAGATTCTGGACTAGTTCCTGAGGATTGGAGGGTGGCTAAGTAACCCCACTTTTTAAAGAAGGAGGGAGAGAGAAACCGGGGAATTATAGACTGGCTAGCCTAACGTCGGTGGTGGGGAAACTGCTGGAGTCAGTTATCAAGGATGTGATAACAGCACATTTGGAAAGCGGTGAAATCATCGGACAAAGTCAGCATGGATTTGTGAAAGGAAAATCATGTCTGACGAATCTCATAGAATTTTTTGAGGATGTAACTGGTAGAGTGGATAGGGGAGAACCAGTGGATGTGGTATATTTGGATTTTCAAAAGGCTTTTGACAAGGTCCCACACAGGAGATTAGTGTGCAAACTTAAAGCACATGGTATTGGGGGTAAGGTATTGGTGTGGGTGGAGAATTGGTTAGCAAACAGGAAGCAAAGAGTGGGAATAAACGGGACCTTTTCAGAATGGCAGGCGGTGACTAGTGGGGTACCGCAAGGCTCAGTGCTGGGACCCCAGTTGTTTACAATATATATTAATGACTTGGATGAGGGAATTGAATGCAGCATCTCCAAGTTTGCGGATGACACGAAGTTGGGTGGCAGTGTTAGCTGTGAGGAGGATGCTAAGAGGATGCAGGGTGACTTGGATAGGTTGGGTGAGTGGGCAAATTCATGGCAGATGCAATTTAATGTGAATAAATGTGAAGTTATCCACTTTGGTGGCAAAAATAGGAAAACAGATTATTATCTGAATGGTGGCCGATTAGGAAAAGGGGAGGTGCAACGAGACCTGGGTGTCATTATACACCAGTTATTGAAAGTGGGCATGCAGGTACAGCAGGCAGTGAAAAAGGCGAATGGTATGCTGGCATTTATAGCGAGAGGATTCGAGTACAGGAGCAGGGAGGTACTACTGCAGTTGTACAAGGCCTTGGTGAGACCACACCTGGAGTATTGTGTGCAGTTTTGGTCCCCTAATCTGAGAAAAGACATCCTTGCCATAGAGGGAGTACAAAGAAGGTTCACCAGATTGATTCCTGGGATGGCAGGACTTTCATATGAAGAAAGTCTGGATGAACTGGGCTTGTACTCGTTGGAACTTAGAAGATTGAGGGGGGATCTGATTGAAACGTATAAAATCCTAAAGGGATTGGACAGGCTAGATGCAGGAAGATTGTTCCCGATGTTGGGGAAGTCCAGAACGAGGGGCCACAGTTTGAGGATAGAGGGGAAGCCTTTTAGGACCGAGATTAGGAAAAACTTCTTCACACAGAGAGTGGTGAATCTGTGGAATTCTCTGCCACAGGAAACAGTTGAGGCCAGTTCATTGGCTATATTTAAGAGGGAGTTAGATATGGCCCTTGTGGCTATGGGGGTCAGGGGGTATGGAGGGAAGGCTGGGGTGGGGTTCTGAGTTGGATGATCAGCCATGATCATAATAAATGGCGGTGCAGGCTTGAAGGGCCGAATGGCCTACTCCTGCACCTATTTTCTATGTTTCTTTGTTTCTAATGTATCTTAACAACTCCAACACCTCCTCTCCCTTAATATCAACATGCTCCAGAACATCAACCTCACTCATATTATCCTCACCATCATCAAGTTCCCTCTCATTCGTGAATACTGAAGAGAAGTACTCATTGAGGACCTCGCTCACTTCCACAGCTTCCAGGCACATCTTCCCACCTTTATCTCTAATCGGTCCTACCTTCACTCCTGTCATCCTTTTTTTCTTCACATAATTGAAGAATGCCTTGGGGTTTTCCTTTACCCTATTCGCCAAGGCCTTCTCATGCCCCCTTCTTGCTCTTCTCAGCCCCTTCTTAAGCTCCTTTCTTGCTTCCCTATATTTGTCAATAGACCCATCTGATCCTTGCTTCCTAAACCTCATGTATGCTGCCTTCTTCCACCTGACTAGATTTTCCACCTCACTTGTCACCCATGGTTCCTTCACCCTACCATTCTTTATCTTCCTCACCGGGACAAATTTATCCCTAACATCCCGCAAGAGATCTCTAAACATCGACCGCATGTCCATAGTACATTTCCCTGCAAATAAGATCATCCCAATTCACACCCGCAAGTTCTAGCCTTATAGCCTCATAATTTGCCTTTCCCTAATTAAAAATTTTCCTGTCCTCTCTGATTCTATCCTTTTCCATGATAATGCTAAAGGTCAGGGAGTGGTGGTCACTATACCCCAGATGCTCACCCACTGAGAGATCTGTGACCAGACCCGGTTCATTACCTGGTACTAGATCTAGTATGGCATTCCCCCTGGTTGGCCTGTCCACATACTGTGACAGGAATCTGTCCTGGACACACTTAACAAACTCTGCCCCATCTAAACTCTTGGAACTAATCAAGTGCCAATCAATATTAGGGAAGTTAAAGTCACTCATGATAACAACCCTGTTATTTTTGCACCTTTCCAAAATCTGCCTCCCAATCTGCTCCCCTGTATTTCTGCTGCTACCAGGGGGCCTATAGAATACCCCCAGTAGCGTAACTGCTCCCTTCCTGTTCCTGACTTCCACCCATATTGACTCAAAAGAGGATCTTGCTACATTACCCACCCTTTCTACAGCTGTAATAGTATCCCTGACCAGTAATGCCACCCCTCCTCCCCTTTTTCCACCCTCTCTATCCCTTTTAAAGCACTGAAATCCAGGAATATTGAGAATCCATTCCTGCCCTGGTGCCAGCCAAGTCTCTGTAATGGCCACTACATCATAATTCCATGTATGTATCCAAGATCTCAGTTCATCACCTTTGTTCCTGATGCTTCTTGCATTGAGGTACATACATTTCAGCCCTTCTACCTTACTGTCTTTACACCGTTTATTCTGCTTCTCTTTCCTCAAAGCCTCTCTGTATGTTAGATCTAGCTTTACTCCATGCACTTCTTTCACTGCTCTATCGCTCTGGGTCCCATCCCCTTCACAAATTCGTTTAAACCCTCCCGAACTATGCGAGCAAATCTACCTGCAAGGATATTGCTCCCCCTCGAGTTCAGGTCCAACCCATCCAATCTGTACAGGTCCCACCTTCCCCAGAAGAGATCCCAATGATCTAAAAATCTAAAACCCTGCTCCCTGCACCAACTCCTCAGCCACGCATTCAACTGCCATCTCCTCCAATTCTTACCGTCACTGTCACGTAGCACTGGCAGCAATCCTGAGAACGCCACCCTTGAGGTCCTGTTCTTCAGCCTTCTGCCTAGTTCCTGAAACTCACACTTCAGGACCTCATCCCTCTTCCTGCCTATGTCGTTGGTCCCAACATGTATCACGACTTCTGGTTGCTTTCCCTCTTGTACCAGGATGTCGCGCACCCGGTCAGAGACATCCCGGACGCTGGCACCCAGGAGGTAACAAACCATGCGGGTGTCCTTCTCACGTCCACAAAATCTCCTGTCTGCTCCCCTGACTATAGAGTCTCCAATGACAACAGCTCTCCTCTTCTCCGTCCCACCCTTCTGCACCACAGGGTCAGACTCAGTGCTGGAGGCCCTGCCACCATGGCTCACACCTGGTCGGTCATCCCCGCCAACAGTATCCAGGACGGTAAACTTATTATTCAGCGGAATGGCTACAGGGGTGCTCTGCACTACCTGTCTGCTCACCTTCGCTTTCCCCCCTCTGACTGTCACCCAATGACCTGCTTCCGGCAGCCTAGGTGTGACTACCTCCCTGTAGCTCTCATCTATGACTGCCTCATTCTCCCTTATGAGTCGAAGGTCATCCAGGTGCTGCTCCAGATTCCTGACACAGTCTTCCAGATCTCCCAGCTGTATGCACTCTGGCAGATGTGACTCTGCGGGAGAGGGGAGTTCCCCCAAGACTGCCACATCTCACATGAGAGGCACCTCACCGTCTCAGGAGACATTGTAAAAACTAACTGCGAGCTAGCTTGTCCTCCGCCTCTTCTCGTCGAAGCTTCTCGAGTCAAAGCCTCAAAGCTCCACTCCTTTACTGATATTACCTTTCCAGTTCTTTGACTGATCATGGAGGGTCAGGAAAACTTGGCAGGTGTGCACACAGGTATTCAGTTGTGTAAACTGGTGTGCTTTTCCATTGAGACAGTAAAGGTTATCATCATCCGCTGCCTCGGATTACTGAACCAATATGGATCTAATCTGCCAATTTTCCTTGGATCATAAACACAAACTGGAGAAGTGGCACCTCCTTTCCTGGCCTGATGGTCTACTATCTGACAACATGAACATTGAATTTTCCAATTTGAGGTAACTGCACCCCCTGTGTCCCTTATCTCTCTCTATCTGATCGACTCATCATCCACATACTCCTCTCACTCAATACCTCCTTTCAATGTTCCCACCTCCCTTGAATGGAAAAGCCTACAAAAAGTAGAGGATACAGCACGTTCCATCACAGGTAAAGCCCTCCCCACGTCTACAAGGAGCAGTGTCATAAAGCAACAGCATCCGTCATCAGGTTCAGGAACAGTTATTAATGCTCAATCAGAGGGGACAACTTCACTCACCCCAACACTCAACTGTTCCTTCAAGGACTCTTCATCTCATGTTCTTGATATTTATTACCTATTTATTATTATTTTATTTACAGTTTGTTTATTGTCTTCTGCACATTGGTTGTTTGTCTTGTGTGCAGTCTTTTATTGACTCTATTGTATTTATTGTGAATGCCTGCAAGAAAATGAATCTTGGTGTTGAATATAGTAATATTTAGGGTTGTACAGTATACATTGATCTTAGATAGTAAATTTTCTTTGAATTTTGAACTAATTTTGTTCCATGCTCCATCTCCCTATCAGACATCATCTGCAGCCCTTCCTCACCTCTACCTATCACCCATCACCTCCCATTCTCTGTATAAACATGAGAAAGTCTGTAGATGATGGAAATTCAGAGCAACACTCACACAAAATGCTGGAGGAACACAGCAGGTCAGGTAGCATCTATGGAAATGAAAAAAAAAAGTCAGTGTTTCGGACCAAGAGCCTTTTTAAAGACTGAAATGGAAAAGAGAAGATTCCATAATAAAAAGGATGGGGAAGGGGAACGAGGACAAACTAGAAGGTGATAGGTGAAGTAAGGTCGGTGGAAAAGGAAAAAGGAATCTGATTGGAGAAACGGAAGAAGGAGGTTCACCAGAGAGAGGTGATAAGCAGGTGAGAAGAGGCAAGCAGCTAGTGTGGGGAACTAAAGAGGGTGAGGGAAAAGGAAATCTCCCCTCCTCTGCCACTCTTTCTTGGCTCCCCTACTCCGTCTGCCTACCACCCCCGTTCACCCAGATCCACCTATCACCTCCCAGCCTCTGATCCTATTCCTACTCTCCCCTTCTGCATCTCCTCATCTGGATCCACCCATCACTTCCAACCCTTGCCCAGCTCCCCCTCACCTTTTGATACTGGTAATTCCGCTCTACAAGTGCAGGTGAAGGGTCTGGAAATACCAGCTGTCCTGTTGCCTCTACAGGGGTTTCCTGACCTGCAGAGATTGTCCAGCAGTTTCTATGCATCTCCCACGTGGGACCTTAGACCAGAATTAGGCCATTCAGCCCATTGAGTCTGCTCCGCCATTCCATCATGGCTGATCCCGGATCCCACTCAACTCCATACACCTGCCTCCTTGCCATATCCTTTAATGGCCTGACCGATCGGGAAACTATCAACTTCCACCTTAAATATTTGCATGGACTTGACCTCCACCGCAGTCTGTGGCAGAGCATTCCACAGATTTACTACTCTTTGGCTAAAAAATTCCTCCTTACCTCTGTTCTGAAAGGTCACCACTCAATTTTGAGGCTGTGCCCTCTAGTTCTGGATACCCCACCAGAGGAAACATCCTTTCCACATCCACCCTATCTAGACCTTTCAACATTCGGTAGGTTTCAATGAGTACCTCACACATTCTTCTAAATTCCAGTGAGTACAGGCCCAAAGCTGCCAAATGCTCCTCATAGGTTAACCCTTTCATTTCTGGAATCATCCTTGTGAACCTCCTCTGCATTCTCTCCAATGACAATACATCCTTTTGGAGATATGGGCATGTTAGCACTTATTTCTAAGGAAATAGGATATAAAAACAAAGAGGTAATGCTGAGGCTTTATAAGACACTGGTCAAGCCATGCTTGGAGTATTGTCAACAGTTTTGGGCGCCATATTTCATATTGTGTTGTCATTAAAGACAGTCTAAAGGAGGTTCACGAGGATGATTCCACAAATGAAAGGGTTAACATATGAGGAGTGTTTGGCAGCTTTAGTCTTGTACTCACTGGAATTTGGAAGAATGCTGTGGGGAGGGGGAGCTCATTGAAGCCGACTGAATGTTGAAAGGACTAGATAGGAGGAACGTGGAGGGGGAGCTGGAGAGCTCATCCTCAAAATTGAGAGGCGACCATTTAGAATGGAGGTAAGGAGAATTTTTTTTAGTGAATCTGTGGAATGCGGTGGAGGCCAAGTCCTTGGGCATATTTAAAGCAGAAGTTGATTGTTTCCTGATCAGTCAGGGCATCAAAGGATATGGCGAGAATGCAGTTGTATGGGGATTGATTGGGATCCAGAATCAACTGTGATGGAATAGTGGAGCAGACTCGATGGGCTGAATGGCCTAATTCTGCTCCTATGTCTTATGATCTATGGTTTATATGAATTTGTGTTTGGTATGTGAACATGGGATGGTGGAGCAGAACTGGGCCTCTGTCAACGGAAGAAGCTAAGGATCCTTTGGCTACCTGGTATGTAGAGTTATGGAGTAATAAGGCACCAGAAACAGACCTGCACATGGACCGTACCCCTTCACACCCCTCGCATCCATGTACTTAACAAAATTTCTCTCAAATGTTGAAAATGAAACCACATCCACAACTTCAATTGGCAGCTCATTCCACACTCTCACCACACTTCCCTCATGTTCCCCTTAACCATTTCACCTTTCACCCTTAACCTGTGACCTCATAGTGAAAAAACCTGTTTGCACTTACCCTAACTTCAGTGGGAAAAAGCCAGTTTGCATATACCCCTCATAATTTTGTATTCCTCTACCAAATCTTCCATCGTTCTCCTGCGCTTCACGGCACAAAGTCCTAACCTAATCAACTTTTCCTGATCATTCAGGTCCTCAAGTCTCAGCAGCACCCAGTAAATTTACTCTCGACTCTCTCAGTCGTACTGAAATCTTTTCTGAACCTGCTAAACACAAACCCTCATAGCAAATACAGTGTTAAACTCCAGTGATTGTGCAGTTGCTGGAAATCCGAGCTACACACACCAAAAAAATGCTGGAGGAATTCAGCAGGTCAGGCAGTGTCTACAGAAGGGAATAAAGAGTCATGATTTTGGGGCAAGACCCTGATAATGGGTCCTGTGTTAACTCTTGTAGCTAGAGTATTTTTAATCAAATTCATTTTATTTTCAGAACTTGCAAGCTGCAGTTGAAAAGGAAACGTTCTGAAGCTTTTTTGGTCCTGCTGAAGGGTCTCGGCCTGAAACGTCGACTGTACTCTTTTCCATAGATGCTGCCTGGCCTGCTGAGTTCCTCCAGCATTTGTGTGTGTTGCTTTTTGTTAATAAAAGTGGGTGACTTTGCTGTGACTCACGGCTGTTATACACAATGGAGACACAGTTTAATTGTCGGTGTTATGCAAGATGATGCAACTCAAGCACAGAATTCAAGATTCAAGTTCATTTATCACATGTACATACAGTGAGGTGTGTCACATCTCTGAAGATCTGTCCTGGACCCAATATTTATGCAATTACAAAGAAGGCATAACATATTTCATTCCGAGTTTGAGGAAACTTGGTATATGATCAAAGACTCTCACAAATTTCTACAGATGTACTGTGGAGAGCATTCTAACTGGTTGCATCACTGTTTGCTATGGAGGGCTCACTGCACAACATCGGAAAAAGATGCAGAAATTTGTAAACTCAGCTAACTCCATCAGGGGCACTGGCTCCCCATTAGCCAGGACACCTTCAAATGGTGATGCCTCGATAAGGCGACATCTATTATTAAGGACGCTCATCACCTGGGACATACCCTCTTCTCATTGCTACCATCAAGGAGGAGGTACAGGAGCCTGAAAACCCCACATTTCAGGAACAGCTTCTTCTCCACTGCCATCAGATTCTGAATGGACAATGAACCCAGGAACACTTTCTCGGTATTTTCCCTCCCTTTTTGCACTAAATCAATTATTTTTTTTATATATATGCTTCTTCCAGTAATTTTTAATTTTTATTACAATGTATTGAAATGTACTGCTGCCACAAAACAACACATTTCACAACACATGCTGGTGGTATTAAACCTGGTTCTGATTCTGACTGTCTGCAGCTTTTTCGATCCTGTGCTGCGGCCCCTCTAAACCAGATGGTGATGCAAAAGTTAGAATGCTCTCCACCCGTACATCTGTAGACATTTGTGAGACTCTTTGGTGGCATACCAAGTCTGTTCATGAAATATAGCTGCTGTTGTGCCATCTTTGTAATTGTATCAATGTATTAGGCCCAGGATAGATTCTGGGAGATGTAGACACCCAGGAACCCTTTTCACCGTTGATCCCTCAATGAGAACTGGTGCGTGTTCCCTCAACTTCCTCATCTTGGTCCACAATCAATACCTTGGTCTTACTAACATTGAGTGCACTCAACCAACTAATCCATCCCACTCCTGTACACCTCCTCATCACCATCTGAAATTCTGCCAACAATAGTTGTGTTTACAAGTTTATTGATGGCGCTTAAGCTGAGCAGATCTGAGCCACACAATCGTGGGTGTAGAGAGTGTAGAGCAGTGGGCTAAGCACACATCCTTGATCGTCAGTGAGGAGGAGGTGCTATTTCTGATCTGCACTTACTGTGTTTTCCCGGTGAGAAAGTCAAGGATCCAGTTGCAGAGGGAGGTACAGAGGCTCAGGTTTTGGAGGTTTTTGATCAGTACTGAGGGTACGAATGCTGAGCTGTACTCAATAAGGAGTAGCCTGATGTATGTATTACTATTGTCAGGGTGAGAGCCACCAGGATTGTATCTGTTGTAGATATATTGTGATGACAGGCAAATTGAAGTAGGTCCAGGTCTTTGCTTACACAGGAGTTGATTCTGGCCATGACCAACCTATCAAAGCTCTTCATCACAGTAGATGTGAGTGCTTGTGGATGGTAGTCACCGAGGCAGCTCTCCCGCTCCTCTTGGGCACTGGTATGATCTTTTGAAGATTACACAGTCTATTGAGGTAGTAGAAGGTAAAACAATAATAGAATGCAGAATAAAGTGTAACTTCATTAAAGCAAGTGCAGTGCAGATAAACAATGAGGTGCAAAGATAACAAGGTTCTCCTGTGACAGTTTCCTTGAGGCTTTTGGGCTTTTCCACCTTCTGCCTGGTGTGAGAGGGGAGTCAGAATCAGGGTTAATGTCACTGACATATGTCGTGAAATTTGTTGTTTTGCAGCAGTAGTACAGTGCAACACATAGCAAAAAGTATAAACTACGATAAGAAAAATACGTATAAAAATCAAATTAAGTAAGTAATGCAAAATGAGAACAGAAAAAAGAAAAAATTCATCAAGGTAGTGTCCATTGCTGATTCAGAAATCTGATGGAGGTAGGGAAGAGGCTGTTCCTGAAATGTTCAAGTAAACTTACTACCAAAGAATGTATAAATTATACAACCTCGAGATTTACTTGCTCACGGGTAGCATCGAATCAAGAAACCCAAAAGAACCTTGGAAAGAAAAAGGAATAAAAACAAAAGTAAAAGGCCACCACTCGATGCGCAAGAACAAGGAATAAATACAAGTCAGGCAAACAATTGAAGTGAACAACAGCATTCTGAACCAAAATTGAGTCCTCGGATCTGAACCCTGGAGCAGCCGGTGTAGGCCCAAAGCCTCGCTTATCAGTTCAATATATTAGCAGGCACGGAGCACAGCAGCCAGGGCAATCTTCATAGCTTCGGTGCCAGGCAGATGACCATTGTGGAGAACGAATGAAGTTGGCTTTTGTACCAACCAACACCGTCTTTTCAGCCCATCTAGTTTGGTATTTAAATTGGCCCAACGACAATACAGTGAAAGGCTCTGTGCCCTGGAGAGTGGAGTGAACATTGCAGAGAGCAAGTGAAACTGGCTCTCGTCTCCAATCTGGGCCAACATTTAAATCATCTAAACAGCACATTGCACTTCACACTCGAACTCAGGTACCGCTGCTATGGAAAGCCCTGGGCCTAGACCATGTTGCCCAGTGACTTGCTCTGGGCCCTGATTTCGTCACCCAGCTCAAAGCCGCTCTGAAGCTCTTCAAGTCAGCTCGATGCCCAGAGCGATTCAACCTCACTCCTGGGCCAGCTGTATGGGCATCAGAACTCCATCTGCATCCATCAATCCCCTGACCCAGCTTGTCATCGCTAACCCCTTCAGTGTTTGCAGTGATAATTTAACACAATTTATCACAGGAAGGTTATTTTAGAGATGTTTTTAGTTGGAATTCTTAGCTTTTTGACTGCCAGGAAGCTGTTGCACATGGCCAGTAGTGACATTTTAACTAAAAATTAACCGGTTTCCAGGGTGTAACTAGTATGTGTCTTCAGGGACCAATGCCTCTTCCATTATGGTAACAATGAGAAGAGGCCATGTCCTGGGCGACGGAAGTCTTTAATGACGGATGCTACCTTTTTGAGGCATCACCTTTTGAAGGTGTCCACGATGTGGGAAGGTGAGTGCCCATTATGAAGCTAGCTAAGTTTACAACTTTCTGAAGCATTTTCCAATCCTTTGCAGTTGCACCTCCATACCAAATGGTGACCCAACCAGTTAGAATGCTCTCCACGGTACATCTGTAGAAATTTGCAAGTCTTTGGTGACATGTTAAGTCTCCTCAAACTCCGAATGAAATATAGCCACTATTGGGCCTTCTTTGTAATTTAATTAATACCGGATAGATCTTCAGAGATGTTGACACCCAGGAACTTGAAGCTGCTGACTGCTCCTACTGCTGTTCCCTCAATGAGGTCTGGTATGTGTTCTTTCAAATTACCCTTCCCGAAGTCACAATGTCCGGGGTGGGTGAGGTCTTCGATTTTGCTTGCTGCTTTACTGAGGCAACGAGAAATATAGACAGAGTCTATAGATTGGAGTCATAACAAGACAAGAAGCAGCCTCTCCCCACTGTGATGGTGGCTGGAACCAGCATGGGTAGGTGGAGGAGAAAGATCTCTCACAGTCTCTGCATAGAATCGGAAAAAAGCTGCAGGAGGAGGAGGTACAGGAACCTGAAGGCACACACTTAATGTTTCAGGAACAGCGTCCTCCCCTCTGCCGTCAGGGAGGAGGTACAGGAGCCTGAAGGCACACTCTTAACGTTTCAGGAACAGCTTCTTCCCCTCCACCATCAGATTTCTGAATGGACAATGTATACTACCTCATGACTTTTTTCTTCTTTTTTCTCTGTTTTTGCACTATTCACTTAATTTAATTTTTATACACACTTATTATGTTTATAGTTTTTTTAAAATTTTATGTATTGCACTGTACTGCATTGGAGAGAGTTCAGTAGAGGTCCCCTCCACAGATGCTGAGTTGTTCCAGCATTTTGTATGTGTTGCTACAGAGTCCCAGACTCTCCAGTCTCCCGTGTCTCCAATGTGATGCGATTTTTCACCTGGCTGTCTGCCTGGAAGGTGTGCCCACAAATGGTATTCATTGGAAAACTGCGGGGCATAGCTGACAGGAACGTGGCACTAATGTGTGACCAGAGTTACACAACACTAAACAGGCCCTTCATCCCATCTAGTGTGACCAGAGTTAAACAACACAGAAACAGGCCCAGACATCCCACCTCTCCCGGGCATATCGATAGCGGCTCCCTGATGCCCGCAAATTATATACAATATCTCGGAAATCAATTTTTTAGAGATAAAGAGGGAGATGGAAAAAAAGAAAGAAAATGAATGAATCCTGCTTGGTTTCTCTTTGTGCTAAGAAGACCTATCAGTTTTCTCTGTGAGCAGGCTTTACAGTTGACCTCCCTCTCTCTCTCTCTTCCATATTCCATCAGTTCAGTTACTGCCATTTGTAATAGAAACATAGAAAATAGGTGCAGGAGTAGGCCATTCGGCCCTTCGAGCCTGCACCGCCATTTATTATGATCATGGCTGATCATCCAACTCAGAACCCAGCCTTCCCTCCATACCCCCTGACCCCTGTAGCCACAAGGGCCATATCTAACTTCCTTTTAAACATAGCTAATGAACTGGCCTCAACAGTTTGCTGTGGCAGAGAATTCCACAGATTCACCACTCTCTGTGTGAAGAAGTTTTTCCTAACCTCGGTCCTAAAAGGCTTCCCCTCTATCCTCAAACTGTGACCCCTCGTTCTAGACCTCCCCAACATCGGGAACAATCTTCCTGCATCTAGCCTGTCCAATCCCTTTAGGATCTTATACGTTTCAATCAGATCCCCCCTCAATCTTCTAAATTCCAACGAGTACAAGCCCAGTTCATCCAGTCTTTCTTCATATGAAAGACCTGCCATCCCAGGAATCAATCTGGTGAACCTTCTTTGTACTCCCTCTATGGCAAAGATGTCTTTCCTCAGATTAGGGGACCAAAACTGCACACAATACTCCAGGTGTGGTCTCACCAAGGCCTTGTACAACTGCAGTAGTACCTCCCTGCTCCTGTACTCGAATCCTCTCGCTATAAATGCCAGCATACCGTTCGCCTTTTTCACCGCCTGCTGTACCTGCATGCCCACTTTCAATGACTGGTGTATAATGACACCCAGGTCTCGTTGCACCTCCCCTTTTCCTAATCGGCCACCATTCAGATAATAATCTGTTTTCCTATTTTTGCCACCAAAGTGGATAACTTCACATTTATCCACATTAAATTGCATCTGCCATGAGTTTGCCCACTCACCCAACCTATCCAAGTCACCCTGCATCCTCTTAGCATCCTCCTCACTGCTAACACTGCCACCCAGCTTCGTGTCATCCGCAAACTTGGAGATGCTGCATTTAATTCCCTCATCCAAGTCATTAATATATATTGTAAACAACTGGGGTCCCAGCACTGAGCCTTGCGGTACCCCACTAGTCACCGCCTGCCATTCTGAAAAGGTCCCGTTTATTCCCACTCTTTGCTTCCTGTCTGCTAACCAATTCTCCACCCACACCAATACCTTACCCCCAATACCGTGTGCTTTAAGTTTGCACACTAATCTCCTATGTGGGACCTTGTCAAAAGCCTTTTGAAAATCCAAATATACCACATCCACTGGTTCTCCCCTATCCACTCTACTAGTTACATCCTCAAAAAATTCTATGAGATTCGTCAGACATGATTTTCCTTTCACAAATCCATGCTGACTTTGTCCGATCATTTCACCGCTTTCCAAATGTGCTGTTATCACATCCTTGATAACTGACTCCAGCAGTTTCCCCACCACCGACGTTAGGCTAACCGGCCTATAATTCCCCGGTTTCTCTCTCCCTCCTTTTTTAAAAAGTGGGGTTACATTAGCCACCCTCCAATCCTCAGGAACTAGTCCAGAATCTAACGAGTTTTGAAAAATTATCACTAATGCATCCACTATTTCTTGGGCCACTTCCTTAAGCACTCTGGGATGCAGACCATCTGGCCCTGGGGATTTATCTGCCTTCAATCCCTTCAATTTACCTAACACCACTTCCCTACTAACATGTATTTCGCTCAGTTCCTCCATCTCACTGGACCCTCTGTCCCTTACTATTTCTGGAAGATTATTTATGTCCTCCTTAGTGAAGACAGAACCAAAGTAATTATTCAATTGGTCTGCCATGTCCTTGCTCCCCATAATCAATTCACCTGTTTCTGTTTGCAGGGGACCTACATTTGTCTTTATCAGTCTTTTCCTTTTTACATATCTATAAAAGCTTTTACAGTCCGTTTTTATGTTCTCTGCCAGTTTTCTCTCATAATCTTTTTTCCCCTTCCTAATTAAGCCCTTTGTCCTCCTCTGCTGAACTCTGAATTTCTCCCAGTCCTCAGGTGAGCCACTTTCTCTGGCTAATTTGTATGCTACTTCTTTGGAATTGATACTATCCCTAATTTCTCTTGTCAGCCACGGGTGCACTACCTTCCTTGATTTATTCTTTTGCCAAACTGGGATGAACAATTGTTGTAGTTCATCCATGCAACCTTTAAATGCCTGCCATTGCATATCCACCGTCAATCCTTGAAGTGTCATTTGCCAGTCTATCTTAGCTAATTCATGTCTCATACCTTCAAAGTTACCCCTCTTTAAGTTCAGAACCTTTGTTTCTGAATTAACTACGTCACTCTCCATGTTAATGAAGAATTCCACCATATTATGGTCACTCTTACCCAAGGGGCCTCTCACGACAAGATCGCTAATTAACCCTTCCTCATTGCTCAAAACCCAGTCCAGAATAGCCTGCTCTCTAGTCGGTTCCTCGACATGTTGGTTCAAAAAACCATCCCGCATACATTCCAAGAAATCCTCTTCCTCAGCACCTTTACCAATTTGGTACACCCAGTCTACATGTAGATTGAAGTCACCCATTATAACTGCTGTTCCTTTATTGCACACATTTCTAATTTCCTGTTTAATACCATCTCCGACCTCACTACTACTGTTAGGTGGCCTGTACACAACTCCCACCAGCGTCTTCTGCCCCTTAGTGTTACGCAGCTCTACCCATATCGATTCCACATCTTCCCGGCTTATGTCCTTCCTTTCTATTGCGTTAATCTCTTTTTTAACCAGCAACGCCACCCCACCTCCCCTTCCTTCGTGTCTATCCCTCCTGAATATTGAATATCCCTGAACGTTGAGCTCCCATCCCTGGTCACCCTGGAGCCATGTCTCTGTGATCCCAACTATATCATAATCATTAATAACAATCTGCACTTTCAATTCATCCACCTTATTACGAATGCTCCTTGCATTGACACATAAAGCCTTCAGGCACTCTTTTACAACTCTCGTAGCCCTTTTTAATGCTTGCCCTGGATTTGTCGGCCTGCCACTTTTACTTTTCCCCTTTGTACTTTTTGCTTCTACGCTCACTTTACACCCCTCTGTCTCTCTGCACTGGTTCCCATCCCTCTGTTGTGAACTAACCTCCTCACACCTAGCCGCTTTAATTTGATTCCCACCCCCCAACCATTCTAGTTTAAAGTCACCTCAGTAGCCCCCGCTAATCTCCCTGCCAGGATATTGGTCCCCCGAGGATTTAAGTGTAACCCGTCCTTTTTGTACAGGTCACACCTGCGCCAAAAGAGGTCCCAATGATCCAAAAACTTGAATCCCTGCCCCCTGCTCCAATCCCTCAGCCACGCATTTATCCTCCACCTCATCGCATTCCTACTCTCACTGTCGCGTGGCACAGGCAGTAATCCCGAGATTACTACCTTTGCGGTCCTTTTTCTCAACTCCCTTCCTAGCTCCCTATATTCTTCTTTCAGGACCTCATCCCTTTTCCTACCTATGTCATTGGTACCTATATGTACCAGGACCTCTGGCTCTTCACCCTCCCACTTCAGGATATCTTGGACACGATCAGAAATATCCCGGACCCTGGCACCAGGGAGGCAAACTACCATCCGAGTCTCTGGACTGCGTCCACAGAATCGCCTATCTGACCCCCTTACTATCGAGTCCCCTATCACAACTGCCCTCCTCTTCCTTGCCCTACCCTTCTGAGCTACAGGGCCAGACTCTGTGCCGGAGGCAGGGCCACTGTCGCTTCCCCCGGATAAGCTGTCCCCCCCAACAGTACTCAAACAGGAGTACCTGTTGTTAAGGGGCACAGCCGCCGGGGTACTCCCCATCACCTTCCTTTTCCCCTTCCCCCTCCTAACCGTGACCCACTTGTCTGCCTCCCGTGGCCCCGGCGTGACCACCTGCCTTCCACTCCTCTCTATCACCTCCTCACTCTCCCTGACCAGACGAAGGTCATCGAGCTGCAGCTGAAATGATCCAGACAACTGTCAGTGATGAAGTACAAAAACCTGGCCAAGAAATTCCCAAGGCTGTCGGTGACAACCTGACTATGCGAGGCTGTCCTATGCGGGTGGGGCACGTTGGCGTCTTAAAGGGGATTAGAGCAAGGTTTAAATTGGAGTGAAATTCCAAAAGCGTCCGCTAAGACATCTTCAAAAACGCACTTGCTGCAAGCAAATTCTTCGGAGATTTTCTTCTGAAACACTTCCACTTACAGGTACATCGAAGCCTGTGATGGGCTGGGTTCAAACGCAGCCGTTTTCAGAAGAAAAACCGATTTTAGTAAATACTCTGCCCCCATCGCGGTCTCGTCATTAGGACAGCAAGCTGTTTACCTGTGCTGCGCACTTTATATGCATTTAGAATTACACTTTATTAAATAATATGGTAATATATTGTTTTATATGGTGTGCGTGATATATGTATTGTGGCTACACCGGATAGAGGTTGTTTCATTTGTGGACAATCAGCTAGATGTCAATAAACTTGAAGTTGAAAATACAGAACTTCTAAATCACTCATTTAAAATCCCCCATTTCAATGTAAAAAAGTAAGTTCTGATCCTGACTATTGCAGGCTGTGTGTGTGTGTGTGTGTGTGTGTGTGTGTGTGTGTGTGTGTGTGTGTGTGTGTGAGAGACTACGGACGTATATGTGATCGGACGTTGTCCGAATGGACGTTAAGCGGCGCACACCTGGAATAAGGATACACCTTATGCTTTTATTTCATATTAGGGAGGCTAAGCACAGGGAAGGCTGCTCAAGTATTTCACAGTTCTTTTCAACAGAAAACCAAAGTCTGACAGAGAAGGTCACTAGAGCTGAGGTGTACTTTACATCTTTCATCGTTGAGCATAACCTGCCATTCCAGGTGTGTAAGCACACAGGCAAGCTATTCAGGAAAATGTTTCCTGATTCAGAAATAGCAAAAAACTATGCCTGCTCATCAACCAAGACGGCAGCTATTGTGAACATGGCACATTAAGACAGAATTCAGAAGTCAGCTGTCTCACAAAACACTTGTGAATCTGATGTCTTACAAAATTAACAAATTCATTGACACAGACTGCTATGAGGTTGAGACTTCTGGTTGAGACCTCCCTGAAATGAGTTTTTGCAGGGTGGGATGTCTGCAGGCCCTTCATCCCATCGTGTGTGACCAGAGTTACACAGCACATAAAGAGGCCCTTCATCCCATCATGTGCGTGCCAACAACAAGTACCCATCTGTACTCACCTCGTTTACCAAGATCCAGTCCATACCCTTCACCATCAGGTTTCATATCACTGGCATAGGTCATGAAATTTGTGGTCTTGGTGATACATAAATACCAGTGCCTTATAAAACCTCAGCATCACATCCCTGCTCTTGTATTCTAGACCTCTTGAAATGAATGCTAACATTGCATTTACCTTCCTCACCACCAACTCCATGTGCAAGTTAAACTTTAGGGTGTTCTGCAGAAGGAATCCCAAATCCTTTTGCATCTCAGATCTTTGGATTTTCTCCCCATTTAGAAAATAGTCTGCACAGTTATATCTACTACCAAAGTGCATGACCATGCATTTTCCAACATTGTAGTTCATTCTTTTTCTTCTATTCTGTCTAAATCCTCCTGCAGCCTACCTATTTCTCTAACACTACCTCCCCTTCACCAATCTTCATATCAGCTGCAAATTTGGCAACAAAGCCATCTATTCCATCATCTAAATCATTTATATACAGCATAAAAAGAAGTGGTCCCAATACCGACCCCTGCAGAACATCACTAGTCACTGGCAGCCAACCAGAAGAGGATCCTTTTATTCCCACTTGCTCTAAACATACCAATAACTATCCTGCAATACCATAGGACTTTAAGTTGGTAAGCAGCCTCATTTGTGGTACCTTGTCAAAGGCCTTCTGAAGTCCAAATATACTACATCCACTGCATCCCCTTTAACTATCCTACTTGTAATCTCCTCAAAGAATTCCATCAAGTTCATCAGGCAGGATTTTTCCTGAAGGAAACCATGCTGACTTTGTCCTGTCTTGTCCTGTGTCACCATGTACTCCATCACCTCAACTTTAACAACTAATACCAACATCTTCCCAACCACTGAGGTCAGGCTAACTGTTCTATAATTTCCTTTCTGCTGCCTGCATCCTTTCTTGAAGAGTAGAGTGACTTTTTCAAATTTCCAATCCTCTGGCACCATGCTAGATATGGAGATATTTGGCAAGGAAGCTTTATGCCTTTGACCAGACTATAATCCATCTCTTTTTGATGTTTATCACCTCTGACAATAGTGGGGCCCCGGTCTCCATACAATACTGTACCGTCCAATTACTCTGACCCTCAATCCTTCATCTCCTATTGACGTTGACAAAGCGACACGCACAGAGGTACAGAAAGACACACGTTGCGGTGTGATTAATGTGGTGCCCCATGACTTGCTCATTCTGTCATGCTGTTGTCGTTCGATACTGGCGAGTGCAGCCTTTGAGGAAAATTATAATAACCGATCAATGTTTGGGTCAAGTGATGCAACAAATTATCTATCGGAGGAGCTCAGCTGGTCGAGCAGTGCCTGCCTGAGTTCTGCCAGCAGTTTGAGCATTGTTGCAGATTGCAGATGGTGCCATCCCTTCTGTCTCCTTTGGGTGAACTGATTACCTGCTTGGAGCTGAACCACAGATTGTCTTTATTGCACTCCTGTTGATAAGCTGAGAACCATAATCAGAATCAGGTTTAACATCACAGGCAATTGTTGTGAAATTTGTTGTTTTCTGGCAGTAGTACATTGCAAGACAAAAAAATCACTATAAGTTACAATAAAGAATATTAAAAATAAATAAATAGTGCTAAAAGATCAGAATAGCGTGGTGTGTAGATGGGTTCACTGTCTATTCAGAAAGCTAATGGCAGTAGGATAGAAGCTGTTCCAAAAATGTTGAGTGTGTCTTTATGCTCCTGTACCTTGTCCTTGATGGTCGCAATGAGCAGAGAGCATGTCCTGGGTGATGGGGGTCCTTAATGGTTAACTTGCAGGTTGAGTCAGTGGTGAGGAAGGGAAATGCCATGTTAGCATTCATTTCCAGAGGTCTAGAATACAAGAGCAAGGATGTGATACTGAGGCTTTATAAGGCACCTTGAGTATTGTGAACAGTTTTGGGCTTCTCATCTAAGGAGAGATTTGCTGGCATCGGAGAGGGTCCAGAGGAGGTTCACAAAGATGATTCCAGGAATGAAAGGGTTATCATTCGAGGAACGTTTGATGGCTCTGGGTCTGTACTTGCTGGAATTCAGAAGGATGAAGGAGGATCTCATTGAAACCTTTTGAATGTTGAAAGGCATAGACAGAGTGGATGTGGAAAGGATGTTTCCCATGGTGGGGGAGTCTAGGACAAGAGGGCACAGACTCAGGATAGAGGGGCACCCTTTCAGAACAGAGATGCGGAGAAATTTCTTTAGCCAAAAGGTGGTGAATTTGTGTAATTTGTTGCCACAGGTAGCTGTGGAGTCCAGGTTGCTGGGTGTATTTAAGGTAGAGATTGAGAGGTTCTTGACTAGACATGGCACTAACTGTTACAGGGAGAAGGCTGGGTACTGGGGTTGAGGAGGAGATAGTAAAAAAGAATCAGCCATGATCGAATGGCGGAGCAGACTCGATGGGCCAGATGGCCTAATTCTGCTCCTATGACTTATGGTCCTACTGATGGAAGCCAATTTTTGAGGCATCACCTTTTAATGATGTCCTCGATGCTGGGGAGGCAAGTGCGCATGGTGGAGCTGGATGAGTTTACAACTTTCTGCAGCTTTTTCTGATCCTGTCACTGAGCTCTCCTTGGGCACACTCCACATTCATGGCAGTACCCATGTCCTATTACCCCAGTGTGACTGTTGCCACGCTAACCACCCCTACAGAGGAAAGCCTTTGAGCCTTGTCCAGTAACATTGATCCCTGTGACAAGATTGGACAGTACAGTCTCTGTTTCATAGACACAAGAGATTCTGCAGATGTTGGAAATCCAGAGCAACACACACAAAATGCTGGAGGAACTCAGCAGGTGAGGCAGCATCTATAGAAATGAATAAACAGCTGATGTTTTGGGCTAAAAATCTTTATTAGAACTGGACAGGAGAGGTGAAGATTCCAAATAGGAAGGTGGGGCAGTGTTATTCTTCTTCATGTCCTGCCACGATGAGGCCATTCTCAGGTTTAATAGATTTCAAAGGTACATTTAATGTCAGAGAAATGTATACAATATACATCCTGAAATCCTTTTTCTTCACAAACATCTACAAAAACAGAGGAGTGCCCCAAAGAATGAATGACGTTTAAATGTTAGAACCCCAAATCTCCTCCAAGTCACCCCTCCCACACATAAGCAGCAGCAAAGTAATAACCCCCCCCACCAGCAAAAAAAGCAACGGCACCCCCACCGAGCACTAAAACATGCAGCAAGCATCAGTAAAGACACAGACTTGCAGTACCCCAAAGACTACTTGTTCACCTGGTATTCAACATACCACAGGCTCGCTCTGTCTCCCTAATAAGGAAAAACGAGGTGTCCTCCACGTCCTTATTCTGGCATCTTCCCCCTTTCTTTCCAACCTGATAAAGAGTCTGGGCCTGAAATTAGAGGTGTACGAGATGATGAGAGGCATTGATCGTGCGGATAGTCAGAGGCTTTTTCCCAGGGCTGAAATGGCTAGCACGAGAGGGCAAGTTTTAAGGTGCTGGGGAGTAGGTACAGAGGAGATGTCAGAGGTAAGTTTTTTATGCAGAGGGTGGTGAGTGCGTGGAATGGGCTGCCGGTGACGCTGGTGGAGGTGGATACAATAGGGTCTTTTAAGAGACTTCTGGACAGGTACATGGAGCTTAGAAAATAGAGGGCTATGGGTAAACCTTGGTAATTTCTAAAGTAAGTACATGTTCAGCACAGCATTGTGGGCCGAAGGGCCTGTATTGTGCTAGGTTTTCTGTGTTCTATGAAATGTTGCCTGTTTATTCATTTCCATAGATAGTGTCTGATCTGCTGTGTTTCTCCAGCATTTTGTGAGTGTCCCTGGCTGAGCTGTGCATGGCACTGCACTGTGTCTGGGGCACACGAGTTCCCCAAACACCCAATAAGCTGCCAAATGCATCACCAGCACTGGCCTACCCATCAAAAAGGACACATATACAGAAAGGTGCTGGGAAAAGGACAGTTAAATCATGAAGGATTCCACCCACCCTGCTCATGGACTGTTTGTCCCACTCCCATCAGGGAGGAGGCTACATAGCATCCACGCCAGGACCACCAGACTCAAAATCAGTTCCTTTCCCCAAGCAGTAAGGCTGATCAACACCCCCACCCACTAACTCACCCCTCCACACCCCCAACCACCACTACTTTATCATTTCCTCTCAGTCACAGACACTCCTGTGCCTAGTGTCACTTATAGACAATCAATCTATGTATATAAGCTATTTGATGTATTTATATTTATTGTATTTTGTTATTATTGTATTCTTTATCTTTGTGATTATTTTTGTGCTGGAGTAACAATTATTTCATTCTCTTTTACACTTGTGTAATCAAAATTACATTAAACAATCTTGCAATGTTAAGAGAAGCCCAGTCTCCTTGATGTCATGGATCTCCAACTTCCATCCCAGGGATAGAAGATAACAACACACAAAAAGACAGGCAGATGATAAAGATGGGGCAGTTGGTTTAATGTGTAGTGAGACTGTCAGGTGATAGGGCAAAATTGCAGGCAGTGGAATGAGTTGCGATGTAACATTGAAAAGGCTGATGAATACAGGAGAAAAGATATTATATGTGAATGCGCACAGTATATGGAAGAAGGTAGATGGTCTTTATGTTTGTTCACTTATTGAGATACAGTGCAGAAAAGGCCCTTCCAACCCTTTGCGCCGGGCCGCACAGCAATCCCCCTATTTAACCCTAGCCTGACCATGGGACAATTTACAACGAACAATTAACCTGCTAGTTGGTACATCTTTGCAGTGTGTGAGGAAACCGGAGCATCTGCAGGAAACCCAGCTGGTCACGGGGAGAACGTACAAACTTCTCACAGGCAGTGGCAGGAATCTTATAGCACAGTTAGAGATTTGCAGCTACGACATTATGGGCTTCACTGAGTTTTGGTTGAAAGAAGATCATAGCTGTGAGCTTAACATCCAAGGATACACCTCAAAAGGACAGGCAGGTAGGGAAAGAGGGTTGGGTGGTTCTATTGGTAAAAAATGAAATCAAATCCTTTGAAAGAGGTGACATTTGATCAGAAGATGTAGAATCTTTTGAGGGTAGAGTTAAGAAACTGAAAGGGTGAAAAGACCTTGATAGGAGTTGCTTACAAGCCTCTGAACAATAGCCAGGATATGGGATACAAATTACAATGGGACATAGAAAATGCATGTCAAAAGGGCAAGGTTACGATAGTTAGGTTGGTGCTGGATCTGAAGGAAGGGAATTTGTAGAAAGGTGACAAGATGGCTTTTTAGATCAGCTTGTGGTTGAGCAACAAGGGAAAATGCAATTCTGGATTGGGTGTTGTGTAATGAACTAAATTTGATTAGAGAATTTAAGGTAAAGGAACTCTTAAGAGACAATGATCATAATATGATCAAATTCAGCCTGCATTTTGAGAGGGAGAAGATAAAGTCAGATGTATCAGTATTAGGAGCAAAGGGTATTACAGAGGCATGAGAGGGGAGTTGGCAAAAGTTGATTGGAAGGGTCACTAGTAGGGATGATGGCAGACTAGCAATAGCTGGTGTTTATGGGAGAAACACCAGGGGTGTGTGAAGCACCTTCAATTACTCCAAAAGACTGAGGTTTGGTAAAATACTGAAAGGCTTTTATTCACTGTGCAATACGACCTCCACAGTGAGTGTCTGCCCCCGGACTGAGGGGGAGGGGCAAGGCGAACACCTTTATACAGGACTCTGTGGGAGGAGCCACAGGGGCAGTCAGCAGAGGTGTGTGTCCAGACAGGTAACCGAGTTACAACATATATACATGGTTTACCACATTCACCCCTCCTTTTTTTAAAAAGAGTCCCGCGAGGTGAAGTGACTGACATTATTTACAAGTATATTTACAGGTTAAGTCTATCAGGCGGTCGAGTCCGTCGCTGTGATCTACGTAGCACCGGCGATGGCGGTTGTGCTGGCTCCGGCCTGACTTCAGGTGCCAGCACGTTAGGCGTCGGTAATCCCTCGTGCGTGTGCGTCGCGCCTGGTATGGGAGTGTCGTGCGGTGTCTGTATAGGGTTTGGGGTGCACGGTGTCTCGTAGGTACATACATTGGTGGGTACGGGGTCAATAGTCACCATGGAGTGTTCAGGGTAGGGGCCCGGAGCTACTGCGGGGGCTAGGTCGCGGATGGAGACCGTGTCCTCCCGCCCATCAGGTAAAACCACATAGGCATACTGGGAGTTCGCATGAAGTAAGTGAACCCTCTCGACTATCGGGGAGTATTTATTGCTCCTCGCATGTTTCCGGAGCAGCACTGGCCCCGGGGACGTCAGCCAAGATGGTAGGGTGGTCCCAGTGGTCGATTTTCTGGGAAAAGAAAAGAGCTGCTCATGAGGGGTGGCATTGGTGGCTGTGCATAACAGGGAGCGGATGGAGTGGAGTGCCTCGGGAAGGACCTCCTGCCAGCGGGAGACCGGCAGTCCCTTTGACCTGAGGGCTAAGAGTGTGGCTTTCCACACTGTGCCATTTTCCTTCTCTACCTGTCCATTCCCCCGGGTATTATAGCTCATGGTCCTACTGGTTGTTATTCCCCTAGCCAGTAGATATTGGCGCAGCTCCTCACTCATAAACGAGGACCCTCTGTCACTGTGGATATAGCATGGGTATCTGAACAGAGTGAAGAGCTTGCGCAGGGCTTTTATAACTGACGTGGTAGTGGTGTCGGGGTAGGGGATGGCGAAAGGGAACCGCGAGTACTCGTCAATTACGTTAAGAAAGTACACATTGTGGTCGGTGGAGGGAAGGGGGCCCTTAAAGTCAACACTCAGTCGCTCAAAGGGGCGGGTGGCCTTGATGAGTGGTGCCTTTTCAGGTCGGTAGAAGTGCGGTTTGCACTCTGCGCAGACTTGGCGTCCCTGGTCATCATCCTGATCTCCTCAAGGGAGTAAGGCAGGTTCCGGGCTTTCACAAAGTGGAAAAGCCGGGTGACTCCCGGGTGGCAAAGGTCTACATGTAGGGCGTATAGCCGGTCGATCTGCGCGCTGGCGCATGTTCCCCGGGATAGGGCATCGGAGGGCTCGTTGAGCTTCCCAGGCCTGTACATGATGTCATAGTTGTAGGTGGAGAGTTCGATTCTCCACCTCAGAATTTTATCATTTTTGATTTTGCTCCGCTGCTGATTATTAAACATGAGCGCGACTGAGCGCTGGTCAGTTAGCAGGGTGAACCTTTTGCCGGCAAGATAGTGCCTCCAGTGCCTTATAGCTTCCACTATGGCCTGGGCCTCTTTCTCTACCGCAGAGTGCCGAATTTCAGGGCCTTGAAGGGTACGGGAGAAGAAGGCCACTGGTCTTCCTGCCTGGTTGAGGGTAGCAGCCAGCACAAAGTCGGAGGCGTCACTCTCTACTTGGAAGGGAATGACCTCATCCAGCGCATGCATTGCTGCTTTGGCAATGTCCCCTTTTATGCGGTTGAAGGCCGCGTGGGCCTCGGCAGAGAGGGAGAATGTGGTGGACTTGACCAGGGGGCGGGCCTTGTCTGCATAGTTAGAGACCCATTGGGCGTAATATGAAAAGAAGCCCAGACACCTCTTGAGGGCTCTGAGGGTGTTGGGAAGAGGGAGTTTCAACAAGGGGCGCATATGGTCGGGGTCAGGGCCAATGACTCCATTCTCCACGACACACCCAAGGATAGCAAGTCGGGTGGTCCCAAATACACACTTGTCCTTGTTATAGGTGAGGTTGAAAGATTTGGCCGCTTGGAGAAATTTTTGGAGGTTGTTGTCATGATCCTGCTGGTCATGACCGCAGATGGTGATGTTGTCCAGATATGGGAACGTGGCCTTCAGTTGGCACTGGTCCACCATCCGCTCCATTGCCCTCTGGAAGACAGATACACCACTCGTCACACCAAAGGGGACGCGCAGGAATTGATAAAGCCTGCCGTCCGCCTCGAAGGCAGTGTAAGGGCCGTCCTCCCGGTGGATGGGGAGCTGATGGTAAGCGGACTTTAGGTCTATGGTCGAGTACACCTTGTACTGTGCTATCTGATTGACCATATCCGCGATGCAGGGTAGAGGGTACGCGTCGAGCTGCGTGAACCTATTGATGGTCAGGCTATAGTCCACGACCATCCTATTCTTCTCCCCGTTCCGAACAACCACCACCTGCGCCCTCCAAGGACTTGTGCTTGCCTCAATGACCCCCTCCCTGAGCAGCCGCTGCACCTCTGACTTAATGAAAGCTCTGTCCCCCCGCGCTGTACCTCCTGCTTTTAGTTGCCACAGGTTTACAGTCGGGGGTCAGGTTGGCGAACAGCGGTGGGGGAGGGATCCTGAGGGTGGAGAGGCCGCAAGTGGTGTCGGTAGTGTGGCAGTTGGCATGATGTTGGGTGGGATGCGTGGGTCAGTGTGTGTGTGTGGTCAGTAGCGGGGTACGTGACATATCTCTACAAAACAGGGGATTTATGACAGTAATTGGTGGGAGGGGCCCATCATACTTCATTGTCACACTTTTCAGGTGGTTCTGGAAGTCCAACCCCAACAGCACAGGGGCACACAGTTGAGGCAAGACCAGTAACGTAAAGTCCCGATATTCTGTGCCCTGCACAACTAGCGTCACTGTACAACCTCCCCGGATGTCTGTTGTATGTGACCCGGAGGCCATGGTGACCCTCTGACTTACCGGCCATATCATGAGTCCACAATGCTGCACCGTGGCCGGGTGGATAAAACTCTCCGTGCTGCCTGTGTCAAACAGGCAGCTTGTCCTGTGCCCCTCCACCAGGATGTCCATCATTGACCTTGCGAGCTGGTGGGGAGCGCTTTGGTCGAGGGTCACGGAAGCCAGGGTGGGGTGGCTGTCTTGGTCCGGCGTGGTGGGGTGGCCCGTGAGCACCCGTTGGTCATAGGCGGTGGGAGGTGGCGCCAACCAAGATGGCCGCCCCCATGTCTCGCATGTGGTGGTGGCGTGCAGGGAAGATGGCGGCCCCCATGTCTCACACGTGGTGGCAGTGTGCAGGGAAGATGGCAACCCCCACGTCTCGCACACAGCGCTGCTCGATCCCGCTTGCGGTTTTGACTTACAGACCGTGGCGAAGTGGCCCTCCTTTCTGCAGCTGGAACAGGTAGTTGTCGGGCCGGGCAGCGTTTCCGGGGGTGCTTCTCCAGTCCGCAGAAGTAGCACTTCGCGGACTCACGACTGGCGGCAGCTGAGGTCGATTCGCTGGCAGGTTGCGGGGTCTGCGGCACCCACGAGGCCATCGGGGGATCGCATGCCTGGAGAGCCTCGGAGTTATGCAGAGTGGCCTCCAACGTATCAGCCAGCTCCATCGCCGAACTTAGGGTAAGATCGGCTTTTTCCAGCAGCCGCTGGCGCACGTACACTGACCTGGTCCCCGTAACGAAGGCGTCTCTCACTAGGAGTTCTGCATGCTGCGCCGCCGTCAGCTCCTGGCAATTGCAGGCTCGCACGAGCGTCCGTAGGGCCCGGACAAACTCAGCACTCGATTCCCCGGGGCGTTGTTGCCGTGTCGCTAAACGGTGCCGAGCATAGACGCTGTTTATCGGCCACAGGTATTGTCTTTTGAGTGCGTTCATTGCGCCGTCGTAGTTCGGCTGGTCTCTGATCAGCGAATAGACCCGTGGATTGACCCTGGAGAGTAGAACTCTGCAATTCGCTACGGGGTCGGTCGCTTTAATCTCCTCTAGGTACGTTTTGAAGCAGACCAGCCAGAGTTCGAAAGCGTTTCCAGCTTCAGGTGTTTGCGGATTGAGGTCTAATTTTTCTGGTCTCAGGGACTGTTCCATGTTTTAAAACGTACAGCGAATAAAATTGAAGCACCTTCAATTACTCCAAAAGACTGAGGTTTGGTAAAATACTGAAAGGCTTTTATTCGCTGTACAATACGACCTCCACAGTGAGTGGCTGCCCCCGGACTGAGGGGAAGGGGCAAGGCGAACACCTTTATACAGGACTCTGTGGGAGGAGCCACAGGGGCAGTCAGCAGAGGGGTGTATCCAGACAGGTAACCCAGTTACAACATATATACATGGTTTACCACAGTGTGTGAAAAGAGCTACTTTTAATCAGGGAGGTGATTGAGATTTCAAAAGCAGATTCACGGCAGTTTTTCTGATTTGAGGAGCGACCAATCAGCAAGCAGCATTGCATAAAAAGAGCTACGTTTCAGTCAGGCCCCATTCAAGATTTAAAAATCAGAGCTTCAGGCCAGTTTTCTCTGAGTTGGACAATCCATGCAAGGGGTGTGTGAAAAGCTACTTTTTAATTAGGGCGGCAATTGAGATTTCAAAAGCAGAATTTAGCTGCAGTTTTTCTGATTTGAGGAGCGTCCAATCAGCAAGACGGATTCGTCAGAAAGGACCAATAAGAATAATACAAGTTCAAGCGGAATGGCCATTCGTTTGGAGTGTACCAGTCTTTAGAGTGGCTTTGGCTCATCAGACTTAGGCAAGTAGATTGTCTTGTACGTTACTCTTTCTGCGTTCGTATTTGTTCATTCCTCATCTATTAGTGCATTGTCAGAATGGCTCTGATGTTCTGTACTGCATGTGGGCTGTGAAAAGTCTGGGAGACCTCCAGTCTCCCAGATAAACACATCTGCACAAGGTGTACCGGTACAGGTTCTGAGAGAACATATGAAGGAACTGGAGCCGCAGCTCGATGCCCTGCAGCTCAAAGGGGGGAACGAGGAGGTGATAGACGGAGTCAGAGGGGGTAGTCACCCCTAGGTTGCAGCAGTCTGCTGTCAGGGAAAGGAGGCGAAAAGCACGGTCAGTGTAGAGCACACCTGTGCCCGTTGCCCTCAATAATAAGTGTACAACTTTAGATACTATTCAGGGGGGATGACCAACAGGGGGTGGGGAGCCACAGTGACCGGGTTTCTAACACTGAGCCTGGCACCATGGTTCAGAAGATTAGAGATGAAAAGAGCACTGCAGTGTTGATTGGAGATTTTTTAATCAGAGGAACAGAGACGAGGTTTTCTGGGTACAATAGACACCTGCCTCCCTGGTGCTGGGATCAGGGAAGGGTGAGGGTGAGCACCCAGAAGTCTTGGTACATATTGGCACCAATGACGTAGGCAGACAATGTGAGGAAGTCCTGAAGAGAGATTTTAGGGAACTAGGTAGAAAGCTGAGAAACAGGACCTCCAAGGCAGTAATCTTTGGATTGCTGCCCGTGCCACGTGCCAGTGAGGATAAGAATAGGAGGATTTGGTAGGTTAATGCGTGGCTGAGGAACTGGTACAGGGGGCAAGGGTTCAGATTTATGGATCACTGGGATCTCTTCTGGGGAAGGTAAGACTTGTACAAAAGGGATGGATTACACCTGAACCCAAGGGGGTCCTATAACCTTGCAGGCAAGTTGGCTAGAATTTTTTGGGTGGGTTTAAACTAATGTGGAAGGGGGATGGGAACTGGACTGATAGTGCTGAGGAGCAGGTAGTTGGTTTACAAACAGAGGCAATGTGTAGTGAGACTCCTAGCAAGGAGAGGCTGATGACAGGGCAAAATTACAGTCAACAGGATGAATTGCAATGAAAAAGGCAGACAAAATAGAACAGGGTGAATACAGGACTAAATGTACGTAGTAGGTCGATGAACTTGTAGCACAGTTACAGATTGGCAAGTATGATGTGGCATGGTCTTTGTCTTGTTCTCCCCTTGAAGTGATTCTATCTGTGCAGTGATTTGAGGTTTTCATTTGCCCACACACAGACATGCCTTTGCATCTCACTACAGAACTTGTTTCTTTGTTCTGAATTGTTCCACCAGAGGAAATAACTCCGGTGTCACAGTGAGCCTAAGCAAGCACCAGCAGCAGCACAGCTGAAAAGCAACATTGCAACAAGAAATGGACAACCAGCAACCACAGCAACCACGGTTGACAGCATGAGACCGCTGTTGCAATCCAAAACAACCCTCGGCTCAAATCTCACAGGTAATTATCTTCATGAGGGACTGTTCAAAATTCAGAGATTCAAGATTGTTTAATGGCATTTCCTGTGCACAAGTGTAAGGAGAACAAAATACTTGTTACTCCAGATCCGATGCAACACAAAAAAACTCATAATAAGATAAAGAACACAATAATAAAAGTGTACAATAAATATAAATAGATAAGATAGCTTCTATATGTAGATTGATTGTATGTCCATAACGTGGCACTAGGCACAGGAGTATGACCTTCAGGAAATGATAAAGTAGAGTTGGTGGGGGGTGTAACCGGCTGGTGGCGTAGTGGCATCAGCGCTGGACTTTGGAGTGAAGGCTCCCGAGTTCGGATCCATCCGGCTCCCCTGCATGCTTTCCATCTGTGCTGGGTTGAGTGTCAAGCGAGCAACTTGGCCTCGTAAAAATAAGAAAGCCTGCTAAAAAAAAAATGCCATCACGATGGCATCCCAATGACTCCACTCGGAGTTAAGGGCTTTCTTCTGTCTTCTTCTGGTGGGGGTGTGGAGGGGTGGGTTAGTGGGCGAAGGTGTTGAATAACCTTACTGCTTGGGGAAAGTAACTGTTTTTGATCCTGGTGGTCCTGGTGTGGATGCTATAAAGCCTCCTCTTTGATGGGAGTGGGACAGACAGTCCATGAGCAGGGTAGGTGGGATCCTTGATGACGTTACCTTTCTGTATATATGTCCTTGATGGTGGGTGCCAGTGATGCGTTGGGCAATTTTGACTACAGTTGTAGAGTCTTCCTGTCCGCCACAGGGCAGCTTCTGTACCATTCAGTGATGCAGCTTGTAGGATGCTCTCTACAACGTATCTACGTATCTGTAGAATGATGTGAGTATAGATGTGCAAAATCCAACTCCCTACAGCCTTCTCAGAATGTAGAGGTGAGCCAAAACAGCCAATGTCTCAGTGAGAGTAATGGACAGGAGGTTTTGTGGGTGAGAACAAGATTCCCAGAACATATGCTGCCTCCTGGGTGTCAGGGACAGGGATATCTCAGATCGAGTCCTTAGCATTCTTAATTGGGAGGGTGAACAGCCAGAAATCATGGTCCTAGTAGGTACCAATAACATGGGTAGCATGAGTGATGAGGTTCTGCATTGGGGAGTTCAGGGAGTTAGATGCTAAGTTAAAGGGCAGGATCTCCAGGTTGTGATCTCAGGACTGTTACCCATGCCACATGTTAGTGAGGCCAGAACTAGGATGATTATACAGTTTAATATGTGGCTGAGGTGTTGGTGTAGGAGGGAGGACATAAAATTCCGTTGCTCTCTTCCAGAGTAGGTGGGACCTGTACAGGAGGGACTGTTTGCACTTGAACTGGAAGGGAACTAATATTCTAGCAGGAAGGTTTAATAATGCTGCATGGTGGGTTTAAACTACAGTTGCAGGGGGATGGGAACCAGAATGCCAGAACAGTTAGTGGAGAGGTTGTGGAGGCAGATGTTGGTAAGATCTCAAAGTTAGGAATCAAAAGGTTGAGCGTGGTGCGACAAAATCAAAAATGGTGAATACAGGACTGAAGATGTCATGTCTAAATGCGTACAGTATACAGAGTAAGGTAAATGAACTTGCAGCACAGTTGCAGATGGGTAGGTTTGATGTTGTAGGCATCACTGAATCATGGCTGAAAGATTAGGCATTCAATCATGGCTGATCCTTTTTTTCTCCTCCTCAGCCCCAGTTCCCGGCCTTCTCTCCGTAACCTTTAATGCCTTGTCCAGTCAAGAACCTATCAAGCTCTGCCTTTAACACAATCAATGACCCGGCCGCCACAGCTGCCTGTGGTAACAAATTCCACAAACTCACCACCAGCTGGCTAAAGAAATTTCTACATCTCTATTTTAAATGGACCCTCTATCCTGAGGATGTGCCCTCTTGTCCTAGACTCCCCCACCATGGGAAACATCCTTTCCACGTCTACTCTGTCTAGGCCTTTCAACATTCAAAAGGTTTCAATGAGATCCCGCCCCCGCATCCTTCTAAATTCCAGCGAGTACAGACCCAGAGCCATCAAATGTTCCTCATATGATAACCCTTTCATTCCCAGAATCATCCTTGTGAACATCCTCTGAACTCTCTCAAAAGCCAGCACATCTTTTCTTAGATGAAGGATCCAAAACTATTCACAATACTCAAGGTGAGGCCTCACCAGTGCCTTATAAAGCCTCAGCATCACATCCCTGCTCTTGTATTTTAGACCTCTTGAAATGAATGCTAACATGGCATTTGCCTTCCTCACCACCGACTCAAGCTGCAAGTTAAGCTGAGGGTTCTGCACAAGGACTCCCAAGTCCCTTTGCATCTCAGATTTTTGGAACACCACTAGTCACTGGCAGCCAACCAGAAAAGGATCCTTTTATTCCCACTCGCTGCCTCCTACAAATCAGCCAATGCTCTAGCCATACCAATAACTTTCCTGTAATACCATAGGCTCTTAACTTGGTAACCAGCCTCATGCGTGGCACTTTGTCAAAGGCCTTCTGAAAGTCCAAATATACAACATCCACTGTGTCTCCTTTATCTATCTGATTTGTAATCTCCTCAAAGAATTCCAACAAGTTCATCAGGCTAGATTTTCCTTAAAGGAAGCCATGCTGACTTTGTCCCAGCTTATCCTGTGTCACCAAGTACTCCATAAAATCATCCTTCTTAACCATCTTATTGACCTGTGTAGCCTGTATCAAGGAGCTATGAACTTGGATCCCAAGATCTCTCTGCTCATCAACACTGTTATGGATCTTGCCTTTAACAGTGTACTACCTCCTTGAATTTGCCCTGCAGAGGTGCAACACCTCACATTTATCTGTGTAAAACTCCATCTGCCATTTCCTAGCCCATATCTGCAATTAATCTATATCCTGCTGTATTCTTTGCCAGTCTTCCACACTATCCACAACTCTATCAATCTTGGTATCATCTGTAAACTTACTAACCCATCCCTTTTCATTTTCATCCATGTCATTTATATACATCACAAAGGTCAAATATCATAGCAGAATATAGTATTAATGGTAAGACTCTTAGCAGTGTGAGGGATCAGAGGGATCTTGGGGTCCGAGTCCATAGGACACTCAAAGCTACTGCACAGCTTGACTCTGTGGTTTAGAAGGCTTATGGTGCATTGGCCTTCATCAATCGTGGGATTGAGTTTAAGTGCTGAGAGGTAATGCTCTGGTCAGACCCCATTTAGAGATCTGTGCTCAGTTCTGGTCACCTCACTACAGGAAGGATGTGGAAACTATAGAAAGGGTGCAGAGGAGATTTACAAGGATGTTGCCTGGATTGGGGAGCATGCCTTATGAGAATAGATTGAGTGAACTTGGCCTTTTCTCCTTGGAGCGACAGAGGATGAGAGGTGACCTGACAGAGGTGTATAAGATGATGAGAGGCATTGATCGTGTGGATAGCCAGAGGATTTTTTCCAGGGCTGAAATGACTAACATGAGAGGGCGCAGTTTTAAGGTGCTTGGAAGTAGCTACAGAGATGTCAGGGGTAAGCTTTTTTTAATGCAGAGTGCCCATGGAATGGGCTGCCGGTGACGGTGGTGGGGGCTGATACGATAGGGTCTTTTAAGAGATTCCTGGATAGGTACGTGGAGCTGAGAAAAATACAGGGCTATGGGTAACCCTAGGTAATTTCTGAAGTAAGTACATGTTTGGCACAGCATTGTGGACCGAAGGGCCTGTATTGCGCTGTGGGTTTTCTACGTTTCTATGTTTTTTAAAATCTGCAATGCAGAAAATCCAAGCAACTCACACAAAATGCTGGAGGAACTCGGGGGAACTCAGCATGAGAAGACTTTTCATTTTTTTTCCTGTCCTGATGAAGGATCTCGCCCCAAATCATTGACTGTTCACTCTTTTCCATAGATGCTGCTTGGCCTGCGGATTTCCTGCAGCATTTTGTGTGTCTTTTCTGAATGCAAACAGCCAATTAGCTGCTTCCCCAGGCCACAGGTTTCCAAATGCTCATATATCCTTTCCCTAAGAATTTTCACCAGCAATTTCCCTACAACTGACGTGAGACTCACCAGCCTATAGTTCCCAGGATTTTCCCATGTTCCCTTCTTAAATAGAGGTACAAGATTAGCCATTCGCCAGTCAGTGTGGGCGGGAGGAGAAGATGGCGGCGTGACGCAGCGTGCATAGCCTCTCCGGTGAAATGATATCGTACTTGTTAAATAGGGGGCCGTGCACAATTCTGATCTGATGGAGACAGCCGTGAGAGCACGGAGGAACATCTGGAGTAACTTATGAAATGCCCAGTTCACTGCTGCTGCTACTGTGCGATCGAGAATCTCTGGAGGGAAGGCCCCTAAATCCTCAGCTTTGCCTGCTGCTGGCGGCCGGGGCCGGGGTCGAAGTGTTCGGCAGAGATGGTGCTCGGTGCTCGGTGTTGGAGGGCTGTTTGGAGCTCGAAGTTTTCGGACGACTCAGAGTAAGACTGTGGTCAGGTATGGCAGGGAGAATTTTCTTCCTTCTCCCATCTGCGTGAGATGTGGGACTTTTGAGAGACTTTGAACTTTTTTACCATGTTCATGGCCTGTTCTTCATCAAGTTATGGTATTGCTTGCACTGTTGTAACTATATGCTATAATTATGTGGTTTTTGTCTGTTTTTTCAGTCTTGGTCTGTCCTGTGTTTCTGTGATATCACACCGGAGGAATATTGTATCATTTCTTAGTGCATGCATTACTAAGTGACAATAAAAGAGGACTGCGTGTCCTCATAATCTAATCTAATCTAATCTAATAACCTCCTGATTTTTGAACTCTGTGCCTCAACTAATAAAAGTAACCATTCCATAAGCCTTCTTAACCATCTCATCGACCTGTGCAGCTACTTTCATGGAACTGTGAACTTGTATCCCAAGATCTCTCTGCTCAGCAACACTGTTAAGGATCTTGTCCTTAACACTGTACTGTCTCCTCGCATTTGCTCTACCAAGGTTCAACACCTCACATTTATCGGGGTTAAACTCCATCTGCCATTTCTCTGCCCATATCTTCAGCTGATCTATATTCTGCTGTATTCTTCGCCAGTCTTCTTGCTATACGATTCACAACTCCACCAATCTTGGTATCATCCACAAATTCACTAACCCAGCCATCTACATTTTCATCCAGGTCATTTATATACAGGGAACTCCACTAATTACAGACTTCCAGCTCGAGTCAGTCCCTTCAACCATCACCCTCTGTCTTCTACCCGCAAGCCAGCTCTGAACCCAAATAGCCAATTCACCACTGACCCATTCACCTTAATCCTCTGGATTGGCCTCCCATGAGGGACATGGCAAATGCCTTGCTAAAATCCATGTAGACAGCACCTACTGCCCTACCCTCATCAATCTCTTTTGTCACCTTGTCAAAAAACGCAATCAAGCTGGTAGGACGTGATTTGCCCTGCACAAATCCATGCTGGCTCTCCTGAATCAGTTCATGGGTTTCCAAATGCTCATATATCCTATCCCAAAGAATTTTCTCTAGCAAATTCTCTACAACCAACGTGAGACTTACCAGTCTTTAGGTCCCATAATTTTCCCTTGTTCCCTTCTGAAATAGAGGTACAAGATTAGCCATTTGCTCGTCCTCCGGGACCTCACCTGTGGCACAAAGGTAGTGGTCAAGGGCCTAGCAATCTCATCTCCTGTCTTCTTCAATAACCTGGGGTAAATCCCATCAGGCCCTGGGGACTTATCCACCTTAATACTCATTAGGAAACTCAACACTTCCTTGATCTCCGAAATGCCCTAATGTATTTATACACTCAGCACTGATCTCCTGGTCCTCCCTATCATTTTCCTTGGTAAATACAGAAGCAAAGTACTCATGAAGGACCTCACCCACATCCCCTGCATCCTGAAAATTTTCCTCCCCTTATCCTTGAATGGTCCCACCCTCTCCCTAGTTATCCTCTTACTCTAGATGTACGTACAGAATGTTTGGGATTCACCTGAATCTGACTCGCCAAGGACTTTTCATGCCCCTCCTGGCTTTCCTAATTCCCTTTTTAGTTCTTTTCTGGCTTCTTTAAACTCTTCATGGGCTTCATTTGATTCTGACTTCCAAAGCTTTACATACTTTTCCTTTTTCTTCATGACTAAATTCATCACCTCTCTGGACATGCAAGGTTCTCTTGTCTTTCCATCCCCGTCCTTTCTTCGAACAGGAATATTATTTTCCTGTTAAATGGGAACCAGTATGAGAGAGCTGAGGATGAGCCAGCAGGTTTACAAGTAGATGATGGGTGTAATGTGAATGTAAGGAAGGACAAGACAATGATTGGGTACAAATGCAGACAAAGCAAAGAGTTAAATTGTACCACAGAGGCAAAATTCAAAAAGGGTGAAGAATGCAGGACTGAAGATGCTGTATTTAAATACACTTAGTATTTGGAATGAGGTACATGAACTCATGGGGCAATTACAGATTGATCGGAAAGATGTTGTGGGCATCACTGAGTCATGGTTGAAAGAGGCCATTGTTAGGAGCTTAACATCAAAGGATATACTTGTATTGACAGGACCAGCAGGAAGCATAGGCTGTGTTGGTAAGAGATGGAAATAGATCTTTAGAAAGAGGCAATATAGGGTCAGAGAATGTTGAATCTTTGTGGGTGGAGTTAAGAAACTGTTAGGGTGAAGAAACATTATGGGAATCATACGTAGGCCTCCAAATAGTAGCCAAGATGTGGGGCTGAGATTGCAAAGAGAGCTGGAAAAGGCATGTAATAAGGGTAATGTCACAATTGTAATTGGGGACTTCAATATGCAAGCGGATTGGGAAAATCAGGTTGATGTCAGATCGCAAGAGAGGGAATTTGTTGAATGCCTACAAGGTGACATTTTAGAGCAGCTTGTGCTTCAGCCTACTTGGGGCAAGGCTATCTTAGATTGGGTGCTGTGTAATAACCCAGATCTTCTTAGAGAGCTTAATGTAAAGGAACTCTTAGGAGGCAGTTATCATGATTGAATTCATTTGAGAGGGAGAAGCATAACTCACATGTATCAGTATCACAATGGAATAAAGGGAATTAGAGAGGCACGAGAGAGGATTGGAGGAGGATACTGGCAGGGATAATGACAGAGCAAAGATGGCAGAAGTTTCTGGCAAATAGTTCACAAGGCACAGGTTAGATATGTCCCACAGAAGTTGTTCTCAAATGGCAGGGGTAACAACTGTGGCTAACAAAGGAAGGGAATGACTGCATTGAAGCCAAGAAAGAGCATATAAAGTTGCAAAAGTGAGTGGGAAGTTGGATGACTGGGAAGTTTCTAAAACCCAACAAAAGACAACTAAAAAAGCTAGAAGAAGGGAGAAGGTGAAATATGAGGGCAGACGAGTCCATAATATGAAGCAGGAAGTCAATTTTTTTTCAGTTATATTAAGAGTAAAATGGCGGTGAGAGTTGATATTGGACCACTGGAAAGTGATGCTGGTGAGATAGTAATGGGGGGCAAAGAAACGGCAGATGAACTTTATGAGCACTTTCCACCTGTCTTCACTAGCAGTGTGCTGGATGTCCATGAGTGTCAGGGAGCAGGAGTGAGTGCCATCCTTATCACTAAAGAAAAATTGCAAAGTAAAAAGTCAGGGATACACTGACTGTGTACACAGTCCCTGACAGTCACACTGACCGCGCGCAGTCTCCCCGACAGTCACACTGACCGCGCGCAGTCTCCCCGATAGTCACACTGACCGCATACAGTGTTGTGTCCCTGACACTAACACTGACCCGAGCCACTACGTCAGCTGTTTCTCGTGCCTCTCGTTGGCCATTGTTAACACTGCACCGCTCGCTCACTCTTGTCTAAAGGCAGCATTCACTCTTGCACAAAGTTTGGAATTTTTGACATGTGATGCTAACTCACTAAACTAGTTTGTTCAGATGAACCAGCATTGCCATTTTCAGGTCAGGCATTGAAACAACAAGGTGGAGGCAGAGAGAGAGATTCGTTGGTTGAGAACCATGTGGCATGTTTACGTTTATTTGTTGAGGCATTGAGTTCAAATGTCAGGAATTCTGTGGTAGCTTTTTGAAACTCTGGTTAGGCCACATCGGGAGTATTACATACAGTTCTGGTTGCTTCACTCTAGGAAAGATACTGAGGCTTTGAAGAGGGTGCTGAATAGATTCACCAGGATGGTACCTGGATTGGAAGGTATGTGCTATAACAAGAAGTTGGAGAAAGTTGGGTTGTTTTCTCTGGAGTGCTGGAGGCTGAGGGAAGATCTGATAGAGATTTATAAGCTTATGAGAGCCATAGATAGAGTGGACAGACAATATCCTTTTCCCGGGGTTGAAATGCCTTCTACCAGAGGGCATGTATTTAGGGTGAAAGGGGGTAATTTCATATGATATATGAGGGGCAAGTTTTTTTCACACAGAGAGTGGTGGGTGTCTGGAATGTGCTGCCTGGGGTGGTGGTAGAGGCAGAAACATTAAAGACTTTTAAGAGACGTTTTGATAGGCAGATGGATGTGACGAAAATAGAAGGATGTGGACGTTGTGTAGGCAGAAGAGATTAGTTTAGCTGGCCACTTAATTACTAATGCAATTGGTTCAGCACAACACTGGAGGCCGAAGGGCCTGTTCCTGTGTGTACTATCTTTTCTATGTTTTCTATGTACTGTTCTATCTCCTTCACAGACGGATGAGGTGACGGGTCTCCTGCACAGTCCCTGCAGGGATGTGCTTTGAAAACCTCAGCTGTATGCCGCCTGTCCCAGAACTCAGATTAATTATAACCAACAGTTATTACCCCTCAACCATCAGGCTCCTGAACCACAAGGGATAACTTCATTCAACCTCTCTCACCCGACACTGCACGTTCCTACAACCATGGTCTCACCCTCAGGACACTTCATCTTAAGTTCTCCAGATTTACTGAGTTGTATTTATCATTATTATTATTAAGATTTTTTCCCTCTTTGTTATTGCACAGTTTGCTGTGTTTTGCACATTGTTTATTTTACTTTTTTGCACAGGTTTTCATTGATTCGATGGTGTTTCTTTGTATTTTCTCTGAATGCCTGCTATCTCTGTTCTGTTTGCCTAGTTTGTGAAGCTCGAGGACAACGTAAGGAGCAAAAAGAGGAGTAGGTGATTCCGAATTCAAACACCTGCAAGATCGATCAGCACTGATCTACTGATCACCACTAACCCACTGAACAGATCCATCAGCACTTCTACTGATCACTAGCAACCCACTGAAGGGATTGATCAGCACTGATTGACTGATCACCACTAACCCACTGAACAGATCCATCAGCACTGATCTACTGATCACCGCTGATTTACTGAACAGATCCATCAGCACTGATCTATTGATCACGGATCACCCACTGAACAGATTGATCAGGACTGATCTACTGATCACAAATAACCCCTTCAATGGATCCATCAGCTCTGATGTTCTGATGACCACTAACCCCCTGAACAGATCCATTGGCACTGATCTACTGATCACTGGTAACCCCCTGAACAGATCCATTGGCACTGATCTACTCAGCACCACTTCACTGCACCATTCCAATCACGTGTCTCTGCTACAGACTGAGAGCCACCGAACTATGTGCACTGACGGAACCTCCATGTGCAGGAGAATTCGATTCTGAACAGATTCCTACATATTACATGAATGAGAGCTTGATGATCGGAAGATCTTGTTGTCGAACTGATTCTGGGGCTAAATGATCTAAAGTCCAAGTTCAAGTTTAATTGTCAATCAATCATGCATGAATGAAGCAGCTTTACTCCATTACTCCGGGGCCAAGGTACAAAACACAACATCAAAAGTCATACAACACACATCAAAGTTGCTGGTGAACGCAGCAGGCCAGGCAGCATCTCTAGGAAGAGGTACAGTCGACGTTTTGGGCCGAGACCCCTTGTCAGGACTAACTGAAGGAAGAGTTAGTAAGAGATTTGAAAGTTGGAGGGGGAGGGGGAGATCTGAAATGATAGGAGAAGACAGGAGGGGGAGGGATGGAGCCAAGAGCTGGACAGGTGATAGGCAAAAGGGATATGAGAGGATCATGGGACAGGAGGCCCAGGGAGAAAGACAAGGGGGGGAGTGGAAACCCAGAGGATGGGCAAGGGGTATAGTGAGAGGGACAGAGGGAGCAAAAGGGGAGAGAGAGAAAGAATGTGTGTATATAAATAAATAATGGATGGGGTACGAGGGGGTGGTGGGGCATTAGTGGAAGTTAGAGAAGTCGATGTTCATGCCATCAGGTTGGAGGCTACCCAGACGGAATATAAGGTGTTGTTCCTCCAACCAGCCACACTCAGGTTAGTCCTGAGGAAGGGTCTCGGCCTGAAACGTCGACTGTACGTCTTCCTAGAGATGCTGCCTGGCCTGCTGCGTTCACCAGCAACTTTGATGTGTGTTGCTTGAATTTCCAGCATCTGCAGAATTCCTGTTGTTGGCCTATAATTTTCTTTCTTTTCCCTCTCTCCCTTCTTGAAGAGTGGAGTGACATCTGCAATTTTCCGGTCTTCCTGAATCACAGGACTATTTACAATGACAAAGTAACATGCTAACCATTAGGCAGTTAAACTGTGGGAGAGAACTGGAGCACTTGGAGAAAGCCCACAGTCACTGGGAGAGTGTACAAACTCTGATCAGACAGTGGCAGGAATTGCACCTCCATCAGGGATGCATTCTCTCGTTCTGCTTGCTTTTCACCTGCCACCGGGTGGTTCAACACACTTCCAACTCCATGACACAACCATTGCTGGTAGAATCTCAGCTGGTGACGAGAGGGTGTACAGGAGTGAGATATGCCAACTAGTGGAATGGTGCCGCAGCAAAAACCTGGCACTCAACATCAGTAAGACGAAAGAGCTGATTGTGGACTTCAGGAAGGGTAAGATGAAGGAACACATACCAATCCTCATAGAGGGATCAGAAGTGGAGAGAGTGAGCAGTTTCAAGTTCCTGGGTATCAAGATCTGAGGATCTAACCTGGTCCCAACATATCAATGTAGTCATAAAGAAGGCAAGACAGTGGCTATACTTTATTAGGAGTTTGAAGAGATTTGGCATGTCAACAAATACACTCAAAAACTTCTATAGATGTACCATGGAGAGCATTCTGACAGGCTGCATCACTGTCTGGTATGGAGGGGCTACTGCACAGGACCGAAAGAAGCTGCAGAGGGTTGTAAATCTAGTCAGCTCCATCTTGGATACTAGCCTACAAAGTACCCAGGACAACTTCGAGGAGCGATGAAAGGCAGCATCCATTATTAAGGACCTCCAGCACCCAGTGCCCTTTTCTCACTGTTACCGTCAGGTAGGAGGTACAGAAGCCTGAAGGCTCACACTCAGTGATTCAGGAACAGCTCCTTCCCCTCTGCCATCTGATTCCTAAATGGACATTGAATCCTTGTACACTACCTCACTGTTTTAAATATGCAGTATTTCTGTTTTTTGCCTGTTTTTTAAACCTATTCAATATACATACACAGTAATTGATTGATTTATTGCTATTATTTTTAAATTTTTTATTTATAATTATTATTATTTATTCTTTTCTCTTCTATATTATGTATTGTTTTGAACTGCTGCTGCTAAGTTAACAAATTTCACATCACATGCCGGTGATAATAAACCTGATTCTGATTTTCAAGTTCGTTGGTGACACGACTGTTTTGGGCCGTATCAAAGATGGTGATGAATCAGAATACAGGAGGGAGATTGAAAATTTGGCTGAGTGGTGTGATAACATCAGTCTCTTGCTCAGTGTTAGAAGCCCAGGGAACAGATCACAGTCTTCAGGAGAGGGAAACCAGAGGGCCATGAGCCAGTCCTCGTTGGAGAATCAGAGGGGGAGAGCGTCAGTAACTTCAAATTTCTGGGTGTTACTATCTGAGAGGTCCTGCTCTGGACCCAGCGTATAAATGTAATTGCAAAGAAAGCACAACAGCACCACTTCTTCCTTAGAATCTGCGGAGATTCAGCATGTCATCCAAAACCTTGACAATTTTTTATAGATGTGCAGTGGAAAGTGTATTGACTGGCCACATTATGGCCTGGTATGGGAATGTCTTTGAGCAGAAATTCCTAGTGGATTTGGCCCAGTATATCATGGGTAAAACCCATCAACCACAGCACCTCTACGTGAAACATTGCCGTGGAAAAGCAGCATCAAAGATCCTCACTCCTCTGGTCATGCCCTTTTAGAAACATAGAAGCATAGAAAACCTACAGCACAATACAGGCCCTTCGGCTCACAAAGCTGTGCCGAACATGTTCCTACTTTAGAAATTACCTAGGGTTACCCATAACCCTCTATTTTTCTGAGCTCCACGTACCTGTCCAGGAGCCTTTTAAAAGACCCTGTCGTATCCACCTCCACCACCGTCACCGGTAGACCATTCCACGCACTCACCACACTCTGCGTAAAAAACTTAACCCTGACATCTCCTCTGTACCTACTCCCCAGCACCTTAAGCCTGTGTCCTCTTTTGCAAGCCATTTCATCCCCGGGAAAAAGCCTCTGACTATCCACACGATCAATGCCTGTCATCATCTTGTACACCTCTATCAGGTCACCTCTCATCCTCCGTCGCTCCAAGGAGAGAAGGCCGAGTTCACTCAACTGCATGCTCTCCAATCTGGGCAATTTGTAAATCTCCTCTACACCCTTTCTATAGTTTCCACATCCTTCCTGTAGTGAGGTGACCAGAAATGAACACAGTACTCCAAGTGGGGTCCGACCAGGGTCCACGTGAATTGATGCTGACTCTTCACTTGCTGTTGCCATCAGGAAGAAGATGAGGAGCCTCAGGACTCGCACCACCAGGGTGAAGAGCAGTTACCACCCCTCTACCATCAGGCTCTGGAACAAAAGGTGATAAGCACACTCATCTATTGAGACGTTCCCACAACCACTGGTCTCACTTGAAGGACTTTATCTTGATATTTCATGCTCTTGTTATTGATTGCTATTTATTTATATTTGCATTTGCTCAACTTGTTGTCTTCTGTGCTCTTGCTCCTTCACTGATCCTGATAACAGTTACCATTAGGTAGATCTGCTGCCTATGCCCGCAGGAAATAGAATCCAGGGTTGTATCTGGTGACATGTATGTATTCTGATAATAAATTTTACTTTGAACTTTATATTATACATACATATACACACAGTACATATGCATACATACGTGTATATTTGTCAACCATTATTTCCCTGAACATAACAAGACAATTCATGTACTTGTGATAAATCACATCACATCACAGCCAGCATCGATTCGCAACAGAAGATTCAGATTCAAATATATTTATCACAACTACATAGAATATGTCATATATTCAGGAGAGTCATATTTAGCAAATCTGTTGGAAGTTTAAAGTGGACAGTATCAAGGACATTTTCAAAAGGCGATGCCTCAGGAAGGCAGCACCCATCATTAAGGAGTCCCATCACCCAGGACCTGCCCTCCTCTCATTGCTACCATCAAGGAGGTGGTACAGGAGCCTGAAGACTCACACAACATTTCAGGAACAGCTTCTTCCCCTCTGCCATCGGATTTCTGAATGGACACTGAACCCATGAACAACTACCTCACTAGTTTTGCTCTCTTTTTACTCTACTAATTTAAATTAATACTTTATAGTTTTTAAAATTATGTATTGCAATGTTCAGCTGCTGCTGCTGCAAAAAAAATTCATAAGGTATTCCAGTGATACTAAACCTAATTCTGATTTTGCTCAAAGGTACCCCATGCAAGGCTTATTGAGGAAGTAAGGAGGCATGGGATCCGAGGGGACATTGCTTTGTGGATCCAGAACTGGCTTGCCCACAGAAGGCAAAGAGTGGTTGTAGACGGGTCATATTCTGCATGGAGGCCGGTGACCAGTGGTGTGCCTCAGGGATCTGTTCTGGGGCCCCTACTCTTCGTGATTTTTATAAATGACCTGGATGAGAAAATGGAGGGATGGGTTAGTAAATTTGCCAATGACACAAAGGTTAGAGGTGTTGTGGATAGTGTGGAGGGCTGTCAGAGGTTACAGTGGGATATCGATAGAATTGAGTTTAAGAGCCGAGAGATAATGTTGCAGCTATATAGGACCCTGGTCAGACCCCACTTGGTGTACTGTGCTCAGTTCTGGTCACCTCACTACAGGAAGGACGTGGAAACCATAGAAAGGGTGCAGAGGAGATTTACAAGGATGTTGTCTGGATTGGGAAGCATGCCTTATGATAACTGGTTGAGGGAACTCGGCTTTTTCTCCTTGGAGCGACAGAGGATGAGAGGTGACCTGATAGAGGTGTATAAGATGATGAGAGGCATTGATCATGTGGATAGTCAGAGGCTTTTTCCCTGGGGCTGAAATGATTAACATGAGAGGCACAGTTTTAAGGTGCCTGGAAGTAGGTACAGAGGAGATGTCAGGGGTAAGTTTTTTTACGCAGAGAGTGGTGGGTGAGTGTATGGAATGGGCTGCTGGTGACGGTGGTGGAGACGGAAACGATAGGGTCTTTTAAGAGACTCCTGGATGGATACATGGAGCTTAAAAAAATAGAGGGCTATGGGTAAGCCTAGGTAATTTCTAAGGTAAGGACATGTTCGGCACAGATTTGTGGGCCAAAAGGCCTGTATTGTGCTGTAGGTTTTCTGTGTTTCTATGTTTCTATTTCAGGCACTACGTGCATTTTCTCTGAGCTGAACATAATAGCCAGCTAGCCAGTACTGACTAGATAGCTTTATGGGGACAATAAAATCATTGAGGCAAAGGAACAATTGTTCGAGCAAACTTCTCATTTGCTCTTCAGCCCTTACTGGTGAAATATTAATTTCTGGCCATCATCGGTGTTTGGTGAGAAGTGGTACAGGAAGGAGGCATACACCTGGGCTGTTAGCAGTGCTGGGCTGATGGGCAAACCAGTCTCCAACACCTGCCCCGTGGATGATCTTTGCTTCTCACAAAATGCTGGAGGAACTCTGAGCTCAGGTAGCATCTATGGAGGGGAATAAGCAGTCAGCGTTTTGGTCCGAGACCCTTCATCAGAACTGAAACAGAAGCTGGCAGATAGATAGATAGATAGATAGATATACTTTATTAATCCCGAGGGAAATTTGGTTTCGTTACAGCCGCACCAACCAAGAATAGAGCGTAAATATAGCAATACAAAAAAACCCAACAATCAAACAACAAAATGCAAGACTATGCCAGATGGAAAATAAGTCCAGGACCAGTCTGTTGGCTCAGGGTGTCTGACCCTCCACAGGAGGAGCTGCACATTCGATGGCCACAGGCAGAAATGACCTCCCGCGCCTCCGAGTGTTGTATCATGGTGGAATGTGGCCGAAGTCCAACAGTAAAAAGTTCAATATCCAGTCTGCAAACACGTTCCTCGATCGTAATATACCCCGGATTGCACCATCCATTGTTAGCCAGATCAGTAAGCACCCCACTCCTTCATGCCGCTTACTGCTCTCGGTGCAAGAAAGAGAAGGTGGGGGAAGGGAAAGAGGACAGGTGGAAGGTTACAGGTGAAGCCAGGTGATTGGAGGGAGGGGAGGGAGAAAGAAGCTGGGAGGTAATGGGTGGAACAGGTGAAGGGCTGGAGAAGAAGGAATCTGATAGCAGAGGAGATTGGACCATGGAAGAAAGGGAAGCAGGAGGGGGAATTGGGGAAGCTGATAGGCAGGTGAGGAGAAGAGGTAAGAGGCTAGAGTGGGGGATAAAAAGAAGAAGGTTGGGGGAAATTATCAGAAGGAGAAATCACAAGATCAATAGACCATAATACACAGGAGCAGAATTAGGCCATTCAGCCCATCAAGTCTGCTCCACCATTCATCATGGCTGCTCCTGGATCCCACTCAACCCCATTCACCTGCCTTCTCGTCATATAATTGGATGCCCTGACTGGTCAGGAAACAATCAACTTCCACCTTAAATATACCCACGGACTTAGAATCCACTACAGTCTGTGGCGGAGCATTCCACAGATTCACTACTCTGGATGAAAAAAATCCTCATTCCTCTGTTCTAAAAGGTTGCACCTCAATTTTGAGGCTGTGCCCTCTCGTTCTGGATACCCCCATCATCGGAAACATCCTCTCCACATCCACCCTATCTAGTCCTTTCAACATTTGCTAGGGTTCAATGAGATTCCCCACAGACTCTTCTAAATTCCAGTGAGTCCAGGACCAAAGATGCTAAAAGCTCCATTCCTTCCCAGCATCATCCTCGTGAACCTCCTCTGGACTCTCTCCAATGAGATATGGAGCCCAAAACTGTCTGTCTGCTGTCTGTCTGACAGGTGTCTTATAAAGCCTCAGCATTACCTCCTTGGTTTGAAATTCTATTCCCCTTGAAATAAATGACAACATTGCATTTGCCTTCTTCACCACAGACTCAACCTGTAAATAAACCTTCTGGGAGTCTTGCACGAGGGCTCCCAAGTTCCTCAGCATATCTGATGTTTGAACCTTCTCCCCATTTGGATAACAGTCCGCACCAGTGGTTGGACTAAATCGATGTAGGTGCCATCAGGCTGGAGGCTACCCAGACAGATTACGGGCTGTTGCTTGTCCTCGCTGTGATGTGGCCTTCATTGTGACAGAAGGACCGTCATGTGGGAACAGGAAAAGGCATTAAAATGGTTGGCCACAGGGAAATTATGACTCTTACCAATAGAGCAGAGGTGTTTGACAAAGAGGTCCCGCAGTTTACGTCAGATCACAGCAAAGTAGAGAAAGACCACACCAGTTCTCCATCTGGCCAGAGCTCTGGAACAGGGGTAAGGTCTGCGTTCAGTACGGTGTACCCCACAGTAAAACCCGGAACAGAATATTAAACACACAATGACCAGGCCCCTGTGCAGTGCTGTGTACACTACAATGTGACCTTGTATAGATCACACACAGTGTTAAGCACACGATGACCAGATCTGTGTTCAGTGCTGTGTACACCACAGTGTTAAACACCTAATGACTGGGCCCATGTTCAGTGCTGTGTACACTACAATGTGACCTTATACAGATCACACAGATGTTAAACACACAATGACCAGGCCCATGTTTAGTTCTGTGTACACTACAATGTGACCCTGTACAGGTCACACAGAGTGTTAAAAACACAATAACCAATTCCGTGTTCAGTGCTGATCGGTGCGACACAGTACAGATCACAGGTCCGAATTCTATGTGCAGACTATGAAGGAATTTGTCATTGTAAGTGAGGCATTTGTGGAAGTTGTGAGCTTCTGTCTGATGAGGGTAGTTTGATCATGGTTGGTAATTTCTCTTTGTCATGATGAGGATGAGAAGTGAGTTGGTGGATGTGTGTGGTGGACTGGGTAAGATATCGAGCTGGCATGGACACGTGACTGGAGGAAAATCAGAGCTGGGATTTTTATGCAGAGAGTGGTGGGAGCACTGTTTGTGATTGTCATACAGGCAGGTTCACTGGGGCATTTAAATAACTGCAGCACATTTCTACAACAATTACAAGTCATTTTTTTATGAAGCAACAAACATGCATGAAAGAACACACTCTGAGACATACAGCACAGGAATAGCCTCTGCAGCTCATTGACTCCAGGCTAGCCATCAACTTCCCATTTACACCAAATCCACAATAACCCATTTTCTATCCCCCTCAATTGCTCCCCAACTGCCCCCAAACCCCACCCATCAGCCCCACACTCAGGGTGATTACTCTGGCACTGTAGCGTTGTTTTTCAAAATTGCATGCATTCCTTGCAAATTTACAATTCTATAATACGACAACACACACACAGATAACAAGAATGACCAACATAATCACAACAAAAATTAAAACCCTCCCATCCCTCTCTTGGATGTCATTTATCCAATGCAGTGTCTGAAGTTCCCCGAATACCTCCATGGTATCGTGTGCCCCTTCTCCATGGTTACCCAGACTCAGACATATCTCTGGAATATTGCCAGCCAGTTAGCCCAGATGGAACCCTCTATTGCCGGCTTCCAAGTACCCATGGATAGCTACCTTAGCCAGCCCCGGGACCCATGGATAGCCACCTCGGACACCAAGACCCGTGGATAGCCACCTCGGACAGCCCCAGGACCCACGGATAGCCACCTCGGACAGCCCCAGGACCCATGGATAGTCACCTCGGACAGCCCCAGGGCCCAAGGATAGCCACCTTGGCCCACTCCAGGAACACATTCACTGGGGTTATCCCTCTCCATGCTTTCGTGATCAATACTCACTGTCCAGGGCTGCAGAGGCTTACTGATGACCTCAGCTGTCCTTCACAGCAGCATGACGTTTCCAAAGTGTTAGAGTTGTTTGTGACAGTTAAACTTCTAATCAATATTCTTTGTTTAGCTTCGTGTTGTAAACAAGAACCAATCTTCAGTTCTTCATGTAAATTGCAAGAAGCAATCAGTTTGAAGTTAACTTGCATTGGGGATTGTTTCAGCTGATAAGGAGAAGACTGAACGACGGTAGTGACAGGAAGAAGAGATGGTGTTCGTTGCTCAGCCTGTGAGTCTGTGACTCGCTCCTCTGCAGCTCATTGGTTCCTTCTCCCAGTTTATAAGAATTGTACCAGTGTTTGGAAATCCTTTGTAATTTGTAAACCTTTTATAACTTGAAAATCTTTTATAAATCAGAAATCCTCTGAGCATTAAATATGTGTTAAGAACAATTTGTCTAAATTTAAATGCTTATCATTAAAAGATAAACTAAACTGTGTTTAATCACAAACAAGAAAAATCTGCAGATGCTGGAAATCCAAACAACACACAAAGTGCTGAAGGAACTCAGCAGGCCAGGCAGCATCTATGGCAAAAAGTACAGTTGACAATTTGGGCCAAAATCCTTCATCAGGACTCAAGCTGTGTTTAAACTACTGCATTAGCTGGAAGTATCTCGTCTTCGGTAGGGAAGGGGGTTCCTGCCACTTAATAGTGGCTATTGGCAGCTAGATCTCACCACAGAGACCAGACAGGGAAGAAAGCTAGTCTTTGAAGTCTAGGTGGGTATAGTGTAACCTTCCTATAGTGTGGATACCTGTAGATATCCATATCACATATGGCTTAAAATCTTCTTTTGAGTTGAGGGAGGGCTTTGCAGACAGGGAAGCTAATACGCTCACACTTGCCCTCCTCCTCACTGAGTGAGCACTTATGAAGAAGGTAGGGCTACAATGCAACCAGAAAGCAGGAAACAATGTTCACAGATATGCAAATGGGGACTGCAGTCTGGCACACCATGTACATGAGGTACACTGCATCTTCCGGCCCACAGAGGAGACAGGTGGCTGGGAGATCTGTATAGAAACTGATGAATGTTTTATAGGCCACTGCACACTGTAGCAGCCTCCATCCAGAATTTCCATGTAGGAGAGGGCGACACTCTCACAAAGGGAGATACCATCAACCGTGGGAGAGCAGATCTGCACAGTGTCTCCTCCACTGATCTCCAGCCGTCCCACTGACCTGACCATGGTTGGCCAGTTAAGCATGGGGGTGTCGGGACCTCATCGGCGAAGGCTGGGTACCGACCGGCCGTATGTCACTCCTGCAGCTTGGCTGTGGTTATGAAAGAGCAGGTTGCGTGTCTCCCTCGGTCCGCTGAGTCACCTCTGACACCTACTCTAGTTCTGTGGAAAGTCCCCTCCCACAACAGCAGCCTGGGCTAAGATACACATCGGAACTCGAGCCCAGTGGGGCAAGGTGCAAACCACACACTGGGCCGCAGGCTCCCAGACTGGAGAGAAACACGTACACGGCAGACACATACACACATCACAGGTTCAAGGTCCTGTGACCTGCGTGTGAGTGTGTGTTCCCTTGTGCACGTGCCTGTTCCCGTGTTCGTGTCCATCTCTTCCCTGGATCTGTGCTGTCTACTCTATCTATTCCTCTCAATCTTATAAACCTCTATCAGATCCCCCCACAGACTCTGCCACTCCACAGAAAACAACCCAAGTTTGTCCAACCTCTCGTTATAACACATGCCTTCTAATCCAGGTACCATCCTGGTGAACTCTTCTGACCCTCTCCAAAGTCTCAGCATCCTTCCTAAACTGTAGCGGGGTGACCAGAACCGTGTGCAATACTCCAAGTGCGGCCGAACTAGGGTTTTATAAAGCAGCAATATAACTTCCTGAACTTTGAACTCAATGCCTTGACTAATAGAGGCAGGCATGTCATATGCCTGCTTAACCACACTATCAACTGTGTAACCACTTTCAGGGCAGTCTGACCTTTGACCCTGAGATCCCTCTGCTCATCAACACTGTTAAGGTTTGTGCCCTTAACATTGTACTCTTAACAACATCTCACATTTGGCCAGGTCAAACTCCACCTGCCATTTCTCCGCACACCATTGCATCTCATCTATATTCCACTGCATTCTTTGCTAGTCTTCTATGCTATCCATGACCTACTCTTTGTCAAGGTCACAATAAACAGCGAACTGGAGCCTGTAGTCGCCTGGTGGGGGGACGTGCACCATCTGTGGGGATGCTCTATACAGGATTGTGTATGTGCATGGCAGGGGGAGGATTTTCATCGTTTCGATCCAAAGTCAGGAAAGAAGCACAAAGCTTGTTGCTTCACAATCGTTTTATTAAGTAGTAATTGAACAAAGAGAATCAGAAACTACCAGATACTATAGAGAGTGCAGAGGAGATTTACAAGGATGTTGCCTGGATTGGGGAGCATGCCTTATGAGAATAGGCTGAGTGAACTTGGCCTTTTCTCCTTGGAGTGACGGAGGATGAGAGGTGAGTTGATAGAGGTGTATAAGATGATGAGAGGCATCGATCATGTGGGTAGTCAGAGGCTTTTTCCCAGGGCTGAAATGGCTAACATGAGGGGGCATAGTTTGAAGGTGCTTAGAAATAGGTACTGAGGGGATGTCAGAGGTAGGTTTCTCACAAGCGAGTGGTGGGTGCGTAGAATGCATTGCCGGTGGCGGTGGTGGAAGCAGATACAACAGGATATTTTAAGAGCCTCTTAGATAGGTACATGGAGCTTAGAAAAATAGAGGGCTATGCGATAGGGAAACTCTAGGCAGTCTCTAGAGTAGGTTACGTGGTCAACACAACATTGCGGGCTGTAGAGTGCTGTAAATATTTATGTAGAAACAGAGAGCAAGAGGAGAAGCAGAAGGCAGAACAAAGAATTAAAGATGGCACCCAGCATGGTGAGTTTTTATAATAAATATAAAAGAAAAATTCCATTCAAATTTAGAGATAAGAGTCAGCCAATCAGAAAGCTGTTACTCAGATAATGAAATCCCAAAATAAGCTTCCAGAACCATACCAGTGTAACGACGAGTGTATATCCCAAGTAGCTACATATACACACTGTGACACTAGGAAGCATACCAAGCAGTTACTTGTATACAAGTACAGTAATTATAAAAAGGAAGCACACAATTAATTTTTAAGCAGCAAAGAAAATAACAATTAAACGGTTGGATCCAACAGTGAGTGGGTGGAAGGGAGGTGCAGGGTTTGTTTTGTTGAATACTGTGTTCTGTGTTATTCTACCAAGCTCTGCAGGCACCAAAATGTGTGTTGCTACCTGCAGGCTGTCCCCAGTATATCTTTAGGTACAAAGTTCAAAGTAAAGTTTAAAAAAATAATATATAGAAAATACAACCCTGGGGTGAGTGACATTACATCCTCTGGTTCAAGAGCCTGAATATCAGGTTGAGGGATAACCTGAGATTCATTTTCTTGTGGGCATTTCTTGTGGAAAACTGCCTAGCGGATTATCGGCACCCAATTGCCCACCATTGAGAACATCTACCATAAACGCTGCCTGGGCAGGGCGAAAAGCATTATCAAGGATGCATCTCACCCTAACCATGGTCTTTTTACTCTCCTCCCATCCAGTAGGCGCTACAGGAGCCTCCGCTCCCGCACCAACAGGCTCTGGAAGAGCTTCTTCCCTGAGGCTGTGACCCTGCTAAACCTCACATCACAGCGCTAAGCAGTATTGCACCCGTATTGTACTGTCTCAGCACTTCTATATTTGTGTGCTGTAGCACTTACTTTTTATTCGCAGTTATTTTGTAAATAATGCTATTCTTTTGCACTTCTGTGCTAATTACATTTCATTGGCTTTGTATCTGTACTCGGCACAATGACAATAAAGCTGAATCTAATCTAACCTAATCTAATCTCAATGCAAAGGAAAACATAATAATCCATTTGAAATCTGATGGCGGAGGAGAAGAAGCTATTCCTGAAACATTGAGTGTGCGTCCAGACACAACCCTCCACCAACAACACACGCAGCTTAGGGTAAGGTCTACACACTATCGTAGATTTCAAAGCCAAGTGCAGTGGTTCTGCCAACAGTGCTGCCTCTCCCCCAGATGAGCTAGATTATTTTTACGCAAACAACAGGAATTCTGCAGATGCTGGAAATTCAAGCAACATACATCAAAGTTGCTGGTGAACGCAGCAGGCCAAGCAGCATCTATAGGAAGAGGCGCAGTCTACGTTTCAGGCCGAGACCCTTCGTCAGGACTACCCTGACGAAGGGTCTCGGCCTGAAACGTCGACTGCGCCTCTTCCTATAGATGCTGCTTGGCCTGCTGCGTTCACCAGCAACTTTGATGTATGTTGCTAGATTATTTTTACGTTCGGTTCGATGTCACCAACACTGAGCCCCCGAGGAGAGCTGCTGAAGAGAACTGCAACCTGGTCATCTCTGAGGCTGAGGTACGCAGATGTTTCCAATGAGTGGACAGTCGCGAGGCTGCGGGACCGGTCAGTATCCCAGGGTGAGTTCTCAGGATGTGCACAGCTCAACTGCCAGGTGTGTTCACTGACATTTTTAATCTGTCCCTCTCCCAGTGTAGAGTGGCCTCCATTGTCACTGTACCAAAAAAGAGCAAGGTAACATGTCTGAACAACTGGTGTCCTGTCACACTCACCTCAATAATAAGCAAATGCTTTGAGAGGCTGGTCAAAGATTACATCTGCAGCTTGCTACCACCCAAACTGAACCCCCTACAATTCACCTACTGACACAACCGATTGACAGATGACGTAATAGCCACTGCTCTACACACTGTCCTTACACATCTGGAGAAAGAGGATTCTTATGTGAGAATGCTATTCTTGGATTAAAGTTCAGCATTCAACACCATAATTCCATCCAGGCTTCAATAGAAGCTCAGAGGCCTCGGCCTTCACCCCGCCTTGTGTAGCTGGATCCTGGACTCCCTGTCAGATCACTGGCAGGTGGTAAGAGTGGGCTCCCTCACCTCCACCCCTCTGACTCAACACAGGAGCCCCTCAGGGCTGTGTACTAAGCCCCCTCCTTTACTCTCTGTACACCAATGACTGTGTCACCACCCACAGCTCCAATCTGCAAATTAAATTCGCTGATGATATTACATTGATTAGCCTTATCTCAAATAATAATGAGGCAGCCTACAGAGAAGAAATCATCACCCTGACACAGTGGTGTCAAGAAAACAATCTCTCCCTCAATGTCGCAAAAACAAAGGAGCTGGTTGTGGATTACAGGAGAAATGGAGACAGGCTAACCCCTATAGTCATCAATGGATCTGGGGTTGAGAGGGTGTACAGCTTTAAGTTCCTCAGCATCCACATCACCGAGGATCTCATATGGTCTGTACCAGCTGAGTGGTAAAAAGGCACAACAGCGCCTCTTTGACTCAGACAGTTGAAGAAGTTTGCTATGGGTCCTCAAATCCTAAGAACTTTCTACAGGGGTACACTTGAGATTATCTTGACTGGCTGCATCACTGCCTGGTTTGGGAACTGTACTTCTCTTAATCGCAGGACTCTGCAGAAAGATGTGGACAGCCCAGTGCATCTGTAGTTGCGAACTTCCCACTATTCAAGACGTTTACAGTGACAGGTGTGTAAAAAGGGCCCGAAGGATCATTGGGGACCCGAGTCACCCCAACAACAAACTGTTCCAGCTGCTTCCATCCGGGAGACTCTCCCACCATAGAAAATATCCTCCCTACGTGCGATCGAGGCGTTCAATAGTTTTCAATTAGGTCACCCCTCATCCTTCTGAATTTCAATTAGTACAAGCCCAGAGCTGTTAAACGTTGTCCATATGAAACACCGTTCAGTCCCTGAATCATTTTCATGAACCTCCTTTGAACCCTCTCTAGTGTCACAAAAAAGATGGGGCCCAGACCTGCTCACCAGTGCTTAATGTATTGCACTGCACTGTACTGCTGCCGTAAAACCACAAATTTCATGATATTGACAGTGATATTAAACCTGATTTGGTCTCTGAAGCAAGTCCTTTTTTGGGTTCCGCCAAGGAGACCAAGCACAGCTTATCCACTCTCTCCTCAGGGTTGAAAGGTTCCACCAACAAACCAAACCTTGGCCGTTGCAGTCCCGATGAAAGGTCTTGGCCAGAAACATCGACTGTTCATTTATTTCCATGGATACTGCCTGAGCTGCTGAGTTCCTCCAGCATTGCTGTGGATTTTCAGCATCTGCAGAATCCCTGCTGTTTATGGGACCCATGGGACACAGTGTCCACTCTGCATATTTTATTTTTGTAGGACCACCCCTGTCTTTGCTGCTATAAATGTGGAAATCTGTTTCTTTACCCCACCCTCGACATCTCTTTCTCCAGAGTTCATTGGACTTGTTGGCCTCAACTTTGACCATTGACCCCAATGGGTATACAATGGTCACTGAGTTTTATACAGCTGCACCATGACTTTCTGACTCTCATATCCAAAACAGGGACAAAATAAGGCAAATGTATCATACACTGCTGTTAGCACCTTATCTACTTGCATAGCCGCTCTGTGACCGAGAAGACAGAACAGTACAGCACAGCACAGGGAAAGGCCCTTCAGCCCACAGTGTTGCACTGAACCAATTAAATTAGCAATCAAATAGCCAACTAAACTAATCTCCTCTACCTACACAATGTCCATATATTTCCATTTTCCCCACTTTCATTTGCCTATCGAAACTACTCTTAAAAGTCTCCAATGTTTCTGCCTCTATCACTACCCCAGGCATCACATTCCAGGCACCCACCACTCTCCCTGCAAGAAAACTTGCCCCTCCATCTCCTTTCAAATCGCACCCCACCTTAAATGTATGCCTTCCAGTATTAAACACTTTAAACCTAGGATAAAGATATTGCAAATGAGAGAATCTGCAGACGTCGGAATCCGAGCGACACACACAAAATACTGGAAGAACTCAGTAGGCCAAGCAACATCTAGGAAAAAGAGTACAGTCAATGTTCTGGACTGAAACCCTTTGGCATGACTGGAAAAAAAAGCTGAGGAGTAGATTTAAAAAGTGGGGGAGAAGAGAGAGAAATGCAAGGTGATAGGTGAAAGATACTGTCTGCCTAGTCTACCAATGCCTCGATCAGATCTCCCCTCAGGTTCTGCTACTCCAGAGAAAACAACTCCAGCTTGTCCTCCCAAATTTCAACAACTTACACTTGCCCGGGTTAAACTCCATCTGCCACTTCTCTGCCCACGTCTGTAACAGATCTATATACCACTGTACTCTTGGATAGTCCTTTCAACATCCATAAGCTTCCTTCCCCTCATCTTAAAACTATGCCTTCCAGTTTTTGACATTTGCTGTGATGCTCTACTGCATATGATACGATTTATCTCTTATCAGATGGCTGTTTACGAGAACTTGGTGCAGGTACATTATCATCGTGATCTTGTCTTGATCAGTCACAACAGGTTGGGGGTTGGCCTGTGGGCTATAAGCTCTTCGGGACGCATTGAGAAATGTCAGAAAGTCACAGAAAAGAGCCAGTTAGCCCTTTCACACCGTTTACTAAAACTAGGATGAGGGAACATTTCACTCACATCCCAGCTGCTCTGCATTGGCTTCCTGTATCTTTTAGAATTGATTTAAAGTTCTCTTACTTGTTTTTAAAGCTCTTAATGGTCTGGGACCAGAGTACATCATAGAATCAGTTTTGTTTTATAATCTGCTTGAGCTCTTAGGTCTCTTAAATTGGCAGCTCAGCATTTTGGAACTGTGATCCTAAACTGTGGAATTCAATATCCAAGAAGTTATTTTCATATTTTCACTTTACCCGCTGAAAAGCACTTTGAACTACATTATCTGATGAAAAATGCTCTATAAACAAGTTGTCGTTATTTGTGTGTTTGAAGGAACCACCGAGTTATCCCTCATCCTCGTATGAGCCACAGCCCAACAAATGTCCTACGACAGCTCACCGCCTATGTGCACTCCTCTTCAGAATTTTTCCTGGTCATCTTTGGCATCAAAGTGAGAAAGTTACAGTCAAACAGCAGGAAAGCAGGCCCGTTGGCCCGTCTGTTCCATGCTTGCTACGGTGCTTTGATAGGTTGGAGAAGGGCCCAGGAACATCAGGAATCAGGAGGATGTCCCTCTATTCTGAGGCTGTTCCTCTGGTCCAAGTCTCTTTCACCATAGGAAACATCCTCTCCACATCCACTCTGTCGAGGTCTTTCAACATTCGATTGGTTTCAACCAGTCATTCTTCATTCTTCTGAATTTGAGTAAATACACGCCCAGAGCCATCAAATGCTCTTCACATGACCAACTGTTCAATCTTGGAATCATTTCTGAGACTTTTGCTTGAACCCTCTCCAGGGCCACGCCATCCTTTCTAAGATAAACTGCTCACGATACTCCAAGTGAAGCCTCACCAATGCTTTATAAAGTCTCAACATTACATCTTTGCTTTTGTATTCTAGTCCTCTTGAAATGAATACTAATATGGTATTTGCCTTCCTCACCACTGACTCAACCTACAGATTACCCTTTATGTAATCCAGCACAAGGACTCCCAAGCTGCTTTGCACCTCAGATTTTTGTATTTTCTCTCCATTTAGAAAATAGTCAACCCTTTTATTTCTTCTGCCAAAGTTCATGACCTTACACACCCCAACTCTGTATTCCATTTGCCAATTCTTTGCCCAATCTCTTAATCTAAGTCCTTCTGTTACCTATCTGCTTCCTCAAAGCTACCTGGCGCTCCACCTATCCTTGTTTTGTCTGAAAACTTTGCAACAAACCATCAATTCTGGTATCCAAGTTATTGACATGTAATATAAAAAGATTCGTTCTCAACAGAGACCCCTGTGGCACAACAGGGTCACTGGCAGTCAATCAGAAAAGGCTTCCTTTATTCCCACTCTTTGCCTTCTGCCAGTCAGCCACTGCTTTATCTCTCCTGTAATACCATGGGCTCATAGCTTGTTAAGCAGACTCATGTGTGGTACCTCGTCAGAGGCAGTGTGAAAATCCAAATACACATTAACCTATTTTCCTTCATCTATCCTGTTTGTTACTTTACAAAGAATTCCACACACCTGTCAGGCAAGATTTTCCCTTGAGGAAACCATGCTGTCTACGGCCTAGTATATCATGTACCTCCAAGTACCCTGAGACTTCATCCTTATCAATCGACTCCAACATCTTCCCAGCCACTGAGATCAGAACTGGCCTATAATTTCCCTTCTTTTGCTGCTCTCCCTTTTTAAAGAGTAGAGTGACATTTGCAATTTTCCAGCTTCTGGAACCTTTCCAGGATCTAATGATTCTTGAAAGATCATTTCTACTGCCTCCACAATCAGTTCAGCCATCTCTTTAGTCAGAATCAGAATCAGGTTTATTTTCACCGGCATGTGACGTGAAATTTGTCAACTTAGCAGTAGGGGTTCAGTGCAATACATAATATAGAAGAGAGAGAAAAATAATGATATAATAATAAATAAAATAAAGATAATAAACAAGTAAATCAATTACAGTATACTATTATTGAATAGATTTTAAAAACATGCAAAAACCAGAAATACTGTATATTAAAAGAAGTGAGGTAGTGTCCAAGGATTCAATGTCCATTTAGGAATCAGATGGCAGAGGGGAAGAAGATGTTCCTGAATCGCTGAGTGTGTGGCTTCAGTTTTCTGTACCTCTTACCTGATGGTAACAGTGAGAAAAGGGCATGCCCTGGGTGCTGGAGGTCCTTAATAATGGACGCTGCCTTTCTGAGACACCACTCCCTGATGTCCTGGGTACTTTGTAGGCTAGTACCTAAGATGGAGCCGACTAGATTTACAACCCTCTGCAGTTTCTTTTGGTCCTGTTCAGTAGCCCCCCCCGCCCCCCCATACCAGACGATGATGCAGCCTGTCAAAATGCTCTCCACAGTACAACTATAGAAGTTTTTGAGTGTATTTGTTGACATACCAAATCGCTTCAAACTCCTAATAAAGTATAGCTGCTGTCTTGCCTTCTTTATAACTTCATCGATATTTTGGGAGCAGGTTAGATCCTCAGATCTTGACACCCATGAACTTGAAGCTGCTCACTCTCTCCACTTCTGATCCCTCTATGAGGATTGGTATGTGTTCCTTCGTCTTACCCTTCCTGAAGACTACAATCAGCTCTTTCATCTTACTGGCGTTGAATGCAAGGTTGTTGCTGCAGCACCATTCCACTAGTTGGCATATCTCACTCCTGTACGCCCTCTCATCACCACCTGCGATTCTACCAACAATGGTTATAACATCAGCAAATTTATAGATGGTATTTGAGCTATGCCTAGTCATACAGTCATGTGTATACAGAGAGTAGAGCAGTGGGCTAAGCACACACCCCTGAGGTGCACCAGTGTTGATCGTCAGCAAGGAGGATATACTATCACCTATCTGCACAAACTGTGGTCTTCCGGTTAGGAAGTCGAGGATCCAATTGCAGAGGGAGGTACAGAGACCCAGGTTCTGCAGCTTCTCAATCAGGATTGCGGGAATGATGGTATCAAATGCTGAGTTATAGTCGATGAATGGCATCTTGACATAGGTGCTTGTGTTGTCCAGGTGGTCTAAAGCCATGTGGAGAGCCATTGAGATCGCATCTGCCATTGACCTATTGTGGCGATAGGCAAATTTCAGTGGGTCCAGGTCCTTGCTGAGGCAGGAGTTCAGTCCAGTCATCACCAGCCTCTCAAAGCATTTCATCACTGTCGACGTGAGTGCCTGTGATGTAGGCTATCTGGTCCAGATGACTAATTTATCTTTACATCTTTCAATATTCCAAAAACCTTCACCCTGGTAATGTCAACATCACACACTTCTGACCCCTGACACTCTAGAAATTCCAGCATACTGTTAGTGTCTTCTTCAACGAAGACTGATGCAAAATACTTATTATTTGTCCACCATTTCCTTTTCTCCTACTGCCGCATCATTTCCAGCAGTCCGATATCCACTGTCACCTCCCTTTTATACTTAGTGCAGCTGAAGAAACTTTTGGTACCCTCTTTAATATTATTGGCTACCTTATTCAATTATTCCTTCTTGATTGACTTTTTTTTAGTTGTATTCTGTTGATTTTTAAAAGCTTCCAAATCCGTTAACTTTCCACTGATTTTTGCTCTATTATATGCCCTCTCTTTGGCTTTTAAGTTGGCCCTGACCTCTCTTGTTAGTCATGGTTATGTCATCTTGCCTTTAAAATATTTCTCCCTCTTTGGGATGTATCTATCCTGTGCCTTCCATATTGTTTCCAGAAATCCCAGCAGTTGCTGCTCTGCCATTATCCTTGCCTGTGTTCTTTTCCAGTCAATTTTGACCATGCCTCTGTAATTCCCTTTACTTCATGGTAATACCAATACATTTGACTTTAGCTTCTCCTTAAATTTCAGGGTGAATTTGATCACTTCCTGAGGGTTCTTTTACCTCAAGCTCTCTAATCAGTTCCAGAATAGCTGATCTACTAGTGGGCTCTACCAAATGCTGCTCTAAAAAGCCATTTCATAGGAATTTCAGAAATTTCCCTTATTGGGATCCAGCACCAACCTGATTCTCCCAATCTACCTGCATATTGAAATCCCTCATGACTATTGTAAAATTACCCCTTTGGCATGCATTTTCTATCTCCTATTGTAATATGTAGACCACATCCTTACTACTGTTTGAGGTCTGTATCCAACCCCTATCAGGGTCTTTTTATCCTTGCGGTTCCTTAGCTCTATCCACAATGATTCAATACCTTCCGACCCCATGTCACCTCTTTCTGATAATTTGATTTCACTTTTTAACCAACAGCGCCATGCCATCCCCTCTGCCTTCCTGCCTGTCCTTTCGATACAATACAATCAGCAAATTTTTAGATGGTATTTGAGGTATACCTAGCCACACAGTCACGAGTATAGAGGGAGTAGAGCACACACCCCTGAGGTAAGCCAGTTCTGATAGTCAGCAAGGAGATATTATCTCTAATCTGCACAGATTGTGGTCTCCTGTTTAGGAAGCGGAGGATCCAATTGAAGAGGGAGGTACAGAGGCCTAGGTTCTGTAACTTATCGATCAGGATTGTGGAAATGATGGTGATAAACTCTGAGCTATACTTAGTGAACAGCATCCTGACATAGGTGTTTGTATTGTCCAGGTGATCTAAGGTCGTGTGAAGAACCATTGATATTGCATCTGCCACAGACCTGCCTAAATCATCCTATTCTCACCCTCCCTGGTGTATGGCATGGACAGCTATTCAGAGATTATTATCCTGGGGAGGTCTGGTTTTACAGCTTTCTAACCATCTCCTTAAAATCTCTCTTCAGGACCTCCTCACTATGTCTACCTAAGTCATTGGTGTCAATATGTACCAAGACTTCTGGCTGCATCCCCTTGAGAATGCTATGTCCCCGATCCGAGACATCCCTGATCCTGACACCAGGGAGGCAACATACTATCACGCTCACAGAACCTCGTCTCTGTTGCTCTGACTATGGAATCTCCTATCACCAGTGTACTCCTCTTCACCTCTCTGCTCTTCCGAACCACAGCACCAGACTTAGTGCAGTGACCCGGCCACTGTGGCTCCCCTCAGTAGGTTGTCGCCCTCAACAGTATCTAACGCTGTATAGTTATTACTGAGGGGAACGGGCACAGGTGTACTCTGCACGAGTTGTGCATTTCCCCTCCTCCTGACGGTCACACAGTTACCTGTCTCCTGCAAATTAGAGTTGACTATCTCCCTGTAGCTCCTGTCTATCATCTTCTCAGTCTCCCGTATGAGTCGAAGGTTATCGAGCTGCGGCTCCAGTTCCTTAATACGTTCTCTCAGGAGCTGCAACTCGGTGCATCTGGTGTAGATGTGCACCAGATGCACCGAAGTCTCGCAGACTTCCCACATCCCACACGGAGTACAAAACACTGCCCCTGGAGCCATTCTCACAAAACTACTGCACTAACAGATGAGGAATGAACAAATAAGAACAGCGAGGGAGTAACTTACAAGACAATGTAGCTCGCCTAAGCCTGATGCGCCAAAGCCAATTTAAGGACCGGTATACTGGTAGAAAGAACGGCCGCTGCGCTTGTCCGTGCGTTATTTTTATTCACCCTTTCTAGTGAATCCCTCTTGCTGACTGGTCGCTCCTCAACTCCCGGAAAGTGCAGCGAAGCTCTGCCTTCAAATCGCCAACTCCCAGCTGACTGAAAGGCAGCTCTTTTTGCGCAGCCCTGATGTTGATTGTCCAACTCAGAGAAAACTGCCGCGAAGCTCTGCTTTTGAAATCTTGAACGCGGACCTGACTGAAAGGTAGCTCTTTTTATGCACTTCCCCTTGCTGACTGGTCGCTCCTCAGCTCAGAGAAACAGCCGCGACACTCTGCTTTTCAAATCGCGATCCCCCTGATTAACAGGCAGCTCTTTTTACGCAGCCCTGACGATGTTTGCCCAACTCAACTGGATATACAAACAAATGAAACAACATTCCTCCGGACCACAATCACCCACAAAACATACTGTGTATCACACACGGCACATACACCAAAATATTACCATAAATAGGTTAAAATAATTCAAAATGCACGTAGCGCACAGCTCAGGTAACCAGCCAACAGCTCACTGACCCAGTGATGAGACCTCGGTGGTGACAGAGCATTCACCAGTCTCACAGCCTGAGGGGAGAAGCTGTTTCCCAGTCTGACCGCCCTAGTCCCGTTGCTCCTGTACCTCCTTCACAATGGTAGTTGATCGGGTGGGACGGGTGTTAGAGATCCTCAACCCACAGTTAGAAACGACGTGACTCACAGTTTAACAGCCTGCAACCCCGTGACCCACAGCCAGACACCCCATTGCCCACAGTCAGACACACCTAGACTCGTAGTCAGAAACCCCACGACCCACAGTCAGACACACCGAGACTCACAGTCAGAAACCCCACGACCCACAGTCAGACACCCAGTGACTCACAGTCAGAAACCCCATGACCCACAGTCAGACACACCTAGACTCGTAGTCAGAAACCCCACAACCCACAGTCAAACACACCATGAACAACCATTAGATACTGTGTAACCCACAGACACAGAACCCATAGGCCACAGTCAGACAGTCCATGACACCTTGTCAGACACACAGTAACTAACAGTCTTGCACCCTGTGACCCAAACTCAGACACCTTGTGACAAAAAGTCAGATACCCCATTTCTGAAAGTCAGATACCCACTGAACCACAGTGGTACATGCCTTAACCTACAGCCAGACACCCTGACACCCACATTCAGAGACACTGCGATCTTCAGTCAGACACACATTGACTCACAGTGAGAAATCCGTGACCACAGTCAGTCACTCCATGACACTTAGATAGACATCCTGTCACCCACAGGTGTCAATCACCATCTGATGCACAGTCAGTCACCTCGTAATCCATAGTGGACACATTGTGACCCACAGTCAGACACCCTGTGGCCCATAGTCAGACACACCTGAATCGATGGTCAGAAAGTGGTGACCTACAGCAGACACCTTGTAACCCACAGTCAGTCACCCTGTGGTCCACAGTTGGAAACCCTATGGCCCATGGTTAGACACCCCGTAATCAACAGTTACAAACCCTGAGACCCAGTCAGAAACCCAGACACCCTCAATAGTTACAATGGTCATGGGCAATTTCAATATGCAGGTATTGCATATTGATGATGGATGTATTCGGCTGCATCCAGGACACTTTGTAGGCTTTTTCTTTTGTAGGGCATGAGTGTTTCCGTACCAGGCTGTGATGTAACTAGTCAGTATATGCTCTACCGCACATCTGTCAAAGTTTCAGACGTCAATCCAAATCTTCACAAACTTCTAAGGAAGTAGAAGTGCTGCCGTGCTTTCTTCGCAATTGCAGGCATTCGATTGCAGACGTGCTGGTCCCAGGACAGACCCTCTGAAATGATAACACTCAGGATCTTAAAGTTGCTGATCCTCTCCACCTCTCTTCCCCAATGAGGACTGGCTCATCGACCTCTGGTGTCCTCCTCCTGAAGTGAATGATCAGCTCCTTGGTCTTGCTGACACTGAGTGAGAGGTTCTGTTCTGGCACCACAATCTCCCTCCTGTATGCTGATTCATCACCATCTTTGATTTAGCCCACGACAGTGGTGTTGTCAGCAAATTTCAATATGTCATTGGAGCTGTGCTTGGCCTCACAGTCGTAAGTGTAAAGCGAGTCAAGCAGCTGAATAAGCTCACAGTCTTCTTGTGCACCTGTGTGGATGGAGATTGTGGAGGGGATGTTAGTACCAATCATGGATTTTCTCCCCGTTTAGAAAATAGTCCGCATATTTATTTCTACCACCAAAACGCATGACCATGCATTTTCCAATATTATATTTCATTTGCCACTTTGTTGCCTATTCTCCTAATTTGCCTAAGTCCTTCTGCAGCCTACCTGTTTCCTCAACACTACCTGCCCCTCCACTAACCTTTATATCATCTGCAAACTTGGCAACAAAGCCATCTATTCCATCATCTAAATCATTGATTTTCAGCATAAAAAGAAGTGGTCCCAACACCAACCCCTGTGGAACATCTATAGTCACTGGCAGCCAACCAGAAAAGGATTCTTTTATTCCTACTTGCTGCCTCCTGCCAATCAGCCGATGCTCTAAGCATGTTACTAACCTTCCTGTAATACCATGGGCTCTTACCTTGGTAAACAGCCTCATGTGTGGTACTTTGTCAAAGGCCTTCTGAAAGTCCAAATAGATAACATCCACATGCATCCCCTTTACCTATCCTACTTGTAATCTCCTCAAAGAATTCCAACAGGTTCGACAGGCAGGATTTTCCCTAAGGGTAACGATGTTGACTTTGTACTATCTTGTCCTGTGTCACCATCACCTCATCCTTAACATCTTCCCAACCACTGAAGTCTAGGCTAACTGGTCTATAATTTCCTCTTGTTGCCTTCCTCCTTTCATAAAGAGTACAGTTTGGATAAAAACATTTGCAATTTTCCAGTTATCTGGCACCATGCCAGAGTCTAGGGATTTTTGAAAGATAATTTCGAATGCCACCACAATCTCTAACACTACCTCTTTTAGAACGCAAACACGAGGAAATCTGCATTTGCTGGAAATTCAAGCAACACACATAAAAAATGCTGGTGAGCACAGCAGGCCAGGCAGCATCTATAGGAAAAGTCGACATTTCGGGCCAAGACCCTTCCTATAGATGCTGCCTGGCCTGCTGTGCTCACCAGTATTTTTTATGTGTGTTGCTCTTTCAGAACCCTAGGTCCAGGTGACTATTGTACCTTTAGGTCTTTCAGCTTTTTGAGCACCTTCTCTCTTGTAACAGTAACTGCACCCACTTCTCTTCCTTCACACACTACAACAGCAGGCATACTGCTAGTGTTTTCCACGGTGAAGACTGACGCAAAATACTCATTTAATTCATCGGCCATCTTCTTGCCTCCCGTTATTATTTCTCTTGCCTCATTTTCTAGCGGTCTTTTATCCACTTTCATTTCTTTTATTTTTAACATACTTGAAAAAAAAATTACTATCCACTTTGATATTATTTGCTTGTTTGCTTTCATATTTCATCTTTTCCCTTCTAATGACTTTTTGTTTGCTCTCTGTAGGATTTTAAAAACTTCCCAATCCTCTATCTTCCCACTAACTTTTGCTTTGTTGTATGCCCTTTCTTTTGCTTTTACAATAGCTTTGACTTCTCTTGTCAGCCACGGTTGAACTATTTTATCATTTGAGTATTTCTTCATTTTTGGAATACACATGTCCTGCACCTTCCTCATTTTTTCCAGAAATGCACGGCATTGCTGCTCTGTTGACATCCCTGCCAGCAGCTCCTTCCAACATACTTTGGCCAACTCCTCTCTCATACCACTGTAACTTCCCTTACTGCACTGAAATACTGCTACATCAGACTTTACTTTCTCCCTATCAAATTTCAAGTTGAACACAATCATATTGTGATCACTGGTTCCTAAGGGTTCTTTTACCTTAAGCTCCTTAATTGCCTCTGGTTCATTACATAACACCCAATCCAGTATAACTGACCCCCTAGTAGGCTCAACGACAAATTGCTCTAAAAAGTTATCTCTTAGGCATTCAACATACTCTCTTGAGATCCATTACCGACCTGATTTTCTCCAATTGACCTGCATATTAAAATCTCCCACAACTACCATAAAATTGCCCTTTTGACTTCCCTTTTTTATTTCCTGTTGTAACCTGTGGTCCACCTCCCAGCCACTGTTGGGAGGCTTGTATATAACTGCCATCAACATGCTTTTACCCTTGCAGTTTCTTAACCCAACCCACAAGGATTCAAAATCATCCAATCCTATGTCACATCTTTCCACTGATTTGATGCCATTCTTTACCAGTAGAGCCACACCACCTCCTCTGCCTACCTTCCTATCCCTCCGATATAACCTGTAACCTTGGACATTCAGTTCCCAACTACAACCATCCTTCAGCCATGATTCAGTGATGGCCACATCATACCTGACAATCTGTAATAGTGCAAAAAGATTATCCACCTCATTTCTTATACTACATGCATTTAGTTACAACACTTTGAGTACCGTATTTGCTATCCTTTCTGATTCTGCATCCCTAATGATTTGATACTCAACCTGTTGGCTGCAACTAAGTCCCATCACCTGCCTGCCCTTCCTGACAATCTGACTGCATGCTATCTTTACTTTTTTAACAATCTGTCCTATCCTGAGGACTATCACTCTGGTTTTCACCCCCTGCCAAGTTAGTTTAAACCCTCCCCAACAGCTCTAACAAACCAGCCCATGAGAATATTTGTCCCCCTCGGGTTCAGGGGCAACCTGTCATTTTTGAACAGGTCATACCTCCCCCAGAAGAGATCCCAATGATCCAAGAACCTGAAGCCCTGCCCCCTGCACCAGCTTCTCAGCTATGCACTTATCTGCCAAATCATCCTGTTTCTACCCTCACTGGCATGTGGCACAGGCAACAATCCAGAAATGACTGCCCGGGAGGTCCTGCTTCTCAGCTTTCTACTTAGCTCTCTAAATTCTCTTTTCAGGACCTCTTTGCTTTTCCTTCCTATGTCATTGGTACCAATATGCACCAAGACATCTGGCTGCTCTCCCCCTCTCTCCAAAATGTTGTGGAAGCTATCCGAGACATCCCTGACCCTAGCACCTGGGAGGCAACATACCGTCCGGATGTCCCGTTCACGTCCACAGAATCTCCTGTCTGTTTCCCTCACTATCGAGTCTCCTATCACTACCACTCCCTTCTTCGCTCTCTTTCCCTTCTGCACCACAGACCCATGCTCAGTGTTTGTAACCCGGTCACCATGGCATTCTCCTGGGAGGTCATCCCCCACAAAAGTATCCAAAGCGGTATACTTGTTTTTGAGGGAAATGGCCCCTGGGGTGCTCTGCTCTAAATGCTGTTACGTACCCCGTAACTGGGTTGCCAAACCAGCAGAAATGGACCACTTAGTTGGAGTCTGGATTACTGGAACTAAGAAAGTTTTATTAAAGAAATAAGTAACACAGTACTCTAATCGTAAGGATATAAACGCAACAGATTAACAATGATAAAACACACATGTACACAGAACTAGGGTAATAGGAATCAACCAAGCTCTATCGTAGTCTAGGGGTAAAATGATCAGTCTCAAGTGACGCAGAGTTCAGTTCAGCTGAGCACAGTTCGCAGTAATCGCTGTTGTGCCGTTGGAGAGAGAGAGAGATAATATACAAATCTGATTCAGACAGACCTTTGTTCTTTACAGTTAGCTTTTGGGCGAACCCTTTTAATGTCTTCTGTGGTCACTGACTGTGACCCCTCTGTTCCGGATACGACCGTTCTTCCGCGGTGAACCCGGCACCCAGGCAAGGGCGGACACAGACACCAGGTTCCCGCCGATCGTACCTTTTCACCCTGTGCGTCTATGGTCGGTTCCCGTGACCAGACCTCCAAAATTCTACGAACTTGTGGGGGCACACCGCTCTTCCAGGGTCTTGTTATCTCATGATCTCGTGGTGTCTCGTGCCTTAGCGAACCTGTTCTTTTTATCCCCCTGCTGGGGTATCGCCTGTCCATCAAAATTCAAAAAGTTCAGGGTCAAAGCAACCGGTCTGTCAATACTTGGAACTGTGTCTCTTTTCTTTATCTCTCTTTCCTCTCTCATTAACATTTTGAACGTTTCTCCATTTGTCTCCCTTATCTCTCTCATCAGCATCAATCTTCTGATAACTTGGCTTGTCGTCACACTGCCTATTTCCATTTCTCCTGACAGTAACCCAGCTACTCGCCTCCTGCAACTTCGGGATGACTACTTCCCTGTAACTCTGATCGATTATCTCCTCACTCTCCGTACGAGCCGAAGGTCATTCAGCTGCTGCTCCAGATCCCTAACACGATCTTCAAGGAGCTGCAGCCAGATGCACTTCACACAGATGTCGTTCGCTGGGAGACTCTGGGTTAATGGGGCTCTATTACAGGCCTCCCAACGATCCTAGGGATTCAGAGGAACAAACTTATCAAGTAATCACAGACTGTTGCAAGAAACATAATATTGTTATAGTAACACACACAAAGTGCTGGAGATACTCAGCAGGCCAGGCAGCATCTACGAAAAAAAGTACAGTCGATGTTTCAGGCCAAAACCGTTCATCAGGACTGGTAAAAAAAGATGAGGTGTCAGAGTAGGAAAGTTGGGGGGGGGGGAAGAAGCACAAGGTGAGAGGTGAAACTGGAAGGTGAACTGGAAAGGGGGGGTGAGTGGTGAAGTAAAGAGCTGGGAGGTTGATTAGAGAAAGACATACTGGCTGGAGAAGGGAAAGTCTGACAGGAGAGGACAGAGACCATGGAAGAAAGAAAAGGGGGAGGAGCACCAGAGGGAGGCAATAGGTAAGTGAGGAGATAAAGGGAGAGGAAAATGGGAATGAGGAATGAAGGTGGGGGAGCTTTACTGGAAGTTCAAGAAATTAATGTTCATGCCAGCAGGTTGGAGGCTACCCAGACGGAATATAACGTGTTGCTCCTCCAAACTGAGTGTGGCCTCATCGCAACAGTAGAGGAGTCCATATACTGACATGCCAGAATGGGATTGTGAAGTGAAATTAAAATGGAAACCCACTGGGAGATCCCACTTGTTCTGGTGGCTACATCGAGTCTCACCGATATACACACTGGGAGCACTGAACACAGTACCCTGACCCCAACAGACTCACAGGTGAACTGTAGGGCCCTGAATGGTAGTGAGGGAGGAGGTGTAGGGGCAGGTGTAACACTTGCTCCACTTGCCAGGATAAATACCAGGAGGAAAATCAGTGGTGAGGATCGAATGGACAAAGGAATTGCATAGGGAGCGATCCCTGCAGAAAGCAGAAAGTGGGCGGGGGGGGTGGGATCCCACTGGAGATGGCAGAAGTTACGAAGAATTATGTGGTGGATGCAGAGGCTGGTGGGGTAGTAGGTGAGGATAAGAGGAACCCTGTCCCTGGTAGGGTGGTGGGAGGATGGGGTAAGAGCAGACATGCGTAAAATGAACGAGATGCAGTTGAGGACAGCATTGATGGTGGAGGAAGGGAAGACCTTTCTTTGAAGAAGGAGGACATCTCCTTCATTCTAGAATGAAAAGCCTCATCCTGAGATCAGATACGGTGGAGACGGAGGAATTGAGAGAAGATGGAGTTTTTACAAGTAACAGGGTGGGAAGAAGTACAGTCCAGGTAGCTGTGAGAGTCCGTGGGTTTATGATAGACATCAGTAGATAGCTATCTCCAGAGGGAGACAGAGAGATTGAGAAAGAAGAGGGAGGTGTTGGAAATGGACCAGGTAAATTTGAGGACAGGGTGGAAGCTGGAAGCAAAGTTGATGAAGCCAACGAACTTGGCATGGATGCAGGAAGCAGCACCAATGCAGTTGTTGATGTAGTTGGAGAGTGACTCCAGTGTAGGCTTGGAACATGGACTGTTCCATAGCCCACAAACAGGCAGGTATAGCTGGGATCCGTGCGAGTACCCATGGCTACACCTTTTGTTTGAAGGCAAGGGGGTGAGCCAAAGGGTAAATTATTGAGAGTGAGGAAAATGGTGGTGGATGGGAACTTGTACAGTTGTTATAGAACAGAAAGTGATTTTAGTTTCCTACATATCGACTGGGAATGCTGAACTGTAAAGGGACTAGATGGGATAGAGTTTGTAAAATTTGTTCAGGAAAGTTTCCTTCATCAGTAGATAGAAGTCCCAATGAGAGAGTGTGCAATACTAGATCTGCTGTTAGGGGATGTGACAGGGCAGGGGACAGAAGTTTGTATAGGGGAACCCTTTGCTTCTAGTGACCACAATGCCTTTAGTTTCAAAGTATATATGCAAAAAGACAGATCTGGTCCATGGGTTGAGATTCTAAATTGGAGAAAGACCAATTTTGATGGTACTGTATTAGAAATGATCTGGCAAGTGTGGATTGGATAGGCTGTTTTCTGCAAGGGTGCACTTGGTAAGTGGGAGGCCTTCGAAAATGAAATTTTGAGAGTACAAAGTTTGTATGTGCCTGTCAGAATAAAAGATAAAGATACTGTAACAGGTTTATGGAACCTTCGTTTTCAAGAGATATTGAGGCCCTGGTTAAGAGAAAAAAGGAGATGCATAGCAGGCATAGGCAGATAGGAACAAATGAGGTGCTTATGGAGTACAAGAAATGCAAGAAAACACGAGAAAGAAATCAGGAGGTCTAAAGAAGGCATGAAGTTGTCCTAGTAGGCAGGGTGAAGAAGCCCAAGGGATTCCCCAGATATGTTCAGAGCTGAAGTGATGATCAGAATGGTAATCCATGCATGGAGTCTTAACAAATGGAGAGATCTTAACTTTTTTTAAAAATATTTGTATTTACTCGGCAGATAGACAGAGTCTATAGAAATGAGACAAAGCGGCGACAACTTCATGGACCAGACAGAGATTACAGAGGAGGAAGTGTTTGCTACACTGAGGCAAATCAAAGTGGATGAATCCCCAAGGCCTGACCAGGTGTTCCTTCAGATGCTACGGGAGGCAAATGCCAAAATTACTGGGGTTCCAGCAGAGATATTTAAATCATCCTTAGGGACTGGAGAGGTACCAGGAAAATGGAGGACAGCTAATGTTGTTCTGATATTTAAAAAAGAGGCTCCAAACATAAACCAGGAAACTATAGGCTGGTGTGTCTGACATTAGTTGAGGGAAAGTTACTGGAAGGTATTCCAAGGGACCAGATATACAAGTATTTTGGATAGACATGGACTGATTAAGGATAGTCAGCATGACTTCGTGCATGGTAGGACATATCTAACCAATCTTAGAGTTTTTTGAGGAAATTACCAGAAAAGTGGATGAAGTCAAGGCAGTGGATGTTGTCTACATGGACTTTTACATGCCATTTGACTAGCTCCCATATGGGAGGTTGGCCAAGAATCAATCGCTCGGCATTCAAGTTGAAGTAGTAAATTGGATTACACATTGGTTTTGTGGGAGAAGCCAGAGAGTGGTAGTGGATGGTTGCCTCTCTGACTAGAGGCCTGTGACTAGTGGTGTGCCACAGGGTTCAGTGCTGGGTCGTTTGTTGTTAGTCATTTGTATCAATGATCTTGTCAGGGCGCCGAAGCAGGGACCCAATCGCAGACCAAGTACTGTGTGCACTGTGGTATTTACTGAGTAGCAAATCCAGAGGGACAACAAAGTCAGTGTCAAAGTTCAGCCAGAGATCAAAAATTCCAGAGAAATCCAAAAACCAGAATCGGGAAACAGACAGAGTCGATATTCGGACAGATAGAATTCAGATACAAATGCTGGAAAGGCTCAGGAAAACTCATTGACACAATTTGGCAACAAACAGGTGAAAACACAGGTCTGAAATAGACTGAGCAATAAACAGAGAGGCAGGTGATAGGTGGAGCACAAGGAGACAGAAGTGGCAGCAAAACAGGTAATAATGAGAGACAGGTGAGAGGCAGAGTACTCATGAGGAAGGCTATCATGGCTTTCAGAGGACTTTGCATTCAGCTGGAAAAATGGAGAACATCCGTTCCCTGTCTGCTAACGTAACAAAGATCAGTGACCAGGTGGACCGTGTATCCACTCATTTTACCCCACCCACTCCTGGAACTCTGTCTAACCAGCCCAGACAGCCTGTAGTGGCAACCTCCTACGTGTCAGCAACACCCCCGCCAAGAGAGCCGCACGTACCTGGACCAGAACACTACGCTGGGGATTTGGGGAAGTACCGGGCCATCCTTCTGCAATGCTCCTTGGTGTTCGAATAGCAGTCATCCACGTACTCCACGGATAATTGATAGTTTATATCACAGGGTTGTTGCGGGGAAGTGCCTTAGCGTGGGCTACAGCTGTTTGGGATAATCAACCGGCTATTTGCTCTTCATTCCCTACCTTTATCACGGAAATGAGAAAGATCTTTGACCACCCCGTTCGTGGTAAAGACGCCGCTAAGCGTTTATTCACTCTCAGCCAGGGCTCACGCAGTGTTGCTGAATATTCTGTCGAGTTCCGGACGTTAGCGGCCGACTCGGGGTGGAATGATGAGACACTCCAAGGGGTATTTCGGAATAGTCTCAGCAACATGGTGAAAGGCGAGTTGGCGGCAAGGGATGACATCAACAGCCTGGATTCCCTGATCTCCCTAGCCACCAGGCTGGACAGTCGTCTTCGAGAACGCAACAGGGAAAGAACTGGTCGTCCACCACCTTGGGCCATTCCTCGGCCCTCATTACCGTCTCCCACCAGCACAAGCCTCTCTTCTCCCCCTGCTCCTAGAATAGCTCCCAGCCCGGCCGTCTCCACCGCCTCGGGAGAGGAACCCATGCAGCTGGGACGGAACCGTCTTTCTCCCACAGAACGACTCCGGGGATTGATAGCGGGGGAGTGCCTCTATTGTGGCCAGTCCGGCCACTTCCGTGTTACCTGTCCCCTTCGGCCAAAAGGGAAGCTCGCCAGTAGAAAGGGGGACCCTGGTGAGCCAGACAACATTCCCTCCCGTCCCCCGAACCCGGATGCAGATCCAAGCCACTTTACGTTACAACCAACAGTCCCTGCCTCTGTCAACTCTAGTGGACTCTGGCGCTGAGGGAAACCTTCTGGATGAAGACATAGCTTCCCGGGCTGGAATTCCTCGGGAGCCGTTGAGTACCCCTCTGGATCCCGGGGCACTGGGCGGTAGAGCTCTGGCCCGAGTCACACACTGCACACCACCCCTGTCTCTTATTCTCTCTGGGAACCATCGGGAACAGGTACAAATTAACCTAATTTCCTCTCCTCTTGGGTGCCCCTGGTTAAGCCGCCACAATCCCCACATTGACTGGTCCACCGGGAAGATGGTCAGCTGGAGTCTGTTCTGTCACTCCACTTGTCTCCAATCGGCCCTTTCCCTTGTGAAAGTCACCACGACCTCGCCTGCTGCTGAAACCCCCGACGGATCCAAAGTTCCAGCAAAGTATCACGATCTGGGATAAGTGTTTAGCAAGCAACGGGCTCTTTCCCTGCCTCCACACCGCCTTACAATTGCGCAATTGACCTTCTCCCGGGAGCCTCTCTACCCACCAGTCGGTTGTATAATCTGTCCCGGTCAGAAAAGGAAGCAATGGAGGCTTACCTAAATGACACTCTCGCGGCTGGCATTATCCGACCCTCATCCACCCCTGTAGGCGCAGGTTTCTTCTTTGTGGGAAAGAAAGACGTCTCACTGGCCCTGTATTGACCACCGTGGCCTGAATAGCAAAACAATATCCACTGCCCCTTATCAACTCTACTTTCGAACCCCTTCATGGAGCCACCATCTTCACTAAGTTGGACCTGCGAAGTGCCTACCACCTGGTCAGGAGAAGGGAGGGAGATGAGTGGAAAACAGCTTTTAACACCCCTGTTGGTCACTTCGAATACCTGGTCATGCCCCCGCCGTCTTCCAACCCCTGATAAACAATGTCCTTAGGGATTTTATTATCCGTTTCATTTTCGTTTATTTGGATGTCATCTTAATCTTCTCCCGTAACCTTCAGGAGCACACCCACCATGTCTGTCAGGTTCTTCAGAGGCTATGGGAGAACAAACTATTCGTGAAGGCAGAGAAGTGCGAGTTCCATGCCTGTTCCGTCAGTTTCCTGGGGTACTTCATTGAGGGCGGGCAGGTAAGGGCGGATCCCGAAAAGATCCGGGCGGTGGCGGAGTGGCCCAAACCCACGACACTCAAACAACTCCAGCAATTTCTGGGGTTCGCAAACTTCTACCTTCGCTTCATCAGGGATTACAGTCGGGTGGCAGCGCCCCTTACTCAGCTCACCTCTCCTGCGACCCCCTTCCACTGGACCCCCGAAGCGGGCTCAGCCTTCTCGGAGCTGAAGAGGCGTTTCACCTCCGCTCCCATCCTGGTCCAACCTGACCCATCTCGCTAATTCATTGTGGAAGTCGACGCCTCCGACTCCGGGGTGGGAGCGGTCCTCTCCCAACGCTCCATCCCAGACCAAAAGCTCCAACCCTGCGCCGCCTTCTCTCGCTGTCTATCCCCCGCCGAACGGAACTACGACGTTGGGAACCGGGAGTTATGGAGGCACTGGCTGAGGGAGCGGAACATCCATTCATCGTCTGGGCAGATCACAAGAAACTCACATACATCCAAACGGACAACCGCCTGAATTCCCGCCAAGCCTGTTGGGCGTTATTTTTTGGCCGTTTCCGATTCACCCTCACCTATTGCTCCGGGTCCAAAAACGGGAAGCCCGATGCTCTCTCCCGTCAATATGTCTCTGAGGAGGGCCTTCCGAACCCCGATACCATCCTTCCACCATCCTGTGTTTTGGCTGCCCTCACTTGATAGATCAAATCCATTGTCAAACAGGCCCAACGGACTCAACCTGACCCAGGCAATGGACCCTCCAATCGCCTCGTCGTGCCTGACTGTCCAGTCTCAGGTTCTCCAGCGGAGGCATACTTCCCGGATCGCCTGCATCCTGCAATCAATCGAATTCTGTCCCGTCTGAAGCGACATTTCTGGTGGTCCACCATGGATGCTGACAGTCGCTCCTTTGTCTCTGCCTGTATTGCGTGTGCCCGTAGAAAAGCCTCCCATTGGCCCCCTGCTGGGCTGCTGCGTCCCCTACCTGTCCCTGACCACCCTTGGTCCCACATTGTTCTGGATTTTGTCACTGGACGACCCCCTTCACATGGGAACACAGCTGTACTCACCGTGGTGGACCGTTTCTCCAAAGCCGTGCACGTCATAGCCTTTCCCAAACTCCCTACAGCCCGCGAAACAGCCGACCTCCTTGTTCATCTCGTCTTCTGCCTTCACGGAATTCCCTTTGACATTGTTTCTGACTGGGGCCTCCAATTCATCTCTCAAGTCTGGAAATCCTTCTGTCAAGCCCTCGGAACTTGAGTAAGTCTGTCTTCCGGTTTCCATCCACAGACTAATGGTCAAACGGAGCGAGAAAACCAGGATTTGGAAGCAGCTCTGCGCTGCATATCCGCCAACAACCCGTCATCCTGGAGCACCCATCTCACTTGGGTGGAGTACGCCCACAACTCCCTGGTCAGTGCCGCCACCGGAATATCTCCTTTCGAATGCTCCCTCGGCTATCAACCCCCACTGTTTCCTGCACACGAAGACGACATCACTGTGCCTTCAGTTCAGGCCCATCTCCGCAGGTGCCGCAAGATCTGGAAAGATGCACGCTCGGCTCTACTCCGCTCCGCTAACTGCATCCGGAGTATCGCCGATCACCACCGAATTCCAGCACCAAATTATTGACCTGGGCAGGAGGTTTGGCTCTCGTCAAAAACATCCCTCTCAAGAATGAACCCAAGAAACTCGCCCCTCACTACCTCGGGCCATTCGAGATTAAGAGCCTCATCAACCCCTCGGTGGTCAGGCTCAAACTACCCAGATCCATGCACGTTCATCCCACGTTCCACGTCTCCCAACTGAAACCTGTGTCTGTCAGCCCTTTGTTCCCTCCTGCTGAACCTCCTCCACCCACCCGGGCCATTGACGACTACCCAGCGTACGCCATCCGGCGAATACTGGATGTGCGCCGCCGAGCCAGGAGCCTCCAGTACGTGGTCGATTGGGAGGGATATGGCCCGGAGGAACGCTCCTGGGTTCCCCGCTCCTTCATCCTGGACCCTTCCCTCATTGGTAATTTCCACCGAGACAATCTGGACAAGCCTGGTCACACCCGTTGGGGGGGGGGGGTGAAAGTTACCATCACAGTCCCGATCGTTGATTCCCTATCTTTCTCCTAATTTCCTTTGACTGTGCCACGGTTCCGACCGTTAATTTCCCATTTGCTTCTAATTATGTTTGATGACGGCTCACCTGGTGTCCATCAGGACCTACAGCATATGAACCCCGGCATTACAACCACTAGTCACCAGATTGTTGGTTTGATAGCTATCAGTGCTATCATGTTTGCTGTTGCGTGCTGGGACAGCAGGCTGAGGGTAGCAGACACCAGCAGAATCAACAGACTCATTCGTAAGGCCAGTGATGTTGTGGGGATGAAACTGGACTCTCTGACGGTGGTGTCTGAAAAGAGGATGCTGTCCAAGTTGCATGCCATCTTGGTCAATGTCTCCCATCCACTACGTAATGTACTGGGCGGGCACAGGAGTACATTCAGCCAGAGACTCATTCCACCGAGATGCAACACAGAGCGTCATAGGAAGTCATTCCTGCCTGTAGCCATCAAACTTTACAACTCCTCCCTTGGAGGGTCAGACACCCTGAGCCAATAGGCTGGTCCTGGACTTATTTCATAATTTACTGGCATAATTTACATATTACTATTTAACTATTTATGGTTCTATTACTATTTATTATTTATGGAGCAACTGTAACGAAAACCAATTTCCCCCGGGATCAATAAAGTGTGGCTATGACTATGACTATGACTATTGCCTGTGTGGTAATTAACATCTCCCGGCCGCTTAGGACTGTGTGTCCTAAGTTTTGCTCCAGTTTCAAGGTTTACCTATGAAACTCCGTCTCTCTGTGTCAAGGCTCCGTGTCCAGATCCCTCTTGTTTCCTGTTCAACGTTCACGTCCGCGTAAGCATCCTAACTCAATCTCCGTGCCTGTGTCCTGTACTTGGGTTCGCTCATTGCAACACTGCACTCTCTCTATAGTTTCAGAACTGAACATAGTACTCCAAGTGGGATCTAACCAAGGTCTATATAGCTTTAACATTCCCTCACAGGGAGAATGACCGCTCACCCATGGATTGCCAGGACGCTGAGTTTATGAAGAGTATGTATTGGTGGCCCGGAATAACGAAGGAAGGTCGGCAGTACGTGCAGGCATACGGTGTGTGAGCCCAGAACAATGAGACCCGTATTCCACCTCAAGGGTTTCTCCATCTCCTACCTTCTCCAAGGACTTTGTCCCGGGTCTCCCTCCTTCCAGAGGGAAGACCGTTATCATGGTAATTGTGGATCATTTTTCGAAGGCCTGCAAGTTCATCGCCTTGGACAGACTCACCTGCGGGGGAGTCGGGCGAAATTGTCCTGTACCAGGTCTTCGGGATCCATGGTTTTCCGGTGGACATTGTGTCAGATCGCGGTCCATGATTCACATCACTTTTCTGGAGGGCGTTTTGCAAACTGGGTGGGGCAACAGCGAGCCTTTCCTTTGGATTTTACCCGCAGTCCAAAGGTCAGACAGAGCGGGTGAACCAAGATCTGGAACGAACTGTTAAGGTGCCTTGCCTCTGAAAGATCGGACGGATGGACCGAACATTTGTGGGCAGAGGTCGGCCACAACGATTCACGGCATTCGGCACGAGAGACGTCCCTCTTTGAATGCCAGTTTGGGTATTCTCCGCCACGCATTCCGGAACAAGAAGCCGAGGTTGGTGTCCCTGCGGGCGAAGGTCTCATCCGGAGCTGCAAGAAATTTTGCAGGACTCTACACGGAAAGCGGAGACCAGGGCGAACCGAAAGAGGGGACGGAGATCTGCTTTACAGCCTGGGCAACAGCTCTGGCTGTTCACGCATGAGTTGCCTTTCCGAGTGGAGTCCGGGAAATCGGCCCCCAAGTTCAATAGACCATTCAAGATGCTGAGGAAAGTACGGGTGGCCTAAACCTTGCAGCTCCCCAAGATCAATCCCACTTTCCACGTTCCTCATTTAAAGCCCGCGAACACCAGCCTGTTAGCCCCAACACCATCAGCCCCACCGCCAGCTAGGTTTGTTGATTGAGAACAGGTTTTCACCGTGAGAAGAGTTTTGGACTCAAAGGTACATTTAATGTCAGATAATTGTATACAGTTCAGTACTTTTTCTTCGCAGACTTTGTACTGTTCGAGGTATTCGGCAATATCTGGTGGACTGGGAAGGATTCGGACCGGATGAGAGGTGTTGGGTGTCTGACAGAGGCATCTCGGACCCGGCTCTCATCCATGACTACAACCATCGTCTCTCCGAGAAGCCAGGGCCAGCAGGAGTCAGCCATGGGGGACAGGGTCGTGTTACAACACGAACCCATCGGCGCCAGTTTCCGAGGTTAGACGCTCTAACTCCCTGTAGTATGCAGAGCTGGTGCGGCCCCTTCAAAGATTCAGAACAATGCCGGTACAGTAATTAGAAATCATGTTTTGGGCACCAATATTGAGCATTGACGGAGCATCTGAACTGTGATTCGGTGCTCAATTGTGAGCCTACTCATAATATTGTCTAGTGTTTGTTTTGCGCTCAGATCCGGTGTCTCGAACATTACTTCGGATATCCCAGCTTTTGGATCCAATTCAACCTCGTCCAGCGCTCTCATCACAGATGGTAGTTGTATGGAGGGCTATGGTCCAGGTACAGGTCGATAGGAGTAGGCAGTTTAAACGGTGTCGGCATGGACTAGATGGGCCGAACGGCCTGTTTCCGAGCCGTACTTCTGACTCTAACAGTCGCACGCCGCGTGAAAATTGAAAAGGCAGCGCTTCGTGGCCGTTTTTCTGATTTGGCTGAGCGGGATTCATTAGGAAAGAGGAATAAAAATAATGCAGAGGGAAGCGGGGCGGCCATTCAGTGGGCCAGTGTTGGAGTGGGGAGGCTTCGGCGAGGTAGGTATCCAGTATGTTTTTCTTCATTCCTCACCTGTTAGGGTACAGTTATTGCAGAGAGTATGGCTCCAGGGACAGTGTTTTGTTCCGTGTGCGAGATATGGGAATTCTGGGAGACCTCCAGCCTCCTGGATAACCACATCAGCACCAGGTGAACCAAACTGCAGCTCCTCAGAAGGTATTAGGAACGAGAGCACAGCTCGATGACCTTGGGGGTCACACGGGAGACTGAGGAAATGATGGGCAGGAACTACAGGGAGATAGTCACCCCGAGGTTGCAGGAGACGGGTACCTGGGTGACGGTCAGGAGACGGGTCAGGCAGTGCAGAGTGCCCCTGTGGCCGTTCCCCGGATGGTATGTTGCCTCCCAGGTGTCGGTGACAGGGTCAGGGATGTCTCGGATCAGGCCCACAGCATTGTAAATGGGGAGCAGCCAGAAGACTTGGCACATATTGGCACCAATTACGTAGGTGGAAAAGGGAGGAGATCCCGAATAGGGATTTTAGAAAGCTGAAAAACTTTACCTCTAAGGTAGTAATTGCCGGCGAAGGCAATTGTAGGATGATTTGGCAGATGAATGAGAGGCTGAGGAACTGGTGGGGCGACGGGCTTTCGGATTTATGGACCATTGGGATATTTTCTGAGGAACGTAAGACCCGTACAAAAGGGATAGGTTACACCTGAACCCGAAGGGGACCAGAATGTTTGTGAGCAGTTTGCTAGAGCTGTTTGGGAGGGTTTAAACTAATTGGGTGGTGCGGGGGTAGGGTGGGTCACTGGAGTAATCGTGACGAGGACGGGGTGGTTGGTTTACAAACAGAGGCAGTGTGTAAAGAGACTGCTAGCGACGAAATGCAGATGATAGAGTACAATTGCAGTCAACGGAATGCGTTGCAATGTAGGATTCACGTTAACCCCTTCCGTGCCGGATGTAGCGATTTAGATTGACGGATTTACTGTACACCGTCAGGATACATCTATAGAGTCTCTCACAAGCAGAGGTGGAGGAGTATGCCTCATGATCAACTCTTCTTGCTGCACAAATATATCAGTGCTGTCCCAATTCTGCTCACCAGACCTGAAATATCTAGCAGTTAAGTGCCATCCATTTTACCTACCACGGGAGATTTCCGGGATAATTTTGGTAGAGGGATACATTCCACTTCAGGTCAATGTCAGTCAGGCTTTAGATGATCTGTGACGATGGGGTCCAAGCCTTCAAGTGTCGAGTGCACAAACACCTATCATCTCTGGGAGGGAAGTCACATGCTTCTTCATAAGCTATCATGAAGGGGACCAGGATGGCAATGCTTGGTTGTTGGTAGGTAGGGTCAAGAGCACTTGTGAGTTATGTTCCAGCTGGACTTAGTCCTTAAACTGGTGGAGAACAGTGCAGAAAGAACAGGTGCTGTTTTCTCCCGGTAGGGATTAGTTTTGAGTTCCAGTGCTCCTGCCACGTTTTGTCACCGTGCGACCTTATCCTTCAATCTCTCTGAATTGTGAAGGACAGCATGTGTATAAACGTCTCTCTCCAGCAGACTTCATCATCATCATCATGACTCCAGTATATCTACTATTTTTTAATGTTTCTTAATTGTACACATGATTTTTTTTTTGAGTTCTATCGCTGAGCAGCAGTGAACCACCTGACTGGCCTATCAGAGTTCTCTTTGGGAACTAATTGACTTGATCAGCACTTCTGATCTGGCTATTGTTCACGATTGCACTTAATAATAAAAAAAAATCTGAGCAATGGGATCAACATGCACGAAACATGGGATCAACACCCTAACGCCTTCACCATCGTTTTGGGAGATTTTAGCCAGTCCAGTCTGAAAAAAATCACTAAGCAATTACCATCAACAGATCACTTGCAATACCAGAGGAAACAACACACTGGACCATTGCTACACCACCATCAAGAATGCCGACCGTGCTATTCCACACCCTCACTTCGGGAAGTCTGATCACCCAGCTGTACTTCTACTCCCTGAGTATGGGCAGAGACTGAAAACTGCAGCAGCAAGAAGGTATGGACAAGGGAAGCACAGGAGTGCTAACGTGACTGCTTTGAATCGCTGGTCTGGACTGTATTCAGGGACTCATCTTCGAACCTGGATGACTATGCTGCAGTTGTTACCGACTTCATTAAAACCTGTGGGGACGGTTCCGGTGACGTCATCGTTCAGAATGGCGGCTTAAGTCAGCAGCTCCTCTGGAAAAACGCTTATTTTGCCCCATTAAACAATCAAGTATAAGATCTTTCGAACATATATGAATTGATAACGGGGCAAGAATGGGGAACTAGAATGGAGATAAAAAAGCCCCGCTGCGGAGCCTATGGAAGAGAGAGGTGCAGCGCGCAACTCTCCTACACGTGTGCGTGGGGTGAGGCGGCAAATATGATAGGGGTTTTGGAAGAGATTAGGAAAATCCAAAAGGATATAAAACAGCAACTCAATGATATAAAATCAGAGCTGGCCAACGTCAATCAGGAAATAGCGGTGGCAGAGACACGAATTGAGAAGGTGGAAGATCGCGTGCAAAATGTGGAACAGATACTAATTAAGACGATAAAAATATTAAATCAACAGGGAAGTAAATTGCTTGACCAGGAGGGAAGATCGGGACGGGAAAATGTCAGGATTTATAATGTTCCCGAAAGAACGGAGGGATTGTCGATGACGGAGTTTGTAGACAAGCTGCTGCGGGAAGCGCTGGAGATTCCCCCGAATATGGAGATGGAAATAGAAAGGGCGCACCGTTCACTCGTCCCAAGACCTCCCGGAGACAGGGAAAGTCAACCGCGATCAATAGTGCTTAAATTCCTTCGATTCAAGAGCAAGGCGGAGATTCTGCAAAGGGCCTGGGGTGAGAAGAGGGTGTTTTGGAACGGAAAGTTAATATACTTCGATCATGATTATCCCCCGGTGGTCCTACAGAAACGGAAGGAATATTCCGAAGCAAAACGAATATTAAAGCAAGAAAAGATTAAATTCCAAACCCCGTACCCTGCTAAACTGAGGATATTTTACCAAGAAGGGATACGACTATACTAGACGGTGGAAGAGGCGACTACAGACATGCGGAACAGAGGACTGTCCATGTGGTCAAACCAAGGGAAAGTCTGGCTGAGCAGTTATCCCGATCCGCTTGGGAAATAGTAAGAGAACCGAGAAAGCAGGGGACGGGAGCAGGACGAGAGAAGGATATTAGGAAGAGACTGTGAGTTCTCTGAGGACAGACCGCACCTCCTCCAGAAGAGCCATAAGGTTTGGCTAACTTTAAAAGTGCAGATAAACTAAACGCAAACAAAAATAGTCGGTGAATTACCTATCTCGAAAAATACGTATTATAATGTGGATTTTATATTACTCAATTTTTTAAATTCATTCATTCACTCCTTTTCCCCCACCTAAATGAGAATATATACATGGGAGGAATACACAGGGAAATTATTTCTGTGTAATGGACATAGATGTTTTTAACTTACTTTTATAGGTACTGCAACTGGGGCCCTCAACCCACGGGTAAGAGGGACTATCCCCCACGGCTAGACTTCTTTTCTAGCCCACCCCAGGGTCACCTAGAGACCCCAGCCTTGGAAGTACCTTCGTTACCTTTTTTTTTATTATTCGCATTTCTTGGTTCTTATTTGTTCAGGGAGTAGATCGATTAAGTTTTATTCTGCAAATTTCAATGATATACTAACAGATAAAAACACATGGCTAAGGACAAAGTAAAATTCATTTCTTTCAATGTCAATGGGCTGTTAAATCCAATCAAACAAAGTAAAATTCTATCAAAAGTGAAAAAAGAACAAGCCCATGTAGTATATTCACAGGAAATTCACTCCAAATATCCGGACCTGTCTCTCAGTTTTTTTGCACTACCTTACTTCCCATTTTTCTATTTTCTATTTATGATTTATAATCTAAATTTTTAATATTTACTAATTTTAACCATTTTAATATCTTTACTATTTAATATTTGTAATCCAGGGAGTCTGAAGCGCAGAACCAAATATCGCTGTGATGATTGTACGTTCTAGTACCAATTGTTTGGTGACAATAAAGTATAACGTATAAGTGATAATGAGCATGGAAAATTAAAGAGAATGGGCTTCACTAATTTGTTTTTCTCCTCATATAAATCAGGATATAGAAGAGGAGTTCCTATTCTCATCTCAAGCAAGCTAAATTTTGAAAAAGTATTCGAAATAGGAGATAAGGAGGGCAGATATATTCTGGTAAGGGGGAATATAGATGGAAATCCACTTACTTTATTGAATATATATGCACTCCCAGGAAGTGATATTAGTTTCTTCCAGAGAATTACTAATATTATGGTAATGGAAAAAGAAGGTCTCTTGATATGTGGGGGGAACAATTAAATTCACCATTACAACCGAAGTTAGACTCTTCCAATAGAAAAACTGATGAAATGAAGTCCTTACATAAGAAAGTTAACATTCTTGAGGATGTTGGTCTAATTGATATATGGAAGGATCTTTTCCCTAACAGAAGGGATTACACTCATTATTCTGCCCCCCATTCCGTATATACAGGAATAGACTAGTTCATAACATTTGGAAGAGATAAAGACAAAATAATCACCTGTGGAATTGGGACAGTAGATGTAAGTGACCATGCACCTATATATTTATCTGTTGATTTTGACCTACAACCAAAGAATACTATTTGGAAACTAAATTCAAGTCTACTCAATGATTCCTATTTTAAGGAACAAGTTAAAAAAGAAATTGGTCTTTACTTAGAATTAAATGGTTTCACCTCCCATTCTATAGGATACTCTGAAGGCTGTCTTAAGAGGGAAAATTATAGTGATATCTTCATATAAGAAAAAAGAGGAATAAAACATTAGAGGAATTACAAATTAAGCTGAAGGAACTAGAAAAAAAACACAAATGAGTTTGGCACAGGATACACTAGAGGAAATTTTAAAAATTAGGAATGAAATTAATAGTTTGGCTACACAAGAAATTAGAAAAAAATTAATGTTTCTGAAACAGAGACATGATGAAAGTGGATCTAAATCTATGAAAATACTGGCATGGATACTGGAAAAAAAATAGCAGAAAATACAATTCATAGAATTAAGGATCCAAGAACAAAAGTGATAAAAAAAATAAGCTAAGTGAAATTCAAGAAGTATTTGGAAAATTTTATATTCCAAAGCTCCAGGGGGAAGCTTAGCCCAGACTGACACCTTCCTGAATTCTTTAGAGTTACGCACTTTAAGCAAAGAGCAAAATAGAACGATGACTGCTGACATAACTGAAGCTGAACTAAAAACTGCAATTAGTAGGCTTAAATTAAGTAAGTCACTGGGATCAGATGGATATACGGCAGAGTGGTATAAAGAGTTTAGAAGTGAATTAATTCCTGTTTTACTCCCCACACTGAACTGGGCTCTAAGAAAGGCACAAATGCCCCCCAGCTGGAAGGAGGCGATAATCTCAGCTGTACCGAAAGAAAGCAAGGATAAAATGGAATGTGGGTCATTTAGACCAATATCTGTTCTTAATGTGGATTATAGAATATTTACCTCCATCATGGCCAAACAATTAGAAGAGTTTCTACCCACACTGATACATAATGATCAGACAGGTTTTATACAACAACACCAAACACAAGACAATATACGAAGGACGCTTCACATTGTGGATCATATGAAAAAATGAAATTGAGGCAATAGTGATAAGCGTGGACGCTGAAAAGGCATTTGATTTGGTTAATTGGAATTTTCTTTACAGAGTTTTACATAGATTTGGTCTACATGACACAATTATTAAAACTATACAGGCACTATATGACAATCCTACTGCTAGGATTAAAATCAATGGATATTTATCTAATAGCTTTACCCTAGAAAGCGGCACAAGACAGGGTTGTGCATGGTCATCGCTACTCTTCACATTATATCTGGACCCATTAGCTCAACACGTCAGACAAAATGAATATATCGGGAATTACTATTAAAAGGACTGAACATAAATTGGCCTGTTACGCAGATGACATTTTGATCCATCTAGGGCAACCAATATACTATTTACCTAAATTGATGCAATCCTTTGAACAATATGACCATTTATCAGGATACAAGATCAACATAGATAAAACCCAACTACTTTCATATAACTATAGCCCACCAAGAGAAATTAAAAGTAGATATCCTTGGGCATGGCAAACAGGGTCTGTCAAAGATTTGGCAAAATTATCAAAATGCAATTATCAGCCTATATATATAAAAAAAGGAAGATATAACAAGATGGAACCTAATTCCTTTTCTTGGTCTCAGTTCAAGGATTGAACCTATTAAAATGAATATACTGCCCAGACTACTATATCTCTTTTAGACCCTACCAATAGAGGTTAACTAAAATCAATTCAATGAATGGAAAAAAGATGCTATCAAGATATATATGGCAAGGTAAAAGGCCTAAGGTTCATCTCAAAACTTTGCAATTAGCCAAGGAAAAGGGGGGATGGGTCCTACCTTCGCTTAGAGATTATTATTTTGCAGCCCAGTTGAGAGCTGTGATATGCTGGTGCCAACCCATCATATGACGCTCAATGGAAAAACATTGAGGAGAGGATACTTTCCATCCCCATACAGGCAATTTTGGCTGATAACAACCTACAAAGTTACATAAATACAGCTGATAACCCGTGGGTGAAATTGACTCTTAAAATATGGAAAACTGTTATAAAAGAATATAAACTGGAGAGAGACATTGCAATTCTTAGATGGTGTGCATATGACTCGGATTTTACGCCAAACAAACTGGATGCTTGATTTAAGGACTGGACAGCTAAAGGAATAACAGCTATTTGCAATATAATGAAAGAAGGAACACTGTTCAGTTTTGAAATACTCACTTATTAGAAGAACAAGACTTTTATCGGTATTTACAGATGCAACAGTTTGTTAATAGGACGGTTAAAAATGTAACCAAGCCAAGTACATGTCTAATAGAGCTATTTAGAAAAGCATATAATTCAGACAACATTAGTAGAATCATTTCAAGCATGTATAAGGTTTGTCAAATCTTAAAACACATTCGACTTCATACATTAAAGCAAAATGGGAGAAGGAAGGAGGGATAATAATATCTGAGGAAGACTGGACAATGATATGGAGGTATCAATGGAAGTGTACCAGTTCACAGAAATGGAGGGAGTTCGGGTGGAAAAACTTGATAAGATATTTTATTACTCCCTCTCAGAAATCCCATTGTGATAGTAACCTCCCTATTTGCTGGAGGAATTGTGGAAATCAAAATGCAAACCATTATCATATTTTCTGGGAATGCCCCGTTATCAAAGACTGTGAAAGGGTTAGATGGTGTGGAGTTTATCAAATGTGTTCAGAAAAGTTTTCGAAATAAATATAGAGAGATACCAACGAGAGAGGATGCAACACTTGATCTCCTATTAGGGAACCAGACAGGTCAGGTGACAGAAGTATGTGTAGGCGAACATTTTGGGTCCAGTGACCATAATGTCATTAGTTGCAAGTTAATTCTGGATAACGATAGGTCTGGTCCTCGAGTTGAGGTTCTAAGTTGGAGAAGGGCCAATTTTGAGGAAATGAGAAAGGATCTAGGAAGAGTCGATTGGGATAGGTTGTTTTCTGGCAAGGATGTGTTCAGTATGTGGAAGGCATTCAAAGGGGAAATTTTGAGAGTGCAAAGTTTGCATGTTCCTGCCAGGATTAAAGGCAAAGTTAGCAGGCATAGGGAACCTTGGTTTTCAAGGGGTATTGGTGATCTGGTTAAGAAAAAGAGAGAGGTGTATAGCAGGTAGAGGCAACAAGGAACAAATGAGGTACTTGAAGAGTATAGAAAATGTAAGAAAATACTAAAGAAGGAAATCAGGAAGGCAAAAAGAAGACATGAGGTTGCTTTGGCAGTTGATATGAAGGAAAACCCGAAGGGTTTCTCAAGTATATTAAGAGTAAAAGGATAGTAAGGGACAAAATTGGTCCCCTAGAAGATCAGAGTGGTCGTCTATCTGTGGAGCCTCATGAGACGGGGCAGATCTTAAACAGTTTTTTTGCATCAGTATTTACTCAGGAAACTGGCATAGCGTATATGGAAGGAAGGGAAACAAGCAGTAGTGTCATGGAAAATATAGAGATTAGAGAGGAGGAGATGCTTGCTGCCTTACAGCAAATAAAGGTAGATAAATCCCCCAGGCCTGACATGATATTTCCTCGGACCTTGAGAGAGACTAGTGTAGAAATTGCAGGGGCCCTGGCAGAAATATTTAAAATGTCTTAGCCACGGGTGCAGTACTGGAGGATTGGAGGGTAGCTCATGTTGTTCCGTTCTTTAAAAAGACTCCAAAAGTAAACCAGGTAATTACAGGCCAGTGAGCCTGACATCAGAAGTAGGTAAATTACTGGAAGGTGTTCTGAGAGATCGGATATACAAGTATTTGGACAGCCAAGGGCTGATTAAGGATAGTCAGCATGGCTTTGTGTGTGGTAGATCATGTTTAACGAATCTTACAGAGTTTTTTGAGGAGGTTACCAAGAAAGTAGATGAAGGAAAGGCTGTGGATGTTGTCTACATGGACTTTAGTAAGGCCTTTGACAAGGTCCTACATGGGAGGTTAGTTCAGAAGGTTCAGACACTAGGTATCTGTGGAGAGGTTGTAAACTGGATTCGAAATTGGCTGTGTGGGAGAAGACAGAGTGGTAATGGATAATTGCTTCTCAGACTGGAGGCCTGTGACTAGTGGTGTGCCTCAGGGATCTGTGCTGGGACCATTGTTGTTTGTTGTCTACATCAATGATCTAGATAATAATGTGGTAAATTGGATCAGCAAGTTTGCTGATGACACTAAGATTGGAGGCATTGTGGACAGCGAGGAAGGCTTTCAAAGCTTGCAGAGGGATCTGGGCCAACTGGAAAAATGGGCCAAAAAATGGCAGATGGAATTTAATGCAGGCAAGTGTGAGGTGTTGCATTTTGGAAGGACAAATCAAGGTAATACATACACAGTAAATGGTAGGGCACTGAGGAGTGCAGAGGAACAAAGAGATCTGGGAGTTCAGATATATAATTCCCTGAAAGTGGCGTCACAGGTAGACAAGGTTGTAAAGAAGGGTTTTGGCATCCTGGCATTCATAAATCAAAGTATTGAGTATAGGAGTTCAGATGGTGTTATGGTGTATAAGATATTGATGAGGCCAGATTTGGAGTATTGTGTACAGTTCTGGTCACCTAACTATAGGAAGGATATCAGTAAGATTGAAAGAGTGTAGAGAAGATTTACTAGGATGTTGCCGGGTCTTCTGGAGTTGAGTTCAAGGGAAAGATTGAACAGGTTGGGACTTTATTCCTTGGAGCGTAGAAGAATGAGGAGAGATTTGATTGAGGTTTACAAAATTATGAGGGGTATAGACAGAGTAAATGGGAATAAGCTTTTTCCACTTAGATTAGGAGAGATAAATATGAGAGGACATGGCTTGAGGGTGAAAGGGGAAAGGTTTAGGGGGAACATTGGGGGAACTTCTTCACTCAGAGAGTAGTAGGAGCGTGGAATGAGCTGCCATCTGATGTGGTAAATGCGGGCTCACTCTTAAGTTTTAAGAATAAATTGGATAGGTACGTGGATGGGGGAGGTCTGGAGGGTTATGGACTGGATGCAGGTCAATAGGACTAGCGGAATAATGTTCTGGCACAGACTAAAAGGGCCAAATGGCCTGTTTTCTGTGCTGTAGTGTTCTACGTTCTGTATTGTCCTGGGTATGACTCTAAACTGCAACCGGTGATGAGGCTCTGACTGGGGACTTTCAGAGCCTTGGGGAAAGTGGAGTTACTCCTTAGTCATTCATTGCTCCCAGGGCCGCTCTGACCCAGAACGGTAGCACCAGCAAGGGTTCCTGCTCAGGATACGAGCGAAGGCCAACAGCAGATCTGGAAGGTTCAGTAACTGAACTTATGACGGAGAAGGCAGTTGAGCTAGGACCTCAAATGACAACGGCTATAGTAAAGGTGGATGAACATTTGGGAAGAGAAATGGCGATTTCTTTAGTTCGCCCAACGGAAGACAATAGCAAACCACCGTTGTTAGATACTAGGTTTCCTAGAATCTATTTGCTGAGAAAACCATGGTCAAACTCACAAAATATATCACACAACAACAGTGTCAAGAGGATCTTCAACACAATTCTGACGATGCTTTGCTCGGTAGGGTTGATCCTGGCCAGCAGGGGATCCCCGACCGTCATCAAGCTACTGCTCATAAAATTCAAGTAACACAAAAGAAAATTATTGCCACTTGGAATGTAAGAACCCTATATCAAGCAGGAAGATTGGACAATGTGATAAATGAAGTGGAAAGACTAAAGATTAGCATCATGGGAATTAGAGATGTTCATTGAATAAGTGCTGGAACATGTCAGAATAGAAATAAAACACTAACTTATTCTTGTGGAACATCCCATACGAATGGAGTAGGAATTCTTATGGATGAAAACATGGCAAAATGTGTTTTAGGACATTGGGAAATATCAGAAAGAGTGCTCCTTGTTAGATTCAGAGGACAACCATTTGATTTAGCAATTTTACAGGTAGTAGTGAGGTCGGAGATGGTATTAAACAGGAAATTAGAAATGTGTGCAATAAAGGAACAGCAGTTATAATGGGTGACTTCAATCTACATGTAGACTGGGTGAACCAAATTGGTAAAGGTGCTGAGGAAGAGGATTTCTTGGAATGTATGCGGGATGGTTTTTTGAACCAACATGTCGAGGAACCGACTAGAGAGCAGGCTATTCTGGACTGGGTTTTGAGCAATGAGGAAGGGTTAATTAGCGATCTTGTCGTGAGAGGCCCCTTGGGTAAGAGTGACCATAATATGGTGGAATTCTTCATTAACATGGAGAGTGACGTAGTTAATTCAGAAACAAAGGTTCTGAACTTAAAGAGGGGTAACTTTGAAGGTATGAGACATGAATTAGCTAAGATAGACTGGCAAATGACACTTCAAGGATTGACGGTGGATATGCAATGGCAGGCATTTAAAGGTTGCATGGATGAACTACAACAATTGTTCATCCCAGTTTGGCAAAAGAATAAATCAAGGAAGGTAGTGCACCCGTGGCTGACAAGAGAAATTAGGGATAGTATCAATTCCAAAGAAGTAGCATACAAATTAGCCAGAGAAAGTGGCTCACCTGAGGACTGGGAGAAATTCAGAGTTCAGCAGAGGAGGACAAAGGGCTTAATTAGGAAGGGGAAAAAAGATTATGAGAGAAAACTGGCAGAGAACATAAAAACGGACTGTAAAAGCTTTTATAGATATGTAAAAAGGAAAAGACTGATAAAGACAAATGTAGGTCCCCTGCAAACAGAAACAGGTGAATTGATTATGGGGAGCAAGGACATGGCAGACCAATTGAATAATTACTTTGGTTCTGTCTTCACTAAGGAGGACATAAATAATCTTCCAGAAATAGTAAGGGACAGAGGGTCCAGTGAGATGGAGGAACTGAGCGAAATACATGTTAGTAGGGAAGTGGTGTTAGGTAAATTGAAGGGATTGAAGGCAGATAAATCCCCAGGGCCAGATGGTCTGCATCCCAGAGTGCTTAAGGAAGTGGCCCAAGAAATAGTGGATGCATTAGTGATAATTTTTCAAAACTCGTTAGATTCTGGACTAGTTCCTGAGGATTGGAGGGTGGCTAATGTAACCCCACTTTTTAAAAAAGGAGGGAGAGAGAAACCGGGGAATTATAGGCCGGTTAGCCTAACGTCGGTGGTGGGGAAACTGCTGGAGTCAGTTATCAAGGATGTGATAACAGCACATTTGGAAAGCGGTGAAATGATCGGACAAAGTCAGCATGGATTTGTGGAAGGAAAATCATGTCTGACGAATCTCATAGAATTTTTTGAGGATGTAACTAGTAGAGTGGATAGGGGAGAACCAGTGGATGTGGTATATTTGGATTTTCAAAAGGCTTTTGACAAGGTCCCACACAGGAGATTAGTGTGCAAACTTAAAGAACATGGTATTGGGGGTAAGGTATTGGTGTGGGTGGAGAATTGGTTAGCAGACAGGAAGCAAAGAGTGGGAATAAACGGGACCTTTTCAGAATGGCAGGCGGTGACTAGTGGGGTACCGCAAGGCTCAGTGCTGGGACCCCAGTTGTTTACAATATATATTAATGACTTGGATGAGGGAATTAAATGCAGCATCTCCAAGTTTGCGGATGACACGAAGCTGGGTGGCAGTGTTAGCAGTGAGGAGGATGCTAAGAGGATGCAGGGTGACTTGGATAGGTTGGGTGAGTGGGCAAACTCATGGCAGATGCAATTTAATGTGGATAAATGTGAAGTTATCCACTTTGGTGGCAAAAATAGGAAAACAGATTATTATCTGAATGGTGGCCGATTAGGAAAAGGGGAGGTGCAACGAGACCTGGGTGTCATTATACACCAGTCATTGAAAGTGGGCATGCAGGTACAGCAGGCGGTGAAAAAGGCGAACGGTATGCTGGCATTTATAGCGAGAGGATTCGAGTACAGGAGCAGGGAGGTACTACTGCAGTTGTACAAGGCCTTGGTGAGACCACACCTGGAGTATTGTGTGCAGTTTTGGTCCCCTAATCTGAGGAAAGACATCCTTGCCATAGAGGGAGTACAAAGAAGGTTCACCAGATTGATTCCTGGGATGGCAGGTCTTTCATATGAAGAAAGACTGGATGAACTGGGCTTGTACTCGTTGGAATTTAGAAGATTGAGGGGGGATCTGATTGAAACGTATAAGATCCTAAAGGGATTGGACAGGCTAGATGCGGGAAGATTGTTCCCGATGTTGGGGAGGTCTAGAACGAGGGGTCACAGTTTGAGGATAGAGGGGAAGCCTTTTAGGACCGAGGTTAGGAAAAACTTCTTCACACAGAGAGTGGTGAATCTGTGGAATTCTCTGCCACAGCAAACTGTTGAGGCCAGTTCATTAGCTATGTTTAAAAGGAAGTTAGATATGGCCCTTGTGGCTACAGGGGTCACGGGGTATGGAGGGAAGGCTGGGTTCTGAGTTGGATGATCAGCCATGATCATAATAAATGGCGGTGCAGGCTCGAAGGGCCGAATGGCCTACTCCTGCACCTATTTTCTATGTTTCTATGTTTCTATATGTACCAACAACAGATGGAACAAATGAGGATATAGATAAATTCTATGAAGAGCTTGAACAAGCAAAGAATGGATGCAAATCTCAAGATATTGTTATTGTCATGGGAGATCTAAATGCTAAAGTAGGACAAGGTGCTGGTGGAAATACAATAGGAAAATTTGGACTAGGGGAAAGAAATGAAAGAGGTGAGAAATGGGTAGAATGGTGCAAGATAAATAATCAGGTCATTATGAATACCTACTTTAAAAGCCATCCAAGACGCTTGTGGACCTGGAAAAGTCCAGGTGATAACACTAGAAATCAAATTAACTTTATTACTATAAACCAAAGATTTAGAAACTCAGTGACTCAATGCAAAACATATCCAGGTGCAGACTGTAATAGTGACCATAACCCAGTAGTATGTCATGTAAAAGTAAAACTTAAAAAAAAACTAAAGAAGCAAAAACCTGAACAATCCCCTGACTACTTGAAATTAATTAAAGAAGAAAACTTTAGACAAAAATTTGCAATTGAAGTAAGGAATAGATGATAGCAATCATGTAGAAATGATATTCAACTCTCTAAAGGATGCCTTGGTAGAATCAGCAAAGTCAGTGATTCCTAAAAAAGAAAAAAGCACAAAGAATAACTGGATGACAAATGAAATCAAAAATCTAATGGAAGAAAGGAGACGGAAGAAAGCAAATCCTATAGAATGTAAGTCCTTAGATAAAAAAGTTAAACGCTTATTTCAAAAAGCCAAAGAAGAATGGTTAAACCAGGAATGTGAGCAAATAGAAAGAATCCCTATTACTGATCCAAAAAGGTTACATCAACAAATCAAGAATATCACTGGTAAAAAGCTCCTCTGTTCTTCAGGTGGATGTTTGAAAGCAAAGGATGGTACCACTATCATGGAAAAAGATGAGATTATGAACAGATGGACTGAGTATATTCAGGAATTGTTTGAAGACGATCGAGGAGAAAACCAGGAGTTAAGAGAAACATTGAAGGTCTAAGTATTTTAAAATCTGAAGTTTGTAATGCAATAAATAAGATGAAGATAGGAAAGGCAGCAGGTCCTGATACATTAGTAATAGAACAAATTATCACCCTTGAAGATTATGGAATTGAAAAACTTACTGATTTAATCAATGACATTTATGAAACTGGAATAATACCAGAAGAGATGAAAAAAATCAGTATTTATCACTGTTCCTAAGAAACCTGGAGCAATAGAATGCGAATTACATAGGACCATAAGTTTAATGAGTCATATCACCAAGATACTTCTAAGAATTTTGATGACAAGGGTTAAAAGTAAGGTACAGGCTGAAATAGGTAAAGAACAATGTGGTTTTGTGAAAGACAAAGGTACAAGAAACGCGATATTGATGTTAAGGATGCTATCAGAATGAGCTATTCAAGTGCAAAAAGATTTGTTAGTTTTATTGACTATACAAAAGCATTTGGTAAAGTGAAGCACAATAAGTTATTTGAAAAATTACAGGAAACTCTAGATCTAGATTCGAAAGACCTCCACCTAATCAGAAATCTGTACTGGGAACAAACTGCCGCTGTAAGAATAGATGGAAAAGTGAGTCAGTTTATGAAAATCAAGAGAGGCATTAGACAAGGGTGTGTTTTCTCCCCTGATTTGTTTAATGTGTACAGTGAAACAATATTACAAAAAATAAGAGACATCTTGGGAATCAAAGTTGGCGGTAAAAACATCAATAATTTCAGACGTGCAGATGACACTGTGTTAATTGCAAGTACGGAGGAAGAACTACAAAGCTTAATTGATATAATTGTTGAAGGAAGTGCAGTAATGGGTCTATCTATCAATTGCAAGAAGACAGAATGTATGGTGATATCCAAAAAGAAAGCGAATCCTATCTGCAGGCTGAGAATAAACGGGGAAGACAAAAAATAAGTACAGAACTTTTGCTACTTAGGAAGCCGGGTGACATCAGATGGTAGGTGCGACTTGGACATCAAAAGAAGAATAGGGATGGCAGAAGACACCTTTACGAGAATGAAGAGTATACTGACCAATACTAAACTAGGCATGACAACCCGCTTCAGAGTACTGAAATGTTACGTTTATCCAGTTATGTTATATGGATCAGAATGTTGGACAATACCTAGTAACATGAGGAAACGAATTGTTGATGTAATGTATGAGATCATGAAAAGGCAATGTAACTTCATTGGACATGTGATTAGGAAAGAGGAGTTATAATGCACGGTAATTATGGGAAAGATTGAAAGGAAGAAAGCAAGAGGAAGAGAAAGACAAATGATGATGGAGACAGCAGCCAGAGAACTGGAAATGAATACCAATGAATTGATCCACTTCACCCAAAACAGGAGTGTGTGGGCCATGGCAGTCAAAGCTCAAACTGTGCACGGCACCTGATGATGATGATGAGTGTTCTATGGTTCTTTGCTTCTATTCAAGGACATTTTCAACCTTTCACTGCTATAAGCAGAAGTTCCCACTTGCTTCAAAAAGGCCTAAGAAGAATAACGTGGGCTGTCTTAATGACTATTGCCCAGTAGTACTCACATCGACAGTGATGAAATGCTTTGAGAGGTTGGTCATGACTAGTCCTAACTCGTGCCTCAGCAAGGACCTAGACCTATTGCAATTTGCCTATCGCCACAATAGGTCAATGGCAGACGCAATCTCAATGGCTCTCCACATGGCTTTAGACCACCTGGACAATACGAACACCCACATCAGGATGCTGTTCACCGACTATAGCTCAGCATTCAATACCATTATTCCCACAATCCTGATTGAGAAGTTAGAGAACCTGGGCCTTTGTACCTCCATCTGCAATTGGATCCTCAACTTCCTAACCAGGAGACCACAATCTGTGCTGATTGGTGATAACATATCCTCCTCGCTGACAATCAACACTGGCACGCCTCAGGGGTGTGTGCTTAGTCCACTGCTCTACTCTCTATATACACATGACTGTGTGGTTAGGCATAGCTCAAATACCATCTATAAATTTGCTGATGACACAACCATTGTTGGTAGAATCTCAGGTGGTGATGAGAGGGCGTACAGGAGTGAGATATGCCAACTAGTGAAGTGGTGTCGCAGCAACAACCTGGCACTCAACGTCAGTAAGACGGAAGAGCTGATTGTGGACTTCAGGAAGGGTAAGGCAATGGAACACATACCAATCCTCATAGAGGGATCAGAAGTAGAGAGACTGAGTAGCTTCAAGTTCCTGGGTGTCAAGATCTCTGAGGATCTAACCTTGTCCCAACATATCGATACAGTTATAAAGAAGGCAAAACAGCGGCTATACTTCATTAGGAGTCTGAAGAGGTTTGGCATGTCAACAAATACATTCAAAAACTTCTATAGTTGTACCGTGGAGAGAATTTTGACAGGGTTCATCACTGTCTGGCATGGAATGGTGGAGGGCCTACTGCACAGGATCGAGAGAAAAATCTAGTCAGCTCCATCTTGGGTACTAGCCTACAAACTACCCAGGACATCTTCAAGGAGCAGTGTCTCAGAAAGGCAGCGTCCATTATTAAGGACCTCCAGCACCCAGGACATGCCCTTTTCTCACTGTTACCATCAGGTAGGAGGTACAAAAGCCTGAAGGCACACACTCAGCGATTCAGGAACAGCTTCTTCCCCTCTGCCATCCAATTCCTAAATGGACATTCAACCCTTGGACATTACCTCACTTTTTTTAATATATACAGTATTTCTGTTTATTGCACAATCTTTAATCTATTCAATATACTGAATGTATATGGTAATTGATTTATTTATTACTACTATTATTTCTATTCTATTTATTACTATTATTTTTTCTCTGCTACCTTATGTATTGCATTGAACTGTTGCTACTAAGTTAACAAATTTCACATCACATGTTCGTGATAGAAAACCTACAGCACAACAGGCCCTTCGGCCCACAATGCTGTGCCGAACATATACTGAGATTAGAAATTACCTAGGGTTACCCATAGTCCTCTATTTTTCTAAGCTCCATGTACCTATCCAGGAGTTTCTTAAAATACCTGATCGTATCTGTCTCCACCACAATTGCCAGCAGTCCATTCCACGCACTCACCACCCTCTGTGTAAAATAAACCCCGACATCTCCTCTGTAGCTACTCCAAGCACCTTAAAGCTGTGCCCTCGAGGGAGGTGGGAGAGAGAGGGAGGGGGGAGAGATTAAAAGAAAATTTTTTAAGAAGCCTGTGCCCTTTTGTGCTAGCCATTTCAGCCCTGGGAAAAAACCTCTGACTATCCACACGATCAATGCCTCACAGCATCTCATACACCTCTATCAGGTCACCTCTCATCCTCCATCACTCCAAGGAAAAAAGGCAAGAGTTCACTCAACCTATTCTCATAAGGTATTCTCCCCTTTCCAGGCAATGTCCTTGTAAATCTCCTCTGCACCCTTTCTATAGTTTCCACATCCTTCCTGTAGTGAGGCGACCAGAATTGAGCACAGTACTCCAAGTGGGGTCTGACCAGGGTCCTCTACAGCTGTAAAATTACCTCTCGGCTCCTAAATTCAATCCCACGATTGATGATGGCCAATGCACTGTATGCCTTCTTAACCACAGACTCAAACTGCATAGCAGCTTTGAGTGTCCTATGGACTCGGACCCCAAGATCCCTCTGATCCTCCGCACTTCCAAGAGTCTTACTATTAATACTATATTCTGCCATCATATTTGACCTACCAAAATGAACCACTTCACACTCATCTGGGTTGAACTCCATCTGCCACTTTTCAGCCCAGTTTTGCATCCTATCAATGTCCCGCCGTAACCTCTGACAGCCCTCCACACTATCCACAACACCCCCAACCTTTGTGTCATCAGCAAATTTACTAACCCATCCCTCCACTTCCTCATCCAGGTCATTTATAAAAATCACAAAGAGGTCCCAGAAGAGATCTCTGAGCCACACCACTGGTCACCAACCTCCATGCAGAAAGTGACCCATCTACAACCACTCTTTGCCTTCTGTGGGCAAGCCAGTTCTGGATCCACAAAGCAATGTCCCCTTGGATCCCATACCTCCTTACTTTCTCAATAAGCCTTGCATGGGGTAACTTATCAAATCCCTTGCTGAAATCCATATACACTACACTTACTGCTCTATCTTCATCAATGTTCAGAATCTTTATGTTCCTGTTAGGTTGAAAGGAAAGGTTAAAAGTTTGAGAGAGCCATGGTTTTCAAGGGATATTGGAAAATTGGTTTTGAAAAAGAGAGGGATCTTCGATAAGTATAGGCAGCTTGGAGTTAATGAGGTACTTGAGGAATATAAAGAATGTAAAAAGAATCTTAAGAAAGAATTAGAAAAGCTAAAAGAAGATACGAGGCTGCTTTGGAAGGGTTTCTACAGTTATGTTAGTGGCAAAAGGATAGTGAGGGATAAAATTGGTCCCTTGGAGAATCAGAGTGGATGGCTATGTGCGGAGCCAAAAGAGATAGGGGAGATTTTGAACAATTTCTTTTCTTCGGTATTCACTAAGGAGAAGGATATTGAATTGTGTAAGGTAAAGGAAACAAGAAGGGTATTTATGGAAAGTATGTCAATTAAAGAAGAGGAAGTACTGGGGCTTTTAAGGAATATAAAAGTGGATAAGTCTCCAGGTCCAGACAAGATATTCCCTAGGACCTTGAGGGAAGTTAGTGTAGAAATAGCAGGGGCTCCGACAGAAACATTTCAAATGTCATTAGAAATGGGGATGGTGCCGTAGGATTGGCATATTGCTCATGTGGTTCCATTGTTTAAAAAGGGTTCTAAGATTAAACCTGGCAATTATCGGCCGATGAGTTTGATGTCAGTGGTGGGTAAATTGATGGAAAGTATTCTTAGAGGTGGTGTAAATAATTATCTGGATAGACAGGATCTGATTAGGAACAGTCAACATGGATTTGTGCGTGGAAGGTTATGTCTGACAAATCTGTTTGAATTTTTTGGTGAGGTTACTAAGAAAGTCGACAAGGGTAAAGCGGTGGATGTTGTCTATATGGACTTCAGTAAGGCCTTTGACAAGGTTCCACACAGAAAGTTAGTTAGGAAGGTTCAATCATTAGGCATTAGTATCGAAGTAGTAAAATGGATTCAGCAGTGGCTAGATGGGAGACGCCAGAGAGTAGTAGTGGATAACTGTTTGTCAGATTTGAGGACGGTGTCTAGTGGTGTGCCTTAGGGATCTGTACTGGGTCCAATGTTGTTTGTCATATATATTAATGATCTGGATGATGGGGTGGTAAATTGGATTAGTAAGTATGTAGATGATACTGAGATAGGTGGAGTTGTGGATGATGAGGTAGGTTTACAAAGCTTGTAGAGAGATTTGGGACAGTTAGAAGAGTGGGCTGAAAGATGGCAGATAGAGTTTAATGATGAAAAATGTGAGGTGCTACATTTTGGTAGGACTAATCAAAATAGGACATATATGGTAAATGGCAGGGCATTGAAGAATGTTGTAGAACAAAGGGATCTAGGAATAATGGTGCATAGTTCCCTGAAGGTGGAATCTCATGTGGATAGGGTGGTGAAGAAACCTTTTGGTATGCTGGCATTTATTAATTAGGAGTTGGGATGAAGTGTTGAAATTGTATAGGGCATTGGTAAGGCCAAATTTGGAGTATTGTGTACAGTTCTGGTCACCGAATTATAGGAAATATGTCAATAAAATTGAGGGAGTACAGATGAGGTTTACTAAAATGTTACCTGGGTTTCATCTCCTAAGTTACAGAGAAAGGTTGAACAAGTTGGGTCTTTATTCTTTGGAGCGTAGAAGGTTGAGGGGAGACTTGATAGAGGTGTTTAAAATTGATAGAGTTGACGTAGATAGGCTTTTTCCATTGAGAGTGGGGGAGATTCAAACAAGAGGACATGAGTTGAGAGTTAAAGGGCAAAAGTTTAGGGGTAACATGAGGGGGAACTTCTTTACTCAGAGTGGTAGCTGTGTGGAACGAGCTTCCAGCAGAAGTGGTTGAGGCAGGTTCGATGTTGTCGTTTAAAGATAAGTTGGATAGATATATGGACAGGAAAGGGATGGAGGGTTATGTGCCAAGTGCAGGTCGGTGGGACTAGGTGAGAGTAAGAGTTCAGCACGGACTAGAAGGGCCGAGGTGGCCTGTTTCTGTGCTGTAATTGTTATATGGTTTATATGGTTATAATGTGTTTAGTCACATCCTCAAAAAATTCCATCAGGGTCATAAGGCATGACCTGCCTTTGACAAAGCCACGCTGACTATTCCTAATCATATTATGCCTCTCCAAATGTTCACAAATCCTGCCTCTCAGGATCTTCTCCATCAATGTAGCAAACACTGAAATAAGACTCACTGGTCTATAATTTCCTGGGCTATCTCTACTCCCTTTCCTGAATAAGGGAACAACATCTGCAACCCTCCAATACTCTGGAACCTCTCCCGTCCCCATTGTTGATGTAAAGTTCATCGCCAGAGGCTCAGCAATCTCCTCCCTCGCCTCCCACAGTAGCCTGGGATACATCTCATCTGGTCCCGGTGACTTATCCAACCTGATGCTTTCCAAAAGCTCCAGCACATCCTTTTCCTTAATGTCTATATGCTCAACCATTTCAGTCCACTGCAAGTCATCCTTACAATCACCAAGGACCTTTTCCGTAGTGAATACTGAAGCAAAGTATTGATTAAGTATCTCTGCTCTCTCCTCCGTTTCCATTCTCACTTTTCCACTGTCACACTTCATCAGTCGTATTCCCTCACATCTTATCCTCTTGTTCTTCACATACTTGTAGAATGCCTTGGGATTTTCTTTAATCCTGTCCGCCAAGGCCTTCTCATGGCCCCTCCTGGCTCTCCTAATTTCATTCTTAAGTTCCTTCCTGTTAGCCTTATGATCTTCTAGATCTCTATCATTACCTAGTTTTTTGGAACCTTCGTAAGCTTTTCTTTTCTTCTTGACTAGATTTACATCAGCCTTTGTACGCCATGGCTCCTGTACCCTACCGTCCTTTCTCTGTCTCATTGGAATGTACCTATGCAGAACGCTATGCAAATATCCCCTGCATATTTGCCTCATTTCTGCTGTACATTTCCCTGAGAACATCTGTTTCCAATTTATAGAAACATAGAAAACATACAGCACAATACAGGCCCTTCGGCCCACAAAGCTGTACCGGACATGTCCCTACCTTAGAACTACGTAGGCTTTACCCATAGCCCTCTTTATCTAAGTTCCATGTACCCATCCAGGAGTATCTTAAAAGACCCTATTGTTTCTGCCTCCACCACCACCGCCGGCAGTCCATTCCATGCATCGCCACTCTCTGTGTAAAAAAACTTATCCCTGACATCTCCCCTGTACCTACTTCTAAGCACCTTAAAACTGTGCCCTCTCATTCTAGCTATTTCAGTCCTGGGGAAAAGCCTCTGACGATACACACGATCAATGCCCCTTATTATCTTGTACAACCCTATCAGGTCACCTCTCATCCTCTGTCGCTCCAAGGAGAAAAGGCTGAGTTCACTCAACCTATTCTCATAAGGTATACTCCCCAATCCAGGCAACATCCTTGTAAATCTGCTCTGCATCCTTTCAATGGTTTCCACATCCTTCCTGCAGTGAGGCGACCATAACTGAACACAGTACTCCAAGTGGGATCTGACCAGGGTCCTATTTTGCTGCAATATTACCTCTCGGCTCTTAAACTCAATCCCACGATTGATGAAGGCCAATGCACCATATGCTTTATTAACCACAGAGTCAACCTGCAAAGCAGCTATGAGTGTCCTATGGACTCGGACCCCAAGCTCCCTCTGATCCTCCACACTGCCAAGAGTCTTACTATTAATACTATATTCTGCCATCATATCTGACCTACCAAAATGAACCACCTCACACTTGTCTAGGTTGAACTCCATCTGCCTCTCCTCAGCCCAGTTTTGCATCCTATCAATGTCCCATTGTAACCCCTGACAGCCCTCCACACTAGCCACAACACCCCCAACCTTTGTGTCATCAGCAATTTTACTAACCCATCACTCCACTTCCTCATCCAGGTCATTTATAAAAATCACAAAGTGTAAGGGTCCCAGAACAGATCCCTGAGGCACACCACTGGTCACAGGCCTCCATGCAGAATATGACCCATCTACAACCACTCTTTGCCTTCTGTGGGCAAGTCAGTTCTGGATCCACAAAGCAATGTCTCCTTGGGTCCTATGCCTCCTTACTTTCTCAATAAGCCTTGTATGGGGTACCTTATCAAATGCCTTGCTGAAATCCATATACACTACATCTTCTGCTCTACCTTCATCAATATACGTAGTCACATCCTCAAAACATTCAATCAGGCTCGTAAGGCACAACCTGCTTTTGACAAAGCCATGGAGAGCCATGCTCTCCAATTGTTCATAAATCCTGCCTCTCAGGATCTTCTCCATCAATTTACCAACCACAGAAGTAAGACTCACCGGCCTATAATTTCCTGAGCTATCCCTACTCCCTTCTTGAATAAGGGAACAATATCCGCAACCCTCCAATCCTTCGGAACCTCTTCCATCCCCATTGATGATGCAACAATCATTGCCAGAGGCTCAGCAATCTCCTCCCTTGCTTCCCACAATTGTCTGGGGTACATCCTGTCTGGTCCCAGTGACTTATCCAACTTGATGCTTCCAAAAGCTCCAGCACATCCTGTTCCTTAATATCTACATTCTCAAGCTTTTCCGTCTGCTGCAAGTCATCCCTACAATCGCCAAGATCCTTTTCCGTTATGAATACTGAAGTAAAATATTACTTAAGTACCTCCGCTTTTTCCTCCGGTTCCTTACACACTTTTCCACTGTCACACTTGATTGGTCCTATTCTCTTATGTCTTATCCTCTTGCTCTTCATGTCCTTGTAGAATGCCTTGGGGTTTTCCTTAATCCTGCCTGCCAAGGCCTTCTCATGGCCCCTTCTGGCTCTCCTAATTTCATTCTTTAGCTCCTTCCTGATAGCCTTATAATCCTCTAGGTTCCTATCATTACCTCTTCTTTTGAACCTTTCGTAAGCTCTTCTTTTCTTCTTGATGAGATTTTCAACAGCCTTTGTGCACCAGGGATCTTGTGCCCTTCCATCCTTTCCCTGTCTCATTGGAACGTACCTACTCAGAACCCCACGCAAATATCCCCTGAACATTTGCCACATTTCTTCGGTACATTTCCCTGAGAACATCTGTTTCTAATTTATGCTTCCAATTTCCAGCAGGATAGCCTCATACATCCCCTTACTCCAATTAAACATTTCCCTAACTTGTCTGTTCTTATCCCTCTCTGATGCTATGGTGAAGGAGATAGAATTGTGATCACTACCTCCAAAACGCTCTCCCACTGAGAGACCTGACACCTGATCAGGTTCATTTCCCAATACCAGATCAAGTACAGCCTCTCCTCTTGTCGGCTTATCTACATATTGTGTCAAATAACATTCCTGAACACACCTAACAAACTCCACCCCATCTAAACCCCATGCTCTAGGGAGATGCCAATCAATATTTGGGAAATTAAAATCTCCCACCACAACAACCCTGTTACTATTACTGCTTTCAAGAATCTGTCTCCCAATCTGCTCCTTGATGTCCCTGTTACTACTGGGTGGTCTATAAAAAACACCCAGTAGAGTTATTGACCCCTTCCTATTCCTAACTTCCACCCACAGAGACTCTGTAGACAATCCCTCCATCACTTCCTCCTTTTCTGCAGCCGTGACACTATCTCTGATCAACAATGCCACGCCCCCACCTCTTTTGCCTCCCTCCCTGTCCTTTATAAAACATCTAAAAGCCTGGCACTTGAAGTAGCCATTCCTGCCCCTGCACCATCCAAGTCTCTGTAATGGCCACAACATCATAGCTCCAAGTGCTGATCCACACTCTAAGCTCATTTGCTGTATTCATAATACTCCTCGCATTAAAATAGACCCATCTCAAACCATTGGACTGAGCGCGTCCCTTCTCTATCACCTGCCTATCCTCCCTCTTGTACTGTCTCCAAGGTTTCTCTATCTGTGAGCCAACCGCCCTTTCCTCCGACACTTCAGTTCCCACCCCTCAGCGATTCTAGTTTAAACTCTCCCCAATCATCATCATCATCATCAGGTGCCACGCGCAGTTTGAGCTTTGACTGCCATGGCCCACACTCTCCTGTTTCGGGTCAAGTGGATCAATTCATTGGTATTCATTTCCAGTTCTCTGGCTGCTGTCTCCGTCATCATTTGTCTTTGCCTTCCTTTTGCTTTCTTCCCTTCAATCTTTCCCATAAGTATCATGCATTCTAACCCCTCTTCCTAATCACATGTCCAATGAAGTTACGTTACCTTTCCAGGATCTCATACATTATTTCTTGCTTTGTGTTTGCTCTCTTCATGAAATCCTTGTTAGATATTCGTTTTGACCATGATATTCTTTGCATCCTCCTCAAGAACCACATCTCTGCTGCTTCAATTCGTTTCCTCATGTTACTAGATATTGTCCAACATTCTGAGCCATATAACATAACTGGATAAATGCAACATTTCAGTATTCTGAGGTGGGTTGTCATGCCTAGTTTAGTATTGGTCAGTATACTCTTCATTCTCGTAAAGGTGTCTTTTGCCATCCCTATTCTTCTTTTGATGTCCATGTCACACCTGCCATCTGATGTCACCCAGCTTCCTAAGTAGCAAAAGTTCTGTACTTGTTTTATGCCTTCCTGTTAATACTCAGCCTGCAGACAGGAATCTCTATCTTTTTGGATATCCCCATACATTCTGTCTTCTTGCAACTGATAGATAGACCCATTTTTGCACTTTCTTCAACAACTATATTAATTAAGTTTTGTAGTTCTTCCTCCGTACTTGCAATTAACACAGTGTCATCTGCATATCTGAAATTATTGATGTTTTCACCGCCAACTTTGATTCCCAAGATGTCTCTTACTTTTTGTAATATTGTTTTACTGTACACATTAAATAAATCTGGGGAGAAAACACACCATAGTCTAATGCCTCTCTTAATTTTCATAAACTGACTCACTTTTCCATCTATTCTTACAGCGGCAGTTTGTTCCCAGTACAGGTTTCTGATTAGGCGGAGGTCTTTCGAATCTAGATCTAGAGTTTCCTGTAATATTTCAAATAACTTATTGTGTTTCACTTTATCAGATGCTTTTGTGTAGTCGATAAAACAAACAGACAAATCTTTTTGCACTTGAATAGCTCATTCTGATAGTATCCTTAACATCAACATCACGTTTCTTGTACCTTTGTCTTTCACAAAACCACATTGTTCTTTATCTATTTCAGCTTGTATCTTACTTTTAGTTCTTGTCATCAAAATTCTTACAAGTATTTTGGTGATAGGACTCATTAAACTTATGGTCCTATGTAATTCACATTCTATTGCTCCAGGTTTCTTAGGAAGAGTGGTAAATTCTGATTTTTTTCATCTCTTCTGGTATTATTCCAGTCTCATAAATGTCATTGATTAAATCAGTAAGTTTTTCATTTCCATAATCTTCAAGGGTGTTAATTTGTTCTATTAATAATTCATCGATACCTGCTGCCTTTCCTGTCTTCATCTTATTTATTGCATTACAAACTTCAGATTTTAAAATACTTGGACCTTCAATGTTCTTCTTAATTTCTGGTTTTTCGCCTCGATCGTCTTCAAACAATTCCTGAATATACTCAGTCCATCTGTTCATAATTTCATCTTTTTCCATGATAATGGTACCATCCTTTGCTTTCAAACATCCACCTGAAGAACAGAGGAGCTTTTTACCAGTGATATTCTTGATTTGTTGATGTAACCTTTTTGGATCAGTAATGGGGATTCTTTCTATTTGCTCACATTCCTGGTTTAACCATTCTTCTTTGGCTTTTTGACATAAGCTTTTAACTTTTTTACTGAAGAACTTATATTCCATAGAATTTGCTTTCTTCAATCTCCTTTCTTCTATTAGATTTTTTGATTTCATCTGTCATCCATTTATTCTTTGTGCTTTTTTCGTTCTTTAGGAATTACTGACCTTGCTGATTCTACCAAGGCATCCTTCAGAGAGTTAAACTTCATTTCTATATGATTGCCATCATCTTCGACAGATTCTATTTCTAGACTTTGAAATCTATTCCTTACTTCAATTGTAAATTTTTGTCTTAAGATTTCTTGTTTAATTAATTGCCAGTAGTCAAGGGATTGTTCAGGTTTTTGCTGGTCCTGGGTATGACTCTAAACTGCACCGGTGATGAGGCTCTGATTGGGGACTTTCAGAGCTTTGGGGAAAGTGGAGTTACCCCTTAGTCATTCATTGCTCCCAGGGCCGCTCTGACCCAGAACGGTAGCACCTGCAAGGGTTCCTGCTCAGGATACGAGCGAAGGCCAACAGCAGATCCGGAAGGTTCAGTAACTGAACTTATGACGGAGAAGGCGGATGAGCTAGGACCTCAAATGACAACAGCTATAGTAAAGGCGGATGAACATTTGGGAAGAGAAATGGTGATTTCTTTAGTTTGCCCAATGGTAGGCAATAGCAAACCACCGTTGCTAGATACTAGGTTTCCTAGAATATATTTGCTAAGAAAACCATGGTAAACTCACAAAATGCATCACACAACAACAGTGTCAAGAGGATCTTCAGGACAACTCTGAAGATGCTTCGCTCGGTAGGGTTGATTCTGGTCAGCAGGGGATCCCTGACCGTCATCAAGTTACTGCTCATAAAATTAAAGTAACACAAAAGAAAATTATTGCCACTTGGAATGTAAGAACCCTTATCAAGCAGGAAGATTGGACAATATGATAAATGAAATGGAAAGACTAAAAATTAACATAATGGGAATTAGTGAAGTTCATTGGACAGGTGCTGGAACATGTCAGAATTGAAATAAAACCTAATTTACAAGGGTGATTGATAAATTCGTGGCCTGAGGTAGAAGGAGTCAATTTTAGAAAGCCTAGCAAATTTATTTTTCCTACATCTGCACACTTTGTCCAGCGGTCATGGAGCATACGAATCCCTTCTTTGTAGAAGTCGGCGTCTTGGACCTCCAGAAGTGGTCCACAGCAGGGCTGATTGATAAGTTGTGGCCTAAGGTAGAAGGAGATGAGTTATTAACTTCAAACTTTCTGTTTTTTCACTCAAAAAGTTGAACTGCACGTGCATATAACAAGAGTGGTATAACTCATCGCCTTCTTCCTTGGGCCACAAACTTATCAATCACCCCTGCTGTGCACCACCTGGAGGTCCAAGATGCTCTCGTTACATGCATGTGCAGTTCAACTCTTTGAGTGATAATGCAGAAAGTTTGAGGTCAATAACTCATCTCTTTCTACCTTAGGCCACGAACTTATCAATCACCCTACGTATTCTTGGGGAACATCCTATGCTAATGGAATAGGAATTCTTATGGATGGAAACATGGCAAAAAGTGTTTCAGAACATTGGGCAATATCAGAAAGAGTGCTCCTTGTTAGATTCAAAGGACAACCATTTGATTTAGCAATTATACAGGTATATGCACCAACAGCAGATGGAACAAATGAGGATATAGATAAATTCTATGAAAAGCTTGAACAAGCAAAGAATGGATGCAAATCTCAAGATATTGTTATTGTCATGGGAGATCTAAATGCTAAAGTAGGACAAGGTGCTGATGGAAATACCATAGGAAAATTTGGACTAGGGGAAAGAAATGAAAGAGGTGAGAAATGGGTAGAATGGTGCAAGATAAATAATCAAGTCATTATGAATACCTACTTTAAAAACCATCCAAGACACTTGTGGACCTGGAAAAGTCCAGGTGGTAACACCAGAAATCAAATTGACTTTATTACTATAAACCAAAGGTTCAGAAACTCAGTGACTCAATGCAAAACATATCCAGGTGCAGACTGTAATAGTCACCATAACCCAGTAGTATGTCATGTAAAAGTAAAAGTCAAAAAACTAAAGAAGCAAAAACCTGAATAATCCCTTGACTACTCTTCCCCAAAAGCCTTAGCAAACCTTCACGTAGGGATATTGGTCCCCCTCGAATTCAAGTGCAATCCGACCTTTTTGTACAGGTCACTCCTGCCCCAGAAGAGGTCCCAAGTTCTAGATCTGCTTTTTTCATGATACTCCTTGCATTAAAATAGACACGCCTCAAACCATCAGTCTGAGTGCATCGATGGGGGTCTGTGCTGGCTCCGCTTCTTTTTGCATTTTATGTCAATAATGGAATTGACGGCTTTGTGACCAAGTTTGTGGACGATACAAATATATGTGGAGGGGCAAGTAGTTTTGAGTAAGCAGAGAGGCTTTCAAAGCACTTGGATAGATTAGGAGGTTAAGAAAATGAGCACAGAGGTGGCAGATGGAATCCAATGCCAGGAAGAGTATGGTTATGTACTTCGGTAGAAGAAATGAAAATGTGAGCTGTTTTCTAAATGTAGAAAAAATTCAAAAATTTGAGGTGTAATGGGGTGGGGGTTCTTGTGCCGCATTCCCTAAAGTTAATTTGCGGGTTGAATCTGTGGTGAGGAAGGCAAATGTGATGTTAGCATTCATTTTGAGAGGACTAGAATAGGAAAGCAAAGGTGTGATATTGAGGCTTTATGACGTACTGGTGAGGCTTCACGGGCTACTGTGAGCAGTTTTAGGCCCCTTATCCAGGAAAGAATGTGCTGACATTGGAGAGGGTTAAAAGGAGATTCACAAAAATAATTCGGGGAATGAAGGGCTTGTCATACAGTATGAAGAGCGTTTGATAGCTCTGGGCCTCTTCTCACTGGTTTCAGTGAGGTCACTCCTCCTTGTAGGCTTCTGTCAGTCTCCTGAGACCATGGATTTGTGCCTTTAGAAGGTTTCCAGGGTGCATGCCTGGGCAAGGTTGTATGGAAGACTGGCAGTTGCCCATGCTGCAAGTCTCCCTCACCACGACACCAATGTTGTCCAAGGGAAGGGCATTAGGGGCATTAGGACCCATACAGCTTGGCACCAGTGTTGTCGTAGAGCAATGTGATTAAGTGCCTTGCTCAAAGACACAACACATTGCCTCAGCTGGGGCTCGAACTCACGACCTTCAGATCAGTAGTCCAATGCCTTAACCACTTGGCCATGTGCCAACACCTTTTGGTCACCCCCTCATTCTTCTGAAATCCATCGAATATTGAAAGGCCTCAATAGAGAGGTTGTTTCCTGTGGTGGGGTGTGTAAGAGCAGTGGATACAGCCTCAGAATAGAGGGATGTCCTTTAAAACCGAGATGAGGAGGAATTTATTTAGCCAGAGAGTGGTGAAGCTGTGAGATGTGTTGTCACAGGTGGCTGTGGAGTCAAAGTCATTGGGTGTATTTAAGGCAGAGGTTGATAAATTCTTGAGTAATCAGGGCAAGAAGGGATACGGAGTGAAGACAAGAGATTGGGGCTGACAGGGAAATGGACCAGCCTTGGTAGAGCAAGCTTGGTGGGCCAAATGGCCACATTCTGTTCCTATATCTTGCCAGTCTTTTGAGGAGCACGGTCAGTTACTCACAGTTAGACACCTAGAAATTAACAGTCATACACTGTTAAGAGTAGAACACCCTGTGTTCCACATTTGGACAGCACGTGACCTACGTTCAAATGCCCTGTGATCTACAGTAAAACAGCCCCTGACCCATGTTGTAACTGTGAACAAAGTTACTGGAGAGACATTGGATATAGAAGTGTTTTATTCAGCAAAATCGATCAACAAACATCATATCGAGACACCCTTGGAAGAAGGAGCCTGCTTGACCCATTATTACATGACAGTTTTATATGTTACAGATCAAAGGTAACAGCAGGTCCATTCTAGACTTACAATGTATCTACAATGCTTCCCTTGTGCTACATATAGTTTTCAAATACCTCCTTTGCCCCCACACTCCAGGCACCCAAAATGAATGTCAATCCCCACTGGGTCCAGGTTGCATTCATGTGTCTGAAGGTATCCGAGTTCCAAGTGGAGTGTTTCTCTGTTTGTGATTGACCCCAACCTGCAGCTCCAGCCTGTATTTTAAATACAATCTGCAATCCACATTCAAATTGGAATAATGGCTGCTGTTGAAATTAATATTTGCTATATACCGTAACTTCAGTATACATTCCAACAGTCCTTCCTCTTGGGTCTCCTGTACGAAGACAAATTTATTCCAGGAAAGGCTAGATTTTAAGGAAGATGTAATCAAATATATCAGCAAAACTGCTCTGTACTTCGAACCTCCCCCCCCCGCCATTAACTCTCACATCCCTATGTTCATCTTCATCTGCACTTACCCCAATGACTACCTACGATACTCTGAGCAGAGATTATTCCAGAAATTTGACCAACAGTCTTTAAAGTTCAGTTTTGTATTTCGTATGGCTGTTGCCCCCTTCCCTGATGGCTGATTACAGTTTAATCACATTTTTTATCTTCCCCCTTTCATTCTCTGAATGCTGAAGCTCAGCTGTGGCCATCAGAGGTTACCCTTGGGTCAGGAGCACCAGTAAGTTAAATCCATTAGGCTCACCAGTGATATTCTTGATTTTTTGATGTACTCTTTTTGGATCAGTAATAGGGATTCTTCCTAGTTGCTCATATTCCTAGTTTAATCATTCTTCTTTGGCTTTTTGACATAAGCTTTTAACTTTTTTATCTAAGGACTTCTATTCCATAAGATTTGCTTTCTTCCATCTCCTTTCTTCCACTACATTTTTAATTTCATCTGTCATCCATTTATATTTTGAATATCACAGGTAAAAAGCTCCTCTGTTCTTCAGGTGGATGTTTGAAAGCAAAGGACGGTACCATTATCATGGGAAAAGATGAGATTATGAACAGATGGACTGAGTATATTCAGGAATTGTTTGAAGACAATCGAGGCAAAAAACCAGAAATCAAGAACATTGAAGGTCCAAGTATTTTAAAATCTGAAGTTCGTAATGCAATAAATAAGATGAAGAAAGGAAAGGCAGTAGGTCCTGATGAATTAGTAACAGAACAAATTATCACCCTTGAAGATTATGGACTTGAAAAACTTACTGATGACATTTTTTATGAGACTTGAATAACACCAGAAGAGATGAAAAAATCAGTATTTTTCACTCTTCCTAAGAAGCCTGGAGCAATAGAATGTGAATTACATAGGACCAGAAGCTTAATCAGTCATATAACCAAGATACTTCTAAGAATCTTGATGACAAGAGCTAAAAGTAAGGTACAAGCTGAAATAGGTAAAGAACAATGTGGTTTTGTGAAAGACAAAGGTACAAGAAATGCAATATTGATGTTAAGGATACTATCAGAATGAGCTCTTCAAGTGCAAAAAGATTTGTTTATTTACTTTATCGACTACACAAAAGCATTTGATAAAGTGAAGCACAATAAGTTATCTGAAAAATTACAGGAAACTCTAGATCTAGATTCGAAAGACCTCCGCCTAATCAGAAATCTGTACTGTGAACAAACTGCCACTGTAAGAATAGATGGAGAAGTGAGTCAGTTTATGAAAATCAAGAGAGGTGTTAGACAAGGGTATGTTTTCTCCCCTGATTTGTTTAATGTGTACAGTGAAACAATATTACAAAAATTAAGAGACATCTTGGGAATCAAAGTTGGCGGTAAAAACATCAATAATTTCAGATATGCGGATGACATTGGGTTCATTGCAAGAACAGAGGAAGAACTACAAAGCTTAATTGATATAGATGTTGAAGAAAGTGTAAAAATGGATCTACCTATCAATTGCAAGAAGACAGAATGTATGGTGATATCCAAAAAGAAGGAGAATCCTATCTGCAGGCTGAGAATAAACAGGGAAGACATAAAACATGTACAGAACTTTTGCTACTTAGGAAGTTGGGTGACATCAGATGGCAGATGTGACATGGACATCAAAAGAAGAATAGGGATGGCAAAAGACACCTTTACGAGAATGAAGAGTATACTGACCAATACTAAACTAGGCATAAACAACAGGAATTCTGCAGATGCTGGAAATCCAAGCAACACACATCAAAGTTGTTGGTGAACGCAGCAGGCCAGGCAGCATCTCTATGAAGAGGTACAGTCGACGTTTCAGCCGAGACCCTTCATCAGGACTGACAGGCATGACAACGCACCTCAGAGTACTGAAATGTTACATTTATCCAGTTATGTTATATGGCTCAGAATGTTGGACAATAGATAGTAACATGAGGAAATGAACTGAAGCAGCAGAGATGTGGTTTTTGAGGAGGATGCAAAGAATATCATTGGCAAAATGAATACCTAACGAGGATGTCATGAACAGAGCAAACACAAAAAGAGAAATAATGTATGAGATTATGAAAAGGCAATGTAACTTCATTTGACATGTGATTAGGAAAGAGGAGTTAGAATGCACGGTAATTATGGGAAAGATTGAAGGGAAGAAGGCAAGAGGAAGACAAAGACAAATGATGATGGAGACAGCAGCCAGAGAACTGGAAATTAATACCAATGAATTGATCCACTTGACCCGAAACAGGAGTGTGTGGGCCATGGCAGTCAAAGCTCAAACTGGGCACGGCACCTGATGACTATGATAATGATGATCAGGCTCACAGGCCTTGAGATGCTGTGTGTAATTTTTTTTCTTTCTCTACCTACCACACCATTGAAATTGTGGAACCTACTGATTGGGCACAGCATCAAAAATTAAGTGGAGAAGGTTGGGAACTGGGGTTGAGGAGGAGATTAAAATGAAAAATGAAATGATCAGCCATGATGAAATGGCGGGCCAGATGGCCTAATTCAACTCCAACGTTTTATGGTCTCGTTGTAATTCCGATGCCTTCCCATCTGTTTTCCCAATATTTTTTCTATTCTGAGCTATACACCTAATCATCAGCTTCAACATTCTACTTTAACATGCTATTCACGGCTTTCTGGCACTTTCTCTCGATGTCCTTTGCATTCGCGCTTGCTGCGGGTCTGCATCCCATCAGGAGTGGTCAGATCTGATGCAGCCGGTGATAGTGTCACTTTGATTCTATGCAATGACACTATCGCCGGATACACCCGATCTCCCGCTCTGTGGGGGCGACAAGAAGGTGGGTTGTATGCTTTCACCTGAGTCCAGTGTTCGCACTAAACCCTAATTTCCAATTTCCAATTTCCCCCACGGGATCAATATAGCATGACTATGACTATGACTGTGACTAATGCGAATTTGCGAACGAACACAGGCTCCATTCATCCGCAGCACCACCTGCGGTTCTATCCACCTGGGAGTGAAATGCGAGTTTCCTGCCAGCTCCCTCACCACGACCTGGTGACCTGCCTGGCTGTTGGAGGGTTCTATTGCCTCTGAACCGCAATATGTCGCTGCTGCTTTACCCGATCTCTCAACGTGTTACCCGGGTTACGGTGTCCCTTCACATCGCCCTCTAATCTTACCAAAGTGGTACTTGTGGGTTCATCCTGTAAACTTGCACCCTTGTCGCTGCCGCCGGGGGTTGGGGGGGGGGGTAGCGGTCGCCGGTTTGAGTCGCCACCGTCGGGGGGACGGGGTCGCCGGTTCGAGTCGCCACCATCGGGGGCGAGGGGCGCTGAACCCCAGTGCTCTCCGAGGCGTTATCGAAACTCTGAGATTTATGGATTGAACTGTAGTTCATATCGGCCTCTTTCGATTCTGTTTTTCTTCGTGTTCTCGCCCATTTTTTTCTTGTTGGGTTTGGGTGATCGGCTAGTTTTCGTGCGAGGGAGGGGTTGGGATCTGCGCTGGAGTTTTTTCCAACTACTTGTGTGGTTTTCAGTATTCTACGGCTATCTGGCGAAGACAGATCTCAGAGTTGTATTCTGCAGGCATACTTTGATAATAAAGTTAACCTTTGAACTTGTCATTTCTATTGCTTCTTGTTCTTCCGTCGCCTCCTCACACTGATGTCTGCCCACATTCTTTTTCTGCTCTTACCATCCCCTTTCCGGTGAAAGTTCACTGTGATCCCACCTGCACACGCAAGCAGCTGCACTGTTTCCAATAGTTCCGGGCTGTGCTTGGTCCTTACCCTCGGAACGCCATGGGTGTGCATGAACCTTACCCTCGGGACCTCCGGGCTGTGCATGAACCTCACCCTCAGAACCTCATGGCTGTGCTTGGTGCTTACCCTCGGGACCCCGGGGCCGTGCATGAACCTTACCCTCGGGACCCCCGGGCTGTGCTTGAACCTTACCCTCGGGACCCCCGGGCTGTGCTTGGTCCTCACCCTCGGGACCCCGGGGCCGTGCATGAACCTTACCCTTGGGACCCCCGGGCTGTGCTTGGACTAACTCTCCGTCCTCATTGTTGTGGGGGGTAAAGTAGTTGGCGGAAATGTACATAATTCACAACCAAAGACATTAAATTGGTGGGGTTGCTTTAAGAGGCTGGTCTGACGTAATAACGTTATTAAGTAAAAGATATTTAGCACACTTTCGTTGTGTAGGGTTTGGAGTTCGATAGTGTTATGGGTTTCATTCAACATAAAACGGTCTCGCTTTGTTTTATTTACACTGGTGACCCCGATGCTCCAGGGCGACTCCAGAGTTATTGAACATGTCGATCTGAAACGGCCGGAGTTTTGGGAGCTAAATACTGTCGCTCGGTTTGTACAAGCTGGGGCCCAGTTCACCCTGCGGGAAATCTCCACGGACAATAGCAAATATCTCTCCGCGGTAGCATTGTCAACAGCTCCACAGTGGCGAGAGCAGAGTCTGCTTGAACACCCGCCTGAACACGATAAATACCAATCGCTGAAAACTGACTTTTTACAGACTTTTGGACTGTAGGAGTCTGAGCGCGCCAAACAGTTGCTCCCCTTACCCGGTCTCAGTGATAATAAGCTGTCGGATCTAATGGACCACTGTCTCTCCTGGGAAATCAACATCCTTGTTTTACTTCTAAAGAACTCTTCATGTAGCAAATGCACGAGTAAGTTCACATAGCCCCGTGATGGAGTGTAGGGAGCTTGCTGAAATGGCTGAACTCAGCCAGGCAGATATGCATCATTCTTCCTCCTTCCTCCGCCTCAATAATCCCCAGTCAGCAAGGCCCCCAACATAAGGACATCTGCGGCTGTGAAACACACGACGCCAGGCCTGGTTTTACCACGCTTGCTTTGCCAGGAGTGCTAGGAAGTGCTGACTGCCTTACATCTCCGACAGTGACAGCACATCGGGACATCCGAGGTGTCTGAACTCTGTGGGTTCCAGCTGCCAGGGTCGTCTACTGTTCATTACAGACACCTTTTCAGGGCGACGCCTCCTGTGTGACACGGGTGTTCGAGAGGGTGTGATGCCAGTATTGCCTATTGATGACAAGGCAAAGAACGACAAAACCTCGCCAACGCTTCACGAGATTTCGTCCTGGTTAAAGTGGCTGGACATCTGCTCGGTGCAGATTGCTTGTGTGCCCAAGGACTGCTGATGATCTTAAGAACTACTGGCTTGTGGATGTCAAGGACTTTGGGTCGGTACCGTGCACCCCCAGTAAGTTTCCCACAACGACTCCCGCAAACACATGCGCGACCGCCTGTGAATTTACTTTGAACCTCACCAGTCCCACGTTCTCCACTACAGTCACAAAACATCGGGCCGAGGACCATATTTCTACAACTGGCCCGGCAGTCCATGCCCTCGCGCGTATCTGGACCCAAAAAAACCCAGGCAAACCGCGAAGGCTGAGTTTGTCAACATGGAAAGACTTGGCATTGTACGCTGGTCGAAATGACCCCTGAGCTTCGCCTCTCCACTTGATCCCTGCCCGATGGTAGTTGACGCCCATGCGGGGATTACCAACGATTTAACAAGGCCACCAGCCCTGATCGTTACCCGCTCCCACACATTCAAGACTTCTCGGCACGTTTAGCTGGAAAGTTATTTTTTTCCAAAATTAACTAGTTAGCTGTCATCATCAGGTGCCTGTGTGCTCAGAGGACATTCCCAAAGCAGCTGTTTGGCCGTTTGAATATCTGCGCCTGCCGTTTGGGGAGTGAAAAATGCAGCATAGATTTTCATTTTGTTTACCTGCATGACATGCTTGTTACCAGTGCGTCGAAATCGAAACACGTAACTCGGCTCCGCACAATTTTCCAGCGCTTCAGCCGACACGGGTTGATTATTAACCCTAAATGCCAGTCTGGGATTTCAGCAATTGACTTTCTCAACCATCGCATCTCCGCAGTAGGTGCAAAATCCTTCCCATCAAAAGCAGCCGCTATTATGGATTTCCCATCGTCCCGCACTGCTAAAAAACTAGTTTTCAGGCATAGTGAATTTTTATCACGGTTAATTCCGCGAGCTACTGAAATTCTGCTCCTGTTGTATAATGTGTTTAAAGGCAATATCCCTAATCAGGTGCTAGAGGGTACCAAACGAGCTCTTTCTAACGCAACCCTACTCCCCGACGCACCCGTCACTCCTACTGCCGACGCCTCAAACTATGCCGTGGGTGCAGTCCACGAGCAGTTCTCGGAGGCGTGTGGGAGCCACTCGCCTTCCTCAGCCGGCAGCTCCGTCCCTCTGAAAGGAAGTACAGCACATCTGACCCTGAACTTCTTCTAGAGGGTCGCCATTTCCCAGCGTTCATTGACCACAAACCCTGGCCTTCATATCTGGGTTCATAACGGATATACAACACCCCGACTAGGAGTTGAGGATGCCATCGTCTACCTGCTGAACCGTGCCTACGCCCACCTGGACAAGCCAGCGAGCACGGTGAGGGTCATGCTTTTTGACTTATCCAGTGCGTTCAACACCATCCGCCCTGCTCTGCTGGGGGAGAAGCTGACAGCGATGCAGGTGGATGCTTCCCTGGTATCATGGATTCTTGATTACTTGACTGGCAGACCACAGTACGTGTGCTTGCAACACTGTGTGTCCGACAGAGTGATCAGCAGCACTGGGGCTCCACAGGGGACTGTCTTGTCTGCCTTTCTCTTCACCATTTACACCTCGGACTTCAACTATTGCACAGAGTCTTGTCATCTTCAGAAATTTTCTGATGACTCTGCCATAGTTGGATGCATCAGCAAAGGAGATGAGGCTGAGTACAAGGCTACGGTAGGAAACTTTGTCACATGGTGTGAGCAGAATTATCTGCAGCTTAATGTGAAAAAGACTAAGGAGCTGGTGGTAGACCTGAAGAGAGCTAAGGTACCGGTGACCCCTGTATCCATCCAGGGGGTCAGTGTGGACGTGGTGGAGGATTACAAATACCTGGAGATATGAATTGACAATAAACTGGACTGGTCAAAGAACACTGAGGCTGTCTACAAGAAGGGTCAGAGCCGTCTCTATTTCCTGAGGAGACTGAGGTCCTTTAACATCTGCCGGACGTTGCTGAGGATGTTCTATGAGTCTGTGGTGGCCAGTGCTATCATGTTTGCTGTTGTGTGCTGGGGCAGCAGGCTGAGGGTAGCAGACACCAACAGAATCAACAAACTCATTCGTAAGGCCAGTGATGTTGTGGGGATGGAACTGGACTCTCTGACGGTGGTGTTTGAAAAGAGGATGCTGTCCAAGTTGCATGCCATCTTAGACAATGTCTCCCATCCACTACATAATGTACTGGTTGGGCACAGGAGTACATTCAGCCAGATACTCATTCCACCGAGATGCAGCACTGAGCATCATATGAAGTCATTGCTGCCTGTGGCCATCAAACTTTACAATTCCTTCCTTGGAGGGTCAGACACCCTGAGCCGATAGGCTGGTCCTGGACTTATTTCCTGGCATAATTTACATATTACTATTTAACTATTTATGGTTTTATTACTATTTATTATTTATGGTGCAACTGTAATGAAAACCAATTTCCCATGGGATCAATAAAGTATGACTATGACTATGACTATCAAAGGGAAAAATAATGCCGTGGCCGATTGCTCCTCACGGCCAGCCGTTGAGGCCGTACACATGGGAGTTGACTATGCCGGCATGGCAGCCGAACAAGTTACTGTCCCAGCGGTCCAGGCTTACTGAACTGCAGCCGGGCCTGTGACTGTGAAGCACCATCAATAACTCCAAAAGACTGGAAGTAGAGTAAATGCTGAAAGGCTTTTATTAGGCAGTAAAATGTGACCTCCATCGTGCTGAGTATCTGCCCCTGGACTGAGAGGAGGAGCAATGGCGCAATCGCCTTTATTCAGGGGACTGTGGGAGGAGCCACAGGAGCAGTCAGCAGAGGGGCGTGTCCAGACAGGTAACCCAGTGACAACATATATATATATGGTTTACCACAGACTGCCTGAAATTAAGTTCGAGGAAGCTGGGAGTTCTTTCCTGGGCGATGTCTCAACCAGTCACCCTGATCCCATCGTGCCTGCAAACTGGAGACGGACTGTTTTTGACGCCATACAAGGTCTCTTGCACCGGGCTGAAAGGCCTCACAGAAAATGGTTGCACTAAAGTTTGTCTGCCATATCCTCAGAAAGGACTTGCGCCAGTGGACTGCAGCCTGTGTGGAGAGCCAGCAGGCAAAAATTAACCGTCATGTTCAGGCGCCACTGGCCACTTTTGAGATCCCTGAGCGATGGTTTGTCCATGTCCATGTGGACATTGTTGGTACCCTTCCCCCTCGTGCGGTTTCACGCACCTTCCTACCATGGTGGACTTTACCACAGGTAGCCAGAGGTTGTCCCTCTAGCATCGATGATGGCCGCAGATGTGGCTCGGGCGTTCATCTCCACCTGGGTTGCTTAGTTTGGTACCCCAGCTGATATTTCCACTGACCACGGTCCTCAATTCATATCAGACCTCAGAATTAGTCTACATCAGGTCGTGGCATATCACCCGCGGTCCTTTTCTGGTTGACTGCCAGTGACTAGTGGTGTTCTGCAGGGGTCGGTGTTGGGACCACTTCTTTTTATGCTGCATATAAATGAATTAGATGATGGAATAGTTGGCTTTGTTGCCAAGTTTGCAGGTGATATGAAGATTAGTGGAGTGGCAGGTAGTGTTGAGGAAACAGGTAGGATGCAGAAGGACTTAGACAAATTAGGCCCTTATATTTTTATATAGAAAGGAAACTATAGACCTATTAGCCTGACATCAGTGGTTGAGAAGTTGTTGGAATTGATTGTTAGGAATGAGATTACGGACTACCTGGAGGCACATGACAAAATAGGCCAAAGCCAGCATGGTTTCCTGAAAGGAAAATCCTGCCTGACAAATCAATTGCAATTCTTTGAGGAAATTACAAGCAGAGTAGACAAAGGAGATGCAGTAGGTGTGGTGTACTTGGATTTTCAGGCCTTTGACAAGGTGCCGCACATGAGGCTGCTTAGCAAGATAAGAGCCCATGGAATCACAGGGAAGTTACTAGCATGGGTGGAGCATTGGCTGGTCAGCAGAAAACAGAGAGTGGGAATAAAGGGATCCTATTCCGGCTGGCTGCCGGTTACCAGTGGAGTTCCACAGGGGTCGGTGTTGGGGCTGCTGCTTTTTATGAGGTATGTCAATGATTTGGACAATGGGATTAATGGATTTGTGGCTAAATTTGCCGATGATACAAAGATCAGTGGAGGAGCGGGTAATGTTGAGGAAACAGAGAGACTTAGATAGTTTAGGGGAATGGGCAAAGAAGTGGCAAATGAAATGCAATGTTGGAAAGTGTATGGTCATGCACTTTGGTGGAAGAAATAAACAGGCAGACTATTATTTAGATGGGGAAAGAATTCAAAATGCAGAGATGCAAAGGGACTTGCGAGTCCTTGTGCAGGATACCCTAAAGGTTAACCTCCAGGTTGAGTTGGTGGTGAAGAAGGTGAATGCAATGTTGGCATTCATTTCTAGAGGTATAGTATATAAGAGCAGGGATGTGATGTTGAGGCTCTATAAGGCACTTATGAGACCACACTTGGAATATTGGGTGCAGTTTTGGGCTCCTTATTTTAGAAGGGATATATTGACATTGGAGAGGGTTCAGAGAAGATTCACAGGAATGATTCCAGGAATGAAAGGGTTACCGTATGAGGAACGCCTGGCAGCTCTCAGGCTGTATTCCCTGGATTTCAGGAGAATGCGGGGGGATCTCATAGAAACATTCAGAATGTTCAAAGGCCTGAACAGATTAGATATGGCAAGGTTACTTCCCATGGTAGGGGAGTCCAGGTCAAGAGGACACGACTTCAGGATTGAAGGACGTCCATTTAGAACAAAGTTGCGGAGAAATTACTTCAGTCAGAGAGTGGTAAATCTGTGAAATTTGTTGCTATGATCGGTTGTGGCGGCCAAGTCATTGGGTGCATTTAAGACAGAGATAGATAACTTCTTGATTAGCCAGGGCATCAAAGGGTATGGGGAGAAGGCTGGGGAGTTGAGATGAGTGGAAGAATTGAATCAGCAATGATTGAATGACAGAGAAGACTCGATGGGCCACTGAAATCCATATACACTACATCTACTGCTCTACCTTCAGCAAAGTGTTTAGTCACATTCTCATAAAATTCAATCGGGCTTGCAGGGCACGACCTTCCTTTGACAAAGCCATGCTGACTATCCCTAATCATATTATGCCTCACCAAATGTTCATAAATCCCGCCTCTCAGGATCTTCTCCATCAGCTTACCAACCGCTGAAATAAGACTCACTGGTCTATAATTTCCTGGGCTAGTGAAATAAGAAAGTGGCAAATGAAATACAATATTGGAAAATGCATGGTTATGTACTTTGGTAGTAGAAATAAATGTGCCAACTATTTTCTAAATGGGGAGAAAATCCAGGAATCTGAGATGCAGAGGGACTTGCAGCTTGAGTTGGTGGTGAGGATTCAAATTCCATGTTAGCATTCGCATCAAGAGGTCTACAATACAAGAGCGAAAATGTGATGCTGAGGCTTTATAAGGCACTGGGAGGCCTCAGTTTGAGAATTATGAAAGTTTTGGGCCCCTCATCTTAGAAAAGATATGCTGGCATTGGAGAGAGTACAGAGGAGGTTCATAAGGATGATTCCAGGAATGAAAGGGTTATCCTATAACTAATTGTGAATCATGGGGAGTCTGACTGTGGATCACACTGTGTCTGACTGTTGTTCATGAGAAGTCCAACTGTGGATCTCAGGGTGTCTTCAAGTGGGTTTCATGCTTTCTGACTCTGGGTCACAGGCTGACTGAATGCGAGTCACTGCATGTCTGAACGTGGGGCACGTAGTGTCTGACTGTTGTTCACAGAATCTGACTGTAGGTCATGTGTATCTGACTGTGGATCATGATGTGTCTGACAGGGTCATGGGGTGTCTGTGGTTCAATGGGTGTTCGACACTGGGTCATAGAATGTTGGACTGTGGATCATATCGTGTCCGACGCTGGGTCACACGCAGTCTGATTGTGGGAACCATGCGTAATGGAGTGTTTGACTGTTGTTCATGAGGAGTCTGACAGGTTTCTGACTGTGGATCACAAGGTGCATGACAGGGTGCCTGCTTATCAATAATGGCTCACAGGGTCCAGGGTGTCTGACTGTGTATCGCGGGGTGTATGACAGTAGGTCCTGGGGTGCCTGACTGTAGATGACAGGGTGCCTGATTGTAGGTCACAAGGTGTCTGTCTGTAGGTCATAGGATGTCATCCTATGGGTCATAGGTGTCTCACTGTAGGTAACAAAGTGTCTGACTATGAATCACAGGTCTCTGACTGTGGGTCACAGTGTATCTGACTGTGGGTCACAGGGTGTATGACTATGGACCAGGGGGTGTCTGACTGTGGGTCAAAGTATATCTGTGGGTCACAGAGTGTATGACAATGTATCAGGAGGTATCTGACTGTGTGTCATGGGTGTAAGACTATGGATCGGAGGTATCTGACAGCGGGTCACAGGGTGTATGACTGTGGGCCACAGGGTGTATGACAATGGATCAAGGGTGTAAGTCAGACACTCTGTGATCCATAGTCAGACAGCACGTGACCCACAGTCAGACATCCAGAACCAACAGTCAGAAACTCCGTGACCCACAGTCAGAGACTCCACAACCAACAATCAGACACTCCGTGACCCACAGTCAGACAGCCCATGACCCACAGTCAGAGACTCCACAACCAACAGTCAGAAACTCCGTGACCCACAGTCAGAGACTCCACAACCAACAGTCAGAAACTCTGTGATCCACAATCGGACAGCATGTGACGCACAATCAGAGACTCCACGACCAACAGTCAGACGCTCCGTGACCCACAGTCAGACTCCACAATCAACAGTCAGAAACTCTGTGACCCACAGTCAGACAGCATGTGACCCATAGTTAGAGACTCCACAACCAACACACTCCATGACTCACAGTCAGAGACTCCACAACCAACAGTCAGACACTCTGTGACCCACAGTCAAACACCCCGTGATCCAGTCGGACAGCATGGGACCCCCAGTCAGACACCCCATGTACAGCAATCAGACCCCATGACCACAGACAGATACCTGATGACTCAGTCGGACACCCTGTGCTCTACAGTTAGACATCCCATGACCCACTGTCCTGCACCCTGTGATGTACAGTCGGACAACTTGGACCCACAGTCAGACACATTGTGAGCCAAAGTCAGATATCCCATTATCCACAGTCAGACACCCTGTCACGCACAGACACCCTGTGATCCACAGTCAGACAACCTGTAACCCACAGTTGGACTCCTTATGAACAACAGTCAGCCACCCCATTACCCACAGTTGGACACCCATGGCCCACAGACACCTCGTGATCCACAGTCAGACACCCTGTGATCACTGTCAGAGGCCCTGTGATCCACTTTCAGATGCCCTGTGATCCACAGTCAGATACCCCGTTATCCACAGTCAGACACACCGTGATCCACAGTCAGACACCCCGTGATCCACAGTCAGACACCCCGTGATCCACACTCAGACACCCCGTGATCCACAGTCAGATACCTCGTTATCCACAGTCAGATACGCCGTTATCCACAGTCAGACACCCCGTTATCCACAATTTGACACCCCATTATCCACAGTCAGATACCCCGTGATCCACAGTGAGACACCCCGTGATCCACAGTGAGACGCCCCATGATCCACAGTCAGACACCCCGTGATCCACAATCAGACACCCCGTGATCCACAGTTAGACACCCCGTGATCCACAATCAGTCACCCTGTTCTCCACAGTCAGATACCCCGTTCTCCACAGTCAGATACCCCATTATCCACAGTCACACACCCCATTATCCACAGTCAGATACCCCGTTATCCACAGTCAGATACCCCGTGATCCACAGTGAGACACTCCGTGATCCACAGTCAGATACCCCGTTATCCATAGTCAGACACCCTGTCACGCACAGACACCCTGTGATCCACAGTCAGACAACCTGTAACCCACAGTTGGACTCCTTATGAACAACAGTCAGCCACCCCATTACCCACAGTTGGACACCCATGGCCCACAGACACCTCGTGATCCACAGTCAGACACCCTGTGATCACTGTCAGACGCCTTGTGATCCACTTTCAGATGCCCTGTGATCTACAGTCAGATACCCCGTTATCCACAGTCAGACACACTGTGATCCACAGTCAGACACCCCGTGATCCACAGTCAGACACCCCGTGATCCACAGTCAGACACCCCGTGATCCACACTCAGACACCCCGTGATCCACAGTCAGATACCTCGTTATCCACAGTCAGATACCCCATTATCCACAGTCAGACACCCCATTATCCACAGTCAGATACCCCGTTATCCACAGTCAGATACCCCGTGATCCACAGTGAGACACCCCGTGATCCACAGTCAGATACCCTGTTATCCATAGTCAGACACCCCGTTATCCACAATCAGTCACCCTGTTCTCCACAGTCAGACACCCCGTTATCCACAGTGAGACACCCCGTGATCCACAGTCAGATACCCCGTTATCCATAGTCAGACACCCCGTTATCCACAATCAGTCACCCTGTTCTCCACAGTCAGACACCCCGTTATCCACAATCAGACACCCCGTGATCCACAGTCAGACACCCCGTGATCCACAATCAGTCACCCCGTTCTCCACAGTCAGATACCCCGTTCTCCACAATCAGACACCCCGTGATCCACAGTCAGACACCCCGTGATCCACAATCAGACACCCCGTTATCCACAGTCAGATACCCCATTATCCACAATCAGACACCCCGTGATCCACAGTCAGACACCCCGTTATCCACAGTCAGATACCCCATTATCCACAGTCACACACCCCATTATCCACAGTCAGATACCCCGTTATCCACAGTCAGATACCCCGTGATCCACAGTGAGACACTCCGTGATCCACAGTCAGATACCCCGTTATCCATAGTCAGACACCCTGTCACGCACAGACACCCTGTGATCCACAGTCAGACAACCTGTAACCCACAGTTGGACTCCTTATGAACAACAGTCAGCCACCCCATTACCCACAGTTGGACACCCATGGCCCACAGACACCTCGTGATCCACAGTCAGACACCCTGTGATCACTGTCAGACGCCTTGTGATCCACTTTCAGATGCCCTGTGATCCACAGTCAGATACCCCGTTATCCACAGTCAGACACACTGTGATCCACAGTCAGACACCCCGTGATCCACAGTCAGACACCCCGTGATCCACACTCAGACACCCCGTGATCCACAGTCAGATACCTTGTTATCCACAGTCAGATACCCCATTATCCACAGTCAGATACCCCGTTATCCACAGTCAGATACCCCGTCATCCACAGTGAGACACCCCGTGATCCACAGTCAGATACCCCGTTATCCATAGTCAGACACCCCGTTATCCACAATCAGTCACCCTGTTCTCCACAGTCAGACACCCCGTTATCCACAGTGAGACACCCCGTGATCCACAGTCAGATACCCCGTTATCCATAGTCAGACACCCCGTTATCCACAATCAGTCACCCTGTTCTCCACAGTCAGACACCCCGTGATCCACAGTCAGACACCCCGTGATCCACAATCAGTCACCCTGTTCTCCACAGTCAGATACCCCGTTCTCCACAGTCAGATACCCCGTTATCCACAATCAGACACCCCGTGATCCACAGTCAGACACCCCGTGATCCACAATCAGACACCCCGTTATCCACAATCAGACACCCCGTGATCCACAGTCAGACACCCCGTTATCCACAGTCAGACACCCCATTATCCACAGTCAGTCAGCCTGTTCTCCACAGTCAGACGGACTGAACTGCTGATGTGAGGGGAAGAGCTGGCTGACGACTAGAGGCAGATGTTTCAGTGGAAAGCGTCTGTGCTCGAGAGCAGGGGATCGAAGAAAACCACAGCTGAGAGTGTCAGCCTTCCTGTGACTCACAACCGGTTCCAGTTTCACATGGCCCACACTTTCCACGACACTGCACTGAGCCTGCGAGCTGCCGGTCCGCAGCTCAGGCAGCTCCTCTCCTTCCGCTCACTCCCACACCACAGTGCCGACTTCACAGGCGACCTTTACCCAACACCAACTGTAGAGATAACGCAGCAACGCGTGCAGCAGGGTGAGAGAGGCCTGGCTCCTGCAAACGAGAGCCTCTACGCAGTTCCTTCCACTGGCTTCTGACTGAAACAAAATGACGAAGAATGTAAATTGGGAAATTGTTTCTTCACACACTGCTGCTCTACCCGCCACAAATGGAACTTCCCAGTGGCCAAACTTTTCATTTTGAATCCAATTCCCATCCAACAAGACGAGGCTACAGAGGAGCAACTCTTATATTACTTCTGGGTGGCCTCCAACCTGATGGCATGAATATTGATACCTTTCAGTAAAAAAGTCTTCCTCCTTCCTCTACTCATTACTCTGATATTTCACCTCTTCTCACCGACCTATCACCTCCCTCTAGTTCCCTTCCTCCTTCCCTTTCTCCCATGGTCCACTTTCCTTTCCTATCTGATTCCCTTTTCTTCAGCCCTTGAGCTTTCCCATCCATCTGGCTTCACCAGGGTGATTCTTGAGAGGAATGAGACAGGGTCACACTGTGGGAGGGGACGTACTGAGGGAGGGTCTCACTGTGGGAGGGGTGGTACTGAGGGAGAGTCACACTGTGGGAGGGGTGGTACTGAGGGAGAATCAGACTGCGGGGTGGTGGTACTGAGGGAGGATCACACTGTGGGACGTTGGTTATTGTGGGAGGGGTGGTACCGAGGGAGGGTCTCACTGTGGGAGGGGTGGTACTGAGGGAGAGTCAGAATGTGGGGTGGTGGTACTGAGGGAGAGTCACACTGTGGGAGGGGTGGTACTGAGGGAGAGTCACGCTAGGAGGGGTGGTAGGGAGGGTCACACTGTGGGAGGGGTGGTACTGAGGGAGCGTCACACTGTGGGAGGGGTGGTACTGAGGGAGAGTCAGACTGTGGGGGGGTGGTACTGAGGGAGAGTCACACTGTGGGAGGGGTGGTACTGTGGGAGGTTCGTTACTGTGGGAGGGGTGGTACTGAGGGAGGGTCACACTGGGAGAGGTGGTACTGAGGGAGGGTCACACTGGGAGGGGTGGTAGGGAGGGTCACACTGTGGGAGGGGTGGTACTGTGAGAGGTTTGATACTGTGGGAGGGGTGGTACTGAGGGAGGGGCAGTACTGTGGGAGGTTCATTACTGTGGGAGAAGTGGTACTGAGGGAGGGTCATACTGGGAGGGGTGGTAGGGAGGGTCACACTGTGGGAGGGGTGGTACTGAGGGAGAGTGAGACTATGGGGGGGTGGTACTGAGGGAGAGTCACACTGTGGGAGGGGTGGTACTGTGGGAGGTTTGTTACTGTGGGAGGGGTGGTACTGAGGGAGGGGCGGTACTGTGGGAGGTTTGTTACTGTGGGAGGGGTGGTACTGAGGGAGGGTCACACTGAAGGAGGGTGGTCCTGCCAACCGGACTCACCTTGACGGTCCGTGATAGCATCTGGCAGCAGGGGAGATCCCCAGTGGAAGTCTCTTTATGCAGGGGTGCTTCCCCTGTACACTGGGGACCTGGGGTGGGAGGGTTTGATTCAGCAGTACCGTATGACAGGGTTTTGAGCAGGTTCACTTACTCCCTGCCCAGCTGCCCAATCGGTGGCCGGGGGGAGTCAATGTTCCACGTGCATGCGGAATGTGAGAGATGGCAGCCACTCTTCGAGTTTCTTGAGGGTCTGCTGCTGAGGTTCTGGCTGCACTTCAGTCCCGTGCTCCTCATCAGCGGGGCACCCGGTTTGGAAGGGGCAGGTCGTGAGGAGGATCTCCTGGTGGGCCTGGCCAAGATGGCCGTTGACGGGTTTAGGTGGCGGAAATTGGAGGATGTTGCCAGGGCCACTGCCTGCCCCTTTTCAGAGGATACATTCATGCCTGACTGTCCTTGGAGAGGGGGCACACGTTCACAATGAGTACATTGGGGGATTTCCAGGAGTGGTGGTCCCCCCACCCCCCAGGGAAATTGACTGTTTTATAGACGCTGGTTACTATATTTTAATCTGAGTGTACTTACTGTTTTGTAAATACTGAATGTCTGTATCTTGTGTGTTTGTGATTTAAATAAACGTCTATAGACTTGTTAAAAAAAGGTGGTACTGAGAGAGAGTCACCCTGTTTTATAGTACTGTACTTGTGTTGTTGCTTATAGTAATTTTTATGAATTTCTCTGCACTGCTGCAAAGCAACGGATTTCACGCCATATGTCCACCATGTAGGTGGTTATCATTGTGGGAAAGTATGCCGCCATATTCACAACAATAATGATTATGTTTTAATACTCTGGCTCCTGTATCTCTCTGAGGGCTTTTAGATAGCAGAAACCCCCAGATGGAGGCTCATGGACTCATATAGTAGTCGGGAGAGATTGACCATGGATGCTTCATCCTTGCCGTGATACTCCAGCCAGGGCAGTACGATATGGAGAGAAGGTTCTTGCCCAGGCAGCAGACTCCTCCTCTCCATGCAACTGATGAATGCAAAGGAACGGCCGAGGAACTGATACACTTTGGCACCAGTGGCATCGACGGAGGTGCCAGTCAGCATTGAACTCAACAAAGGATTGCCTCAGGGACTGCAGCTCCTGAATTTTCCGCTGGGTTTACTCCCAAAGCCTTCCCCATAAGTGGGTATAGCCACAAGGTAGTGGAGGTTTGAGGTCAGAGTTTTCCTTCTCCACCATGGGTTGCCAACCGTGGATGATGAGCCCTGTCTGCCTGAAGCAGCTGGTTTTATGGTGCCAGTAAACAGCCTTTGCCCCTTCTCCTGTCAGTAGAAATGGTTCCGCCGGGCTCGGTAGCTAAGCCACAGGTGAAGGTCAGAAGCTTATCAGAGGCTATTCAAGACACATATCATTGGGAGCTTATCCCCGCTACTCACATCGCGCCCCCCCCCAATTGCCTATGACAATATTAAGGAGGTTATTACATTATGTAACACGGAGATTTCTGCAGTGAGGCCAAAGATCAATCTGAATCCTGCCATGAAGGCCCAGTGGCCGGAGCTACAAACCTGTGATCAGTATCTGCAAATCCATGAGTCCAGTGGAGGCTGGAGGACAAAGGAGACAGCCGATCCTATTGGAGGACAAAGAAGACAGCCTATCCTATTGGAGGACAAAGAAGACAGCCTATCCTATTGGAGGACAAAGAAGACAGCCTATCCTATTGGAGGACAAAGGAGACAGCCGATCCTATTGGAGGACAAAGGAGACAGCCAATCCTATTGGAGGACAAAGGAGACAGCTGATCCTATTGGAGGACAAAGGAGACAGCCAATCCTATTGGAGGACAAAGGAGACAGCCAATCCTATTGGAGGACAAAGGAGACAGCTGATCCTATTGGAGGACAAAGGAGACAGCTGACCCTATTGGAGGACAAAGAAGACAGCTGATCCTATTGGAGGACCCTCTGTGTGAGTGGATGGAAGGGAGGGACAGGCATTGGTTTGCTGTTCCTGTGTTCTGTGGATATGCTCTGCCGAGCATTGTGGATTTGCTACATTGGTGCTGGATTGTGTTGAAACATTTGCGGGCTGTCCCCTGCACATCATTGGATGTGTTGGTTGCTAATGCAGATGTTTCATTGAACAGAAGTAAATTGGAATTCGAATCTGAATCTGAGCATTGTGCAGTCATCTGTGGAGAGTCCACCTCTGACATCTGCAGGAGGCAAGCAGCTGGGACACCATAACACCATCAGACAATAGGAGCAGAATTAAACCATTCAGCCCATTGAGGCTGCTCTGCCATTCCATCAGGGATGATTTATTAACCCTCTCAACACCATTCTTCTGCCTTCTCCCTGTAACCTTTGACACCCTGACTAATCAAGAACCTATCAACCCAATAACTCGGCCTCCACAGCCGTTTGCAGCAATCAATTCCACAGATTCACCACCCTCAGGCTAAAGAAATTCCTCCTCATCTCTGTTCTAAATGGATATCCCTCCGTTCTGAGTCTGGTAATAAACCCACTCCCCCTCTCCACATCTATTCTATCCAGGCCTTTCCATTTTCATAGGTTTCAATGAGATCCCCACTCATTCCCTCTAAACCTAGCCCAGGAGCCCCAGCTGAACTATTTTTGAGAAATTTATATATTCGGGGTGTTACATTCTGGGAGCCGTGGATTTCAGTAATTTTGAGCTCTTGAGAAAGAGAAGACTTGATTACAACATGTTGATAATGGGGAAGAGGACGCTCTCAGCAGGAGACCACGAGCTGTGAAATTATTTCGTGGGGATGTGGTACTGGGTTGTGAACAGTCCCAAAGCTTGTTTACTAAATCTAAAATAAATGCAAATGTTGGAAATCTGAAATAGAACACTAGTACTGCTGGAAATAATATCTGTGGACAGTGAAACAGACTTAACATTGGATAGAACATAGAATATAAAACAGTATGCAGACCATAACTGCCCACGATGTTTTGCCGATGTTTTAACCTACTAAGATCAATTTACTTATTTATTTTATTTAGAGATACAGCGCAGAAAAGGCCCTTCCAGGCCTTCAATCTGCACCACCCAGCAACCCTACAATTTAACCATAGCATAATCACAGAGCGATTTACAATTAACCCACTAACCGGTATGTCTTTGGACTGTGGGAGGAAACCAGAGCACCCGGAGGAAACACATGCGCACACAGGAGGGAATGTACAAACTTACTTGCAGAGGACGCCAGAATTGAGCTCTGAACTCCAAGACCCTGAGCTGTAATAGTGTAGCACTAGCCTCTACACTACTGTAGTGGCCCATTTAACACTTCCCTCATCTATAACTCTCCATTTTTCTATCATCCATGTGCCTATCTACGGTTTTCTTAAATGCGCCTAATGCAGCTGCCTCTACCAGCACACCTGCCACGAGCCCACTACTCTGTGTAAAAAACTTACCTCTGACATCCCCCATACTTTCCTGCAATCTCGAAAATTATGTCCCCTCATAATAGCTCTTTCTGCCTTAGAGAAAAATCTCTGGCTGACCGTTCGATCTTTGCCTCTTATCATCTTGCACACCTCTATCAAGTCACTTTTCCTCCTCCTTCACTCTAAAGGGAAAACAGCTTAGCTCACTCAGCCTATCCTCACAAGACGTGCTCTGTAATCCAGGCAGCATCCTGGAAAATCCCTTCTGCACCCTCTCTGAAGCTTCACGTTGCTTCCTACAATGAGGTGACCAGAACTGAACACAATATACCACGAGGTTGAGAGCATGCAGGCAGTGGGTGAATCAGCCCTCTTGTTCTTCTTGATCTGGTCACTCGAGATTCAGTGTCTCGCAACCCTGCCACTTTGATCAGGTCCAGCACTTGCCTTTATTGGACCTTGTCCCTCCTGACAAAGGCCATCGGGTTTGTGAGGGCGTGGCTAGGGTTAATCGGGGTGTGCCTGGGGTTAGTGGGGGAGTGTGCCCCCTTGGACCTTAGGATGAGGTTTGAGGGTAGTAATGGCGGGTGTATATTTGGGGCTGGGAGAGGTAAGGTGTGGAGTTCAGTGTGGTGAGATAAGTGAGATATAGTGGAGAGGGTAGTGTAGTGGTGCCACTTTAATCCGGCCCATGTTTTTCATTATCGTGGTCCGACGTGACTTGGTTTAAAGAACCGGGTGTGCACTGGGACACATCAGCAGTAATACAACCTTGGGTCACCAGGTATTTCAGGTCTTTAATCATTAGACAGCATCCCCGAGGTGACCCAGCCAGGGTTGATCAGGCATGGCTTGTGTTTATCCCATGGACCAGGATAATGAGAGGCATGTAATTCTGAGGGTTGTGGTATTTTAGACCTCAATACCTGGCTCTGTATGCCTGGGATTGGACAGGTTAAATTAAGTGTTTACTGGAGATCTGGACCCATTGCAATTTGCCTATCGCCACAATAGGTCAATGGCAGATGCAATCTCCATGGCTCTCCATGCGGCTTTAGACCACCTGGACAACACAAACGCCTATGTCAGGATGCTGTTCATCAACCACAGCTCAGCATTTAATACCATCATTCCCACAATCCTGATTGAGAAGTTGCAGAACCTGGGCCTCTGTACCTCCCTCTGCAATTGGATCCTCGACTTTCTAACCGGAAGACCACAAACTGTGCAGATTGGTGATAATATCTCTTCCTTGCTGACGATCAACACTGGTGCACCTCAGGGATGTGTATTTAGCTAACTGCTCTACTCTCTGTGTACACATGACTGTGTGGCAAGGCATAGTTCAAATACCATCTATAAATTTGCTGACGATACAACCATTGTTGGTAGAATCTCAGGTGGTGAAGAGAGGGGGTACAGGAGTGAGATATGCCAACTAGTGGAGTGGTACCACAGAAACAACCTGACATTCAACGTCAGTAAGACGAAAGAGCTGATTGTGGACTTCAGGAAGGGTAAGACAAAGGAACATATACCAATCCTCACAGAGGAATCAGAAGTGGAGAGAGTGAGCAGCTTCAAGTTCTTGGGAGTCTAACCTGGTCCCAACATATCGATGTAGTTATAAAGAAGGCAAGACAGTGGCTATACTTTATTAGGGGTTTGAAGAGATTTGGCATGTCAACAAATACACTCAAAAACTTTTATAGTTGTCCCGTGGAGAGAATTTTGACAGGGTGCATCATTGTCTGGTATGGAGGGGCTACTGAACAGGACCGAAAGAAAAATCTAGTCAGCTCCATTTTGGGTACTAGCCTACAAAATGCCCAGGACATCTTCAGGGAGCAGTGTCTCAGAAAGGCAGTGTCCATTATTAACAACCTCCAGCACCCAGGGCATGCCCTTTTCTCACTGTTACCATCAGGTAGGAGGTACAGAAGCCTGAAGGCACACACTCAGCGATTCAGGAACAGCTTCTTCCCCCCTGCCATCCGATTCCTAAATGGACATTGAATCTTTGGACACTACCTCACTTTTTTTTAATACAGTATTTCTGTTTTTGCACAATTTAAAAAAATCTTTTCAATGTATGTAATTGATTTACTTGTTTATTATTTTTAAAATGTTATTTATTATTATTTTTTCTCTCTGCAAGATTATGTACTGTGTTGAACTGCTGCCGCTAAGTTAACAAATTTCATGTCACATTCCGGTGATAATAGACCTGATTCTGATTCTGAGTGGTCGAACTGGGGCTTTAGAGAGCTGCACTATTACCTTATGTCTCAAACTGAGAAGCAGGACCTCCAAGTTAGTAGTTTCTGGATTTCTGCCTGTGCCACGCACCAGTGAGGGCAGAAACAGGATGATTTGGCAGATAAATGCGTGGCTGAGAAGCTGGTGCAGGGGACGGGTCTTCAGATTCCCGGATCATTGGTATATCTACTGGGGGAGGTATGACCTATACAAAAGTGACAGGTTGCACCTGAACCCGAGGGGGACAAATATTCTTGTGGGCTGGTTTGTTAGAGCTATTGGGGAGGGTTTAAACTAATTTGGCAGGGGTGTGGGAACCAGAGTGAGGGGACTCAGGATAGGACGAATGGTAAAAAAGTAAAGATAGTGCGCAGTCAGACTGTCAGGAAGGGCAGGCAGATGACATACAAAACTGCAGCCAGCAGGGTGAGTATCAGTACATTCAGAATGTAGAATCAAAAAGGGTGGCAAATACAGAACTCAAAGTGTGATATCTCAATGCACGGAGTATAAAAAATAAGGTGGATGATCTTGTTGCATTATTACAGATTGTCAGGTATAATTTTGTGACCATCACTGAATTGTGGCTGAAGGATGGATGTAGTTGGGAGCTGAATATCCAAGGTTACACGTTGTATCAGAGAGATAGGAAGGTAGGCAGAGGGGGTGGCATCTCCTCTGGTAAAGAACAGCATCAAATTGGTAGAAAGATGCGACATAGGATCGTGGGTTGCGTTAAGAGGGTACAAGGACCCTGATGACAGTGACATACAGGCCTCCCAACAATAGCTGAGATGTGGACCACAGGTTACAACAGAAAATAGAAAAGGCGTGTCAAAAGGGCAATGTTGTGATAGTCATGGGAGATTTCAACATGCAGATCAATTGGAAAAATCAGGTTGGAAATGGATCTCAAGAGAGTGAGTTTGTTGAATGCCTAAGGGATAGAGTTTTAGAGCAGTTTGTCGTTGAGCCTACTAGGGGATCAGCTATACTGGATCGGTGTTATGTAATGAACCGGAGGTGATTAGGGAGCTTAAGGTAAAAGAACCCTTAGGAGACAGTGATCACAATATGATTGAGTTCAACTTAAAATTTGATAGGGAGAAGTCTGACATTGCAGTATTTCAGTGGAGTAAGGGAAATTACAGTGGTATGAGGGAGGAGTTGGCCAAAGTAAGTTGGAATGAGATGCTGGCAGGGATGATAGCAGAGCAGCAATGGCATGAATTTCTGGGAAAATTGAGGAAGGTACAGAATAGATGTATTCCAAAAATGAAGAAATACTCAAATGGAAAAAAATAGTACAACCGTGGCTGACGTGGGAAGTCAAATCTAATGTTAAAGCAAAAGAGAGGGCATACAAAGCAAAAATTAGTGGGAAGATAGAGGATTGGGAAGCTTTTAAAATCCTACAGAGAGCAACCAAAAGAATCATTGGGAGGGAAAAGATGATATATGAAAGCAAGCTAGCAAATAATATCAAAGTGGATAGTAAAAGCTTTTTCAAGTATGTAAAAAATAAAAGAGAGTTGAGAGTGGATATAGGACCACTAGAAAATGAGGCCGGAGAAATAACAAGGGAGACAAGGAGATGACAGATGACCTAAACGAGGTCTTCACTGTAGAAGACACTTGCTGTGCACCAGATGTTGAACAGCGTGAGGGAAGAGAAGTGAGTACAGTTACTATTGCAAGGGAGAAGGTGCTCAAAAAGCTGAAAAACCAGATGACCTGTACCCTAGGGTTCTGAAAGAGGTGGCAGTAGAGATTGTGGAGACATTAGAAATGATCTTTCAAGAATCATTGGACTCTGGATTGGTGCCAGAGGACTGGAGAATTGCAAACGTTACTCCACTTTTTAAGAAAGGAGGAAGGAAGCAGAAAGAAAATTATAGACCAGTTAGCCTGACCTCAGTTGTGTGGAAGACGTTGGAGTCAATTGTCAAGGATGAGGTTATTGGGTACTTGATGACACAGGACAAGACAGGATAAAGTCAGCATGATTTTTTTGAGGGAAAATCTTGCCTGATGAACCTGTTGGAATTCTTTGAGTAGATTACATGCAGGATAGATAAAGGAGATGTAGTGGATGTTGTATATTTGGACTTTCAGAAGGCCCTTGACAAAGTGCCACACATAAGACCATAAGACCATAAGACAAAGGAGCAGAAGTAGGCCATTCGGCCCATCCAGTCTGCTCCGCCATTTTATCATGAGCTGATCCATTCTCCTATTTAGTCCCACTCCCCCGCCTTCTCACCATAACCTTTGATGCCCTGGCTACTCAGATACCTATCAATCTCTGCCTTAAATACACCCAATGACTTGGCCTCCACTGCTGCCCGTGGCAACAAATTTCATAGATTCACAACCCTCTGACTAAAAAAATTTCTTCGCATTTCTGTTCTGAATGGGCGCCCTTCAATCCTTAAGTCATGCCCTCTCGTACTCGACTCCTCCATCATGGGAAACAACTTTGCCACATCCACTCTGTCCATCCCTGCTTACATGAGGCTGCTTACCAAGTTAAGAGTCCATGGTACAGTATTACAAGAAAATTACTGGCATGGTTAGAGCATTGGCTGATTGGTAGGGGGCAGAGACTTCTCCATGGATTGTCACCTTGTCATGGTGAGAAGCTTGTATGGTCCTGTGATCCCGAGAGCAATGCTGTCTGGAGCTATGATCCTGGTAGGGTCACCCGTAGTGGTAAGGTCGAGGGTGAGGTCCCTGACAAAGAACAATTCAACCAAGACGTCAATGGTGGAACAGGCGGACGAAGTTACTTCGAACTCAATGGCTGCGAAGGCGGATGAAGGCTGCAACAAATCCATCAGCTCCAATCGTCGTGGTTTCCATGCCATTGGAATCAGTTGTTTGACTTGTGAAGTATCGTGTGCTTCTTGGAGTGCAACATCAAGTACGCATTAAACAAATACACGCACAGGCGTCTTCGCTCTGTGGGCCACTTCTTCAGAACGAAGACCATCATCCTCGACCTTGAGGGATAGCCACAATGACGACGACAAGGGAGCAGCGAGTGGGAATAAAAGGATCCTTGTTTAGTTGGCTACCAGTGACTAGTGGTTTTCCGCAGGGGTCAGTGTTGGGACCGCTTCTTTTTATGCTGTATATCAATGATTTAGATGATGGAATAGGTGGCTTTGTTGCCAAGTTTACAGATGATTTGAAGATTAGTGGAGGGGCAGGTAGTGTTGAGGAAACAGGTAGGATGCAGAAGAAATTGGACAGATTAGGAGAATGGGCAAGAAAGTGGCAAATGAAATACAATACTGGAGAATGCATGGTCATGCACTTTAGTAGTAGAAATAATGTGCAGACTATTTTCTAAATGGGGAGAAAATCCAAAACTCTGAGATGGAAAGGGACTTGTGAGTCCTTGTGCAGAACACCCTAAAGGTTAACTTGCAGGTAGAGTCGGTGGTGAGGAAGGCAAATGCCATGTTAACATTCATTTCAAGAGGTCTAGAATACAAGAGCAGGGATATGATGCTGAGGCTTTATAAGGCACTGGCAAGCCCTCACCTTGAGTATTATGAACAGTTTGGGGCTCCTCATGTAAGAAAAGATGTGCTGGCATTGCAGAGGGTTTACAGGAGGTTCACAAGGATGATTTCAGGACTGAAAGGATTATCATATAAAGAATGTTTGATAGCACTGGGTACTCACTGGAATTCAGGAGGATGAGGGGGGATCTCATTAAAACCTTTTGAATGTTGAAAGGCCTAAACAGAGTAGATGTGGAAAAGATGTTTCACATGGTGGGGAGTCTAGGACAAGAGGGCACAGCCTCAGGATAGAGGGCGTCTATTTAAAATAGAGATGCAGAGAAATTTCTTTAGCCAGAGGGTGGTGAATTTGTGCAATTTATTACCACAGGCAGCTGTGGAGGCCAGGTCATTGGGTATATTTAGGGCAGAGATTGATTGAACATAGCATCAAAGCCTATGGGGAGAATGCTGGGGAATGGGGTTGAGGAGGGGAGAAAACGATCAGCCATGCTTGAATGCCAGAGCAGACTCGATGGGTCAAAGGGCCTAATTCTGCTCCTATGTCTTAGGGTCTATGTCCCTTGAACGCAATACCCTAACTAATGATGGTCAACACAACTTCCTAATGCCTTCCTAACCACTCCATCAACTTGTGTGGTAACTTTGAGAGACCTACGGACATGAACCCAAGCTCCCCCTATTCCTCGATACAGCTAAAAATCCTGCCATTAAAGTGAAATTCAACTTTCCAAAGTGAATGTCTTCACACTTTTCCAGGTTGAACTCCATCTGCCACTTCTCACTCCAGCTCTGCATCCTGTCAACTGTGACGACCTTCTGCACTATACTTACTTAGAGAACTCTGAGCAGTTTTCAGCCCCTTATCTTAGACACTGGAGAGGGTTCAGAGGAGGATTATGAAAATGATTTCAGGATTGAGCAGCTTTAGAATGGAGACGAGGAGGAATTTCATCAACCAGAGAGTGGCGAATCTGAGGAATTCCTTGCCACGGACATCCATGGAGGCCAAGGTTTATGTACAGTAAGGCAGAGGTTGACTAGTCAGGGTATGAAGGAAGGTGGGGAGAAGGCAGGATATTGGGGCGGAGAGGAAAAATGGATCAGCCATGCAAAAATAATGAAGCAGACTCCATGGGCCAAATGGCCTAATTTTGCTCTGATGGTGTTATAGTCCTATACACAATGGTACCAACCAATAGCATCAGAAAGTACCCTAGGAGGGTACCTGGGAAAGTACCCAGAAAGCCACTGTGCCCTGGGAGGAGACTTTGTCTTCTTGGATGGTGCAGGGGAAGAAGTGAAAGGTCCATCAGCCCAGTGTACAGACAATGTTAGTTACCTTCGTATTACACTCCAGCCATTTCACTCTGTCAAACTCATTTCTACATTTCACAAATTACATGTTTCTTTTCCAAAAATAAGGAAAGCTACGAGACATTTAAATTTTCAGGAAATGAATGACATCGAATCAAAAGAAAAGTAGATGCCATGGCGGTGTCGGGGTTAGTTAGATGCTATCACAGCTGGGGATATCAGAATTCGGAGTTCAATTCCAGCTTCCTCTTTAATGAGTTTGAATGTCCTTCCCATGGGTTCCCTCTGGGTGCCCCAGTTTCCACCGTCCAAAGACGTACTGTTGGTAGGTTAACTGGTCATTGTAAATTGTCCTGCAATGAGGCTAGTGTTGGATAGGTATGTTGCTGGGAGGTGTGGCTTGTTGGGCCGTAAGAGCCTGTTTCACGCTGTATCTCTAAATAACTAAAAATTAAATTTATAAATTTCAAAGGAAACAGCAGAGATTACAAGTGCTGGAATCCAGAGCAATAGACACTCTGCTGTAGGATCTCAGAGGGTCAGGCAGCTTCTACAGGGGAAAAGAAATGGCCAATATTTTAGACTAAGATCCTCCATCATGACCTGAAATATCAACAGTTCCTGAGCATTGGTGTTTCCGTACCAGGCTGTGGTTTAGCCAGTCAATCTACTCTACACCATACATAGACGTTGGTCATAGTTCAAAGGTTCAAAAGTTCAATTTCATGCAGAGAAATGTATACAATATATTTCCTGAAATGCTTTTTCTTCGCAACCATCCACAAAAACAGAACAGTGCCCCTAAGAATGAATAACAGTTAAGTGTTAGAACCCTAAAGTCCCTCCCAGCTCCCCTCCCTCCTGCACGTAAGCGGCAGCAAGCAACATTCCCCCCTCCCCCCACTGGCAAAAAAAAGCATCAGCACCCGCCACCGGGCACTCAAGCATGAGCAAGGCTGTGGCAAAGACACAGACTTACAGTTACCCCAAAGACTTCGCGTTTCACGCGGTATTCAACATACCACAGGCTCTCTCTCTTTCCCTAATAAGGGAGAAGGAGGTGTCTCTGTTTTCTCAGCGAGCAGGGAGACATCACAAACAATAGTTTTAGATGATAATGCCAAATCTACGCAAACTTCTAAGAAGGTCGAAGTTCTAGGAAAGTAGAGACTTCTAAGAAAGTTGTGCTTTCTTTGTAATGGCAGTTGCAACTGGTTGTAGGACAGATACTCTGAAATGATAACACCAAGAAACTTTAAAGTTACTGACTCTGTCCATCTCCAATCCCTCAATGAGGACTGGCTCAAACACTTCAGGTATCCTCCCCCTGTAGTCAATAATCAGTTCTTTGATTTTGCTATTTTGAGTGACAAGTTGTTGAGGCACCATTCAGCTAGATTTCAAATCTCTCCCATGTGCTGATTCATCACAAACTTTGAATCGGCCAAAACATAGTGGTGTCAGCAGCAAACTTAAATAAGGCATTGGAGCAATGCTTAGTCTCACAGTCATGGGTATAAAGCAAGTCTAGTAGGGAGCTAAACACACATCCCTGTGGTGCACCTGTGCTGAAGGAGATTGTGGTGATGTTGTTGCTAATCTGAACTGACTGAGGTCTACAAGTGAGGATATCGAGGATCCAATTGCACAAGGAGGTATTGAGGCCAAGGCTTCGAAGCTTATTGATTAGTTTTGAGGAGATGATAGTATTGAATGCAGAGCTGTAATTGATAAAGAGCATCCTGATGTATGCATCTTTGCTATGCAGATGTTCCAGAGTTGATGAAGAGCCATTGAAATGCCATCTGCAGTGGATCCATTGCTCCGGTGGGCAAATTGGAGAGTATCAAGGTCACTTCTCAGGCAGAGTTGATGTGTTTCATCAGCAGCCTCACCACACTTCATCACAGAGGGTGTAAGTGCTCCTGGACAATGATCATTGAGGCAAATTACCATGTTCTTCTTAGGCACCAGCATAATTGAAGCCTGCTTGAAGCAGGCGAGTACCTCAGACTGCCGAAGCGGCTGTTAAAAATCTCAGTGAACAGTTGATCAGCTCAGGTCTTCAGTACCCAGCCAGGTACCCCCAGTGTGCCAGGTGCCTTCCATGGGTTCAGCCTCCTGAAGGGTACTCTCATGTTGTCCTCAGAGAATAGAATCACAGGGTCTTCGGCAGTTAAGGGCTTTGCTAAGATTCCTCCATGTTTTGACAGTCAAACTGAGCAGAGAAGGCATTGACCCTGTTGTGACCTGTGTTGCTTGGTTTCACTTTATGAGAAGTGAATCACATTCAAGCCCTGCCACACCTGTTAAGCATCCTTCAATGATTCAAGTTTGGTCTGCAACTGCCATTTTGAATGGGAGGTTGCGTTTGGACCCTGGTGTATTCATTCAGGTCCTCTGACGTTCCGTAGACCATGAGAGATAGGAACTGAATCAGGCCATTTGGCCCATCCAGTCTGTTCCACCATTTCATCATGGCTGATTTATTATCCCTCTCCTGCCTTCTCCCCATAACCTTTGACACCCTGACTAATGAGGAACCTATCAACCTCCACTTTAAATACACTCAATGAATTTTCTTCCACAGCCGTCCGTGGCAAAGAATTCTACAGCTTCACCATCCTCTAGCTTAGGAAATCCCTCCTCATCTCTGTTATAAAAGGTCGTCCCTCTATTCTGAAGCTGTGCCCTCTGGTCCTCGACTGCCCCTCTAATGGAAACATGCTCTCCACATCCACTCTATTTCAATATTCAAAACATCTCAACGAGATCCCCCTCATCGTTCTAAACTCCATGTCCTTGAACATGGCCCAGCCCACCAACTCGAAGCAGGCCCAAAACCAGTCCTGTGCCTCCTGCGACTACTCAGACTCAGAAACAAGCATTTTGCCTACAGAGCAACACTTGGAAGAGTATTGACCTGATAAAGTGGGCTATTTTATTGAATATTTTCACAGGGGAGGATCCTGTGGTTTATTGTGTGTAGAAGTGGACATCCTGGCAATCATACTGTTACTGCAGGAAGTTATGTTGCAGGTTTATAGAACTCTCGTTTGGCTACATCTGAACTACTCGTACAGTCTGATCATTTCCCCCATTATAGGAAGATGTCGAGGATTTGGAGAGGGTGCAGAAGAGGCTCACCAGGACGTTGCCTGGATTAGAGGGCATGTGCTTTTATGAGAGGTTGAATAAACTTGGGTTACTTTCTCTGGAGCGGCGGAGGCTGAGGGTGGAGATCTGATTGGGGCTCATAGACTATGAGAGACATAGATAGAGTAGGCAGTCAGTATCTTTTCCCAGAGTTGAAATATCTAACACCAGAGGACATGTATTTAAGATGAGAGGAGTTTAATTCAAAGGAGATGTGAGGGGCAAGTTTTTTACACAGAGAGTGGTGGGTGCTTGGAATGTGCTGCCTGGGGTGGTGGTAGAGGCAGATAGATTACAGACTTTTAAGAGACGTTTTGATAGGCAGATGGATGTGAGGAAAATGGAAGGATGTGGACGTTGTGTAGGCAGAAGAGATTAGTTTAGTTGGCTATTTGATTACTAATTTAATTGGTTTGACACAACATTATGAGCCGAAGGACCTGTTCCTGTACTGTACTATTCTATGTTCAATGTTGATCAGGATCTCATCACCTGTCTTACTGAGGACCCAATGCCTTTACCCAATGAGGACCTGTCTTAATGAGGACCCAATGCCTTTACCCTATGAGGACCTGTCCTACTGAGAACCCAATGCCTTCACCCAATGAGGATCTATCTCATCACCTGTCCCTCTGAGGACCCAATACCTTTACCCAATGAGGATCTATCTCATCACCTGTCCCTCTGAGGACCCAATGCCTTTACCCAATGAGGATCTATCTCATCACCTGTCCCTCTGAGGACCCAATGCCTTTACCCAATGAGGATCTATCTCATCACCTGTCCCTCTGAGGACCCAATGCCTTTACCCAATGAGGATCTATCTCATCACCTGTTCCTCTGAGGACCCAATGCCTTTACCCAATGAGGATCTATCTCATCACCTGTCCCTCTGAGGACCCAATGCCTTTACCCAACCGTGCGCAATGTCACTTGTTTTTTAGGAAGCTGATTCTCACCTACTTGGATACATCTTGTAGGAAAAGGAAGTTACATGAAAGGAAATATCTGTTTGCCATTTCATCACTCTGACATTTACCCACATCCTGGCATTTCTCTGCAATTTGTTGATTTGCCAACGAACAACTGATAGACACTCAGCCACACATTAACACTGTCGTTCTGGGCAAGGACCAGGCACAGGGATCATCGCGACACAAAGCTCAGTACTTGAGGGAGAGATTTACCCTTTCTGACTGCACATTGGGATTCGACAGAACGACTGAACCCTACAGCCCATCTTGTCCATTCCAACCATGATATCTTCCCTCATTTAACCCATTTTCCTGTGTTAGACCAGCACCTCTCCATATCATCTCCTATCCAAGTACCAATACAAAGGGATATAATTTTAAGGTAATTTGAGGGAAGCCAAGTGGGGAGGTTAGGCTTACAGTTTTACGCAGAGAGTGGTGGGTGTGTGGAACACATTGGCAGGGCCGTGTACAGGCAGATACATTTGGGTAGAAGCTGATATTTGAGGGGTATATAAGATAATCTGAGATAGGCACATGGATGAGAGAAATTGGAAGCTATTGTGGAAGAGAACAGTTAGATTGATCTTAGAGTAGATTCAAAGGTTGACATAACCTCATGGACTGGAAAGTTCTGTAAAGCTCTATGTCCGATGTTGATCAAGTGACAATGAAGGATCAGTGAGGAACTTCTAGTTCAGAATGGAGTGTTGATTGGATAGCAACTTCCAGGAGATGCTGAAAGCCAAGCTTTTGCTGCCTTTGTCCTTCCAGTTGGTGTGTGTGTGTGTGTGTGTGTGTGTGTGTGTGTGTGTGTGTGTGTGGATTGGGTCAATGGTTGTGGACAGGATACAAACTGCTGTCACTGTGTGTGTGTGTGGGGAGTGGGTCAATGGTTGCGGACAGGGTGATATTACATGAATTAAACCCAATTCTGATTCTGATATAAAAAGCAAGACTTCCCAGTCCCAATGCAGTTCAATTCCTATTCTGACGTATCTGTCCTCTTCTGCCTTGATGAGGCCACTCTCAGATCAGGGGAACAGCACTTCGATAGTCTCCAACCAGGTGGCACAAATGCCTTTTTCCTCAGCTTCCGGTGATTTTACCCCTCCCTCTTCCCTCTGTTTCAATTCCCCACTCTAGCCTCTGAACTCTTCTCTCATCTGCCTATCACCTCCTCCTATTGCCCTTCCTCCTTCCCTTTCTCCCATGGTTACGCTCCTCTCCCATCAGATTCCTTATTCTCCAGCCCTTTATCTTTCCACCCATCCCCTCCCAGATTCCCTCCTCCCACTTGGTTGCACCTCTCACTTCCGGCTGGTCCTTCTTCCCCTCCCCCACCTTCTTATTCCGGCATCTTCCTTTCCCGTCACGAGAAGGGGTCTCAGCCTGTAATGTTAACTGCTCCTTCCATCCCACAGATGCTGCCTGACCTGCTGAGTTCCTCCGGCATTTTTTGTGTGTTGCTCTCAATTTCTTGCATCTGCAGGAGCTCTTGTGTTTATGTTTATCGTCATGGTGAAATTTTGAATTTAAAGTGCAAAATAAATTTATTGTCAATGTACATATATGTCACCATATACAACCCTGAGATTCATTTTCCTGTGGGAAGAAGTGCTTTCCATCCATTATCTGTCAGAGGCCAACTTTGACTTTAATCTTGTATTGATGGTGGCAATGAGAAGAGGGCGAGGAGGGTCCTTAATGATGGATGCTGCCTTTTTGAGGCATCTCCTTTTGAAGGTGTCCACGATGGGGAGGCAAGTGCCCATTATGGAGCTGCGAACACCAGGAAATCTGCAGGTGCTGGAATTTCAAGCAACACACATCAAAGTTGCTGATGAACGCAGCAGGCTAGGCACCATCTCTAGGAACAGGTACAGTCGACATTTTGGGCCGAGAACCTTCGTCAGGACTAACTTAAACAAGAGCTAGTAAGAGATTTGAAAGTGGGAGGGGGAGGGGGTTGGTGAAAATAAAGCGGTGGGGGCCAGGGAACTTAAAATCATCGAAAAGTTTCAGAGCATGAGAAGTGTCACGAACATAGGTAAGAAGGGATTGAACAAGGGGGGATAAAACCTTGTCAAGGTATGCAGAAATGAGTTTGGTGGGGCAGGAGCAAGCTGAGACAATAGGTCTACCAGGACAGGCAGGTTTGTGGATCTTGGGTAGGAGGTAGAAACGGGAAGTGTGGGGTGTGGGAACTATAAGGTTGGTAGCAGTGGATGGGAGATCCCCTGAGTGGATAAAGTCAGTGATGGTGTGGGAGACAATAGCCTGGTGCTCCTTAGTGGGGTCATGATCAAGGGGTAAATAAGAGGAGGTATCCGTGAGTTGTCGGGAGGTATCCGCGAGGTGTCACTGTGCCTTGGCAAGGTAGAGGTCAGTGTGCCAGACTGCAACAGCACCTCCGTTATCAGCGGTTTTCATAGTAAGGTTAGGATTAGTGCGGAGGGAGTGGAGAGCAGAGCGTTCGGAAGGAGTGAGGTTGGAATGGGAACGAGGTGCGGTGAAGTCAAGATGGTTGATGTCCCGTCAGCAGTTAGCAATAAAGAGATCCAGAGCAGGCAGAAGACCAGAGCGGGGTGTCCATGAAGAGGAAGAGGGTTGAAGATGGGAGAAGGGGTCATCGGTGGGGGTGGGAGAGTCCTTGCTGAAGAAGTAGACTGGAAGACGGAGCTGGCGGAAGAAGAGTTCAGTGTCCTGGTGAACATGGAACTCGCTGAGGTGTGGGCGAAGGGGGACAAAGATGAGGCCCTTACTGACGACAGAGCGTTCTGCCTCAGAGAGTTGAAGGTCGGAGGTGATGGTAAAGACCCAGCACGGATGAGAGCTGGGATAAGAGGGGGGTGGGGGAGGGAGGCTGGGGGTGTCAGTGGAGAGGAGAGGGTTGGGATGAGAGGAAGAAGGAGCCTCCGAGGGCCCAGGAGTAGCTCATGGAATGTGAGGGAGACAGGGTTGCAGAGTGGTGGTGGGGGAAAGGGAGACAGGAGTCCCCCTCCCCCTCCCACTTTCAAATCTCTTACTAGCTCTTCTTTCAGTTAGTCCTGACGAAGGGTCTCAGCTTGACGTCGACTGTACCTCTTCCTAGAGATGCTTGATGGAGCTGGCTAGGTTTACAACTTTCTGCAGCATTTTCCAATTCTGTGCAGTGACCCCTCCACACCAGATGGTGATGCAACTAGTTAGAATGCTCTCCACCGTACATCTGCAGAAATTTGCGAGTCTTTGGTGACATACAAATTGTCTTCAAGCTCCTAATGAAATCTAGCTACTGTTGTGCCTTCTTTGTAATTGCATCAAAATGTTGGGCCCAAGATAGATATTCAAAAACGTTGACAAAAAGAAGCTTGAAACTGATTATCCTTTCCACTGTTGATCCCTCAATGAGGATTGGTGTGTGTTCCCTCAACTTCATCTTCTTAAAGTCCACAATCAATTCCTTGTCTTACTCACATTCAGTGCAAGGTTGTTGATGTGGCACCACTTAACCAACTGATCTGCTTTGCTCCTGTGCACCCTCTCATCATCATATGAAATCCAACAACAAAAGTTGTGTCATCTGCATTTGAGCTGTGCCTGGCCACATACTCATGGGTGTGGAGCGAGTGGACCAGTGGGTTAAGCACTCATCCTTGACGTGCGCCATTGCTGATCGTCAGTGAGGAGGAGACGCTACTTTGGTTGCCCATAGGATGTGGTCTCCTGGTGAGAAAATCGAGGATCCAGTTGCAGAGGGAGGTATAGAGACCCAGGCTTTGGAGCTTGTCGATTAGAACTGAGGGTTTGATTGTGTTGAACACTAAGATGTAATCAATAAACAGCAGCCTCACGTACATATTGCTATTGTCCAGGTGATTCAAGGCCAGTGAGATTGCATCCTCTGTAGACCGACTGTGATGATAGGTAAATTCCAGTGGTTCCAGGTCATTACTCAGACAGGAGTTGATTCTAGCCACGACCAACTTCTCAAAGTACTTCATCACAGTGGATGTATCACTGGGCGATACAGTATACATAGAGGCAGCTCACCCTGCTGTTCTTGGACACAGGAATGATTGGAGCAGATGGGAACCTCTGACAGCAGTAGTGAAAGATTGAAGACGGCCTTGAACAGTCTGGTTAGCATGGAATTTCAGTAGCCTACCAGGTATACCATCAGGGCCTGATGCCTTGTGAGGGTTCACTCTTTTGAAAGATGTTCTGACTAGACAGAGATCACAGGGTCACCGGGTGCTGCAGGGATTCATATAGATGCAGTTTTAATCTCCCTTTCAAACTGTGTGTAGAAGGTGTTGAGTTTGTCTGGAAGTGATGCATCACAGCCATTCATGATGTCAGTCTTCACTTTGTAGGAAACCCTCCCAGAGTTGATGTGCATTTGATTCCAACTCTAGTTTGATCAGAATTGTTTTCTCACTCTTAAAATGGCTTTCTGTAAGTTGTACCTGGACTTCTTGTATAGTTCGAAATCACCGGTCTTGAATGCCATAGATCTAGCCTTCAACACACTGTGAATTTCTTGGTCCTTCCATGGCTTTTGTGTTGGGTATGGATTGTCCGGTATGTCCTCAAAGGGACCAATGCTCACACTTGATGTCAGATGCACAAAACCCAGGTAAAACCACAATAGGTGGTGTTGGTTGCCTACTATACATGTTGATGACCGGAGACCTGTGCGGGAGAGTTTTTAAAGTTACACTAGAGCAGTTCCACCCTCTCGACTCAGAAGTCAGGGTCCAGTGGTACGAGTAGTCATCGCAACTGGTTTCAGTGGATGACTACGACTTCTAATGTGCCTCGGCATACCCTTTGCTCTCACAAAGCGTTACAGAATCGCCTTCCTGATCGTTGGATCTCACTGTTGATCTCATCTGCCCAGTCCGTGGGAGCTGGCTTCACATGCTGGGTCAGGTACGTCTCTGTCTCATCAGGGTATGAAAGCTGCCTGTCCAAGCGGTGTACTGAAGTGTGGCCACTGTTGCATTCGAACAGCTACTTAAGCTAAGTGTATGGTGGGGCCCAATGGTGGGTTACTCCTCCCTGGACACACCATACACTCCTAATCTAGGTACAAACACAGCAAAACCAAACCATAATTTGGTTTGCAGAGTGCAGAGGAGATTTAAAAGGGTGTTGCCTGGATTGGAGGGTGTAGCTTATGAGAATAGGTTGAGTGAACTTGGCCTTTTCTCCTTGGAGCGATGGAGGATGAGAGGTGACCTGATTGAGGTGTATAAGATGACGAGAGGCATTGATCATGTGGATAGTCAGAGGCTGAAATGGCTAGCACGAGAGGGCACAGTTTGAAGGTGCTTGGAAGTAGGTACAGAGGAGATGTCAGGGGTAAGTTTTTCACACAGAGAGTGGTGAGTGCGTGGAATGGGCTGCCAGCGACAGTGGTGGAAGCGGATACAATAGGGTCTTTTAAGAGACTCTTAGATAGGTACATGGAGCTTAGAAAAATAGAGGGTTGTGCACTAGGGAAATTCTAAGCAATTTCTAGAGTAGGTTGCATGGTTGGCACAACATTGTGGGCCGAAGGGCCTGTAATGTGCTGTAGATTTCTATGTCTGTGTTCTATGTTCTATAATTTGATGTCAGATGCAGGTTTTGCAGTGCACTAAACCCAGGTATAACCACAACACCCCACTTTAAATAATCCGTGGAGCAGATCGAAAACCAAGGCTTTGATTCAAGGTGATTGGAAAGGGTTACATCACAGCCTAGTATGGAAACACCAATGCCCTTGAATGGAATATCCTACAAAAGTAATTGACATGGTCAGTCCATCACAGGTAAAGCCCTCCCCACCATTGAGCACATCTACATGCAGTGTTAAGCCCACAGGACCATAAGATATAGGAGCAGAATTAAGCCATTCAGCCCATCAAGTCTGCTCTGCCATTCCATCATGGCTGATCCCAGATCCCACTCAATTCCATACACCTGCTTTGATGCCAGACCAATTAGAAAATGATCAACTTCTGCATTAAGTATACCCATGGACTTGACCTCCATCACAGTCTCTGGCAGAGTATTCCACAGATTCCACAGAACTCTTTACCTTTGTTCTAAAGGTTTGCCCCTCAATTTTGAGGCTGTGCCCTCTGTTCTGGATACCCTCACCATAGGAATCCTCCTCTCCACATCCGCCCTGTCTAGTACTTTCAACATTCGTTAGGTTTCAATGAGATTCCCACATATTCTTCCACAAACGTAAATTCCAGTGAGTACAGGCCCTAAGCTGCCAAACACTCCTCATATGTTTACCCCTTTATTCATAGAATCATCCTCATGAATCTCCTCTGGACTCTCTCCAATGACAACACATCCTTTCTGAGATACGGGGCCCAAAACGGTTGACAATACTCCAAGTGCGGCCTGACTGGTGTCTTATAAAGACCCTGTATTATCGCCTTGCTTTTATATTCTATTTCCCTCGAAATAAATGCCAACATTGCATTTGTCTTCTTTACCACAGATTCAACCTGTAAATTAACCTTCTGGGAGTCTTGCATGAGGACTCCTAAGTCCCTCTGCACCTCTGATGTTTGAACCTTCTCTCCATTTAGAAAATAGTCCACACCATTGTTCCTTTTACAAAAATGCATTATCATACATTTCCCAACACTGTATTCCATCTGACACTTTTTTGCCCATTCTTCCAATTTGTCTAAGTCCTGCTGCAATTGCATTGCTTCCTCAGCACTTCCTACCCCTCCACCTATCTTTGTATCAATCACAAACTTTACCAAAAAGCCATCAATTCCATTATCCAAATCATTGACAAACAATGTGAGAAGTAGCAGTCCCAATACTGACCCTGAGGAACACCACTAGTCAACAGCAGCCAACCAGAAAAGGCCCCTTTTCTTCCCACTCGCTGCTTCCCGCCTGTCAGCCATTCCTCTATACATGCCAGTATCTTTCCTGTAACGCCATAGCATTTTACCTTGTTAAGCAGCCTCATGTGTGGCACCTGATCAAATGGCTTCTGAAAATCCAAGTAAATACATCCATTGCCTCTCCTTTGTCCACCTTGCTTGTTACTTCCTCGAAGAATTCTATCAGATTTGTCAGACAAGATTTCCCTTCACAGAAACCATGCTGACTTTGACTTATTTTATCATTAGTCTCCAAGTACCCGAAAGCTCATCCTTAATAATAGACTCCAACACCTTCCTAACCATTGAGGTTAGGGTAACTGGTCAATAGTTTCCTTTCTTTTGCCTTCCTCCCTTCTTAGAGAGTGGGGTGACATTTGCAATCTTTCAGTCCTCCAGGACCATGCCAGAATCAAGTGATTCTTGAAAGATCATGACCAATGCAACTGTTATCTCTTCAGCAACCTCTCTCAGGACTCTGGGATGTTGTCCATCTGGTCCAGGTGACTTACCCACCTTGAGACCTTTGAGGTTGCCAAGCACGTTTTCCTTTGTAATAGCAATGGCACTCACTCCAGCTCCCTGACTCTCACGGACCTCTGGCACACTGCTAGTGTCTTCCACAATGAAGACAGATGCAAAGTACTCATTAAGTTCATCCTCCATTTCTTTGTCCCCCATTTCTACCTCACCAGCATCATTTTCCAGTGGTTGAATATCAATTCTCACGACCCTTTTAATCTTTATATAACTGATATATAACGTTAGGTATCCTGCTTTATATGATTGGCTACTTTGCCCTCATATTTTGTCTTTTCCTTCCTTACAGCTTTTTTTAGTTGCCTTTTGCTGGATTTTAAAAGCTTCCCAATCATCTAACTTCTCACTTACTTTTGCTACCTTATATGCCCTTTCCTTTGGCTTTCATGCAGTGCTTAACTTCTCTTGTCAGCCATGGTTGCCTTGTCCTGCCACTTGAGAACAACTTCCTCTGTGGGACATATCTATCCTTTGCCTTGTGAACTATTCACAGAAACTTCAGCCATCTCTGCACTGCCATCATCCCTACCAGTATCTCCTCCAATCCAGCTGGACAAGCTCCTCATTCATGCCTCTGTAATTGCCTTTATTCCATTATGATACTGATACATGTAACTGATGCTTCTCCCTCTCAAATTGCAGTATGAATTCACTCATATTATGATCACTGCCTCCTAAGGGTTCCTTTACATTAAACTGACTAATAAGATCTGGGTTATTACACAACACTCTATCAATTTTTCCCTGAGTAGGCTCAAGCACAAGATGCTCTAAAAAGCCATCTCATAGGTATTCAACAAATTCCCTCTCTTGTGATGCGATGCCAACCTTATTTTCTCAATCCCCTTGCATATTAAAGTCCCCCATTCCAATTGTGTCATTACCTTTGTTATATGCTCCCTTTGCAATCTCAACCCCACATCTTGGCTACTATTTGTTGTTGCAGGAAAGCCACAGTTGTCATCAAGGACCAAACTATCAAGATTATGCTCTCTTCTTGCTGCAGTAATCAGGAAGAAGGTATCAGGACCCACACCACCAGATTCAGGAACCGTTATTACCCCTCAACCATCAGGCTCCTGAGCCAGAGGGGGAACTTCACTTGCCCCAGCACTGTCCCCACAACCAACGGACTCACTTTCAAAGATTCTTCATCTCACGTTCTCGAGATGTAATGCTTATTTATCTATCTATTTATTTATTTATTTATTTTTTATTATTTCTTTTTTTCCTTTGTATTTGCACACTTTGTTGTCTTTTGCATATTGGTTGTTTGTCTGTGTTGCATGTGGTCTTACATTGATTCTACTGGTTTTCTTTGTATTTACTGTGAATGCCCACAAGAAAATGAATCTGTAGGTTGTATATGGTGACATTTATGTGCCTTGATAATAAATATACTTTGAACTTTGAACTTTGAACTTTAAGGTATCTGATGGTTATGTCTTTGCAGCGTGGTGGAAATGTGGAACTCTGTGCCAGAGGTGGTGATGGAGCCAGATAGAATCTTCTGATGAGAATATGAGATGTAAGTAGATCAAGAATGTAGGTGGTGACAGCGTGGAGAGTAAAGAAGGAACTCAGCAAGTCCATCATCATCTCTAGAGGGGAAATAAATGGCCAATGTTTTAGGCCGTGAACCTTCATCAGGACTGAAGAAGGATCCTCCATAGACAGATCATAAAACATAGAACCATAGAACCATAGAAACTACAGCACAGACACAGGCCCTTTGGCCCTTCTTGGCTGTGCCGAACCATTTTCTGCCTAGTCCCACTGACCTGCACACGGACCATATCCCTCCATACACCTCCCATCCATGTATCTGTCCAATTTATTCTTAAATGTTAAAAAAGAACCCCCATTTACCACCTCGTCTGGCAGCTCATTCCACACTCCCACCACTCTCTGTGTGAAGAAGCCCCTCCTAATGTTCCCTTTAAACTTTTCCCCCCTCACCCTTAACCCATGTCCTCTGGTTTTTTTCTCTCCTTGCCTCAGTGGAAAAAGCCTGCTTGCATTCACTCTATCTATACCCATCATAATTTTATATACCTCTATCAAATCTCCCCTCATTCTTCTACGCTCCAGGGAATAAAGTCCTAACCTATTCAACCTTTCTCTGTAACTGAGTTTCTCAAGTCCCGGCAACATCCTTGTAGACCTTCTCTGCACTCTTTCAACCTTATTTATATCCTTCCTGTAATTTGGTGACCAAAACTGAACACAATACTCCAGATTCGGCCTCACCAATGCCTTATACAACCTCATCATAACATTCCAGCTCTTATACTCAATACTTCGATTAATAAAGGCCAATGTACCAAAAGCTCTCTTTACGACCCTATCTACCTGTGAGGACACCTTTAGGGAATTTTGTATCTGTATTCCCAGATCCCTCTGTTCCACTGCACTCCTCAATGCCTTACCATTAACCCTGTATGTTCTACGTTGGTTTGTCCTTCCAACGTGCAATACCTCACACTTGTCAGTACTAAACTCCATCTGCCATTTTTCAGCCCATTTTTCCAGCTGGTCCAAGTCCCTCTGCAGGCTCTGAAAACCTTCCTCACTGTCTACTACACCTCCAATCTTTGTATCATCAGCAAACTTGCTGATCCAATTTACCACATTATCATCCAGATCATTGATATAGATGACAAATAACAATGGACCCAGCACTGATCCCTGTGGCACACCACTAGTCACAGGCCTCCACTCAGAGAAGCAATTCTCTACCACCACTCTCTGGCTTCTTCCATCGAGCCAATGTCTAATCCAATTTACCACCTCTCCATGTATACCTAGCGACTGAATTTTCCTAACTAACCTCCCATGCGGGACCTTGTCAAAGGCCTTACTGAAGTCCATGTAGACAATATCCACTGCCTTCCCTTCATCCACTTTCCTGGTAACCTCCTCGAAAAACTCCAATAGATTGGTCAAACATGACCTACCACGCACAAAGCCATGTTGACTCTCCCTAATAAGCCCCTGTCTATCCAAATGCTTGTAGAGTCTGTCTCTTAGTACTCCCTCCAATAACTTACCTACTACTGACGTTAAACTCACTGGCCTATAATTTCCCGGATTACTTTTCGATCCTTTTTTAAACAACGGAACAACATGAGTCATTCTCCAATCCTCCGGCATTTCACCCGTAGACAGCAACATTTAAAATATTTCTGCCAGGGCCCCTGCAATTTCAACACTAGTCTCCTTCAAGGTCCGAGGGAACACTCTGTCAGGTCCCGGGGATTTATCCACTTTAATTTTCCTCAAGACAGCAAGCACCTCCTCCTTTTCCATCTGTACAGTTTCCATGGTCTCACTACTTGATTCCCTCAATTCCATAGATTTCATGCCAGCTTCCTTAGTAAATACAGACGCAAAAAACCTATTTAAGATCTCCCCCATTTCCTTTGGTTCCGCACAAAGCTGACCACTCTGATCTTCAAGAGGACCAATTTTATCCCTTACAATCCTTTTGCTCTTAATATATTTGTAAAAGCTCTTTGGATTATCCTTCACTTTGACTGCCAAGGCAACCTCATGTCTTCTTTTTGCCCTCCTGATTTTCTTAAGTATTTTCTTGCACTTCTTATACTCCTCAAGCACCTGATTTACCCCCCTGTTTCCTATACATTTCATACAACTCCCTCTTCTTCTTTATCAGAGTTGCAATATCCCTTGAGAACCAAGGTTCCTTATTCCTATTCAATTTGCCTTTAATCCTGACAGGAACATACAAACTCTGCACTCTCAAAATTTCCTCTTTGAAGGCTTCCCACCTACCAATCACATCTTTGCCAGAGAACAATCTGTCCCAATCCATGCTTTTTAGATCCTTTCTCATTTCTTCAAATTTGGCCTTCTTCCAGTTAAGAACCTCAACCCTAGGACCAGATCTATCCTTGTCCATGATCAAATTGAAACTAATGGTGTTATGATCACTGGAACCAAAGTGCTCCCCTACACAGACTTCTGTCACTTGCCCTAATTCGTTTCCTAACAGGAGATCCAATATTGGGGGTCCCTCTATATACTGATTTAGAAAACTTTCCTGAACACATTTTACAAACTCTAAACCATCTAGACCCCTAACAGTATGGGAGTCCCAATCAATGTATGGAAAATTAAAATCCCCTACCACCACAACTTTATGTTTCCTGCAGTTGCCTGCTATCTCTCTGCAGATTTGCTCTTCCAAGTCTTGTTGACTATTGGGTGGTCTGTAATACAATCCCACTAATGTGGCCATACCTTTCCTGTTTCTCAGCTCCACCCATAAGGACTCAGTAGACAAGCTCTCTAATCTGTCCTGCCTGAGCACTGCTGTAATATTTTCCCTAACAAGCAATGCTACCGCACCACCCCCCCCACCTTTCATTCCTCTGCCTCGATCACATCTGAAACATCGGAACCCCGGAATATTAAGCTGCCAGTCCTGCCCCTCCTGTAGCCAAGTTTCACTAATTGCTACAACATCATAATTCCACGTGTCAATCCATGCCCTCAACTCATCTGCCTTCCCCGCAATACTCCTAGCATTGAAATATATACATGGCAACAGATTTAGGCCCTCTTGGCCCATCAAGATACAACCTGACCTCAAAGTTCAAAATGGACATAAGAAAAAAATGAAATAGTAATAATAAATAAATAAGCAATAAATACGGAGAACATGAGATGAAGAGTCCTTGAAAGTGAGTCCATAGACTGAGAGAACAGTTTAGTGTTGAGGTGAGTGAAGTTATTTCCTCTCGTTCAAGGCAGAGGAGGAATGTATTTTGTGTGAGTGGTTCGAGATTTCCAGCATCTGTATCTGCAGTATCTCTGGTGTTTAAAGGTAGCAGAGAACGTTATTGAACGGTTCAGCAGGATGTACATTGCAGAGAAATTTAGCTGCAGTGATAGCAGGTGGAGTTTAATCCAGACAAGATTAACATTAAGATGATGAAAGGCATAGACAGAGTAGACAGATAACCCCATAATATCAAAATCAGGTTTGTTATCACCGGCATGTGACGTGAAATTTGTTAACTTAGCAGCAGCAGTTCAATGCAATACATAATCTAGCAGAGAGAAAAGAACAATAATAGATAAACAAGTAAATCAGTTACAGTATATGTATATTTAATAAATGTGCAAAAACCGAAATACTGTATATTTAAAACAGTGAGGTAGTGTCCAAAGATTCAATGTCCATTTAGGAATCGGATGGCAGAGGGGAAGAAGCTGTTCCTGAATCACTGAGTGTGTGCCTTCAGACTCTGTACCTCCTACCTGATGGTAACAGTGAGAAAAGGGCATGTCCTGGGTGCTGGGGGTCCTTAATAATGGACGCTGCCTTTCTGAGACACTGATCCCTGAAGATGTCCTGGCTACTTTGTAGGCTGGTACCCAAGATGGAGTGGACCAGATTTACAACCCTCTGCAGCTTCTTTCGGTCCTGTGCAGTAGCCCCTCCATACCAGACAGTGATGCAGCCTGTCAGAATGCTCTCTACCGTACAGCTATAGAAGTTTTTGAGTGTATTTGTTGACATGCCAAATCCGTTCAAACTCCTAATAAAGCATAGCCGCTGTCTTGCCTTCTTTATAACTACATTGATATGTTGGGGCCAGGTTAGCATTGAGATACAGAAAGATCTCGGACCCCAGGTCCATAGTTCACTGAAGCTGACTACACAAGTGGATAAGGTGGTTATGGGCAACACAAAACATGCTTGCCTTTTCTCATCGTGGTGTTGAATGTGAGACTCAGGAAGTCACATTGCAAAAGCTAAATCTGATTCTGATTCGGATTCGGTTTGTTCAGATCACCCCGTTATGTGGCGAGAGCACAGAGGAGGTATGCTGTCTGGGTTATGAGAATCAGGTTTACTGTCACTGGCATACGTTGTCACGAAATTTGTTGTTATGCCACAGTAGTATATTGCAATGCATAATAATAAGTACTGTAGATTAGAGTAAGAAGCACAAGGAGAGAGAGAAAAAAAGTAGTGAGACAGAGTTCATGGGTTTAATGTCCATTCAGAAATCTGATGGCAGATAGGATGAAACTGTTCCTGAATCATTGAGTGTGTGCTTTCAGCCTCCTGGCAATGAGAAGAGGGCAGGTCCTGGCTGATGACGGTCCTTAATGAAAGATGTTGCCTTTTTGAGACATCACTCCTTGAAGATGTCCTCGATGCTGGGGACATGATGGGGATGACTGAGTTAACAACTTTCTGCAGCTTTTCCCAATCCTGTGCAGTGACCCCACCCCAGACAGTGATGCAGCCAGTTAGAACACACTTCCTGGTATATCTGTAGAAATCTGTGAGTGCCTTTGATGACAAACTGAATCTCCTAATGAAATAGAGCTGCTGTCGTGCCTTCTTTGTAACTGCATCAATATGTAGGGCATCCAAATCTCGAAATTGCTCAGAAGACACACTGAGCAATGGTGTGTGTTCCCTCATTTCACCCTTTCTGAGATCCACAATCAATTCTTTGGCATTAAGTGCAAGGCTGTTACTGCACCACCACTCAACCAGCTGATCTGTCTTGCTCCTGTATGTCTCATCACCTTCTGAAATTCTGCAAACAATAACCCTGTCTCAGCAAAGTTATAGATGGCATTTGAGCTGTGCCTGTCCACACAGTCATGGGTGAAGAGAGAGTAGTGCAGTGGGCCAAGCACACATTCCTGAGGTGTGCCAGTGTTGAGCGTCAGCGAGGAGGAGTTGTTGTTTCTGATCTGTGCAGACTATGATCTTCTGGTGAGGAAATTGAGGATCCAGTTGCAGAGGAAAGTACAAAGGCCCAGGTTTTGAAGCTTTTTGATCAGAACAGCAGGAACGATTGTGTTAAACACTGAGCTGTAGTCAATAAACAGCTGCCTGAGGTAAGCATTAGTATTGGCAAGGTGATGCAAGGCTGTGTGAAGAACCTTTGAGATTGCACCTATTGTGCTGATAAGCAAATTGCAGTGGGTCCACATTCCTGCTAAGACAGGTGTTGATTCTAACCATAACCAACCTCTCAGAGCACGTCATCACCGTAGATGTGAGTGCTACTGGATGGTAATCATAAAGGCAGTTCACACTGCTCTTCTTGGGCACTGGTATGATTGTTGCCGGTTTGAAGCAGACGGGAACTTCCGACTGCAGCAATTGAGAGACTCAAAATATTTTGATCACACCTGCCAGTTGGTTGGCACAGGTTTTCAGAACTCTAGCAGGTACTCCATTGGGGCCTGTTGTCTTGAAAGGGTTTGCCCTCTTGAAAGACAACCTGATGTCAGCCTCCAAGGCAGAGATCACAGGGTCACCAGGTGCTGCAGGGATCCTCATAACTGTAGTTTTATTCTCCCTTTCTAAGTGAACATAAAAGGTGTTCAGCTCATCTGAGATAGAAGGCCTGTGTTGCAAGTAAAGATTGGACAAACGGGTTATTTTCGCTGGAGTGTCAGAAACTGAGAGGAGACCTAAGAGAGATGTAAAAAATAATGAGAGCAGTGATAGAGTAGAAATCAGTCCACAACTTGGCAGTTACTTCTAGTCACAGTTACCTTACCAAACTGGAATGTGCTGGCAGTGGACAGGGTCCAGAGAAAGTTGATGAGAATTAACATATGAGGAGTATTTGACGAACTCCAACATAGACGGTCCCAAGCTCGGCTGTGAAAAGAGGAGGTTCCTTACCTCATCCCGTGAGAACCCAGAGCAGCAGAAGCCCCAAAAGAGCCTCCAAAGACCTCAACCTTGGGAGAGAAAGGATCTTTGCCTGGAAGACGTGTGAAGTTGTGGGGTGTAAGTGGAAGCGATAAGACCGATCAATCTTCTATCTGCCCAGGATAAAGAACTCTGGTGAGGTGCTGTTGATGGCTTACATCTCAGTAAGGGTGATGGGCTTCAGAAGGACAACAAGAACTGTTTGATGGCTCTGGGCCTATATTCACTGGAGTTTAGATGAATGAAAGGGGATCTCATTGAATCCTATTGTCATGGTCCGGTCCGTAAAGTCCACGTTCTGGTTCACGGTCCGGTCCATGAACTCCGGACTCCAGGTCTTCTGGCTGTCCCTTGTTTTATTTGGGCTTAATTATAGGCACCTGATGCTCGTCTTGGGGCTGGGAATATAAGTG